>NC_141677.1:77245156-78608489 GCF_028749965.1 Puma concolor
TTAATCCTTGTAGACTCCACCAGACTCTGTATCTTAAGATAGTGATAGTAATAGAAGGCCTGAATTATTTAAGCAAGGTTTTTAAAATGTTTTAGTAATTTTCTTCTTTGTTTAAAGATGTTTTAAGTTAGAGACATAGAGTAGTTCATATAATGTAGGTGTCAGTTTTCCTATTTCTGTCATTCTTTTGCAGTTACGGACATTTATAAAACATCTTCTTTAGAACTCTCGTTCCTGAAGATGCTTTGAAAAGTGTTCTGTAGTCAGGCAGTTTTGAAAGTGACTTAACTTCATTCACCTCTTGAGATAGTGCAATGCAGTGTGTTAAGGCTCTGAGAAGTCCTGGAGTATAGAATTATGTGTTTTTGTTCATCCTGATGATATTTCATCATGAGACTTAAAAATCCCTCAATACCTTCTGGAAGCATACCTCATGGAGACTTGCTGCTTGGATTAAAAAAAGAAAATCCAGTTATTTGAATTATTATTTTATTTATTTATGTATTTATTTTTCATTTGAATTATTTTACGGTCCTACTTCACAACTCTGCTCCGGCTATTTTTTCTTCACTTAGGAAGAGTCATAATTTTTTTTTTCAATATATGAAATTTATTGTCAAATTTGTTTCCAAGAAGAGTCATAATTTTGAGTAGCACAAATTAATGTTAAACTTCAATTTTTATTTATTTACTTATTTTTAATTTTTTTTTTTTAACGTTTATTTACTTTTGAGACAGAGAGAGAGGATGAACGGGGGAGGGTCAGAGAGAGAGAGAGGGAGACACAGAATCTGAAACAGGCTCCAGGCTCTGAGCTGTCACAGAGCCCGACGCGGGGCTCGAACTCACAAGCCATGAGATCTTGACCTGAGCCGAAGTTGGACGCTTAACTGACTGAGCCACCCACGCACCCCAAACTTCAATTTTTAAACACGAATGAACTTAGTTCTGTGTCATTAAGGGTCAACTAGCCACCATATTCATTATTTATTACTTTTATTTTTTATTTTTTAAAGTTCATTTATTTTTTTTCATTACTTATCATTTTTCAACCTGCCTTGTAACTGTCGGGTTAAAACGTGAACTTTGTGCTCCAGTCCAGCCGGACCCTGAGAGTGTGGTTCTAGGCACAGATGGAGGGCGCTATGACGTTTATCTCTATGATCGACTGAGGAAGGCTGTGTACTGGGAAGAGGAGCCGGCGGAAGTCAGACGCTGTACTTGGTTTTACAAAGGGGACACAGACAGCAGATTTATTCCCTATACAGAGGAGTTCAGTGAAAAACTAGAGGTACGTGGGCTTCATTCTTTTATGCTTTCCTTCGAAACCGTAGGCCCTGTATACATTGGAGCCTCACGTGACACCACTCACAACGAAGCAGGCTTTTTAAGAGCCTGTTTTGATGCTGTTCACAGAGGAGATTGCTTTTTCAGTGGTGCCTTTGTTCAGATGAGGTGCTAATCATGGCCTCAGTAGCTGAAGGTAGACTGTTTTATAGGGGCGTATCACAGATCTAGAAATTAGGTACTTGTATCAAACATTCAAACCAACTTAGTCTGCTGGGATCTGTTGTTCAAAGCACGTGCCAAGCATATGGATTCTTTTCTGATCACTGTTCAGTAAAAGACTTGAGCTTAACTTCTGATTTTTGAAAATAGAAAACGGAATAGAAACAAATGTTTTAAGACTTAGCCATTCTAAAACTGGTGGTTAATGTTGTTTCACATAATTGCATTCATTTCTTATGATAATTCTACTTAATGGTTGAATTAATAAGTGAATTCGATTTACGTACATTGGAAATGAGATACAGAACACTTTAGTTGCTATTTTTTTTTAATTTTTATTTATTTTGAGAGAGAGCGGGTATGTGCGAGCACGTGCGAGCAAGGTATGAGCAGAGAAAGAGAGAGAGAGAGAGAGAGAGAGACAGACAGAATCCCAAGCATGCTCAGGGCTGTCAGCATAGAACCCGACACATGGCTCGATCCAACCAACCGTGAGATCGTGACCTGAACTGAAATCGAGAGTTGGACGTTTAACTGCCTGAGCCACCCAGGCGCTCCTACTTACTATTTTTTAATGTAGTAGTTATTAAAACTGAGATAACTGGCACTAACAGAAAACATTAAAACAACACTGTGTTAATGTTGAAAGGGGCCCCTAAAATGTTAATCTTCCCTAGAAAGAAAATTGTTCAACAGTCCAGTCTTTGGAGTCAGAAATTTGAGGGTGGGAGTGAACTGCGGTTCTGCCCGTGCTACTTTACGCCTGCGATCTCGTGCAGCTGTGAACTTAAAATGTCTACTGAGGGGTTGAATTGTGTCCTCCTTTGCACCCCACAAAAGATATGTTGAAGCCCTAACCTGTAGCACCTCAGAATGTGATCTTGCCTGGAAATAGGATGCTTGCAGGTATAGTTAGTGAAGATGAGATCATTCTGGAAAAGGTTGGGCCCCTAATCCAATATGACTTGACATCATACCAAGTAAAAATAGAGAATTGGAGTGTTGCATCTTTAAAGCAAAAACACTAAAGATTGCTGGCAAAGCACCAGAAGCTAGGAAGAGGCAAGGAAGGAGTAAGGAGTCTTCTATAGGTTTCAGAGGGATACGGCCCTGGCTGACACTTGACTTCAGACTTCTAGCCTCTGGAACTGTGAAACAGTACATTTTTTTTTTTTTTTTATGTTTTTGTTTTTTTAAATTTTTAAAATGTTTATTTATTTTTGAGAGGGAAAGAGACAGAGTGCAAGTGGAGGAGGGGCAGCGAGCAAGGGAGACACAGAATCCGAAGCAGGCTCCCGGCTTTGAGCTATCAGCATAGAGCCTGATGCGGGGCTCGAATCCACGAACCGCAAGATCATGACCTGAGCTGAACTTGGAGGATTAACTGACTGAGCCACCCAGGCACTCCGAGACAGTACATTTCTATTGTTTTAAGCCATTCATTTTGTGGTACTTTGTTATAGTAGCTCTAGGAAACTAATGGACTGGGTAAACCTTTGTTCTCTCCTGTATGTACTGAGGATAATCTTATTTAGGAGTGATTGAGAGTAATTAATTAAATAAGATAATGTACGTAAAATGACAGACAAGGATGATAAATAGTACATGAGAACTGCTGTTACGTTATTTTTATCATCATCATAGGTCTACTTTTCTTCCGCACTTTTTCTCACCATGGCATAGATTTGTCTTATTGGCTTATATGTTTCTGTTATTTTAGGCTGAATATAAAAAAGCAGTAACCACCAATCAGTGGCACCGTAGATTAGAGTTCCCAAGCGGAGAGACCATCGTTATGCACAATCCAAAGGTAATGTTAATGTTTAAGATATTAAAGTGTTAAGGGAAAAAAAAAGATATTAAAGTGTAAGGTTCCTTTCAATAAAGATTTTGTTGAATGTGGTTGATAAATACTCCTTTTTTTGTATTAAATATAATTTATTGTCATATTGGCTTCCATACAACACCCAGTGCTCATCCCAACAGGTGACCTCAATGCCCATCACCCACTTTCCCCTCTCCCCCGCCTCCCATCAACCCTCAGTTTGTTCTCAGTATTTAAGAGTCTCTTATGATTTGCCTCCCTCCCTCTCTGTAACTTTTTTTTTCCCCTTCCCCTCCCCCATGGTCTTCTGTTAAGTTTCTCAGGATGCACATACGAGTGAAAACATATGGTATCTGTCTTTCTCTGCCTGACTTATTTCAGTTAGTGAATACCCTCCAGTTCCATCCACATTGCTGCAGATGGCCAGATTTCATTCTTATTGCCAGGGAGTATTCCATTGTATATATAAACCGCATCTTCTTTATCCATTCATCAGTTGATGGACGTTTAGGCTCTTTCCATAATTTGGCTCTTGTTGAAAGTGCTGCTATAAACATTGGGGTACAAGTGCCCTATGTATCAGCACTCCTGTATCCCTTGGGTAAATTCCTAGCAGTGCTATTGCTGGGTCATAGGGTAGGTCTATTTTTCATTTTTTGAGGAACCTCCACACTGTTTTCCAGAGTGGCTGCATCAGCCACCAACAGGACAAGAAGGTTCCCGTTTCTCCACATCCTCTCCAGCATCAATAATTTCCTGATTTGTTCATTTTAGCCACTCTGACTGGTGTGAGGTGGTATCTCAGTGTGGCTTTGATTTGTAGATAAATGCTCATTTTTGTTAACTTCTGTAGGGATCTAGTTGTAACAAGCACATGGCTTTTAAAAGCTTAGTTATTCACATTGATCGTAAAAACAAAAATGAAATTTGAATTTTTCTCATGAGGCTGTTGATGTCTGTGTGTCTGCTAAAGCTTAGTGTGCATCACAGTTTACCCACCCTCCAGTTGATGATGTTTCATTTCACCTTTTAAAAATACGTTCTTCCTATTTTTGTTCATATTGTCTCCATGAATTTATTTTTTCTTAAGATCTCGATTAGTGGTGGTCTTTCATTTACCACACTTAGTCTCTCTGAGTTCCAGGTTCCTCACCTGTGATAAGATTTACTTCAATCTTCCCAGGGTCAGGATCATATTTTAAATAAAACGAAGTAATTTCTACAAAAACATCCAGCATAGTACTTGGCATACCATAGTTTCTCAGAACATAGGCTATTTATTTATTTATTTTAGAAAAGCATAAAAGAAAACAAAAGTAATTTTAATCTCATCACTTCTGTAGTTCTTATTGATACTGAAATAAATAAAAATAAAAACATTCATTTGCCAACAAAATTGAAACAATATAAAAAGGTATCAAATCAAGAATAAAAGCCTCTTACTCTGCATTTCCTTTTTCTCCTCCTGTTAGTAAGTACTCTTAACCTTTTGTTTTTCATTGTTTTTGATGCAAACACAAACATTTTGCATACCATCTTGCATCCTTTTTTTTTTTTTTGAAGAAAATGTTCTGTGTGACATAGGACTAAGTTCAAAACAGTTGGTTTAACAGAATATGTGTTTTCCTAAAAAGTGGTGGGTATATCAGTTTTTGGCATTGAAATTGAACTTTGTAAATTAATTGAGAATCTTGCTATTTAAAGGATTATGCCTTAAATATTTTTGTTAGGCAAAGATTCTTCTCTTCTAGGTAACTTTTCCTTAATTTCTTACGCATAACCCTGGATTATTACGTTACATTTTTAAAATCAAGGTATACTACTTCTGATTTAGTTGTATTTTCCAGTATACGCATTGGAGGTAATGGTATTGATTTGCCTAGTTTTAATGGTTAATGAACTCTAGCAGGACTGTTATAAAATTGGTGTTGGGAGAACAATACGAGTACTTGATTTATAAATTATTCATACTATGAAGTAGTTTAGTATGTATTGAAATAAATTATTTAGCCTGTAGTGGAAATGCACTTGGTCGTGAGCTCTGTCATAATCCTTCTGTCATGTCTTGAAGGTTATTGTTCAGTTCCAGCCTTCATCAGTGCCAGATGAATGGGGAACCACACAAGATGGACAGACAAGGCCCAGGGTTGTAAAGCGTGGAATTGATGATAACCTTGATGAAATTCCTGATGGTGTGTATAGTTTGCTTAGGGCCAAGGTCTTTTTTCGACTCCTCTATTGTAGCATCATTTTTAGAATGATGAAAAAGGGAGCAATTATTAGGAATACTTGCTGTAACAGGCAGAAATCAGCCAGGTTGGCACATATCTTTCTTTTTATCCTATTTTCTCTCTCTTAATTTTTAAGTTGAGAATCCTGTTGAAGACATACAGACCATGTAATGTAAATTCTAAAATACGTATTGTTGTGAAGAAACACTTTGCTGGTTGAAACCAGGCTTTTGGCAATACATTTGGGCTTTTTTTGGTTATGCCTTATCTACCTTGTATTACTCCAGTGCAAGTTTGCAAACTTTTTCTGTTAAGGAGCAAATAGTAAATATTTCAGGCCATATGGACTTGGTCGCATCTACTCAACTCTGCCATTGCAGTGCGAAAGCATCCATAGATAGTATATAAACAAATGAGCATAGCTGTGTTCCAGTAAAGCTTTGTAAAGAACAGGCAGTGAGCAAGATTTGGCCTGTTTGGTCAACCCCTGCTCCAGTGTATATGCTTTGGTTTCTCCTGTTGCACCATTCAAAATGACACATTTCAGGGGCACCTGGGTGGTCGGTTGGTTAAATGTCTGACTTCTGCTCAGGTCATGATCTTGTGGTTGGCGAGTTTGAGCCCCGCATCGGTCTCTCTGCTGTCAGTACAGAGCCCGCTTCAGATCCTGTCCCCCTCTCCCTGCCCCTCCCCTGCTTGTACTGGCACGCGCACACGCGTTTTCTCTCTCAAAAATAAAATAAACGTTAAAAAATATACACAGTTTATTTTGACAATTACGTACTTCGTTTTTGTTTCATTGTCTTATGAAATTATAAAATAAATGTACTCATTGTGAATCTGAACAAAATAACCAGAGTGAAATAGTAAATTTAACTTGTAGATGTTCCTATATGCCAGAGTAAGATAATAGATTTAACTTGATTTTCCTATATATATTTTGAAGATGCTCTTGATACAGGATATGTATTGTATAGGGAAATGGAAGGATTTGGGGAAAATGCTTTATTTTAATTAATTACATTTATTTATTTAAGTAATCTCTATACCCAGTGTGGGGCTTGAAACCACAACCCTAAGATCAAGAGTTGCATGCCCCTCCAGCTGAGCCAGCCAGGCGCCCCACTGGGGGAAATATTTTAAAGTTTTATATTGGCATATTGCTTTTTCATGTGGGACTTAGTAGTCTCCTGGGGAATCCTGAAGAAATCACAAAGGTTGTGGAGACGCAGTAGGCACAAAACTAATGATTATCACATGCTCATAACTTCTGGGATCGGGGTGACCTTCCTCCACTTCTTGGTCTAGTTCACTGTTACTTACCGAGATGGACCTTGAGCTTTGTTCTTCTCATCTCATAGAGAGTAATAAAGCTTATTAGCATGGAAGGGTCCTACAGTTCTTTGCCCAGTTTGTGGTGACAAAAGGGATAGCTATAATATTGCATGTATATAGCCATGTATGCATTTCTTTTGTAGGGGAAATGCCTCGGGTTGACCATTTGGTGTTCATGGTGCATGGCATTGGACCTGTGTGTGACTTGCGCTTTAGAAGCATTATTGAATGTGGTAAGTTAGTCATTTTATTTCATGCGATGACTGGAGAACTACCAGAAGAACATTGAAATGTTCATTTTTTTTTTTTTTTCTTGGAACAAGTATCATTTTCTGGTATTATTCAGAGACATTCAAAAGGTGACACCCTTATGTTAAAACAAAGAGAAAATACTTGGCAAAATATTTTCTAAGATAGAGCTGTTCACTCAAAACTAAATGTTCATTAAAAAAAAATTTTTTTTTTAAATGTTTGTTTATTTCTGAGACAGAGAGAGACAGAGCATGAGTGGGGGAGGGGCAGAGAGAGAGGGAGACAGAATCGGAAGCAGGCTCCAGGCTCTGAGCTGTCAGTACAGAGCCCGACACGGGGCTCGAACTCACAAGCCGTGAGATCATGACCTGAGCCAAAGTCGGTCGCCCAACCGACTGAGCCACCAGGTGCCCCTAAATGTTCATTTTTAAGATAGTTTCCAGCTGTGTACTACCGGCTGAGGAACTGTAAGGGGAGATTTTTAAATGGTCATTGGGAAATAATTTGTACTTGATTTGCTCTTATGATACGTGTAACTCATAAAATCCTAGACTGTGAAGAATTAGAATAATTAGAATTAGGGAGATCTTTGAAATGATTTAGCCTTTCCTGACAGACACCCTCTGCCTAAGCACGTCTAGCAACTGGGAATACCTATGCTTTGAGCTTTAAATTTAAAGTGAATTAGTTGAAAGAAGTTGTTTAATGGAACAGTGAATCTGCCTGTTTACTTACATTTTTGAAGTTTTGTTTTTATATTTGTATAATAGTTGGTATTTATTCAATACTTGGTTTGTGCCAGGCATTTTGTGTGTGTCATTTTACTTACCTCTCCCAATAAACCCTGGGGGTGTCTGTCCTCTGCACCGGTACGTGCGGCACTGAGGCCTGTAAGCGCAAATTAGCTTTTCTGCTTTCGTGGTCTGTGGGTTCTTGGGCAGGGGTCCAGTGGCAGGTAGTTTGATTCCAGAGTTTGTACCCATGGTGCCATGCTGCCTTCCAGAAGTGGTAGTTAAGTTAATTCATTTACATATTCCTCTAAACTATTGAAAAGTTGAAAAGAGCTTCCTAAAAGTTGGGTTTTTTCTTTATTGGACTGATTTTGTCATTCTTATTTTTTTTTCTTAAGAAGTTTGTTATAAAGCATACTGGCATAGTTAATGGGAATTGCTAACTACCTGTCAAGCTGGGAAAATTTAACCTATTTAATTTGTCTTCCTGAATTTTTTTTTTTTTTTTAAGTGGATGATTTTCGGGTGGTTTCTCTGAAATTGCTGCAGACACATTTCAAGAAATCTTTAGACGATCGGAAAGTAAGCAGAGTGGAGTTTCTTCCTGTTCATTGGCACAGTTCCTTGGGTGGGGATGCCACAGGTGTTGACAGGTTTGTGGACTTTAATAACTCGTCATTCGGATTAGTCACACTTAGATTCAAGATTTAAACCATAATATAAAATAGTTTGTTGTAGCTTCAACAGATATATTCAACAAATACAGTCCTTTATTTAAATGTTCTAGTTGCCCTGACATATGATTTAAATACTGGCCGTTAATGTTTATATGCTACTTATCTGTGTGTGTTTACATGTGTGTTTTTGCACATGTGTGTAGGCATATGTATGTGTTCCTATTATAAATAAGAGACTAAGGAATTTTTTTTTTTAATGTTTATGAGAGAGAGAGAGAGAGAGAGAGAGAGAGAGAGAGAGAGAGACCGAGCACAAGGCGGGGGAGGGGCAGAGAGTGAGGGGACATAGAATCCGAAGCAGGCTCCAGGCTCCGAGCTGTCAGCACAGAGCCTGATGTGGGGCTTGAACCCATGAGTTGTGAGATCATGACCTGAGCCGAAGTCAGACACCTGACTGACTGAGCCACCCAGGTGCCCTGAGAATCTAAGGAATTTAAGCCAGTTTTAGAATACTATTCTCACCTGTAGTAGTTGAGACAGGGTGCTGTCCTGTATGTTGTAGGACATTTAGGAACATCCTGGCCTCTACCCACTAGACAACAACAGCACGCACCCCCTCCTCTGGCCTCGAACCCATAACAGCCAAAGACATCTCCAGTCGTTGTTAAAAACCAGCAGCACTCTGTAGGCACTACGACAAGTTAGTGTCCCACTCAGTTTTGAATGCTCCCAGTTGAGAAACACAGATTGAGGTAAACATTTCTGCTGGGGCACAGGGCTAATAACATGTCTGGGTTTTAGTGAACATCATAATGTTTCAAGGCACGTAGTTTAATAAAACTAATTCTACAAACGGCATTCTGTGTTATTCCATATGTTATTCCAGGCAGGCCCTATTATGAGGGTGTTTTCTCTCCATGTGGATGTTCATGAACTTGGCTACCTCCATTCTCAAATCAGGAAAGATTTTTCAGTGAATGAAGCTGCTTTCTGATTCTTTGTTATATTCCCTGTTGTCCTTTACGCTGCAGTTTTTGTCAGGTGTCCTCATTTCCACTTAATTGGAAGAAAAATGGAAGAGTAGCCTTTCATCTTTAAAAATAAAATTTATGTTTTTACGTAGGCGTTCTTTTATGTAATAACTCTTCAGGAAGCCCCAAAGTCATAGTATAGCTATAGGCACACATAATTTTTGCTTTATCTTGATTCATTTATAATAACTGTCTACAGAATCAGCTCATAATTAGCCTATGGGATTCCTTTACTCATTGTGTATTTAGAAATCAGGATCTAAACTTTAAAAAATCTATAGGTTTAAGGTGGCTACTGACTGAATATACTTTTTCTTCTCTTTAAACAGGAATATTAAGAAAATCACCTTACCAAGTATTGGTCGGTTTCGTCACTTTACCAATGAAACCTTGCTAGATATTTTATTTTACAATAGCCCCACCTACTGTCAGACGATTGTGGAAAAAGTGAGCATGGAGATCAACCGTCTACATGCACTTTTTATGAGTCGGAATCCAGACTTTAAAGGAGGAGTCTCTGTTGCTGGTCACAGTTTAGGTGAAACTGTCAAATATCCACATTTTAAACATGATTTGTGTTGAGTCCTCACTGCTTTTAGAGAGGGTGACAATGTTAGTGTGAGATTTAGAATTACAGGTTTTAATTTTTTTTAAATTCTTTTTTTAATGTTTATTTTTGAGAGAGAGACAGAGTGTGAGTGGGGGAGGAACAGAGACAGTGGGAGACACAGAATCTGAAGCAGGCTACAGGCCCTGAGCTGTCCGCACAGAGCCCAATGCGAGGCTCAAATCCACGAACCATTAGATTGTGACCTGAGCTAAAGTCAGATGCTCAATCGATTGAGTCACCCAGGTGCCCCAGGTTTTAAGTTTTATAAAGGGTAGACATGAATGCGGTGAGTCTAGTTAGATTCTGCTTTTGCTTTTCAATTACCTAGGAATGCTTTGTATTTTAGTTTATTTTGCTATTTGGTAAAACAATGATATTGATGATCAGATCTTGAATGACATTTAACTTTTGTATGACTTCTGTCTAGGGACTTTGTAAAAAAAATGATAATTAGTGTTACAAAATTATTAGTACATTATAAAGCAAAATGCAATTTTTTTTCTAGGTTCTTTAATATTATTTGACATCCTATCTAATCAAAAAGATTTGAATTTGTCAAAGTCTCCTGGGCCTTTTGCTGTTGCTAATGGAGTTGTGAAGCAGCCACATTTTCAGGAAAAGCAGGTATGGCCTGATTAACATTCAGATTTAGAAGTGAAGCTGAAAAGTTTATTAAAGTCTGAACTTTCCCGGAAAAAATTTTTTTTAAAGTTTATTTAAGCAATCTCTACACCCAACGTGGGGCTTGAACTCGCAATCCTGAAATCAAGAGTCATATGAGTCTTCTGACTGAGCCAGCCAGGTGCTCCTGAAATGTTTTTATAAATCAAATTATCCTGAGGTTTATAAGTATGATAGGATCATGTAGCTTGTTGGAGTTTCTCACTTTTCTTTCTTCTGGATTATAAATTTAAATGTGAAAGAAAGTTTAGGATTTTAAAAAATGTTAAGCAAATTACTGTAGAAAACGGGAGTGAGAATGATTTATTAAATTTATATTCTTTTTCAGAATATTCAAACTTTGGATGATAAACTACCTAAAATGGATTTCTTTGTGGAGCAAAATTGTTTAAGATTTTCTGTAGGTCAGGAGACATTTTGTGGAAGTTTTTCTGAGCTTTGTAATGTTCCCTTGACTTTTTTTTTTTTTAAGATGCCTGAAGAGTCAAAGCTGACTTTGGATGAGTCTTGTGACCTTGATGTTGAAAATGAAGAAGTCCTAAGTTTGCAAGAAACTCTGGAAGCACTTAGCCTCTCTGACTATGTTAGCACTTTTGAAAAGGAAAAGATTGACATGGAATCTCTGGTACCGATGATAGTTTCGTTCGTTTCTGTTTGAAATTGTTTTTCCTATAAGATCAAACATTAAGAATGGTTTGAACATTCTTACGTCATAATACATTTCAGATAAGGCAGAAACTTACATGTTTAAAAAATGGAAGGCAGGAGTTTTGTTTGTTTTTTAGTATAATCTGGGAATGCTTCTAAGTAGGACACAAAACCCAGAAGCCATAAGAGAAAGATTGCATAGCAGGAGATGCCCTAAACAACATCTAACGGCCAGCAATAGATTAAGAAGAATATTTGGAACATCCTTTCTGGGCAAAGAGTTTATTTCCTTATTATTTAAAGCTCCTACAAAATAGTTCCACAAAGCCCATCAACACAGTAGGAAAATAAGGGAAGAAAAAAAAAGTGTTTACAGAAGAATTTAAAAAAAAAGTATTTTATATATATATATATATATATATAATATATTTTTTTTAATGTTTATTTTTGAAAGATCATAAGCAGGGGAGGGACAGAGAGAGAGTGGGAGACACAGAATTGGAAGCAGGCTCCAGGCTCTGGGCTGTCAGCACAGAGCCCAATGTGGGGCTTGGGGCTCGAACTGACGAATGGTTAGATCATGATCTGAGCCGAAGTTGGACACGTAACCGACTGAGCCACCCAGGCGCCCCTACACGAGAATTTCTACAAGGGTATTCACTGCAGCACTGTTTATAATAGCAAAACCTCAGAAACACTTTCCATGTCCACCAGTAGGGCACCAGTGCAATAATTAATGGTGCATGCACACAATGGAATACCCTGCAGCTGTGGAATAAATAAGGTAGTGTCAGAAATACTGGTGTGAAGTGATTCCTAAGGTATGTTATGAGAAAAGCGCACAGTTTAGTCCTGTTTGTATAGCAGGCTACACGTACAAGGAAAACCACATAGGTGTTGTATATACAGAAGGTGTCTCTGGAAGGAGAGCAGATTGTCAGCAGTGGCTGCTGAGAGGGGTGGTGAGGACAGGAGGGGAGGAGAGAGACTTCATTGTCTGCTCGACTGTAGCTTTTGAATTTTGTACAACACGCATGTATTTTCAGCCAAAAATAAATAGAATGGTTTAGATGTGGAGGCCCCAGATTTTACAACCTAAATTAATCCATGATTTAAAAACAAATGGACTTTTAAAAAATCGACTGGATCTTAGATTGCTTTCAGTGATATGGGTTCTTGTTATCATTTCCTTATTTCAGTTGCAGCTCATCTGTCATTAGACCAATTAACTAATGTGCTTATCTGTTTCGTTTTAAAGCTTATGTGCACAGTTGATGACCTGAAGGAGATGGGCATACCCCTTGGACCCAGAAAGAAGATAGCTAACTTTGTAAAACAGAAAGCGGTTAAACTGGTAAAGTTGATTTCCGCCCTAAAAATAGAAACCCAAACCCATCTTTGACTAGCTCCTTTGTATTTTGGAAGTTTGTGTTGATACTGGTATGGTTAGGCCAGCGGGTGTGCTCCCTGCCCGAGGGCACAGTCATGTTGACGGAGGCCCAGACTTTGGAGGCAGCCAGAGCTGAATTTCAGTCCTAGTTAGGGTAACTGACCATCCTGATTTTCCTGGAACCGAGAGAATTCCCAGGCCAAAGGGAATTTGCAGTTTTAAAATTGGTATTTGGGGATTTCCTGGTGCAAACACTGGGTAGGCCCTGGACAGGAAGATGGATTGGTCACCCTAGTTCCCAGTTCAACTACTTATTAGCTACTTACTCATGAGCAATTTGCCTCACTTTTCGGATCCTTTGTTTCCCTCATTTCTAAAATGTGAATGATGCTACCTTCCTTATAGCGCTGCAGTGAGGATGAAGTCATACGTGTCGGCTCTGCCCCCAGTAAATGTTAGCTCATGTTCTCCCTTCTCAGGCCTCACCATCTAAAGAAACAAGAACAGACCACTAAAATCTCGTTAAATTAGTAACAACTAAAAAGCGAAAATTATTAACAATACAAAACAAAGCCACAACTAAAAAGCATGCAGAAAGAAATAGAACAACTGGGAAAAAACTCACTTGTTTAATTTTCATTTATTAATCAAATTGATTTGACAGATTTTCTCAATACTTAGAGAAATTAGCACGTAGGGTGGCTACTTTATTTTTATTGTTGTTATCATGGTCTATGTTGATCCATCTTTTGAATTTCTGTGGTTCTTCTATTTGTGTGACGTGTTTGGAACTTCACATACGTCACTTTATACGCAATAGGACTATAAAGTCATAGAACTGATTTGTTACGATTAGCTTGTGTAGTTGAGTTATTCGGCATCTTATGAATATCTTTTGGGTCAGGCACCATGCTCGGTATTTGGGATTTGGAGACGAACAAGGTTATGTGGTCTAGTTAGGGGCAGAGATTTGACCACAAATGATGCATCGGTCTTGGAACAGAGCGTCGTCTGTGCTGTCAGCCAGGGGAGGGGTGGTATTTCTGGCCTGGGGAGAAGGGGCTGGGAATGGGGAGAGAAGACTCCTCCAAATGCTGATGCTTGAGCTTGAAGGAGAGAGAGAATTAGGGGACATGGCTTTCCAGGAGTGGGCTTGTGTTTTCCTGGGGCTGAAACAGGTGAATTGGGAATACTGTAGGACAAAGGTTCCTGGAGGCGGGAATGGCAGGTGTTGGAGTTTGGATTTTCTTTTATAAGGGAGTGGTTCTCAGGCATGTTTTTATGGCCATGAAAGTCATGGTACTTTTTTTTTTTTAAAGTTTATTTATTGATTTTGAGAGAGAGGGAGAGTGCATATGTATGTGAGCAGGGGGAGGGGCAGAGAGGGAGGGAGAGAGACTCCTAAGCAGGCTCCAAGCTGTCAGTGCAGAGCCTGACACGGGGCTTGATCTCAAAAACCAGGAGATCATGACCTGAGCCAAAATCAAGAGTTGGATGTGTAACCAACTGAGCCACCTAGGTGCCATAAAAGTCATGGTGCTTTTAAAGAAATCCCATGAAATACTCTCCTGCTTATTAGTTCTGTCACAAATTACGACTTAGTATCAAATCATCTGTTTAGTCTGAAGTTTAATTTTTATTTTAGACATGTTAAAATTTAAAAACATGTACCATAAACCACATTATAAAATTTCAGCCATGAGCAATGTGTCTGTAATAAATGAGTTTTTAACATTTTGATTCGTTCCTGGTTTTGCCATTAACGTTTGCTTTCTTTTGCTATTGGCTAGGGCCTACTGGCTGATATGGAGGGCTAAAGGAAAAAAAATTGGAGGTCAGCTTAAAATTGAAACAATTCTATTATCAGCTTGGTTAAAAAAGTTTTTTTATTTTTATTTTATTTATTTATTTATTTATTTATTTTTTTCAACGTTTATTTATTTTTGGGACAGAGAGAGACAGAGCATGAACGGGCGAGGGGCAGAGAGAGAGGGAGACACAGAATCGGAAACAGGCTCCAGGCTCTGAGCCATCAGCCCAGAGCCCGACGCGGGGCTCGAACTCACGGACCGTGAGATCGTGACCTGGTTGAAGTCGGACGCTTAACCGACTGCGCCACCCAGGCGCCCCTAAAAAAGTTTTTTTAAATGCTATACCTGGAAGATTGTACTTTTTAACCCCCTTTACCCATTTCTTGTACCCTCCAGCCCTTATCTCTGGCTACACCAAATGGTTCTCAAGTTTTATAAGTTTGTTGATTTTTAGATTCCACACTTAAGTGAGATCATATAGCATTTGTGTTTCTCTTTCTTATTTCACCTGTCATAATGCCCTCAAGGTCCATCCATGTTGCAAGTGGTAAGAGTCCTTTCTTTTTTGTTGATAGATGATATTCCTACGTGTATATACACACACACAGACACACACATACACAGATTTATACACACACCCACCAAAACATTATTCATTCATCCATCAGTGGACACTTAGGTTGCTTTCATATATTGGCTGTTGTGTAAAAAATGCTGTAATGAACATGGGGTTAGAAGATGTCTTTTCGAGACCATGATTTTGTTTGATTTGGTTATCCCTCTAGATATCATATAGTATATCTACTTTTAATTTTGGTGGGAACTTCCATACTGTTTTCTGTAGTGGCTACGCCAGGTAACATTGCCATGAACAGTGTACAAGCTTTCCCTTTTCTCCACGTTATTTCCAATACTAGTTATCTCTTTCCGTTGTTGACGATAGCCATTCTAACAGTTGTTAGGTGATGCCTCATTGTGCGTTGGATTTGCATTCCCCTGATGATGAGTGATGTGGAACATGTTTTCGTGTACCTGTTTGCCATGTGTATATGTGTCTTCTAGGGGAAAATGTCTATTTAAATCCGCTGCCCGTTTTTAAATTGGATTGACTTCATTAAAAAAATTTTTGTGTGTGTGAATTGGGCCATAGTTTCATATAGCCCCCGTAAACCTCTTGCTCCAGTTTCTGAGGGGACGCGGTTCGCGAACCCCTGCTGTTGGGCAGTGGGGCAGTGAGGGGCTGTTACACATCTCAGAGCAGTCATTGTGATTATTCAGTGACTCAGTGAGAGATGATGGGGGTGTGTTGGGAAGTGGAAAAGAAGGCTGGCAGAGAGTTCTGTATTCTCTTTTTGCTTAAGAATTAATCAATTAGACTTGATTCCCGATTTCCTGGTGTTTGGAAGTCCTTGATAGACAAGATCGGTTGGCCAGCTGTTTTGTTGAGGCGCCCTTTTAAGCAGAGACTTAGGCAGTCGTGTGCAGCCTGGCGAGCGAGGGCCGCTGAGATGTGGGCTTGTGGTGAACAGGCCAGTCCACCCGTGGCAGCTGCTCACGTTCCTCTGACTCTGTCGGGCTGCTGTGTCAGGCTGCGCTCACAAACCAGTGTGAGTGGACCTGATCTCATTGCTGCAGAGGCACACCTGTTCCACAGAGGCTCCTAACGCTTTGGTTACTTCCTTACTCATGGAAATACGTGGGTCTTCTGTTCAGCGCAGGAAATTTTGAGAGTTTTTGCACCTGTGTAATCACCACCTAAGATGGGAGTTAGAACATTTCTGCCATCAGATAATTCTCTCATGCTTCTCTGTAGTCCACTCCTCCTGCCATACGATTACTACTTTGGTTTCCATCGTTGTGGAGTTTTGCTGGCTCTTCAAGTTCACATAAATGGAATCAGCATCATATACTCTTGTATCTTGCTGCTTTTACTCACAATCATGTTTTTCAGATTCATCCAGTTGTTGCAACATTTGCAGTTCATTCCTTTTTATCTCTGAGTAGTTTTTCCATTGTGTGACTCTAGCTGTAGGGTGCTCGTCCATTCTTCCCAAAATGGTTTTGAGGAAAATTGGTCAGTGGCTCCATGTAGACATGATGGGTGTAAACATGTTGAGTGAAGAAATTTCTCCCCAAATTCATATCTTTATGGGAAGTATGTATTTTACAATTATATGGTACTTTAATCTGTCTAAAGTTGAGACCATAAAGGAAGAAGTTGGCATTTTTTATTAAAAATCTAAGTTCTATGGAAAAGTAGAGTGAGTGTGTGGATCCTGAGAAACCTAACAGAAACCCATGGGGGAGGGGAAGGAAAAAAAAAAAAAGAGGTTAGAGTGGGAGAGAGCCAAAGCATAAGAGACTCTTAAAAACTGAGAACAAACTGAGGGTTGATGGGGGGTGGAAGGGAGGGGAGGGTAGGTGATGGGCATTGAAGAGGGCATCTTTTGGGATGAGCACTGGGTGTTGTATGGAAACCAATTTGACAATGAATTTCATATATTAAAAAAAAAAAGTAGAGTGAACAGTATAATGATAGCCAGTATTTAGATTTAACTGTTGCTGTTTTGCCGTTTTTCTTAGTCTCTTAGTCATTTTTTTCTTAAGCATTTTATTTATTTATGTTTATTTATTTTGGGGAGAGAGAGAGAGAGAGAAAGTAGGGAAGGGGCAGAGAGAGGGAGACACAGAATCTGAAGTAGGCTTCAGGCTCTGAGCTGTCAGCACAGAGCCGATGCGGGGCTCGAACTCACGAACCGTGAGATCATGACCTGAGCCAAAGTCGGATGCTCAACCAGCTGAGCCACCCAGGCACCCCTTTTTTCTTAAGAATTTTAAAGTAAATTGTAGAAATCCTGGTGTTTCTTCCCTAAATATTTAGTGTGTGTCTCTAAAAAGGACATTTCTCTAATCACCACACTGCCTAAGAAATGACTGAGGATTCCTTACCATCAACATAACGTGTTCCATAGTGATAGCTGATTAACTGAACTTTTCCTCAAGGTTATGTTATGAATTGTTGGTGTTTCACAGGAACAGAAAAAAGCAGCATCAGAGAAGAAGGCAGTGATGGCTGCTTCGACAAAAGGGCAAGAGGAAAGTGCTCAGAAAGCTAAAGAGACGGCTTCTCTCCCCTCAGAATCTAATGAGTCCAAGAGGAAACTTCCAGTTGGTGCTTATGTATCTTCTGTGCATGTTGATTATGAGTCTTTTGAAGTTGGCACTGGACAGGTAAGTTTATATGTTGATTAGGGCTGCAAATTTTATATTGGAATCGTATATCTTTTTTATTTGAGTTGGCTTTAAATTATTTTTTAATTTTTTTTTTTTTAACGTTTTATTTATTTTTGAGACGGGGAGAGACAGAGCATGAACGGGGGAGGGTCAGAGAGAGGGAGACACAGAATCGGAAACAGGCTCCAGGCTCCGAGCTGTCAGCACAGAGCCCGACGCGGGGCTCGAACTCACAGACCGCGAGATCATGACCTGAGCTGAAGTCGGCCGCTTAACCGACTGAGCCACCCAGGAGCCCCGAGTTGGCTTTAAATTCTTTAAAAATTCAACATTTATGGGGGGCGATGGAGAAAACTGATTTGCATTCAGTAGGATTGTATGCTTCTTTCATAGAAATGTTCCAAATAAGGGATTGTGTACTGAATGTTACTACTTTTGAAATTGTTTTCATTTCAGTTTTTCCATTATTTTGTAGCAGTACTTTATATTTTATAGTATTAGTCTCTCATAGCCATCAGCAACAGAGTGGCAGTACTTAGAAAGAAAATTATGTTCTGAACATAATAGACGCCAGTTACCTGCAGTTTTCAGTGACTCAAGGTCGACCGTGACCTGGAAGCAAATGATCCTCCTTCTGACATACATGGTCAGAGGGTCAGCAGTAGCCTAACATTACGTCACATGCCTACGTCATTCCCCCCACCTCATCTCATCACGTACATCTTTTATCATCTCACATCATCACAAGAAGAGGCTGAGTGCAGTGCAAGAAGATATTTCAAAAGAGACACACTACGTTCACATAACTTTTATTATAGTATATTGTTGCAATTGTTCCATTTTATTGTCGTTGTTAATGTCTTACTGTACCTAATTTATAAATTAAACTGTCGTAGGTATGTATGTAGGCAGATATGTAGGCAAAGACGTGGTATATAGTGTACCAGATTATCTGAGGTTTCAGGCATCCACTGGGGGTCTTGGAGTGTATCCCCTTGGATGAGGGGAGACTAATATATCCTTAGATTCCTGTGAGAGAAACTTGCTGCATTCACTTGACTTACAGTTTTTAGTATTCACAATTCTTCCCTTGGAGAAAAAAATTATTTTTTTTTTCCAGAAAATTTCTATAAAAACCAAGGAGTCAGTGGTGCTTCATTTAATAGTATACTTTACTATACTTGTATCTCAGTGGCTTGGGAGTATAAAAATCTTTATAGACATTGTATTTTTGAGTGTATTTATAGTTGGGTCTCTAAGGTTCCTTATCATAAAGGAATTCATGACTGATTTAAAGAAGGCAGAAAATGGAACAAGGTGTTTATTACAGTCTATTCAAGCTTTTAACCCAATTCACTGATAAAGATTGCATTTTTTAAAATGTCTTTCTTTTTATTTATTACTATTATTAAGTTTATTTATTTATTATTATTTATTTTTGAGAGTCAGAGAGAGACAGAACGTGAGTGAGGGAGGGGCAGAGAGAAAGACACAGAATCCCAAGCAGGCTCCAGGCTCTGAGCTATCAGCACAGAGCCTGACATGGGGCTTGAACCCATAAGCTGTGAGAGCATGACCTGAGCCGAAGTTGGATGCTTAACCGACTGAGCCACCCAGGTGCCCTATGTTTATTCATTTACTTTGAGAGAGACATGGGGAAGGGGCAGAGAGAGAGAAGGAGACAGAGAACCTCAAGCAGGCTCCGCACTATTAGCGTGGAGCCCAACGTGGGGCTTGAACTCAAGAAACTGTGAGATCATGACCTGAGCCAAAGTTGGACACTTAACTGACTGAACCACCCAGGAACCCTTTATTATTATTTTTTAAGTTTGTTTATTTATTTTGAGAGCGAGAATGCGGGAGGGTCAGAGAGAATGAGAGAGAGAATCCTAAGCAGGCTTTGCACTGTCAGTGTGGAGCCTGATGTGGGGCTCGAACCCATGAGCCGTGATATCATGACCTGAGGAAATCGAGAGTCGTATGCTTAACCTACTGAGCCACCCACGCGCCTCTAAAATGTCTTTCTTTTTATTTTTTTTTATTTTTTATTTTTTTTTTAAAAAAATTTTTTTTTTTTCAACGTTTATTTATTTTTGGGACAGAGAGAGACAGAGCATGAATGGGGGAGGGGCAGAGAGAGAGGGAGACACAGAATCGGAAACAGGCTCCAGGCTCTGAGCCATCAGCCCAGAGCCTGATGCGGGGCTCGAACTCACAGACCGCGAGATCGTGACCTGGCTGAAGTCGGACGCTTAACCGACTGCGCCACCCAGGCGCCCCTAAAATGTCTTTCTTTTTAAACATGAGCAAACTTGAGCATACTTTAGCAAATGAAGGGCAGGTATTTCCTCATTTAACTGTGAAGGATCAGAGCACAGAAGATTTGTGGAGCCAGGGACTCTCTGTGACCAGGACGCTGTCACTGCATGCCCTTCTCTGGTAGTTGGCCTTCTCCATGAACCTGGGCTCATGGGTGTCATTGACTGTATGTTCCTTTCCTTATAGCTTTATGACCACAGAGGAAAAGGAATCTCCCCTGGTTGGTCCAGTTAGGAAAATTTACTTGACCTAGTTTGGGTCATAAGTCCATTTTGGCCAATTCATATTGCCTGGGGAATGGGGCACAAGTTGATTCACCCAGCCCAAGTCACATGCCACCTCTGTGGGGGGTGGGCCAATGTGGGCAAGTAGGGTCTGTTATCCAAAGGCCTATGGGGCAGTGTGGACAATAGCCTGTGTGGAGGCTTGTTGCCGGAAAGCCAAGAAACTCTGCTTAAGCAAGAGAAAAGAAATAACATCATATTCTCCTTAGCCAGAACTAACCACTGTGAAGTGTTTGAACAAGCCCTTCTAGACTTTTATTTAAGCATATATTTGTGTGTGTGTGTGTATATATATATATATATATATATGTATATATATATATGCTTTAATAAAAATGGGAAAATACTACATAGTGTTTTACCAAAACATTCTACTGCTATTTTCAAACACTATATTATGAATATATTCCTATGTCTAAATATTTCTGTCATTTTTAATGACTGCCTTGTATTACTGTTTGGAAAGATAATGATTTATTTTGTCACTTATTACCGGATGTATTAGCTTGCTTGGGCCGCCGTAACAAGTATCTATCGCACAGTGGGTGGCTTTAAACAACGGAAACTTATTGTCTCAGTTCTAGAGGCTGGAAGTCTAGCGAGGTGTCAGCAGGACACGCTCCCTTTGAAACCTACGGGGAAGAACCCTTCCTGCCTCATCCAGCTTCTGGCGGCCCTCCAGGGGCTCCTGAGCTTATAGACATAGCTCTCCAGGCGTCTGTTTTCACATGGCTCCTCCTGTGTCTGCATCCTCTATGTGTCTGTGTCTTTGTCCAGATTTCCCCTTTTTATAGTAACACCAATCATGTTGGATTAGGGCCCACCTGAGTACCTTATTATAACTTGATTACCGCTGTAAAGACCCTATTTCCAAATAAGGTCTGAGGAAGTGCCATGTATCTTGTGGGGGACACAGTTCACCCATAACATCGGACATGTAGGCAGTTTCTGGTGTTCCACCTTTTTAAGTAATCCGGTGATCGACACTTTTTTTTTTTTTAATATTTATTTTTGAGAGAGGGAGAGTGAGCCTGGGAGAGACAGAGAGAGAGGGATACAGAGGATCCGAAGCGTTTCCATGCTGATGGCAGCGAGCCCCATGCAGGGCTCGAACTCACCAACCTTGAGATCATAACCTGAGTCGAAGTCAGATGCTTAATCGACTGAGCCACCCAGTGATAAACACTTTTAAACCAATTTTCTGTGCACATTCTTCGTTATTTCCTTTAGCTAAATAAGTACAAGTGGGATAGCTGGGCCCAAGAACGCACACACAAAATTCTGGTAGTTCTGTCTACTTGCCCCTGAAAAGGCTGTGCCGGTTTGTACTCTGGCTAGCAGTTTATAGCATTGACCCCCGTCCGGTCTCCTGACTGACACTGGTGCTACCCTTTGCACATGGCTCCTTTACGGATAGTCAGTGCTGTCACTTTGGTCTCTTCCTTCTGAAGAAATAACTGTTTCGTGAAAACAGAGGACTTTTACTTTCTTTCTAGTATTGCATTGATCTGATAACCTTGTGGGGACAATGGCGCCTCGCTGTGTTTCTGAGCACTAGACAAGTTAGCTGTTGGCTCATAGGTCTGTTTGGCATGATTTCTTTGTAGAAGTGCTGATTTTACCTACTTTCCTGCTGAGTTCTTCTTCCCTTCACAGATATTGAAGCGTTTCTGTATATTAAGGGTATTTGGTCTTTGTCATCTGTGTGGTAAAAACCTTTTCTGGTTGGTATTTTTCCTTTTAGCTTTGGATTTTCTTCTTTTTTTCTTGTCTGGAGCTGGGGGAAGTGGGTAATCTTGGGAGCACATCCTGTGTGGCCCTCATCAGTAGCAGAAACCATTGAATTTGCACATATAAGGACAAGCCAAGGCGTGTGCAGTCCACACTTTGTTGGAAGGGGCAGCCTAGTGTAGTCGAGGGTGCATCGGAGTGGGAATGAGAAGTCCTCGTTCTGCCACCCCGGCTGAGTGCTCTCGGGTGAGTGGTGCCACCTGTCTGAGCTTAACCGTCTTCATCCAAGGGGTGACATGATCATCTTGCCTACATCCCTTTCAGTGGGCCTCTGTCGTGCACGTGGGGATTGTTCTTCGTTCTCAGGGTACTCGGGTGACAAAGGCCTGTATCCTGCCACTGAGCAGCAAACAGAAGAGCTTTGTAAACTGTAGAGCGGCACCAATGTAGGTGCTTTTTCTTAATCTCGACAGTTCTCAGCGGGCTGCGACACTCCATGCAAGCTGTCCCAAAACAGCTCTTTGGGGGCACATCGTTTTCCTAATGGAAAGCAACTCGCTTGAACTAATGAAGATGGTCGCTGGAATAGAAGTAGCAGTTGGTGAACGCCAGGCCCTGTGCTTAGCCCTTCATGTGGATTAGGTTCTTGATTTTTTAACCCCGTTATGAGTTTGGCATTGTTATGGTCCCCATTTTATAGGTGAGGAAACAGACTAAGGCAAGAGAGGTTAAGAAACTTGCCCAAGGTCACGTAGTGAGGCGTGGAGCCAGGATTCAAACTCGGGCGGTTTGAAGCTAGAGTCTGCAGTTTTAAGGGTAATTTATAACCAAAGTAAATAGAATGCTTACTGTGTACTGCACATACTATGCTGTACACCAAGGAGAAATATAGGCAGAAGATGGAGAAGCCTGTGAAGATTTTAAAGAGAGAGTTTTTAGTCCCTTTTAAAACAGCTGTGACAGTGATTATAAGCCTCACAAGCCGCACCTAGAATGCCATCATCTATGTTGAGGTGATTTTAACTAAGTGCAGTTCCAGCTTGAACTTGTGAATTTTCTATTATATGCCATTGGAATGATGATCTTTCATTATTTTTGATTCTTCCTAGGTTTCTGTTGTTTACAACTCATTAGACTTTGAACCAGAGATTTTCTTTGCCTTGGGATCTCCAATTGGTATGTTTCTCACTGTTCGAGGAGTGGATAGGATAGATGAGAACTACAGGCTTCCCACCTGTAAAGGATTCTTCAATATTTATCATCCAGTGAGTGAATTGAATTACTTTTTATTTTGGAGGAGATGAAACACCCACATAGAAACACCTATCTGGATCATCCTAATAGCTTCTCAGATCCTTATCTCTTAGGAACTAACTCTGATTTTGAGGTACATAGAGCTCAGCTCTCTGTCCTAATAGAGAACCGTCTGATGCTTTCCAATAAACTTCTCTACCAGAGAGCCTTTGTTCAAGGAAATATTTCTGTTGTTTTGCTTGCAAAGTAATTTTACCCACAAACGTGGAAGTCTCCTCATAATTACCAGTATAATTATACTGGTAATATACCAGAATAACCTGGGGGAAAAAATCAAAATCTCTGGTTTGCTGGTTATCCGTTTGGTCGCCCAACTGAGATACGTAACTCAAGATAAAACAGCTTTTCCTGAATTTCCAATTCTTCCCTTTACAGCTTGATCCAGTGGCGTATAGATTAGAGCCTATGATTGTTCCAGATTTGGACCTGAAAGCAGTTCTCATTCCCCATCACAAAGGCAGAAAAAGACTTCATTTAGGTAAAAAGCAAATACTGTAAAAACTTGTTTCCTTCTTGTCATTTTGGAATCTGTCAGTCCTAATGAATTAGGTGTTTCCTGTCATTTGTAATTGAATTATGAAAATTTTAACACTAAGTTCTTTCTTGATGGAATTAGTGTTATTGAAATGCCTGCTGTGTTTAGAACCCATTTATTAGAACATTCAGAGGAACTGTGAAGAAAGGTTTTGAATGCGTTGCTTCTCCTTGTTGACTTTTTCCTTGAAATGGCGTCCTAATGGTTGAGATACTTAGGAATGGGGGAAGTTGGTAATAAAATGATGAGACACATAGATTTTGATAGAATTTGGTCATAATTTTTGGAGTTGGGAAGCCGAGTAACACGAACTAAGGACCAACAATCAGGAAATAAACCCTATGCTAAGTTAAGTGAGCTGTGATGTCCTTGCTAACAGGATAAACTTTTCCCTTTAAAAATGTTCATTAAACATAGTGGATCGATAATAATTCCAAGTGGGGTTTAGGTTTCTCTTATGCCAGTTAAGGGTGTATATTACTCATAGGTTTAAAGGTCTGGGTGGAAAGGATGGGAGTGTAGCACAGAAGAGCGAGGAAAGTGATCATGCCTTTTTATTTGAAAGTGGGGGTTTCCTTTCCTTTTTTTTTGCTTACATCATGCTTTTAAAAAACATTTACCTTTTTTTTGTGGCACTTGGGTGGCTCTGTTGGGTAAGTGTCTGTCTGACTCTTGATTTTGGCTCAGGTCATGATCTTGAGGCTTGTGAGTTCGAGCCCCGCATCTACCTCTGTGCTGACAGTGTGGAGCCTGCTTGGGATTCTCTCTCTTTCTCTCTCTCTGCCCCTCCTCCACTTGCACTCACTTGCTGTCTCTCTCTCTCAAAATAAATAAACAGTAAAAAATAAATAAAAATGTATTTAACTCTTTTGGACTTAAAATGAGAAATTTGATACTCAAATACCTTGAGTTCAAATAGGATTTATTAGACTGAAGTAGAAAAGGTTGAAGGGGCAGGAGTTTTTTCATTTTTAAAGAAGTTAAATTGTGGTTATGTCAGAATCTCAAATTCTCAAAACCATTTTACCATTACAGATTAGAAAAGCAGTCATCTTTTAAATCTTATGGGTCTATTTTTTTTTCTTCTAACTTATGGTAAAAAAAAAAAAAAAAGCACGTGAATTTTTATGGTATTTGAACTCTTTTCTTTTCTTTTCTCTTCTTTTCTTTTCTTTTTTGGAGAGAGGAAATGTATACATTTTGGCTGGATTAGCTTTAGTTGTTAAAAAAATGACAGAGTAAGACTCCTCAAAACATTTTTATATGTTGAAAGTTCTTGGCTGAGAAACTCCCGTGTGGTTGGCGTTTAAGGCCTTGAGGGGGTCTTAACCTGTCTGAGGACGGTGCTAACTTTTGTTTTAATTTTCGTGGTACAGAATTTTACCCAGTGCCTAATTCACTTGATATGTCGTCTTAATCTCTTTAGAGTTGAAAGACAGTCTCTCTCGTATGGGGTCTGATTTGAAGCAGGGCTTCATCAGCTCCCTGAAAAGCGCTTGGCAGACGTTGAATGAGTTTGCCCGCGCTCACACCTCTTCAGCTCAGCTTCAGGAAGAACTGGAAAAGGTGGCCAATCAGATCAAAGAAGAAGAAGAAAAACAAGTCGTTGAAGGTAAATTTAACCTTTGAGGCATTTTCTAGTACAAATGTCGTTTGTAAACATAATACTTACGAATTGTTCAATGAGGCCTTTCCATTCTAGTCTCTTTTGTTAAAATGTTCTTCCTACAAAGGAAAATCTGTTCTGATAAACTGCTTCAGAATGCGTGTCGGCCTTTTCCTGGAGTTTCCCCTGATAGTTGCTGGACTTTTTTACTCTGCAATCTTAAATTTTTGTCGAAACTCCTAAGGCCAGAATGGCATGTCAGAGTTGAGAGCTAAGCTTGTATTCAGGCATGTTAAAGGCCCGCTCGCTGTGAGAAGTTATCTTGCTGTTGTTGAACTGTGTCATTATGTTGTAGACTTTACCTGCATAGTCAGGTCATTGTGCCGTGATGTTTTTTGACTCTTTCAGATTCTAATTCTGTTTCCTTTCTTTCTGCAACTCTCTCACCCCTTTTCTTCAAAACTGCTGTCAGCTCGTTGGCTCTTTCTCCTCTCTCTCGGGTAACCAGCCCCTCTTCCTTCCCCCGGCTCTTTGGAGGAATGGGAAGGGAGCCTGGTAGCTCCCCAGGTCGCTACGTGTGGCAGGCGATATTCTCTTGAGCCCAGAAAGTCAGCTAAAGTCAAAGGATAATGATTAAGCGATTGACTTTGATATTGAAATGGTTTAAATTCTAGCAGAAAAGATTGTTGAAAGTCCAGATTTTTCCAAGGATGAGGACTACTTAGGAAAGGTGGGAATGCTAAACGGAGGCCGCCGAATTGACTACGTTCTTCAAGAAAAGCCAATAGAGAGTTTTAATGAATATCTTTTCGCTCTTCAGAGTCATTTATGCTATTGGTAAGTGTCTTCTTCTTTGATAACATTCCCGTGGCCTTTAGGTGCTAGCACATACAGTAGTTTTAGGGAGACTCTTTTGCGGATTTATCACTTGGGATGGAATATTAATTTCGGCGGCCGTGTATTCAGAATCAGTATTTTCCCCCTTTAGTTTGTTGTCCACAAGATGGCAGTGTGTCATCTGACTTTGACCATAGGCCTTTGGTACTTGCACACTGTTTCTGTAGGGATACCTTTCACAGAATGAGAGCGGTGGGGACTTTGAAAAGCCACCCTTTCATATTGCGGCACAGCTGTTTTGTAGCTGATCGGTATCCATCCAGTTTTTAAGGGCAGCTTTAAGGCTACACTACTTTATTTTCATTTGCCTTTCTTAGGTAGGTTGACGAGAACCAAAGTTGCATTTTTCACCTTTATGCATAGAGGTTAATTTCTCCTCATGGTCTGTTAAGTAAAAATGTTCTTTTCTTTGTGATAGGGAATCTGAAGATACTGCCCTGCTGTTACTTAAAGAAATTTATCGAACAATGAACATTAGTCCAGAACAGCCCCAGCATTGATTGGACTTCAGTCTCACTCTGTGAGTTTATCTTTATTATGCGTATACATTGTGAATGTTTCATTCTGAAGTCTTTTTTAGTTTTTGTTTTTTGTTTGTTTGTTTAATGTAATCTCTGTGCCTAGTGTGGGACTAGAACCCATGACCCCGCGATCAAGAGTCACATGTTCCACTTGCCCTGAGCCAGCCAGGCACCTCTCTGAAGTCTTTTTTATGGAGTTGATGTTGACTATAATTTTCTCTTTTTTCCGTTTCTTCCTAGTAGTTTGTTTTTTTTTTTTCCTTTTTTTAAAAAATTCAGAATAGAGACCTTAAAGAGGGGAATTGGTTTGCAGTCTACATTTCTGATGTGTTAACAGTTTTCTAATTCCACATCAAATTTGAGTTCTTTTGTTTTCAATTTCTTTCAATGAGACAT
Organism: Puma concolor; assembly: GCF_028749965.1. Taxonomy (NCBI): domain Eukaryota; kingdom Metazoa; phylum Chordata; class Mammalia; order Carnivora; family Felidae; genus Puma; species Puma concolor. Next base: position 77,272,725 of record NC_141677.1, read on the forward strand.
TCCCAAGAATATCAGTTAGGAGTTGTTTTGGTTGTAGGTAGCAGAACCCAGCTCACTGTACCTTAAACGAAGAGAGGTTTGTTTTTCTTGTGTCATTTGTTGGGTGAAGTCACTGGACATCCACACTGTTGGCATCTTTTCATCTGCACCTCGGCTCTTACTCCACAATTACAAGACGGGTCCTGTGGTTCCAGGCATCATGTGTACATTTGAGACATGAATACGGGGGAAAGGATTGTCCCGTTATATCTATTCCTTTTAATTAGGAAAGCAGATTCACTAATGAATTTGCTATTGACTAAGCCTGTACCACATGTCCCGTGTCTCCTCCAACCCCAAACTGCATGGAGGGTTATAAAAGCAATGCTTTATATGCCCCAGTCCTTATAGAGGGAAGGGGTAGAGAAGGGGGTTAAACCTGTGAAGAACGAGCCAGCCTGCGTTCCTGACGGTTCTCCTGAGACCCCGACACCTCCTCTTCCTCACGAGATGATGCATCATTTACAAAAAAGAGGTGTGTTTTTTAAATAGCTCGAAATTTTGAAGCCCTTCAAAGCATGAAATACAAGTGGTGAGCTCTAAACTGTGCAGTCAAAAGTAGTTCCTGGCACTTTTTATCTTTCTATTAATAAATGTAAAGTTCAGCCTCCACCTTATTCTGCAGAGGTAACCACTTTCAGGATTGCCCTCGAGGGATCGCCCTGTGCATATCCAGGCTGGTATGTGTGCACGTGGAAACAAAGGGATCTCATTGAACATATTATGCTGCTTGATGGTTTCCATCAACCTTCTCACTTGTGCAGCTTGTATTTTATGTTGGCTGGTATCTTCTTCATTCTCTTTAGTGGCCGCATAGTAACCTCTTGTGTGGCTGTACTCCGTCTTATTTAGCCAGTTTCCCATTAATGCACATTTAGATCATTCCCTAATATATATTAGGGAGTCTTAGTCAACAGAGTAGGTAAGAGGTTTAAAAAAGCCATTTTGCAATCAGGCTCTTGATATAGTTTTACCAGTTCTCACCATTTCTGATACTATAGTATTAAAATAAAGTGGAGGTCATGTCAAAAGCTACCCCAGTTCAGATTTTCAGTTATAAAATGGTCTGTCCTTTGGTTGACAAATATTTATTCAGTACTTACTGTGTGCCAGGCACCAGTTTTCATGCTGTGGATAAATGGATAATAAGATAGCCTTCTCAGCTTTAAAGAACTTCTCTTCTCCCGGGAGGAGAGCAGTAGTAAACCTGTGCTTTCCCCACAAGTACATTCCAGATATTGGTAGGCTTTGTGGAGAGAGAAAATAGGAAGACGTTGCAAGTGATGGGTAGCTTCTGGGAAAGGCCTTGCTGGGCGATGATGACATTGGGTTTGAAATTTGAAAGATGAGAAGGAGGTGGACATCTGAGGAATTGGGGAGAAGAAACAGAAGGAAGGGCAGCTTCCTTCTAAGGTCATGAGATGGGAACAGACGTGTCACGTTTGAGGGACAGCAAGCAGATCATTGTGGCTGGTGGTAGTAAAAGAGAGGAGAGGAGTCAGAGAGGTGGGCGGGCCTGGTTATGAGGTCGCTGGTAAGGCCTTTGCATTTTACTCTGAGTATAATGGAAACATGGAAGGCTTTAATGGGCGGAGTGACATGACTTGGCTTAGGCTGTAGAAGGAATGCTCTCGGTGCTGGGTGGAGGGCAGACTGCCGGGCAAGAATGGTGGAAGGGGGAGTTGTGAAGAGGCTAGTGGTGACTGACGAGGGCTCTGGTGATAGGGATGGTGACAGATGGCTGAGGGCAGATCTGTTGTGGAGGGAGGGAAGTCCAGGACTTCCAGAGGAATTCATCGTAAGCGGGGAAGGAATGAAGTTGAGGATGACTCTTAGGATTTTGAGGTGAGCAGCTGGGTGGATGGTGTACCTTTCCTGGGAAGGCTTATGGACAGAGCAGGCTCTTGGGTGGGGGTGGGGGTGGGGACGAGGAATCCGTAGTTCTGTTGTGTTAAGTCAGTAGTTGATGATGTTGTGAAGCTGATGGCCTGAAGCCCAGAAGAAAGTTTGAGCTTAAGGTAATAACCTTGAAATCATTCATCAGCATATACTTGGCCGTTTGAAGCCAGAAACTGGATGGGATCACCTTGGAGTGAGTAGGTGGAGAAGAGAAGAGGTCCGGTGGAGAAGGAGGAGCCATAGAAGTGAAAGAAAATTTGGGGGCTTACGATCTCAGAGAAGCTGAGAGAAGATTGCTTCAAGAGAGAGTGGTCAGTGGTGTCCAGGGCTGCTGACACAGAGGTCAAGAAGGAGGAGGGCCAAGACTTGGCCGTGTGCTTGAGGCTCGAGGAGGGCGTAGAACTTCACTGGTAACCTTGTTAACACCATGGCAGAGGTAGAGTGGGTTGAGGAGAAGTAAGGGATCAGATAGGAAAGAGTTCTGCTGTGAAGGAATAGAAATAAGATGGGGGGACATTTCATGATATTAAGGTATGTTTGCTACTGAGAACGACCCAGTGCTGGGGGGAGAAAATGATAAGACAGGAGCAAAAGGGGATAATTGTGGAGGAAATACTTGCAAAGGCAGTGCAGGAAGGGGCCTAGGTCAAGTGAAGCGTTTAGCCTTAGGAAAAGAACAGGGATGCATCTTTCCCGGTGCCAGATGAAGGAGAGGAGTGTGGACACTGATGCAGATAGGTGGTGACATTGGTGGTGCCTTCAGGGATCTTCTTTCGTCTGGGGGAGGACGGACAGTAAATAAACAATTGAAGTGTGCCAGATGGTAAAAAGTAGAGCAGCAGGGTCAGGGGGAGAGGGAGTGCATTTGGGATGGGACTAGTTGCTATTCTGTATCAGATGGTGAGGGACAGTCTCACTGATACAATGTCTTTGGAGCAAGTGAGCAAGGCGGGTATCTGGGGAAAGCCCATTTCAGGCAAAGAGAAGTATATATATCAGAACATAAGAGCTGCCTCATTCTTTGTAATGATTGTGTGCTACTCCATTGACTGCTACACTATGTGTTTTTTTTTTTAATCAAAAAAATGTTTTAATGTTTATTTTTGAGAGAGAGAGAGAGAGAGAGAGAGAGAGAGAGAGAGAGAGAGAGAGACAGAGCATGAACAGGGGAGGGGCAGAGAGAAAGGGAGACACAGAATCTGAAACAGGCTCTAGGCTCTGAGCTGTCAGCATAGAGCCCGACGCGGGGCTCGAACCCACAGACTGTGAGATCATGACCCGAGCCGAAGTCAGACGCTTAACCCACCAAGCCACCCAGGCGCCCCTGTGTTTTTATTTTTTAATTAAAAAAATTTTTTAATGTTTATTTTTGAAAGAGAGAGAGAGACAGTGGGGGAGGGGCAAAGAGAGAGGGAGACAGAGAGAGGGAGACACAATCTGAAGCAGGCTCCAGGTTCTGAGCTGTCAGCGTAGAGCCTGACACAGGGCTTGAACTCACGAACTGTGAGATCACCACCTGAGCCTAAGTCAGATGCTTGACCAACTGAGCCACCCAGGCACCCCTACACTATAGTTTTTTAAACCAGCTCCTTGTTAATAGGCATTTAGGTCATTCTGGTCTCTTACTAGTATAAAGAAGGCTTTACTGTTCATAGTATTTAAGAGTTGCATTGTATTCCATTTTATAGTTCTGTTATTTATTAAAATACTTAATTTATCTACTATTGTCGAGTGTTTAGATGTTTTCCAACGTTATTATAAATAATTCTGACATGTAGTTGCATATGCTTTTTGCACATATCTAGGATAAATTCCTACATGTAGCATTGTTGGATTTAAGAGTATTGCACATTTTAAAGGAATTTGGTGTGCTTGGGTGACTCACTGGAGCATCCGACTCTTAATTTCAGCTCAGGTCACGATCCCAGGATTGTGGGGTCAAGCCCTTTGTTGGGCTCTGTGCTGAGTGTGGGGCCTGCTTTGGATTCTCTCCCTCTCCCTCCCTCTGTCTCTCTCTCTCAAATAAAAACAACCAAAATAAAAGGATTTTGATCTATTCTACCTATTGCTAAATTGCATTTCAGAAAGGTTTCTTGGTTTTCATGTTTACCATCAGTATAAAAGTGCTGGTTTTCCTGTACCCTTGCCAACACTGGGTATTACTATTTTTAAAAATTTTCCCTATTTGATAGCATAAATTGTTATAATTGTTTTAGTTTATATTTCCATTATTAGTGAAATGGAACATTTTTGGTATATTTAAGTGCCCGTTTGTATTTTTTGTCAGTTGTCTAGTCTTAACCTATGTGTATTTCTCTGGATATTTTTGTTTCTTAATGATTTATATTATAATACTTAAGGATAATAACGTTTTGTCACTGCAGAGTTTTTTTCCAGTTTGACATTGGCCTTTTATTTTTGCTTATGCTTTGGATTTTGGGGGTTTGGATGGGTAGAGAATATGTTTTAAAAATACATAAGCCAGTCTTTTGAGATTACTTACCATTTCAATAATTACATTTAATTTTTTGTTTTTATATAGTGTTTTAATTTAACTTTATAGGTTAGAAAGATATATTTTAGAAGAATAGAGGGATTTAACTTTTTTGTTAGTTGTTTTGCCCATGCCATATATTGAAATGCATCCTTTTGTCATTGATTTGATGTTTCTATGATAAGTTCTTGTTTGACATTTTTATTATATGCCCAGTATTGTTTTCTTTTTTTGATGAGAAAATTGCTTTTAAAAAATTTATTTATTTAAGTTTATTCATTTACTTTGAGAGAGAGCACAAGGGAGGAAGCGGCAGAGAGACAGGGAGAGAGAGAATCCCAAGCAGGCTCTGGGTTGCCAGCACAGAGCACGACATGGGGCTCGAACCCATGAAACTGTGAGATAATGACCTGAGCTGAAACCGAGAGTCGGACACTTAACCGATTGAGCTACCCAGGCACCCCAAGAAAATTGATTTAAATTTTTTTTTAATTCAGTGTAGTTAACATACAGTGTTACATTAGTTTCAGGTGTACAATATAGTGACTCACCACTTCCATACATAGCTTAGTGCTCATCAGGATAATTGTACCCAGTCTTTATTTTCTAGGTTTTTTGACATTTCTTCTATTGACTTACTCATCTGTTTACCATATTTTACTGATTGCAAGTCGTATATTTTCCACATTTTATCTTTACGTTTGGACTGCATCTTCTTTTTATTTTAATGTTTATTTTATTTTTGAGAGGGACAGAGAGAGAGAGAGCACGAGCAGGGGAGGTGTAGGAGGAGAGGAAGACACAGGATCCGAAGCAGGCTCCAGGCTCTGAGTGGTCAGCACAGAGCCGATGCGGGGGCTCGAACTCACCGACCGTGAGATTATGACTTGAGCTGGAGTCAGCGCTCAACTGGCTGAGCCACCCAAGTGCCCCTGGACTGCATCTTCTAATCAGCTGTTGCCTGGATGGTAGTTGACTTCTTGCCAAAAGGGGTTGCGTTATTTTCTCCCAGTTACTGGGTGGGGCACTACCAACCTGAGCCTGCTTAAGCTAATTTCTCTGCTTCAGGTTTTTGGACGATGCTGCTAGTATGAATTCAGACATAAAATTTGTGGGCTGGCAGGGCTGGGGGACCAGTTCACATACCGAGGAATATCTTTTCCCTTCTTCCCATCATCAAGGAGGAGGCATGCAGACTTCTTGGCTGTCCTTTGTAGAGGAAGGGTTATTCTTTTTACCCCTCATTGAGGCTGTGGCCATTCCGTGTCCCCACTTTTTGTGATGGTCTCTGTCTCCTTTTAGAGTCTGTATCCTGAACGTCTTTTTTTCTTTGCCTAAGATGGGTGCCTGAAATGATGGTACATCTCACAATCGATGGTGTCTCACACTTCGTGAAATACGGTGTTTTAGTGACCGTAACAAAGATTTTGCTGTCTGGCGGTGCAAGTTCTGAGTATACGACGGTCTTGGCCGTTGTCGCAAATGACTTTTTTATTTAAAAAAATTTTTTTTTTTCAACGTTTATTTATTTTTGGGACAGAGAGAGACAGAGCATGAACGGGGGAGGGGCAGAGAGGGAGGGAGACCCAGAATCGGAAACAGGCTCCAGGCTCCGAGCCATCAGCCCAGAGCCTGACGCGGGGCTCGAACTCACGGACCGCGAGATCGTGACCTGGCTGAAGTCGGACGCTTAACCGACTGCGCCACCCAGGCGCCCCTCGCAAATGACTTTTGAAATGACCCACGTTCCCCTGACAGTGTCTTTCCACAAAAGAAAGCAAAAGCTAGCATGAAAAACTAAGAACCTTTCTCATTTCATACAGAATTTTTCACTGCTCTTTGTTTTACTTCTCCTTATACTTGGTTGTAGAATTTGGGCCAGAACTTTGGTTCCTGAGACTGTTGTAATAGTATACGATAATTGAGAATATGAACAGTCCTTCTCTACTTGGTTCGTGTAAGCTTAGGTCAGTTTTATTGAATAATTTTATGTTTTTCTCCTTTAGTCCTTTTTAGAAGTATTCTTTAAGGGGCTCCTGGATGGCTCAGTTGGCTGAGTGTCCGGCTCTTGATTTTGGCTCAGGTCATGCTCTCCTGGTTCGTGAGTTTGAGCCCCGCATTGGGCTCTCGCTGACAGTGTGGAGCCTGCTTGGGATTCTCTCTCCCTCCGTTCTCTCTCTCTCTCTCTCTCTCTCTCTCTCTCTGCTCCTCCCCTGCTCACGAACGCTCTCTCAAATTAAAAAAATAAAAATAGAAAAAGAATTGTTTTTTAAAAAGCCTCTCATGAATCTGACAGAAACTTTCTCACTTATTTTCCATACGTGTTTTGTTCTGGAGAGCTACCATGCTGGCGACTCTCAGTGAACGCTCCTCGCCTCACGTCCACCCCCGTGGAAGGCCCGAGGCCTTGTGCTCACGGGCTGTGTTCTTCGGAGGCACTTGACAGTATTTCTTTTACTTCAGGAAGGAATAACGGTGCATTAGTGCATTATTACTGTAACTTTGTGAAGTTCACCAGTATTTTCTTTTTCTTGTAAAGGCTTTCTTGTCTTTCCAGAAAGTCGGGCAAGAAATTGCATTGCTGAGAAAACCCTCAGAAGGCATTCCCAGTTTGCTCCCATGATGGATGACAGAAAAGTGGTTCATCAGCGTTTGCTCAGAATTTCTCACATGTAGGAAGTCGTTTCAAAGAAAACGTACAGAACAAAAAGACAATGGAGAAAATCAGTACCACATGTGGACAGTATAGATAAGAAAACGTAATTTGAAAAATGATGCAATTAAAAATTCCTCAGATCAGTTTAGTTGTACAGCTGTCAGAGTAATGCGTGATATCAATGAAGAAATATTTGTAGCATGCAGATGGTTATTTCTGTTTCTTAAAAACCTATTGTCAATGGGCCATTAAACTTGCATTTTTTTAAATTAATGTAGTATGTTCTTTTATTCAAGTATGGACTTCTTGAGAAACTATAGTAATACGACTTTCCAAAAATTTATGTTCTACTTTCAATGTGACTTGTAGTTTCGAGCTGCTTTAATGAGGGGTCATTGGTGTCTAAGAGGAAGTAACCAAGAGCACTTATATTCCGAGTTGAATCTGAGGTTTTATGAAGCCTTTCAGGCTCTCGCTGAGAGTGTACTTGTGGAAAGAAGTAAGATGCTCCAGAGGTCCTGTGAAGTGTCCTCCGGGCACATCCGCGTCCGCTCGCAGGGGTGTGGGGAGCAAATGAGAGGTTTTCCGTTTTGTCATCTGAGGAGCTGTGCAGTCGCCTCATTGCTAAACTTTCAGTTAATATGAGAACCAAAGTAGACTTTTTAGGTTTTGGGGTGGGTTTTTTTTGTTCGTTTTTTTGCTTTGTATTAATTTCACGTATACCAAAGTATTTCAGAGTATGAAAATGTATTGCTTCTAGACTGTAGATCTACTTCCTGGAAAGACTGTTCTGTAATATTTCACTTTGTTTTACTATGACTTTAAAATCAAATTATCTTAAATATTTTCCTAATACTACATGGGAATGCCGATTTTTCTTCTTTTGTTATGCGATAGAAACATTTTACACTGTTTACATAGTTCTCATGGAACATAGAATTTTTTGAAAGCAACATATGATACACATTTTTTTGTGTATATATTCTAACTAGTGTGAATAAAACAGTAATGGCATTTTTAAAAAGCAGCATACGTCTGTATTTCTCGTCTTTCTTAAAAATGTTCCCGTGAATATTCCTGCATTCATTTACTTTTCATTGTGAGTACGTGCTGTATGTGGTTTGTTCCTAGCATTTACTCCTAATAATAGAATTAGGACAGAACAACTTTAGAGCTGAAGTGATCTCGGGCAACATGTGTTCATCCCAACCAACCTCATTCTCCGGCTGAGGACACAACGCTAAGTGCCTTTCTCTGACTGCAGACCGGGGCTGGAACACAGTTTCCCTGACTCCGTTTTGGCCTTCATTTCTCTATACCTAGTACTATTGTTTTTCACTTAATAGCCACTTATCTTCCCCAAACTGACGACATAAAGAAAAATGAGGGTTGTTTATGGATACTAAACAAAATCCAGTTTGAATTTTCAATTGACAAAGTGGTTTCATCTGCCTGTGTCTTTTGAGTCTTGTGCAAAGAAGAAACACCTGAACCAGTGTGCAAAGAATAAATTGTGTACCAGCTGAGTTTCAGGAATTTTGAGATTTTAACACTGGAAACACGTATTCGAATTTTTTGGTGACTCTGCCTGTGGACGTGTATTTGTATTAGTCTTCAATTTCCGTTAAAAAAAAAAAAAAGCGCATAGTTGGTAGTTCCCATGAGGGCGGAATCGGCATCTATTAGCATGTTGTTCACTATTGATAGCATATCAGGCCTGGCAGAGTCTTGTCTCATACTAAGGCGCTTTCCAAATATTTCTTGAATAAAAGAATTTTAAGAATCAAAAACATGGTTTAACGCATGGAAGAGGCCTTGGAAGACCATCCAGATCAGTGGTCTGCAAAACAGAACTTTCACCAAATTCCAGAACGTAACCTAGACGTGAGCATAGCTTCCGAGACCAGCTTGATCTCCCCACTTCCCCCAGGAACAACCCCCCCCCCCCCACCTCCCGCCTGGAACCTCCCACCCCAGCCCCTGATCCAGGTTAATGTCCTCACTTTCCCCAGGTGAGGAAGGTCATCTCTTGTCCTTCTGAAAGGGTTTCAGACCCAGAGTGTGGGACCAAAAAAAGCAGGATTGTCTGAAGTTGGAGGTCCCGAGTCCTCATAAAACCGATGATGGTAACCTGGCTGGTTAAGTTGATGTGTAACAAGGGGAGAGAGCTCTGTAGCTCTGATACACCTGTGTGTTTCCTGGGTCTCTCAAGTAAGGGTGTTTTCTCAAAACACGAGTGTAATCATAACTACACAGATTATATCATAGTAGATAACCGCCATCCCGGCGGGAAGACCGTATGTGTGAGATAGTCACGACATGCGGTCTGACTGTGAGCAGTGACCCTGACCCTGCGTTCCTGCTGTTGGGCCCTCTCCTCGAGATGTCTGTCATACTTCCGGCAGGTTATCAGTCTTGTCCTGCCATTTCACCTCCGAATGAGCTTCCCAAACCTTGACAGCCTCGTAAAGAGCTCTGGCACCCATGCGCCCTGGTGTCCAAGCCCTCGGCTGTGGCTCCTGGGGCAAGACTTTGTCCCCAACTTGTCGGCAGGCACGGCGTGTTTGGTTTTGGTCCGTTTCCTCTGCCGTGCGATTCCTCGACCCCGCAGTTGTGTGACACGCAATGGAAATGTGGGGAAAGTGCGTGTGACAGCACCAGGCACGTAGCAGCACTCAGAACGCCCGGTTCTGTCGCCAGGAGCACTCACGTCGGGGAAGACCCAGGCCTTCGCGGCTGGCTCACGGCCACTTCTCTCCTCCCTGGGTTGTACTTTTGCCAGGTTTCTTGTAGCCGAGAGCAGCTAGCGGCTGTGCAGGTGCGTGAAGCATGGCGGCCTGGAGGAGGCGGTGGTCATTAGAAAGGAGGATGAGGGACAGCGGAGCCAGTGGGGTGGGATGGCAGGGGTGGGGATGCTAACGCTTCTTTGCTGCTTCGCGCAGGTCAGCAGGACCGTTAGCACCTGTGGGCCACCAGGGCGGCTCAGTCAGTTAACCGTCCGACTCTTGATTTCGACTCCGGTCACGATCTCATGGTTCGGGGGTTTCAGCCCCATGTCGGGCTCTGCACTGATGGTGTGGAGCCTGCTTGGGATTCTCTCCCTCTCTGTGTCTCTGTCTCTCTCTCTGCCCTTTGCACACACTCTCAAAATAATAAAAATATACTTAAAAAAAAAAGAAAGCACCTGTGTGTTACTTCTGCATGCCCTGATTCCCTAAGCTCTTTTTGGGATAAAGATCAAGAAAACATGTTTTTCCTTCTTAAATTCTCTTTTCTCCCTGATATTTCGTTTTCCTGCTTTAAAACATCAACCCTTCTAGATTTCCTCCAAACTCACTGGCCCCACAGAACACTTGGAAGATGACTTCATGTTGTGACCACCAGGGGGAGCTCGTGAGACAGCGCAGCCTCTTCATACCTCAGTCTGAGGTCCAGGGGACCGATTTTACGTGGGTGGTATACACACGTAATATCCTCGGAAGCTACCACAAAATACAGTTCAGCATGTGAAACCGCACGATGTCACCTCAAACAGACCGGGGATTATCAAGGACCCATTCTGGAGCTAGTAGATTCGTTAGAGGGTGAGCTGCAGGTTCAGGTTCATGAACAGGTGCAAATGGCATCCTTGGGATGACCCACCATGTTTTTCTTTCATTCCTTATGTTAAAGAGTGACTTCTAAGAGACTCTACTATGGAAATTTTCACGTACTCAGAAGTATGGAGGATGGTATAATGAATCCCCTGGTACCCTTCCCCTCCCTTCGGAGGTATTGGCAGGGACAGCCTCTTGAGGTGACCTAAAAGGACAGGTAAGTAGTGGCCAGGTGGGAAGTGGGGAAGTGCATTCAGGATGTGTGGGAGGCTGTCACGTGGGAAAGGGCGTCGCCCGCTCTCGCCGCTGGAAAAAATTAGGTTGTTTAGGCGTGAAATGTGAAGAAAAGAACCCTATGAGTGTTTTGAGTCTGATTGTCATTAACACTGTATTTTTTTAAAGTTTATTTATCTTGAGAGAGAGTGGGGGAGGGGCAGAGAGAGAGGGACAAAGAGGGAGAATTCCAAGCAGATTCTGCACTGTGGGCACAGAACCGGACGCGGGTCTTGAACTTATGAACTATGAGATCGTGACCTGAGCAGAATGCTCAACCGACTGAGCCACGCAGGCGCCCCATTAATATTGTTTTAAAGACAACATTCCTAGTGGCGCCTTTTCTTTCGGTAGCCACTGAGTAGCATTCGCTCTTGTGGACAGGAGCGCAGTTTGGAATATTGGCAAGTGCTCGTTAACCTGTGCCTCTCGGGTCTGCGTCCAGCTGTTTCTCTTTACCGGTGAGGAGTTGCAAAGCTGTTTTGAAGGGCACTTCTGACTCCCAGAGAAGCTTCAGGTAAACAAGGCTGCTATCGTTGGAACGTTCCTTCCCGGACGAGAGCTGGGGTGGGAACCTGGGGGGTTTGGGCGCCGACTGTGTTTCCGGCACTGTGCGTGCTCCAGCTCTTTAGCATAGTTTTTACGGGAGCCTGTTGGAGGTGGGTGTTACCCCATTTTACAGATGAGAAGACTGAGGCTTATAGAAGCCAGCCGGGTTGCTGGGGCCATACAGTTAGTGTCAGGGCTGAATAAAGTGCACCTAAACCCCCAAAATGAAAATATGGGAAGTCCTTTGAAATACTCACAGACTGCCTGCCCGCCTCTGTATGGAAGCACCTAGGCAGTGACGAAGCTTACTGCATTATTATTGCATAAGCCAAATCATCCTCAAAAGATACCTTTGAAAGAAAAGGATAAGTTTTAGGAGCTGCGGATTCTAATGGGCTTTGTCATTTTGGCCTGAAGTGCTCTTGTTTTCTTTGACAGAGGGCCAAAAACTTCTAGTTAATGAAGATTCCCAAATGTTGGCCTAAATGGGACCTAGACGTTTGCACAACGACCCTCTGAACTGAAAAGGGAGGAATAAATGCAAGATGGTCTGTTTGACCTCAGAGTGTCGAAAGCGTCCTGGTCTGTGTGCCCACCTTGGGCTTTGCAGGGACCGCTGCCAGGCTGGCCGTCCTCAGGCCGGTTCTCCATTCTCCCTTCCATGACCCGTTTGCCTCAGTCCCAGGTAGCCACAACACCGCCCTGGCTCGTCAGTCCAGCCCGAACCTCAGCCCTTCCAGCTTGTCCTCAGACGCTGCCCCTGGCTTCCCCATCCCGCTGAGAGGTTTTCCTTTGTTCCCAATTTCCTGTCCCCCTTGCCCTCTTCCCCAGCCTCTCTCTGGCTTTGCCTTCTGCTCCCTCCATGAATCAAGCCAACTCTACACTCTCCCCAGTGGCTTTTTTTTCTTGGCTGTGCTGCCCCGAGCTGCGAGTCCGGCCTCTCTGTGAGACCAGAGCCCCGTCCCACCTGCTCCCTGCACCTGTCTCGGCCCCATGGGGCCGCTGCCTCCCCCAGCCCCTGGGCCTCAGTTTGGTCTCAGGGGTTTATTCAAAAAGCACAGTTGAACAGGGGGAAATGACTAATGGGATTCCAGCCTTTGCCTTCAAAGGACGTTGAAGGGAGGCGAACAGACATGTAGACCCTTTTGCCCCTCTTCCCCGGCCCCCACGGCCTCTGCCACGCTGTCCTCAACCTGGTGCCGCACCCTAGGCAGAATAGCCACGTCAGAGTGACAGGTTCCCCCCTGAATATCCGAAAGCCAGGAGAAGGGAGGGTAAACGTCTCCACCCTCTGCTCTCCCGCACCCCTGTGTGGCGGGTCACCTGGTGAGGGGAGGTCCTTGAGCCACCGACCAGGCCGCAGGTGCCGCTTCTAAAACACACAGAGGTCCCGGGACGTGTCTGTTAGGCTGGGGAGCTCACCTTCACTTCAAGGATCCGGACTGAATGCATTTTGTTGGTCTGAACAAAAAAGCTTTAATTACAAAGCCTCCCCTGTGAAAAGATACAAAATTCCCCCCACCGAAGTATCATCTTGTGTCAAAAAGTTTCTCTAAATGGGATCCATGATTGCTTTTACTAGGTAAATCTTTCCGGATGCCATCTAGAAATTACTTAATTTGCCTCTTTTGGAGTGTCGCTTTTCCATCATTCATCACAACTTGCTTTAGGTCATGTCTTGGTCATGTGTGGCAACAGGACAGATTTTGTTACTTTGTTCAGCATTTGGGCAGGAAGCTCTTGAGTCTTGTGTTTGAAACACGGGTTGTTTGGCAATCAAAAAGAATGAAATCTTGCCATTTGCAACTATGTGGATGGAACTAGAAGGTGTTATGCTAAGCGAAATTAGTCACTCAGAGAAAGACAAATATCATATGACTTCACTCATGTGAGGACTTTAAGAGACAAAACAGATGAACATAAGGGAAGGGAAGCAAAAAGAATATAAAAACAGGGAGGGGGAGGGGACGGTGGGTGATGGGCATTGAAGAGGGCATCTTTTGGGATGAGCACTGGGTGTTGTATGGAAACCAATTTGACAATAAATTTCATATATTAAAAAAAAACAGGGAGGGGGACAAAACATAAGAGACTCTTAAATATGGGGAACAAACCGAGGGTTGATGGAGGGGTTGTGGGAGGGGGGATGGGCTAAACGGGTCAGGGGCATTAAGGAATCTACTCCTGAAATCACTGTTGCACTATATGCTAACTAACTTGGATGTAAATTAAAAAAAAAATAAATTAAAAAAAAGAAACACGGTTGTCAGGTACAGTTGCTTTTTACCCCTTGAGACTTTGCCTCATTTTTTTTTTTTTTTTTAGCTCAAACGCCTTTCACCTAACTCCCTTCAAAATTCATTTCCCAATGCCTTAGATGGCCCTACATGGTTTTTCCTTTTCCCAAATTAGCTTTGTCAACACCCGAATCTCGCACGGCTCTGGTCTCTGGACGACAGTGTATTATTACCTTCCTCTGTCATCACTTTCTGTCGATGGGGCCCTGTGGAGTTTCGTTGTCTACGAAATGACAATGTTTTGTTACCTGAAAATGATAGTTTACCTCAACTGTTGTCAAATATAATGAGTTCTGAATTGGCGATTTGGAGTCTCAATAAGTCTCCTCCAGAAGAGACATGAAGATTAAGGTTTCTGATCCTTGGGCATCACTAGTCAAAACATGTGCTGCTTCTGTGCAGAGAATGAAATCCACCTGCTGGCTGGAATTTAGAGCCACGTCTGCTTTCTTCGGTACTGAGAGAAGAACATAAAGTCTTCTCCTTGTCATATCTTAAAGTTCTGGAAAGCTTTCTTGAACAGCAAGAGTGAGCGTGTGCAGTAAACTGGAAGTACGTTCCCAGTCGCCAAGCCTCAAAGGGAAATGAATATTTAAAGTTGTTTTTATTTTATAGATGTTGTTTCATTTTGCATGGTGCAAATCCCAACCAACTGAAAAGTGGCCACTTTTTATTTTTCTGGCTAGAATTGAGTCTTCCCCCCTAAGGAAGAAATTGCTTCACAAAATTTTTTAGGGTGAACTTATAGCCACTTAAATAGGAAGAGGACATGAACAGATAATTCACTAAAAAAGACTAGTACACTTGAAATGAAACGTTCATGCTTGTTACTTATCTCAGAAATACAAACTAAGAGGGAAGAAGAAGGACATTTTTAAAAAACTGCTCATAATGGCAAATAAAAAAAAAAAAAAGACGTGCACAGAACTTACATTGCTGGTAGGAATATCAATTGATACTTCTTTCCAGAAAACAATGTGGTATACTGTGTGTTAAGAGCCTTAAAATGGTCTTATAACCCCATAGTTTCACTTTCAGAAATAGTCTTAAAAATGGACACAGATTTATATACACTGGATTATTCATCAGGGGAGCTTTTTAGAGTGAAGATCTGGAAGCAAAATAAGATGGTCAGTTTGGGAAGAAGTCAGGGAAGAGGAAGGGAGACATGGGATTTCACACATTTCTAGTCTTGGCCACCAGGAATCTTACTGGGCAGTGAAAACATGTGGACTGTTCGTGCAGATCTGTTTGTTTTTGTAAGTATAAAGACAACCCACGTGCATCCCCTGTCTGTACAGGGTCAGCATGTCAGAGGCAGTGTCCTCGCACAGAGTGCCACCTGCAGCGGAGGGAAGCCAGTCTGGGCGGACGATGGATGTGTGTAGCTCTAAGGGTGGCTGGACTTGGGGGCTCAAGACCCTCCTAACCAGTCCTGAGCAATCTGAGCACTGTGGGGGGCGGTGGGCCTGGGTTGCAGACAACAAGAAAGCCAGCATGGAGTCCCGTCTCCTGAGTCCAAAGCCCATTTGTGTCCACCTGGAGCCCAAAACTTAGCGACAGCTTCATGTATCACTTCAATGTTTGTGGCTTTGGAATGGCACAGGCCCGTTTTACAGGTAAAGAAACTGAGATCAGAAAAGCAGATGGGGCACCTGGGTGGCTCAATCGGTTAAGCGTCTGGCTTCGGCTCTGATCATGAAATCGTGGTCTGTGAGTTCAAGCCCTGCATCAGGCCCTGTGCTGACAGCTCAGAGCCTGGAGCCTGCTTTGGATTCTATATCTCCCTCTCTCTCTCTGCCCCTCCCCTGCTCACACTCTGTATCTCTCTCTCTCTCAAAAATAAATAAACATTTAAAAATATTTAAAAATAAAAGGAAAATGGAGTGACTTGTCTAAGATGACACAATGATTCAGTGGTGGAATTGTCAGAGTAGAGAAAGCAAGAATGGAAAACTGAGATGAAAGGTCAAGATTTTCCTTATTGCTTTTCTTATGTTCCTCCCATGTTTGGACAAAGTATCTCAGTGTGTTGGTCAAAAATTCTTTTTTTTCATGGATTTGGAAGGGAGAGGAGTATGTTAATCATCTAAAAAATTATCCTGTCCCTCATATGTGGACGTATCTCCCACAGCATCCTTACCTTTTCTGGCGTCGTATAACTGTTGATAATGTGCCCCTGGGGCCTGGACAGCTGTTCCTTACTTTAGTGGGTTTTATAAATACCTTGTGTTTTTTTTTTTCTCTCTTTCTGGATTGGCTGGTGCTACCCACCTGTCCAGTACCCCCGCTTTAGTGCTCTGCATAGGGTCCCATGTTTGTATTGGATGGAACAGGCGCACTGTAGGGATGAACATCTTAATTGATGTAAAATACAGAGGAGACGGGGCGCCTGGGTGGCGCAGTCGGTTAAGCGTCCGACTTCAGCCAGGTCACGATCTCGCGGTCCGTGAGTTCGAGCCCCGCGTCGGGCTCTGGGCTGATGGCTCAGAGCCTGGAGCCTGTTTCCGATTCTGTGTCTCCCTCTCTCTCTGCCCCTACCCCATTCATGCTCTGTCTCTCTCTGTCCCAAAAATAAAATAAAAAACGTTGAAAAAAAAAAATTAAAAAAAAAAAAATACAGAGCCTTAAATTTATAAGCTTGAGTCAGACCCATACGAACATTAAGAGCATCTTTAGCAGTGACAATTATTTCTCTTACTGGTTTGCACTCGCCCCTTGGCAAAACGCTTTCATGAACTTCACTGCGTTTGATCTTTGTGCTCATTAAGGGAAGAAGGCAGGACAGGGATGATCATCTCCATCTTTATAGATGAGGGAACCGAGGTTCCCAGAGGCGACGTGACTTGTCCACAGAGACTCGGGAGTGGATGAGGAAGCTGGGACCGGAGCTCACGTCTTTCCATCCTAGACCTGCCCTAGACTGCATCCTAGACTGCTTGCTGCTCCTTGGGAATACATTTCTTATCGGTATATAATTGAGAACTCTGCCAGACCCCAAAGTGTGTAAATATGAAATAGCTCTTGACGTCGTGTTGTATTAGAAAATTTGGAAAATACGGAGAGGCATAAATGAGAAAATAAAATTACACCATTTCTTTCCTCATAAAAATGGAATCACATTTGGGGCACCTGAGTGGCTCCGTCGGTTGAGGGTTCAACTTTGGCTCAGGTCATGATCTCACCGTTCGTGAGTTCAAGTCCCACGTCAGTCTCTGTGCTGACAGTTCACAGCCTGGAGCCTGCTTCGCATTCTGTGTCTTCCTCTCTCTCTGCCCCTCCCCTGCTTGTATTCTGTGTGTGTGTCTCTTTCTCTTAAAAATAAATAAACATTAAAAAAATGGAATCACACTATAATGTTTGGAACTTACTTTTTATGTGTGTTATTGCTTGAATTTTTCTGTCATTGAAAAATCTTCTATAAAATTAAATCACTTTTTACTTATCCAATCACCATCGTTTGGTTTTTGAATTGTTTCCAATTTTCCAAATATATATGCACATGTATGTGTGTGTATAGGAAGGTAGACACATTAGATCAACCTTTTGATGAACCTCCTTTCAGAGAAAGCTTTGTGAACATTTGAGTTAAGATGTATTTATTGGGGCGCCTGGGTGGCTCAGTCGGTTGGGCGTCCAACTTTGGCTCAGGTCATGATCTCGCAGTCCATGAGTTCGAGCCCTGTGTCGGGCTCTGTGCTGACAGCTCGGAGCCTGGAGCCTGCTTCGG
This sequence comes from Puma concolor, assembly GCF_028749965.1. Taxonomy (NCBI): domain Eukaryota; kingdom Metazoa; phylum Chordata; class Mammalia; order Carnivora; family Felidae; genus Puma; species Puma concolor. Next base: position 77,290,258 of record NC_141677.1, read on the forward strand.
ATTCTGCATCTCCCTCTCTCTCTGCCCCTCCCCTGCTCGTGCTCTGTCTCTCTCTCTCAAAAATAAATAAACATTAAAAAAATTAAAAAAATAAAAAGATGTATGTATGTATGTATGTATTTTACATTTCTCTCTCTCTCTCTTTTAATATAGTTTATTGTCAAATTGGCTTACATACAACAGCCAGTGTTCATCCCAACAAGTGCCCTCCTCAATGCCCATCACCCACTTTCTCCTCTCCCTGACTCCCTATCAACCCTCAGTTTGTTCTCTGTATTTAAGAGTCTCTCATGGTTTGCTTCCCTCCCTCTCTGTAACTACTTTTTTTCCCCCTTCCTTTCCCCCATGGTTTTCTGTTAAGTTTCTCAAGATCCACATGTGAGTGAAAACATATGATATCTGTCTTTCTTTGACTGTCTTAGTCTCTTTAGCAAATGGTGCTGGGAGAGAGAACTGGACAGCAACATGTAGAAGAATGAAACTAGACCACTTTCTTACACCATACACAAAAATAAACTCAAAATGAGTTTTAAATTCAGTCACTGAACAGGTATGATTTCTCTGAGGTCCAATGAAACAGGAAGTTGCTAAGGAAATAAGACTTTCCTGAGGTGGCTTTATTTCAGTCTTTGTACACTCTCAAAAGGCTCAAAATCACCCTCAAGATTCTGTTCCCTGAATGGCAGTGCTGGTATCCACCAAAACCGCATCTTACATGTAGATTTCAACCTCAGTTACTTAGCTGGGTAGTAAAGCGGTTTTCTATTTTCAAACCAAAAGTTAATTCTACTGAAGAACGAAATTAAAGCAAAAGTGAAGTGGACAGTTGTCGGAAAGGAGAATTCTATAAGGCACACCTCTGTCAGAACACAAGTGACCATTTTACACACCCACAGTGGCTTTCAAGTCTGATTCACTTAGAAGGGGTGTGTTTATCAAAAGGTGGCACTTAAAAACTTTTTTTTAATGTTTATTTTTGGCAGAGAGAGAGAGAGAGAGAGAGAGAGAGAGAGAGAGAAACAGAGTGTGAGTGGGGGAGGGGCAGATAGAGAGAGGGAGGCATAGAATCCAAAATAGGTTCCAGGCTCTGAGCTATCAGCACGAATGGTGCTTAAACTCACGAATGGCGAAATCATGACCTGAGCTGAAGTCAGACGCTTAACCAACGGAGCCACCCAGACACCCCAAAAGGTTAAATACACAAGCTGTTTTGACCAGCAGATGTCATTTAAATGTGGCTTGCACATATGGTCATGGAAGCCTAATGATATGGTTTCTGAACCTTTCCAAATCTTCCGGAAAGGCTTTATATTCCAGAAAGGTTTTAGTTATCCACTGTATGGGGTGCATATGATTCATATTGCATTCAATTAATTTGCTTTCATTCAAGCAAATGGAAATTTAGTCCTTGGTCTAATTCACTGTAGCCAGTGTTAGCAATATTTTAAATTCCTTTTATGGTATCTGTGGCACTTTATTTACTTATTTATTTTTATCTTAGAGAGAGTGTATATGCACGTGTGGGCAGGAGAGAGAGAGAGAGAGAGAGAGAGAGAGAGAGAGAATCCTAAGCAGGCTCCATGCTGAGTGTGGAGCCTGATGCAGGGCTCGATCTCACAGCCTGGGATCATGACCTGAGCCAAAACCAAGAGTCAGACCCTCAATCAACTGAGCCACCCAGGCGCCCCTGCATGTTTCATTTATTTACTCTTATTTAAAAATGAAATTTGCCCTTGACCATAAAGCTCTAATTTCAGAAAATACAGTTATTGGTTGTAGGTATTGTTTCCTTACAAACCTATTCAGATGCTCAAATCCACCTTCCAGAGACTCTTAAATCCAAATTACGTGCATGAGAGGGGAAGAGGGAGAGCAAAGTAGCCCATCCAGTGTTTCCCCTTGCTGAGCAATCTTGTCTTCCAGAATACACTTGTTCCCTTGTTGGCTTCCTGCCCAGCAGCCCCCACTGCCGTGACACCAATTTTCACTACCCAACTCATCACTTTATTCAATTACAAAGCCACGAGAGGGATTTCCACTTTCAGTAATGATGGACTAGCTTATTGCACACCAACCATCTTACTATAAACAACTAGGAGCTATGATATCTAGAAAACAATGTCTGGGAGTAGCAGAGACCTACCAAAGAAGTGAGGACCCAAGGGACCAAGGTTCCAGAGAGGAGATTCAGCAACATAAGTATCAGTGGGTGCCACTTACCCCCTTGAGGCAATTGCCAAAGCAGAAGGTGGTGACTGAGATACCATGGAGGTGACAGCAGAGCTTCTGGCATTTTTATGGGACTGAGGGGACAGAAATGATAGTTTATAGCACACCAACGAGGAGAGGTTCTGATACAAATCACAGGATTTCAGCTGGGACTTCTGAAAGTCCATTCTTTCAGATGGGGACGAACCAGAAGTAGAGAACCTCTCACCAAGACTGAAGCTCAGATTTAAATCAGCTGAATCCCTGAATGCATTACGGTGATTTGCTCCCACGTGAACTGCCTGAAAGAAGCAAAAACAAATTGTTTTGGAAGGAAGATACTATCACCCAGAGCTTCAAATTTTCTGTGTAATTTTTCATACATGATGTCAAATCTACATGACTGAAAACCTGACGAAAAAACACAGCTACAATAGATCCAGACATTGGAGTTATTCGATACAGACTTAAAAATGATGGTGATTAATATCATCAAGAAATTAGCGGACAATTTGGAGTAGAGAACTGGAGATGTGAAAAGAACCAAATGGAAATTCTAGAACTGAAAAATATAGTAATAGAAGATAAGAACTCAGCAGTGGGTTTCAACACAGATACGATGTAGTAGTTGAAGAGAGGAATAGTAAATTAGAAGGCAGGTCAGGAAGAAATAGCCTGAACCACACAGAGGAAAAGGATAGAAAACACAGGAAAGAGTGTAAGAGACATATGGAGTATGAACGATCTAACGTGTATTTGGAGTCCTGGAAGGCAAGCAGGTCAGAGACTAGGGCAGGAGCAGTATTTGAAGAGCAAATTGACGAGGACCTTCCAAAACTGACAATGGTTTCAAGAAGCTCCATAAACCATAAGCTGAGTAAATACAAAGAAAACCACACCTTAAAAGTGCATCATGGTAAAATGCTGAGTTAAATCACTCCGTAAGTCACTACTTGACCAGAATGTCTTCACCGACTTGGGCAAACACTACTGCTCTGTATCCCACAACTGCTTCCATAGCTTTGCCTTCAAATTCTTCGCAGGCACATCTCTCTTTGGGGGAGCATTTTCCAAGGACCAGCGTTTGCCCTGAGTGAGGTCTCTGTGCCCCCAGGGCTGTTGTGCTTCTCTCACTGCACCCTTGTCTGTGGTCCCAGGGGAGAAATGCCTAGTGCCTTATCCGCCTGGGCAGGCCTTTTACTGAGAGGTCGGAAGGTACATAGGGTCATGGCTGAGAGCACGGGCTCTGGAAACAGATCACTATACCTGCTCACCTCCTTCCTCCACCACTTAGTCATTGTATAATCTTACCTTTTGGAGCTGTCGTGTCCCCATGTGCCCCATAAGGATGATAGCCGTTACACTTTTAAGGGCTGTTATGAGATTTAAATGAGCTCATGTTTGTAAAGTGTCTGACGTATAGAAGACAATTAGTGGATGGGCTCGTTTTTAAATCTTCCTGATCGATTTCTTCAGCCTGATCACAGCCATGCATTTCTTCCTTAATAGTAGCTGAGGCTTCTTCAGACCTTTTGTGCCTGCTTTGCCCCAGTGGGAACCGAACATGAAAGGAGAGGAGGAGGTGTACATTTTATATCAGAGGAGAGAGCTTAAAAATTAATCTCTTTAAGTATGTACAAGAGTTGGTGAACTTCACCCTTCAAAGGAGGAAGTGAACGTTAAAGTTTGAAAAGTTTCCAAAAAAGCCAGAAATATCAGACCCTGATAGGATCAAATAAACCACCTGGGCTGGTTGAAGGATTTGTCTCTGTGTATAGTAAAGGGTACTGCTCTTACTACCCTGACCCATTTTCATCTGCTTCCTAGTTCTGCCTTTAAGAAAGGTTGATGCATTGGATGCACCACTTTCTCTACTGGAAAATTCTTTAATAGCAATTTCCATCAATTGAATCTCGTATTCCTGATTCAACTGTCTGTTAACCTGACTACTGTTAACTTCTTGGTTAAGGCATTTAAAAAAATGTATTCAGGGGTGCCTGGGTGACTCAGTTGGTTAAGCGTCCAACTTTGGCTCAGGTCTGATCTCACCGTTTGTGAGTTCGAGCCCCATGTCGGGCTCTGTGCTGACAGCTCAGGGCCTGGAACCTGCTTCGGATTCTGTGTCTCCCCGCTCGCTGCCCCTCCCCCACTCGCACTCTGTGTGTGTGTCTCTCTCTCAAGAATAAATAAACATTAAAAAAATTTTTTAAAAAAATGTATTCATATTATTTATCTAGGCACACACTAGGTGTATTACTCCAATGTGTTTTACTCGCAATCTATTCCTCCTGCTCCTTAGGTAAATACATACTTGTGCAATTGATATTGTAATTTTAGCTACATTGTAGAAAATTGGAAAATAAATTTTTCTTAATGTCAAAGACTAAAGCCCGCCACCATTAGCAGCAACCTGTCTGATATTTTGGCTCTCCCTGGGTTAGCACTGAGCAAATGAAAGAAATAACCGATCTGCCTTCCAGACAGTGCTAAATATCTGTCAGGCATCAGAAGAAGCCGTCGCCATGCAAGATCTCATGTTGTCCTTGTAACAACGTGGGGAAGCCTTTACGGACCAACCATATCATTTATTCTTTTTCTCACTAGGCAGAAATATGATTAAATAATTTTTTTAATGCTTGTTTTTGAAAGAGAGAGACAACGTGTGAACAGGGGAGGGGCAGAGAGAGAGGGAGACACAGAATCCAAAGCAGGCTCCAGGCTCTGAGCTGTCAGCACAGAGCCCAATGGGGGGCTCAAACTCGTGAACTGTGAGATCGTGACTTGAGCTGAATGACTTGAGATCATGACAGACGCTTACCTGACTGAGCCACCCAGTGCCCCAGAAATCTGATTTTAATACAGATATGAACTTGGGTACTGAAATTGGTGGGACTTCTTCACTTACAAGGTATAATCTTCACTTATAAGGAAGGCTTCTGCTGTAAGGTAGAGGGCCCAGAGTGTATTTATGTGCTGGGATAAAAATTATTGACAGAGACTTATTCCTCTTTCCCACGATGACATAAATGAACTGTGTTGCATCTTGGGGAGAATTTAGGCTCTTGTAAAGCACGTTTGGATTCATTCTCTTATTCATTCACTTGTTCATTCCACACGGATTCACTGAGAGCCTTCTATGAGCCAGGCTTCATTCTAGGCCCTCGAGATGCAGCACTGAACAAAACAGGGATCATTTGTTTTGAGAACTTACATTCTAGTGGGAGGAGTGGTAGGTAATAAGCATTAAACATAATAAGTTCTGGTATTCTAGAATACAGTAAGTGCAATGGAAAACATGAAGTGGGCTAGGAGAGATGAACAGTCTGGGAGGGGTGTTAGAACCTGGAAGGGTGGTCAGGCTTGGCTTCACAGGTGACATCTGGGCAGAGGCTAGAGGGAGGTGAGACCTGAGCCTCGGAGGGAGCTGGACGACAGCGGTGGGCAGGGCGCACATGAGTGTGAACGAAGGCACCGAGGTGGGGCACGCCCAGCATGGCAGGGAGGCTGGGGAGGCTGTGGGGAGGGAGCAAAGGAGAGAGAGTTCATGCACAGACTCTTGGGGGCCTTGGAGCCATTACTGGGATCTTGGCTTTTGGCCTGAGAGAGATAAGGAGCCACGAGGGAGATGTGAGCAGAGTGTGTGACATGATGGGATTTGTGTTATGATACTATCAGTATCCTTCTGGCTGCTTTGGTGGGAAAGGAGACAGCAGAGGGTGTCATAGTTGGATTTCCCCAGAAACGGACTCCGAGAGGGAGGAGGGTGTGCAGGGTGTGCCCTCGAGAGCAGCGTCCGTCGGGGAGTGAGGGAGGCAGGGCACGTAGTGTTTTGCACGTCAGTGTTTTGCAACGGCAACATTGGCTCAATGGGAGATGTCCTGGATTGAGGTAAGTGGCCGGGGCTTTATATCCCTACACTGACCAGTCATAGGACGTGGGCTGCTCTTACTTCCTCAGAGGGCCTTCCTGGGGAGGGACTCGGCTGAGAGCCATCAGCAGGTGACACTCCTGACCGCTAGGGAAATGAGTGCAGTGGTCCCAAGGGCGGATCCGGGTGGCACTTCATGGCGTCCACCGCGGGACAAGTGTGGGAGCAGGGAGATCGTGGGTGATCTTACACGAATTCAGGGGAGAGAGTGTGGTGGCCTGGAGCACAGCTGGGGCAGGGAAGGGCTGAGAAGCCACCAGCCCCTCTACCTGGTTTGAAGGTAGAGGCCAAGGATTTTCTGTTAGATTGGGTTTGGGTGGGAGACAAAGAGGAGTAAGAATGACTCCAAGGCGAGGTGGAGAAGGACCAGACTGGAGAGAAAGGGAAGCTGGCATCAGAAGGGATGGGCGGATGCATCACACGAAGGAGGGAGATCCGAGGGCTGGAAGTAGAGGGGGAGCTTTGGGAGAAGGGGCCTCCTGAGTGGCTCCCGAGAATTGTGAAGATGTTTAGAAAGGCTCAAGTTAAATAAAGTAAAAAGGAATTTCTTGTAAATTATTTTTGCCTGTTTAGACTGTGTCCCCCCTCCACCTCCCCACCCCCTACTCCGACCCCCCGCCAGTGACTAGTCTAACCTAGATGGCATTTATCCCATTGCCAGTGACTGATTTAGGGATGGTCATGTACTCAGTCTTGGCCAATGCTGTTGGGGGAGACAGCAGGCTAGGGTCGGGGTAGGGTGCTCTGGGAAGGGGGCCCCTCATACCTAAGGGGGCTTTGAGTGTCCCCCTACTCTGATCACAACCATTGTGACGGTAATGTTGAGTGCCATCCATTCACCTGTAATAACAGCTGTGTGACTAGGCATCTTCAGCTCGTTTTACAAGAGAGAAAACGATGTTCAGGATGTTGGGAGACTTGACCATGCCTAAGTCACACAACTAGTAAGAAAAAGTCACGCGGAAGCCCCTTGGCCTAGCACAGAGTAGTGCTGTGTAAATGACATCAATCATGATACAGAACTTGCTGGGTTCCAGGAGGAGTGTAGGGTCATTGGTCTAGATATATGTGCTTTTTGAATTCTTTTTTGATTTTTATGGTTTTCCTCTTTCACCCTTCATGCACTTTGGCATTTCTAATTACTATCACCATATCTTTCTGGATCATAGTACAACAGAAAGAACTTTGAAGACCCGGGTTTGAATCCCAGCGCCACCACTTACTAGCTGTGTGACCTTGGGAAAGTTACTTAACATCTCTGAGCATCGGTGTCCTTATTTGTAAAGTGGGGATAATAATAGCAACCTCAGAGGGTGGTTTTAAACTTTAATGAGATAATGCATATGAGGTGCTTATTAGCACATTGCCTGGAACACAGCCAGCTCTCCGTAATGTCAGATATTATTATGATTGTTATTGTGCAGATGGCCCATCCTAGCGGGTCACATGGCTACCTAACAGGGTTTCTGTAACTACCAAGTGAAACAGGTATGCAAGAGTGCTTTGCAAATGTTATTACATTTCTAGAGTAACTCAACTGTATGGGAGGAATTTGCTGTACATAAAGTGAATATATAAGAGATACGTGTGCCTAGTAGACTGGAAATCTGGGCATGGGTAATTGAAAGGAAAGCACAAAAGAGTGATTGGGTGTCCTTTTCTGGGAGTTCTGGGCTGTGCATTGCTGTGGGTCTTGTAAAGAGCTGAGGATTTGGGAAGGTACTAAGAGTACAATGAGATGGATTCTTGCAGGGAATGTGGTCATCCAGGGAGCCAAGGGATAAAGGTTTTTCCTGCAGCACCTTCAGGAAATTGCCCGGAATCTGCTCTCATGAAGTGGAGTCTGGTCTGTCACAGGGTAGGTCCGAAGCTTCAAGGCTCAGTGCCAAGGGGAAGCAGACAGTATAAGTGAAGGGTCCCATCCAAAGGGCCTGGGTAGGGAGAAACTAGGTCCAAGCCAAGGGGTGAGACTTGGGGGCAGTGACATACAACAAGTCGCTGGGGAAATGGGATAGGAAATTCGGGGCCCAGAGCAAAGGCTCTGCTTTGAATTATGGTCCAGGGGGCACCATTCTCATTGAATACAATGTAACGTGCCCTCCCGCCGACTCTGCCCCACACATCACACCCCCTGTCCCATACTGTGGCCTGGCTTGGAAAGTTCTTAAATCAGGGAACCTTTTTATAGCAACAGTGTTTACGCTGGAGTCAGAGCACTGTGTAGAGTCAGGGCCCACTGAGCCCTCCAAAGGAGTTTTAGATATTCGTGTTTTCATTCTGTTGATGATCCTAATGCAAACCAACAGGGGTCATCGTGGGTGGACTCTGGGGTGGTGGAGGATAAAGGAATCCTTTTGGATTTGGATTGATTTGCTTTCAAATTCTGACCTGGACAATTTTCTTAACCTTACTTGTATTTTAGCAGCTTTTCGTTGTTATAAAAATACTTGTCATAAAAATTCAAATTGTACAGAGCTAATACTAGGTGTCTTAGTCTGTCTGAGCTGTTATAACAAAACTACCATAGACTGGGTATTTTATAACAGAAAACCATTTCCTGGAGGCCAAAAGTCCAGATCAAGGCACTGGAAGATCCAGTGTCTAGTGAGAGCCTGCTCTGTGGTTCATAAAGGACCATCTTATCACTGTGGCCTCCCGTGGTGGAAGGAGCCAGGGAGCCTCTGGGGGTCTCTTTCATAAGGGCACTAATCCCATTTTTCAAGGGCCCCACTCTCAGGACTGACTCATCTCCCAAAGGCCCCGCCTCCAGATACTGTCACTCTGGGCTTTAGGATTTAGCATTTGGGTTTGGGAGAACATACATGTTCAGTCCATTACACTAGGTAGGAGTGAATTTTCTGACACTATCCCCTCGCCCCAATCCCTCTTGTACTTAGTTTCTTCAGCAGATTTTCATAGTGCTTCCCCAGTCCTTAGTAGTTAGATTGTTGCTGTGCGTGAAATGACTTTTACGGTTTCAGCTGGATGCCTTAGTACCGGGGAAGGCACTGATTGTCATCTACTTTGTGTCCTGTCCACCTTACTCCTTGCAGGGTTTTTTGGTTTGGTTGTTTTGTTTGTTTGTTTTTGTTTTGTGGTATTTTTTAGCATTAATGGTTTTTAGTTATTTTTCTTGGATTTGCTGGTCACCAGTTTTCTCATCTGCAAAATGCAGATAGTGTTGACTCTGTGGAGATTTAACAGGGTCACATGAGATAAAGTAAGAAGCCTAGCTTAGAGGCTGGCTGATAAGTGTCAGCCAGCCTTCCCACTGCTACCAGCCTCATGGTGGAGACTTTCTCTGTGACTCCCTCCACTGATTGCAGGCGAAGGGGCCGTGGAGAACAAGGATTTCACTGGAAAAGCCTCCCTTATAGCTGCTTCCACAGAGACCTCAAGGGGTTGCCTATGTTTTCTTTCTTTCCTTCTTTCTTTCTTTCTTTCTTTCTTTCTTTCTTTCTTTCTTTCTTTCTTCCTCTTAAAACCAAATTTAAATGGTGGTAAAATATACATAAAACTCATTATCCTAGCCATTTTTAAGTGTACAATTCAGTCTCATTAAGCACATTCATATTACTATACGACCGTCACCACCATGCATATTCAGAACTCTTTACATGCAAAACGGAAACTCCGTACCCATCAAACAGTAACTCCCCACTCCCTTCCACCAGCCGCTGGCAACCGCCATTGTACCTTCTGTCTCTAGGAGTGTGACCCCTCTCGGGACCTCACAGCAGTGAAATCACATAGTATGTGTCCTTTTGTACTGGCTTATTTCATTTACTGTAATGTCCTCAAGGCTCATCCATACTGTAGCATTTGCCAGAATTTCCTTCCTAAAAAGGCTGAACGACATGCCATTATATGCATATACTATGTTTTCTTATTTATTCATTGCTCAGGGGACACCGGGCTTGCTACTACCCCTTCGTTATTGTGAATAATGCTGCCTCGAACACTGGCAGGCAGATATCACTTGGAGTCCTGGCTTTCCATCCTCTCCACCAGTGAGTGGAGGAAAAAATTCCTGGGTGACTTCCCGGTGGTCCGCAGCCCTGGCACAACCTAGGCTTCTTAGTGTCCTGGGACACTAAGCAGGGGTCTGCATCTGATTGTGTCACCGTGCAACCGAACTTGCCCAGTCCCCACCAGCCTGCCCTGTCAGCACTGAGGGCTGCAGAAGATCCTGGAAAAATGTGAGATTTGCTGCTGTTGTCACTACTTTTAGGACTTCCACAAATATGCATTTTTCTGTTTTATTGTGTAATTCCAACTGTGAAAATGGCCCTGAACCATGCGCAAACTGTAATAAAGCATCAGCATTTGGCTTCCAGCAAGATAAAAATGCAGCAGGAAGAAACAGCAGCAGGAGAAAGAAATCACTGGGAAAAACATAATAAAATGCTAGTTTCTCCATTCCCCCCATTGTTTAAACTCTCTGTATTATTCAGTGTAGCGTTGTTGTAATGGTGGAAGTTCGTGAACAATCTCGATGTCTGTTAGTGGGAGATGGTTGGTCAAACCACAGTCCTCCTTGCCATGGGATACCAGGCAGCTGCAGAAAAGAATGACCAATCTCTCTGTAGAGAAAGATCTACCAGACATTTCAAGGGAGAGAACGAAGGTAAAATGCTGGGTAGATTGTGTAGTAGGCCATATTTTGTGGGAAAAGGGAGCAAATCAGAATGTGTGTGTGTGTGTGCACACACACACACACACACTTGCATTCAATTACATTCTTATGCTCACTTGTATATAAATATAATGAAAGCCTAGAAAGATTCATAAGAAACCAATATCCATGGTTATGTATGAGGGTGAGAAGGAGATTTTCACAGCATCACTTTACATATATTTTATTTCTGAGCCATATAAATATATCACCTATTGAAAATAAAGAGAGAAAGGGCTTGTGATTTCCCACTAGCCTGACCATAGGCTCAAAATGTAAATTAAGTTGATTTATAGGCAACAAACAGTCACAAAATTTCTTGCAAGAGAAAAATCTCTGTTACAGGCTATTCAGAATTCATCTTCTGGTCAAGGAAGCCAGTGGCTTCTGATCCCAGCCCTGGAGGCACCCGAGAGGAGATGGGGAGGACTCACTCTGCAACTGACCCTAAACTCTTTGGAGGAAGTGGAAGGTTGGGTGCAGGGCATGGGGGCTGCAGTTGTGCAGGGTCAGAAACCCAAGCCAGGATGAACTAAGACTGGGTTTTACTTGGGGGTTTCTTCCTCCCTCACATTGCCCTGGGTGGACCAGGTGGGTGGCTGGGAGGCACTCCCCAGTGCAATAGCGAGGCTTACGTTGCATGGCTGGACCAGAACTCATGTTGCTCCAAAGCTCACCATCTGTGGCAGTCCATATACAAGTAGACAAATAGATACACTGATTGATCTGAGTGCCCACTTCCATGAGACCAGAGCGTCTATCACTCCCACCCCTAGAGGATGCCCAGGCAGGAATCGCTTGAGCCTGGAAATCGTAGGTACCCCCTAGTTGTCTCTGTACCCCCAACTCACCCAGAAAAATGCAGGTAGGGTCTTCTCTTTCTACTGGACAGCTATCACCAGCCAAGAAACAGTCATTCTTCAGGGAGTAAGGTGAACTCAGAACAATTAGGAGACAGCTGAGGAGCAGAAGCTCTGGGAAGAAAGATGACTGCTCAAAGTCAAGGACTCCAGGATGGGCTAGTGAGAGAATCCTGAGATCCAGTGACTCATTCACCATCTACCAAGTTGCACTTGGACCCAAAGGACACTGGCAAACTGGAAAAAAAAAAAAAAAAAAAAAAAAAAAAAAAAAAAGATGTGTGCCCAGGCAAATAAAAGCTCAATAAGCAATTTTAGTATCAGACAAAACAAGTGTATGGAAAAAAATTATATATATCTCAAGGTGTTGCATGTTGATAAAAGACACAAATCAAGAATTATAGTTGGAGATTTTTTAACAAATACTCTATAAATAGCTTATTATAAAATATTAAAAATGATACCAATTAAAATAGAAAAAAAAACCCTCCAAGCCCCACAAACCTATCCAGTTTCTAGGAATTACCATAATAAAAAGTCTCAAGACCTTGACAAAGAAAAATTTGAAACTCTATTAAGGGATATAAAATAAGATGTAAATAAAGGAAGAGCTACGAGTGAGATGACAACATTATAAAACAGTTGATTTTCACGTATTTATTCTGTAAATGCAATGCAACTCCACTTAAAATTCCAAGAGCATTTTTAGGGGGCTTAATAAACTGATTCTACAAATTTGATAAATGAATAATGCTTCATGAATGGCTAAGACATTTTGGGGGGGAAAAAGGAGCAAAAAAAGGAGACTTACAATACCAGATATTAACATGTATTATAGAACCAGGCAGAAAAACAGGTCTGATGGAACAGAGGAGCATCCAGAAATAGACCCTGTGTATATGGGAATTTGGTATTTTATCAAATTGTATATGGAAAAATTGATATTGTATATGGGAAAATTGGGTTGTTATCTGGAGGAAAAAAGTTGGATCCTCATCTCAAACCATATCCTGGTGGCTTTAAGACATAAATTTAAAGATAGAATTGTCCCATATAGAAAAATGTAAATTATTCTTCGTGATCTTGGGTGGAGAGGATTTCTTAACAGGCTCCTCAAACTTATACAATAAAGGAAGAGATAGATTTGAATGCATTAAAAATGGACTTTTGGGGGGAGCGCCTGGGTGACTCAGTCAGTTAAACGCCTGACTGTTGATTTTGGCTCAGGTCATGATCTCATGGTCGTGAGATCAAGCCCTGCATAGGGCTATATATGCTGGGCATGGAGCCTGCTTAAGATTCTCTCTCTCTCTTTCTCTGTCTCTGCTCCTCCCCCACTCATGCAAGTGTGCACGTGTGCCTGCATTCTCTCTCTCAAAAAAATTAAAACTTAAAAAAAATTAAATTTTGGGGGGCTGCTGTTAAAAGGCCATCATCAAAATGAATGAATAGGTGACAGCTGGTAAGCTATGTGCAACATCTATGACTAAAAATAGTTTCTGGGATGCAGAGAAAAATATCTAACAATCAGCATGGAAAAATATAGAAAATAAATTAAGAAAAAAATTAAAAGGGAAATTATATGTCTAGGCAAATTACAGAGGGGAAAACTGAATGAATAATAAGTATATGCAGAAGTACTCAACCTCCATCAGAAAAACACAAATTTAAATAATAATAATAAGACCCAGCATCCATTAGATAGCATCACTCCCCTGTGGGAGACCCTTCAGAATTTCCCTATTTAGGGGATAAATCACATACCTAAAAATGGCCTGCATGGTTGACCATGAAGTTGGGGAGAGCATCTAGGGGATCTAACTACAACTTCTACTTTTTAAATATGCTTTCATTTTGGAAGAGTTACTAAAACATTTTTTTAAATGTTTACTTATTATTTTGAGAGAGAAAGAGCACAAGTAGGGGAGGGGCAGAGAGACAGGGAGACACAGAATCGAAAGCAGGCTTCAGGCTCCGAGCTGTCAGCACAGAGCCCGATGCGGGGCTTGAACCCACAAACCGTGAGATCATGACCTGAGCTGAAGTCGGACGTTTAACCGACTGAGCCGCCCAGGCACGCCTCGTTTTGGAGCAGTTAGATTTATGGGCTGATGTGGTGAAGAACTGACAGCTCCAGCCAACAACCAGGCAAGAAACTGAAGCACACGAGCAACCACATGAGTGAGCCTGAAATTTGATTTTCCAGTCCCAGCCCAGCCCTGAGATGTCGGGAGCCTCATCCGGCAGCTGGACCGCAGCCCCATCAGAGACCCCGAGACAGATTCACTCGGCTCAGCCACTCTCAGGATCCCTGATCCTCAGAACCTGTGTGAGATAATAACTATTTGCTGTTTTAAGTTGCTAAGTTTTGGGTTGATCTGTTACGCAGCAACAGATAGCAAAATAAGAGGTAAATCACAAATGGAGATTTTTGTGTGTTAAGGCGTATTTAGACACCATCATGAATTTTTGAGAATTCAAATAAAGATGTGTGTTATTTTTTTTAAACAAGCCTTTTATTTTGGGGTAATTTTAGATTTACAGAAACATCGCAAAGACAGCAGAAAAGAGTTTCCCTATACCTCACCCAGTTTCTACTGGTGTTAACCCCTTACATCACCATATTCCATTTGTCAAAACTAAGAAACTGACCTTGGCACGTTGCCATTCATCAACATCCAGACTGTATTTGGATTTGCCAGTGTTTCCACCAATGTCTTCTTTCTGTTCCAGGATCCCACGCAGGGCACCACCTTGCCTTTAATTATTATACGTCTGCAGCCTCCTGGTGTGACCACTTCTTCATCTTTCCTTGGTTTCATTACCTCGACAGAGATCTGAGCTAGGTTGAAATGACTTCTGCTTGTTGGGTTGTGTTTCTCTGACTGTGACACCACCAGGAAATTGAACCACAGGAACCCACGCTTTATAATATGAGGGTAATAACATTTATCCCACTGGATAATTAGTTGCACCTTTACTTGTGCAAATTTTTGGCTGTCTGTCTTCCCCACTAGCCTGTAAACTCCATGAAGGTGGGGACTATGTTTTTGCAAACCTAGACTGAAGTCTGGCACATCGCTCCATAGATAGACGTTGAATGAATATATTCATTCATATGCATGGGCACACATACGTAGTTAATGATCCATAAGTATTTTTAATGAATGAATGAATCTTAGTGTTCCTCAGAGGGCTTGGAATGGTACCTTATTTGAGTTAAGCCCTAAACAAATGGTAACTATTTGCCAAACACACTGCCAAATACTTTACCGAATAAATGCGCGCACAATTAAGTTACATAAAAGGAGACTTACAAAGTTCTAAGAGACAATGCTCTGCCTCCTGTCAAGGAGAAACTTATTGAGAGCCTAGGAATGATTTCTTTAGGTCGAGCCCAAAGCAGTTTGAGGGCGGGAAGCTATCAGAATGTGTCCAGGGGCAGCTCTCCTAGAAACGGCATGCTGGGGATGTACGATGTTTGGGTTCCTTGGAGAGAAAGGGGAAATTGTCAGGTTCTCAGGGGCCATGCGTGCAGAGAAAAACATCACAAGTTAACAACACGAGGGGGGGAAAATACAAATACTTCTGCTTCTTTGAAACCTAAAACCTAAGTTCAGAGAACTAGTCTAATTAAACCCAAGGTCATTTTAATTCAGCACAAAAATTCCGTGCATCTCTCAATTTGAATTTTAAAAACTCGCTCGTTAACATTACTATTCACAGTGCTGCTGGCACTTTAGTTAAAATGTGTAGGGCAAATCAGTC
This sequence comes from Puma concolor, assembly GCF_028749965.1. Lineage (NCBI taxonomy): Eukaryota > Metazoa > Chordata > Mammalia > Carnivora > Felidae > Puma > Puma concolor. The sequence continues at coordinate 77,305,697 of NC_141677.1, forward strand.
GCTGGACTTTTTTATGGTGGTGAGAGGTGGGGAGGGGGGGAATCCCATCTTAATGGAATTTGGGAAATGAGAAAAGCCTAGCTGGGGATGTGGATGTCTGAAAACAATAATGCATTCCAGTGGCAGCCACTGACATTATTATTAAAGGTTTTATGTGGTGCTTTATATATAATTTAGAAATAATAATAAATTGGAGTTGGATTTTTGGCTCCTCTCCCAGATTAAATCCCTTGAATGTTTATCTTATAGGAGACACAGAAAGAATTCAATTTTAGACCTGTATATTTATCTACCCTGTAAATGACAATTTTTTTTGTTTTGTTTTGTATAGGGAAAAAGTAAAAATGTGTCTTAAAGTAAAATACAAAAAAAAAGTCATTAAAGTAAAAATTCGGCACTGGGACTCTATAATATATTTTGCTAGTGGCAGTATAGCCCAATAAATCAGGTCTGTTTGTTTATTTTCTTTATAATTGATTTTCCATATTTTTCAGCAAGCCACAAAAAATTCAGCTTTAAATGTGTCTGTTTTTATCTATGACCTTCTATGGGAAGAAATTACTTCTGTCCGTATTTTAAATTACTTACCTTCATGAAATTTTCATGGCCTCACCTCCAGATGCTATTCCATAAAAGGGCTCATTCATTTATTCATCCATTGTTTGTAAACACCTTGCACTGGATTCCCAATAATTAGCAGTGTGTGACATATGGGTGACATGTTGTTATACATGTTTGTTGGATGGAGAAATGTTGTTTGCATTCATATAATACCGTTTTGAGTGTGTTTCCTAAGAAATGGTCATTTGAGATGGCCAACTTTCTTTCACTATATGCTCTCCATTTTTTTTTTTTTTTTTTTGCTAGTATAAGAACTTTTAACTTGGTTCTGCCTTTCGAAGGCAGGGACTTGCCCTCTCTTTGCTCTCTGACCCCCTCTCCCCTTCTTACTGGTTGGAATTTGGACACGGTGTTGACACATTGTAGCCAGTTAAAGGCAACCCTCTGAGGACGGCAGAATCGCGGACGGCAGAATCGCAGACGGAAGGTGCCTGGATCCCCGCGTAGCGCCTAGCGGAGCAGAGCTGTCCTCCAGCCTTGCACTCTGCACCTGTTCCACTATGTGAGCAAGAGACTAACTGCCATCTCTTTTAAGCCACTCTTATTTGGAGATGTCTCTTCCATAGCAGCCAATCCATCTTTAACCATATAGCTCTTAAGGCACTAGACTATAGAAATAACCATCATGCACGTCAGGATATGAGAAGTTCCAGGAGACAGTGCAGTAAATGCTCTGAGGGTTTGGAGGAGGGAGCAATCATATTCATTAGGAGAGCAAATTAGCTTTGCTTTAGAAACGAGGACGTCTGCATTTTGAGAGCAGCATTCCCCTGCAGCCTGATGGCCATGGATATTATTATATCCCAACTGCCTGGCTTACATCGTCTGTCTGTCTGACACAGAGTGGCCACCTGCAGACTTGGAATAGACAGCCATTGCAGAGGGCCTGGGTGGGGGGTGGTGTCACGTGCGCTCATCCTCCACCACGACAAAGAGGCTGCCCGAGCTTTCTCTATGTCAGTGGAGTTTGGCCCCTTGCAAATTACCAGGTGGTCAAGAGCTTTCGAGTCAGACGAACCTGGGGTATGGATTCTGCCTCTGTCACTTCCAGCTGTGGGACTGAGCAGAAGACTGTAGTCGCTGAGATCCGGCTCTTTGGGTTCAATGCTTCATTTTACCATGTAGGAACCCTGTGACCCGGGCAATTTGTTTAACCTCTCTGTGATCTGATTTCTCATGGGGACATTACCCCCTTGTTAGGGTTGTGGGAGAAATGAAGTGTGAACTTCTGATAATACATGATCAACACACACTTAAAGTGAAGTATGTGCCCGGTACACAAACATATTTATTTTTCTATTTAATATCTATAAAGAGAATAGTAGCTGGTATATAATAAATATTTAATAAACATGATGCACTATTGTTGCATAACCTAATGTAACCTAATGTAACCTAATGGCCTCGGTTTACTTGTGCGTAAAATTTAAAAAATGAGGACCCCTTTGGGTCATAAGGTTATATTTATAAAACCCCTTGCAAAATGCTTGGTGAATAGTAGGGTCAATAAATAATTAGGTGCTTTTTGATGTAAGTCTCTAAAAAGTATTTCCTTATGCCTCTCCTGTGTACTTTTTTTTCCCAATATATGAAGTTTATTGTCAAATTGGTTTCCATACAACACCCAGTGCTCATCCCAAAAGGTGCCCTCCTCAATACCCATCACCCACCCTCCCCCCCCCCCCCCCCCCGTGTACTTTGAAGGCAAATAAAGAGTTACGTGCAGTTTTGTTAAATGCAGACCTGAGGAGGGAAGAAGCCATGGGCATAAGTCAAATAGTAAGTGTTGGGCCTTAAGCTGTCTCTGTAAGGATGCTGCGGACAAGGAGAATTCCAGCTGGGGTCAGGGAGAGGGAGGTAGGACTACCTACCACTTCCTGAGGCATTCTGTGTGCTTGACCAAAGCCTTGGGAGGTGGCTGTGTCCTTTCTCACCGTCAGGAAAGTGAGATTCAGGGAGGGTAATTTATCTGACGGACCGCTGTTGCGTAGCCAGTCCATGGAATATCCGGAGCTTGCTGTCCGTACCTCCTGGAAATCCCATTCTGGCTTAAGGGCCAGCAGCAAGTCCAAGGAGCCAAGCAGGTGGTGGATGGTGAGCTTGGCATGTCCTCCCCGGAGATCCTTCCTGCCTGTCGGTGTAAGCAAGCCCTCTGCCCCTCCAACAGGATCTGAACCATCATGGAAGTTCCCCGAGCAAAAGACCCCAGACCCTGCAGTCAGCCCTCAGAGGCTCTTCCCCCTGGATCTTCCAGGTTCTGGTCATTTCTCAACACCTTAGGGGACAAACACCCCCTTTCCCTCCCTGGCGAGCGTTGGAGAGTTCTTACTTCAGTGTCTTCCGGGGCAGGGCACACCCAGTCTTGTGGTGTCATCGGGGACATTGAATTTGTGGGGAAGAGGGCTCTGAGTTGACCATACATTTCAGGAGCTCCTCAAAAGCATGGTTCTCTTTCTCCTGCCTTTCTGGGACTCTGGGAAGATTGTGACTGACTGTGAGGACCCTCTCAGTTCCAAACCATCCTTGCTGCTCTCCCTGTGCTGTTACTTCCTGGCCTTCATGACATGGGAGACAAGACATGGAGTGTCCAGGGTTCCACATGGGGCAGATGAGGCTTGATGCTTTCCACTCTGGGATTTCTAATCCTTCTGGGTCTCTGCCACCAGCCTTCACACCTTCTCTTCTGGGAGCAGGGCCCAAAGACAGACTGCCTCGGCCCCCTCCCTTCCCTTTCCGCTCTCTGCCTCCTTCCTGCGTAGCTCCGGGGTAAGGGAAGAGGTAGGTGAGGGGTGGGGAGGGCACAGGATGGGGAGCCACTTCTGCCAGATGGCACCTCTTTTCAGATGTTTTCTGTCTTTTATTTGAACGGTGCCTTTTGAACTTAGAAATGAATAATTTGTTGACTCTGTCCTCTGGACTTGACCTGGTCACAGACCTTGGGACATGAGCATGACCCACTTTTCATGATCCAAAGGGACTGTGAGTAGGGATTTTTAACTCACAAGGTCATCATCCTGCTGTATGTCCTTGCTTGGGACCTGTTTCATATGTGTTTGTGTATGAATGTGTGTGTGTGTGTGGGTGTGTGTGTGTGTTTCCATCCTCCCTTTGCTTCATGTATCCTTAAAGTGATGAGACAGATTCCACCAAGTTGTACAACTTCGTACAGAAACTGCATCGTGACTGTATGTTTCTGTTACTTGATAACCATTCGGACTTAGCACGTGTGAATTTTTCTGTACTTAAGAGTTTTTGAGAAGTTTCCCCAAGCACCTGTAGGCCATCATTCATATCAAGAACATTCATCAGAGGTTTATAGGATTTAGGACGAGCTCCAGGAATAGCTTTCATGAGTGGGGGTGACACATCCTTCAGCCTCATTATCTAGTGAAGATTTGCCCATTCTTTACCAAGAATTTACTCTAGATAAACCCATTTGAAGCTCCACCATCCCCTGTCTGGGAATATAAAAAAATAGAACTTTTTTGAGGGGAGGGTTCTCTTTACCTGATGATCTGTATTCACCTCCATATGCTTATGGTCAATATGCTTTGAATCAAAGAACATGAATTTTGAGTGGAAGATCTTCTCAACACAGTGGATGTGCACGTTTGGGACATCGAGGGAACACAATGAACGTGACCTTTAAGAGCTTGCTGCCTCTCCAGGTTTCCTTCTGAGCCGGTTTTAATGCTGAGATTCTGTTTGAAATGTTGTCACTGACTGACCACGTCAAGAGAGGTTGTCATGGGATGGACAGCTGTGAGTGACGAAATGTAGGGACACAATATGTGGGAAATCAGCAGGGTGGGGCAGGGAGGCAAGGAGAGGTTTCTGTTTTAATTAAAATTTTTAGGGGTGAGAAGGTGAAGGTGAGAGGTGATTTAAGATACAAAGTTTATCTTAAAATGTACTGTTAAATTTACTTAATTCCTTCAAAGTAGAACATTTGGAGGATACAGATGATTATAAAGGAGGAAACAATTACTCACCATTCCACCACCCAGAGACAAGCTTTTTTAGTGCATATATTCCTACATATAGCATGTATTATGTAAGAATATCTTAAAAATTTTTTAAAATCTATTTTGAGAGAGAGAGAGGAAGAGAGAGAGAGTAGGGAAGGGGCAGAGAGTGAGGGAGAGAGAGAAAATCCCAAGCAGGCTCCCCCCTGTCAGTGCAGAGCCCAACACGGGGCTCAGACTCATGAACCATGAGACCAGGACCTGAGCTGAAATCAAGAGTCTGACGCTTAACCGACTGACACACCCAGGCACCCCTTATATAAGAATATCTTAGGGGCGCCTGGGTGGTGCAGTCGGTTAAGCGGCCGACTTCAGCCAGGTCACGATCTCGCGGTCCGTGAGTTCGAGCCCCGCGTCGGGCTCTGGGCTGATGGCTCAGAGCCTGGAGCCTGTTTCCGATTCTGTGTCTCCCTCTCTCTCTGACCCTCCCCTGTTCATGCTCTGTCTCTCTCTGTCCCAAAAATAAATAAACGTTGAAAAAAAAATTTTAAAAAAAGAATATCTTATACTTGATATTTTATAAATGTTTGATTCAAAAAGCTTTTATAATTATGAAAGCAATGCATGTAGGAAACCTGAGGCGAGCAGACTGTGTGAGCTACAATGTAGTTAGCCATAGTCGCTGTCTTTACTCCCATGCGTTCCCTGAGGGTCAGTGTTGACATTTGATGTGCGTCCTTCCAGCTATTTTCTTCACACATGTACTCTCTGCAAATTGCTTTTTTCACTTAGCTACTCTTTCCCACAGCCACTTGGCCATAGATTTCCAATATCTCCTTCCTGTTCCCTGTGCTGGCGTCTGATCAGCTCAATCGATGAGTTCACTCTGAGAAACAGGCCAGAGGCACTGGTCCAATACCCACCTAGTGCCCTTTTGAATCACGGTCCATGATGGCACTCCCCCGGGACGGCCACTGAACATGGGTGAGATGGCTTCCCGGTCACGAGATGAGAGCAAAAGTCTACCTTCCCTCCTGGGAGAGAGGACTTCTCATGGTGAGTCTGTAGGGGGCCCCTGGGAGCGAGGGTTGTCCCCTGTGCACTGCCATCATGCTCGATAATCCCGACCCTGTCACAGCCATATTCTGTGTGGTGATGGTGCTTACTTAGCAGGTGCTACCTGCATTTGAGTTGATTTAAAGAAATGAGGGACATCTGGGTGGCTCAGTTGGTTAAGCATCTGACTTCGGCTCAGGTCATGATCTCACGGTTTGTGGGTTCTGCCCTGCATCGGGCCCTGTGCTGACAGCTCAGAGCCTGGAGCCTGCTTTGGATTCTGTGTCTCCCTCTCTCTCTGCCGCTCCCTCGTGTGCACTCTGTCTCTCTCTCTCTCTCAAAAAGAAACAAACATTAAAGAAGTGAAAAATGTGGTGTCTTGCACATCATTGTTTGTAGTTGCACATTTGTATGTGTTCCTGACTTGCACTTGAATGGCCTCTCGGGAACTCTGGAAAGATAGCTTCTGAGTTGGCTTCTAACTTGTCTGAAAAGTTTTGATGGTGTCTGTAACTCATGGCAGAGTTGGACAATCTAATTGCTCCCAGAAACACACTGTTTGCAAAATTACCCACCTCCTAAGAAGGATATAGGCCAGTATTAGCACCTGCGTGGCCACGGACAGAATGGGTGACTTCCCAGGGACTCCCTTTATTCTGTCACCAGTTGGACTTATCCTGTCTCCCTGTCTCCCTCTCTCTCTGACCTTGCTGGAAGGTGGATGCAGTGTTGCCAGAAATGAGTTTTTGTTTTGTTTGTTTGTTTGTTTGTTTTAGTTTTCCTTTATACCTCAGTTTATTCTATTAAAAGCAAATTCAGGCATTATATGTAAATTCACTACTCTAATAGATCTACACTTCTGTATTTGTAAATACCGATTTTCAATCTGTAAATAGAGCATGCGAGCAGGGGAAGAGCAGAGAGAGGGGGACAGAGGATCTGAAGGGGGTTCTGTGCTGACAACAGAGACCCTGATGCAGGGCTTGAACTCATGAACCATGAGATCATGACCTGAGCCAAAGTCGGACACTTAACCGACTGAGCCACCCAGGTGCCCCTACATGATTTTATTTTTCTTTTAGATTTCTCCTAGCAGTTTTTTTTTTAATTTAATTTTTTATTTTTTAAAATTTACATCCAAATTAGTTAGCATATAGTGCAACGATGATTTCAGGAGTAGATTCCTTAATGCCCCTGACCCATTTAGCCCATCCCCCCTCCCACAACCCCTCTAGTAACTCTCAGTTTGTTCTCCATATTTATGAGTCTCTACTGTTTTGTACTCCTCCCTGTTTTTATATTCTTTTTGTTTCCCTTCCCTTATGTTCATGTGTTTTGTCTCTTAAAATCCTCATATAAGTGAAGTCATATGATTTTTGTCTTTCTCTGACTAATTTTGCTTTGCATAATACCCTCTAGTTCCATCCACGTAGTTGCAAATGGCAAGATTTCATTCTTTTTGATTGCCGAGTAATACTCCATTGTATATATATACCACATCTTCTTTATCCATTCATCCATCGATGGACATTTGGGCTCTTCCCATACTTTGGCTATTGTCGATAGTGCTGCTATAAACATGGGGGTGCATGTGTCCCTTCAAAACAGCACACCTGTATCCCGTGGATAAATGCCTAGTAGTGCAATTGCTGGGTCGTAGGGTAGTTCTATTTTTAGTTTTTTGAGGAACCTCCATGCTGTTTTCCAGAGTGGCTGCACCAGCTTGCATTCTCAGCCAGAAATGAGTTTTTAAAGTGGAGATGGAAATCCACATTTTCTGTGAACTCTCCCAATTTTTATCTTTATTTTATTAAAATAATTTTTTAACATTTATTTATTTTTGAGAAAGATAGAGACAGAGCGTGAGCTGGAGAGGGGCAGAGAGAGTGGGGGACATAGAATCTGAAGCAAGCTCCAGGCTCCACAGAGCCCGATGTGGGGCTTGAACTCATGAACCGTGAGATCATGACCTGAGCCGAAGTTGGATGCTTAACCGGCTGAGCCACCCGGGCTCCCCTCTCCCAATTTTTAAATGCAAGCAATTAACTCAATTTTCCAAAACTCCATGCAGGTGGGAAAATACCACTCTGTGGGTTACTTTGGCGTCTATGGCACTGTAGTTGAGGGCAGAATTCTGTCTATCCATCAGGTCATGTTGTGTTTTCATAGGTTTTTACAATTTATCTCTGAAATCCTGAAGTCATTGTTTGCCTGCATCATGTGATTTATTGACAATCTGCTGAGGAGTTCTATTCAACTCCCTAGAGTGTCCCCTCCAACAGTACTGACAGGCTGACTTTAAACACTTAAAGCAAAAGGTGACTGTTCTTTTGGATGTAATTTTAACGGATTCTTATGGGATTTCAATTTAAGGAATGAGTTCTGTGGTCTTGTAAAGAGAGGCTGAGTGGAAATTAAACTTATTATGAAACCATCAGTGATCACGGTTTACCTTCCTAACATAAATTTAAGCCTAAAGTGATTTAAGAATGTTATAATATCATTTGTCTCTTTGAAACAGAGTAAAATGGTAGCATGAATTATAAAACTAAAAGGTGGTGAAGTTCTCTTTTCCATTGTTAGAGTCTAAGACTCCTTTTTATGTGAAATAAAGATGACAATTATAGAGAAATCTATCAGATGCTCTCCTTATCTACCCCCCCGCCCCGGGTTCATTCCTGCTTCTTCGGTACATTCTAAAATTTCCTACAAGGTCAGGGGCACCTGGGTGGCTCAGTCAGTTAAGCATCTGACTCCCGATTTCAGCTCAGGTCATGATCTCACAATTTGTGGGATTAAGCCCCACATTGGGCTCTGTACTGACAGCACGGAGCCTGCTTGGGATTCTTTCTCTCCCTCTCTCTCTGCCCCTCCCCTGTTCACTCATGCTCTCTCTCTCTAAACAAATAAACATTAAAAAAAATGCCTACAAGATCAGCAGGAAGTGTGACCTCACAGTTGTCCACACTAACTAGTGATTCATCTATTTTCTGGCTCGTCACCTTTTTCTTTCGAGGGATTAACCAGCTCTCAGGACACCAAGAACTATGAATAAGTTTGATTCTATAAGGATGATAAGAAAGTGAGTGAACGGAATTTGGCCATAGTTTCTGCCTTCGGTCCTTTATATTCTTGTTGCTGGGATGACACGCTATGATAAAAACCATTTCTTTGATGGGAATTTCTTTTCGCAGGAATCGGGAGAGATCCAAGTGTCAGTAACTTAGTTCCCAGACCAGTGGAGACCTTAAAACCCTGCCCTCCATCCAACAGTGGAAGTTTCCCTTCCAAAGTCAACCCAAATATATGGAAGTTAGAAAAAGCGCTAGTTTGGGGGGGAAATAGAGCTTAAAAGATCTAATGCCAAATGAGATACCGTATTACATTTAACGTGAAGACAAATTGTACATGACAGGGTTGCAAACACTGTTCCCTGGGAACATATGTATTTCTTCGTTTTTCTTCAAGACAGTTGGTTGGGGTTTAAAAGGCACAGATGGTTGGGGGAACCTGTCCTTGCATTTGTGTCTATCAGTAAAGACATTCCACAAATACAAGGTTCCTACCGGCTTCCAGTAAAGACCTTGTTGTTGATACCTTTTAACTGACATCATTCTGGAAGCCACAGACTTCAATGGCAGTGTGTCCCTGCCACGAGTATCCTAAGAAATGATCTCAGAATGGGTTTTGAATTTCAGTGGCTATATATTTATTTTAAAGTTAGTTGGAAAAAACATAACTAGCACAGCACCCAGTGAATTCAAAGATATTAAATGATCCTTTTGAAATAAAGTAGATGATTTCGAAGGAAATATTAAGTAAATTAAGCATGAAGTAGTTTAGGTGATACATGAACATGGGGAAAATCATACAGAGGGTACAGAAATGATGGAAGGTTCGGAAGCTGTGAATTAATGGAGCCTGACTGTATCTAGAGGGTGATACTATGTTTTAACTTTCAAATTTCAATCGGGTTAGGATTAGATGGACCTCAAAGGTCAAAATAGATCATGCCAAGGAGTCATCACCTTGGGGAGCCTGAAGAGAAGGTCAAGCTGGCTGTTGACCTTAGTTTCCCGTTCTAGCACCTGCTGTGTCTCAGGTTCTGTTCTTGCAAGGTATCGTGTTGTAAGTAACAGCGTACATTCTGGCCTCCAGACTCTCTGGCTGTATTGTCGTGTGAACTCAGACGAGTTATTCTATCGCTTGGAACCTATTTTTTCCCACCTGTAAAATGGGGAAAAATAGTATACCTAGCTTGGGAGTTTTCTTCTGGCATTAATAAACCAAAACACATCCAGGATTTTGGCCATCACCTCACAAAGAATTGAGTACATATTAGCTATTATTATTTTGTGTTTCTGAAAAAATATGTAAAGATAATGGCTTATATGTAACATTTCGTTTATGATGCGACAAAAGTTTATGTAAGAGAAATACTTGGTGAGTCCCACCGTGAAGCAAATAGCTACTGTGGAATGTGCTGCTTTAAAGCCTGTATTATGGGAGAGAATGGTTTTAAGGTGAGGTTGTTCTTAGAAATATCTAATTCCCATAAGGTTTGAAAGGGGTTTCTTTTCACTGGTCTTCACTATGAGTCGGCACAAAGAAAGTTATTTTGAAAGGAAATGTAAATTAGCTCAGTATTCTTGAAGGCAAACATTCCAGGCCGTATGTAGAATATTTGAGGATGACGGTCTGTATATTCAGGAAAAGATCTACATTTCTCCTGGGCACCTTTCGGAGAGATTCTAGATCAAGACCCCTGGACATGAGGTTTTGTTTTCCATTCTGGTTAGTGCTTCCTGAATAGGATTCAATTTCATTCTTAAAAAGGATCATAAGATGAAATCTTTCACAATTAAGTCTGTTCTATGTACTTACTTGGAAGAGATTTTGGGCATGGCTACTTAAGTAGGGGTGTAGGTAGAATCACAGACTTTTTTAGAGCGGGAAGAAACCGGAAGTTTTGTTGAGTTAGCCTCTGCCTCCTGTTTTCTCTTCCCCACGGAGCCCTGGAGAAGCTCATCAACTTGTCCACGATTGTCCAACTAGTTGTGGTCAGGCTTAGCTAGGCAGCGAGTGTGAATTACACAGCAGCGATCACCAACTGAATTCCTTCCCTGGACGATAAGCTTCTCGAGGACTAGAAGTACATCTTACTCATCTCCATGTCCCTTGCCTTCAGCCCAACTTCTGGCACACGGCGGTCTTCACTGGGAGTTTGGTGACTCAGGAGAGATCACCTTCTCCCCACCCAGAAACCATTGAAATTCTCATGATAATTAGGTAACAGTTCTATGATTTACACTTTGAAAGATTCTTTTTCACTAAAGCCACACACATTTTATCTCTAAAGTGCTTTTTCCAGATGTTTCTAATGAATCATGGCAATGTGCTTTCACAATTATGACCCATGGACTAGTCACCTTAGAATCTTCTAGAGTCCTTGTTAAAAATGCTCAGAATCGGGGAGCCTGGGTGGCTCAGTAGGTTAAGCATCCAACTTCAGCTCAGGTCGTGATCTCATGGCTCATTAATCTGAGCCCCGTGTTGGGCTCTGTGCTGACAGCTCAGAGACTGGAGCCTGCTTCAGATTCTGTCTCTGTCTCTCTCACTCTGCCCCTCCCCTGCTTGCACACTTACTCTCTTTCTCTCCCTCTCCCCAGTACAAATACACATTAAAAAAATTTTTAAAAATTCTCAGAATCTTCTAGAGTCCTTGTTAAAAATACGGATCCAACCTTAGACTCCTGGAGGTGTCTCAGAATCAGCATTTGGGATCTCCAGGCAGTTTCGATGTTTGCTGAAGTCTGAGGACCACTCCTCTAGGAACTTTTACAAAGAGCGTTTATATAGCACCGTCTTTCAAGTAATTTAGATTCCTGCATCCCAAGCACAGATTTCAGGAGGAGTTCTTTAACATTTTAAGTACAAAATAGAAAATTTCCAGTAGGAATGGGGGAATTGGGCAGAAGGTTTCCCTTTTGCATTCCAAGCAGGGGATGCTTTGAGCCAACTTACCTGGAGCTACGCTCAACCTCGGTAAGTGCCTCTAAGACAGACCGAGGCACCTGGGACAGGAGTGGTCCTCATCTTTAAAATGGGTTTGATTTGTATAAACTGGCCACTCCTTCTGGAAGTGCTGTGGGTCATGACCTCTCCCATAGGCTGTTCTTCCTCTTGTCATTATACCAGTTGTCATCGGATCCCAGGACTTCAGGAATACACCTCCCCCACCCTCTGTGACATTTTCTACCTGCAGCACAGACTCTGTGGCCATGGCCCAGATTTGCTTCCTGCCCCGGGCGTGGGACACAGGACCTCCTGTACACTCACTCCTTGATGTTTTGTGGGTCTACTTGCCCAGACTGTCTGCTGATTGGATAATGAGCAGCAAATGTTCATGGAGTGCTAAAGGTTTCACCGAATCCAGCCATCTGGAGTGAGGGTGTAGTCCCTTCCACTTCCAAGTCTGGAGTCTGTGAGCAGGCCAACACGGATCATGTTCTTCTTGCCTGGGCCATGGGGGACCAAAACCAGTGGATTCATTCGAGCAGTGAGGACCAGGCAGAGAACTGGGGCGTGTGATCTCTGGCAAGAGGGGTGGCCAGAGCAATTGTGGAAGGGGCGTGGGTGCCCCTGGCAGAATTGTCCCCACGAAGTCTGTGCACACCACGTTTCTGCTGATTAGCACAGTGGCATGACGTGTACTGGCCCTATGTTTTAGAGGTGATGGGGTGAATGTTACAGAGCTGAGTTGTGCACAAAGCTCTTACAGAGCCTTAAAATCATGGAGAATTACCTAGAGACAGGACCTCGATGGCCCAGGTGTGCAAGAATCTTTTTTTCTTGACTCTGGGTGATGGTGGAAAACTCTCCCACTGAAAATCTGGGGACAAATAAGTGTTAGAAAAATGATCCTGGTACTTTCTTTTATGAAGAAACAGAGAGGTTCTAGCATGCTAAAACCCAAGCCCTTGATTTACAAAGGAGGTGAACTCTACTTTGCTATCGCAAAGCAGAAAAGCTAAAAATATCCGCTTTCATGAAATCTCTGCCTCTTTTGTTCCCTCATCTCTGGCTTGCAGGTTTATGGTCCCAACAGCCTTGGGTAGTTCATGATGCTCACTTTATTTGTTTATTCATGTTCAGCCCTGCTCTGCATTACTCTGTGATCCTGGCTCGTTTGATGCATCGTAAATACTAATCAGCTAATCTGTCTTTCCTACTGACAACAATAAAGAGGAGTAAGCATCTGACTGTTCTCTCTGTGCCTAAATGTCTGCCCCAAAGAGCCTCAATTCCCCAAGTAGAGACCGGATTAAAACAAGACATCTTTTGGACAGTTCTGAAGGAGAGGTATCCAGCCACTCACTTATTAGTGTGAAATACTTAGATTTTTTCCCCTTCCCATACCAAGCTGAAAGCTCCATTTAGAAAGAGATTTATCTGTTTATGAGGTGGAGAAGAAAGTAGGGATGGGGTTGGGGGGAGATTTCGACAGTCCAGGATGTCAGAGAGAATTGCATGTGGTGCTGGGGCCCAGATGCTGGGAGAGGTGAAGGGGAAGCTGAGATTAGCTTGGGCTCTCTAGTAACTTAGTCTAGAGTGGGAGGAGCCCCTTTGCTTAAAGAATAATTGTATGGACATTACACTTTCTGCTCCTTCACATTATTTATCAGGAAGTCATCCTGAATTAGCCTGGTGGGACTTTTGTCCTCTTTCGTTCACAGAGCTGTCCAGTGGGAGAAAACGAGGCACAGCAGATAGGAATTTTTGCCCAGATTGGAGTTTTGCCTTGGCCAGCTGTGCAGCTAACCTTTCACCTGACGGCTAATTGCCTGCGGATCTCAGAAGCTGAAACGAATTAGAAATCAAGAAATTAGAAGTCTCAGTAAATGGAACATTCTGGAGGCCTTCGGAAACTTGTTTCCCTCCCAAAGCAAATTTTGCTTCCATGTGCCTCTTGCCGTTGGGAAGGAAAGTATACCCTAAGTGTCCCTACATGAATAGGTCTCCTAGATATATTAAAAGAATGAATAAGTTTCAACACTAAGCCCTAAGTATGATTCATTTTATGTTACAGGCACACACAGAGCTACATAAATATATGAATAAATGTAGGTAGCTGTGTCATCAGGTTGTTATGAGGATTAAAAAAAGATGATGCGTGTAAAATGCTTAGAACAATGTCTAGCACAGTGTAAATATGTCACAAGTGTTAGTTATTACCATGAGGTAATGCATTTGGAACGATTTGTATTGAACTTGTAGCCAAACTCATAACAGTGGGATGGGAGGATGAAAGAATTGGATTTTAGCCTTACCTTTAATGTTTAAATACTTTTGCAATAAAAAAATAATTCACATATTACTTACATAATTAAAAATTAATTGGTACACCCGAAACTAATACAGCACTGTATGTTAACTAACTGGGATTAAAATAAAAAACTTAGAAAAAAACTAATTTAACAGATCCTAAAAAACCTGGTGGATATCTTCAGACTAAAAATTTAAGAGAGGGGCACCTGGGTGGCTCAGTCAGTTGAGTGTCTGAGTCTTGGTTTTGGCTTAGATCATGATCCTGCTTAAGATTCTCTCTCTCCCTCTCTCTCTCTGCCCCTCCCCTGCTCAGGCTCTCTCTCAAACATTTAAAAAAAAATTTAAGAGAGGGGTGCCTGGGTGGCTCAGTCAGTTAGGCGTCTGACTTCGGCTCGGGTCACCATGTCGTGGTTTGTGAGTTCGAGCCCCGCGTGAGGCTCTGTGCTGACAGCTCGGAGCCTGGAGCTGCTTCGGATTCTGTGTCTCCCTCTCTTGCTCTGCTCCTCCCCCGTTCATGCTGTCTGTCTCTCTGTCAAGAATAAATAAAACGTTAAAAAAAATTAAAAAATTTAAGAGAGAAATCTCAAGCAGTGCTGCCCTTGGACCTGGACAGAGGGGATCCTGCCCTGAACCCTATGCTTTGCAGAGTCCATTATCACACACACACACGCACACACACGTCAGAGAAAGGGGCAACTCTGTCACTGAGGAACTCAACATGGGCATAGTTTGATTTACCACTAATTTAAATGCTAATTTAAAACCTAAACACCTGCTTTTGTAAGTAGCCGGATTCAGGCCTCAGGGAACTGCTTCGTGCCTCTGGTCCCGTGTCCTTGACACACAGGCAGCTGCCTCGGATGTCACGAGGGGTCACTGTCGTGTGGCTGTCTGTGTTGGGGTGCCTTTGGGGTGTAAGAATGATGTGAGCAGCAGAGCACCGAGGTAAAGCAAAGACAATTTAATTAATTTATCTTTAATTAACTTCTAACAGATTCTTGTAGAAAGAGTTATTGCTTCCCAGCTGTGCCAAGCGTTCCTTCTCCGGCTTCTCTTTGTGTTCCAATTCTTCGTTCCAGAGGAACTCATAAATTAGCACAGTGTTTGCAGGAGTTTCAGTGGCAGCTGAGCAATATTTTGCAATATTAAAACAATGCATATTATCCTTCAAGTTGCATATTCGTAGGTCTAAATACAGCGTGCAAGACGTGTGGTGTCCATTCTGCACATGGGCAACGAGATGATAATTGAAGGCTAGAACTGTGAAACGTTTTACTTCTATAAAATATACGCCATAAGGTATGGTTACCTTTTTCAAAAAATTAAAACTTCAGTTTTAAGAACTTTTGTTTTAAAAATTTTATATTCATGCATTCAACATTTTGTTTTGCCCATACATACTCTCTCCTCCACACACACACTGGAATGTATTAGAAGCAAAATAGCCTATTTGAAAGCATAAAAATCATTTTAATTGTTAAAGTTGTTAAATTGCAAGTTTTAAGTTTTCTTTTAACTGACAACTTTTTGTTTCTTAAATTATTTTTTTTTATGTTTATTTGTTTTTGTGATAGCGAGAGACAGAGCGTGAGCAGGGGAGGGGCAGAGAGAGAGGGAGACACCGAATCCGAAGCAGGCTCCACGCTCCAAGCTGTCAGCACAGGGCCCATGCGGGCTTGAACCCATGAACCAGGAGATGGTGACCTGAGCCGAAGTCGGATGCCTAATAGACTGAGCCACCCAGGTGCCCCTGGGGCTGCTTATTCTTGACTATTCATTTGCTGTGTTCCTTCTTCCACCTCGATGTGTCCAGATTGTTCCATGGGAAACCAAAGTGGTCAACTCCCTGAGCAGGACCAAGAGGCTTAGCACATGAGGATGGCCTGTTCTGCCTTCTCTCTTTCTCTCCCCCCCCCCCCCCGCCCCAGATTATTTAATTCCCTCCACGCCATAGCTCATGGGGATATTCTCCTGAAGCTTTTGGTGAAACCACAGCCTTTTCTTCCCTTCTGTTCCGCTTCTACAAAGCCTGCCCTCTTAGATGATTGCTGACCACTTCTTGCTAAATTGTTAGCTGATAATTGAAATCTGAACCAAAATATGGGTTTAAGGGAAGGTCTTTCCCAGGATAGTTGAAATTATAGAGGACAGTGTTTCTCACAGTTGATTTTAGACATTGATTCAAATAATGAAAATGCCCTCCCTTTTATTTCTTTTCAGTTCTCTGTTGAGCTCAGGAAAAAAGTTTCATTTTGTGGCCCGAATGTAGTTTAATGTCTCTTTCTTGGAAATTCCCACCCCTCACCTTTTTATTTAAAAATCAACTTGTGGGGCGCCTGGGTGGCTCAGTTGGTTGAGTGTCCGACTCTTGGTTTTGGCTCAGTCATGAACCCAGAGTTCTGGGATCAAGCTCTGTGTCGGGCTCTGTGCTGAGCATGGATCCTGCTTAACATTCTCTCTCTCTCCCTCTACCCCTCTCCCCTGCTCGTGCTCCTCTCTCTTCCTAAAAACAAAAACAAACAAAAAAACAACTTTACTGAGGTAAATTTACATCTTATAAACTGCACCATTTTTAAGTGATGGTGAATTTGATGAATGTATACAAATCATGACGACCACAATCAAGATGGAATGTTCCCGTCATGCCTAAGTTCCTTTGGCCTCCCTACCTCTGGCCCCAGGCAACCACAGATCTGTTTCTAGCACTATAGGTGGATTTTCCAGAATTTCAAGTATACAGAATCATGCAAGATATATGTATTTTGTTCCTGGCTTCTTTCACTCTGCATAATATTTTTGAGAGTCAACTATGCTGTTGTGTGTATTAGTACTTTGTTCAATTTTATTGTTGACTGGTAGTCCTTTGTATGGATATACCAAACTTTGTTGATCTATTTACCTATTTAATTTTTTTTAATGTTTATTTTTGAGAGAGAGAGAGAGAGAGAGAGACAGAGAGAGAGACAGAGTACAAGTGGGGGAGTAGCAGAGAGAGAGAGAGAGAGAGAGAGGGAGGGACACACAGATTTTGAAGCTGGCTCCAGGCTCTGAGCTGTCAGCATGGAGCCCGATGAGGGGCTCGAACTCACGAACTGTGAGATCATGACCTGAGCCGAAGTCAGACGCTTAACCGACTGAGGGACCCAGGCACCCCTGTTTTGTCTCTTAAAGTCCTCATATGAGTGAAGTCATATGATTTTTGTCTTTCTCTGACTAATTTTGCTTTGCATAATACCCTCTAGTTCCATCCACGTAGTTGCAAATGGCAAGATTTCATTCTTTTTGATTGCCGAGTAATACTTCATTGTATATATATATACACCACATCTTCTTTATCCATTCATCCATCGATGGACATTTGGGCTCTTTCCATACTTTGGCTATTGTCGATAGTGCTGCTATAAACATGGGGGTGCATGTGTCCCTTCGAAACAGCACACCTGTATCCCTTGGATAGATACCTAGTAGTGCAATTGCTGAGTTATAGGGTAGTTCTATTTTTAGTTATTTGAGGACCTCCATACTGTTTTCCAGAGTGGCTGCACCAGCTTGTATTCCCACCAACAATGCAAAAGAGATCCTCTTTCTCTGCATCCTTGCCAACATCTGTTGTTACCTGAGTTGTTAATATTAGCCATTCTGACAGGTGTAAGGTGATATCTCATTGTGGTTTTGATTTGTATTCCCCTGATGATGAGTGATGTTGAGCATGTTTTCATGTGTCAGTTGGCCATCTGGATGTCTTCTTTGGAGAAGTGTCTATTCATGTCTTTTTCCCATTTCTTCATTGGATTATTTGTTTTTGGGTGTTGAGTTTGCTAAGTTCTTTACAGATTTTGGATACTAACCCTTTATCTGATATGTCATTTGCAAATATCTTCTCCCATTTCCTTGGTTGCCTTTTAGTTTTGCTGATTGTTTCCTTTGCTGTGCAGAAGCTTTTTATTTTGATGAGGTCCCAATAGTTCATTTTTGCTTTTGTTTCCTTTGCCTCCGGAGACATGTTGAGTAAGAAGTTGCTGCGGCCAAGATCAAAGAAGTTTTGCCTGCTTTCTCCTCGAAAGCAGGATTTTGATGGCTTCCTGTCTTACATATAGGTCTTTCATCCATTTTGAGTTTATTTTTGTGTATGGTGTAAGAAAGTGGTCCAAGTTCATTCTTCTGCATGTCGCAGTCCTGTTTTCCCAGTACCATTTGCTGAAAAGACTGTATTCCACTGGATATTCTTTCCTGCTTTGTCAAAGATTAGTTGGCCATACATTTGTGGATCCATTTCTGGGTTCTCTACTCTGTTCCATTGATCTGAGTGTCTGTTTTTGTGCCAGTACCATACTGTCTTGATGATTACAGCTTTGTAGTATAGCTTGAAGTCTGGGATTGTGATACCTCCTGCTTTGGTTTTCTTTTTCAAGATTTCTTTGGCTATTTGGGATCTTTTCTGGTTCCATAAAAATTTTAGGATTATTTGTTCTAGCTCTGTGAAGAATGTTGGTGTTATTTTGATAGGGATTGCACTGACTATAGTCAATGTAGTCAATGCTATAGTCAATGATAGTAGATTGCTTTGGGTAGTATCGACATTTTAACAATGTTTGTTCTTCCTATCCAGGAGCATGGAATCTTTTTTCCATTTTTTGGTGTCTTCTTAAATTTCCTTCATAAGCTTTCTATAGTTTTCAGTGTATAGATTTTTCACCTCTTTGGTTAGATTTATTCCTAGGTATTTTATGGTTTTTGGTGCAATTGTAAATGGGATCAATCCCTTGATTTCTCTATTACTTCATTGTTGGTGTATAGGAATGCAACCAATTTCTGTGCATTGATTTTATATCCTGCAACTTTGCTGAATTCATGAATCAGTTCTAGCAGTTTTTTGGTGGAATCTTTTGGGTTTTCCATAAAGAGTATCATGTCATCTGCAAAGAGTGAAAGTTTGACCTCCTCCTGGTTAATTTGGATGCCTTTTATTTCTTTGTGTTGTCTGATTGCAGAGGTTAAGACTTCCAGTACTATGTTGAATAACAGTGGCGAGAGTGGACATCCCTGTCTTGTTCCTGACCTTAGGGGGAAAGCTCTCAGTTATTCCCCATTGAGGATGATATTAGCGTTGGGTCGTTCATATATGGCTTTTATGATCTTGAGGTATGATCCTTCTATCCCTACTTTCTTGAGTGTTTTTATGAAGAAAGGATGCTGTATTTTGTCAAATACTTTCTCTGCATCTATTGAGAGGATCATATGGTTCTTGTCCTTTCTTTTATTGATGTGATTAATCACATTAATTGTTTTGTGGATATTAAACCAGCCCTGCATCCCAGGTATAAATCCCACTTGGTCATGGTGAATAATTTTTTAAATGTATTATTGGATCCAGTTGGCTAATATGTTGTTGAGGATTTTTGCATCCATGTTCATCAGGGAAATTGGTCTATAGTTCTCCTTTTTAGTGGGGTCTCTGTCTGGTTTTGGAATCAAGGTAAATGCTGGCTTCATAGAAAGAGTTTGGAAGTTTTCCTTCCATTTCTAGTTTTTGGAACAGCTTCAAGAGAATAGGTGTTAACTCTTCCTTAAATGTTTGGTAGAATTCCCCTGGAAAGCCATCTGGCCCCGGACTCTTGTTTTTTTGGGGATTTTTGATTACTAATTCGATTTCCTTACTGATTATGGGTCTGTTCAGATTTTCTATTTCTTCCTGTTTCAGATTTGGTAGTGTATATGTTTCTAGGAATTTGTCCATTTCTTCCAGATTGCCCATTTTATTGGCATATAAAATTGCTCGTAATATTCTCTTATTATTGTTTTTATTTCTGCTGTGTTGGTTGTGATCTCTCCTTTTTCATTCTTGATTTTATTTATTTGGGCCCTTTCCTTTTTCTTTTTGATCAAATTGACAAGGGGTTTATCAATTTTGTTAATTCTTTCAAAGAACCAGCTTCTGGTTTCATTGATCTGTTCTACTGCTTTTTTTGGTTTCGATAGCATCAATTTCTGCTCTAATCTTTATTAATTCCTGTGTTCTGCTGGCTTTGGGTTTTATTTGCTGTTCTTTTTGCAGCTCTTTAAGGTGTAAGGTTAGGTTGTGTATATGAGATCTTTCTTCCTTCTTTGGAAGGCCTGGATTGCTATATACTTTCCTTTTATGACCACCTTTGCTGTGTCCCAGAGGTTTTGGATTGTGGTGTTATCATTTTCATTGGCTTCCATATACTTTTTGATTTCCTCTTTAACTGCTTGGTTATCCCATTCATTCTTTAGTATGATGTTCTTCAGTCTCCAAGTATTTGCTACCTTTCCAAATTTTTTCTTGTGGTTGATTTCGAGTTTCATAGCGTTGTGGTCTGAAAATATGTATGGTATGATCTCGATCTTTTTGTACTTGCTGAGGGCTAATTAGTGTCCCAGTATGTGGTCTATTCTGGAGAATGTTCCATGTGCACTGGAGAAGAATGTATATTCTGCTGCTTTAGGATGAAATGTTCTGAATATATCTTTTAAGTCCATCTGGTCCAGTGTGTCATTCAAAGCCATCGTTTCCTTGTTGATTTTTTGATTAGATGATCTGTCCATTACTGTGAGTGGGGTGTTGAAGTCTCCTACTATTATGGTATTACTATTGATGAGTTTCTTTATGTTTGTGATTAATTGATTTATATATTTGGGTGCTTTCACATTTGGCGCACAAATGTTTACAATTGTTAGGTCTTCTTGGTGGATAGACCCCTTAATTATGATATAATGCCCTTCTGCATCTCTTCATACGGTCTTTATTTTAAAGTCTAGATTGTCTGATGTAAGTATGGCTACTCCAGCTTGCTTTTGTTGACCATTAGCATGATAGATGGTTCTCCATCCTGTTATTTTCAATCTGAAGGTGTCTTTATGTCTAAAGTGGGTCTCTTGTAAACAGCAGATAGATGGATCTTGTTTTCTTATTCATTCTGATACCCTATGTATTTTGATTGGAGCATTGAGTCCATTGATGTTTAGAGTGAGCACTGAAAGATATGAATTTATTGCCATTATGTTGCTTGTAGAGTTGGAGTTCCTGGTGGTGTTCTCTGGTCCTTTCTAATCTTTGTTGCTTTTGGTATTTATTTATTTATTTATTTATTTATTTATTTATTTATTTATTTATATTTTCATCTTTTCTCGCGTCAGAGAGTTCCCCTTAAAATTTCTTGCAGGGCTAGTTTAGTGGTCACAAACTCCTTTAACTTTTGTTTGTCTGGGGAACTTTTTATCTCTCCTTCTATTTTGAATGACAGCCTTGCTGGATAAAGAATTCTTGGCTGCATATTTTTCTGATTCAACACATTGAATATATCCTGCCACTCCTTTCTGGCCTGCCAAGTTTCTGTGGATAGGTCTGCTGCAAACCTGATCTGTCTTCCCTTGTAGGTTAAGGACTTTTTTTCCCTTGCTGCTTTCAGGATTCTCTCCTTGCCTGAGTATTTTGTGAATTTGACTATGATATGCCTTGTTGATGGTCGGTTTTTGTTGAATCTAATGGAGGTCCTCTGTGCTTCCTGGATTTTATGTCTGTGTCTTTCCCCAGGTTAGGAACGTTTTCCACTATGATTTGCTCACATAACCCTTCTATCCCTATTTCTCTCTCTTCCTATTCTGGGACCCCTATGATTCTGATTTTGTTCCTTTTTAATGAGTCACTGATTTCTCTAATTCTTAAATTGTGCTCTTTTGCCTTAATCTCCCTCTTTTTTTCTGCTTCATTATTCTCCATAAGCTTGTCCTCTATATCGCTGATTCTCTGTTCTGCCTCATCCATTCTTGCCGCTGCTGCATCCATCCGTGATTGCAGCTCAGTTAAAGCATTTTTAATTTCATTCTGGCTATTTTTTACTTCTTTTATCTCTGCAGAGAGGGATTCTAGTCTATTTTCAACTCCAGCTAGTATTCTTATTATCGTGATTCTAAATTCTGGTTCAGACATCTTGCTTGTATCTGTGTTAGTTAAATCCCTGGCTGTCTTTTCTTCGTGTTCTTTCTTTTGGGATGAATTTCTTCATTTTGTATTTTGAAGGGAGAAAAGGAATTAATGAGGTAGAAAACTTAAAATTACAAAAATATTAAAATTAAAAATTAAAAACACACACACAAAATTGAATAAGTGATGCTAGATCCTAGGTGTGTTTTGGTCTGGGTGTTGAAAGTGGCTTGATAGGTTAGAGAAAAAAAGGGGGAACAAAAGAAAAAAAGAAAAAAGGGAAATTGTTTGAAAATTTGGAAAAGAGAATACACTGAAGTAGACTAAAATAAAATGATGGAAGTAAAATAGAATTTGAAAAAATTTACACAAAAGTAAAAAATATAGTTAAAAAAATTAAAGAAAATATTCTTAAGAAAAATTGAAAATAAAAATGATTTTTTTTCTCTTTCTGTATTCAAGTAAAAAAAAAGGAAGTGAAAAAGAGAAAAAAGAAAACAAGAAAGAAAATTTAATAGATGGACCTGCTAACAGACTGAAATACGCCTGAAATTACTTCGTTTTCCCCTAGAAGTTAGACAATGAAGCACTTTATAGTCCATAAACTAAGCAGGGGGTGAGACTTGTGTTTTTTTTTTTTCAACATTTATTTATTTTTGGGACAGAGAGAGACAGAGCATGAACGGGGGAGGGGCAGAGAGAGAGGGAGACACAGAATCGGAAACAGGCTCCAGGCTCCGAGCCATCAGCCCAGAGCCTGACGCGGGGCTTGAACTCCCAGACCGCGAGATCGTGACCTAGCTGAAGTCGGACGCTTAACCGACTGCGCCACCCAGGCGCCCCGAGACTTGTGTTCTTGAAGAGGGAGGTTGGCCCAGTTGGGCGGGGCTTAGTGTAATGGCTCCATTCTCCACTAGATGGCGCTGCTAGCCTACCGGGGTGGGTTGTTGTGGCGCTTGGAGGTGCATTGCGCATGCTCAGGAGCAGTGAAAATGGTGTCCCCCAGCCACCCAGTCACTAGTGCCAGAACTCTGTTCTCTCCGACCAGCAATCGTGCACCCCTCCTTTGTCTTCAGCTTTCATCCTCTCCCCGCTTTTACACTGTCCGTAACCAAGCCCCAGGTAGTACCCCTCTCCCGAGTTTTGTCTCAGAGGCGGCTGTTTTCCCCGGCCCCTTACTTCCGCAGGACAGCGGCTTTGACCCGCTCCGCCCCTTGCGGGAGGGTCTCACCAGCAATGGCCGAATGAGCAATGGCTGAATGCCGGCTGCACCCAGGAACGCTTGCTGGACCCTGCTGCTGCCGGGGCCCCGAGACTGTGGCCAGGTGCCAGCTCGCCCCAGAAAAAGTTCGCGAGATAGGGTAGCAGCAGCGTTTCAGGGATTATGGAAAGTCACCACACACATCTGGCACCAGGCTTCACCCTTAACGACCTTGTTCCAGCACCAGCGAATGTGGACGTTCTCTGGGGTCTGCTGGGACCAGGTGGCCTCATAGCCTCTACCAAACGTCCTTCCAGCAGTGGAACCGCTTTTCCCCGCGTGGTCCAAGAACCTCCCGGACCCCACTCTGCTCCTGGGGATTCGCCCTTCCCACCAGAGCACCGCCAGGTAGGGAGCTGCCGAGTTGCAGCCTTTGCGCTCCCCTTGTTTACAGTCTTAATGGAATTTAAACCCTCTCCTTTCTCCTTTCTCCCTTTTTAGTTGAGTCCCTGCGGCTGTTTCCAATATTCCACATTCTCTCCAGCTGCTTTTGGGGAGGGGTGCTTTTCCCGTACTCCTCTCCCCCACCATCTCTGTCCTCTCTCTGTCTGCAAGAGCGGCTCCCTCCACAGTTTCTCTCTCCCCAAGTTCACCTCTCCCCGCTGCGTACCTGAGAATGCTGTGGTTCAGGTTGTTGTGTTAATCCTCAGATCCGTTTTCTAGGTGCGCAGGATGGTTTAGTGTTGGTCTGGCTGTATTTCATGGATGCGAGACACACAAAAAACTTCCATGCTGTTCCGTCATCTTGGCTCCCTCCCTCCCATGTTTTCTTTTAGAAGTTTTATCAGTATTAGCTCTCATATTTAGGACTATGATCAATTTTGAGTCATTTTATTCTGTGTTGTCTGAGGTAAAGTTTGAAGTTGAAAATTTTTTTCTTGCGTATGGATAACCAGTTGTTCCAGGACCATTTGTTGAAAAGACTGTTTTTTGGCCCTTTGAACTGCCTTGGCACCTTTGTTAAAACCCAACTGATCTCATAAGCGTGCATCTAATTCTGGACAGTATTCTGTTTCACTGATATCTATGTTTATCCTTTCGTAAATGCCACGTTATCTTAAACGACTGAAGTCTGGGAAGATACTGTAATAGGAGAATGAAGCCGCAGGTGCCTCAGAAACAAAACTCTAATGAAAGAATGGCTGGTGGCAGGTGTATATTTGGGGGGCATCCTGCATCACACTGATGATTCCATTTGCAGTGAAGAGGAATTCTAGGCTGGGATTAAACTTTCATTGTTTTTCTGTCAGGATGCTCTGTGGCACCCCCACTCAGGAGTACCTCTGTGTTCAGGGGACACTTGCACTGAACTTGGAGATATGAAATGGCAGGGAGTTAGTGCTTGCTAACCATCAGCGATGGCACTTTAGGGGTTAAATTGCAATCTCCCCACAGAGCAAGTTCTTACCAAAGAAAGAAAGATGAGGTATCCCTCTTGCTGATTTGAAAAGTAAAAATATTTATTGCTTGGTTTACCAGATGCCTAAAATCCAATTCTGCTGTCTTTGATGGACACTGTGACCCTCCCTGTGATGCACCCCACTCTCAGTGGATAGGACAACATAATTGTGTGTTTATTTGGCACCTGCCTTCCATAGAAGCAGGTTGGACCCGAGAACTGAGTACAAAGCTGAGTCAGGTCAGAAGGGTATCAGTGTTCATAGTCTGAATCTATTTCCCAGAGCCTATGGTCTATTTCAAGGGCATGATTAACCAAGGTGGCCCTGGGGTCCTTTGGAGAACACTGAGCAAGAGTCTAATCATACTAAGGCACAGAGGAAAGGTGAGTGAGTCACATGATATACTACTTGGCCAGTGATCTGAACCTAGGTTTTCCCCTTCCCTGGCATCAGTATGGAAAATGGGGAGTTTACAACCATTTTGTTATACTTCTTAAATTTCAGTTGCTTATACTTAGATTTGCTGAGCCACATCTCTTTTTGGCTGACATTCTGATAGATTTTTGTTGACTTGTATTGTTCCACGTGGCATTTTCTCACCAAACACTCCATTAGACAAATTCTACCCTTGCCTTCCAGTGGCCCTGTAGTAGCTCTGTTCACAGGCTCCTATTTGGAGCCAGAGCACTCCTGTTTCTTATGTCCTGTCCTAGCTCATCTGGCCTTCCCAAGGCACACGTCTGGGAGCCAAAGGTTAGTATTCATGAAAACTGTCTTCTGATTTTTATCAATTATTTTATTCTGAAGGCATTTCCTCTATTGTTTGTAAAACTCATTAAGACAGTAAAATTAGGAAACAGTAAAAATCTAAAAGAATCATGGTAAAAAACCCCTCCAAGTACTAAATTTATCTGAGTATATTTCCAATTAATTCACATCTCAAATGCAAGATAATACGTACCATGAGACTTCCCCCCCCCCCCAAATTAGAAAGCTTTGTATAGGTGTGCATAAGTGTCTACTTGTATAGGGGTGTGTGTGTGTGTGTGTGTGTGTGTGTGTGTGTGTGTGTGTATGTTTATGGCCACAGGGCTTTCCCAATACTGATGTTAACTCAAGAGTAATAGACTGGTTATTAGCCCTGAAATTGATCTTAAAGCTTATCTGACTTTAGACCCTTAATTTTATAGGGAGGGAGACTGGGCCCAGAATGGTGGTGACTGTCCTAAGATCCCACAGCCTCTATGTTGCAGTGTCCAGAGGACCTCAAGTTCAAAGGTTTTAGTCTTTTGATAGGTCACCTTACCTACTGTAATATGTGCATGGCATCAGCTTTGTTTTAAACCGTTTCTTAGGGGCGCCTGGGTGGCGCAGTCGGTTAAGCGTCCGACTTCAGCCAGGTCACGATCTCGCGGTCCGTGAGTTCGAGCCCCGCGTTGGGCTCTGGGCTGAGAGCTCAGAGCCTGGAGCCTGTTTCCGATTCTGTGTCTCCCTCTCTCTCTGCCCCTCCCCCGTTCATGCTCTGTCTCTCTCTGTCCCAAAAATAAATAAACGTTGAAAAAAAAAAAAACGTTTCTTAAAAAAAACTGTCTTTCTCCTATTAAAATTTAACAAGCAGAGTGATTAACCATGTTTGCCTGAGATTCACAGGGTCCCTGGGACTTGGGACTTCAGTGCTAAAACTAGGAAAGTCCAGAACAACCAAGATGAGTTGTTGACCCTACTTACAGGGCTTTGCAGCCATTTACCTGGATGGTTTTTGCATGTTTCTTGGTGACCTGTGGCTTGTGGCCTTAGCAATGTGAAAGGAAACTGATGACTCTGTCTTATGGCAAAGAAGAGACAAACTGACTCTTCCGTGGATGGTGAGCATCCAAATCCTGCTCACCTTAACCCAATCCTGTCTGTCCTCTAGGTCCTTTCAGGCCAGTCCTGACCTTTCCCAGCCTACCTGCCCACTCTGGTGGTCGTCAAACACCCTGCTGATTGATAGGACTGTCTTCTGTATGGATTATTTCACCTTTGCCATCAAGCACTGTTGGCTATGATTTCATGTGGAAAGGTTTTATCTCCTCAAAGACCCTTGAAGTCAGGAGGTCAGGGCTCTGTGTCTCCAGCAGGTGAAGATTATGGACTCTGGTCTAGGTTAGAATCTTGGAGCTCGGCACATTGTTAGTTACATGATCTGGGAAAATCTCATAACCTGTTTCTTAGTTTACTTCTGTAAAATAGGGGATAATCGTACCCATCCCATGGTGAGGGATGGGGGGTATTACCTTAGTTGATACCCACAGAGTGCATACAGCAGCACCTGACACATTAGCTATTGTAAGGTCTCGGTAGATTCAATGTTTGCTGACTTATTTGAACGCATATTCACACAGCTAATTCCCTAACCTTTAAAGTTCGTTCACAGGCTCAGCACTTTCAAAGTGAGTATGGTCTTGGAGAACATTCCTGTCTACCCAAGCTGTTAAAGGATTCTGTATGTGTGGTTCATTAGAATTCTAACTGCAGGGGACTTGCCTTGAAATAGAATCTTTAAGCACAAGGCCATCTATCTGATAGTGTCTGCTCAAAGATCACTCTCTATAAGTAACACTTTTACATCTTTGAACTGACCATTTAATAGAAGCATGTTATCAATTAAGAATAGTCTAAAGGCACGTTAAAATGACAACTAATTTCGATTCATTGAAACAGATCTTTATTATATTTGATGCATAATTTGAATTTTATGGCTAAGATAAAAGGTTAAATCTGATAGGTAACTGAAATAGAATATGTGCTTCACAGGAACTTAACTTTTAATTTTTTATGTACCTTGGTATAATTAATAAAACATTTCTTACAGCAGAATTGCACAACCGAATGAATCCAAGACCTTCCTGAGTGTCAAAGAAAATCAAGCTATTTAAGTCCTTATTGAAAGAATAAAACTATTCAAATTGCAGTGGCTTATATATTCCTGAGCTTGGATGAAGGAGTCTGTAATGTCTTTGGAAGAAGAAATAAATATTTTCTGCAATGCAAAACCATATTGCTTTCTCTTTACCTGTAAGAAATCCAGCCAAAGGCGATGACGGTGTGTGTTAATGTCGTGGCTGCTATTTTTGCCTGCCCAGCTCCCTTTACCCTCTTCCCCTGTTAATGGAGCCCCTCTCCTTTCTTTGGGAGACAGCCCTTTCCTCCCCTCCATCCATGTATTGGGGGCTTACCTTCATAGTACCTAGCCTCCCAGACCACTGCCTCCCCATATGAATTTCCTAGGGCCGCCAAAACAAAATACCACAAACAGGTGGTTTACCACAACAGAAACTTACTCTCTCACAGTTCTGGAGACCAGAAGTCCAATCGAGATGTTGGCAAGGTTGGCTCCTTCTGGAAGTTCCAAAGGAGAATCCGTCCCGTGTCTCTTTCCTAGCTTCTGGTAGTTGACAATCTTTGGTGTTTCTTGGTTTACAAACATCACTCCATTCTCTGCCTCCGTTGTCACATGGTGTTTTCCCTGTGTGTGTATCTCTGTGTCCAAATTTCCCTCATCTTATAGGGGCACCAGTATTGGATTAAGGCCCACCCTAATCCTGTATGACATCATCTTGACTTGATTACATCTGCAAAGACCTTATTTCTTTTTTTTTTTTTAATTTTTTTTTTCAATGTTTATTTATTTTTGGGACAGAGAGAGACAGAGCATGAACGGGGGAGGGGCAGAGAGAGAGGGAGACACAGAATCGGAAACAGGCTCCAGGCTCTGAGCCATCAGCCCAGAGGCCGACGCGGGGCTCGAACTCACAGACCGTGAGATCGTGACCTGGCTGAAGTCGGACGCTTAACCGACTGCGCCACCCAGGCGTCCCAACAAAGACCTTATTTCTAAATAAGGTCACATTCACAGATACCAGGAGTTAGGATTCGAACAGGTCTTTTTGGAGTACACAATTCAATCCACATTACCTTCTTTTTCATGACGATTGGTCCAATGATAATCATGTTGCCTAACCTGGGCCAGAGTCCCCACTTGGAATTTCTAATTGGAGCTTTTGGGGGACATCCTCACTTTTCTTCTTGAGAGAGTAATGATGGGGCCACTGGCCACCGTGATTCCACCTTGTGGAGAAGCTTGCCTGAGACACTGGAGATGCATGGAGAAAACTAGAGAGAGGATGAGAAAGTCCTGATGGTGCTCAAATCCTGACATCCAGGCACACATTCTTTTAGGTTGCTCATGTGAACCGATAAACACAGGCTCCCCTTTCCCTTCTTAACTTGGTTTGAGATAATTTTTTAGTCATTTGCATCCAAAGGACCCTGAATAACGTAATTTAAAGGTAGTGTTTAAAAATGTTATGCAAAAGCGTCCTCAAATGGAAGTGCTATCTCGCACAAAAGCAAGCGCTTGGCCATGTTCTCGCCAATGTGCCCGCATTTGCTTGACAGAGAGGGGCGTGTGTATACAATGACAGCCCCCATCTTCCAGACCACGTGGCTTGCAGCATGACTTTCCCAAGACTGTTTTGTTTTTAAAAAAATTTTTTTTCAACGTTTTTTATTTATTTTTGGGACAGAGAGAGACAGAGCATGAACGGGGGAGGGGCAGAGAGAGAGGGAGACACAGAATCGGAAACAGGCTCCAGGCTCCGAGCCATCAGCCCAGAGCCCGACACGGGGCTCGAACTCACGGACCGCGAGATCGTGACCTGGCTGAAGTCGGATGCTTAACCGACTGCGCCACCCAGGCGCCCCCCCAAGACTGTTTTGGATGGCCACAATGGCTGGCACAAGCTGTGACCTCACTTCCTTGATTTTTCTCCTCTGTGCATAGGCTTATTCTGACCATCTATCATTTGACTACGAACTTACAAAGGAAAACTTTGCTTTTCAAAGAACAAAGGAACAAGGTAGAATAGTGTACCTTTCCTGAGATGACATAAGCTGTACTGTAATGAGTATTTTTTCCAATTGCCTGATTCATCGCAAGTGTTGAAAGATCACATGGCAATGTCACTGACAAACCCTCTGCCATCAAGTGACACGCAGCAGGCAGGAGGCTGGCCTCCTGGGGCTCCTGCAGGCCACTTTCAGTCACAAATAACAAGACCTGGCCAGAAGGAGCTTCAACAATAAGGAGTTTCTTATTTTACAGGATAAGAAGTGCAGACATGGGGATTCAATGACATGATTGTGTCCTGTTGCTTTCTTCCTTTCAGCTCTACCATTCTCGACTCACGGGTAACATTTCCCCTCAGAGTTGCAAAGTAGCCTTGGGCTAGGGGTCCCACTTCTGCATGTAACAATATTCAGAAAAGGGGAGCACCGTTTTCTCCCCTGCACCTGCTTTCACTGGGAAGGAAAACCTTTCTCTGATTTCCGTCACATCCACCCCATCTGACTTTCCCCCAATCCTAACGCTAGGATTGGGTCACATGTTCACCTTTGTACCAATCGCTGCAGAGGAAATTGGATTCTGGCTATGGCTCGTCAATTAGCATTCCCCTTGGGGCTAGAGACAGCCTGTTAAGCCAAGAACAGCCATATGGAACAAAACTTGGCGGGGGCGGGGAGGGGGGTCAATTAGCAAGGAAGGGGGAGGGCAAACATCAGGGTCTGGCATAGCACTTGGGGACCATTGATGGAAAATCCAGAGGCCCTGATATCAGGTTTCAGCAGAAGGCTGCCCCACCACTCCTTGAGTTAAGTGGTGCACGAGGAACTGGAAAAATATAAAAACGTAAGAGGCATTTCTTAGAAGGAAATTGATAGTGTTAAATATTTAATATACCACATATAACAGAATTTGACACATTAAAATATTTTATATATTTCAATATCATATATAACAAACTAATATGTTATATTTTCATATATTGATATTTAATATACAACAAAAAGAGGGCTCAACATTAATGAACTAATCATTGACCTTAAGTTAGTAGAAGAAAAGTAGAAAAACTCACAGGAAGAATCAGAATGATGGAAGTAATATCACAAGAACAGACAGTAATAATAACAATAGAAAAACATTTTTTTTTTTTTTAAATTTTTTTTTTTTCAACGTTTATTTATTTTTGGGACAGAGAGAGACAGAGCATGAACGGGCGAGGGGCAGAGAGAGAGGGAGACACAGAATCGGAAACAGGCTCCAGGCTCTGAGCCATCAGCCCAGAGCCCGACGCGGGGCTCGAACTCACGGACCGCGATATCGTGACCTGGCTGAAGTCGGATGCTTAACCGACTGCGCCACCCAGGCGCCCCTAGAAAAACATTTTTAATGGGTAGGATCAACAAAGTCCATTTTGTTCTTTGAAAAGACTAAACAATTTTTCCAACTTCTGGTAAGAATGATCTAGAAAAAAAGAAACAATATTAGAAATTAAAAATGTTAGGAATGTGGACATTAAAATATAATAGGATAGTGTAAACCACTTAAGCCTATAAAAATTAAAGTTTAGATGAAATGGAAAAATTAGAAATGGAAATTAGAAAAATACAGCCTACCAACACTGATTCAAGAAGCGATATGTACTGAATAGTTTCATAATCTAAGGAGTTTGAACCATTTGGTAAAAACTTTTCCACAAAGGATATCCAGATGGTTTTTACTGACAAGCTCTGTCAGATATTTAAGAAATAAATGATTCATTTAATTTAATTTTTTATTTTTTTAAGTTTATTCACTTACTTTGAGGGAGAACAAGAGCGAGGGAGGGGCAGAGAGAGAGAAGGAGAGAGAGAATCCTAAGCAGGCTCCATGTTGTCAGTGCAGAGCCCAACATGGGGATTGATCTCATGAACCACGAGATCATGACCTGGGCTGAGATCAAGAAACAGACACTTGGGGGGGGGGGGGGTGGAAAAAAAAAAAAAAAAAGAAACCGACACTTGACTGACTGAACCACGTAGGTGCCCAATAATTTGTCTTATACAAATTATTCCAGAACATATAAAAACAATACTCAGCTCATTTTTTCCCTCTTTTAAAATTTTTTTTTAGTTTTAAAAATTTATTTGTTTAAATTCAACTTAGCATACAGTGTAGTATTGGTTTCAGGAGTAGAACCCAGTGATTCATCACTTACATATGACACCAGTGCTCATCCCAACAAGTGCTCTCCTTAATGTCCATCACCCATGTAGCTCATCATCACACCCACCTCCCCTCTGGTAACCCTCGGTTTGTTCTCTGTCTTTAAGAGTATCTTATGGTTTGCCTCCCTCTCTGTTTTTATCTTATTTTTCCTTCCACACAGCTCATTTTTTGAGAGATGGATAGCTTTGATCCCACAATCTGATAAAGACTGGGAAGGGAAAATCACTCATAAACATAGTTACAAAAATCCTAATTGGCGCCTGGGTGACTCAGTTGGCTAAGTGTCTGACTTCAGCTCAGGTCATGATCTCGCAGTTTGTGGGTTCGAGCCCTGCGTCGGGCTCTGTGCTGGCAGCTCGGAGCCTGGAGCCTGCTTTGGACTCTGTGTCTCTCTCTCTCTCTGTCTGCCCCTCCTCTGTTTGCACTCTGTCTCTCTCTCTGTCTCTCTCTCAAAAATAAACATTAAATTTTTTTTTTAAAAAAATCCTAAAGAAAATATTAGCAAGCAAAATCCTGCATCAATTAAATGTGTGAATCATGAATGAGTTGGATTTGACTTAACATTTTAAAATCAACTAATATAAATGATCATATTAACATATTAAAGAAGAAAAGTCTTAGGATAATCTCAACACATGCCAAAAAAGCTGTTGATGAAATCCAATACCTGTTCATGGTAACAACTCTTATTGAGTCAAAGACTGACTATGCCAGTTCGGACGGCCCATTGGCAAAGTAGAAATTTCTCGGGCTGTTCCCTTGATGCTCAGTGGGAAGCTGACTACAGAACTCTCTTGTCCTTTGGGGCCCCTTTCCCAATTTTCACTGTTGTATGGTTGTAAGTCTTGTACCTCTTTACATGTAATCTTTTATTTTTTTTTTTTAATAAAAATAGGCACATGTTATATATACTGTTCTTCTCCTTACTTAATTTCATTTGACATACTATAGAAGTATTTTCTTTTCAGGATATATAGATCTGCTGCACTAATAGCTATTTTGAATTTCATTGTATATAAAGCATAATTCATGAACTTTAAGAAAATATAATTTAGCAGCCTGCAGACTGAATGCAACTCCTAATATGTTTAGAATCTTAATCAGTTGGGTGGAATTAATACCATATAACATAAAAAAAACGGGGAACTCAATGGATTTCTGCCCCTTAAGGAAAAATTTGGGCTCCTCTGGGCTGTAAATCATCTCTCTGTGAACTGAGATTTGGGCAGATGTGACAAAACAACTTTTGATGGTCATCTTTCTGTATATGAGTCTAAAAGTGAGACAGGAAAAGGTCAGCAGTGCTTCTGGGGATGTGATCCAATGGAGAGAACTAGACTGCAGAGTCCATGAACACCAAGGGCTTTCATTCTAGAAAAAATCTTATAACTGCTCCAACTATCCTCTTTCCCCTAGGAAATTTGTTGGGATGTTTATTTCATTTTCTTTTTAAATTTTTTTTAATGTTTATTTTTGAGAGAGAAAGAGAGAAGGGGGAGGGGCTGAGAGCGAGACAGAGGGAGAGAGAGAGGAAGAGAGAGAATCCCAAGCAGGCTCTGCGCTGTCATCTTGGAGCCTGATGTGAGGCTCGATCCCATGAACTGTGAGATCATGACCTGAGCTGAAACCAAGAGTTAGATGCTTAACTGACTGAGCCACCCAGGTGCCCCTGAGATGTTTATTTCAAAGAACACG
The DNA here is from genome assembly GCF_028749965.1 of Puma concolor. Lineage (NCBI taxonomy): Eukaryota > Metazoa > Chordata > Mammalia > Carnivora > Felidae > Puma > Puma concolor. Next base: position 77,339,058 of record NC_141677.1, read on the forward strand.
GTCTGTGATTCCCTGTTTGGGGGACTCCCTGTGGTGCATGAAGGGGCTGGGCAGGCACCGTGTGGAGCAAAGGGTATTGGGCAGATGGGGTGAGAATCCAGGTCCCACGGCACATCACTGCACTCTCTGGCTGGTGACTTGGGCTCTCCTGAGGGTTCTTTCCTCATCTTTCAAATGGGCAGGATGTTCTAAATCTTATAAGGTATTTGTGAGACCTGAGTCAGATAAGCTTCCCTGCCCCCAGAAGGACCAGCTTAAGAATGTCTTGCCATCTTGGGAGTTTGTTATTTCAGGGAATAGTTTTTACATGGGGTCAGACTGTGCTCTTCCTTGTGCACATGCCTTGCAATCAGAGAGATGATAAGCAAGTATAAAGTAATTTCTGGGCTAAGCCATCTGTCAGCTGTTCATTTTTCCTTTTCACTGGTTTGCCCCCACTGAGCCCTCAAAGCAAGGAGCATGGGGCAGTCACTGAAAAATTCCTAGGGTAAGCTGGAGGGAGGGGAATTTAAGCACCCCCATAAACACCAGAAAAAAATCCCAGTTAGACTGTTCTATCTTGTCCCCTGTCTCCTCTCTGTTGCCCTCCCACTAGAGGTCTCTCCTTCCCTCTGCAGAGGTCAGCCAGATGAAAAACCTTGGTCAATAGACCCAGCTGTTACCTGTGAGCAGTTTAATGACCCTATGGTTTTACTGGAGTATAACCTTTGGGGTTTCAAGCTAAATTCTTAGCAAGGTGTCTTTTTTTAACAAGAAACGTTGCCATGCCACTTGTTACGAGATGATGTTTTCCCTTGATTATTTGCATCAGCAACACAATCGTGGGCTCATAAAGATGGCAAGCGCCTCTTCTGTCAATGTCAGACTCCTGATGATGTGGCCTCTGTCACCTTGGCCACCTCTGGCTCTCCGCAGTTAATGTGCAGCTGCTGCTGGTCACACGAAGGCCCCTGTTGGGCCATGTCCAAGCTTTTCACGGCTCCCCTTCCCTTCCCAAACACTCACCCCAGTGATAGGGAATTCAGTACCGTGGTTCAAGGGCCGTGTGGTGGGACCATTGTAGCCCCAGGATGAAGCACAGTGCCTACCCAGGGCAGGTACCTAAAAGTCTTTGTGAAACAAATCCTTGTGTATTCATGGACCACCGAGTTGTATATCTAAACCTTCTATGCTTTCTTGCTGTGGAAGTGTGTATTAGTTGGCTGGGGCTGCTATAACAAAGTAGCACACACTTGGTAGCTTAAACAACAGAAATTGTCTCAGTTCTGGAGGCCAGAGGTCCAATATCAAGGGGTCAGTAGGGTCGGTTCCTTCTGAGGGCTGGGAGGGAGAATCTGTTCCAAGACTCTGACCTAGCTTCTAGTGGTTTGCTGTTGATCTTAGCATTCTCTGGCTTGTAGATGTATCACCCCAAACTCTGCCCTCACATTCACTTAGCCTTCTCCCAGAGTGTTTGTTGGTGTCCAAATGTCCCCTCCCCTTTTTTAATTTTTATTAAAAAAAAATGAAAAAATTCTTTAATGTTTATTTTTGGAAGAGAGAGCGCAAGCAGGGGAGGGGCAGAGAAAGACGGAGACACAGAATATGAAGGAGGCTCCAAGCTCCGAACTGTCAGCACAGAGCCCGACATGGGGCTCGAACTCACAAACTGCGAGATCATGACCTGAGCTGAAGTTGGAGGCTTAACCGATTGAGCCACCCAGGCACCCCTCAAATGTCTGCTTTTGATAAGGACACCAGTCATATTGAATTATGTGTCCACCCTACTCCAGCATGACTTCATCTTAACTAACTACAACTTCAATGACCGTTTCCTTTTTTTAAAAAAAATTTATTTTAATGTTTATTTAGTCCTGAGAGAGACAGCGCAAGCAGGGGAGGGGCAGAGAGAGAGGAAGACACAGACTCTGAAGCAGGCTCCAGGTTTTGAGCTATCAGCACAGAGCCCAATGCCGGGCTCGGACCCACAAACCGTGTGATCATGACCCGAGCTGAAGTCGGATGCTTGACTGACTGAGCACGCTGACCCTATTTCCAATTAACATCAAATTCTGAAGTACTGGGGCTTAGGATGTGACCATATCAGTTTTGCCGGGGGGGACACAATTCAGCCCATAACAAGGAGTTACCAAGCAGTACAGTTTCTCTCCCCTGTTCTCAATTCTCCATTTATGTTAGAAAAGGTTGAAATTTAGATTGATTCCTGTAAAGTGTGAGTACAGCTGAGGAGGAACGAGGAAATGTTCTTCATGTTAACACAGCTTGAAGAATTTTGGGTTTTGTCTGAAAATGACAACTGAGGCTGAGACTCTTAGTGGCTGAATAAATAAGACTATTGCACCTTGTGTATCATGTGAATAAACCATTTTTTCTCTTTGTAATCTACAAGTTGGTTGCGTAAGAATGCCTCATTTTTAGCCTTGTGCCCTTGTTAAGTGAAATGTAGTGCTGTCTTGTGACTGGAGGGACACGGCCCACACAAGGTTTGTTAGAAGAAACCTTTTCTCTAGTGCTTACTCCACCAGGCACCGCTCTAAGGCTTGTACTCATCCAACTGTCCTCAACTCGCCAGTAGGCGGCTGTGACAATCATGCGTTGACAGACACGGAGCTGACGCGCAGGCAGCGGCCAGCAGGTGGCGCCCGAGAGGGGTGCGAATCCCTTTGGGAGGGTTCCGAGCCGGGAGTGGTCCAGACCTGCGGAGATGCGAGGCGATTGACGCCAGACTCCAGTCTCAGCGGCTGCCTACATCCCCTCGGGGAATACAGAGCCCCCCACGAGCAAGACTGCCTTGGGAGGGGGGCTTTGAATCGCATGGTGCTGGGGCGGAGACTTCTGCCCGAGACCTACTTGGGTTCTCCGTTCATTTTTTTTTTTTAAGTTTTTATTTAAATTCCAGGTAACATACGATGTAATATTAGTTTCAGGTGTACAAGATAGTGATTCAACCCTTCCGTACATCACCTGCTGCTCATCGCAAGTGCGCTCCTTAATCCCCATCACCTGTTTCACCCATTCCCACCCCGCCTCCCCTCCCCAAACATCAGTTTGTTTTCTGTAGTTAAGAGTCTGTTTCTTGGTTTGCCTCTCTCTCCCTCCCTCCCTCCCTCCCTCTCTCCCTCTCTCTCTCTCTCTGTGTGTGTGAGGGCTGTCCTTCATTTTTTATTTTTGCCACCTGCATTTCTGGCGGAGGAGCGGGCTTGAGGTCAGGTGCCTGCTAACGGTGTTTCTCCCCTTGGGACAGAGCAGGGCGGCGGGACTCAGGCAGCTGTGGGTTTGCCCTGGAAGTGTCACCTCTCCATGGGTCCTGCGGAGCCTGTCCCCTTTGGACGGCTTCCAGCTTCGCTGACCCCACCGCCCGTGCTCTCCGCGCAGTTCTCCGTTCATTAGCAGCTCCCCCAAGGTTTGAGGCAGAGAACGAAAAGGAGCTAATACCGAGTGTTGAGTTTGGTGGAGAGAGGCTGGCGGGAGCGAGATTGGACCTGATAGCTTACAGGCACGGAGGGGATTCCCTGCGCCCTACCCCCTTTCCACTGGGAAGCAGATATGAAGCCTGGGTCGCCAAGGTCACTGCGAAGATGCACACATTTTATGTGGGGAGAGAGAGGGCTGATTGTGGAGGACATTTCCACTGCCCTTGGAGGTGAGAGAGAACACGCCCCCAGGGAGCAGGTGTCAGGGCCAGCGGGCTGGCCTTAAGAATGGGTGAAATGATTCACTGGGGCTGGAAAAGAAATAGAAAGGGGAGAGGCTGGATGGGGTGAGGGGAAGGAAAGCCAAATGTGGCCAGCCCAGCTGTCTTGCCTGGGGCTGATCTGGAACTTTTGCCTTAAGGTTGACTGATTGCTGTGGTTATGGAGGAATGGGAAGAACACTGGCTTGTGAGTGACTGAGTCACTTTATGGGCATATGTGTACCTCTGTTTTCTTATCTGTAAAATGGGATGGCACATTTCTAGAATGGCCTGAGACTAGAAGTGTGGGGTTTGCGATTGCAGCGCTGGTTCCCATCCAGGTCTGCTGCCTGCGGTGTGAACTGGTACATCTCTAAGCCCTAGACAGTCTCTCAGCAGCCAATCAGAGAGATACATTGGGATGGGGGGTGGGGCTTTCCGTGGGATCTACCCACTAAGGATCACGACCTGCGTTCTCTGGGCTGGAACTTGGTTTTTTAAATGGTGTGCTTACGGATCTGACTCGTGCTTTTTCTGTGGATGAGATGGAATCTAACCAGAGCAGACTGTAGAGGACAAAATCAGTTTCACATGGACTCATGTGAGACAAAGCAACATTAGCCTGTCAAAAACTTCTATGTAGGAGTAGAATCTGGGGAAACCACAATATGTTAATGACTTAATTCAGTTTTGTGAATATCTGCAGATATGTGACGTCAATGTAAAGTGCAACCTTCACAATGCAGTATCTTCCTGTGTAGATTAAACTCAGGGAAGGCTGAAGGGTTTATGAGGTTTCTTCCCACTATAATTGGTCTGGATTCAAATCTCAAGTGGGACAGGTCAACCTCCTTCATCACTGACCCGGAGCAAACATTGTCTCCTAAAATGTATCCGATTTGGTTTCCCACTGTGAGTTCTCTTGTGTAATGTTTGCCTGCTTTCTGGCTTCAAATGTTGCAATAGTTTTCTGCCCTACCCTCCATTCTGGCACATGGTAGGCACAACAAAAATTGGTTGAACAAACCATGGAGTGAAACTCTAACTCTTGGGGGCACCTCTAGGGCTGGATCAAAATTAGGTTCTGCTCAGTTTCAATATCTATCTCATGGGAGCCCTTTAAAATAAAGAGTTGAGAGCTTCTGGGGGGGCAGGGCTCTCTCTGAAAGCCTAATGAAATTTGCGACCTCCACTTTACATGTTACAGGTAAACTGCAACATTTTGTAAATTCCAGAGGGTTCACAAACTCAGGTGGTCCCCCTCTGGTTAAGAATGCCAATGCAAACCTGTCTTTCTCAAGTTCCTTGATATGAATGGAGATACTTAATCAGAGGAATGTTGTGTTCATGGCCTGAGGCATGTAGAGATGGACTGTAACTTCTTATTTTGATGAGTTCCATCCTTGCTCCCTCTGCAAAGATGTGCAGAAAACGCTAGAGCAAGGAGAGGAAGACAAGTATAATGGTATCCAATCTTTGGGGTTTGTCTCGTTTACTGATTTTCTAGTTATCAGTTCGATGTACAAATATTTATTTTCTTGGTTTATTTCCTTCCTTCTTCTCAAGGGAGGTAACAATAGGAGATTTGGTTGGAAACCCCATACGGTTCAGGGTGTACGTATTCCTGTGTTTTCTGTGCCTGCATCTGCTGAAAATGAGCCCCAAGGTACAGTCATTTTTAGAATAATCACGTCTGTTTTCTTGTCAAAGCTGACAAATTAGATTTCTTCCCCTGCAGTATGGAAGACTTTCTAAATGAAGGTGCCATACACAAATGTAGCGTTCAGGGCTGCATTCAGCTTCGGCTTCCAACTCTGCATAATTGCTTACGGATTACCTTCTGTGTGCACTCAGATAAGTGATTTTCCAGCCACTGTCCTGTGCAAACATTCGACCTGCAAAGAGTATGTGCAAAGGTTGGTGGTCTGTTCAGATGATGCTCCTAGATCATCCCATGTGGAAAGACCTGCTCTAGGAAACGCCCTCGCTGCTTCTTCCACAGATTCAGCTTTGAACCTGCTGACGCCAATTCGATGCCATTCTGACCATGGCCAGTAGAGTCATGTTCAAGTTTCGGCAAAGCATTTTACGAGCCGAGCAGTTTTGTAACTGAACCAGCATGAGTTTGCTCCTTGGTGAGTCACAGACAGAAACTGCACCAGCTGAGTTGTTGCGCAAAGGTAACTTGATTTGCAGCAAATAAGGAGATCACCAGTAACTTCCAAAGCCATGACTCCCCGAGCAAGGGAGAATGGATTTCTTTTATTTAGGGTTAGAATGAATATTTAGATAGGGAAGCCTTGTCATTGTATGTGGGAGTTGGCATAAGGTTGCACATGCACCTTAAGGAAACCTGCTTATATCTACATGGTATGTGATGTCAGTGAGGCTGCTGGTCCTCCTTGGGTGGAGATTGTAGTATTATAATGAGGTACAGGTAACTGTCAGTCACTCCATGGGTTGCTCTGTGGTCCATCTGCACAGGCGTCAATCTGGAGTTGAGTTCAAACTGGTCTGGGTGGTCTGGGCCCGCCAGAACTCTTGGTCTGGGAAGTCCTTATTGCTTGAGGGGTATTTTCGGTTTCCATCATAGAACGTTACACCCTTTGGGTCTTTTGCCTGAGTTAAAAGATAAGCTGGAAAGAAGAGCTTAAGGAAAAAGGTGGACCAAAGGTTGGTGGGTACAAGCAGGTGAGCAGTAAAGGTCAGGTCCTGGGGTCTAGCCGGTGGCAGTTTTGAATTCTAGGGCATTACTTTCTGGGAAGAGCACGGGTAGGAGTGATGGCCTGGATTCAAAATTGATAGACCTCTCGTGTACAGTACCTTTTGTTAAAGAACAAAAATTCAACTAAATTTAAAGATCTAATTGGCTTTAGTCAACTATTCATGAATCAGGAAGCATCCCGTGTAACAAATAGTGTGCTCTGAGGAGCTGTACAACAGAGAAGGCTTTTATAGGCAGGAATGGGGTGGCCCAAGGAAGTTATTAGCAAAAGGGAAGGATTGTTTCAGGCAAACTCACCTTCCCTTAGTGGGGAGGGCAGGGGTCTTAGGCAGACAACCTCAGGAGTACTGAACAACTGATTGGTTTAAAATTCCACTCCTAGGGGACGCCTGGGTGGCGCAGTTGGTTAAGCTTCTGACTTCAGCTCAAGTCATGATCTTGTGGTTTGTGGTTTGTACATTTGAGCCCGGCGTTGGGCTCTGTGCTGACAGCTTGGAGCCCTCTTTGGCTTCTGTGTCTCCCTCTCTCTCTGCCCCTCCCCCACTCACGTTCTGTCTCTCTCTCTCAAAAATAAATAAACATTAAAAATGAATGAATGAATGAATGAATAAATAAAGTAAAATTCTACTCCTGGAAAAGGCGGAAACTGCAGTGAGGCTAGGTATTAAGTCTTGGTGGGCCTTAACCGAAGTGACTCCATTTTGGGCCGCCTGTTTCTTTTGAACACCTTTCTTAGGTTAGGGTTGTGTGCAGGCAAGCTATAAAGCAAATCTCGCAGAGCCGGAAACAGCAAAAAAGGTGAACTTCCTAACGTTCTCACCTTCCCTGATTTGGTTAAAACTCAGGTCTGTTTCTCTCTGTTGGGAGGTTGGTCTCTGACTATGGAGGCAGGTCACTGACTGCGGTAGAATGCAGCACTTCCATGAGCCCAAGGGGTCATCTGTGGCGGGGGTGGGGTGGACAGGCTACCCCACCCTCAGGTGCCCAGCATGAGGCAGACATAACAAACTGCACATTTAAAGTGAGAACCTTAGGAGAGGTTGTCATTTGCAGCAGTTTTGCATAGGGGGTGGAGGGTAGAACATTGTGGCTGGTAGTTTTCCCCACTCAACTAAACCCATAGGTCTTTTTTTTTTTAATTTTAAGGTTATTTTTATTTATTAAAATCTTTTAAAATATTTATGTTATTAGTTTTTTTAAATGTTTATTTATTTTTGAGAGGGAGACAGAATGTGAGTGGGGGAGGGGCAGAGAGAGAGGGAGACACAGAGTCTGAAGCAGGCTCCAGGCTCTGAGCCATCAGCACAGAGCCCGATGCGGGGCACGAACTCACAGACCGCGAGATCATGACCTGAGCCGAAGTCGGACGCTCAACCTACTGAGCCACCCAGGCGCCCCTTTTAACATTTATTTTTGAGAGAGAGAGCAATACAGAGCACGGATGGGGGAGAAGCAGAGAGAGAGGGGGACAGAGGGTCCAAAGTGGGCTCCATGGTGCCAACGGCAGCCTGATGTGGGGCTCGAACTCTTGAACCGGGAGATCATGACCCCAGACAAAGTCAGACACTCAACCAACTGAGCCATCCAGCTGCCCCTCAACTAAACCCATAGCTCTTTGATTGAATCCACTTCTCCTCAGAAGATTTTGGCCCATCTGAAGGATTTTATGTTTCTCTGTTGAGTGCTGTGGAGGACAGGATGCCTGCGTTCATAATTTTGTTTTATTAGAAGCATTTATCGCACAGTCCTAACTCTTCCTCTTGTATTAAAATTTCCATATGGCATTTAAAAAAAACATAAAGTAAATGCCTTGTCTTATTGCAAAAAATTTTTTAATTGAAGTGAAATTCACGGGACATAAAATTAGCCATGTTAGGGTGAAAAATTTCAGTGACGTTTGGTACATTCACAATGTTGTGCCATCACCACCTCTATCGAGTTTTAAAACATTTTTATCACTCCACAAAGGGACCCTGTACCCAATAAATCGTTGCTTTCAGTTCTCTCCTTCCTGCAGCCCCTGGCAACTAGCATTCATTTGGCTTCTATGGATTTATCTATTCTGACATTTCATGTAAATAGGATAATATGACACGTGGCCTTTTATGTCTGGCATCTTTCTCTTAGCATTATGTTTTCAAGGTTCATACACACTGTGACAAGTCTCAGAATTCGACTCCTTTTTATGGTCAAATAATATTCCATTGGGTGGATATGCCACTGTTTATCCATTCATCTGTTGATGGACATTTGGGCTTTTGTTGAATGCCTTGTTTTGGAATTAGACACAAGAGCAAAGGACGTTAATGTGGCATTCTTTGTTGGAAGCATCACTCCACGGACATGTAGTAAGGCAATAATGACATTTCCACAGGAAATAGAAAAGAAAGTTCCCATTAATTGGTGAATCAGTGGTAAAGCCTGGAATACCTCTGCTTTCTCACCTTTAACTCACTTTGGTTCTCAAGATTAACTAGATAAGGCATAATATCCAGTAATAGTTCCAACCCTGCCTTGCTTCACAGCTACTATTTTTAAAAATCATCGGTAGTTCAGTGGAACATAAACATTGCCTTTCATTTGCGTATTTGCTTTCCACAGAACATTTGTCTTCTTTAAAAAATTTTATTCATTTATTTATTTTTGAGAGAGAGAGACAGAATGTGAGCAGGGGAGGGGCAGAGAGAGAAGGGGGCACAGAATCTAAACCACGCTCCAGGCTCTGAGCTGTCAGCCTGCTGTGGGGCTGTGGGGCTCAAACCCACGAACTGGGAGATCATGACCTGAGCCGAAGTCGGGGGCTTAACCGACTAAGACACCAGGCGCCCCTGTCTTTTTTTGATAGATTTTTTTTTTCAAGTCAACTTTCCTCAAGCAATCCACAGTGAAATTCTACAAATAAATCACATTTCCTGTCACTTATGGAGACAGAAAGTCTAAGATGGAGGGAACTCTTAGGCCTCAGTGTCAGTTCCTCTAATGACAATATTTTTCAGTGTGTGGCACATTCAAGGCCTTACCACCGAGACTTGTTTCTTGAAGAAAAATAGGAGCTGACCTATTTTCCTCCATTAAATTTTGATATGTTCTTTTTTACCCATTTAAAAATACCTGGATTCAGCACTTTTAGAACTTCTTTTTTTCCTGGCCCAATGGAGAAATCTACCCTGATGAGAACAGGTCAAGCAGAGTGCATGCTCAGACCCAAACATGGTTGTTTTTTGACCATTTTATGTCATTTAATCTGAATGGAAGTTTCACTGGACATTCATCAGAACATCACTGTAATTTGTAGGGAAGTGTCCATAGGAGGCCCAGGTGGGTTGCCTAGAACAGAGCCTCTGTCTACTGCATCCAGAGGGAGCCTTCGAGGACTCTTCCTTATCCTCCTATGTCTCAAGGATTTTATAGTTTGCATTCTAGTCTCGGAGAACGCAGACCTCATGAACCCCAAGGTGGTATGCTTTGCTGCTGGTAATGTAGTTTGCAAACTTATTGCTTTCAAGAGATTCCTAATGTGGCCTTAGATATATGGCCTTATGTCAAATTCCAGTGGAGAAGTGAGGAGTAATGCTCTCCCAACCATTCCTAGCCTCAGGTTCCAGTTTCCAGCTTTATGGCAGATAACAAGAGAATAATGAAAGAAACAAATATTCTTAGGGCAATAAAAAAGTTGTGTGGGAACTTAGTGAAACACAGTCATTCGTTTTTAGCCAATGTGCTCACCACCCTTTTTGGTCCTTGTCACAACTGGGCCCAGTCCGCCATTTCTTAGGCACGCATTGATGTGTCCTGTGGGTGATTTAGAATCTGCTATCCTTGGTTCTGGGCTCTACCCCATACCATCTGCGTCCTGTTGAACAAGTCACTTAACCTCTCTGAACACCAGTCCCCTCCTTATAAAGTGGCCATAATTCTTCAGGGTCACTGTGAGGATAGAGATCATACAGGGGTGCCTGGGTGGCTCAGTCGGTTGAGCGTCCGACTTCGGCTCAGGTCATGGTCTCACGGTCTGTGGGTTTGAGCCCCGCGTTGGGCTCTGTGCTGACAGCTCAGAGCCTGGAGCCTGCTTCGGATTCTGTGTCTCCCTCTCTCTCTGCCCCTCCCCCACTCATGCTCTGTCTCTCTCTGTCTCAGAAATAAATAAACATTAAAAAAAAAGAAAAAAGTGAGATCATACATGTAAAATGCTTAGCCCAGTCTCAGCTCATTAAGTGAGGTTCTGTAAAAGGTGCTTATTTTTGTTTAGATAATTGCCAAGCATGACAATTGACTTCAGTCTTCTGAGAAAAACATCCTGATATCTGAAGCATATGAGGTAGTTTCTAATCAAGCATTCGTGTTATCAGATAACATCCAGTCCACAATAACGAGTGTGCCCTTACATTCCAAAGTAGTGTGGTGTTGATCAATGGGACAACCCTAAATTCAAATGGAAAATCTCCTTTGCTGGAGGAAAGGGTCCCAGAGACTCTAAGGCAGGATGGATGTGCATGAAATTGATTGTCATTGAGTAGGAGTCCCTGGGCCAAGAACAACCATTCAGGAATTTTTTTAAAAATGTGGTGGGCGATGATTAATGGCCATTACATAGATCACCAGCAAGAATTTATGTTCTTGATAATTCATATGTGTGTCCAACAGACATTTATTCAATCCCAGGACCAGCCATGCAGAGTACTGACCCTGGGAGACAAAGTCCCTGTCATGTCCTCAGGGAGCTCACAGTCTGTGCAGAACACACGGGGAGCACAGAGGTGGAGCACCTCACCCAGGGGGGCCCCAAGGTGTTCCTGGGGTGGGGGACCCATGATCACACCCATGAAGGAATGAAGCAGGTGAATGAGCCAGCTGGGGTTGGAGAGGGCAGTATCCTTCTGAATAGTGAACAGTGAATTCTCCGTCTGCTGAAGGAGCTCGGGCAATTTTTGTTAGTTGCAGGCAAAAGAGTGTTAATTAGAAGAGACATCTAAGGAGGCAAAGTTGATTGTTAGAGGAATTTGAAGTGAAAAGAACAGTGACTGCCTCTCCCCAAACAGCAAGAAAACCAAATCCGCACCACCAAGGAGTGGGATGGGCTGGAGGCTGACCCCAGGGAACAGAGGTGGGGGGGCGGGTACCTCGTGGTGAGCTGGAGAGCCTGGAGCATTCGGTGTTGCTGGTGCCCAGATGGGAAGGTTAGGGTGGTGACAGAAGAAGTGGGCTCTGTGGCAAGGGCCACACAGTCCTTGGACCCTATCCATAGGTGACAGGAAGTCACGGAAGGCATTTAGACATAAGAACTAAGGGGTCAGATTTCTGGGCAGTGCTAGTTTTTTGTTTTAACTTTGTTTGTTTGTTTGTTTATTTTTTAAGTTTATTTATTTTGAGAGAGAGAGACAGCACAAGCAGGGGAGGGGCAGAGACGGGGGTGGGGGGTAGAATCCTAAGCAGGCTCTGTACTGTCAGCGTAGAGCCTGATGCAGTGCTGGAACCCATGAACTGTGAGATCATGACCTGAGCTGAAAACCCAGAGTCGGACACTCAACTGACTGAGCCACCCGGGTGCCCCTTGTTTTAATTTTAGAAAATTACTTCTCTTTCATTGGTTTCCTTCTCTCTCGTTTTGTCTTCTACATGTTCAATAAGGTAATTGGGTGATGAGAATTCGGTGGTGGTTTCTCTCCCTGCAATGGAGGAGGGATGCAGCATTGCACAATGTCTTTCCATCTGCCGCTTGGAGGGCTTCTCTCAGGAATTGTGTTCTCAGCTGTGAGACATTTGGGAACAGGCTTCTGAGTGGTAAGTGTGGGAGACCACCTCTGCGACAGTGCTGTTGACTGGATTTATGTGACCCCTGGCGGATGTGTAGGCACAAGGTCAATTGGCATTGATTGGACTCTTTGCTTTTCTGGAAGCGGGTCACTCTCCCCAGCCTCAATTTTTAAAATTGGCCCCTTTCTGCATGTCCCCAAGACATTCGTCAGTGCTGGTTTCTATTCTCAAAGTAACTGCTCCTTTCTGTCACTTTAACACTACTAGCTTTTGGGGAGAATTCTGTACCCATGGTCCTTCGTCTGTCGCCCAGCCTCTCCTTCCTTGCAAATACAGATCCTGCTTGATTAATTAATTAATGATCCTTTGCTCTTCTCATTTCACGTTCCTTTAACAATCCTCTTTGGCTCATTAGATGGTGTTTTTAAATTTTTTAAAATGTTTTTATTTATTTTCGAGAGAGAGAGAGAGAGACAGAGAGACAGAGCGTGAATGGGGGAGGGGAAGAGAGAGAGGGAGACACAGAACCTGAAGCAGGCTCCAGGCTCTGAGCTGTCAGCACAGAGCCGGGCACGGGCACCGAACCCACGGATGGAGACATCATGACCTGAGCTGAAGCCGGACGCTTAACCCACTGAACCACCCAGGTGCCCCATAGATGTTTTAAATTAATACGCTTTTGGCTGCAAGTAACAAAAACACATTTGGGCTGGTTTCAGCAAGCAGAATTCTTTGGGAGGGTGTTGGGGTCTATGACAGAACCCGCAAACAGGGACACGACTGGGCCTCAGCACAGACAAGAGCCAGGAGCCCAGTCTCTAGAAATTGATACCAGTAGCATCTGGAATTTATAACTCCTCCCACACCTGCCCTGGTAAGGGTGCGCTGCCTCTCTTGGTGTTCATTCCAAATTCCTGGGATAGTGGCTTTTGGTCTGTGTTCAGGGGATGGGAGGGAGGTCACTCTGTATGATCATGGCTGTTCCTACCACAGGTTTATGGATAGAGAGGAAGGGGCAATTCCTCAAACATGGTGCTAGGCAGAAACCAATTAGATGTTGAATCCGATGATCTGAAATTACTCTTTAGCTATGTTTTTCAGTAGAGGTTAGAAACTTATTTTTTTTGGCTGGCATTTGAGGAGAAGGCCTTATTGCCCTTTCTAAGTCTTGTAAAAGTCATTCAAGTTATTATATTTATTCTTCTCTTCATTTTCTTTGCATGGATCTCCTTCCTCTTGACCCTTCCAATGAAAACATTCTACAATCCTTTCCCTTGGTGGTTGGCTCTTGATTACTTTGAACTTAGAAGTGTGTGCATGCGTGTGTGTGTGTGTGTGTGTGTGTGTGTGTTTGCAGACTGAACCGAACCTGGTGTTGTTCAGGCATGTCTGCGCATGTGTGACAAAGGGTGGGCAAGAGGGCTATTGACCGGAAGGGGAGGGAGGAGAGAGTTTTCATTGGAGCTTGGAGACGGCCTGGATTGAGGAGAAAGGAAAGGTTCATGCCTTGCATATTTGCCTCCATTTCGGGTTCCGGAACTTGGTGTCAGCCTTGCACAGAGTGTGGCTGCTGACAGAGGCTGGAGGAACTAGTGAGGATTTGGGGCGTGGGTCGCCCTTCAACATGTGCTACATTGAGGGGGGCACTCTTCCTTCTCCTGCATGGAACAGTGCGGCTCGGGCATGGTGACGACCCCATACTTGGCTCTTGGAGGGGAGCATTGCTGAGAGCCCCAGGTGATGGCACTCAGTTGACACCTAACTCTCTGAGTCGGTTTTAGTTACAAACAGAAGAAACCTACATCAAACTGGCTTGAGCACCAAGGGTGACTAACTGGTGTCTGTACCTGTCCAGTCCAGGGACAGATCTTCAGGTCTGGATGGACGAGGAGTTTCAACATTGGTACTCGGGCTCTCCATGTCTCTGGGTGTAGGCCTCCTGAAGAAAGGTTTCCTCTACTTTTAAGGAAACATGCTGCCAGTTTTCCAGATTCACATCATTTCAGGATAACAAACTCAGTGCAAAGATAACTTTTCTCTCTTATCATTTATGGAGAAGAACTCTGGGTGACTGGGCTGGGGGCAGTGCCCACTCCTGGCCCAGTTGTTGTTGCTGGGGAATAGGATTCCCTGGTGGGCTGGGTCCAGGTTGAGTGCCCAGCGTCATGGCTGTGGATGCTTTGAATGCGGCCCTCCCAGCATTACCGGGGACGGGGGAGGGGCCCTGAGCAGACAAGTCACATTTCCACTATAGCATTGTCCTGACAGGTGTCCTATCAGTGGCCAGCCACAGGGAGGCGCCACCTCAAGCAGCTTTTTATTTTTTATTTTTTTCAAAAAAATTTTTTTTTTCTTCAACGTTTATTTATTTTTGGGACAGAGAGAGACAGAGCATGAACGGGGGAGGGGCAGAGAGAGAGGGAGACACAGAATCGGAAACAGGCTCCAGGCTCCGAGCCATCAGCCCAGAGCCCGACGCGGGGCTTGAACTCACGGACCGCGAGATCGTGACCTGGCTGAAGTCGGACGCTTAACCGACTGCGCCACCCAGGCGCCCCTCAAGCAGCTTTTTAGAAAGCAGACATCAACGAAAAGAGGGTGACGAGGCTAATGTTGAGAGGACCAGACAAGAGCATATTTGAGATGCCCCAGGGAGCCCACAAAATGCAGAAGGGGCCAAGATTCCACACTAGCCTGCAAAGTTGAAATGATTGTTGGGGGCCAGCCATAGTCTGGGAAATGATGCTCATTTATGGCCTGAATTGTCTTAGTTGATGTAATTCCAGAGAGTGGGATAGCACATTTATTCAGGAAGCATAAAGGAGTGCCTGTCAGTGTTGAGTGCACATTTGATATTTGCTGTCATAAAAATTTGAAGTAAGTCCAGTCATCCCAGCCATGGAGTCTCTCCAGAAATGTTGCATCATATGCTTGGGCTAAACAGGGTGTGGGTTTTGCTAGGTGAGCACAGTGGGAGGAAAAGAGGGTGTGTCTAGTGCTGGACTGTGGAGTATAGATGGGCACGGAAGTGAGGATAGGAGATGAGGGTTCTGGATAGTGAAAACATAGCCAGCTCAATGGACTGAGAGAGGTCTTTGCTGGAGAGAGAATACTAGAAAAGGTGAATGGAAGGATAAGAGGGGATGGTCAAAGAGCTGGATGTTTGGCATTGAGATTTTTTAAAATTTATTTTAATTTTTTTATGTCTATATAGAGAGATCATGAGTGGTAGAGGGAGAGAAAGAGAATCTCAAGCAGGCTCCACGCTGCATGTGGAGCCTGATGAGGGACTTGATCTTACAACTGAGATCACGACCTGAGCCAGAATCAAGAGTCAGACCCCCCAACCAACTGAGCCACCCAGACACCCCTGACATGAGATTTTTTTATTAAAAAGTTTTTTAAATGTGTATTTCTTGGGGCGCCTGGGTGGCTCAGTTGGTTAGGCATCCGACTTCGGCTCAGGTCACGATCTCGCGGTCCGTGAGTTCGAGCCCTACGTCGGGCTCTGGGCTGATGGCTCAGGGCCTGGAGCCTGCTTCTAATTCTGTGTCTCCCTCTCTCTCTGCCCCTCCCCCGTTCATGCTCTGTCTCTCTCTGTCTCAAAAATAAAAAAATTAAAAAAAATTAAAAAAAAACACACAAAAAAACGTTAAATGTGTATTTCTTTTTGAGAGAGAAAGACACAGAGTGCAAGTAGGGGAGGGACAGAGAGAGAGGGAGACACAGAATCTGGAACAGGCTCCAGGCTCTGAGTGGTCAGCCCAGAGCCTGACACGGGGTTCGAACTCATGAACTGTGGGATCGTGACCTGAGCTGAAGGCGGACGCTTCACCTACTGAGCCACCCAGGAGCCCCTGAGGTTTTTGACACGGCAGCATTACTGGTGATGATTCCAGTTGTGACACTGTGGTGTGGTAAAGGAAAAGATGACTGACACCAAGATGATGAAACCAAGGGATGGTCAGAGTGTGGGGTGGGTCATCCAGGTGGATGCTGAAATCACTGGGAATAATTATAACAGTGGCAGGAGGGGAGAGGGAGTAAGACAGAGGCCAAAAGTCATCAGTGCATGGGCGGGAGTAACCAGGATTGGAGGCGAAAACCATAAGAAGAGGCAAAGTCTGTATTTTAAGTCAGGGCAAACACATGGGCCCCCACATCACTGTTTTTCTGTAATGTGGTAGCAAACTGCCAAATTATTAACTTTATTTGTGCAGATTCCCTACCTTGTTCCAGAAAAGATATTAAACGCTCTATAATAATATAATAATATATTTGGCTTAACAAGATACAAAAAAAGATGAGCAAAGAGATTGGGGTCAAAAGGAAATAAGTGTATGGAAAATTCTGTAAAGCCCCAAGGAAGGTTAGCACGTAAAGTGCCCAGGGTAAGGTCCCAAATGTGCGGCTATGAGCTTCTTGGCCTCCAAAGCACAGGAAGAAACAAGATTCACAGCATGAAAAAGATCAAGACTTAACCAGCGGTTCAGAGAGGCACAGCTATTCCTGCTACCGAGAGCTGAGAAATTTCTCCTGTGGGTCTTCCGTAGGAGGCCCAGGGCAGTGTAGCAAATAATATCCTCAAAACCATTCGTATAGAATATATAACAATACATAATAATGAGCTTCCTAGGTTGTTTCTCATAGCATCTTTCAATGTAGGTCAACGGTGTGGTGAGAAAGTATGGTTTAGTAAAAACTTTTGTATGGGAAACAAAAATGGTTCAATTATTCTTTCCAAGGGTCTGGCGGACTCAAAAGATTGCATTTAACATGAAAGACAAGAATGGACAGCATGTTCTCCAGGCTGTCCTCCATTAAGATGATTTCTTGCCTAGTGAGTGCCGTTAAGTATAGACTAGCAGTGAGTTTGATGTTCTGTCCTCTGACAAAGAGCAGGGTGGGGGTAGGGTAGGCATCCTTTTCTTTTTTTTTTTTAATATTTTATTTATTTTTGAGAGAGCGCAAGCAGGAAAGGGGCAGAGAGAGATGCGGGGGACAGAGGATCTGAAGTGGGCTCTGTGCTGACAGCAGAGAGCCCAACGCGGGGCTTGAACTCACAAACCGTGAGATCATGATGTGAGTTGAAGTGGGACACTCAACCGACTGAATCACCCAGGTGCCCCAAAGGGTAGGCATCCTTTTAAACAAACTGGGGAGTCTGAGAAGGGCTTGTGCCTGACCTGAGGGCTGGCCTGCCTGCCCCTGGAGGTGGGTCATAGTAGGGTATGTGAGAAGGGCCAAAGTGTTCCTCAGAAAGTGATTCTGGGTCTGTTCTGACAACCCAGATAATGAGTAATTAAAGCTCCAAAGTTCTATGTCACTCTTAGCTAGGAAAACATCAAAGCAGTTTCATTCATTGTGTGCATTATGGGAGTCCCTCATTGTGCTAAGGGTTCACGATCAAGACAAACTTCTTGCCTTCCTGGAGCTAGTTTTCCAGAGGGAAGGAGACAGTGAGCAGCCATGTGAATGAATAAATAAAAAGATATTGCAAGTGGGGCGCCTGGGTGGCTCAGTCGGTTGAGTGTCCGACTTCAGCTCAGGTCACGATCTCGCGGTCCGTGAGTTCGAGGCCCGCGTCGGGCTCTGGGCTGATGGCCCGGAGCCTGGAGCCTGTTTCCGATTCTGTGTCTCCCTCTCTCTCTGCCCCTCCCCCATTCATGCTCTGTCTCTCTCTGTCTCAAAAATAAATAAAAAACGTTAAAAAAAAATTAAAAAAAAAAAGATATTGCAAGTTGTGCTAAGGGCTAGGAGGGAGATAGGATGAGAGGAGAGGGGAGGTCTTTACATTAAATGGGGGCGAGGAGGGGACATTTAGGCTGTGGCCTGGATACGACACTGGCCTTGCAAAGGTCCAGGAGAAGAGCCTTCAGGAATGGGCAATGATAAGTGAAAGCCTTGGTGGGCAGGGAACTGAGGGTAAGATCTGTGGAGGTGGGGGGCTCAGCCGGCAATGAGAGAAGCCTTGAGATGAGGCTGGGAGGCAGAGAGGCCAGCTGGAGGGCCACAGGACAGTCTTAGTTGTCACTAACTTGAAACACTGTATCTTGTTTTTCTTCTCCTTTAAAATGTCTTTGTTGCAAAGTATGCCTTTAGGGAGCTCAGTGACTGAATTCACTGTCCAAGTTGGTTAAAATGACGGTAGGAGTTAAAAGGTAGAGGCAGCAGAGTGAATTTTATGGCATGTGAATTGTATCGTAATGAAAAGAAATTGTAAGGGCAAGGGCCACCTCTTTGTGACCAATGTGGCATATATCCAGCTGGTGCTTGATAAATTATTTTGATGTTTATAAAGAAAAGGTTGGAGGAAGTCTATTAAAAAAAAACAGTAATTCTGGCTTTATAAGAGTTGCTATCCAGTTTTTTCTGGTGGTCCTTACCTAGCTTAGCCAACTGTCTATCTCAATTCCTCTCTGTTTGTGAGGATGTCCTGTATGTCCAGGGAATGCTGTCTTTCGGTTTAGTAATTGGAGTTGTTCTGAGAGTTCTGTCCTCCACAAGAGGTATTGAGTCATTGGGGGAAAAAAAGTGAAAAAAGAGAAAAAGGGTAGGAGGGGACAGGACCCACTCTTGTATTATCCTACTGGAAAAGCCCTACTTTGTTAAAGGGAAATTCTTGCCAATCCTGGATTGTTGAGGTCGTGAGAAAGTGACTGACAGAGCATCAAGTTGTAATAACCCAAAGCTGGCATCATAGACTATTTTAAAGGGGGTTTGTGTCCCACCTTTTGACTTACACACGGAAGTGCTGAGGACTGTTCTAGGCCGTGATAGGGTGTGGCGGTGGGGGAGGGCGGGGTGAAGATGGTGATCATACTGGCTAGCACCTCTGACTGAGTGACTGTAACCCTTTCCTCGAGCAAACTTCCCAAGAGAAGTATGTGCCAGGAGCACAAGGTTGGCCAAGACACATTCACTCAGATGGTGGGGAGTTGTCTGAAACCCTGGTTAATTCCCTCGGGGAGAGGAGGCGGGCTGCTCCCAAATCTCTCCCTTTCCCCTTGCCCCCAACTGTACATGCTGGTGATGCCAGGACATGCTGTGGGGGAGGAAAGGTCATTTCCCCTCTACCCTTCTGAGTTCTTGGCTGACACCCCCTCGTGATAAAAGGCGAATAAAAGAAAAACCCACATTTAACTTGGATATGTGGGACCTTACGGGAGCTCCACAAAGTTGTAAGACTCCAAAGGCTGCCAGACAGTTGAGACTGAGCTGAGGAAAGGAGTGTGAGGCTTCAAGGCAGGGAAGGCAACTCACAGGAAAGTGAGAGAGGAGATGTTTGGTAAACAAAGGTTGCAACTGAGTCTCTCTGGTGAGAGAGGAAGTCTGGGAATAGCTCTCAGGTACAGGCTCCCTTTCTAATGTAAATTTCCCACCAAAGGGCAACTTCTCTACGGTTTTCAGAGTTTCTCCTGTGTCTGCAGTTTCTCAGAATGATCAGCTCAGAAACAATCCTTATGCTAAAGAGGAGTATTTTGGAGTGGCATATTCTGCTATCCTTCAAGGCCAAAGGAAGAGGCAAAGAGGAGAGCGACTCTCTGTAAGGTCTATATAGAGTAGACTCAGTCCTTCCAATGCAGGTTCTCTGTAAGGTCTATATAGAGTAGACTCAGTCCTTCCAATGCAGGTTCTCTGTAAGGTCTATATAGAGTAGACTCAGTCCTTCCAATGCAGGTTTTTCTGGGTAGGCCCACCTCCCACCCCCTGATCCCCAAACCCTCACTCCCAACCCTGACTTGCAAAAGGAAGGCAGTGATTGTAATATTTTTCTCTTGCAAGGACCCCCTACTCTTCTTTGTATGCAATTGGTTCTAGAATGGAAAGCAAAATTGGTTTCGTGTTGTCCCTCACAGATGGACAAAAGGATGCTCTTTGAAAGACCTATTTTTTTTTAAAGTAACTTTAAATATTACATAAATAGTTCATGCTTTGTTGTAAAATAGTCTATCAGTACTAAAGTGGATACAGTTATTGAGTAAATTGTCTTCCTTTCTCCCCAAATTTCAATTCCTCTCCCAGGACTAAGGAATGCCAACAATCCATGGATGTGCCCTCAGTTTCCTCTGCATTTATAGACACTCATGTCCGTATGTGGATATATACATGCATATATAATTGTATTTCTAGTGTTCTCCATAACGTTTATTGTTCTGTGCTTTTATTTATAAAAAAGTTTTTATTTTGAAATAATCACAGATTCATAGGAAGTTGCAGAGAAGGTGCCGAGAGATTGATCTCCTAGGCTATTAACCCAGTTTCCCCTGAAAGGGAATAGAATATGCCAGCCCAAAATATTGACTGTATTGGTTATTGTGAATTAAAGTTACTTGAGAAACAGCACAAGGTCAGTCTGATCCTCCTTTGTTCCCCGGAGAGCAGGAAATAAATCTGCCATGTGAAAGGTACCTTCCCTGTACTGGGAGAGTAGAAGGCATCCTTGTCACCAGAGACAGGGGGCTGAGAAGGTTGTATAAACAAACCTTACTTCTTCACTAATTTACTGTCCCAAGCCTAAACCCCTTTGTCTTGTCAATTCTTCACAAATTTATCATTTCGTTGTCTAAAAGGTGTAAAAGCTTCCTGCTTTAGTCACTTGAGTCATATATATATATTTAATTTTTTAATGTTTATTTATTTTTGGAAGAGAGAGTGCAAGCAGGGGAGGGGCAGAGAGAGACGGAGACACAGAATAGGAAGGAGGCTCCAAACTCCGAGCTGTCAGCACAGAGCCTGACATGGGGCTCGAACTTACAAACTGCGAGATCATGACCTGAGCTGAAGTCGGACGCTTAACCGACTGAGCCACCCAGGCACCCCGAGTCTTATATTTTTTATAGGGCTCTCCTATGTATACAATTAAATATTCTCCTGTTAATCTGTCTTCTATCAGTTTAATTATTAGACCACCCAAAGAACCTAGAAGGGAACCTAGAACCTAAAATTCCTAGAAGGGAATTTTCCTAGAAGGAAAATTTTTTCTGCTCCTACACCCCCAATGTCAAGACCAGGCAACTGACATTGATACAGTGTAGTTCTATGCCATTTGATCACATGTGCGGATTTGTGTAACCACCACCACAGTCAAGATACAGAACTACTCCTTTACCACAAGGATGTCCCTTGTGTTACATTTTTATAGTCATGCCTCCCTCTTTCTCCTCCCCACCCATCCTTACTGCTTTTTAAAAACATGACTTGTTACACACTATACTTACTGAAGTAAAATTTGCTTTCCCCCTCTCTTAACAGTGAGGCCTGGAAAGCTTTCCACCTTGGCCTAGAGATTGACCTGGGAATGCCTAACCTTTGCATATTGTTCTGTGTGGGTAGCTCTTACCTACTGAAGGACCCTAAGTTTCCTTTTTTTTTTCCTCCCACGTTTTGGCTGTTATCAACAAATGTTGAAGTAAGTATCTTTGCGCATTTAAGGCAAGTATGTGTGTAGAATCAAGTCTTATGAATGAACTTTCCGTGCCAAAGTATGTGTGTATTTTATGGATAATTACCGTCAGACTGCACTCTACAAAGGCTATATCAGGGCGCATTCCCATCAACGGTTCCTGAGTGGGGAGCTCCGCTTTATGGAGTGAATTAAAGGCTGGTGGCAAGCTTTCTTTCCCATTTTAATTAATTTTCTCTTTTGGAGTAGAGCAGGGTCTCAGTATAGATTCTTTTTGCAGTAGCCTAGCTTTTCTACAAATGCATTCGTGTCCTCCGGCCGCCACAACCCACTGCTATGAACTGGTAGCTTAGAACAATAGAAATATATTGTCTGGCGGTTCTGGAGACCGGAAGTCTGAAATCAAGATGGCGGCGAGGCCAGCTCCCTCTGAAGGCTCTCAGGAAGGTCCAGGCTTCTCTCCTAACTTCTGGTAGTTCCTTGGCGTGTGGCAGAACTGCCATGCTCAAGTGGCTTCCTCCCCGTGGGTGTCTATGTCCGGATTTCCCCTAAGGACACAAGTCATGTTGGAGTAGGGGCCCATCTGATTCCAGTGTGACCTCATCTTAACTAACTACATCTGCAAAGGCCCCATTTCCAAATAAGGTCACATTCTGAGGTCCTGGCTGCTAGGACTTCGACATAACCAATATTTGGAGTGGGGACACAGTTCCACCCACAACAGCACCTGTCACAAACGAGAACATGTCACTCTCTGACATGCGACAGAATATTTTGTTTGCTCCCTCTGGCCAACAGACCTGTTGCACTCCCCGCGTCTAACGGCAAGTCCTGCTTTTGAGTCGGCCACCCAGAGACAGACCTCCTGTGCTTTCACTTTCTCGATGCTACAGTGACAGGTGGCATGTCTAGAAAGAATTAAGTCAAACTGAGATGACTTCAGGAGACCTGTGTTCAGATGGGGCAAAACCAGGTAAGGAATCCCCTGAGAGGATTTCGTCTGCCCAGTAGGATCCCATCTGGTCCAAGTGTGCAAACTTGCACAACTCAGAGTGATGCTTTGGCTGAGGTCTTCATGACCCTGACTGAAGTGTGAGCTGAGACTAACGAGCCCTTACACCAAAATCGAAATCGCAATCTTAACAAAGCGCTATTATGTGCCAGGCATTGCCCTAAGGTAGAAACTCACTTAATCCTCACAATACAACTACAAAATAGGTTCTATTAATGACTCCAAGAGGCAAGCATGCTGGAAAGGGACAAAAATCTTTTTCCTCTCTCCATCTTTGGTTCCACTGGGTCCTTGTAAATCAGACTAACAAAAGACAGTCTGACAAGAGAAAAACAGTTCATTTACGCATGTGGCCCACATCACACAGGAGAAAGCTCAATGATGAGCAACTCAAAAGGGGTGCTTAGAACTTGGGCTTAGCAAAGAACATCCTAGCAAAGAACAATAAATATCTAGAGGAGTAACAAGACAAAGGAAAGCGCCTTTTGGGCATCCGAGGGCAGCATAAGGGTACTTGTGCAGATCTTTTTACCAACTTTCCTTTTCATGGCCATAAAACTTCCCTGAGAGAGGGGGATTTACGACAAGTGTCATATTTCTCACAAGTGTCTGCCTTGGTCAGCTAAGGGAAGCCCTGGAAATGCTTCTTTCTGCATCTGTTGAGTCCCCAGCTCAAAAGAATCCTTATGCCAAAGCGGCATATCTCGGGGTAGCAGGTTCTGTGCTCACACGACTCTGCTGACTGGTCCTGACTTGGAAGCTGGTGGCCGTTGGTCAAGCCCTCACCGATCTGGGCAGGCTGCCGCGGGGGCTGTCAGCATTCCCCCATCGGACATGGCCTGGTCCTTCTAGATCCCAATTGTATACTCTGTTTCTCCAATGCTATCAGGAGTGGGGTCTGATGCTATACTGGGAGTTCTCCTTGCTGCAGAGTTAAGACAAGTACCCTTAGCCTGTGTGGTCAAAGAAATAAGTTGAGTCTAATTCAGAGTCTTTTCTCACCGCATGTGGTTCCCTCGGTAGGGCATTTGCTTTGCCTCCGGGCCCTGAACTGTGGAGTGGTTGAAGGATGAGCTCAGATCACTTGCTTTCTGTGGCACGTGGGTCTCCCTTCCAGTCCTCTCTGTAAGAGAATCTTCTCCATGGCTGTGTGACTCTGGAGTTCTCTGCCTCTCCCGTCAAACCTGCCGGGACCTCTGACAGCCTCTGTTTTTCCACGCAGGGCAACGTTCTCCTAGATGGTGTACAGGGAGGGCAGCTTTTGAGCCCCATGGGATGTTCTCATGTCGTTCCAAGGACATTCACAGATGCCTAAACTCTAGGTTTTATGCGGGGGCTTTGCTGTGAAATCCTCTCATGCTTACTGTGGTAGAATCTCCACTTTCGTTGGAGATTTTTGTTTTTCTTCTGCTTTTGGCCCTCGCTGGGATGTAAGTGAGTCTCCAGCATTGCGCTGGCACCCAGTGTGTTGGACAAGGCACAGGACCAGGTGTGGGAGCGGGAGACCCAGGCGCATAAACAGGCCCTTGGGTTGTTGTCTCATCTTGGGATATAAGATGTGAATATGGCTGATGGATTTGAGATTTTCAGAGCTGGAAATTCTTAAAGAATGATTCTGCTTGATGAATAAGTGGTAAGTTTACTCAAAGAATGCTTGAATTCAGCTGGCGTCTACTGAAGCCTCCCGGGCTCTGAGGTAAGAGTGGTGGGTGTGGAGCGGGCAAGGGAGGTCAGGACCTTCTGGGACCTGAGTGTTTGCTTCAGGAAAAGGGACAAAAACACCTAGTCGGTCTGATCTTAGGTCTGCCGTGAGGAAGGGGGCCAACTTTCTGAAAGCCAGTTTGCTGAAAAAGCTGGTCGGGTGGCCAGTCAGCCTCAGTCCAGTTGCCTCAAGAAAAACAAGTTGTTGTATGAAAATTGGCAGATATTGTTTTAAAAGTAACTGTTTTTGTTTTGGCACATGGTGGCCTGCCAACGGCTTGCCAGAATTGGGGCTTAGTTTTTGGTGAGATGGGGTACTCCAACACTAGCGACAAGGCCGAATTTTATCCGAGCCCTCTGCTTCCGAAAAGCAGTGCTGACTGAGAAATCTCCCAGTCTTCTGTGTTCTGAGAAAGGGCTAACTGCTCTCCCATGTTCCGGCATATTCCAAAATAAGAACCAACTCCACCCTTCCTCATGACTCCCATAAGAATGGAGGGTGATTCCCTTGCCTACTTGCCTCTAGAAAATGCTAGGCCTCCTTTCTTTTCTCTGAGGCATTCCTCATTAATGGATAGCTTCCTTATAACAATAGCTTGAATAAAATCATTGTCTTGATTGCTCTGGGAATTCTGTCTTTCCCACTAGATAGACAGTAGCAGGGTCTGATGGGGAGGTCACACGGCCAGCAAGGAGCCTCACGCAGGCAGCATATCATCTGGAACATCAGTGAGCAGGCCATGTGCAATTGAAGAAGCTGGCTAGGAGATGGTGGGCATCGAGACCAGAGAAGGATGTTAACTGGTAGGATGTTTGCCTTATGAGACCATGCCCTGCTCCAGTCTTAGAAAAACCCAGAGCTGAGCTTTCTAATGGGCAGTGCCCACAGGTGTGTTTAAGCTAAGCATCTGGCTAGAAAGTGATTACAAACAGGTTGGTTTGTTAGGTGTAGACACACCATGGGCATGACTCATTGAATATAACTTTCAGCTTTGTACCTGGTGCCAAGTAGAGACAGATTTAATAATTTACTAACTGCTCTTTAGTTGGAACAAAACATATATTTTTCTTCTATCACGGACGGAGTTCCCCAGACAATTGAGATGATTTTATTCAGGCTATTGCAATAGGGAGAATGTCCAATAATGAGGGAATGTCTCAAAGAAGAGAGAGAAAAATTGGGGTTTTATGAAATAAAAGAGTCATCAGGGCGCCTGGGTGGTTTAGTTGGTTAAGTGTCCAACTCTTGATTTTGGCTCAGGTCATGATCTCACGGTTTCATGAGTTCGAGCCCTCCATCAGGCTCTGCGCTGTTAGCCTGCACTGTTAGTGCAGAGCCTGCTTGGGGATTCTCTCTCTCTCTCTCTCTCTCTCTCACAATAAATGAACTTTAAAAAATAAAATAAAATAAAATAAAGAAAATAGTCATTGAGGAAGGGTGGAGGTGGGTCGTAGCTTGGCACATCCTAGAGATGAGTGGTCCTTTCTCCCTTAGCCCTTTCTCGGCACACAAAGGACAAAAGGTGGGGGATTTCTCAACCATTGCTGCTTCCCCGGAGCCCAGGGTTCAGGTAAGGTTTGACGTTGTCACTTCCGATGTACAGTCTTTGAAATGAAAAACTGATTACTGTCTCCTTTCCTGCCACTTCCAGTTCCAAGTGTCTGGACATCCTTCAGAGTGGTGTAAACATTTCCACAGCACTGCTGTAATATATTTTTTAAAAAGTCGAATTAGGTTGTTCCCTAGAAACAGTTCTGGCACCTGCATTATCTGCCCACAAATGAATCCTTTGTCTCCAAATGTGTAGTGATTAAACCTTTCCCCCACATATAACGATTTCTTTACAAAAACTACCTTCATAATTAGCATTTCTTGAGAAGGGAACGAAAGTAATTATGGCCAAATTCACAAATCTTTTCTCTATAATGTTTTTGACTAGAGTCTACATCTCCAAATTCTTAGGTGGGACAAATCCAAATGCCTTTCTAATTAAGGGCATTTTAATTCTCCTTGTCTCCTTAGATGAGTCACCATCTACTCAGCTTGAACCTCTGGGGCATTCACAAAGAAGTCAAATTAGCAGAGGTACAGGATGACAACGACTAACACATCAAGGCCTTGGGAGTCAGCTCAGAAAGCTCTAGTCCACCTCTCTTTGATGGGGATGATTTTAGCTGGGATAATTTAGCATTTCGCTCGCATCCGTGCTGGGAATCACTGTGTCCTCATGTGGTACTGATAAGACAGCTGAGCTCACTGGCCATAATGGCCCAAGGCCTTGACTCTCCTTCAGACCTCTACTCTTGTGACTAAAAAAGGAAGTGAGAATGAATAATGCATGACATACGGAAGCTTGGAACTCAGGAGAGAGAGGCCCAAGAATGAAATCTTGTTTATATTTAAAACAGAACAAATGTTTAATGAATGGTTTAATGTGTTCAGCTGCACTGGGTCAAATGCTTAAGATGAAGAAGCCCAAGTACCGGCCCTTGCATTTTTCATGCCATGTTGACCGTGGACCAGGCACTGTGCCAAGTACTTTATATCTAGCAGCTTTTTTCCATTTTTGCGTCATAACTGTGGAGTGGGTATTATCAATCCCATGTGCATATGAGGAAACTGAGGCTCAGAGAGATTAAGCCACTGTTCAAGGCTATGCACTGAGGAAGGGCATTGCTGGGATTGCAACCTAGGTCCCTCCGACACGAAATCCCCTGGTAAAGGGCCTGCTGACCAGTATCTGCAGTTGGGCTGGGAAGTTAAGGCACAGTAACATGAAAAAGGAATTAATAATTTACAGAATATGTGATAAATGCTTCAGAAATGGAGAGCTAGTTTTGGCCGGAGTTGGTGGTGGCAGAGAGCATTCTGTAGAGGGGTACCTGCACTAGACTTAATAAAAGGAGCAGAGTCAAGTGTCCTCTTCAAGGGCAGGAGGTGGGAGACAGATACTCTAAGCCAGTGGTTTTCATATTTAAACATGCATCAGAACCACCTGCCTTCTCAAAACAGCTTGCTGGAACCCACCTCCAGAGATTCTGATCTAGTAAGTCTTAGAGAAGGACCTAGAATTTGCATTTCGAACCAGTTCTCAGGTGATGCCGATGCTGCTTGGCCAGGGACCACACTTTGAGAACCACTGCTCTAAGCAAAGGCAAGGTATAGAATTATGGAGTACATTTGGAAATCTGTAATTTGGCCAGTTGGGTTCCAGTAGGAAGTTTTGTTTGAGCCAGGGCGTTCATGGAGATGAGGCTGAAAGGTGGTTTAGAGCCACAAGTATTCCCGTCACTTGTTTCAATCAAGATACCTTGTGCAATCATAGGGGGAAATTTCGTGAATAGGCATTATGGGAAAGACTTGTTCTTCCTGGGGTAGATTGCATTATTGACCCCCAGTCTTGCCCACACCCTCTGTCATGGGCCCTTGGATTTCTTCCATAAAGATAGAACCCATTTCCCTGTCCCTTGACTTTGAGTTTAGCTATGTGCTTTGGTTTGGCCATTAGAATGAGGCAGAAGTGACAATGCCAGGTCTGAGCCAAGGCTGGGTGGTCTTGTGGTTTTCCACTTGACCTCGTGTCTTGGCCATCACTGTGAGAAGACCGTGGCACACTAGTCCAAGGAGCAAGAGAGACAGGTGAAGCAGAGAGCCCTCCCAGCTGAGTGCAGGCTGGAATAGTCACCCTCCCAGATGCATGAGCACACAATAACTAATTTTTATTTAAGCCACTGAGTTTTGAGATGGTTTGTTTACTCAGCGATGATTTACTGATAACTCCTCCTTAAAGTGTGTATGGGATTAGAATGCATGTTTTTTAGGCTACCTGATCAAAACACTAAATTCATTTTTCATTTTTCTTGGTATAAAAGAATCCTAAAGGCAACTTATTATGCTTGTAAAGTTGGTGATCATTTTCTACAAAATGCCCCATACATCACCCAGATAGTTCCTTCATGAGAGGATCTGCTGCAACCTTGGGCTTTTTTCACATCTTCCTTTGGTTTCCTTGATATTCAGGCTCAGGCTGAGCCTCTTCACTTGGCTGAAACTTATTATTCTTGAAGGGCCTGATGAACAATCCATTATGTTGTCAGCTCATTGATTAAGAGTGTCTTCAGCGTGAGAGAAGATCATTGTTATGGAAATTTCCCTGCTCCTGTCTATTTTTCCTAATAAACTGGGTACAAATGAAAACCTCAGTTTGAGGAGAGAGAAAAGTGGGCTGTTCAACCAAATAGTGGTTCAGGCCAAGTAGTGGTTTGGCACTTATAAAAAATTGCACCTTATTTTTATTTTTATTTTTTTAATGTTTATTTATTTTTGAGACAGAGGGAGACAGAGCACGAGTGGGGGAGGGTCAGAGAGAGAGGGAGACACAGAACCTGAAACAGGCTCCAGGCTCTGAGCTGTCAGCACGAGCCCGATGTGGGGCTCGAACCCATGAACTGTGAGATCATGACCTGAGCCAAAGTCGGACGCTTAACTGACTGAACCACCCGGGCGCCCCCAAAATTGCTCACGACTGGGAAGCTCACGACTTCTCTTTACCTTAGTGATTGCCATGTCCAACTGTCCAACCGTACAGTCACTGCCTTTGTGGATTCTTCTTGGACCTTTTTAAATCCTATTTCATAAAGCTATCCTCTGCTCCCTCCCATGGAGGATGTCAGGAAAACATGACTATTCTTTATATGGGTACTTTTCAAATTTCAGTGCGGATAAAAATCACCTAGAGAGCTTGTTCAATCACAAGTTCCTGGCTTTACCCCACAGATTTTGATTCAGGTGGTTAGGAGTGGGTCCTGACAATTCGTATTTCTTTTTTAGTCCTTTTTAAAATTTTTATTTATTTATTTACTTACATTTTATTTTATTTTTTAATTTACATTCAAGTTAGTTAGCATATAGTGCAACAATGATTTCGGGAGTAGATTCCTTAATGCCCCTTACCCAATTTGCCCACCCCTGCCTCCCATAACCCCTCCAGTAACCCTCCATATTTAAGAATGTTTGTTCTCCATATTTAAGAATCTCTTATGTTTTGTCCCCCTCCTTGTTTTTATATTCTTTTTGCTTCCCTTCCCTTATGTTCATCTGTTTTATATCTAAAGTCCTCATAGGAGTGAAGTCATATGATTTTTCTTTCTCTAATTTCGCTTTGCATAATACCCTCTAGTTCCATCGACGTAGTTGCAAATGGCAAGATTTCATTCTTTTTGATTGCTGAAAATACTCCATTGTATATATATACCACATCTTCTTTATCCATTCATCCGTCGATGGACATTTGGACTCTTTCCATACTTTGGCTATTGTTGATAGTGCTGCTATAAACATTGGGGTGCATGTGCCCTTTGAAACAGCATACCTATCCCTTGGATAAATACCTAGTAGTGCTATTGCTGGGTTGTAGGGTAGTTCTCTTTTTAATTTTTTGAGGAACCTCCATACTGTTTTCCAGAGTGGCTGCACCAGTTTGCATTCCCACCAGCAGTGTAAAAGAGATCCTCTTTCTCCGCATCCTCGCCAACATCTGTTGTTGCCTGTGTTGTTAATGTTAGCCATTCTGACAGGTATGAGGTGGTATCTCAGTGTGGTTTTGATTTGTATTTCCCTGATGATGAGTGATGTTGAGCACTTTTTCATGTGTCTGTTAGTCATCTGGATGTCTTCTTTGGAAAACTGTTCATGTCTTTTGCTTCATTTCTTCACTGGATTATTTGTTTTTTGGGTGTTGAGTTTGATAAGTTCTTTATAGATTTTGGATACTAACCTTTTATTTGATATGTTATTTGCAAATATCTTCTCCCATTTCCTTGGCTGCCTTTTAATTTTGCTGATTGTTTCCTTTGCTGTGCAGAAGCTTTTTATTTTGATGAGGTCCCAATAGTTCATTTTTGCTTTTGTTTCCCTTGCCTCTGGAGACTTGAGTAAGAAGTTGCTGTGACCAAGGTCAAAGAGGTTTTTGCCTGCTTTCTCCTCGAGGATTTTGATAGCTTCCTGTCTTATGCTGAGGTCTTCCATCCATTTTCAGTTTATTTTTGTGTCTGGTTTACACAAAAAGTGGTCCAGGTTCATCCTTCTGCATGTCGCTGTCCAGTTTTCCCAGCACCACTTGCTGAAGAGACTGTCTTTATTCCATTGGATATTCTTTCCTGCTTTGTCAAAGATTAGCTGGCCATGCATTTGTGGGTCCATTTCTGGGTTCTCTACTCTGTTCCATTGATCTGAGTGTCTGTTCTTGTGCCAGTACCATACTGTCTTGATGATTACAGCTTCGTAATACAGCTTGAAGTCCGGACAATTTGTATTTCTAATGAGCTCCCAGGGGATGCTGATGCTGCTGGTCTGCAGACCTCACATTAAGTAGTACTGTATTCTACCTGCCTTTTGAATTCTTATTCCAGATTCCTTCTCACTCCATTCTCTGAGATGTTTCCTTCCCATTTCACAGGGTTAATCATCCTTAAACCCATTTCCATTGGAGGAAGCTCTAACTCCACTGGGTTTTAACCTCCAACAGACTCTTACTCCATTCTCTCTAAGCAAGCTCTCAATGATAAGTGTTTTTCTTCTCTGTGCTAGGCACAGAGGCCTAAAAATCTAAATATTCAGTAATACAATTGTTCAGTAAAGGATTAACCTTGCCCGAAGAAAGGTTTGGTTCTTGCGTGGTACCTGGGAGGTAACCTCTTAGCCCTTGAAATATCTTGCCTGGTAAGAAGGTATCTGTTGACTTGAGAACCTTGGGTCATACCAGATAGTCTATACTAACACTATGATTTATTGGGGGAAGGTAAGGCTTGGGCCACATGGTATTAGCTTGGCTTTTGGAAGAGCTGGAGACTAAGGTCAGCCACACAGATGATTAGCTGTGCCTGCATGACTAAACCCCACTCCCCCACCTCAACACTAAGGCCAAGGTGAGCTTCCCTGGTCACCAACACTGTATGTGTTGCCACACACTGCTGCTGGCAGAGGCAAGTGCTGCCCACATGAGTTCACTGGCAGAGGATACCCGGAAACCCATGTCTGGTCTCTCCTGGACTCTCTCCTATGAATCTATTTATTGGCTGATTTTGATATGAATTCTTTCACTGTAATACATTCTAATTGTAAATGTAATGACTTTTCTGACTTCTGTGAATCCTGCTAATGAAAATTAACCTGTGGGTGGTCTTGGGGACCTCCCAAACTGCAGTATTAATGTATGGAAAATAAATAACCAAATGCTATAAGAGGAAGTGGTAGGTTTCACAGGTGTTTGATGGAGGAAGCAAACCTTTGGTGGAAAGGTCAGGGGAGGGTCCTGGAGGACAGAGGGCTAGAGTTAACCCTTGAAGGGGAAGTGACATGAAAACATTTATGTTTTAACATTTATTAAAACCCCCAAGGTTTTTATTTTCTTAAAAATGTCTTAATAATATAGAAAAGCATGGAGAATATAATGGAAATCACCAATAACTCTAATTCTTTTTTTTAAAAGTTTATTTATTTTGAGAGACAGAGAGAGAAAGAGAGCATGCATGCATGTGGGGCAGGGGCAGAGAGAGGGAGAGAGAGATTCCCAAGCAGGCTCTGTGCTGTCAGTGCAGAGCCCAACATGGGGCTTGATCTCATGAACCGTGAGATCATGACCTGAGCTGAAACCGAGTCAGATGCTCAACTGACTGAGCCACCCAGGCACACCGCCAATAACTCCAATTTTAAAAACCATCAGCAACTTAATATGTTGTTGAATTTTCTTTTGGTCTTCTTTCTATGTGTCTAATTGTTACAAAATTTTTAATATGATAATTCTCAAATGTAAAAAACATAAAGGGAAGAGCATCATGAGCACCTTATATCTATCACTCAATTATTGTGGCCAGTCTCACTTCCCTTACATCCCTTTCATTACACCTATCCCCTAAATTATTCAGAAGCAAGCCAGAGACACTATATAATTTCACTTGTATACATGTATGAATCTCTAAGAGATAAGGATTCCCCTTTTTATTTTTAAATTTTTTAAAATGTTTATTTTTGAGAGAAAAGCACAAGTTGGGGAGCAGAGAGAGAGGAGGACAGATGATCCAAGCGGGCTCTGCACTTATAGGCTGACAGCAGTGAGCCCGATGTGGGGCTTGAACTCACATACCACAAGATCATGACCTGAGCCGAAGTCAGACGCTCAACTGACTGAACCACCCAGGTGCCCCAGGATTCCCCCTTTTAACTGTACCACAATACCATCATGCCTATATCCCAAACCAGTAATAATGCCTAAAAATCACAAAATACCCAGATAATGTTAATATTTTCCAACTTATCCTATAAATTCTTTTTTTCCCCTTAAATTGTTTGAATCAGAATCCGTAGAAGATCCATGCCTTTCAAGTTAGTATGTCTTAAATCTCTTTTTTGAAAAAATGAACTTTTCTAGGTGTGAGACTGAATATCTAAATAGACAATGGCTTAACCACATATAAAACTTTAACCCACAACCTATGGCAACCTGGCCAGGAAACCAAATCTTTATTTATAATAACCAGCTCAGTAAGCCAGACGGCTATCAGATTTGCAGGAAGCTAGGAAGCTAGGCTGCTAGCTTTAGTGACAATCCAGTAAGTTAAACAATAACAAAAGCCCCCATTTTAAGTGCACAGACTGTTGAGCTGTGTAACCACCACACCAATCAAGATACAGAACATTTCCATCACTCCCAAACATTTGCCTGTGCCTCTTTGAAATCAAACCTACTCTGTCTCAACAGCTTTAGGCGAGCATTGATTAGCCTTCTGTCACTGTGATTCTGAATGCAGGTCTTTAATAAATCTCCCCGATCGTGGCTCCTGGCCAACTCCTGCACTTAGCTTTGCTCTTTTGCCATTTCAGAATTCTTTAGGGCTCTTGGGATGAGCCTCACTTGACTCAGGGCTCTTGGGATGGGATGTTCTCTGTTCTGATTTTTCTACAAATCCAATGCCATCTGCTATCTTCCTGGGATTAAAAAAAATTATAGCCTTTTGATGGCCTTTGTTGTTTTCCTATGCTATCATGGTTTTGTGGTTAAAATAAAAAAAAAAAAACAAATTGTAACCTGTCAAACTCAGTGGAGATATTAACAAAAAATTGTTTTTATTTCTTTCAGTCATTGCCTCTAGCCATACCTTGTTAGTTTCTTCTTTCTTGTCCCTTAATAAAATCTTGGGCAAATTCCTTAATTTACTTACTTTCATCTTAGTCTGGTTCCAGTTAGAACTTTAATCTGTAGTTGATTTATACTCTGTCTTCTCCATCTGCTGGTTTCAGGGACCTATAGTGTAGTGGGGCTGGAGGCTTAATCTGATTATGAAGTATACTTTTTTCCTTTCCTGATGTCTGGTTCTTCCTGAATTGGGAGCAGGTAGGAGGGACAGTGGAAACAGATCTGATGTGGTTGATTGCCTGTGAGTAGAGGAAGACACCCTGTTCTGGCTTAGAAAGTTTTCTATCAGGAAAAGATGGCCTCCTTCAACATAGGTGTCTCCCTGTAGAAGGTGTGTGGTTTTGTTGAGGGGCAGTGATTTCCTGGAGAGAATGACAGCTGGATCTCCCTTCGGTCTCTTTTGGTGGTCTAGCTGTATTGCTATGGGATGGGGTGTGTGTGTGTGTGTGTGTGTGTGTGTGTGTGTGTGTGTGTGTGTGTATGTGTGTGTGAATTTTGCCTAAATCACATGGTGGCCCAGAATTGGAGACGTGCAGTTCCTCACAGGAAATTTAGGGTATTTTTAACAGGAACATGAGGAAAAGGAGGCTAAATCAACAGATGTCTAACACATGCATTTAAAGACCTCACCTTTTGAACAGTTGAATATAAAAAAAGAGAAGCAATTTTCCAAAAAGAAAATGGTATGGTTTATATTAAAGTCCTGATTTTTAATCTGCCCCTAATATGTATTTTACTTTTCTGGAGAAATATGGTTAGCAGAAAGTTTGGGGTTTAAAGATTTGGAAAGTGCAGTGTTTTTCTTTTTCTTTATAATGCTTCCTCATTTTTGAGAGAGAGAGAGTAAGCATGAGTGGGGGGAGGGGCAGACAGGGTGGGAGACAGAGAATCCAAAGCTGGCTCCAGGCTCTGAGCTGTCAGCACAGAGCCATATGTGGGGCTCGAACCCATGAGCCGTGAGATCATGACCTGAGCTGAAGTCAGACACTCAACCGACTGAGCCACTCAGGTGCCCCGTGCAGTGTTTTTCTTTTTAAACTAACATCCATTCTGGGGCACCTGGGTGGCTCAGTTAATTATCTGACTTCAGTTCAGGTCATGATCTCACAGCTTGTGAGTTTGAGCCCCACGTCGGGCTCTGTGCTGACAGCTCAGAGCCTGGGGCCTGCTTCGGATTCTGTGTCTCCCTCACTCTCTATCCCTCCCCTGCTCACGCTCTGTCTCTCTCTCTCTCTCAAAAATAAACAAACATTAAAACAAATTTTTTTAAATAAATAAACTGGCATCCTTTCTTTTGTAAAGGTGATGACGTGAAATGTTTGGATTTTATTATTACAGTCTGAGAATAATCTCACCTTTGCATCACAGCTAATCTCTTCCTAGCTGTATTATTCTTTCCAGAGTTGACTTGTAAATTGTCTTTACCTGTTTACGACATCGGATCTGCATCTCTCTGGTCTCCGTCTGGGTAGAGACATGGCAGACCTTATTCTCCTTTCTCAGGCTGTCATTAAATGCAAGACTAGAAGGCTGACACTTGCGAACCAGGGATGGATTTCTTTTCTCTTCAAAATGAATTATCATGAGACTTTGCTGATGCCGGAAACAAGTTTAATAAAGGAGCATCTTCATATGGTTGAAGATAGATAGTTTTAAATTCAGAACATTTTCCATTATAATTTCAAAACCATGCACAGACTTAAAATGACACTTTGAGGAACTCACAGATGAGCTGCACTGGAACCTGATGCCAGGCCTCATGGTCACTAGGTTTCATTGTTTCAGAAATGGCATAATGATTATTGAAAAGCACTAATTGCATGCAGTTTGATGTGATAGAAGAACATAATACATTTGTTCTGCCCTGTAGACCTTTGTTTCACAAAGACACTTTAAGGTGCATAAGAAAACAATCACATATTGTTCTCCATGGCATTTGAAAATTCTTCTTCTTCAACCCAAGGACATTTTGAATAATTTTTTTGGCATTTCTAATCCTCTAATGAAAGTAGCAAAATATAGTGAGAAGAGCAACGGACTGGGTTTGGATTCCAGTTTGTATCCAGCTTTTTATGAACATGGTCAGTTTATTCAAACTCTCTGGGTCAGAGTGTCCTTTTCAGAGAATAGGAGCTAGACTAGATAATTTCTAAGGGTCTTTTGAAACTGCAAAATCCACTGATTCTTTGTTGTGTAAAAAATAAAGAAACCATTAAGTAAATTATTCATATCCTGTTGGTTATTAAATAACAAGCCTTTGTTTTATTATAGTTTTCTAGTATTTTATGTTTTTAGTATTTTGAGAATGGTCTATTATCCCATTGTAGTTTTTGGTTTATTATTGCTTTGGAAAAGGAAATATTTAATTTTTGCGTATTTAGCTTGTATCGAGTTGTGTTACTGAATGCTTTTTTTAAAAATTATTTTTAAACATTTATTTATTTTTGAGACAGAGAGAGACAGAGCATGAATGGGGGAGAGTCAGAGAGAGAGGGAGACACAGAATCTGAAGCAGGCTCCAGGCTCTGAGCTGTCAGCACAGAGCCTGATGCGGGGCTTGAACTCACGGACCCTGAGATCATGACCTGAGCCGAAGTCGGACGCTTAACTGACTGAGCCACCCACGTGCCCCCGAATGCTTTTTTGTACTAACAGATTTTTAGTTGAGATGCTTGGATTTTTGGAGATGAAATCTATAAATAATTTAAAACCTCAAGAGCAATGTTGAAGAATATTCGTGATGTCCTTTCTGGTTTTTAACTTGAGTAGTATGTCTTTGTTTAATATGATGTTTGCTATTGGTATATAAATATTCTATCAAATTTAGGTTGTTTTCCTATTTCAATTTTACTTAGAATTTCTATGCAGTGCTTTTCTGGTGTCTATCAAAATAGGCATGATTTTTTTCTTTAATCTAATATAATGAATTATATTAATAGATTTTCTGATGTTAATCCATGCCAGAATTTTAAATCATCATAAAATTCCTGTAATAAATCCAATTTGGTTATTGTACTTCAAAAATAT
The DNA here is from genome assembly GCF_028749965.1 of Puma concolor. NCBI lineage: Eukaryota > Metazoa > Chordata > Mammalia > Carnivora > Felidae > Puma > Puma concolor. The sequence continues at coordinate 77,375,550 of NC_141677.1, forward strand.
ACTTTTAAATTTAATTTGTTAATGTATTATGTAAGGTTTTGCCACTTCTACTGTATTATTAGTAATGTAGGTCTACACTTTCCTTATACTAAAAAAAATAGTTTGAATCAGAATTATGCTTACCCTCCAAATGATTTGGGAAGATTTTTCATCTTCTTTTGTGTTCTGTTATAATTTGAACGATGTAGGAATTAACCATCCTTTGAACGACAGATAGAATTCATGGGCAGAAAGCATCTCGGCCTGGTTCCTATTACAGTGGTTGATGGTTGACAATTATTTTCTAGAAATTCTATGGTTATTGTCCAGTTCTCCTACCTTTTCTTGAATGTTTGGTAATTTATTCTTTTTATTTATTTATTTATTATTTTTTTTTAGAGTTTTTCTTTTTTTTGTTTTCAATATATGAAATTTATTGTCAAATTGGTTTCCATACAACACCCAGTGCTCATCCCAAAAGGTGCCCTCCTCAATACCCATCACCCACCCTCCCCTCCCTCCCACCCCCCATCAACCCTCAGTTTGTTCTCAGTTTTTAAGGGTCTCTTATGCTTTGGCTCTCTTCCACTCTAACCTCTTTTTATTTTTCTTCCCCTCCCCCATGGGTTTCTGTTAAGTTTCTCAGGATCCACATAAGAGTGAAACCATATGGTATCTGTCTTTCTCTTTATGGCTTATTTCACTTAGCCTCACACTCTCCAGTTCCATCCACGTTGCTATAAAGGGCCATATTTCGTTCTTTCTCATTGCCCTGTAGTACTCCATTGTGTATATAAACCACAATTTCTTTATCCATTCATCAGTGGATGGACATTTAGGCTCTTTCCATAATTTGGCTATTGTTGAGAGTGCTGCTATGAACATTGGGGTACAAGTGCCCCTATGCATCAGTATTCCTGTATCCCTTGGGTAAATTCCTAGCAGTGCTATTGCTGGATCATAGGGTAGATCTATTTTTAATTTTCTGAGGAACCTCCACACTGTTTTCCAGAGCGGCTGCACCAATTTGCATTCCCACCAACAGTGCAAGAGGGTTCCCGTTTCTCCACATCCTCTCCAGCATCTATAGTCTCCTGATTTGTTCATTTTGGCCACTCTGACTCGCATGAGGTGATATCTGAGTGTGGTTTTGATTTGTATTTCCCTGATGAGGAGTGACGTTGAGCATCTTTTCATGTGCCTGTTGGCCATCTGAATGTCTTCTTTAGAGAAGTGTCTATTCATGTTTTCTGCCCATTTCTTCACTGGGTTATTTGTTTTTCGGGTGTGGAGTTTGGTGAGCTCTTTATAGATTTTGGATACTAGCCCTTTGTCCGATATGTCATTTGCAAATATCTTTTCCCATTCTGTTGGTTGCCTTTTAGTTTTGTTGGTTGTTTCCTTTGCTGTGCAGAAGATTTTTATCTTCATAAGGTCCCAATAGTTCATTTTTGCTTTTAATTCCCTTGCCTTTGGGGATGTGTCGAGTAAGAGATTGCTACGGCTGAGGTCAGAGAGGTCTTTTCCTGCTTTCTCCTCTAGGGTTTTGATGGTTTCCTGTGTCACATTCAGGTCCTTTATCCATTTTGAGTTTATTTTTGTGAATGGTGTGAGAAAGTGGTCTAGTTTCAACCTTCTGCATGTTGCTGTCCAGTTCTCCCAGCACCATTTGTTAAAGAGACTGTCTTTTTTCCATTGGATGTTCTTTCCTGCTTTGTCAAAGATTAGTTGGCCATACATTTGTGGGTCTAGTTCTGGGGTTTCTATTCTATTCCATTGGTCTATGTGTCTGTTTTTGTGCCATCTCATTTCTTTTTAAAAAAATGAATTAAGAAATTGAGGTACAGTTCATATACAAGATTATATTAGTTTCAAGTATACACCATAATGATTCAATATTTGTATGTATTGTGAAATGATCACCTATGTAAGTCTTGTCAACACCCATTGCTATATGTATCGCCCCTGTTTCTTGAATTGTTTTGCTAGGGGTTTGTCTCATTCACTGTTTCAAAGAACCTACTTTTGGTTTTTCTTATAACATGGTTAGATTTTTAAACATACAAAGAATCTAACTTTGGGATTCATTATTTATTGGTTCGTTCAATGGAGGCTATTCCAGAAAGGTCATTTGTTACTTTGTCTGGAGTCCCCACCTTGACCCTCCTGAGTAGAGTTTAGAAGAGAGTGAGGATGTGGCTTACAGACAGGGAAATCTGCCCTAGCTGGACTGTGGGCTGCTTGGAGGGTGGACTAGTGACTTTATTACTGTATAACATTGATCAAGATATAGTCGACAACTCGTTACTGGGGAAAGACAGTGCTTGGCAGTGTGATGGTGGTGCTCGTTGGGTTTAAAGTTAAAGCTTTGGACAGACCTGTGTTTGAATCCTGGTTCTGCCACTCACACATGGGGTGACTTTGGGCAAGTCCCTTGGCTACTATGTCCTCATCTTCTTGTTTGTTTGGGGAGGATTAAATGGCAGACTTTATGAAAAGCTTTTAGCTCAGTGCCTGACACATACCTGACCTTGGTGGGTGGTAATAGAAATGGTGCTTGTCATTAATCTAGTATCTGGTCAAATCGTAGAGTCTCAGTTTCTCTATGATTCTATCATTCTAGGTTCTGAGGTTCTATCGTTTGGAAACTACTCAGCAGGCAGATCTAGAAATGCTTTCGTTTAGAAGCGTGAGCTGTTTTCCTATCCTTTGCCAGAGTAGGGCAGGCTTGGATAGCCAGATGTTGGGATGCCGGCCTCTCTCTGTAACTTCCCAACTAGCTCAGAGAATTAGGCTACCTCTGCTAGGTAGCCTTGCTCCCATACTTTCGACAATAGTATCTGGGCAGTGAGGCTGCACAGAAAGAAAAGGTGGTGTATATATCACTGATATAAACTTCTCTCACTTGGGTTATAAATTTAGGATTTCTGAAGTTTGACATGTAATTTAAAGAGTCCATTATGATCTCTTTGGAATGGCAAAGGAGAACACAAGGCCTCTGGGCCCCTTAGAAGGATGAGATGGCAGCCAAGGCTTGTCTCCTGAAAGATTTCCCACCCTCCCTTCCCTTCTCATTCTGACACAAATGGTTCCTGTGCTGTGTCTGAAGGGGAGACAAATGGGGAGAGGTCTGGGAAATATGCGATAATGCTGGAGCTTATACATCTTTGTGAAATCTTAGTTCCTATTCCATGGGATATGCTACACACCCAACTGTTCCTGTTTCTCCCACTGTTCTTATTTTTATCCCCTGGGGATTTTTGGGTGGGCCCATGGTTATTGGGGGGCAGTTTGTACAGTTCCCGGCAATTTTTGAAGTCCAACCCCAACATTGGTTCACTGGCTTCTTAGTACAACTCCATGAGGTCAATAGAGGAGGTAGAGCTATCATCTCCACTTCCTAAGTGGGGAAACTGAGGCCCAGGGAGGCTAAAAGCTTTGCCCAAGTTCACAGCTAGAGGACCTGAAGCAGACCAAGTTTCTATCCCTAAGTCCAGGGCTGCTTCCACCTACAGGCTGGCCTGTCCCCTTCAGGGACCAAGTCTCAGATCAGAGATCTTGCTTCTGAAGCTCTCAGCACTTCCTGCCTGGTGTCCTCAGCTTGGCTCACTTTCCCTCCGTGTAAGAGAGGCAGAGGAGGGATGGGGGAGGGAAAGGATGGATACTCTTCCTTCTCAAATGACAGACAATTTGTCCTCAGTGTGGCTTCTTCAGCTACCCAAACCTTTCCCAGAGATGCGATCCTTCAGTGCGCCTGATTCCTGGTAGTTTCTCGAAAGTCCCCCGTGTGGTTTAGCTCTTTACATCCTCTCCTGGCAGAACAGACAATATAAATGTAAACTGTCATCATCATTGCATTGGACCCAGGGGAAAGAGATGACATTTCCTTGTGAGACTGAAGGGGAGCAGAGGCATATGTGGGGAAGGGTTGTTTTGCAAACCAAATGTTGTGGGTTGTTTTTCACAGTCTTAGGAGAGACAAAATGTTTACTGAGAGGAAGTGGATAATGTTCTTTGGGTTGCTAAGTCTATACTAGGAAGGAATAGGCATATCTAGCCCACAGTCCAATTCTGTGCGCTCTGTGCTTCCCCTTGAGGCCCTGGATTTATGCCAACTTTGTACTGCAGCAAGAATCATAAAGTTGATGGCCCTTTAAAAAAAAAAAAAAAGGTGGCAATGACTGGCTCATTTTCATAAAATGGGCAAACATTAGTTCTCAACCAGGGTGACTGTTCCCCCAGGGGACATTTGGCAATATCTGGGGCCATTTTTGGTTGTCAAAGTGGGGAGATACCACCTGCATCTAATGGGGTAGAGGGCAGGGATGCTGCATCATTCTACAGTGTGAGGAGAGCCCCCACGACAAAGAATCAACCAGCACGAAATGTCAAGAGAGCTTAGGATGAAAAGTTCTGGCTTAAAGTCCAACACACAATAGTCACACTGGAAGTGTTGGTCCAATATGTTCCCAAGTTTTCAGTAGGGCAATTCCAGGTACCATATCTTGGGGCCAATTTTTGTAAATTTTTTTTTGCTTTCTCATTATAATTTTTTAATAATGATATTAATGATTTATTTTTGAGAAAGAGAGAAGGCGTGGAGAGGCAGAGAAAGAGGGGGACAGAGGATCTGAAGTGGGCTCTGTGCTGACAGCAGTGAGCCTGATGCAGGGCTCAAACTCATGAACTGTGAGATCATGACTGAGCTGAAGTTGGATGCTCAACCAACTGAGCCACACAGGCACCCCACATTTATTATAATTTTTTAAATGCACACATGAGACATGATTATATTCCTACTACAAGAGATTCAAACGATACCAGAGTGAAGAGAACAAAATGTGACTGTTCTATTTACTTTCCTCTCTTGCTTTTCCTTTTCCCCTCCCATTCCCTCCCTGCTCTTCTTTCTGGAAGCCATTTTCTAGGTGCCTTTAGGGTATATACACATTTTTTTTTCTTACATAAATGGGCTCATTCCATACATACTCTTCTGTAACTTTTTTCACTTAACATTTTAGTAAATAAACTTCTGGGCTGTTCAAAGTTTCACAACGAAAAGATAGTCTCATATTGTCAAAGTAATAGCAGCAGCAACACTTTACGGCACTTATTGTATGCTGGGCAGAATTCCAAAGGCTTTGCACATAACTCATTTAGTCCCCAGAAACACTGTGAGTTAGGTGCTATTTTAGTCTCATTTTATAAATTAGGGAAGTAGGCACTCAGAAGCAGTCTGGCCGAGTTCTTGCTTTTTGCCCTTGCACTATCCTGCCTGTCCAGAAAAGGTTTATTTGGGGATTGGGAAACTTTGGTGACATCTATGGATGTGATACTGTAAAATAATAATAATAAAAAAATCTAGATTTGGTTTTTGTATCTGATTCCTGGCACAGGGCTCCTAAAACCTTTGTGATTTCCAGAGTGATAGGAACATCTTTCATTATAATACTTGGTCTTAGTCCTTGGATCCTGACATAAGAACTTCTCAGAGCTTGGAATCTCAGAGTGAAAAGAGTGTTTTTTGAGTGCTAATGGGGTGACTGGTAGCTGGGGCCCCTAGATAGCTTCAGGATGTGGGCTGGTCTCCAGAAAGACCAAGATATGATTAGAAAGTTAGAACTTTTGGGATGCCTGGGTGGTTCAGTTGGTTGAGCACCTGACTCTTGGTTTGGGCTCAGGTCATGATCCCAGGGTACTGGGATCAAGCCCTGCGTCGGGCTCTGTGCTGAGCGTGGAGCCTACTTAAGATTCTCAATCTCTCTCTCTCTCTCTCTCTCCCTCTCCGTCTCCCTCCCTCCCCCCTTCTGTCTTTCTCTCCTGATCATACTCTCTGAAAATACATAAATAAATAAAGTTGGAACTTTTATCCCCATTCCCTATCTCCTGAGAGACAGAGGCTGGAGATTGAGTCAATCAGTAATGGTCAATGATTAAATCAACTATGCCCATGTAACGGAGCCTCCACAAAACCCCTGAACCTCGGGATTTGGGAACTTCTGGGTTGGTGAACACATCGAGGTTCTGGAAGGGTGGTGCACCTGGAGACAACATGGAAGCCTTGTCCTCCACACCCCCTTCCCCACAGCCCATGTCTTGTACTATGCATCTCTTCTATTTGGCTGTTCTGAGTTGTATCCTTTATAATAAGAATAATATATATATATATATATATAATATATATTTTATAATATATATATGATTATATAATAATCATAAGAGGTTTCATGAATTCTGAGAGTTATTCTAGCAAATTATTGAACCTGGGAAAGGAGTCCTGGGAACTCCTTGACTTTATAGCTGGTTGGTCACATTACAGGTGGCCTGAACTTGCACCTGGTGTCTCAAGTGGGAGCAATCTTATGGGGCTGAGCCCTCAAACTGTGGGGTCTGCCTTTAGTGTCAGAATTCAACTGAATTGTAGGATACTCGGGTGGTGTCTGGAGAGTTGAATTGGTTGGTGTGAGGACAAAACACACGCATTTGGTGTCAGAAGTGTTGTGAGTGAAAACCACAGCTCGGAACAGGTATTCATTGGATGCCAGGCACATGCTCAGCCCTGTGCCAGGTGTCCCTGCGCTCCAGGAACTCCTGGTCTCAGAGTAATAACAGGCAAGTAGGGAGATGACGGCAGGTTGTGGCAGTTTAGAGTGATAAGTGCAAAAATAGGAGCAAACTTTGAACAACAATGGGCATCGTGTAATTTATGCCTCTGCTCCGGGAGAGAAGTTCAGAACCATTCTTAATTAAAACTGGTCTGTCCTTATTAGTCAGTTTTGGTGCCTCTGACTTGTGAAGCGTGCTTAATCATAATTTGCTTTACAATCTTGCTCCCAAGTTTTATAGTAGGCGATGTCATTAATCAAAATAAGTCTTCAGGCTTTGTAACGTGGTAGGGCTTGGAATGCCACTGTCTAAATTTTTCATATCCAGAGTATCATATTAGACATACATCTCATTATTTCCCAACTTGCCAATGTGTTTTGCTGAATATGGCATTTCCTTCCTTCACTCCACTGTTGAGTCATTTTTCTCTTTTGCCAATGGTGACTTTTCAACAGTTTGACCACAAAACATAAGGGCACCCGGTTGAATATAAGAATCCAGTTCAAATAGCCCCTAGTTATTTCCAGGTGGGTGCAAGGCACTGTGACGAGCACTGAGAGGAGCTCACAGGTTTGCTTACAATATACTGTGGTGATGGTTGAGTGAAATAATAAAGATGACACAGTTAAAGGGCTGTAGGAGCACAGACTAGGATATGGATGCATATGTCCATACTCTAGAACTGTATCATGTAGGGTGATCAGCTGTTCCTGGTTGCCTGAGACCGAGGAGTTCCAGGACTGAAGGATGTTTGGTGCTCACAGGGAAAACTGGGACAAATTGGTCACCCTAGGATCATGGATTAGCACAAACCTGCACCTCCCATGAGCACTCTGGCCAAGTCACTTAGCCAGCCATTGTTAAATGGGGGAAGTGGACAGATGACCACAAAGGTCCTTGGCAATAATGACATAGCAGCTCTGGTCATTCAGATTCCTTGAGGATGTTCTGGATGCACCTCTATTGCTTGTGTTATGGGAAAGTTTCAACATCCTCTATGCCATTTGAAGTGCTTTTATTGCTGTAGGGCTTAGAGGCTGGCTCCAGAGATGCCCTCCCAGGCAATTAGACTCTGGGGAATTTGCTGTTAGCCTTGGCTGGCAGGTTGGCTGTGGAAGACTGACTACTACTTTCTGGTTGACCACTAGTATATTAATTTGTTATATGAAACAGGACTACAAGAGAGATGAACACATGTGGCTTCTGGCTGTACTTCCTGTGAGGGGAGATTTACATAGTATACTAGGAAGGATATGGGTTCCATTGAATGAGACAGAGATCCAAATTTCATGGTAGTCCAAATGTGACAGAAGTTTAGTTTCTGTTACACTAAAAGCCTAAGCCCAGAGAAGACCGTATGAGACCAGTTTCCTTCTATTTACTTTATATCTCTTGGCTGTGGCTTCATCCACAGAGTCCAAGAGTGCCCTCTACCTTGTCTGTTTTCTAGCCAGTAGGAAGGGAGAAAAGAGAAAAGAAGGGAAAATACATTTCTTCTGGGAGCTAGATCCAGAGGACACCTATAACTCTTCTCACATCCCATTGGCCAGAATTAAGTCCTGTGAACAAGCCCTTTCCTGCAAGTGCACCTAAGAAATGTAGTCTCTACTCCTGGTGGCCATATATCCAGTGAGATGTTTTATTATTAAGAAAAACAAGTATTAGGAAAGTAACTAATGGTCTCTGCCATATGTGGAAAGCCAAGTTATGACAAGGATATTGTTTACTGAGCACAGAATTGAAGAAAGGGTGAGAGGTGGATGTCTAACATTGGCAGAACTGTTGGCATCCACCCCCAGCAACAGGCAGGTACAAGCCTTGGGACAAGACAACACATGCATGTGGACCATGTTGCTCTAAACCCATGGGGGGTACTTGTTTCACGGCCTCCCTCTCTTCCTGCCATTCATTTTTGTGTGTTGCAGTCTGCCTAGCATAAAGCCTGCAATCCCTGCCCATCATGTGGGAACCTGGGATTTGATTTTTTGTGGAATGACAAGTTCTTTTTACTGTAAATCTCCATAAAGCCAAAGACTCTCTCTTATTTACTGCTGTCATGGATTGATGTCTGGCATATTCCGATTTAATAAATTTTTGAAAATGACCTTTATTTCCCCAAACCCAGCTTTATTGAAGTATAATTGACTAATAAAAATGGTGTATATTTAAGGTGCATAACTTGGTGTTTTTTAATATCGATTTATTTATTTTGAGAGAGAGAGCAAACGTGTGCAGGAGGGGCAGAGAGAGAGAGAGAGAGAGAGAGAGAGAGAGAGAGAGAGAGAGAGAGAGAGATTCCCAAGCAGGCTTTGAACTGTCAGTGCAGAGCCCAGTGTGGGGATCTCATGGCTCGAGACATTGTGACCTGAGCTAAAATCAAGAGTTGGTCGCTCAATCAACTGGGCCACCCAGGCACCCCACTTACTGTTTTTATACACATATATACATTGTCAAATAATGACAACAATCAAGCTAATTAACACATCCATCACCTTATATAGTTACCTTTCTTTTTTTTTATTTTTTTTAAAGATTTACCCTCTTAGCAAATTTCAAGGATACAGTCCAGTACTGTTAACTAGAGTCACATGACTGTACTTCAGATCTCCAGAGCTTATGTATCTTGCATCACTGAAACTTTGCACCCCTTTACCATCATCTCCCCATTTCCTCCACCCTCCATTCCCTGGCAACCACCATCCTATTTTCTGCTTCTGTGAGTGTGACTATTTTAGATCCACATGTAAGGGAGATCATGCAGTATTTGCTATTCTGTGTCTGGCTTGTTTCACTTAGCATACTATCCTCTCCGTTCACCCATATTGTTGCAAAATGGCTGCATGTCCTTCTTTTAAAAAGGCAAGATAATATTCCATTGTATAATATGTATACTGTATATGTATGTTATGTATTTATATAATATGTAATATATAAGACATGCATTTGTATAATTTATGCAATACATAATTATGTAATATATGTAACATATAATATGTATACATACAGTATGTATATATACAATGGAATATATTTTATATGTGTATATATCACAAACAAATGACCGTTCATCTTCTGGTCTCTTCATTCCTTCACTCCTTAGGAGTGTTAAGCCCTTTCATCGTATTGCAGATATTTTTCTGGTAGTCCCAGACTTCACTTGACCTGGAAGATAGCCTCTCCCTAAGGCAACATTTAGCTACCTCTGATCAAATTTTACAGCGCATCTCTGGATGTTTGGGAAACCTTGACATTCCCCAGTGTTCTTGAAATAATTTGATGTGCCATTTGCTACTAAACTTAATCTCTTTTAGTTTGTTCCTGATTCTCTATGTATCGGAAAGCAAAACTGCTGTTTAAGGAGCAAAATTGAACAAGAAAATACCCCCGAGTTTTTGGCATGTGAGACTTTTATTAGGTGGCTGTATTGTCTGACAGCATCCATAGAGCTCTGGGATTTGAGAACCTGAGCTTTTTCTAAATGTATTTATAGGTGTAAACTATAAAGGCCTTGGGTTTTCTTCTTCAAATGCATGTTTGGAGAGGATGCTCTGCTTAATAGGAGGGCAACTTTGCAAAACTCTTGGGTAAGCATAGAGCTTGTTGGAAATGAAATCTTTATGAGATTGTCAGGAAAAGATTGTGATTTGGGCTTGTAGGAACAGTGCCTGGTGTGAGGCCCTCAGGCCATATTCTGATGGATTGGCCACAATTTACACAGTTAGCCTGTTCCTGTATAGATGGAACTCACATCCCAGTATTTCTTCTAGATTATTCTTACTGAAAAGTAATTTCTTACAGTGGGGACTTCTCGGAGGAGATGGAAACTGAATGTGGGGAGGGGAGCAGCGAGTGGGTAGTGAGTGGGAGGAGAAAGGCGCTCTCCAGCAGAAGCTCAGAAATCTTTGCTGGATGGTTCTTTGACAAAAGCTGGGAGAATGTGGATTCCATGAATGAGAATGAATATTGAGTTTCCTGGTACGCAGGTGACTGGAGACATTTTTCATTTATACTCCTCATCACTGAGTGCTTATTGAATGCAGGGTGCTAATTAAATTTTGATTAAAAAGCTGCAAGCCTCCACTTTCCAGGAGTTTACAAGATAGTTGCAGAGAGTGCAAATGACAGACCCAGAAGACTTACTTATTTTCTATAAGCTCATTGAATTTGCTCAGTTTTCTCTTAAAGTTCCATTTGCTTGCTTCAGATCTTGGTAGCTTTTAGTTCAGGGCTGTGTTTAGCAGGCATGTGGGAAATAATGGGAGGGACAAAGTCTGTTAAGTCATTTCTTGTAAATGTAAGACTGAAGTGAATCATTTCAGTGAAGTCTGGATTTGCATCTCCTGCCATAGAGCTAGCTCTTATTGAAGGGAGATAGATTTGTTTCAAGTGAAGCTGGGGCTGCTGCTAAATAGAAATAAAATATAGGGGCGCCTGGGTGGCTCAGTCGGTTAAGCGTCCAACTTTGGTTCAGGTCATGATCTCACGGTTCATGGGTTTGAGCCCCACATCAGGCTCTGTGCTGACAGCTCAGAGCCTGGATCCTGCTTCAGATTCTGTGTGTGTCTCTCTCTCTTTCTCTGCCCCTCCCCCGCTCATGCTCTCTCTCTGTCTCTCAAAAATAAACAAAAATGTGAAAAAACATTAAAAAAAAGAAATAAAACATAACCTTTCTCGGAAATCTTCAGGGCTGGTAGGGACAAGCCATTCAGGAACATATGAGTGAGGATAAAAGACTGGAGGAGTCTAGGTATTTTCAGGCAAGGATTCTACAAAGCCAAATGGAGCAAACAGACACAAATTCCCCAAATGGCCCACAGGTATGCTGGGCACGATTCAGGGCTTGCCCACCTGGCCGCCCACTGCGGAGCTCAGCCGCGAACATGATGTCTGATAGGTCTTTCACTTGTCTGGCTGGAGGCTGTCCTCCCTGAGGCCAGAGAGAGCCAAACGTCGCACTGTTATCCGCATCCCAGTGCCAAGGAGAGACTGGATGGTGAAGTGACCATGGAGGCAACTTGAGGAAAGGATGGGAGTCTTTGGTGTCTTCAAGGGTGACTTTTGTGTACACAAACAAATTCGTCCTTCACCTTTTACGTTCACTTCACACATCTTATTTTAAGTCTGGCACATTCCAATAAGATCGAAAGATATGCACCCACTGTGGAAATTGGTAGGTCACTTCACACAATTTTGGGAGCTGCCTTCTCTGCTAGCTTGAGCTGGAACAATGACCAGACCTTGATCTGGACCCTGCTGGATGCTTGTTAGGCCTCAGTGAACACAGTGTGTATTGGGATGTGCCCTCAGGTTCCACGCCTTCAATGGGGGTTGTGGTCATTTAACTCATGTCCCTGAATTCGAGTTGTGCGTGATTCCTTTCTTCATTCTTCTGTCTACATACAGTCCTACCTAATTGGATAGTCTGATTGGATTTTGCATTTCACTGGCTCTTAAAAAATATAAATGTCTTGGGGCACCTGGGTGGCGTGGTCGGTTAAGTTTCCGACTCTTGATCTCGGCTCAGGTCATGTTCTCGCAGTTTGTGAGTTCGAACCCCACATCGGGCTCTGTGCTGATGGTGTGGAGCCTCTTTGAGATTCTGTCTCTCCTTCTCTCTGCCCTTCCCCGGCTTGTACTCTCTCTCTCTTTCAAAATAAATAAACTTCAAAAAATTAAAAAATATATAAATGTCTTTTCCATCTAACTCCAAAGAATTTTGACCTTGATGGAATGTGGCATTTCTTTTTCATGTAATTTCCAAGACCATCCAGCTCTTGCAGGTTTTAAAATGATCTGTGACTGGCTTTGTCTATGTGACAACCACCTCTATCATACTGATATCAGAGGAAGGCAGGGCATAAGGTGCACGTTGTGGACTTGAAGGAGGGGGTTTGACAAGTTTTAGGGAAAGCATTGGTACAGTTCCATGGTCAGACACCGGAAGACCCACGTCAATGTAGGGAAGGGGATGGAAGCATCTAAGCAGCCCCATGTAGGGTTTTTTTTGGTTGAAATAGCATTTGAATGAATGGCCATCTGTAAAAGAGGAAAGGAAAGGCATAAGATTGAGTATAAGACTATAAAAATAGTGTCATAAAGGTTAGATTTGAGAATTATTTGAGATTTGAAACAAAAATGTCTAGAACAAAAGGGCTCTTGCTTACTTTTGAAACACAAATGCCAAAGGCTTTCTAGTGGGGGACAGAGATGGCTTAGGTACATTACTCTCTAGGGGGCGCTCGAGGATGGTCTCTGCTCCATGGACAGCATCTTGGTGTGAGCTTAAACTCAAAGGGAACCCTTAGGAGCATGGGAAGCCATTATTCTAGGAAGAAGAGATTTAGATGGGAAGAGTAAAGGAATTTCAAGTAAAAGGATCCTGCCAAATAAGTTCTTTCTTTTGTGAGGCATTCTCCTTGTCCATCCTTCCTTTATTCTCTTTGATCTAATGCTCCTGGGTTAGTAGGGCCTGGGGAGGTCTGTGCTGTCTGCCAGCCTTGCAATGTCTGACATTGAAGGCATTGCTTTGAAGTTGGAGCATTGCTTACCCAGGTTATGGGGGAGAAGGCTGGCCCCAGTGAGTGACAGAGAGTGTGCAGTTGTCTTTGTGCCTCCTGTACACATTCTCCAAGAGGCTGGAGGGGAGCTGAGGCACAGAAGGCACAGAAGGGAGATGGAAGGACTCAAGCAATCAGGAACCTACCATTTCTTTCAGAGGAAACAACTAACCGCTCTGGAAATGCGTATGGTGAGCATAATCAACACAGGCCATGTAGAATGGCTGTATTCTTATTCTGCTTCTCTCTTAAGGAAGAGGTTCTCAAGAGGAATGCTAGGGTACCTACTGATAAAAAAGGAATTGAAGTGAAGAACCTAAGTTTCTCTAAATGATTTCAAGAATCCTGAAGCAAAGAAAATATTTCCCAGGGAATCTCCAAGTGGAGTCACCCAACCACTGGGAGTGGATTTGAGGAATCGTTGAAGATGGGAGTGGTGTTGGAAGTTTGGAGATTTGCAAAAATCATTTTGATTTTTGAAAAGGGAGAGATGGCTCCTCTCCCCCACCCCTGCCAGTTATAGAATGATGGATTTGACAACCTAACTCAATCAAGAGTCAAGAATAAATTATTAAGGGAACTACTTGTGACCACTTAAAATTGAAAGTGATCAATACAATTAGTGTGGGTTTACCAAGAATAAGTCAAATCTGATCTTATTTCCTTTTTTCTAACAGAGTTAGTAGACCCAACTGTCAATTACCTGGTTAGAGCTTTAACAAGGCATCTGACAGGGACATAATAATCTCTAGACAGAACAGAACATTGTGGCAGGGGTTAGTATAATTAGGTGGATTCATAACAAAATTACTACTCAAAGGCTATTGATTCATTGACTTGGTCTCACTGTAGAAGGTTTCTAATGGCAGCTACAGGGCATCACCTAACATTTAAAAATGCTGTACTTGGCATTTTTATTTTAAAGCCCAAATGCCAGAATGCCCAAATAGCAAGAGGGACGGGAAATAATTTGTATAAAAGAATAATTTTGGAAAGATACCATAGAATCAGTTATGGACCAAGACCAAAGTATTTATTGCTGTATTTTATGTATAGAGTAGGCTGCGGAAACAAATAGACCTAAAATGTTATAATGGCTCATACATAACATAAATTTATTTCTGGTCCACGTAACAGTCTGAGGTGGATGTCTGTGGTTGGCTATGACTTTCAGTGGGGATTCAGGCTCGTTCCATCTTGGGGTTCCTTCCATCCCCAAGGGCCTTGTTAACATCTACCCCTAGATATACATCCAGAAAGAGAAGAACATGCTTTTTTTTTTTTAATGTTATTTCTGCTATGGAATATTTCAAACGTGTGTAAAAGGAGAGAGATACTAAAGTTGATCCCAAATACTCATCATTCAGATTCAACAATGATCAACTTAAGCCCATTCTTGTTTTGTCTATATCCCTCCCCCTACTTCCTCCTTCCTCTCCCCACTTGGATTGTTTTGATGCCAAACCCTGCCATCATATCATTTGATATGTAAGTATATAGAGTAAAACCTTGGATTGCAAGTAACTTGTTCTGCGAGTGTTCTGCAAATCGAACAAGCATTTCTAATAAATTTTAACTTGATAAACGATGATATAACTTGACAATAACTTGATAAGTGATGTCTTGGAATATGAGTCATACGTGATGCCAAATGTCACATGATCACAACTGAACCAACGATTCTTGAAATGCACTTTGATTTACAAGTGCTTTAGGTTACAAGCATGTTTCCGGAACAAATTATGCTCACAGACCAAGGTTTTGCTGTATCTCTAAAAAAGAAGGACTCTATTTTTAAAAGCATAACATTGGTATTACTCCTAATATGCTGACAACAGTTTCTTAATATTATCAAATACCTCTTTGGTGTTCACATTTCCCTGATTCACATTCTCTCTCTCCTTCTCAACAGCTTATTTGAATCAAGGAGGGACACACTGCGGTTGTTTGATGTGACTCTTGGGTCTCTCTTATCTATGGGCCTCCATCCCCACTTTTGCCCTTGTAATTTTTTGGTTAGGCTGCTGGTCCTGTAGAGTTGCCCACAGTCTGGATGTTGCTGATTGCCTCTCCACTGCATGGTTTAACATGTTCATCTGCATTTCCCCTAAACTTAAAATTTTATCTAAAGCCTTGTCCAGAGTCAGGTTGATTTGGGGGGCAAGTTTACTTCATAGAGGATAGTATATATCACTGCGTAAACTTACTATTTCATTAAGAATTTGTAAAGTGGTGATATTCTATCATTTATTCCTCATTTTTCAGTCAAAGTCCCTCTATAAAGAGAGACATTTCTCATGAACTTTTTGGGTATTCTGATGTCATACTTGTTTCTTAAATACCTTGAGTTGCCTATACCCCGTGTTGGCTGTGACTAAGTCACGTGGCCACACCTACCTGCCAGGAAGGCCGGGCAGTGCCATCTAGCTGTGGGCCTGGGAAAAAGAGGGAATGGAACTTGACCAGCAGCTGGCAGTCTCTGCCACATTTGCATAGACAAAGTGAAGTTTGCCAGGGATATATTTAAGGTCCATGAATCCTGCTGTCCTGTTTAGAATGGGAGGGACCTGGCTTAGCAGCAGCACAAATGGAAAAGACTCAGAGGAGCTGGTTAACTGTGAGCTCTGAGGAAACACTGGGCTATAGCTGCCCGAAGTATTAATTAAAAAACCCGTGCATGGCAGCAATAGCAGCCCTCCATGGCACTTGGGGTGCCATCAACAGGCTACGTGGTTGCTGAAAAGGCCATTAGGATGGTGGGGGATTCAAAGCCATATCTTGGGAGGAATGGCTGGCAGAGCTGAGATTTTTAACCCAAAGACTCTGATGGGACTTGAGAGGATTCTGAAGGGCTATTTCCTGGAAAAGGAATTACGCTGGATCTGAGTGGACCCAGGGGAGAACCAGGATGGGAACAGTTACACTGAGGCAGATGATGCTTGAACATAGGATGCTTTTCTCTTGTTTGCTATGACTTATTTTAGTAGTCATAACTATGTTTTGGTGGAATCAGCTGCCTTGGAGACAGTGTGGCTCCTTGTTTCTGGAAGGATGTGATGAGGGATTTGGGCACCACTTGACAGAGATGGGGGTGGGGAGCTCAAGAGTAGTTGGGTGGATGTGCTTTGTCCCTTCTGCCCCCCAAGAGACTGAAGATCAGATGAGTCATGGGACATCATGTGTGTTAATTGGGTGAAACTGCATGTTCAGAAAAGGTCGAGCAGCCACGGGGAAGAGTATGTACTTAATGTTTTAGGTGATTTTTTTTTTGTTTATTTCTTATAAAAAACAATTATTGTTTAACTTTCGACTAAACTTCTACAAAGATGAAAAAAATTGGGGGGGGAGATTCAAAATATACTTGACAGCCATTTATTTTTATTTTTTTAAGTTAAAAAAATTTTCTTTAATGTGTACTTACTTTTTAGAGAGAGAGAGAGAGAGAAACAGCATGGATGGGAAAGGGACAGACAGAGAGAGAGAGGGAGACACCGAATCGGAAGCAGACTCCAGGCTCTGAACTGTCAGCACAGAGCCTGACACGGGACTCAAACCCAGGAACTGTGAGATCATGACCTGAGCTGAAGTTGGACACTTAGCCAACTGAGCCACCCAGGCACCCCTATTTTTTTAAGTTTTTAAAATGCTTGTTTATTTACTGAGAGACAGACAGCGTGCGTGAGTGGGGGGGAGGGGCAGAGAGCAAGGGAGAGAGAGTATCCAAGCAGGCTCTGTGCCGCCAGCCCAGAGCCCAGTGGGGGGCTCGATCCCATGAAACTGGAGATCATGACCTGAGTGGAAATCAAGAGTTGGTCCCTTAGCCAACTGGGCCACCCAGGTGCACCGTTTATTTTTGGGTGCGCTCTCAATGGCCATTTACATTATTCATTCCCTATTCGTGGAGCACGCCTACATGCCAGCTCTGTGCTAGGTTCTGGGTACAAAGGTCAGTAACAGGTGGGGCTGATGTCCTGAAGGTTTTGGTCAGATGGGGAGGCAGAGGTGCAGAGGAGTAAAGGTGCTTGTGCGTGGAAGAGCGTGTGTGCACAGCTAGGGAGTGAGGAGGCTGGAGGGACCACGTGGGCAGGGATGTGCAGGGTAGTTTAATGGAATCATGTGAGGGAGATACCCTAATGAAACTCTGAAGGCTGAATAGAAACCAATCAGATGAGCAGGGGAAGGTCATTCCCAAAGAGGCCCTTCTCTGGGGACAACTTGAGGAAAGGGAGTGAGGAGGGGAGAGTGTGGCATTCTGGGATGCGGTGGCACAGGAGGGGCTGCAGGGAGACGGAAGGGCCGCAGGGAGCTGGTCCTGAAGGCTTGGGGGAACTGTGCTAAAGGCTGGGGCTTCTTCCGGAACACCCCTGACTCGGTCTCCGGGGCTTGTGGAAACCCCGTAGAACCCTGAGCTGCAGGCTGGCACCCTCGATTCCGGGTCCTGCTCTGCTGTAACCTTCTGACCGCACACCGGCCGCTTTCCTGTGTGCAGCCTTGGTTTGTGCATCTACAAGGTGGGGAGGGTGAATTAGGAGAAACAGGATGGCTGCTTTGGAGTCAGATAGCCTGGGTTCAAATCCTACCTCCAACTTGTATTAGCTGTTATTTAACCTGCGTGCCCTTTAATTGGTACAGTAAGAATAATAATGCCCAGGGGGCAGCCAAGCAAGCAGGGCACTCTCCCCCCCTGCTACTAGACCAGTTTCCCTTTCATCTGTTTTATTTTTTTAATTAAAAAAATTTTTTTAACATTTTAATTAGTTTTTTATTTTTAAAATTCTTTTTAACGTTTATTTATTATTGAGAGACAGTGAGAGACAGAGCACGAGCATGTGAGGGGCAGAGAGAGAGAGAGAGAGGAAGACACAGAATCTGAAGCAGGCTCCAGGCTCTGAGCCGTCAGCACAGAGCCTGATGCGGGCCTCGAATCCAGACCATGAGATCAGGACCTGAGCCAAAGTCGGAAGCCTAATCCACTGAGCCACTCAGGTGCCCCTAATTAAAAAAATTTTTTTAAATGTTTATTTATTTTTGAGAGAGAGACAGAGTGCGAGCAGGGGAGGGTTAGAGAAAGAGGGAGACACAGAATCCCAAGCAGGTTCCAGGCTCTGAGCTGTCAGCACAGAGCCTGATGCAGGCCTCCAACCCATGAACCGTGAGATCATGACTGGAGCCGAAGTTGGCGCTTAACCGACTGAGCCACCCAGGTGCCCCCTGCCTTCACCTGTTTTAAATATTAGGGTTCCAGTAACATTTATGTGAAAAGTAAGTTGTCAATATAACTTAGAAAACCACTGTGCTAGATAATATCTAGTTTCCTGAGATTATAAAATTCTATGATTCTATGATTTAAAATTATAAAGAGGATAAGTCGCCTTTGATTCCTTAGTTCCCATTTATAAATTCTGTCTGCTTCTATTTCCTTCCCTACTGGCCACTTTCCCAGCTCTCTCTGCCTCATTCCCCAGAATACCTCCCTTTAAAAATATTTCTTCACCCTATAACTACAATTAGCATGAGAACCTTTATGTCAGCCTCCTGATTAAGTCAACTGCCACAAAGATGTTAATATCTGATAACAGCTAGGTTTCTTTCTTTCTTTTCTTTCTTTCTTTCTTTCTTTCTTTCTTTCTTTCTTTCTTTCTTTCTTTCTTTCTTTCTTTCTCTTTCTTTCCTTTCTTTTCTTTCTTTCTTTCCTTCTTTCTTTTCCTTCCTTCCTTCCTTCCTTCCTTCCTTCCTTCCTTCCTTTCTTCCTTCCTCTCTCTCTCTTTCTCTTTCTCTTTCTCTCTTTCTCTCTCTCGCCTCATAGTGGAGGTCTGGAGAAGCAAAATCTTCTACCTAAAGGAATGAGTCCCTAATGGAAGATTTTCAGGCTCAGACTTGGGTGGGGGATGTTTTTTGAGGAAGAGTAGCCTTTCTATCAAATTTCAGCCTATTAGCAGCCACTGCCTCAGCTGCAATTTGTCCTTTTTATCACCAAGGATCCCACGTGTGCAGAGTGGAGAAGGGAGTGTGTGTGATCTGGTGTCAGTGTTTACTATAGGGGAAAGCTCTGAGCCTCATTTAATTGTCTGATTATGTTTCCAAATTCTTACTGTGGTGGGAAACATCAACTCATAGAATGTCCGGGAGAGTACCACTTTCCTCATTGGACCCTAGCATCAGGTTCGATGATAATTCTGTTTATACCTATGGGCATGCCTTTCTTTCAGAAGTAGATGTCAGCCAAGGATTCAGGCACAAGTGATTTGTAAAGGAGGTGCTCCCGGGAGGAGGGGGTGGAGGAAGCAGAACAGGAAAGGAGAAAGAGCCTAGCAAGGGTCCGATTTCAGCTGGATCCCAAAGGGTGTCTGGCATGTAAATTGCACCTCAGAGTTTGCGTCTTCTGGAGGAAAGGAGCTGGACCCTTGTGCCAGTCAGCCATTGGCAAGCCACCCCCACTGAACGGACTGTCATTGTGGCTCTTGGTAGCAGAGCGCACAGAAGCTGGAGCGTGGGTGTGCAACCCCAGGAAGGGGGTCCGGGACGTCTGGGCGGGCACCCAGTGTCTGCTGCAAATTCTCCCTCACTCCAGCCCCACGGTGAGGCTTCAGCAGGCTCATTGGTAGTGGATGTTAAGTCATTACACACACATTTCTGGGGATGCTCAAAGAGGTGTCACTAAGGTGGTGAACAGGGTGTGCTGGTCACAAAGCCCAAGAGAGAAGATGGCTCGGTCAGCTCTGGGCTGATAATTCTGCTGAGTCTAAAAGGATAGCTCAGGGGGAATTTGTGCTTTTCCTGTGCGGACTCTCTCCCCCAAGCTCTGATTGTGCGTTTGAGGGTGAACAGGGACCGGCATCGTGGGAGTCCTGGTACCGGACCGTCTCTGGGGCTGAAAACGGGATCGTGTTTAATTCTTCATGGTTCTGTGCCTCCCGGCAGTCTGCTTTAGTTCTCTTCCACGAGAGTATACATTCTTCAACTGCTGTCCACTTGGCCCGACTTAATTTGTAAGACCAAGAAATTGGTCTTAGATGTGAATCTCTAAAACCAACCCCATATTTCATGTAGTTCTGGGCAACAGTGTAGGGGGAGGGGCTTGCTTACCCCGTGTTTGTTGTGTATTGTGCTAAAAGGAATAGTGTGATGTTGCTGTTGCTGGGTGGGTAACAGGAATGTGTTCATTCAGCTTTACCAAATTAAATTTTTTGTGGTTTAGGAGAGGATAAAGCAGTGAATCTCTGTAGAGTTTCTGGAATTATTCGTCAGGCCCAGCTGGTCTCCCTAAAGCCCATTTTCTTCACGCTCGTGGTTGAGTGTAGTTTCCATGAGGGAATTTGTTTTTGAAGATAAACTTGCAGGTCTTTTCATCTGAAAGTTAAAACTTTCTTGAGAAAACACAAATTTAAAAGCAAAAGCAAAACAAACATAAGCAAAGCAAATCAAATTGAGGGTACAATAGAACAGGATTCAACATGATTAAAAGCTTATTCTTCTCTCGCACAAAAAGTGTGGAAGTAGGAAATTCGGAGTTGCTATTGTACTTCCAAGGAGTTTCCAGAGCCCCAGGCTCCTTCTGTTGTCATCTGCGGCTGCTAATAAGGTGTGGACCTCACTCTCATGTGCATGATGGCTGCTGGGGCTCCAGTCTTCACATCTGAGTTCCCAGCAACAGGGTGGAAGAAGGGTGTACCTGTCGTTAAGATACTTCCTGGAGAGTTTCGTAGGACACTTCCATTTATGTATCATTAATTACATTACAGTCACGTGATCACAGCTAGCTGGAAGAGGGGCTGAGATATGTGGCCTTTTAGCTTGTCAATAATTACATAGCTAAAAGTTAGGTTTGCCAAGCAAAGGAGGAGGAGCAAATGGATGTGGAGTATGTAGCTAGCCAGTTCTAGTTTCCCGATGTTGCCAAGTTCCCTGGGGCACTGACCCTGGTCTGTCCCCTGGTCTGGCCGTTGCTTCTCTGTATCAGGGGCTGAGCAGCCTCCTGGGTGGTGCTGAAGACTTGAGAGAATCATTAACTGTGTTTCAATAAATGCATCCATGTGGCAGTTTCCATGTGACTGAGAACTGCCCATTTGAGAGGTAGCCAGATTGCAAATCCATACCTACAGTCTGGGAGTTGTGACTTTTGATTTGGGGCTTTTATTTATTTTGATTTTTTAATGTTTATTTATTTTTGAGAGAAGGAGAGAGAGTGTGAGTGGGGGAGGGGCAGAGAGAGGGGGAGACACAGAATCTGAAGCAGGCTCCAGGCTCTGAGCTGTCAGCACAGAGCCCAACGCGGGGCTCGAACCCATGAACCGTGAGATCATGACTTGAGACGAAGCTAGATGCTTAACCGACTGAGCCACCCAGGTGCCCCTCGATTTGAGGCTTTTATTTGAAACCACTATTTGTTTTCTCTGTGAGTGGAATCTGACAGTGTGCAGTGGCACCTGGGAGACTGGCAGACAGGTGGACCTCTCATTGGTTAGCCTTCCTTTTTTGTGGCTCTGGAGGATGGGTGCTCCCTGAGCCCCTGCAGAGGAAATTTCCAGGGATGCTACATGACTTGTATTTGCTGACAGATCACTGGTGACAGACCAAAGTCTCCAAACACGGAAGTCTGAGAGCCACGTTCATGTCATGCTTCAAAAACTAGACACAGGATGAATTTCATTTTTACAGCAAGTATCCACCTGACCTTGCTTTCCAGTTTGAGTCCTAGAATCGAACTCGTCTAAACAAAGCCCAGAGGTGTCACTCCTGGCATGCTTCATGAGCTGACTCTCACTTCAGGACCCCTCACCCTGCAACTCCCCTCCAGGCACACCCTGAACTGGGGGTAGGGTGGGTCACCAGGCTTCTCAAGATCTGCTGCCTTTGGACTTGTCTTGTTTGGCTGGGAATGTACAGGCAGATCCACTTTCCTCCTTCAAATTCTGTTCTAATGGTCCCTCTTGCAGTTTCTTCAGTAAGAAATACCAGCCTTCTGGGCCTTCATTTTCCCATTTGTAAAAAAGGGATGGTAAGCCCAAAAGTTTTTTTGAGGATTCCAATTCTGCTGCTAATAATGACCTTTTGAACAGGAAACGCACTGCATTAAAGACATTTTGCTGTCCACTTTCTAGACGGGGGAGAAGCACGATACATTGTAAGTGAATGACAGAGCTAATAATAAGCATGACATATGGATTACCTGGAACTATGGTAGGCATTTTATACAGTTTTTTAGATAATAGTTTTATTGAGATATAATTCACATACCATACAATTCATCCATTTAAATGTTTTTATGTATTTTTGAGAGAGTGCAAGCAGGGCAGGGGCAGAGAGAGGGGGACAGAGGGTTAGAACCAGGCTCTGCACTGACAGCAGAGAGCCCGACACAGGGCTCAAACTCATGAACCGTGAGATCATGACCTGAGCCGAAGTCCAACCCTCAACCCGACTGAATCACCCAGGTGGCCCCATACAATTCATCCTTTTGGGGTGTATAATGATTTTTAGTGTATTCACAGATATGTGCAATCATCACACAGTCTGAGCTCTCAACTCTTAGCTCTCCTTCCCAGTCCTCAGCAACCATAAATCTACTTTCTGTCTCTGTAGAACTGCCTATTCTGGGCATTTCGTGTAAATGGGGTCATATGATACGCGGCCTTTTGTGTCTGACTTCTTTCACTTAGCATAAAGTTTTCAAGGTTCATCCATGTTGTTGTGTCTTCAGTACTTGATTCCTTCTTATTAATATAATTTTGAAAAAATGTTTATTCATTTTTTGAGAGAGAGAGGGAGAGAGAGAGCAAGCGGGGGAGAGGCAGAGAAAGAGGGAGACACAGATTCCAAAGCAGGCTCCAGGCTCTGAGCTGTCAGCACAGAGCCCAACGCGGGGCTCGAACCCACAAACTGCGAGATCATGACCTGAGCCAGATCATGACCTGACACGAAGTCAGACTCATAACCAACTGAGTCACCCAGGCTCCCCTTCATTCCTCCTTATTGCTGGGTGATCCCATTGTTTGTATACACATCTCGTCCATTCACCAGTTGATGGACAGTTGTGTTGTTAATGCTTCTATAAGCATGTACATACGAGTCTTTGTGTGGACCTATAGTTCCATTTCTTTTGGGCAGATACCTTGGAGTGGAATTACTGGGTCCTATGGTAACTCATATGTTTACATGTATCATTTCTGATCTTCCTAAGAATCCCATAAAACAAATTATTATCTCCATTCTACTGATGATAAAACCGAGGCTGGGGCAGGGTAAACATCTTGCTAATAAGATACAGCTAGTAGGGGGCTGATCTTGGATTTGAACTCAAGTCTTCCTAATTCCAAAGCCAGGAGTTCTTTCTACAGTGCTGGGCAGCCAGGGTTTAGCTCTGTATCTGATCTTGCAACTGCCAATATAGGAAGGTTACCACTGTCAGCAAAGTCGGTTCTTCAACCGACAACAGAAACCAGGGTGCACCCAAAAATCAAGAACAGAGACACAAAAGCAAGAAAGCATATTTACATTGGCCTCTCCCAAGACCTGGGAGGTCCTGCTTATATAGACAAAGTTTCCTCCTCCTGATTGGTTGGAAGGGCCTCATTTTGATTGGTCAATATTGGCAGGTAACTCAGGCAGCTCATTGGCCCTTTTTGGAGCCGGGGGTCTTCTGTTTTAAGTCCAGGTAGCTTATAGGGCCACCTCCTGGTTCTGCTCAGAAAGGGAGGGAATTAAGGAGAGCAGGTAACATGCCCCTAACTGTCTCACCATGGGCTCGTGAGAGGTGGCTCTGATCTCCTTTAAATCACATGGCTGTCCTGCTAGAAGCCCACAGTGTGAAGTCCACTAGATACTGGACTTAAATGGAATTTCCTCTTTCCAGTGACATGTAGCGTTTTGAAGCTGGACTCCATCTCAAGTGTAAATGTTTCGTTACAGATGCCCAAATTGTTGACTGTTAATTGCATTTGCACCCTTTCTTCTGGTCTAGCAGCGGCGACACCCTGACTATAGAAACACACTGTTTCCTTGGCGCCGCCGCCGCCAGATTGTTCCACAATAATGCACACCTCTGACAATTCTTGGCAGCTTTGTGCACCCCTTGTTGAGTCATTGTGATTCCCAGCTCTGGGACAGTGCGCAGCAGATGGTGTGGCCGACGCTGGCTCTGCAGCTGTGCCGTCAGGAGTCCCTGAACCGAGGCGTGGGTCGTGGGAGCAAAGCTAGACAGAATGTGCCCTGCGATTTCAGGAAGAAAATATTTAACTCAATTGGTTTTTTACCCCCAGAATATTGCTGTGTGTAAACAGCTGATTTTGCTAAAAAAAAAAAAAAAAAAAAAGGCTTCAAAAAAAAAATCATAGCGATACTTTTATGTATCAGAGTGGCCTTCTCTAAAGAGCCAACTGCTTTGCTAATATTTAGGACCATTAATTCTATGAGCTGAGGCAGGGAGCAGACGATTTTTAGGCAACCTTATTTTTAGTGTGAAATTATATGGGATAAAGAAAATTTAAATAAGCCTAGCCCAATGATCATTTTAGCGTTTGGTACACTTCTTTCCAGGCTTTTTTCTTTATGCACAGGATTAAAAACAAATCTCGTAGGGTGCCTGGGTGACTGAGTCGGTTGAGCATTAGACTCTTGATTTTTGTTCAGGTCATGATCCCAGGGTCATGGGATCAACCCTGTGTGGGGCTCCCTGCCTGAGTGGGGAGTGGAGCCTGCTTAGGATTCTCTCTCTTTCCTTCCCTCTCACCCTCTGCCTCTCTGCCCTGCTTGTGCACACTCTCTCTCAAATAATAATGAAAAAAACTAAAAACACCCGAATCTCATTCTGACATATATACACAATTTGATATCACTCCATTCCTTATTGTAATTATACAATATTAAATGTATTATAATTTCCCCCATGTTATTACATTATTTTTATGGCTATTTAATTTTTTAATGTTTCTTTGAGAGAGAGAAAGAGAGAGAGAGAGAAAGAGAAAATGAGAATGAGTGGGGGAGGGGCAGAGAGAGAGGGAGACAGAATCCGAAGCAGGCTCCAGGCTCCGAGCTGTCAGCACAGAGCCCAAAGCGGGGCTCGAACTCACCAACGGTGAGATCATGACCTGAGCTGAAGTCCAACACTTAACCAACTTAGCCACCCAAGTGTCTCTTTTTGTGACTGTTTAAAATGGTGCCAACATTTGGTTAGATTTAAGAATTTATTTTACTATTTGCTGATATTGGACATTTAGATTATTCTTGCGCATTTAGGATTATTTCTTTAAGAGAAATTCCCAGAGATGGAATGTAGAAGGGTCTCTAATATCTGTTGCTGAATTGCTTTCCAAAAATGGTTGAAGTTATTTATACTTCTCCTGGCAGGATGAGAATGCTGGTTTCACCCTGTCTTCACCAGCCTAACCTTGCAGGTATTGGAAAGTTCACGTTTTGGTTGGGGGGAAAGTTGTGCTCAGAGAGAAGATAAAAACTGTTCTCTATTTTGGGGGAGGGTGTCCTGAGAAGGCAGGGACTCATGTCAAGGAGGGAGAAATCAGCATATGTGTATAATAAAAAAACAAAACCAAAAGTTTTTTTTTTCAACGTTTATTTATTTTTGGGACAGAGAGAGACAGAGCATGAACGGGGGAGGAGCAGAGAGAGAGAGGGAGACACAGAATCGGAAACAGGCTCCAGGCTCTGAGCCATCAGCCCAGAGCCTGACGCGGGGCTCGAACTCCCGGACCGTGAGATCGTGACCTGGCTGAAGTCGGACGCTTAACCGACTGCGCCACCCAGGCGCCCCGCAAAAGTTTGTTTTAACAATGTTAGAAGAAAGACTGTTTTTCTATTCTCTCTATAGAAAAATAAACTCATTATCTCACGGAAAGGTGAACAAAGACTATAGAATCCGCAATGGAGGAAATTAGGATTACAGATGTACAAGAAGCAGTTATTTAATGAAAAAAGTGGCTTTATAAGTGGTTCTGGATGTTTTCCAGCTTTTAAAAATCATAATTTGTCATTTTATTTTCTTATTCGAATATCCAGTTTTGCACCTAATTTTGTATTTGCAGTTTTTTCATTGTAAAAAACATATCACTTGAAATTTACCCTCTTAACAAATTTTTAAGTGTATAATACAGTCATGTGAATTACATGCACTTTGTTGTACAGTTTATTTGCATTTTAAAAATTATTTTTCTCTAAGAGGGTCCCACAAACTATAAATTTCGGGGCCCACAAACCTGAATCTGCCCCTGTCCTCAGACCTTCCCCCCTTGTGGTACATTCCAAACCATATGTTTATATTTTCTTTTCTTTTCTTTTCTTTTCTTTTCTTTTCTTTTCTTTTCTTTTCTTTTCTTTTCTTTTCTTTTCTTTTCTTTTCTCTTCTTTCTTTTTTTTTTTTTTTTAATGTTTATTTACTTATTTTTGAGAGAGATGGCAGGGAGGGGCAGAGAGAGGGAGAAAGAGAATCTCAATCAGACTCCACACTGTCAGCACAGAACCCAATGCGGGGCTTGAACTCACGAGTTGTGAGATCATGACCTGAGCCAAAACCAAGAGTCAGACGCTTAACCGACTGAGCCACCCAGGTGCTCCTCCTCTCTCTTTTTTAAATAACCGTTTTATTGAGATTCACATACTATAAAGTTCACTCTTTTAAAATATGCATTTTAGTGGTTTTGGTGTACTCACAGAACTGTGCAGTCATCACCACTATCTAATTTCAGAGCATTTTCATTATGCCCCAAAAGGAAACGCTGCACCTGTTAGCGGGCTTCCCCATTTCCCTCCCCCCCCCCCCCCCCCCCCCCCGTCCTTGGGAACCACTGATCTCCTTTCTGTCTCATGCATTTACCTATCTTGGACAGTTCATCTAAATGGAATCATGTAGCCCGTGGTTCTTTGTGGCTGGCTTCTTTCATTTAGCATAGCGTTTGCAAGGCTCGTCATGTGGCATATGTCAGTACTTCCTTCTTTTTTGAATTGCTGAATAAGATTCTATTGTATGGATATACCACTTTTTTTGTTTACCATTCATCAGTTGGTGGATATTTGGGTTGTTTCTGCCTTTTGGCTGTTATGAATACTATTGCTATAAATGTTTACGTGCGAGTCTTTGGAGATAAGTTTTCATTTCTCTTGTGTAAATATCTTGGAGTAGCATCGCTGGTTATGTGGTAACTGTGTGTTTAATATTTTGAGGAACTGCTGGACTCTTTCCCGAAATGGCTGCGCCATTTTGCAACTTTACCTGTCCTTGCCAACACTTGTTATTGTCTGTCTTTGAATTTAGCCATCTCAGTGGGTATAAAATGGTATCTTCCTCCATACTTAATTGATGCTTAATTTATATACTTAAAACTGTTTAATACTAATGACATTAACACACGAGGGGCTTCCATTATGGCTTGATTGTAGGGACAAGAACATATACATTCACTAATTGTTCTGAATACGTATAACAAATTTAAAATATAAATGAATTTAAACCCTCTTTGAGCCCTTCGTTCTGTTTGTTAAAACTCAAGCTATATTCTTGGCTTATTTTATTCTTTATTTAAAAAAATTTTAATTATATACACACACACACATTTTTTAGAGAGAGAACGAGTGAGCAAGCACAAGCAGGGGAGAGAGGCAGAGGGAGAGAATCTTAAGCAGGTTCTGTGCTCAGGGTGAAGCCTGATGCAGGGCTCAGTTTCACAAACATGGGATCATGACCTGAGCTGAATTTAAGTCAGACGCTCAACTGACTGAGCCACCCAGGTGACCTGGCTTATTTTATTCTTAGAGTTTAAAAATATTCAGGGGGTGGCTCAGTTGGTTAAGCGTCCAACTTTGGCTCAGGTCATGATCTTGTGGTTCATGAGTTTGAGCCCCGTGTCGGGCTCTGTGCTGACAGCTCAGAGCCCGGAGCCTGCTTTGGATTCTGTGTCTCCCTCTCTCTTTGCCCCTTCCCCATTCTTGCTCTCTCTCTCTCTCAAAAATAAATAAACATTAAAAAATAGTTTAAAAAATATTCAGGCAATTTGTAGACTCCTTTTTAAAAATATTTCACTGCAGGACAATCATTTGGAGCACAGAACATTTCATCTACCATGACCCAGATTTCCAGCCCAGTACATCTTATTTTCATCTGTACCAATTTCACAGGACTGTTGTAAAAATTAAGCTAGATTATGTATGTCAAATACACAACACACTAAGTCTTCACTAAATATTGGCTACAAAACTCCTGGTTGTAAGGAGAATGGCCACATATCAGGTCAGTTCCAAATCTTTTGTATCCAGTTTACATCAATGACATTGAAATAGGAAGTGTTTGCATAGACTCCCTCCCTTGGCTGGTTTCACTGGCTGGGGTCTAAACATACCTGAGTCCTTCATTTCTCTGACCAACTAACTTATTCAGAGCTGGAAAGCTTATAGCCATAAAATCTCTACCTAAAACTTTCTTGAAGTAGACGAATTTATGGACTTATTTTAAGGAGTGCTTTTTGCAGCTTAAATCTGGAAACACCATCTATATATTTCCTGATTCTTTTGCTTTCTGAGGACTGTCAGCCATATTCTCTATAACTGAACGGTCCATCCAAACTTTCCTGCAAAGGCAGTTGGCCAAACATCACCCCTAATGACACTCAAACTGTAAACATCTAACAATACCCATAGTGGGACATATTACAGTGAAGACAAACTAAAAAAAAGTGTTGGCAGTTTTTTGGAAGTGCATGTACATACTTTTATTGAAAAGAAATCCTTGTTTCACCAATGAAATGGATAACCGTTCAAATTAAATGTGTAAATGCTTTTAAACTTGTCATTTGTTGATTGTGTTCCATGGGCAGAGAGCCCTGCTGGCTTTACTAAAGAGGATTAGAGATATGGACTTGTATAAAAACAGTGGAACCTGGTGATCTTAGCTGGCAGAAAATCATGTGTAAAAAATAACAGCCAGGCAGAAAAATATAAATGAAAGTGATTCAAATCTTTACCTAGTCTCTTGAGTAATGTCAGTAGGGAGAGGACGGTCTTGATGTGGAATAAAACTTCTGAAAACTCCTTTTGAGATATCTCTTTTACTCACAGTCTTTCTCTATACCAGACAGTGACCTGAAAATCCTCTCTGTCCTTCCTCTCTCTGTACCCCCTAAACCTTTCCTGCAAGTTCAGTTCATGCTTTTCTTTCCTTTTCCCAAGATTTCCCACGGTGGCCATCCTAAGAATCTCTCTCTGTCCCCTCAGTATTCTGTTCCTCTTCTTTATTTCCCCTTTTACCATGTCCTTCTCATAGATACTGGTCTCCAAAGATGGCCCCAAGGGACCATACTTCTGGTATTCGTGCCCTTGTGTCACCCCTTCTTCTTGAATCAGAGCTGGCCCTGTTACTTATAGTCAACAAGAATGTCTCTGATTTCTTTTGAGGCGAGGTAAGACAAAGAGCCCTGCAACTTTTACCTTGGCTTCTTAGAAATCTTGCTTTGAGGGAAGCCAGGTATAGAGGGTTAAATAGTGTTCCTTAAAAATTCCTGTCAACCCAGAACTTACTTGGAAATAGGGTCTTTGCAGATGTAATTAGTTAAAGATAGTGAGATGACATCATTTTGGATTTAGTTAGAGTGGGCCCTAAATCTATTGGTAGCCTTGGAAGGGGAGAGGATACAGAGAGACCCAGAGCAGAAAGCCATGTGAAGACAGAGGCGGACAGTGGAGTGGTGCCACTGGGTGATAGCGAGTGTGGAGGGCTCCTGGCAGCCACGAGAAGCCACAAGGAAGCAAGGAAGTCTTCTTTCTGAGAGAATCCAGAAGGAACCCTGCGAACACCTTGGTTTTGGACTTCTGGCATCCTGAACTCTCAGAGAATGAACTTCTGTTGTTTTAAGCCATCCAGTTTGTGGTAATTTGTCATGTCGGCCCTAGGAAACTAGGATACCACCTGACACGCTAGGACCACAGTGCTCCGGAGACACACAGGATGGCTCAGTGGAGAGAGTGGTGCCCAGCTGGCCAGTCACCAGCTGTGACTGAAGAAGTCCTCTTAAACATATCTCCCAGTTGAACCTCCTGACCCCAGCCTCAGCCAATATCTGATCACAGCTGTACGAGTGACTCAAGTGAGAGCAGCCTTGATAAACCCAGTAAACGCGTAGAACCATGAGAGGGAACACTAAAGAAAGGAAAGAAAGGAAGGAAGGAAGGGAGGGAAGGAAGGAAGAAAAATGTTAAGCCACTCAGTTCTATGGTGATTTGTTATATTGCCAAGATCTTGATGGACGACCTTCCCGCTGACCATTGCCTCCTGCAAATGAGGCTCATCCCTCATCTTTCCCGTGAGAATCAGCTCCTACCCTGCCCTGGAATTCAGGTGACTAACATACTCTGCCTCTTCCCACGTATGTGATAGACTGGTTCCTTTCTTCAGCAGGTTTACAGCCTGATTGTAGGGACACACGCTAACAGAAGAACACTGTTCAGAACTCTTTGTAAGCATCATGACAACCAATTCAAAACGGATGTGCAAGACAAGTATGGAGGAGACGCATGGTAAAGATGAGGAAGAGGTCTCTCTGAGAAGATGCTCCGAATTTTGGAGGAGGTGATAGGTATGAATAAGAGGAGCTGGGAGGGCATTCTGGAATGGGGATGATGTGATTTGGAAGTGATTTGAAGGTTTGGGTTTGTGAGCTAATGGCTAAGAAAGAATCCTTGAGATGCGTTTGGTGCAAAAAGGTGATTTTATTACAGCACGAGGATAGGACCCGTGGGCAGACAGAGCTGTAGCAGGATGGTGAGGAGTGACTGATTATATACCTTTTAATTAGTGGGCGTTAGGGATAGCCTAGGTCTCTAAGGAATTCGGAAGCAAGGCTCTCAGGGGCTCTCTTGAGGAGCTAGCTGCTGTTAAGATAAGGTTACTCTGAGTCTTTAATGAAACACAAACATTAAGGCATCAAGGCAGTCATGAGTTCCTTGAGGAATGTCACACTGTGCATGTTTCAGGTATCTGTCAGTGGGCTGTAAGCTGTAAAGAGATTTAATTTTGGCTGCATTTCTCTTGCCCTTGTTCTCATCTGTGATACATGTAGTTATTATATACATTCATTGCTTTGAGGAACAGACTGAGGCAATTCCATTGGACTCACAGTGGCTGCCAGGGCCACGCCCTCTCTGAAAATCCACAGTATGTAGATTCCTGCTTTGTGCCATGTGACCCTGTTTCACTGGCTCTTACTGATCGGACTAGGTCTTCAAGCCCTGGCTGAAGACCAGTATCGCTGGTGGGGATCTATCCTGAGCTCCTGACCCTCTAGGGGCCGCAGAAAGCTTTAAGCATGGGTGAACAGCCTCAAGTCATACGCCTCATTTTCTAGTTCCCTTCATGTGTTTTTCTGGTAAGAGTATCGATATTCTCACCACGTTCATAAAGAGGGTGAGCCTTGACCTTGAGAGATAACAACCAGGATTTAAGGAAACAGAGTGAAAGATACAGCACGCACATAATATACTTTCATGAAAATGGACACGTAATCATTACATTCATTTTGCAAACACCCAGGCAAAGATTCATGGTAAGCACTTTACAGTGGTTGCCTATGGCGGTGGCAGGGAGTAGGAATGTGGTTTGGAGTTAAAAGAAGGAGGAAGAACCAGCATGTAAGCCAGTGGTGGCCATCCAAGGGATGTGGCTCGAGAACTTGTCAATAGGGTCTTCCATGTTGGAAGATAACTGGCTGATCATGGAATCCTTTCTCCAAAGAAGTTTTTTTGTTTTTTAAATCTTCTTTTTTTTAAGGTTTATTTATTTATTTTGAGAAAAAGAGAGAGAGCACACACAAGTGCGAGTGGGGGGAGGGGCAGAGAGTGAGGGGGAGAGAGAGAATCCAAAACAGGCTCTATGCTCATCATGGAGCCTGATGCAGGGCTCGAACTCACAAACCATGAGATCATGACCTGAGCTGAAATCGAGGGACACTCAACCTAGAGAGCCAAGTGCCCCCTCTCTGGGGAACTTTTAAACGGGAGGCATGGAGAGTGGCATAAATGGAGGCAATGATATGGAAGGTTGAGTGGGGGAGAGAGGGCCAGAGGGCGATGGGCTGCCTGAGCCAGTGAGGACTTGAGTGAGTGCGGAAGAGAAGCACATTATGTCTCCTTCAGTGTGGTCTTGCCGCAGACCTGGGACAGTGAGAGCAGGCTCCCAGGACTTACTTTCTGGTCAGTCCAAGACAACAGCAGCACAGGTGAGGAAGGTGTGAACTTGTGAGCGCAGGGGCCTCAGTGGCCACATGCCCGAGAGTATAACTGTGGCCTGTTTGTGGGTGCCTGCACCTGGCTGCTTCTCCAAGCTGGCAGACCATAGGGCAGGGTGCCTGTGCCTGCCATTGGGCTGGTTGAAGTGCATCAGGCCGAGGGACTGCAGAAATTGTAGCCCTTCGCTCAGGCTCCGCCTTCCAGCACATCGGCTTGCTGTTGGCAGGAGGGCCGGAGAGCTCATCCAGCTTCAAGCCAATATTGCAAAGTGGGCTCCAGGTCAAAACAAAAGTTAGACCATTATAGGAGTAGTGTTTCTTCGCAGAGGGGCTGGAGTGCCCAGCTGGGGCTCTTGTCTGTTTTGGAAACAGGGGAGACATTCTTGCCCGCATAAATTATACATCAGGTTAATGACAAAGTACTTGTTTCCAGGCTCGATGGGCTGCCGTGGTTCCTGCCTGTGGCGGCCCCTGGAGATCCAAGCTGCTGTTTAAGCATTCTTAATTAGTGGTGTGCTGTGATGCGGTTTGTTATGAGCTATTCCCACTTCCCTGGGGCGGGTCTGTGTTCCAAAAACACTCACGATTGTCTATAATTTTTTGTTTTTGCAAATTGTGGAGTAGCTCGGTGGGGAGTGGTGAAATCCCAAGGAGAAAAAGATAAGTGGGGGGAAGCAATGCCAGCAGATACCCGGTGGCACTTTGCAGAATGGGCCAGGGTTTGTAAGAAAGGGACCTGGTGCTCGACATCACCCTGCATCTCGGAACCCCTGTGGGGGTGGGGGGAGGGGAGGGAGGGTAAGCCATGTGCCAGCCTCCCGTCCCTTGGCTTCGTTGGTCAAAATCTGTCCTGTCGGGCATTAACACCCCCCTGGGCTGTGTTTTCTGGACCCCCAGTGAGGTTCTGGGGGAGACAGAGTTTCTGGGGATTGGGTCTGGATGGAGGTGGGCTTTGCCAGTCGACGCTACATGTGGGGCTCCTAACTGAAGGCAGCAAAGGCGGTGATGGCAGTGACTCTCTCTGTGCTGCTGAGGATGGCTGCATGAGCCATTGGGAGGATGGCTCTGGGAAGCAGGCGGTGAGGGGCTGTAGGGAGGGAGGGAGGGAGACGGGAAGGTCTGGAGGGATGCCTAAACAGGTCGAGTACACGGAATCTATTACCCATCCTCTTGTCAAGCACCAGAAAGGGATTGTGTGCCTGCTAGAATTGAAACCATGTGAAGTTTGGGCACAGGGTAATAGTTGGGGTGTTAGGTGGCACTGAGATGGGGCAGGTTTGGTGAGTCCGGGTTTAGGACATAGAAAACCCTTCTTTAAAAAATTTTTTTAAATGTTTATTTATTTTTGAGAGAGACAGAGAGAGTGTGAGTGGGGGAGAGGCAGAGAGAGAGGGAGACACAGAATCTGAAGCAGGCTCCAGGCTCTGAGCTGTCAGCACAGAGCCCCACGCGGGGCATGAGCTGTGAGATGGTGATCTGAGCCGAAGTCAGATGCTTAACTGACTGAGCCACCCAGGCACCCCTGGAAAACCCTTCTTAACTTGACCTTACCAGTATCCCATGCCCCAGGGACGTTAGAAAGGGAAAGGAAGCTCTTGCCAAATGGGTTTTGTTTTTAAAGAACCTTCAACTCAAAGAGCAGATGGGCTAGCCAGGTAGGATTAGTTTGTTTCTCTGGGACAAAGCCTATAGATACGGAAGCTATAGGAGAAGGAGGGTTGATTTTTTTTCCTAGGGAGAGATGGGTAGCATTGTATTGGTCAGCAATGAGGGGTATACATCGTAATGGAAAACTTTTTTAGAGCAGTTTTCAATTCATAGCAAAATTGAGTCAAAGGTATAGAGATTTTCCATATACCCCCTAACTCAACATAGTCCTCCCCCATTATCAACATCACCCATCAGAGTGTAAATGTGCTGTAATATATTGACATATCATCATCATCCAAGTTGACATTAAGGTTAACTCTTGGTGTTGTATGTTCTGTGGGTCTGGACGAATGTATAATGACATACGTCCATCTTTATGGTATCATACAGGGTATTTTCCCTGCCCTAAAAATCCTCTGTGCTCTGCCTTTTTATTGCCTCCCCCCCCGCCCCCCACTTCCCAACTCCTGCAACCATTGATCTTTTTACTGTCTCCATAGTTTTTTTTTTTTTTAAATTTTTTTTTTTCAACGTTTATTTATTTTTGGGACAGAGAGAGACAGAGCATGAACGGGGGAGGGGCAGAGAGAGAGGGAGACTGTCTCCATAGTTTTGGGTTTTCCAGAATGTCATAGAGTTGGAGTCATACAGCAGGCAGCCCTCTCAGACTGGATTTTTTTCCCCACTGAGTTATATGCACTTAACTTTCTCTGTGTCTTTTCTTGGCTTGATCGCTCATTTCTTTTTAGTGCTAACATTCCATTGCTTGGATGCAACACAGGAAGTCCGTTTATCCAGCCCCCATGAAAGGGCACCATGGTTGCTTCCCAGTGAGGTCATTTCTTCTTCATATTCTCAATTTCCTCGATGTTAAATGTGAACTCTAACAGGCCATTTTTATGTTTATTTCCAGCTCCCATTACTCTTTCTCTGGAATGGCCCAGGCCAAAGATAGGACTCAGGCTGACCTTGCATTGACTCCTTGCTGATGGGCAATGTTGATGGCAGGACAAATAACCATGGAAGCATTTTCAGTGTGGTTTCACTAGCCTGGATGATTGTTGCCATTTTCTAAATTTAATAAGGGAGTCCTAATGCCTAGGGACCTATGTGCTGGCAGCTTCATTTCCTTAGTGGAAAGGTTTTTGTAAAAAAAAAAAAACAAAAACAAGAAAGCAAGTCAAACAAAAAACAAGTGAAAGGATAAAATACCCCAAAACCAATGTTTTTTGCAAGATGATACATAATACAGAAACAATTTGAATGGATTTAGAGACCTCATGGGGACAGTTTATAGTATTTGTGATCACTGCCATTAGCACTTGTAAAATTCTAAAATTTAGCAAAGAAAGGAGATTGACCAAGAAAGAGAGAGAGCAAGGAAAACAAGGGATAAGAAAAGACTCCAGGCAAATACGCAACAGTGAAGTCCTTTGTTCTTCAGTATGAGGCAGGGGTTGGGGGCCAGGTGACCTGCAGCCATCCCATTACCCCTTGCAGTGGATGGCAATGAAAATAACAATGGCCAGTGTTTCTTGCATGCTTGTTCTGGACCAGGTGCTGGTTGAGAGCTTCCAATGTGTTAACGTCCCTGAAATTTCCAGCTGATCTCCCTAGGCTCTGATCTCCAGCAGCCCTGCTCTGTGCAGGGCAATGTAGCACCCCTGTCTTGTTCTCCAGCTCCATCACCTGTGGCAGGTGTATCTCCTTGGTGAAACTGTGAACAACTTGAGGCAAGAATGTGCCTTTCTCATGGGTGCTGTCCTTGGCACCCTGCACAGGGGCAGGCCCGAAATGCACGCTCAACATGGACTTGGTGGAGAAGCTTGCAGACTCTCATTATCTAACAAACTGACATTTATGAAGGGAATTTCATCCCTGCAATAGTCCCAGGAGGTGGAGAATCTTGTCTCTACGTTCCACCTAAGGGACTGAGGATAAGAGGTATGCTGCCTGACCAAGGTCACAGCCAGGAAGTGGTCAAGGTGCGTTTTGGACGGTTGACCTGACTCCTCAGTTGATGCCCTTTACTCCTGGGATATATGCTTTTGCTTGGGGAAGCCACTGAAAGGAAAGTAGAGCTCTTTTGCAGTTAATGAAGGGCTGGGATGTCTACGCAGGAAATTTTCCCAGGTCCTGGAATGTAACCCTCAATGTTGTCTTGCTTTTGCTGGAAGCCTGTTACCTGGGATGGTTTAGGAACGAACTGAAGTGGAGATGACTCCAATCACTGGCGAGGCAGAAGGACAATGCAGTGGGAAACAGAACTGAAAGACAAGTCACTGAAGCGCTCTGTGCTCCCTTCACTTTAAAACAAGTGGGCAAAAGCCTTCTAAAGTGTGTGTGCATGTACATGTTTCTATACAGTGCATAGAGCAGAAGTCTGTGGGTTCTAGAAATAACCCAAATGATAAATGGTCTCTGTCGACAAATATTGTAAGCAATGATGCCAGATTATTTGGACAAGTTTGCTAGCAGATGTGATCTGTTTAGCTAAACAGATATTAATTTTCCAGCTCTTTGACCCACTGATAAATTCTATCCTGTTGGAGATACACCACAAGTTATAGTAAAAACTGATGTTGCATGTCATTGTCAAGACATAATTAGAAGGAGATTCAGATGATCTACTTTGGTTAGAAAATATCCGCGATGCCTTTTGATGTTATAGGTTTAAAAAACTCTAAATTTAAATATATAATATATGTTATATCATATAAAACATATACTATATTATAACAAAACTATACTTTATAGTAATAAAGGCATTTATTACACTTAAAAATTACATATAAATCCCAAAGGGTCTTCCAGTATTTTGATCCACTTATCATTTCTGGGACAGGTTTTGGAATTTGTGACCTGCCTTTTGGAATGACACCTTTCTCTGGCACTTCTGCAGAATCTTTTGACACTGTGTACCTGGCTTGAAATGTTGCTGGTCTACAAAATAAAGTTGCTTGGGGTGGTCTAAAATGCATGCTGCTTTTGTGTGACGTGTGGTCATGATTTGGAGTTCGCAGTGATTGGAACATTGCTGTCAGTCTCAGCTGATGCTTTTTTCCAATGAAGAGCAGATTTCTCAACCTTGACCCTGGTGACACATTGGACCAGATTATGTTTTACTGTGCGTCGCTGTCCTGTGCATTGTAGGATAGTTAGCATCCTCCCTGACCTTTGCCCACTGGATGCCAGTGACAGTCCCCCAGTTGTAACACTCAGAATATCTCCAAATGCTGCCATATGTCCTTGGGGACAAAATCCATCCCAGCTAATTGAGAACCATTGATATCAAGCTCTATGTGTTGCTCTGGCTTTATGGATAGTTGCAGAACATTTCACATGTGTTTTCTTTTTGCAGCAGCTATTAACATAAATATTCTTATTTGGAATTCTGGCAACGGCCTGGCAGGGAAGATTAATGGAGGTAAAAAAAGCAAAAACATCCTCCTGTGATATTGCAAGGTACTGAATTACATGCTATTTGGGTGCCAATACAGGAGGCAGTGATAAACGGAATAACCTTCAGTTAAATGGTGTGTTCCCTGAGGACGCCAACTTCCTGTTTTATAGTGTTTTTCACTGTAGCTTATCCTTCTGGATCAGTTAATTGTGTGTTTCTTTTTATCTTTCACTGATATCACCCAGTGTTGACTCCATAGTATTTCATTTTTTTATTCTTATAATCAATAAAGCTTTGCTACTCATTTGTCATTGAAAGTGTCAGTTTGTTTTTCATTCTGTGTATCTGGCTGACTTCCTGCTCGGATGGATGGAGGCATCTATTTAACTTTGATGGATCAAACATCGTACTGCTATTGATCAGTATCTTTTGCATGGCAACTCTTGTTCAAGAAAAGCCACAGAATTTTAACTTGTGTTGGTAAGCAGTAATACTAAGGACAAAAACCATAAATATTCTATTTACAGGTTAAGAATAATCTCTTCAACTAGAGCTCAGAACATACTTTTCGTTACATGGTAATATACATTCTGTGAATGTAAGAATTTTATAGTTTGAAAGAACTGCTTCAAACCCCTCGCTTTGTAAATAAAAAAAAAATTTAAGGTCAAGTGAGACAAAAAAAAAAAAAAAAAAGTGACATCAAGACCGTTCCAAACAGACAGTTTGGAACCAGGGCCAGAAACCTTTGTGGGAGATTGCAATGATGCCTCTGATTCAGGGGTCGGTAAACAATGACCCTCAGGGAAAATCTGGCCCTCTGGTTTTCTAAATAAAGTTGTTTTTTTTTTTTTTAAATTTTTTTAACGTTTATTTATTTTTGAGACAGAGAGAGACAGAGCATGAACGGGGGAGGGTCAGAGAGAGGGAGACATGGAATCTGAAACAGGCTCCAGGCTCTGAGCGGTCAGCACAGAGCCCGACGCGGGGCTCGAACTCACGGAGTGTGAGATCATGACCTGAGCCGAAGTCGGCCGCTTAACCGACTGAGCCACCCAAGCGCCCCTCTAAATAAAGTTTTATTAGAACACAGCCACACTTATCAGTGTGCTTATTATCGATGGCTGCTTTCATTCCATGGTCACAGAGTTGGGTAGTTGTGGCAGAAGCAGTTGGCCCGAGAGGTAAAAGGTACGTACCCTATGGCTTTCTACAGAAAAAGTTTGCATATACCTAGACTAATTCTTGACTCCTTTGCTGTGCTCCTCTCCCTCCCTTCTCCCTGCTTCCCAATGCTGGGCTCAGCCATATGACTGGGTCTGCTTATTCTTGTGACTCTGCTGTTGCAATGCAAAATGCCCGAGCTGGCCTGCTGGAGGATGAGGGGCAGGTGGAGCAGAGCCGAGTCATCTCAGTTCTCCAAACCAAGGCCAGCCTCGGCGAGCTGTCAGCTGGGCAGACCCCAGACAAGCGAGCAAGGTCAGCCAAGATCAGCAGAGCCACCAGGCACGAAGGGTATTATTCATGCAGAATAACTTGGCCTCTAAAACGGAGACTGCTCTTTGGAGAATCATGTGGTAGTTAGGGACTTGGATTTGAGAGAGAAGTAAACCTAGGTTTAGGTTCTGACTCTGCCGCTTTTTGGTGGCATGACCTTTGCCTCTAAAATCGTGTTGCCTCTCAAATCTCTATTTTTGCCCTGATTTTAGTAATGGCTGTTTTCTTGACATCTGGTTTTCCTCATTTCTAGACAAACAGGAAGACTGTATTTTTCCATCTTCTTGAAGATGCATGTGGTCATGTGGCTTGCGGTGGCCAACAGACCGTGGGTGACAGTGCTGTGTGTCTCTCTTGATGGAAGCGTTGGTTGCTGATATCTGTTCTCCACGCCCCTGACGTGGCATCTGGGGAAGATTGGGTTGATGTGGAGGTCAACACTGAGCTACCACCTGGCAGCTGGTTTCCTTGGGGAGGCACCTGGACTCACAGTGGACTTTTCAGGAGTGAGAACTTAACTTCTGTTGGGTTAAGTTATTGGAGGTTGGGGGATGCTGGTTACTACAGCTGAGCAAATAGTTTCTTGAGAATCTTAATTTTTTTCTGAGGTAGAAACTACTACAAACAGAAAAAGTTGTGGTGGAGAGAATGGCGTCACTGTGAGTTAGTCAACCTCCATTTATCCAAAACTGATTGTGTGCCAAGGAGGAAGGGGAAAACAGTGCAGCTCCTGGGGTCGAATTCAGGACTTGCCGTTAAATAAGCTGCATGACGTGTGGAAGTCACTTCATGCTTTCGGTCCTCAATTTCTAGTAAAATAGGGATAAACCTGTGCCCTTTACAAGTCATTGTGAGGGATTCAATGAGGTAATATTATGATGAAGTATCTAGAGTCTTGGATGAATTGGTGGCACTGTTGTCTTCCAGACAGATAGGATGAAACTTTCTGGAGCCTGGGTCGCCAGGCGGGGACTACTTGCGCCATGAAAGCTGGGTGGTGATTGGGGAAAAACCCAAGTTCCTTCCAAGAAAGGCTCAGAAGGTGTACAAGAACTCTGGGCAGGTGTGAAGGCAAGGAGGCCAGTGAAGGGGGATTAAGGACACGTGGGGGACCCCAGTTGTCACCTCAGGAACCCTGAGAGGCAGAGTAGAAGCCACATGCAGGGCCTTGGAGCCCAAGAGGCCTGAGTATGAATCTTGGCTCTGCTCTGACATATTTTCTGTGTGACAATGGGCAGCTTATTTAACCTCTCTGGACTTCAGTTTTCTCATCTGTGAACTAGGGATGACAATAGTACTGACCTCGTAAGGTTGATGTGAAGAGAAAATGGGAGAATATCTGTAAAGTACTCATGGCAACTACTTAAACATTGGGTGCTGTTCTTTACCATTGATGTTAATCCACAAATTTAGGAGGTATGCAGGCGTGCCCAATTCAAGTGGTATCCACCTAGTACCTCCCCACCCAGTAAACACCACCCAGCTTCCCTCAAAGGAATGTAGAGTGGGGAGGTGGGCTGTGGTACACAACCAGGCTGTTGCTTGGCCGATGTGATGATGGGGCGGCTTGGCCAGTATTCAGACCTTAGAGGGTAATATTTTGGAAGCAGACTGAACGTGCTGAGTTATAATAAGTTTCTTGCCTGATGATGCTAAACAGAACTGAGCCCTGTGGGGGCTTTGAAAACAAAACAACCTAATTCGATCTTGCCTGAACATCTCTGTAAAGGATATGTGAAGGCCTAGTCATGATCTCCTGTATCTCCTAGCCCAGAGGAATTCAGTATGAACTTGAAATCTCAGAGGCTTAAAATTTTTAGCTTCTTTTAAGGGAGGAACAAAAAAGAATAAAAACTTCTTGATTTATTCTCTTCTAGTTGCATAAAGATAAGAATCCTGCAGATTAAATTATGTGGCAGTTTCCATTTCTAGTTGGGCAATGTTAGCAATATGGAGACCATGAAAAAGAATAATTATATTGTAGACACGAGGTACATGTTCCAACTGAATGCCTCTGGTCCCTTCTTTTAATTGTTGAGTGCCTCTGGGGTTTTAGCTTATTGGAAGGATCGGGAAGCAATATTCTAAGTGGGCCAACTTCCAGAAAACAAGGATGAAAGTTTTTTTCCCCTTGCATTTCCCTGGCAAGTACCATGTGGGATGCACATAGATAAAACGACCAACTTAGATCTGAGCAAGGACTGTCAGATGAACCGTTGACAGCCTGCCGGGAGGCAGAACAGAGGCCCCTGTTGAAGGCTCTGAAACGGTTCTCTACTCAATAGCTACCAGTGGGCATTTGAGGGCCCCTTTCAAGTTTACAAGTACATTGCAAAGTTATGTATCACTTGGCTAAAGATGTTGCAATTATATTCGCTTGAAACCGACATTCGCTTGAAACCGACAGTGTGTCACATGATGGGGAGGAAAAAAGAACTTTCAGTCTGTCACAAGAGAAAGACACCCCACGAATTAATTTTCTCAGCAGTCATTTTTTCTTTCTTTTTTTTTTCCTTAGAGGAGAATCTATTTAAATTAAAAAAGCTTTTTAAAATATTTATTTACTTTTGAGAGAGAGAGAGAGAAAGAGAGAGAGGGAGAGAGAGAGAGTGCACCAGCAGGGGAGGGGCAGAGAGAGAGAGAGAGAGAGAGAGAGACAAAGACACAGAATCTGAAGCAGGCTTCAGGCTCTGAGGTGTCAACACAGAGCCCGACGCGGGGCTCCAACTCACAAACCGTGAGATCATGACCTGAGTTGAAGTTGGACGCTCAACCAACTGAGCCACCCAGGTGCCCCCTGAACAGTCATTCTTGTGGTGGTTCTTGCCCATGCCAGGGTAGAAGACTCAAAGAATTGAAATGATAGAAACAAAGACTTTTTGTGATTTTTTTTTTTTTAAGGCTAATATGATGGGATTGTATTTACTTTGGAAGTCTTTGAATCTGAAAGTATTCCTCTCTGTTGCTACGTTGATAATGCATTCAGAATAGATATTAAAATACTTTCAGGCTTAAAACATAAAAGCAGATGTGGCTCTAGCTGTATACTGGATTGGTAAGTGGAACTCCTACTGTCAGCCTCAAAAGGATCTGTTCTCGTCTAGAAATTCAGATAGCTATTTTATTAAAAAAATTTGTTTTTAATGTTTTATTTATTTTTGAGACAGAGACAGAGCATGAATGGGGGAGGGGCAGAGAGAGAGGGAGACACAGAATCTGAAGCAGGCTCCAGGCTCTGAGCGGTCAGCACAGAGCCCGATGCGGGGCTCGAACTCACAGACCGTGAAATCATGACCTGAGCCGAAGTCGGACGCTTAACCGACTGAGCCACCCAGGCGCCCCCAGATAGCTATTTTAAAGAATATTGCAAAAAAGTAAGCAATATTATCAAAAGTACCTCATTGTTAGAGGTATGACTTCCAAGGGCAAATTTTATTTTTGTCCTTTTATTTTGCTTCTCTCCTTTGCATGCCTTTTCAGTTGTTTTGGGGTACGTGATCTATTCAAAGTATATATATTTTTAATGTTTATTTTTGAGGGAGAGAGACAGAACACACGTGGGGGAGGGGCAGAGAGAGAGGGAGACACAGAATCGGAAGCAGGTTCCAGGCTCTGAGCTGTCAGCACAGAGCCCGGCATGGGGCTTGAACTCACGAGCTATGAGCTCAAGACCTGAGCCGAAGTCAGATGCTTAACCGTCTGAGCCACCCAGGTGTCCATCGAAATATTTTTCTAACTTGGTTTAATTTTTAGATGTAAGCATTTTGCTTAGAGGACCCCAAGAATGGTCTTGTGGTGTAACTTTC
The DNA here is from genome assembly GCF_028749965.1 of Puma concolor. Taxonomy (NCBI): domain Eukaryota; kingdom Metazoa; phylum Chordata; class Mammalia; order Carnivora; family Felidae; genus Puma; species Puma concolor. Next base: position 77,418,271 of record NC_141677.1, read on the forward strand.
TTCTGTTCTGGCTTCAGAAAATTCAGAAGGTATTTCAGCACTGCTGTGAAACCTAATTAATGTAATTAAATTGCTTTTAAATTTCAAGACAAAAGCAGCTGGATAAGTGTGAGCCAAGGTCTTACCCTTGTACTCTATGGGAGAGTGTGTACCCAGAGTCACTGGGAATGACAACTAGTTGACTGCCACATGGCTCGGTTTCTACTCTATTTGCAGCCAAGACATTAAAGTGTGTGTGTGTGTGTGTGTGCGTGTGTGTGTGTGCACGTGCGTGTGCCCACACGTGTGCCCACATGTACGTGTGTGTGTTTGCATGTTTTCAAGCAAAGGTTTGTTATATTAAGACAGACATTCCTTGAATCTCTTTTGTTTCCAAGTAATGCAGTTATGATTTTTACAGACATTATCCTTGGTTCTACCTTTGATACATAAAATCACAGAAAATGAATGGAAACTAGAAAAACCAAAGTAATTTGCAAGTCTATGCTTGATTAATTGGCTTTGGGGATTGGAGTGTGATCCTATGGGCAAGGAAATGAGGTTTATATTTTGAGTAGCCTGGAGACCCAAACTCGAATCCAGTGTTTCCAGAAGGCATTCAGGCACAGGCCTTGGGAGATGGGCAAGGCCATTGCTCTTATCATTCTGGCTCAGGACGGCTTCCTGTGGTTTCCAGACCCCCGGGGCCAGAGGCAGTGTGGCATTTGGAAGAAAACCCACCCACGTACATGTTGCAGAAACATGAATGTTGGTTTAAAGTCTTTGATTAATACTTTAATTAAGAGGCTCTTAGGTGTAAAACTCAACCCAAGAAGTGAATGTGCCAGAGATACTTGCATTTCTGAATATGTGTGAGAAGTGGCGGATTCTCAGTGCCTGGTTTTCTGATGCTTCAGTCTCAATATCCTCAATCAGTTCCCAGCTCTTCCTTTGGAAGCTGTAACGGAGTTCCTTTCCTGATCCCAAACTAACCATTGGTGAAGGTGTTCTTTCCCAAGCGCTTGGCTTTTGGTGGCCTCCAGAAAGCTGCCCACCGGCCTGGGTCTCACTGCAGAAGAGACTCTTTGTCATCAGAGGAAAGCAGATTTCCAGTATTTTGCAGCTGACATCATTGTGTTGGTTCCATTTGGTGACTGCATCTTGTTCTGGTACCTCCAGAGCCTTCTCAAAAAAGAGCCTCATGCAATGGCACTTTTAAACCTTCCAATTAATTGAAAGTACGTTGGGGTTGCTGGCTTTAAGGATGACTCCCTTCTATGTGATCTTAAGCACTCTAGAGTATCATAAACCCTGGAGTAGAATCACTGAATTGCAGAGGAGAGTTTTATTTATTTGTCCTTGTGATAATTTGAGTTTTCCCAAGAGTTTTGTATTTTTTTTCTTTTTCAAAAGTTTTACCTTTGAGACGCCTTTATTTGAGAATTGTTGTAGTATTCACTCTTCTACCCAAATTAGTTTTTGACCTTCTTGAGGGCAGAGAGAGTGACTTTATTTTTTTCAGTGAGTTAGGTCACATTGTTCTGTGGTGGTGAATTTTTTTTATTGTGGGGGCAACAGCATTTATTTCTCCTTTAGGCACGGTAGGGGGCTCTTGTACCCTGGGGCTCTTGTCCTGACATTGGGAAACTGAGGCTCCTGAAGGCTGAGGCCAAGGATGGATACCCAGGTTCTTCAGGTCCCTGGGGCAGGTGGTGACACCAGCCATATACCACACTGCTGGAGGCCACGTCACATGTGCTTCCAGTCCTGGTGTCCTGCCACCCACCCTAGATGCCCCCACCAACCCTCACTACCCCAGGGGTCCTGCAAGAGGGAGGGGCACCCAGGTAGCTCTGGCGTTGGATAGGCTGGGGTTCAAACTGCTTCAACTAAAGCACATGGTCATGGTCTTCCTCAGGTTCCCCTCTAAATGACACTGTGTGTTCTTGCTTATTGACATGTTGGGGGCTCTGACCAGACCAGGGCTGAAGAAGGCACTTTCTTCCAGGGGTGGGAGAATGGGGCAGGTAAACAGGGGATTCAGGGACACTCCCATGTGGCCTGTGCAGGGTAGGATCAGGCCTGGAGGCCACACAGCCTCTCATATGGCCATCTCTCCCTTGTTGCTGGACCATCCTGGCCCCATCGGCAGTGGGGAGGACAGAGCAGGCCAGGCCAGGGATGGGTTCTTGGCCTAGGGAGGTCTCAACATCCATTCAACATCCATCATACTTGGTACAGTTCTAGGTTTGTAATAGATATTCAAGAAATAATTTTTAACACTATATACATGACTTTCTGTGTTTGTCTAGTTTGCTTTAGGATTGATTTGCCTGGGCTCTAGAGTTTTCCGTGGAGAACTGAAATCAGATGAATTTTAAATCTACTAGTTTGCATAGACTGGGAGTTCTCAAACCTGGCTGCACATTAGGACAAATCACTGAGTGCTTCTGGAAGAAACTGCTGCTTCTTCTCCAGCTGCAGATTCTGCTTTCATTGGTTGGAGAGGGGGCTGGTGGGTGGGCAGGGGGAGCTGCACATCAGGATTTTACAGCCCATCCCTGGATCTAATGTGTAGTCAGGGTGAAGACCACCCACCTGGACCATGGAGGTCATTTCCGGTCCATTCCCGGAGCAGACTACCTCTCTTCTTTATAAGCCAGAAGTTTCGTAACTGGCTACCAATTTTGCTTCTGGAAAATCCACTGAGCATCTTGAGAGACAAATGTTTGGTTAACTGAAGTCCTTTTATAGTGATACTGGGGGGTTGCCTGACATAGATGCTTGCCCGGGACACGATTTCTCAACACATACTTTAACAGCCATTTTTTGGCCGACATTCTGAGCACAGCACCAACATTCAGAATAACAGCAAGATCCTGTTGGAAAACTGTGTCCTCTGCAGGTAGGACTAAGGAGCAGGTTTGCACAGGGCTGACTGCCTCAGAGCCACAAGGACCCTTCTCTCTGGGAAGGGTTTTCTGAGGAAAGACAAACGGAGGGTAGAGTCCACACCTGTCATGTGACAGCTCCTTCTGGGCATTTTCATCTTCTGACCTTATTGACTCAGCATCTGTCAGTTGACACTTGCTATTTTATGGGATTGCATCTAGGCAAGTTCAATTTTGCCTAAGGTGGGTTTTTTGTTTTTTTTTTTAATCTGGAAAACTGGCATATATATTTTCCCATCTGTAGCCAAGACTAACTCTTAGGGAAGCCAGTCGTATCAGGTGATATGTCATGGTGGGACATGTCTTAGGCCAGGAGTTAGGGACTTGGCTGTGTGGCCTTGGGTATATTCCTCAACCCCTCTGAGCCTTAATTTCTTTTCTGTAAAAGGGAACTATCTATCACCTGCTTTGCCAATGTTATGGAGCTCTTAGAAGGATCATAGGAAATAGCATGTGAGTAATAATAAATGCGAGACCAGCCCCAAACTCTCATCTGCTATTAGCTGTGAGGAAACACAAGCAGAAGTTCCCATGTCAGAAACTCATGGCAAAATGCACTCTCCCCGGCCACCCACAGAACTGATCCATAAAGTCGAGGGCCATTTCCAGAAAATCAATGGAGTCTCCACAGAGATAGGAAAGTAGCCGTGCTCTTTGCCGACTGGCTGTTAATGCCCTCTGATCGGGGGGCCTGGGTGCCTGCTGGCGCTCAGCCTGGGAAAGCCAGCAAAGCCATGGAAAGAGCTGGTCCAGATGGCGTGTGAATGGCTGTGAGATGCGGTTAATGGATGGGTGGGCAGAGAAGTGGCCCGGGGTGATAGTGGGTCTGGGAGGGATGGCTGCCCTGGCCCCAGATGCCCCCTCGCTTGCTGCTGTGCCCATGGGGGCATCTCAGTGAAAAGCAAAACATGAGTTCTGCCCCTTGTCACCTAGCTTCAGCCACTCATGCCCTTTCCTCTGGGGTGGCCTCGGCCTGGACTGGGGCTCTGTCCATCCCTAGCTCCCCCCTGTGCCTCGGTTTCCCAGGGTGGGTCCTCAGGGAGGGGGGCAATGTCTGCACCCCTGGAACCCCCTACAGCCTCACCTGCGAGTCTAGGTCCCTGACTTTCCATGAGCCCAGGGGATGATCGTGTCAGGACCGCAGAGGTCACAGCAATGGGGAGTGAGTGCTCGGGACTTCGGCTGGTGGTTCATAGGTCCACAGGATTTGAGGGTGGAAATGCTGTAGAGGTTTTCCACGCAGTCCTCAGACTTTTAGGTGAGGCCCAGATAAAAAGTGTCTAATTCGAATGAGAATAAAGGAGTTTGCTGTTCTGGGGTGGCTCTGTCTGAGACTGAGAAGTCGGGGGAGACATCGGAGACAGCCATGTTTGAGCTGGGTCTTAAAGGCTGAGGGGGATTCATGACAAATAAAAGAGAGAGTTGGATTTTCCAGGTAGGCATAGGGAATCATTCCTGCAGAAAGAGTCAGTCTCCATAAATGTTCCATTTCCTCTTTCCCTTTCTCCCTCTCTTGGTTCATTAATTTGTTCCTTCCCTCCTTCCCTTCTCTACCCTCTCTCTCTCTCCTTCCTTCTTTCTCTCCACCCCCATCATGTCCTATCTTCCTTCCTTTGCTTTTGGGCAAAGAGTCTGGAACCGTGGGGCTGCTGGAATCTGAGTGACCTTGAAGCAGCTTTGGCTTTGGGACATGGCCAGCAGTCACGAGCAACTCAACCATCCTCCAAAAGCTTGGACGATCTCAGAGGCAGTCTTGCTGGGATACAGCAGTCTGGTCAGAGGGTGGGGAGGCCAAGGAGGTAGAGATGGGAAGGCAGGATTTTGATAAATAAGAACCACAGTTATTTCTCACCAGATTTACTGAGGTATGATTGGTACGTCAAAATTGTATATATTTAGGGCATACAGTGTGGTGTTTTGATATATGTATACATTGTGGAATGATCATCACAATCAAGCCAGTTAACATACACATCCCTGGGGTGCCTGGGTGGCTCAGTCGGTTGAGTGTCTGACTCTTGATTTAGGCTCAGGTCATGATCCCAGAGTTGTGGGATTGACCCTGCGCTGGGCTCTTTGCTGAGTGTGGAGCCTTCTTAAGATTCTCTCTCTCTCTCTCTCTCTCTCTCTCTCCCTCCCTCCCTCCCTCCCCCTTCTCAGTCCCTCTCCCTGCTCCCACTCTCTCTCTATCTAAACCACCCCCCAAAACTGAAAAAAAACCCATTTCCATCCCTTCACCTGGTTACCTTTTATTTTTTGGTGTGTAATGAGAACACTTGAGATCTACTTGCTTAGCAAATTTCAATTATACAACACATTATTATTAACTGTAGTCACCATGCTGTACCTTAGGTCTCCAGAGCTTACCATGGGTTTTTATAAGCTCATTTTGGAAGGAGGTAATTCCACTGTGCCAGCACAACATTTTAGATTCTGTTCCAGTCATGTGGTGGTGAAGAAGGCAGATACCCCCCTGATTTGATCAGAAAATGGGGAGCCTAGTAGCAGGTGCTAACAGATGTGTTTCTTCCTATGACTTTTAGGGTTCTGGGCATGTGGGCAGCTGAGTCCCAGCAGGGCTGGGAGACTGCATATGCACATGGTGTGCCGCAGGGGGTGGGGCAGTGGGTGGTGGCAGGACAGCTGGGGCAGGGCTGGCATCTGCCCAAGTCCTACAGGTGCCACCTCATCCTGGGCTCGCGGCCAGGCTTCCCCACCACGTGTCACCCGAGGGCTTGCAGCCCAGATCACTTACTGTCCTCTTGACATGGGAATGGAGTGCTGCTCCCTCGGGCTGAGTTAATAGACTCTCACTGAAGGTTGATGGTGATGGGGGGGGGGCGGTTATAGCACAAGACAGAGTAAGAAATAACTACCAAGAAAAAGCGGGCACCCCTGTGCTCAGTCTGCCAACCCTGTATTTCTCCCTGGCTCTTTTTCACTGGTCCTAGGGTCTGCTGGGGTGGCCTGATTGCTCTCTAGACCCTCCTTCCTCTTCAAGCTCCAGACTCCCCACCCACCAGGGAAAACAGAGTTAGTTTTTTCTTGGGATCCCCTCTCCCTGTCCGCATAGACCCTGCTGTTGATGAAGACCCACCAGTGAGCTTTTCTAAAGCACGCATCTCAAAATGAACCCTGTCTCTGCCCTGGGATAGGAGAATGCTGGCAGTGGTGTGTGTTCTAGCGAACGTGTGTGTGTGTGTGTGTGTGTGTGTGTGTGTGTGTGTGTGTGTGTGTGTGTGTAATCCTGATATTGGGCAAAATGTATAAGTGAAAGTCAATTGGTTATTATTCTTGGTCTTTAGTTTTACCCAAAGCTGGCAGACATTCTTTTTCCAGGATCTTCATCTTAACCTTGGTTGGCTTCTTCCCTTCTCTCTACTCTAATTTCCTTAGGGATATGGGCACTAGGAATACCCAGGGAAGGAGGCAGAGAAAAAGGAGGAGGAGGAGGAGGGAAAGAGAGAGAGAGAGAGAGAGAGAGAGAGAGAGAGAGAGAGAGTCAGTCTGAGTATAGTTGTGTGTGTGTATGTTGGTATGTATCTGTGTGTGTCTGTGTATGTGCGCAACTGTTTGTGTGTGTGTGTCTGTGTGTGTGTGTCTGTGTCTGTGTATATGTTGGGATGATCTGAGGTGGATTCTGGGGTGGAGATCCTAGAAACACACTACATTAAGCAATGGTACAGGAAATAAACCCTAAACCCATCAGACCTGGAGAAGTCTGGGAGGGGTAGGAGGCACAATGTCTTACCCCAGATAACTCTCTTTCTTCTCCTCCAAGACTTTTGATTTTAGTCCTTATGAACTGGGGGGTGGGTAGGGATTTCATTTGGGAAACCAGGTGGAGCTCTGGTCTTTGAGGGCAGGAGGCTGGGCGTTCCTGGGCTTTGGTGAGGTGACTCTCCTTCCTGGGAGTTAAATGACGATGTGCAGAGAGAGCACATGGAAATTGCAAGGCACCCTGGGCATGAAGACTGATTTAGCTGTCAGAGTGTTCTTCCTACAGAGTCCAGGGTCTTTGAGGGCTGGGCTGGGGCTCTCAACTTCTCAGTTGCTTTCTCTGTGTCTTCTTTTTCTTTTCTCTTTTTGTTCTATCGTCTATCTCCCATTGCCATTGTCCTTTCTTGCTGTCCACTCTTCTACAAGTTAATACCTCTTCCTTGGGTAAAATTTGCTCCTTAACATAGAATCTCTTTCTCCTTTGATCTACTTTAAGTTCTTATGGAACCAGAGTATTGTGCTTGCACCACTGTTCAATCCTCGGAGTCCTCGGAGTTTGGCCAGCATTGAAGAGCAACATTAGGTCTACCCACACTCTGGAAGGTACTCTCAGAGTACTGGATGGCACCCTCAATGTAGACATTGCAAAGATTGTGACAGGATTTCCCAAGGTGTGTGTATAAAGCACTGGCCCCTCAGATGCTCTTGGAGAGGAATGTGGGGGTGCGCACGCTGTCTACCCCGTGACGATTCACGACGCATGTCGGCATTTCAAAGGCTCTGAGAACGAGCAGCTCCATTGCTTGGTGGGGTTTGTCAACACTGGGCCTTAACAGAGAAAAAGGCAGCGGTGTGCAGGGGCTCAACATAAATAGAACAGTTCTCTGTAATCTAACCCTGCTTTTGAACTTATGAACATAAGTAGGAGAATAGAAGACATGAACGAAGAGTTGTAACTATGACTGAAATTGATGAAGTCTTTGCTATTCTTCCTTAATTCTCATAATAAGGTTTCTTGTCAACTTGTAAAATTGGGTGTTTCTTATTGAGAAGGAAACTTACGTCATAACTTCTAAAAGTCTATAACTTCTGAAAGAGTTACTATGCTTTCTTTTATTTCAGATTTTTCTCTTCCTTATTCTTTTTTTGCACACATACATTATATATTCATAAACTGATAAAAAAAAAACATCATAAATGTAGGGAAAGGAAAAAGTGGCTTATAATTGAGAAATTCTGCTCAAAAAAGAAAAAAAAATGCCTAAGACGGTCAAGTAAAACAGACTTTAAAAAACTGCTAGAAGATGAAGCACCTGGGTGGCTCAGCTGGTTAAGTGTCTGACTTCGGCTCAGGTCATGATCTCACGGTTCGTGGGTTCAGGCCCCATGTTGGGCTCTGTGCTGCCAGCTCAAGCCTGGATCCTGCTTCAGGTTCTGTGTCTCCCTCTCTCTCTCTGCCACTCACCTGCTCATGCTCTCTCTCTGTCTCTCTCTAAAATGAATAAACATTAAAAAAAATTCTAAAAGAGCCCAACTTTTAAAATTAAGAGGTAGAGATACCACTCTCTATTGACAAAGAGCAGAGCACATCATGAGTTCCTGATGGGGACAAGTCAAGCAAAGGTTTGAATTAGTTGGTACTGGCTTGCATAGTCTTCAACAGGCTTATCTCTATCTTGGGTACTTTTTCTTAAACTTTTGGTCCAAGAATAAACATAACCGAAGTGACTCCAGAGAACCCCTCCGAATGAGCTCTACATTAATGGAACAATGCTTACCGAATGTTTAACGCGAGGAAAACACTGCAGGAAGCAAGGTGAACTGCTTCCTCTCCTCAAGGAGGTTACTGTCGGGGGGGGGGGGGTGGCGGGGCTGAAATATAAGGAAACAAAACACTTCAGTCCAAAGAAAATGATGGCACATGGGGCCTAAGGGAAGCAGCACTCTTGTTATGATGGGGGATCAGGGACAACTTCCTGGATGAGCACTTGGAGTTGAGCCCTGAAGGATGTGGAGTTGCAAGAGGTGGTGGTGGTGGCGGTGGCATCAGCCCAGATGGAGGACACCGTGTGCATGAGAAAGCCCAGAAAGGCATGTTAAGGGAAAAGTAAACAGAGACCGACCTATCTGTTTTGCAATATATTCTAGTACAAATTTTCTAAGTGGAGAAATCGTGCAAGATAATACGGGGAAGATAGATTGAGTCTTTATTTTGAAGGTTCTTAAATCCTGGAGAAGAGAAGGGAAAGTTTATTCAGTAGACAATGGACACTCAAGGAGGGCATTGAAAGGGTGTTTCCACCAGTGGTTGTCCTGGCTTAATGCTGAGGTTGGCCTTCCAGCTGGCCATTCAGGGATGGCTCTGAGAGAATGGTGAGAAGACCAGTTATGAAAAGTAGACCGGGCATCACAGTAGCATAAACCAGGGCAAGGGCAGCAGGAATAGAAAGGAGGCTGAGCTATGAAAGTTGTGCTGGGGAAGCGATCTCAAGGGGGAGGCAAAGCCCAGTGGGCCCTTGCGTTTTGTGTCTGAGTGTCTGGAAGGAGGTGGGGCAGAAATCAGGAAGTCTGGAGGTGCTGTTTGAAGGGAAGATAATGAGCTGACCTTGCACAGATCAAGTTTAAGGGCTGGAGCACCATTGGGAACAGGGTCACTGGGTTTCTAGGGAAGAGCTGAGGCAGTGGGACAGAGCTGGGACAGAGCTGGGAGAGAGCTGGGAGGGAATGATGAGGTCCGTGGTCAGACTCAAGGTGGAAACGTCTTTCTACAGAAAGCGGGGCAGGGAAATTGAATTAAAAATGTGAAGGAGGGAAACGGTGTGAAGAGGTAGGAAGCCAGCCAGCAGGAAAGGTAGAGGAGAAAATGTTCAGAAGTGCATGTGTGCACATGTGCATGTGTGTTTGTAAATTGTCCCAAATGCTGCTGAAAGACTCAGGAGGATGATGGTGGAGAGTAGGGTTTCTGGATTGAAATTTGGGAGGTCTCAGGGGCTGACCCTGGGGAGTTGGGTTGCAGAGAGTGGGAGAGGGAGAAGCCAGATTGAAAGTTTTGGGGAAAGTTGTAAGTCTCCCTTAGGTATTTTTTATCTTTCTCTTTAAAAATGCCTTCCATTTTTACAGTGTCATTAAAAAGTCTGACTGGCATATTGCAATGACAAAACCAGGCACTCTAATATCCTAAATGTGAATAAGTGCGCTTTAGTAGATCCGGGAGACTGGTTAATGGACTGGAGAATTATTTTTCAGGCATTCCATGCTGTCCAAATTGGGTTAATGTACCCCTGAAAAGTAAATCAGTTACTCCTCGTTGACTAGTCAGGTTAGACCAACTGTTCCTGAAACCTTAGGACACATTAGCTGCCTAGATACTGTTTTTCATAATGTGTGTTTATTGGATCAGCACTCTATAAATCCTGAATTTTCAGGCAAAATAGCTCTTCACAGCTGCAAACATATACCATAACTTTATAAGTGGTCATTAGTTTGATAGAAGATATTGAGTGCCTTGTGTTGTGAAAGCGATCTTTGACATAAGAATAGCATCAGTGAGCAGACTCAAATGTCTCATGGCTCACACACCAGAAGACATTAGTGTCTTGTAATTGTCGGTCTGTCAATTAGCAGCAATGGCTTTTTCAGAGAGGCATATTTTGTGGTTAACTGAGTGTACCTTTCTTTCCAGGCCATGGGAAAAAATCTAATTATGGTATTCTTGAGCCTCTGATCTAAAAAAAAAAAAAAAGATAATTTTTTAAAGAGATCTTTTTTTCCTTCTAACTTTGTCCTGATCTCCATTATAAATTAGATCTTTGAGGTTTTATGAACATATTCAGTATAGAAATAATATTAAGTAACCTTCATTTCTGATCCTTCCCTCCTCCATCTCAGTTCTCAACTTGATAAAACAGTTTCAGTTTTAACTTGGAAAACGCAGGGAGCCAAACAGAAGGTGTGAAGAAATAGGACTGAAATTGAAATGGTCTCCACATCCCAGCCATTGGACCTGGCAGGGCTGGCAGACAGGTAGGTGAAGGATGGAAATTTAGTCTGTACTTCTTCATACCCTTCCCAAGTGAACCCTCTTCCCCCTCCAAGAACTCGGTTCCAGACAGCTCCCTTCCCTGGAGTGGATTTTCTGGCCTGAACTATTGAACTCCCTCACAGCAGAGGTCCAATTGTTGAATGTGCAGCCCTGTATTTGTGCTTAAAAAAAGGTGTCGTCCTCCAAAGACTGAACTCAAATGGGGGATTTCAGTCTGTAGAGAAACACTTTTTTGGGGGTGCAGTGGGGGGAACAGGTTAGAAGGCTCTTCTCTAACGAGAATATGTCAACTCCATCTATGAATATGAGTCCATTCCTACTTTCTAGTACTTCCTTACATTGGATATTGGAGGGAGAGAAGAAGGTTGCATGTTTCAGAGAGAAGTTTGCTTTATTAAATGGGGTAGAGTAGAACTAAAGCCACAATTAGAAGACCTAGAGTTATAATTTGCTTCCTTCATCCTGACTTCAGCTCTTCAGAGGAGATATTATACATGTTTGATTAGACTCTTCCTTGAATTCCCATTTAGTTCTTAGGAGAGAACGTCTTAGTGAGATATGTCTAGTGGTTTGCTGATAGATGTCCCACACCCCCTCCCCCCAACTCCTGCCAAAATATGTGCTTCTGTCAATTTCCGTTGTGTAAATACTTCTTCTATGGCCGATTCCACCTACCAATGAGATGCCACTGAATGAAGAGTGGGAAAAGCACACATTTGGCCCTTAAGAGCCAGTAAAGACTGGTTCTAGCCTCCCACTGGGTATGTAGCTTCTAGTGCCAGTCTCAGTGATGGAAGGAATGCTTGTAAATATTCTTGGAGAGGAATCTCATGGTTCTAGGTATTCTTAAAGCTAGAAATGTAGGTTTTCTTGATAAACACCATCTAAATTGCTGAGGGTTGTTGAAAGTAAAGCGTGAAACATAGGGTTATCAGAATATAGCTCAGCGATTTTCAATTTTATGATGACCATAAAATATCAAATAATGAGGCTTAATCCCTTTCGCACAATTCCACCATCTCCTTATTCACACCTAGCCATTCATATTGCCCAAACATGTCTTCCATGCCTTTGTACTCAATTTCCCTTTTGCCTGGAATGTCCTTCCTTTCCCTTTCTCCTCACCACCTAGAAACCTGTGCCCATCTTTAAGACCCAGCTCAGGTGTTACCTCCTCCCATTATTCTGGTCCCAGCAGGCCAACTTAATTCTTCTTTCCTTGGTATTCCTGTTATGCCTTTATCTTATTTCATCGTAATGGTTAGTCTCTGTCTTTCCCACTGGCCTGCAAACTTCTTGAGGCTGGAGATTGTGCCCGCAAAGTCCCATGCTAAGTAAGGCCTGTTGTGACATAGATTTTGTCCACTTCTCTGGCCTCATTTCATGCCCGGCTCTTCCACATTCTCATCACTTTGGCCATTTTGGACTTCTCATCTCCTCATACGTGCCATGCTTTCTTCACCTTCGGGGCCTTGGTCCATATTTCCATCTGCACTTGGGATTAGTTTCTCCCTTGCCTCTGCTCAGTGAACAGCTGCTTATCCTTAGATCTCACATCTTCAGGGAAGCCTTCTTACTTCCTCAGACTAAATGAGGTCTCCTGGATCGACGTTCCCATAGCAATCTGTACTTTTCGCCATTGCACCCAACACACTGCTGATCATTTAATGGTGGTCTTTCCTGCTAGACTTGCAGCAGCACGAGGACAAGAACCTGTCTCTTTCATTGATTTTTCAAGCCAAACACATCTCTGGGGCTCTGATATTTGCTGAATGATTAATTGCTGGAGAAATATTTAGTTTGGCTACCTGAGACTAAGAAGTTAAGAAGTAACTTGAACATCCAAAGAAGACCCAAGAGTGAAAATTAAATCTAGGAAGGCAACTTTGTCAGTGGAGAATTGGTGAATCATGTCTATGAGACAAATTTATTTAATTACCTGGTGTGACTGCTTCATTTGCAATGATTATTCATTCGCTGAGCTGGCTAAATTATGCTTTTATCATTCACCACCTCATTTTATTACCCTGGAGATCAGAGATGTAGATCTTGCGTGTTCATAAGAATGAGTTAAACCTCCCTTCTAATACAACGCAGGCCTTTGTGTGTGGAACGTTTGTTCAGCCACTCTCCCTGCCCTGGGAGGCCGTTCTGGGAAAAGGAGAGCAGGCACTTACCTTGCTCCTTATGTATTTCCTTTGTGAGTTGAAGGTTGATGCCTGGACTCCCCTCCTTTGGTTGTTCCATTTAAGTGGTGAGGAAAAGATCGAAGGCACTGAATGTAAATTCGAACATAATGTTTGCCCTTAGGGGCTGCGAGGCCCTGGGCACTACACACACAGGGTAGAATTTTCTGAGGTTCTGCCCTGTCCATCCCATTCATTCCCTCGGAACTGACCTCTGAAGGCACCTCTGTCTCCATGCAGGCAGCGATGGCTTGGCATCTCGAACTTGGCTTCTCCCCGCCTGCAGTAGTACCCTGGCTTGGTCTGGATAAGGTGTCACGTGTCCTGGTATACAAGCTTGGAAGTAGAGGAAAGCCTGACTGTTTCCTAGCCCAAGTGCCGATCTGTGGGAAGAGTCACTGCATTCCTGGAACCCAGTGGAAGCTGGGCCAAATCGGTCAACTGACTTGGCACCACTAAAATGCTCTGAGATTTTCCTGTCCTGACTGCCCTCAGTAGTTTGTTAAAATTCCCTGATGTTCCGGTGGTTCTTCAGGATAATACTTGTTTGTTCTTTGCTATTCTGTCTTTGAATCAGCGAGAAACAACCTTTATTGATCCCCATTGGTCCTCTGGGGGCCCCTGAGTAAGGTCACAGGGGAATATGTTGCTTTCTCCCCTACTCTTGAACTTAACTACTTTGAACCCTTCCAGAACTTTGCATTTACCCTTATTATAGTTCTAATGCAATGTGATTCAGCTCCCTCGGGGACATTGGCAATTTTGGGAGACACTTTTGGTTGTCACAACTGGGAAGACACTGATGGCACTTAGTGGGTAGGAGCCAAGGATGCCAAGGTAAACATTCTACAATGCTCGGGACAGGCTCTACAGCACAGGATTGTCTGGCCCAAGGTGTCAGCAATGCTGAGGCTGAGAAAGCCTGCTCTATTGCTATGTCATGGATGTGTCGTAAACCATAGCTTAACATTCACACGAATGTGAATGGAGCAGCACAGAGTTCTGAGCATGTGGTGTCTCCGGGGCCCAGTACAGAGCAGTGTGCATGGGGGGGGGGGGCCCTTGGGGATGCTTGCACTGAGATACAGTCACTACTTTCTGGAATCCTACCTTCACAGGTGTGACTTGATCTGGTTTTCTGATCCTACCAAGAGGCCCATGGGAATCTTTTGGAACTCATGTCTCCCCCAAGTTTTTCATTGTTAATTACTTTCCACGCCTATGGAAAAAGAAACTATTTTTTTTCCCTGCAAAAATGGGGAAAACAAAGGAAAATAATTTTTTTTTCTCTTGGTACTAAAGACTCTAGGTTTCTGCAAGTCAGTAAAGCTAAATAGTCTTGTTATAGAAATCGACATTTCCATTGTTCAGCCATTTTCTTTGCATTTCCAAGAAGACTCCCAGAAGCTATTGTTTGTTAAGATGCAAACACGCTGTTCTTTGCATTTTGACCTGAAGGTGTTCTGAGAGTGCAGAGTGCTTGGGACTCTGGGAGGGCCTTGTCCTATCCTGTTGGGGGAGAGGAGGGTGGCCCATGTCTGTAGGTCATGCTAGGAGAGTAAGGAGAAGGGGTGAGGCAAAGCTGTTATTCTCATTGTTCGGAATGTGGGTCGATGTTTAAAAATGTTATAGAGGGATCAAAGAGTGCAGAGAATAGGAAAGTCTATCAGAGGTTTGGGTTTAAGAATCACTCTGTATTAAAGAAAAATTGATGTGGTAGTGTTATTTTATTGCTTTTGGAAACTCAGCTGGCAATGTGACAGTTGACAACATTTCATCACTTGGTCACCAGTTGGGTGAGAAATCAAATCAGGGGTGCCAGAGTGGCTCAGTTGGTTAAGCATCTGACTCTTGGTGTCGGCTCAGGTCATGATCTCACAGTTCGTGTGTTCAAGCCCTGCGTTGGGCTCTGTGCCGACAGCGCGGAGCCCGATTGGGATTCTCTCTCCCTTTCTCATTGCCCCTTCCTTGCTCTCTCTCTCTCCCTCTCAAAATAAATAAAGCATTAAAAAAAAAGAAATCAGATTAAACTTTCTGTATGCTACAATTATAACTCTTCCCTGGCTAGGAAATTCTAGATTTCCAAGAGTATTAAATCTTATGCTCTGCGTTTCCTCTGTGACCATGGGGTATAAACATATTACCCTTACTTTGGAGATGTTGGTCCAGCATCTGTCCTGCAGGTGAGAGAAGGGGATGGTGAGGACATAGTGCCTCTCCTGAGGCAATGAGCCCTGGATGGGATCGTCTTGTGCTTCATGGGATTTATTAGAAAAACAGGAGAGCGACTGAAGAAAGCCGTTAGCATTTCTGTTAGGATGGTTTTCCCAGAAAAGGCAAACTGATGGGAGGTGAGGTACAAAGAAACTCAGGGGTGTGTGTGATGCTGAGGTCAGATTTATTATTATTTTTATAACAGCTTTCTAGAGATACAATTCACATATTGTATGATTCACCCATTTAAAATATACAATTTAGTGAGTTTTAGTCTGTTCACAAAGGTGTGCAACCATCATCACAATCAATTTTAGAGTGTTTCCATCAGCCTCCAAAGAAACCTGTATCCGTAAGCTAACAGTTCCCATCCACCCCACCCCCCAGCTGCCCGGCACCTAGCAACCACGCCTCTAACCTACTTTTTGTGTGTATGTATTTGCTTATTCTGGGCAACTCCTTTCAATGGAATCATATGATACGTGGCCTTTTGTGACTGGCTTCTTACCCTTTGCACGATATTTTCAAGGTTCATCCATGTTGTTACGTGGATCAGAACTTTATCCTTTTTTAAGGCCAAAAAATATTCTGTTGTATGGATGTAGCATATTACGTTTATCCGTTCATCAGCTGTTCACGGATCACTCAGCAAAATCCCCAGTGGTCTGATGGGTGGTCAGTGGATGAAAGGATGAATCCACTTATTCAGCACATATTCCTGGATGACCTCCATGGTAGCAGTGGGGGATTTTGAAGTGAACAAAACAAAGCTTTTAGTTTCCTGGGAATTAACAGTGCCCCGGGGGGCACAGACGGGACAAACGAGCATGTGATATTGCAAGTACTATGAAAACCATAAAGCAGGGGGAGGACAGAACATGGGAGGGTTGTGATTTTACACACGAACAGAGGTTCCTCTTCCGTATGTGATCCCAGCACTTCCCAGAGAAGTGCTGGCAGAGCAGGGAGCGAAACCGGGGATGCCTCTGACATGGTCAGATTGGCCTGGATACTGATGGAGAACGGTCTGATCCATGTTTCTGTGCTTCTCACATGATTTCAGTTGTCCTTGGAAAAGGTGCTATCTTTCTCCTTCTCTTCTCCTCTCTGCACACTCTGTATTCTGCACTATAAATAACATACTCAAAAAACACCCTGTCATTTTGTCATTTGGTGTTTTTGTGGCCATTGAGCATTTCCTTTTTTATCAATGGGATTTAATTTTTTTTTTCAGTTTTTTAAAAATGTTTATTTATTTTTGAGAGACAGAGTGTGAGAGAGGGAGGAGCAGAGAGAGTGGGAGACACAGAATCCGAAGCAGGCTCCGGGCTCTGAGCTGTCAGCACAGAGCCTGACACGGGGCTTGAACTCACGAATTGCAAGATCATGACCCCAGCTGAAGTTGGAGGCTTAACTGACTGAGCCACCCAGGTGCCCCTAATTTTTAAATTTTTTAACGTTTTATTTTATTTGTTTTGAGAGACAGAGTATGAGTGGAGGAGGGGCAGAGAGAGGGAGAGGGAGACACAGAATCTGAAGCAGGCTCCGGCTCTGAACTGTCAGCACAAGAGCCTGATGTGGGGCTCAAACCCATAAACTCGAGATCATGACCTGAGCCAAAGTTAGCTGCTCAACCGAGTGAGCCACCCAGGCACCCCTGTGGGATTTAATTTTTTAAAAAATGTTTATTTGTTTTTGAGAGAGAGAGAGTGAGGGAGGGGCAGAGAGAGAGGGAGACAGAGAATCCCAAGCAGGTTCCGGGCTGTCAGCACAGAGTCTGAAGTGGGGCTTGAACTCACAAATGGTGAGATTGTGACCCCGAGTCTGGGAAGCTTAACCTACTGAGCCACCCAGGCGCCTCAATGGGATTTAATTTTTATGAACTCACTGTGGAGGAAGCTTGCTTGTGGCACCCCCTGTGTGTGTGTGTGTGGGGGGGGGGGGCATCTGTAAGGGCCTGGAGGGCTGCGTGGCCCACGCAGGAAGGGTGGGTGGTAGGTGCTTGCAGTGCGTGCACACGGACCACAGACCTCTCCAGCAACACCCACCTGCGTGCCTTAACGGATGCTTGGTTCCCTTTCGCTCCCTTCCCTTGCAATGCTGGCAGTCTGGTTTTTAGGAATGAGAGTGGGACTTCACAAAAATTATGAGGAAAGGGTTGCAAGCAGAGAATTTTCAAAAAGGTGATTATTTCTCCTCTGACTACAGAACCATGTGTCTGGGGGTAACTATCACCAAGGGGTTGAAGTCCACTTAGGAGGAAACCACTTTGTCACCATAGTGTTCCTTTTCATGAAAATATCTCTTCCTTCTGACTGTATGGGACTGAGTCCCTGGGTCTTAGTCTTGTACCATGGCCTTTAGGACGGAGGGAGGAGTGGATAGGACATCTGACATTTGGAACCACCGACGAGACTCCCTTGAGTCAGTCAGGAGAGTCAGATCGAAGGCTCTGGCCAGTGGGGTTGAAAATGCAGCCAAGAGGCTCCCTGCTTTTGCCTTGGAGGCCGGAGGCTTGTCTAGGGGACTGAGAACTCCCTGGGGTAAGTTTCTGTCCAACTCAGACCTACTTTCTGCCATAGGAGAAATAGAGGGATTCATGAAAAATGTGACTTCTCAGGCTCCATGGGCATTTTCTTCTCTAATTGGTTAGGGTCCTTGAATGGGAAAGTGAGACTGTTTATTAACAGTGACATGTGAGTAACTGAGGACCATTGTCTGGAAAGAGAATGCACCCCCAACAAGAAGAAATGAAAACATAGTTGATAATAATTGGTATTGCTACGGTTATTGGTAAGGCACTAAGGTTGATAAAAATCTATTCACCAGAATGGCATATTGCAACAATCTTTATTTTGGACTTCATTTTGTTTGAATGGAAAAATTATGTAGGTTATACATGTATATTGTTTTTAAAAATCCCAAACAGTACAGATGAAAAATCAGCAACGAAAAATAATTTTCCTTGTCACCTCTGATTCTCAATTCCCCTCCAAAGACAAATAGAGTTCTGTGTATTATTGAAAAGGCACTCGATGCGTTTTCAATAATGTAACAATTTCTGAATGATAGCCTTTCCATGGGACATATTATACTAAAAAACAAAACAAAACAAACGGTCATTTGTCTGCAAGTCAAACTTAACTGGGATGTACTGGAGTTTTATTTGTTAAATCTGGCAATCATATACTAAATGCTAACATTGGAGCTAGGGTATGTAGAGAAGAGCTTTCTAGAATGTTGAAATATTAGCACTGGAGAGGGACTCGGGTCCATGGTCTCATTTTACATGCTACAAGGCCCATCCTCAGCTCTCTGAGTTCCAAGCATGCTACCCAGATTCTTAACTGCAAAAGCAGCATGAAAGTAGAAGATTCTGTGCCCGGTTCTAATCTCAGGCCCAGTCTATTGCCAGCTACATTCGTGCATTCTCTCCTTTTCGCTGTCCTTCCACACCCCACACCCTTCCTTTGAAACTTGGAACCAAGAAAGAGTCTTCAGTCATGGCAGTGGCATTTCTACAGCAAGAGGACAGTGAAGTGTAAGGAAGGCCATGTAGCATGCTCTGGACGAAGTGATGGGCTTCATGATGAGTTGGGTGGACATGGGAGGACAGGGGGCAGAATATTCACCCAGTGGCAAATGTCTGGACACAAAGGGACATTTTTGGTAAATCTCTCAGGATTTATGGAACTCAGGACAGTCTCAGACAGTTAATGTGTGGACCTACCTGAGTAGTGTCTTCCCTTCTCTTTCTCAGATAGAATAAACCATGAAATGTTGAAGAAATGTTGCCTGTTGAGAGGAGGAGGAGGAAGTATTTGACATTTAGCAGCATATAACTCAGCTTAGCCCTCTCTTAAGAGCATGTTGTGATTATGGTTTTTGTGAGTAATATGGCCAGTAGGTAAATATCTTGAAATGGGAAAAATGTAAGTAAGCCTCCCTTTCCTAAGAATATGCTGACCTGTAATTTAGATTTCAAAATATTTTGGGGGGTCTGATTTTAATAAGGGCATTTCTCTTTCTTGTGTTGTCTGACTCTATCTCAGTCTTGATCTCCATTCTCGCTGCAAGGCCCTCCTTTCCTCTCCCCCACTCCACCCCAAGTCATTTCTGGAGCACCTCTGGGGTTTCCATGAGCTTTGGTTTTCACAAAGCCCAAGAGAAATTTATGTCATTGCGTTGAATGTGGAATATTCTTACCAAGTGGCAGCCCAGGGAGACAGACGGTAGTAGGGAAGACGATTTGGAGACTGTTGCCTTCCTTATTCTCTCCTGTAGAAAGGATACCAATGGTTACCCAATGGAAGCTGTGAAGACAAGTGTATCTATGGCTGGAGGGAAAGTGCTTTCTCAGCAAGGTTGCCCCAGTTGGCTGGGGGGTAAATTCATGAAGCCCAATAAGAAGAGAGGTCTAATTTAGGGCATGAAACAGAAAGGAACAATAAAAAACATTTCATGACACTAAGAAGTCCAGGAATGGTCAGCAAAATTAGTTTGATTTTATAAATCATTTTAAAAGCTAACTTATTTTTTGAGCTATTTGGAGTTTTTCTTCCTACTTCCTTTTAATTATAATTATGAACTTATTGGAGAAATCTTAACAGTAATTAATAAAATACTAAGGTTAGTTTGGGCTTTTAAAACAGCTTTGAAATTTTTGGTGTGTGTTTATTTCACCCCCCCTTTTTTTAGGACGAATAAAAAGTAAAGAATTCCTTTTAGGGATGGTAGATGCAAAGATTATGTGAAGTGAAATACAGTGAAATATAACCTATCTTTGTGAATTCTGGAAGAAAAATATGACTGATCATGAGGTTGATATGTTATAAAGCTTCCAAAGGCCTTTAAGTGAGGAAGACATAAGAATCATTGGCCTGGAATATTACCATCAGTAAGTTTGGAGTTTAATGAAGTGAAACATGGTCTTCATTTGATGGTGCCAGTTAATTAATCTTTGTTATAGTCAGTGAATCTAAGTATTGCAAAGTTGTGATTTCTTCTGTCAAAAAACAGGACAAAGGTTGATGATCTTGCACCCTAATTTATTCTTGGTTAAAAAGTAAAATCCAGTGGGGGCACCTGGGTGGCTCAGTTGGTTGAGCGTCTGACTTTGGCTTAGGTCATGATCTCATGGTTCGTGAGTCTGAGCCCCACATTGGGCTCTCTGCTGTCAGCCTGTTAGTGCAGAGCCCACTTCAGATCCTCTGTCCTCCTCTCTCTGTGTCCCTCCCCCACTTGCGCTCTCCCCAAAATCAATAAATATTTAAAAAAAAGAAAAATCCAAAAAAGTGGAGAGCATTTTTTTTGTGTATCTGTATTAGTCATTAATGAAGCAGGGAAAGCATTTACATATAATAGTAAACTTATTTGTTGAAGTGTCTTCAAGTGATAACTATGGTTTATGTGGCTGCCAGTATATCATTCACAGAATTAATAAGAGTTATTAAAAAGAGTTATGAGCTACTTTAGGTGATAAGACATGAGCCACCAATTCCTTATAAATGTAGGATACAAAGATTATGGGTTAGGCATATTTTTGTTTCATTACACTCAGATATAGATGCATTATGGTCCAAATGTTGTTTTTACTTTGAAACATATAAAACTTTCTAACTTTTATCCTAACATAAGTTAGATCTAGCATATATAATTTTCCTTGGCTTCTTAGAAATCTTTGCTTTTAAAAATTAATCTTCAAATACATAAAATAAAGAAGCTAACCTAAGTTAAAGGAAAGAAAAACTATTAGTGAAAAATGATGAGAACTTAAGAATATTTGTGTGTTGTTTACCTCAATCCTTTGACATTTGTAACATAGTTAGTTTAATTTTTTTAATGTTTATTATTTTTGAGAGACAGAGCACAAGGAGGGGAGGGGCAGAGAGAGAGGGAGACAGAGAATCCAAAGCAGGCTCTAGGCTCTGAGCTGTCAGCACAGAGCCTGACATGGGGCTCGAACCCATGAACTGTGAGGTCATGACTTGAGCTGAAGTCAGACTTTTAACCAACCGAGCCACCCAGGAGCCCTGTAACATAGTTATTTTAAAGTTTATGTCTGACAATTTCAAATGCTAGGTTATCTCTCTGTGTCTATTGACTATTTCTTCTCTTGTTCATGGATCACATTTTCTTGCTTCCTTGTGTGTATTGTAATTTTCTGATGTATGCTAGATATTTTGTATAAACAAACTGTAGAGACCAAAGTAAATAAAATTTATCCCCAGAAAAGGGCATGACTTTCTTGTTTCACACTGCTAGAGTGGGATGGTTGAGTCAATCTTACTTGTACTTGACCCAGGTCTGGGCTTTTCTGCAACTTTGATTTGGTTCACCACTTGTTTCAAATATTTTGAGAACAAGACTAGGGCATTCTTTTTTCTGGGGCTTGGAATTGGATCTCTGCTGAGATCCAGAGATCTCTTTGTTTACTGTAGCTGAATTGCTCACTTTACAAATGGTAGGGGCACTCTCTCCATTTTATAGTCCACTCCAGTGTTTGCAGATAGCCCACTTTGTTCTCCAGTACTATCCTAGGCATTTACACCTAGGGAGATTTCTCTCTGCTTTCTGAAATGCTTTAGGAAGGTTTCTCTCAGTTCTTCTTCCCTGTCCCCAGCTCTTTCCAGCTGAAAGCACTCTGGGTCTTTGACTGCTTTTTGTCTGCTACCCTGCCCTTCTTCCCACTTTTCAGGGGTTGGCTCTCTTGCATAAGGAGGCCCTGTGTGTCTTGAGGGAAATACCTTTCAGTTCTGTTCTGCCCCTAGCTTTCAGTATACTGCCCTGAACACTCAGTGAAGACCTGTGCAAAAGAATGGGCGGGTAGATGCAGACCTGCTCTGGGGCTAGGACTCCTGGAATTCTAATCTTCCATTCCAGTACACACACACGCCTGTTAGGAGTTCATTCAAAGTGTGTCTGGTTCCTCTTTTTCTCACCATGGTAGGATTGTCTTTCTCTTGCTGCTCAGCCAGGGAGGAGAGCAGCCACAGGTTTCTTTCCCATCTGAAAGTCTGGTCATCATCTAGAATTAAAGTTTAATTCACTATGTGTTGATACCTTATCCATCTTGTTTGGTTGTTAGACCAAAAGTAATGGTCTCTTGTGACTTTCTACATAGCAACTCGAAGCAGAGAAGCTCCATGTTATCTTTAAATATATCAGATACATTCTCTTAGAATGTTATGGTGTCCACATTTAATGCTTTTTCTTCTCTGCCTATTAATATACTAGGGGATTTGGTGGAACCATCTCCTCTGTGAAGCCTCACCTAATTACCTAGGGCAATGTCACTCTTAACTCTGAACTCCTTTAGTACTTAACCTCTCTACAACTCTGTTGGCATTGAAAACATGTAGCTGTGCATGTTGGTTATTTTGCCTGAATATGTCCTGTTTCCTACCCCACAGGTCCCCATTTTGAGAAGTTGGGAATATTCACAGCAGCAGAATTGGTAGACTTTTACATTCATTGATGTAGCCCCCAAATGCAAATGCACTAGCCACTACTTAGAAGCAGCCGAGGAGAGCAGTGGGAGTCCACAAGGAATGAAAAAGTTAAAAACTTTTCTTTGAAAAAGGAAAGAAAAGGATGAATCTGGAAAACAAAAACTACCTATTTTATCATAAGTTATGCCTGGGACAAAAAAAAAATCAGAATGAACTTATTAATCAGTATGTAATCACCTGGGGATCACAGGAAGCAATAAAGCAAGCAACATTGTTGGGTGGAAAGCAGTTCAGCCTGGTCTATTTCATATCCCTTGGAAATAGTGGCCGGTCACAGAGATAAAGAGAAGAGATGGGTATAATCTACTTGGAGTTAGTAATATTATTTCCCTTAATTCTTTGTGAATCTAATCAAGAGGGTGTGGTGTAGATTGAGAATGAAAAGTCCTCATACTCTCAAAAAGAGACTGACAGTTTTATAGCCATGGTAACCAGTAAACACCAGAACTGGCTTTAAATCAATCAACAACTCACTTCAGTGAGCATATCTCTGAAAGCCAGCCAATCAGTGACAACCTTATGCAATGAAAGTCAATCATTTGGGAGTGGACTCATCCCAATGAGCATACTTCTTAGATTGATGTCAATCCACTCCAGCATCTGCAACCAGCACACATTTAAAAAAATTTTTTTAAATGTTTTATTTATTTTTGACAGAGAGAGAGATAGAGCATGCACGGGGGAACGGCAGAGAGAGAGGGAGACACAGAATCCGAAGCAGGCTCCAGGCTCTGGGCTGTCAGCACAGAGCCCAACGCGGGGCT
Organism: Puma concolor; assembly: GCF_028749965.1. Classification (NCBI taxonomy): domain Eukaryota; kingdom Metazoa; phylum Chordata; class Mammalia; order Carnivora; family Felidae; genus Puma; species Puma concolor. The sequence goes on from NC_141677.1 coordinate 77,441,638, forward strand.
TGAACTCACAGACCGCGAGATCATGACCTGAGCCGAAGTCGGACGCTCAACTGACTGAGCCACCCAGGCGCCCCCAGCACACATTTCTAAGGTTGACATCTTCCCATTACCGCATCTCCCCAACTCTATAGCAGGTCAGCAGTTAACTTTGCTCACTGAAGTCTCAGTGACCAGCATTAATTCTCCCTTACTTAAATAGGTAATAAATTCAGCATTCTAGATTCAGATTTTAAATGATGGGTCTCATCCTTTGACATCCTTTGACAGGTTCTACCAAAATAATTTTGAAGACCCTCACTTGGTAGCCATTCCATGGGCTCTTTGGCCCTAAGACATATTTATTGTGCCATGTGTGATCAAATATTTATTCTTGGCACTTGCTGCCAGGTAAGTCTGTCTCTACAATGATTTGGTTTCTAACCGGTTTTAGTGTTCTTGTTGCAGGGTTAATTTTATCCTATGATTTGTAACCAAACAATCTCTGACTTTCTCTTTCTTTCTTTCTTTCTTTTGAGAGGGTGCAAGTGAGGGAGGGGCAGAGAGAGAGAGAGGGAAGGGGGGCCCACCTGAAGTGGGGCTTGTGTTTATCCAAAGCAGGGCTTGAGCTTACCTGATGAGGGACTTGAACTCATGAACCGTGAGGTCATGACCTGAGCTGATAATCAGGCACCCTCTGACTTATTTCAGTGAACTTTGTTTATTGACTTTATTTTGATATTCTATGATTTGTATCTTAGGATTTGTTTAAAAAATTAATTTAAGAAAATTAGACCTTTGAGGGGATCTGGGTGGCTCAGTCGGTTGAGCAACTGACTCTTAGTTTCGGCTCAGGTCATGATCTCATGGTTCGTGAGTTTAAGCCCTGCATCAGGCTTTGCACTGACAGTACGGAGCCTGCCTGGGATCCTCTCTCACCCTCTCTCTGTCTCTTTGTCTTTCTCTCAAAATAAATAAATAGGCTTTGAAAGAGGAGGGAAAAAAAGAAAATTAGAGCTTTGGTTTGTAGGCACATAATTTGTTTAAAGAGTCAGACTTAACAGTACTGTCACAAAAAACAGACACATAGATCAATGGAACAGAATAGAGAGCCCAGGAATAAACTCACCATTATATGGTCAATTAATTTATGACAAAGGAGGCAAGAATATAGAATGGGAAAAAGATAGTCTCTTCAACAAATGGTGCTCAGAAAACTGGACAGCTTTATGTGAAATAATGAAATCAGACCACTTTCTAATACTATACACACACAAAAAAACTTAAAATGGATTAAAGATCTAAGTGTGAGAACTGAAACCATAAAATTCCTAGAAGAAAACACAGGGAGTAATCTCTTCGACATTGTCCATAGCAATGTTTTTCTACATATGTCTCCTTTGGCAAAGGAAACGAAAGCAAAATTAAACTATTGAGACTACACAAAATAAAAAGCTTTTGCTCAGCAAAGGAAATAATCAACAAAACAAAAAGATAACCCACCAAATGGGAAAAATTATTTGCAAATGATACATCCAACAAGGGTTGATATCCAAAATATTAACAAGGGTTAATATCCAAAATATATAAGGAACTTATACAACTCGACACCAAAAAGACAAATAATCCAATAGAAAAATGGGCAGAAGACATGAATAGACATTTTTCCAAAGAAGACCTATAGACAGCCAACAGATATAAGAAAAGATGCTCAATATCACTACTCATCGGGGAAATGCAAATCAAAACCACAGTCAGACATCACCTCGCACCTGTCAGAGTGGCTAAAATTGAAAACACAAGAAACAAGTGTTGGTGAGGATGTGGGGAAAAAGGAATTCTTGTGCACGGTTGGTGAGAATGCAAGCTGGTGCAGCCACTGTGGAAACAATATGGACGTTCCTTGAAAAATTAAGAAGAGAATTACCATATGATGCAGTAATTCCACTACTGGGTATTTACCTAAAGAAAATGAAAACACTAATCTGAAAAGATATATGCACCCCATGTTTATTGCAGCATTGTTTACAATAGTCAAGATATGGAAGCAATCCAAGTGTCCACTGATAGATGAATGGATAAAAAAGACATATGGTGTATACACAATGGAATATTACCCCACCATAACAAATAATGAAATCTTGTCATTTGCAACAACAGCACAGAGCTAGAGGGTATAATGCTAAGTGAAATAAGTCAGTCAGAGAAAGACAAATACCATATGATTTCACTCATATGTGGAATTTAAGAAACAAAACAAAGAAAAAAAGGAGACAAACCAAAAACCAGACTCTTAACTGTAGAGAACCAGCTAGTGATTACCAGAGGGGAGGAGGGGGGGAGCTGGGTGAAATATGTGAGGGGGATTAAGAGTATATGTATTGCAATGAGCAGTGAGTAATGCATAGAATTGTTGAATCATTGTACACCTGAAACTAATATAACACTGTATGTTAATTATACTTGAATTAAAAAAAATCCAGATTTAAGTATATGTATGAAATCATTGGAAGTTTTTGTTTGTAGTTGCACTATTTGGTAAATATTTTTGCCATTAACAGGCTTCTTCTGTTGATTGCTTTACTTTTGCAATTGCTTGACTATTTTTACAGTAATGTCTAATGTGTTTTTGTTACTTCCTTCATTGTCTTGTGTCTGTTGAATACATAAAGAATGCTCCACAGAGGATGGGTGTGGGTGCAGGCCTGATAGGTTTCCTATCCAATCCAAAGCAACCTTGAAGACCAATGTTTCGAGCTCTGTTTGATCGATGGCCAATTTGTGCAATGGTTATTAAAGTTTGCCTTGGATTGCCTTAAACATCTTCATAAAGATGCTGTCAAGTCAATTGGAGATTGTTTAGTTCATATTCTGATGTCAATAAGGATAAGGTAGTTACTGTCTGATCTCTTCCTAGGCCTCTTTCTTGTTAGTCTATGTCAAGTTTCATTCTTTTCGAGAAGAACTGGTTTCCTACGTGGAATTGCTCTGTAATCTTAACTTTTGAACTTACCTTGGTAAATGGCAAATGCATTTCTGATTTGGAATAACAATGCCCATTTGGGGAAACTTTTGACATGTCAATAGTAATGCATAAGAAAAATTAAGCAATAATAACATTCAAAGTTTTAATGGTTAGCTTCTTTAAAATTGATAAGCCAAGGAAACCACAAAACAAAATGCTGAGGTTGTTCTCTTTCAAAGGTCTAGTTCCCTCCTGTTCAAAGCAGGTGGAACCTGCTTTCCTTATGCCTCCTGACCTCTGTGTTATCTTTAGCACCGACCTTATACCTTTTCCCTTCCTTCTGTTTCTTCCTCTGGCTTCCTAAATGAGTTAACTTATCCTTTCCTTTGGGTTTTCTCAAGAAAAGAACATTCATATTTTATCACATTATAAAATTGTGGAACAAAAGATTAATGTATAGAAGCTGAATTTAAACCATGGTCTAGAGCTGAGTTAAGCACTATAATTAAACAATTTTAAACCTCAGTGAAACAGATAGACATTCACTGCAGAATTTGAGATTTTATTAGGTAATATTATTCTGGACTATCAAATTATTTGACTGTTAGTCCCCTCAGATGGGGAAAATGGTGAAAACACAGGCCAACAAAGACAAAGCGATAATTTAAATAACCCAGGGGTGGGGCGCCTGGGTGGCTCAGTCGGTTAAGCAGCCAACTTCGGTCAGGTCATGATCTCGCAGTCCGTGAGTTCGAGCCCCGCATCAGGCTCTGTGCTGACAGCTCAGAGTCTGGAGCCTGTTTCAGATACTGTGTCTCCCTCTCTCTGACCCTCCCCTGTTCATGCTCTGTCTCTCCCTGTCTCAAAAATAAATAAAATGTTAAAAAAAAATTAAAAAAAAAATAACCCAGGGGTGCATAATTCAATAGTGGTCTTGAGAGGGCAAGAAAAGTAGGCAGTGTATTCCATTGGGCCCTGGCAGAGACCTTTCCCAAAAAGAAGATTGGACAAAGATTCAAAATTACAAACAAAATGAAGATGAATCAATAGGAGACCTAAGACATAGATTCCAGGACACCTTCAGGCAGGGTTCTGGCCGGACCCCGTGGCCCAAGTAGAGGGAGCCTTGTCTTCTCTCTTTGTAAATGGACTTAGACCCCAAACAGGGGATTTAGTTATAAATAAATTGGAATGGACAACTTTGAATTTTAAAGATCTCCTACATATGGATGAATACCTTAGAGAATAAATAAGCTAAAAGTGAAAACAAACTTCTGGATCTCCAGGTATAATAATTGAAATAAGGGTGAAAACAGGAATGAAAGTTAATGAATAAAGATACCTGTAGGGATTTGCAAGGAGAAGGGCCCTTAGAAGAACCAGTGTTCCCTATGAGCAAAGAAACAAAAGCTCAAACATGGCACCACCCGATGAAACATTAGTACCCAAATTTCCTCTCCTTCCTCTAAACCTCCAAGGGGAACGATCTAAAGATTTCAAGATGAATATCAGCTTTCTTGTTAATATATTTAATACTGACTGTATCTACCATTGATTCCACTGCCTTAGAACATCAAATGGCCCAGAGTGAAATGTTACAGTTGTCTGAAAAGCACACATGGTGCAAAAGAAATGGTGGGTAAAGCTGCTGGTGTCTTAGCTGGAGCCAAGGCAGTGGCACCAAACTGTAGTAGCTGCCGTCGTATTCTTCACTGTCATGAAAACAGTTAGGAAAAGAGGTCGTTTTCCCTTGAGAATGTGCTCAAGCGGAAGTAAAAATTACAAATTTTATCAGCTCTCAGCCCTGAGTACACATCTTTTTAAGATCCAGTGTGACAAAATGAGAAGAGTATACTTCTGCTGCTATGCCAGAGTAGATGGTTGTTACAGGAAATGCCTGTGCATGACTGAGTTGTGGGCTAACCTAGCTGCTACTTTTCAGGGAACACCATTTGTAATGAAGAGAAATGACCGATGGAGAAACTGTAGTATGTTTGCTCAGAAACAAACCAGAGGAGATTATTTCTTAAAGGAAAATGAACAGAATTTTCCAGCAATGATAAAATTTCATTTTTCAAGCATAAATTAGAACTTTGGTAAACATAGATCTAGCATCATGAGTTTGCCAGCTTCCCCAAACTTAAAGAATTTTGGGATGGGATCAGTGGAGATATTAATGAATGTGATTTTTTTTTGGTATTGTATGATTAATGCTAATGTTTGTAATATCTATATTACTCAGTGGACTAATATTTTCCAAATTACTAATACATGAAATGACAAAATCAGGCATAAGTAAAATATTCATTCAACATTTGGGTAGATCAGTGAATTTTAATGTAGCAGGTATGAAAAATTTCTTGATATGGGGTCAGATTCCACTTTGCAATGAACCTTTAAGAAACCACCACTTGTTGGGGCGCCTGGGTGGCTCAGTCGGTTAAGCGTCCAACTTCAACTCAGGTCACAATCTCGCGGTCCCTGAGTTCAAGCCCCGCGTTGGGCTCTGGGCTGAAGGCTCGGAGCCTGGAGCCTGCTTCCGATTCTGTGTCTCCCTCTCTCTCTGCCGCTCCCCCGTTCATGCTCTGTCTCTCTCTGTCTCAAAAATAAATAAACGTTAAAAAAAATTAAAAAAAAAAGAAACCACCACTTGTCAAGTTTGATATATCAGAAAAGAAAGCCCACAATTACATGAAAAGACTATTACAATGCTTGTCCTCTTTCTAATTATTTGTGTGAGACCAGATTTTCTTCATACTTTAACCAAAACAACATATTGCAACACATTGAATAAAGATGAAGATCTGAGAATCCAGTTGTCTTCTATCAAGCCAGTCATTAAAGAGGTTTGCAAAAAGGACAACCAATGCCACACTTCTTAAACCTTTTTTGTCTTGTAATATATAGTTATCTTTCTTGAAAACAAATTATTTAAATTAATATGTAATGGACTTATTACTGTTATTTTCAATTAATAAGAAAATGTTTATAAAATTTCTCAGTTTTAATTTATAATACAATAAATACTGATGGACAAAATTCACATAAGCAAAAGGTCTTTGGGGTCCTCAAGATTTTTTAAGAATTTAAAAGTTTTGAGAACCAAAGTTTGAGACAAATTCAAAGACAAAACCAAGATGAAGTGATATGGATCAAGGACTAAAAATCAGACCTCACAAACAAACTTAGTTTTAGGAGCCTCAGCAACAGTGTGGTGAGGGTCTGGACAACCACAGTAGTCTTTTGTGCAGCTTTGGCTCAAGAAGGACCCAAAGGGAGAATTACAAACTTTCTGTACTGCCAGGAAATGACTTATATAGTTTTATATTTGTGCTAACCAGAGGATACCACATCTAGTTTTAAATCTGTTTAATCAATTGGTTTAAGTCATAAAGCTATGACAAAGTAAGTACCAAAACAGAATTTAAACCTGTCTGGTCAATGACACCTTGCTCTGGTGGATACACCTCAAAGAGCCAATCAGTGACAGCCTTGCACTTTGAAAGTCAGCCAAATGGTGGTGGGATCACTTCAGTAGACATGACTCCAGGGCTGACATCAGTCTTCTATGGCTGTAGCCAACACAAAACACATCTCTGTGGCTGACAGTGAACGACTTCTGCCTTGGTAAGCAACACCAAACACGCTGCCACAAACCAATATGGCACATGCTTCTAAGACTGATGCCATCTCACAGATTTTCAAAGTAGGCTGGGAAAGGATTGCTGTCCCCATTTTACAGATAAGACAAGAAAAAATGAAGCTAAAGAATATAACTACTTGTAAAGCATGGAAAGAACCCAAATGTCCATCGACAGATGAATGGATAAAGAAGATGTGGTATATATATATACAATGGAGTATTACTCGGCAATCAAAAAGAATGAAATCTTGCCATTTGCAACTACGTGGATGGAACTGGAGGATATTATGCTAAGTGCAATTAGTCAGAGAAAGACAAAAATCATATGACTTCACTCATATGAGGACTTTAAGATACACAACAGATGAACATAAGGGAAGGGAAACAAAAATAATATAAAAACAGGGAGGGGGACAAAACATAAGAGACAAATACAGAAAACAAACTGAGGCTTGCTGGAGGGGTTATGGGTGGGGGGATGGGTTAAATGGGCAAGGGGCTTTAAGGAAGACCTTTGTTGGGACCCTCAATGGACATTTGGGCTCTTTCCATACTTTGGCTATTGTTGATAGTGCTGCTATAAACATGGGGGTGCATGTGTCCCTTCAAAACAGCACACCTGTATCCAATGGATAAATACCTAGTAGTGCAATTGCTGGGTCATAGGGTAGTTCTATTTTTAGTTTTTTGAGGAACCTCCATACTGTTTTCCAGAGTGGCTGCACCAGCTTGCATTCCCATGGAAGCATATGATCTTGAACTTTTATTACAAAAAACTAGAAAGTGTGGGTCTCAGGCAGGACTATTCAGTGGTTTCCTTGTGTTATAACCCTACCCCTGGCTGAGAGCCCGAAGGTCATGTTATTGCTTGTGTTTGTGATTCATTCAAAGAGTGTCCATCCTTAGCTTCTTAATTTAACACCTTCCAGATTCTTGGAAGAAGATTCTGATTTATTCTTCCGAGTAAAGAATATATAAAAAGCATAAATAAGTCCACATTCTCCAGTGGAAATCGACCCTTATCTCCTTCAGTGTTGACTTATGCCAGGACAGTAGAGACATCTGGGCCATAATCTATTCTCAGGTATTCCCAATAGCTGCGTTTTTTCAGTGGCCATCAAGCATTTATGGTTATTTATTATACTGGTCTGCCTGCCCCACTCTCTATACTCCTGCTATATTTTCAATTGAGGACTTAAGTCAGGTTCTTTCCAAAATATGGGAACAATTTGGTTCCTATTCAGAAAGGCTCTGAATCCTGTATTTGGGAATACAGCATTAAGTCACTCTGGTCAGGGTCCAGGACTCTTGTCTTCCACCGTGTGATCCCTGCTGGTTCCTGTCTTGTCCCATAGGTCCCTGTCTCTGATTTTTATTTTCTTCCTGGTAGTTCTGTATAATGGTATTGTGTGAAGAAGGAAACAAAATGCTTTTGTATGCATTGCCCAATTGTGTTAACTTGTTATGTGTATAATTTTGAGTCTCAGATAGGGTATTAAGAAGGAAGGAGAAAAACATGAGTACAATAGTCTCTGCTCTTAAAGGGCTGAATTTGGGAGACAGACATCTAAACTACATCCCAATTCAAAAAGCACAAAGCTCTATCAGGAGGGAGAAAAACCAGTTCAGGAATATGTCTTGGTTATAATTATTATTATCAGCACCGCCAGTTTGTGGGTAAGAGAACTGAGGTTGTTCCTGATCGTCTCTGTCACGGGTGACAACTTTCAACTCCATGTCCTGGCTGTGCCTGGATTTCTGCTTCCACACTGGTGCTAAGCGGGGCTCCCACTTACTGCCAGAGTCTTTTGCCACTGGGCTCCGCCTTACTGGCAAGACACACCTAGATGCTGCTGGCACCTGTCAGTGAATTGGCCTGCTTCTTTGTTTTCCTGAAACTACAGAGACAGTTGGTAGGTTTCCTATAGCAGCTGGGGATTCGAGTTGCTGTTCCCATAGTGGCCTTCCCTTTCCTAATGTAGACTACATAATGGTTTCTTCTTCAGCACCAGGCCCAGGGGACAGCTCCAAGAAGCTTCCCACTGGGAACTCCTTAGCATCAGCTTGGTGTTGAGCAAAAACTTGGCAAAGGACAGATCTTCAAGAGCTTCCTGAATTGCACCTGGAAATACAGTGTTTCATCTGAAATAGTTCTCTCGGGGTCTGTTCCATGGTATAATGGTCAATTTTATATTTTGGGTTGTAAGTAAAGAACACCAAACCCAAATTGCTTAAGCATACAAGACATACATACAGTAGCTCTCCTAACTTACAAATCCAGGAGTGCATCTGGCTTCAGGTCTGGTTGGATCCAGATGCTTAAATAATATTCCTCGGAATTATTCTCCCACCTCTTACACTAGCTCCACATGATGGGTGAGATGGCCAGCCACAGCCTGAGACTCACATCCTGTTGTCTTAGTGATCCCAAAGACACAATCTTCCCTTAAAGCACCAGCAACAAAGTCCCAGGGAAGACTGATTGCCCCAACTTGACTTTGTGACACGGTTGTGGTGAGGTGGGTGGGGAGGGGCTGCATCAGAGTGGGCTCCTTGCAGAAAGGAGAGGCTTTAGTACCAGAAGGAAGAGGCAGTGGTATTAGAGATACAAAAATAACCAGGGGTTCCCTCTAAAATAAAATATAAAATAAAATTAAAAAATAACCAGAGTTCCACAGGGAAACTCAGAAACCCATGAATGTTCTGAGGGCTGCTGTGGAGTAGAATCATCATTCCCCTTGGGAGGGCCTGAATTCAGTTTTCTAAAAGACTCAGAAGAAGTCCCAGGAGTTCACCTACTTTCTCACCTGTTCCTCTTGCCCAATAAATAGGTCTCAGAGACACGTATGCACACTGGGTGCAGGGACCCCAGGCTGCCTGAAAATCTCCGGGGAATCATCTGCACATAAAATCCTAGCCCTGACTCCAGATTACATTTGTAACTTACCTCTACTCTGTCTCTACTGCAGCCTATTCCAGAATGACTTCACATAATGAGAAGTAAATGAATACTTTTTGAAGAAATGACCTGAATGTGATAAAAACGGGCGCTTCCCTTATTTTGCAAAGAAATAAGATCCTGTCACTCACTTGATCTATCTGTGAGGAATCGCTTTGTATCTCATTGTGCAAGACACTAGTTTCACTTGGATTTTAAAATTTATGTGTTTTCCAACACTCATTTTGCAGTGGGACGAGGACGCGGCTCACGGTTGCAATCTGCCAGCAATTTCTTCTTTCCATTGTTTGTTATTAACTTGCTGCTTTTATATAAAGAGGATTCTGCAGAAGTTGCACCTCTGTGATTTAATTCAACACTGACGAATAATACTGGACATCTTTGAAAGGGTCTGATGGCTCTTACCTGGTCAAGACCCACATTGCAAACACAGGTGCCGGCAGGAGATGTTTCTCCAGATTAATTAACCTCATTGACTAGTAGCTCAGAGTGAGTTATGTCTTCCATTTAGTGCCAGGGGGATCTGGCACGTGCCTGTTTGAGGCCTGTGAAAGAGACAAAGGCAGCCTGGTTTTGTGATGGGAAAGTCTCTGTGGTCTCCTGTGCCCCCTCTGTGTTTCTACCCTCTTATATGGGGATGTCAGGATCTAATTGCATAATCCCGCCTCCAACTCCCCAGTTAAGGGGTGGGAAGGTTTCTCAAGAATTCTAGGAAGTGAGGAAAATGGGAAGTAAATGCTAACTTTCAGGGGGCCGGCAGCATAACTAGGAATGACGTGTTCCCATGAAGAAAGTTCTTGGGTGGAGGCTCCCTGAGCCAATTTAAGATTTCAGGGTAAGAAAGAGCTCGCTGTGGTCTGAAGTCCTGCTTCCACAGGAGCCCTTCAGTGCCAGCGCCAGCAGCAACAACCAAGACTCTGAGACCCTTGAGTTCCAGCAACGTTTACTGACCCGCCACCTCTCCGGGTCCTCCAACCCACACGCGACTCTAAGAGCAGACATTATTATCCCATTTTGCAGGAGGGGAAACCGCAGCTCAGCCAGCTGATGTAACCTGCCCAAGGTCAAACAGCTTTCCCGCTCAACGTGCACACCCAAGTCTGTCCAGATGCACAGCCCGCCTGCTTTCTGCTGTGGCGCGTCCCCCAGGTTTCCACGGGGTAAGCCCTGCTGCACCTACTAGTTACAATATCGAGGTCAGAACTGTTCTTGTTCAGCTGTGCAGACGCACATCCCTTTAGGACAGCAAATAAAGAGCAAGTGGCTTTTTAGCACAGTCACTCTAGCCGTGATTCTGGGGGCAATGTTTTCTGGGCGCCAAGGAGCGGTGATGTGGGGCATCTTTGGACTTCCCTCCACAGTGATCTCTCCCCCTTTTCTGACTCCCATTAACAGGACCTCAGACATGTTGAGGGCACTCTGGAGCTTCAGAACTGAGGGGTTAGGATTCAAGGGATTTGGGTCAGAGCATGGCCCCGTCAACTGATCATTAGAAGGGGGCAAAATGGCATCTGGAGTGACTGGCTAGGGGGAGGTGGCTTCTCCTTCAAAAGCTCTCCCCACCTCTGGACCTGGGCTGCACAGCTGGGTCAGTTTTTCCTTCCTTGATCTACATTTCCACCTCTGTGTGGAGACATCTCTGATTGCCCTTTGAACCCAGGGCTGTGGACTCCCTCTTCTGTCCTGAGGAAGCAGTGACTCTCCACTCTTCTCCCAGCCTCTCCCCAAGACCTCCCTACTCCCCTCAGCTCAGGCTTGAGATTACCTCACCTCCCCACTTACTAGATTTACCCCTCTTACCTATTTTCAAGTTTAAGGCTCTTTGACACAGTCTTTCACAGAATCCCAAGTGAAGAAACTGGTGGCATCCTCTGCTTAGAAACTTCTCCTGGCTGCCCACTGAATTTAGCCTCAGCTCCTTACCATAGTCTGCACCCCTCCCCCCTCCGACCCAGCTGCTATTCCCTGCTCAGACCTCATTTTATGTTCCTTCCATGCTGTCCACCCTGGCTTTCTTACAAATCCTCCCATCTTGTTCCCACCTTAGAGCCTTGAACTTTTTCTTTCATCTTCTGGCTTCCACCTTCCACCTGTTCACTTCTCACATTTCACTTCTTAGTCTCAAGATAACCATCTCAGGGAGGCCTGCTTTTTAAAATTTTCTTTTAATATTTATTTATCTTTGAGAGAGAGAGAGAGAGAGAGAGAGAGAGAGCGAGCAGGGGAGGGGCAGAGAGAGAGGGAGACACAGAATCCAAAGCAGGCTCCAGGCTCTGAGCTGTCAGCACAGAGCCTGACGTGGGGCTTGAACTCTGAATGGCCAGATCATGACTTGAGCCAAAGTCAGACACTTAACTGACTGAGAGGGAGGCCTGCTGTTTAATCCAAAGGAGCCCCTTAGTCACCTGCTACCTTATCACCATCACCCTATTTTATTTATTTATGGTATTACCAATAACTTATCCTATTCATGTCTCTGTCTCACAACCATGAGCAACACGCTATTGCCAGGGCCAAGTACAATGCCTGGCATGTAGTAAACCTCCAACAAATATTTTGTTGAAGCAATAATAAAAAAGATGCCTGGAAGACAGTAGGTTTTTAGTATATGTTATTGGATAAATGACTACATCTCTTTCTAAAATCATAGCCCTGGTTTCCTAGAGGGCCAGATATTCCTAACAAGGTGGTCATAAATCAAAATAATTTTGAGAGTCAACCATTTAGGACCCCTTTCCCCTTTATGTCAGAGAGGTACTGTGAGGCCAGCCTCTTCCAAGTTACTGGGCCCAGCTTCCCTCTGGGGTTTTGAATTATCCTGAAGGCAAGTTTGAGGAGCCTAAACGCTTCCAGCGAGAGGGAATTTTCCGGCTCCCATTGGGCTCCCTTAATCTTTAGGCAGCCTGACTGTCAGCTGATCTCACCTTTGAATCCATTTGGTTTCGTGATTAGAGGGGTTGTGCCACCTAATTGCTGGGGCTGTGAAGGGGTAAATTTGTGTTTCCTCCTCCACACTTTGGTCATCAAAGTATTTCACTTGAGTTCCACTCTGTACCTCCTTTTACTTAATTTTGCCTCAAGTGTGATAGACATGAGCTAGTTCACTTTGGAGGCAAAGAAGTCATCTGTTAAATGCAGAAGGCTCGGATTCATAAGTCTTTCTGATTGCTTGCGATTTCTTTTGAAAATTCTTTCCCCCCTTGAAGTCTTTTTCCTAAGTCAGTGTGTTTTGAAACCACTGTTATGCTATTATGCTGCTTAGCTGTCTCTGATCAGTTGTCCACACGGGAATTATTTAGAACATATGTTCTTATTACTGGCATAAATGAAGGACGTTTTTAAAAAGAACCCAAGGGAATACAAATACAAAATCTTGCATTTGGTATAAAACTTTTATTCTTGTTAAATTCAAGGCAACAGGGAATAGCTTGCAAGTCGATCAATGCCAGACTGAAATCTTCCCTTTAGAGTTTTATGGTCTTGGTCTTTAAAAAATTATTAAAATTTTTTTAATGTTTATTTTATTTTTGAGAGAGAGACAGACAGAGCATGAGCAGGGGAGGGGCAGAGAAAGGGAGGGAGACACAGAATCCGAAGCAGGCTCCAGGCTCCGAGCTGTCAGCACAGAGCCCAATGCAGGGCTTGAACTCACAAACCATGAGATCATGACCTGAGCCAAAGTCGGATGCCCAAACGACTGAGCCACCCAGGCGCCCCATTACAAAATAATTTTATTGGAAGACCAGTGCATGGTCAAAAGCACCTGTTAGCATCAGCACTCACATACAGTATCTGATTATTCATTAGCGCTCAGATGCTCAGTCTACCTCACTGCCCCTCTGGAGCTGATTTGGAAATTCTGGCACAAGGGAAAGAAAAGATCACGAGGTGACATTGGAGAGTCACATAGGGACTCTTGGCCACAGTTTATTTTCATTTGTGAAACTGGAATGGCCCCGTATCCACCTACCTTTGCAACACCAGGCCAGCCCAAGATGACATATTTAAATACACATTGATACAAGTGCAATATGCTAACACATCATTAACAAACAGAAATTCATAATCCATCCATAGGATCATCAGCTAATCATCTTATCTGTGCAGGGCAATCATTTTATAACACATACAAGGTAAGAGGACTGGGGTAGAAAAGGCTAGCCAACACTATGTGGTGCATATTTGGTTCTGGAATTGCACCAACCAGTTGGAAGGACTGGCCGTTGCTTCTGGGGCAAAGACTACTCAAGGGTTATGGTGGGACATAGAGAAAGGAGCACTGGAGGGAGGAGCTTTTGACTGTACTCTCACAAGTCCGCATGGACTACCGGGGACTTTGGGTATGTGGCTTGGCCTTTCAGTAAAATGTTATCAGCATGTGAGTCAGTGGTCTCCACTCCTGAAATGATGCCGGTAAGAACCCACAGAATCTCTGTGCCTTTGCAGAGATCACAGGGAATGAGTGTTGAGCCATAAGTGGCATCCATTTCCATGGTTTCAAGCATCACTCCACGTGCAGACCTGTCTTTCGAATGCAGGGATGTCCCTTGAGCTATATTTCTGTGTTTCCAGCCCTCTGCCAGGTATACCCTCCTGGAGGTAATGCTAGCATCCCACACACAGCAAACCCAAAACCCAAATGACTATCTGTCATCTATTCTGCACAACCAGCTTTTTTCCCTGCGTCCTTGTTTCCACTCGTGGCATCTCCCTGTTCAGCCAGCCTCTGACTCAAAGCCCCCTGTCTGACCGTTGTTTTCCTTGCTTTTTCCTTTTCACTTGGCCATCCTAGGATTCTTCTGTAGCAGAGTGCCCTCCTACATCACCTGAGATCTCTTTTCCCGGACTTTGACAAACAAACTGCCGCTTGAACATCTTTTCTTTTCTCAGGGTGAACTCACGCTCCCTGGCTTGACATTCACGATCCTACCTAATTGGACTCTCTCATCGATTCAGTCCGACCTCCAGCTGCTCCTTTACTTACGTTCTTAACTCTAACCAGCCAAACGGGCTTCTTCACCACCCGCCAAACAGGCTGAGTGATGTTTTTTTCACCCCCAAGACTTCTTGCCTTGCTGTGCATTTCCCTGGAATACCCTGTTCTCCAGCCCTAGCGCTCAGACTCCCATCCGCTCTTCAAAGTCCAGCTCAAACAGAACGAGCCAGGCAGGCTTCCTGATGTCCTGCACTGGAAGTGTGGTCTCCTTTGCATGATGCCAGGAGGGCAGACACTCTGGACAGTTTACAGTCATTTTATAGAAAGGCCAGGTCAGACTTCAGGCATACCAGGGCCTGAACTCTGCTCCTGCCATGACCAGCTGGAGGCCCGTGAGCCTCAGTTTCCACATCTCTAAAATGAGGATAATAACACCTTGGCAGCGTTCTTGTGAGATGGTGTTCCCAGAGTTTCTAAAACAGTGCCTGGTACATTGATGGAGCCTGATGGATGAGCACTTCATTCTCTACAAGTTCTGGACATTCTGCTTTCCTTGCAGTCTCTGTGCTGGCATGTATATAAGAGGCTTCAGTTTCTGGTTGTTTTGGAGAGGTGTTACTAAGAGGCAATCAAATCTGGCCCTGTTGCTTGTGAGCTGTGTGATTTGAGGTAAGTTACTTTCCCTCTCTGTGCTTTAGTCTTTTGATCTATAAAATGGGGATCATAGTAAGAGTACTGACCTCACAGGGTCATGTAATGAGCTAATGCCTAGGTTTAGCAGAAATATACATTTTTTTTTCTGTAAAGGGCCAGATAGTGAATATTTCAGGCTTGTGGGTCATATGGTTTCTGTCACAACTACTCAATACTGAACACGGCCAACATATCGAGAAAGCAGCCAGAGAAAGCACATAAATGAGTGGGCATAGTTGTGTCCAATAAACTTTATTTACAAAAACGGGAGGCGGGCTGTAGTCTGCCACCCCTCAGTTAATGTTTACGCTGCTCACAGGGCTGCTGGGTGGGTCAGTTGTTAGGCGTCCGACTCTGGCTCGGGTCATGATCTCATGGTTTGTGAGTTGGAGCCCCACATCAGGCTCTGTGCTGTCAGCGTGGAGCCTGCTTCAGATCCTCTGGCTCCCTCCCTCTCTCCCTCAAAAATAAACATTAAACACACACACACACACACACACTGCTCAGAACAGAGCCTGGTGTTCAGTAGTGTTCATGACCATTATTATTGTGGAGTATGTTACATTTACTTGACAAAGTCATAAGAGTAAGGTTTGTGGCTCATTCAACATAATCCCTGTGGTTGGCCGAATAACAGCCATGCCCCCACAAAGATGTCCCTAGTACCTGTGATTGTTAGGTTCTGTGGTGTCTTAGTGAGTTTGAACTGCGATAAACAAAAATATCATACACTGGGGGGCTTAAACAACAATTTACCTCTTACAGTTCTGGAGTCTGGAAGTCTAAGATCAGGGTGACAGTGTGGTCAGGTCCCACTAAGGGTCCACTTCTGGCCTGCAGTCCATTGAGTTCACATGGTAGAAGGGGCCGGAGAGCTCCCCAGTTTCTTCTTACAAGTGCACTAATCCCATGTATCAGGGCTCCACTCTTAGGTCCCAATCGGCTCCCAAAGGCCTCACCTCCGAATACCATCACTTTGGGGGTTAAGACTTCAGCATATGAGTTTTGTGTGTGTGTGTGTGGGGGGGGGTGCAGGTTGGAGGGTGTAGGAGGGCACATTCAATCCATAAGACATGACACAAGGGAATTAATGTTGCAGATGGAATTAGTTTGCTAATCAGCTGGACCTAAAATTGGAGGACTATCCTGGATTATCTGTGATAACATGGGTCCTTAAAAGGAGAGGCGCCAGGGTGGCTCATTTGGTTAAGCATCCGACTCTTGATTTCAACTCAGGTCATGATCTCGTGGTTTGGTTCGTGAGTTCCAGCCCTGCGTGGTCAGGCTCTGTGCCGTCCGCAGTGCTCTGTCTCTGCCCCTCCCCTGTGCCGGAGTGCACCCCCCCTCATTCCACCCCCCCTCTCAAAAATAAATAAAGAAAAAAGGGAGAAGAGGGAGGCAGAGGGGAGAATCAGAGCAATGGGGTAGCCTCTTGAGAAGGATTGGGTTTCCTGTTGCTGGCTTTGCAAAGGGAGGAGTGGGGCCATGAGCCAAAGCCACTTGGGAAGCCTCTGTAAGCTAGAGAAGGCAAGGCAGGGGAATCTCCCCAGAACCTCTAGCAGGCATGCACTCTGCTGCAATTTGACCTTAGCCACCGGAGACCTGTGTGGGGCTTCTCATCGAAAGCACCTTAAGATAATAAATCTGGGTTGTTCTGAGCGGCTGCAATCATGGTAATTTGTTACACAGTAGAAAATTGATACAGTGCAGGAAGCACACACTAGCCATGCGTTCAACGGATACACTTATTCCTGTCTCATGTCTGTGCTAGGAAATGATTTGACAACATGGATTCCTATTATAAACACTGATATGCTTATAAGGCATTTATCATCAGCTATCTATCATCATCATGTCATTGCTGAACAGTAAATAATTATTGACTTCTCAAAGCACTGCAGACAGGGTCTACTCTGGGGCGTTCATTTCCTTTTTCTCTCTTCTCAATTTCCATTTCAAAATTATTTTTACTAACCTCTTCCCAGGACACCATTTGAAATGTTACTGTGTAATACTTCATCTCTTCCCAGACGTAATGATTTACAAGAAAATTGCTTTTCCCCCTCTCCTCTCCAGGTCCTGGCAGTTTTAATTGTGCAAAATGGAATTTTTTGCTTTTTGAAGTTGCCTTTTACATTCTAAATCTTGTCTCTGGTCTTCCCTGTTCCCAAATGGGAGCCTTTTCCTACGCTTCTGGTTTTTCCTGACCTTTTTTCCCCCTGAAGCCCAGAAGAGAATCGCTAGTATCATCCCCTGTGTGTTTTTGGAGGGTAGCTGTAACAATGTTTCTTAATTTTTCTTTGGCTTAAGAAAGGCTAGAGTTCCCCAGGAGACAGAATCTGGTCTTAGGTGGAAGTGTCTGGATATTAATGGTTCCTCCTGTTCCACACTAAACTGGCTCTTGTAACAGCGAAAGACAGGTGGGAACATACTCTGCTGTTTACTGGAATTTAGGACACCTACTCCTGGGATTTTTCCATCAGCTACACAGTGTATGTGCGCTTAGCTACACTGTCAGGCACCTGCGAGAAGTTATCAAGACGAAAGAGCTGCTCTCCCACTCTTCAAAATGTCCAGACCCTAGTGAGGAATAGACATATATTAAAAACCATAATACAGCTTAAGGCCTCTCATCCTCTCTTCCTGGATCATCGCTATACCACATTCTCCAACCTCCGCGGGGAGGTAGGAGTAACCTTACACAGCTGAATTCTAGCCAAGGGATTTGAGTGGATGTGATGGGGGTCCCCTTCAGGCCTGGATACGAGAACCCAGTATGCTCTCCCATGTCATTCTCCCTTGCAGGCTGGCTGGACTGGACATGTCCCCTGGGGTGACCTTGGCAGCCAGGTGCTACAGAGGTCACCGCTGGGCTGTGTGGAGGAAGATGGTCCCTCTGTCCATTTCACCTGCTAAGCACTGCCATGGGAGCAAACGATAGACATCGACTGTGTTGATTTATGACAATAGTTGGCATTACCCTAATGAATATATTAGGCAAGACAGTTTGAGATAGTATAAGTGACATTTTAAATTTTTAACAGTTTTATGTTAGTTTCAATGTTTAACAAGAAAATAGAACTGGAACACCAAGACCATGATTTCATGCATGTTGTTATTTAGGGCATGGCTAAAGAAGGTATTTATGTTCAAAAAGGGAGAGCTTGAAAAAAATAAAAGGTAAACCGTGGTATTAGTCGCACCATGGTGGACCATGGCTGGTCGGGCAGTGCCTGCGGGACATGGGCTATCATGGCGCCTGTATCTGCCGTCTGGGGGATGCACCAGATTGCGTCTTCAATTCTACGTTCTTAGGTTACACACATTTGGACACTTTGGACACTTGGACGTTCTTAGTTACCACATTTGGACACTTTCAAGGCCTCAGGTATTTATGGTTTTTTCTTCTTGATATTTAGCCCTTTTGCAGTGATGTTCACTTACAAATAAAAAATGAACATAAAAGAGCAAATACCTTCTTTTTATTTTCCTCCAAGGGAGTTGCAGAAGTGGAACTGTCCGAATTGCCAGGTTCCTCTCCCCCTCTTTTGGACCCCAAGTACAGCTTTGAGTTGTATCCATTTTTTTTTAATACTCTTGGGGTTTTTTAAAAATTAAATTCAAGTTAGTTAACATACAGTGTAGTCTTGGTTTCAGGAGTGATTCATCTCTTACATAACACACCCCGTGCTCATCTCTAAAAGGGCCCTCCTTAATGCCCATCACCCATTTAACCCATCTTCTTCTTTTTTTAAAATATAATTTATTATCAAATTGGTTTCCATACAACACCCAGTGCTCATCCCAACAAGTGCCCTCCTCCCTGCCTATCACCCACTTTCCCTTCTCCACCCCCCCCATCTACCCTTAGTTTGTTCTCAGTCCTTAAGAGTCTCTTATGGTTTGCCTCCCTATCTATAACTTTTTTCCCCCTTCCCCTCCCCCCATGGTCTTCTGTTAAGTTTCTCAAGATCCACATATGAGTGAAAACATATGGTATCTGTCTTTCTCTGCCTGACTTATTTCAGTTAGCGTAATACCCTCCAGTTCCATCCACATTGCTGCAATTGGCATGACTTCATTCTTTCTCACTGCCATGGAGTATTCCATTGTATATATAAACCACATCTCCTTTATCCATTCATAAGTTGATGGACGTTTAGGCTCTTTCCATAATTTGGCTATTGTGTTTTTTTTAATATGAAATTTATTGTTAAATTGGTTTCCATACAACACCCAGTGCTCATCCCAAAAGGTGCCCTCCTCAATACCCATCACCCACTTTCCCATCCCTCCCACCCCCCACCAACCCTCAGATTGTTCTCAGTTTTTAAGAGTCTCTTATGTTTTGGCTCCCCCACTCTCTAACCTTTTTTTTTTCCTTCTCCTCCCTCATGGCCTTAGGTTAAATTTCTCAGGATCCACATAAGAGTGAAAACATATGGTATCTCTCTTTCTCTGTATGACTTATTTCACTTAGCATAACACTCTCCATTCCATCCACGTTGCTACAAAAGGCCATATTTCATTCTTTCTCATTGCCACGTAGTATTCCATTGTGTATATAAACCACAATTTCTTTATCCATTCATCAGTGGATGGACATTTAGGCTCTTTCCATAATTTGGCTATTGTTGAGAGTGCTGCTATGAACATTGGGGTACACGTGCCCTATGCATCAGCACTCCTGTATCCCTTGGGGAAATTCCTAGCAGTGTTATTTCTGGGTCAGAGGGTAGATCTAGTTTTAATTTTTTGAGGAGCCTCCACACTGCTTTCCAGAGCGGCTGCACCCATTTGCATTCCCACCAGTAGTGCAAGAGGGTTCGCATTTCTCCACATCCTCTCTAGCATCTATAGTCTCCTGATTTGTTCATTTTACCCACTCTGACCGGTGTGAGGTGGTGTCTCACTGTGGTTTTGATTTGTATTTCTCTGATGAGAAGTGATATTGAGCATCTTTTCATGTGCCTGTTGGCCATCTGGATGTCTTCTTTAGAGAAGTGTCTACTCATGTTTTCTGCCCATCTCTTTACTGGATTATTTGTTTTTCAGGTGTGGAGTTTGGTGAGTTCTTTATAGATTTTGGATGCCATTTATCCAATATGTCATTTGCAAATATCTTTTCCCATTCCATTGGTTGCCTTTTTAGTTTTATTGATTGTTTCCTTTGCAGTGCAGAAGCTTTTTATCTTGATGAGGTCCCAATAGTTCATTTTTGCTTTTAATTCCCTTGCCTTTGGAGATGTGTTGAGTAAGAAATTGCTGTGGCTGAGGTCAATGAAGTTTTTTTCCTGCTTTCTCCTCGAGGATTTTGATGGTTTCCTGTCTCACATTCAGGTCCTTCATCCATTTTGAGTTTATTTTTAT
Organism: Puma concolor; assembly: GCF_028749965.1. NCBI lineage: Eukaryota > Metazoa > Chordata > Mammalia > Carnivora > Felidae > Puma > Puma concolor. Next base: position 77,462,180 of record NC_141677.1, read on the forward strand.
GTATGGTGTAAGAAAGTGGTCTAGTTTCATTCTTCTGTATGTTGCTGTCCAGTTCTCCCAGCACCATTTGTTAAAAAGACTGTCTTTTTTCCATTGGATACTCTTTCCTGCCTTGTCAAAGATTAGTTGGCCACATGCTTGTGGGTCCAATTCTGGGGTCTCTATTCTATTCCATTGGTCTATGTGTCTGTTTTTGTTCCAATACCATGCTGTCTTGATGATTACAGCTTTGTAGTAGAGGCTAAAGTCTGGGATTGTGATGCCTCCCGCTTTAGTCTTCTTCAATATTACTTTGGCTATTCGGGGTCTTTTGTGGTTCCATACAAATTTTAGGATTATTTGTTCTAGATTTGAGAAGAATGTTGGTGCAAGTTTGATTGGGATTGCGTTGAATGTGTAGATTGCTTTGGGTAGTATTGTCATTTTAACGATATTTATTCTTCCAATCGATGAGCATGGAATGCTTTTCCATTTCTTTTTTTTCTTTTTTTTTTTAACGTTTATTTATTTTTGAGACAGAGAGAGACAGAGAATGAACAGGGGAGGGGCAGAGAGAGAGGGAGACACAGAATCTGAAACAGGCTCCAGGCTCTGAGCGGTCAGCCCAGAGCCCGACGCGGGGCTCGAACTCACAGACTGTGAGATCATGACCTGAGCCGAAGTCGGACGCTTAACCGACCAAGCCACCCAGGCGCCCCTCCATTTCTTTGTATCTTCTTCAATTTCCTTCATAAGCTTTCTTTTTTTTTAATTAAAAAAAATTTTTTTTTAACGTTTATTTATTTTTGAGACAGAGAGAGACAGAGCATGAACAGGGGAGGGACAGAGAGAGAGAGGGAGACACAGAATCAGAAGCAGGCCCCAGGCTCTGAGCCATCAGCCCAGAGCCCGACGCGGGGCTCGAACTCACGGACCGTGAGATCGTGACCTGAGCCGAAGTCGGACGCCCAACCGACCGAGCCACCCAGGCGCCCCTCCTTCATAAGCTTTCTATAGTTTATAGCATACAGATCTTTTACATCTTTGGTTAAGTTTATTCCTAGGTATTTTATGGGTTTTGGTGCAATTGTGAATGGGATCAGTTTCTTTATTTCTCTTTTTTTTTGCTTCATTGTTGGTGTATAAAAATGCAACCGATTTCTGTACATTAATTTTGTATCCTGTGACTTTGCTGAATTCATGTATTAGTTCTAGCAGACTTTTGGTGGAGTCTGTTGGGTTTTCCATGTAGAGTATCATGTTGTCTGCGAAAAGTGAAAGTTTGACTTCATCTTTGCCAATTTTGGTACCTTTTATTTCATTTTGTTGTCTGATTGCTGATGCTAGAACTTCCAACACTATGTTGAACAACAGCAGTGAGAGTGGACAGCCCTGTCGTGTTCCTGATCTCAGGGAGAAAGCTCTCAGTTTTTCCCACTTGGGGATGATATTAGCTGTGGGCTTTTCATAAATGGCTTCTATGATGTTTAAGTATATTCCTTCTATCCTGACTTTCTTGAGGGTTTTCATCAAGAAAGGATATTGTATTTTGTCAAATGCTTTTTCTGCATCTATTGACAGGACCATATGGTTCTTATCTTTTATTTTATTAATGTAATGTATCACATTGATTGACTTGTGAATATTGAGCCAGCCCTGCAGCCCAGGAATGAATCCCACTTGATCATCGTGAATAATTCTTTTTATATGCTGTTGAATTCGATTTGCTAGTATCTTGTTGAGAATTTTTGCATCCGTATTCATCAGGAATATTGGCCTGTAGTTCTCTTTTTTTCCTGGGTCTCTGTCTGGTTTGGGAATCAAAGTAATGCTGGCTTCGTAGAATGAGTCTGGAAGTTTTCTTTCCATTTCTATTTTTCGGAACAGATTGAGAAGGATAGGTATTAACTCTGCTTTAAATGTCTGGTAGAATTCCCCAGGGAAGCCATCTGGTCCAGGACTCTTATTTGTTGGGAGATTTTTGATGACTGATTCAATTTCTTCACTAGTTAAGGGTCTGTTCAAAATTTCTATTTCTTCCTGTTTGAGTTTTGGTAGTATGTGGGTGTTTAGGAATTTTTCCATTTCTTCTAGGTTATCCGGTTTGTTGGCATATAATTTTTCATAGTATTTCCTGATAATTGCTTGTATTTCTGAGGGATTGGTTGTAATAATTCCATTTTCATTCATGATTTTATCTATTTGGGTCCTCTGTCTTTTCTTTTTGAAGCCTGGCTAGAGGTTTATCAATTTTGTTTATTTTTTCAAAAAACCAACTCTTGGTTTCATTGATCTACTGGGTTTTTTTTTTTTTTGGATTCTATATTGTTTATTTCTTCTCTGATCTTTATTATTTCTCTTCTTCTGCTGGGTTTGGGTGTCTTTGCTGTTCTGCTTCTAATTCCTTTAGGTGTGCTGTTAGATTTTGTATTTGGGATTTTTCTGTTTCTTGAGATAGGCCTGGATTGCAATATATTTTCCTCTTAGGACTGCCTTTGCTGCATCCCAAAGGGTTTGGATAGTTGTATTTTCATTTTCATTTGTTTCCATATATTTTTAAATTTCTTCTATAATTGCCTGTTTGTTCTTTAGTAGTTTGTTCTTCTATAATTGCCATTTGTTCTTTAGTAGGATGTTCTTTAACCTCCACGCTTTTGGAGATTTTCTAGACTTTTTCCTGTGGTTGATTTCAAGTTTCATAGCATTGTGATCTGAAAGTGTGCATGGTATGATCTCAATTCTTTTATATTTACTAAGGGCTGTTTTGTGACCCAGTATGTGGTCTATCTTGGAGAATGTCCCATGTGCACTTGAGAAGAAAGTATATTCTGTTGCTTTGGGATGCAGAATTCTAAATATATCTGTCAAGTCTGTCTGGTCCAATGTATCATTCAGGGCCCTTGTTTCTTTACTGATTCTGTATCTAGATGATCTGTCCATTGTTGTAAGTGGAGTATTAAAGCCCCTGCAATTACCACATTCTTATCAATAAGATTGCTTATGTTTGTGATTAATTGTTTTAAATATTTGGGTGCTTCCGAATTTGGTGCATAGACATTTATAATTGCTAGCTCTTCCTGATGGATAGACCCCATAATTATTATATAATGCCCTTCTTCATCTCTTGTTACAGCCTTTAATTTAAAGTCTAGTAAGTATGGCTACTCCAGCTTTCTTTTGACTTCCAGTAGCATGATGGATAGTTCTCCATCCCCCCACTTTCAATCTGAAGATGTCCTCAGGTCTAAAATGAGTCTCTTGTAGACAGAAAATAGATGGGTCTTCTTTTTTTATCCATTCTGATACCCTATGTCTTTTGGTTGGAGCATTTAGTCCATTTACATTCAGTGTTATTATTGAAATATATGGGTTTAGAGTCATTGTGTGATCTGTAGGGTTCATGCCTATAGTGATATCTCTGGTACTTTGTTGTGCTTGTAACATTTCACTCACAGAATCCCCCTTAGGATCTCTTGTAGGGCTGGTTAATTTAACCCATCTTCTTTAGTGTTACTGTCATAGCACATAGTCACTGTCAGTGTGGGCAAGGCCTGAATGCTTTTTTTTTTTTTTTTTTTTGCATCCTTCCCCCATGCCCCCTGCCCCCATTCCTTCCCATATAGACACTGGCTCATGGATTTATATATGTCCTTAAATGTATCTGTAACTTTGGAAATATTTACCATTATTTTGTATGTATTTTCATTTACCTAAATGTTATGATGTCATAAATCCTGCTCTGTTTCTGACCTTTTTCTTCAGTTCTCTTTGTTTGCAACCTGTTCTGGGGCCACATGTGCATCTGGTTCGCTGCTTGCTTCTTCAGCATTGTGTTCCATACCATTTTGTTTCCCTCTTTTCCTTATCCATCTCCCCAAGTCATAGGTGTTGCAAGGTCGCATGTCCTTTAGCCATTCGATCTAGGTCAAGAAAGACTCTGGTCTCCATCTTACAGAGAAGCCCAGCCTTTCCTGAAAAGCACAAGAGAGCCACACCATAGCGTATGCAGCAGCAACAGTTTGTGGGGTTGGCGCATCCTAGAATTGTAGAATCGTGGAACTAAAAAGGACTTAAAGATAATGGAGTACAGGGTTTTTCAAAGTTCCAAGGTGGGTCAAACAAATGTTTGATGTAGATCTAATTTTTGGAAGTATAATTTTATCCATTTCTCGATGGCATGAATGAAATGATGTGCATACATATATGTGATATGCACCAACACTTAATATGCAGATTTCAAATGGAAATGTCTGCTGGAACCAGGCAAGTAACAACCATCAGAGAAGTGGGCTGTGTGAGACAGTAGGGAGGGGTAGGGACTGAGGCAAACCAGGAGGCACATGACCTGTTTAGGGGAGGCAGCTACTGTTTGGCCAATGCTTGCCAGGTGGGAATGTGGGCACAAGGTGGTCAGATCTTATGGTTTTTCAAGAGAAACTGGAAATTCCTACATTCATGGGAAATCTCCTTTTATAACCCTCTTGCCACCAGCAACAACAACAACAAAACAAAAAAAACCTCATATTCATGGCATGCATGAAGCCCAGGGACACTAGTTTCTGTCCCGAGCTGGGGAGGAAATTTCTACTTTGGACTAAGCTAGGATCCCTAAGAACTTCAGAACATGGTTTCCTTGCCCAGTTAACTTGGGTGTGCTTAGGAGGACAAGGAATTCCTGTGTGAGGAGGTCTTGAGTGTTGGCACTTGATCTGGCTTCTCAGAGTGAAAGATGGCACCGGGGGCCCTGATGAGACTCTTGGTGAAGTGGCCACTGCTGTCTGCTCAGAAGGGGGATTCTTCATAGTCTGGCCACTTCTCTGCACTCAGGACGTTTTGTTAGCCAGCTGGATGTGTAAACAGTGGGTGTAGACGAAGTCCCAGAGAATGAAGGGTCCATGGGCTCTGAGGCATGCCCACCCTGACATGTCTATAGCACCTGGATCAAAGGACCAGGGGCCCCACGTTCTGCTGTGTGGTTCAGGTTAAGGTGTGCTGTGGTTTCCTCCAGAGCTCTGACTTGCATGAGAGATGCTCCCAAAGCCACCTGGTGCTCCCTAAGTCTTTGTGAGAAATGCAAAGAGAAACAACACACTGTGAGCAAAACTCACGTCTTCCTGCCTCCACGTATTCACTACAGTAGAAATAACCACCCGCTGAATTTGGGTTCCCCCTGAAGCAGAGCCTGAGACAAGTATTTGAGCGCAGGGGGGTTACTGGGGAGTTAATATGAGGCAGCACAAGTGAGGAAGTGGGGCAAGAAGGCAAAGAAGGGAGATGAACCCACAGGGCATGTTAATGAGCCAATAGCTCCGTGGGCACCAGACGCTCAATCCCTTGGGGGACCTTCTGCAGAACCTCTGAAGACCAGGTTGGCAGAGGACATGGAGGCTGGGGCATGGGTCCTTGGACCCTTTCTCCCTTTGGTTGAGGGCCGTCCAGAGGAGGGGCGGTGGTGATGCGAAGTCCCTCACTTTTCTGGGTGGTACCTGCTTGCAGCGGAGCCAGCTCTCGTGGAGGCGGATTAGGAGAGGTTCTTGCCTCGGGGAGCTGTCCTCATGCTGGAAACTGTCTCCCGCAGCTGCAGGTGAGCTCAGGTGGGCCAAGAGCTATGAGGGGCGGGACATCAGCAACACGTGTCTGCCCTACAGCTCCAGGGAAACGGCCTGCGTGAGGAATAGATAAAACATGATCATCCGGGACAAAGGGCAGCTGGGCATGTGCTTTGTTCCTTGTGATGAGATGCTGCCTTCTCTTCTAGGCTTTCATCTCTGCCTTTTGTTTTTCTCTGTTCTCCTCTGTATTCTCGTGGATGACCCTGGGTCCTCCAGAGTGTTCTCCCGGAGGTCACTTCAGTGGGCTCCCGGGGGCGCAAGAACTACCCTGATTCTTTGGCCAAGACCAGTGAAGGGATCTGGAGGATTCTCTCAAGGCCCAACTGTAGAGGAGCATCAACACTGGCACATGCTTGGTACCTGCAGCTAAAACATCCACCATCTAGAATGCTAACTGGTGCAGCCACTCTAGAAAACAGTGTGGAGGGTCCTCAGAAGATTAAAAATAGAACTACCCTGCGACTCAGCAATAGAACTGCTAGGAATTTACCCAAAGGATACAGGAGTGCTAATGCATAGGGGCACATGTACCCCAAAGTTTATAGCAGCACTTTCAACAATAGCCAAGTTATGGAAAGAGCCTAAATGTCCATCGACTGATGAATGGATAAACAAAATGTGGTTTTTATATACAATGGAATACTCCTTGGCAATGAGAAAGAATGAAATCTGGCCGTTTCCAGCAACGTGGATGGAACTGGAGGGTATTATGCTAACTGAAATAAGTCAGACAGAGAAGGACAGATACCATATGTTTTCACTCATAAGTGGATCCTGAGAAACTTAACAGAAGACCATGGGGGAGGGGAAGGGGAAAAAATAGTTACAAACAGAGAGGGAGGGAGGCAAACCACAAGAGACTCTTAAGTATGGAGAACAAAATGAGGGTTGATGTGGGGTGGGGGAGAGGGGAAAGTGGGTGATGGGCACTGAGGAGGGCACTTGTTGGGATGAGCACTGGGTGTTGTATGTAAGCCAATTTGACAATAAATTATATTAAAAAAAAATAAACTGAAAAAAAAAAAAAAACACCCACCATTTAGCCATTCAAGTATTCCCTTAAGCTTCCCTGATAGGCAGCAGTTCCTAATTTTACTGAAGCAATAGAGGTTGAATTAGTTGGGCTGAAAGAGTTGCTTGCATGAACACAGCTTTGAAGGAGAAATATCCTGGCCAACCGCATCCTTAGATAGTTACCACCTGATTCCATTTAATCTGGCAACAACACTGTGGGCAGGTGTTACTTCCTTCTTACCTCTCAGGTAAAAAAAATGAGAGTAGTAAAAAAATGTGAGTGTGTGAGTGTGGGCATTTCAGAAGAGTTCAGGATGTGTCTCCTGGGATCGACAGACTGTGTTGCTTAAGACAAATGGATTGAATCTTAGAATGTGGTTTCTGATCGATTGGTGGTAGTTGCATTGAGAGCTGTGTTGAATGGATTCTGAAGGGGTTTGGAAATTGAGCTGAGTTGGGTCTGGAGCACTTGCCACTGGCAGGTGAGACAGAGCAATGTCTGTGCCCTATTTTTGCTCTGCAGTTGTAAGTTTTAGTTACAATCGCGGCCATAGAAGTCAGGGCTTCAAGTCCTAGACAGTGGTTAGCATGATTTAAAAATGAAAACATTTCTCAAGAAATTGAAAGCTAGAAAAATTCTCTGAGCCCTAACGTCTCTGATTTGAAACGAAACGATTCATATCAACTTTCCTTAATTTAAAAATTTGGGGGGTGCCTGGGTGGCTCAGTTGGTTAAGCGTCCGACTTCGGCTCAGGACATGATCTCACGGTTCGTGGGTTCGAGCCCCGCGTCGGGCTCTGTGCTGACAGCTCGGAGCCTGGAGCCTGCTTCGGGTTCTGTGTCTCCCTCTCTCTCTGCCCCTTCCCTGCTCATGCTCTGTCTCTCTCCCTCAAAATAAATACACATCAAAAAAAATTTTTGTTTTGGATTTGCGCAATCTGCTTCTCTGAGCTCAGAAATGGAAAGGGCTTTATTTTGGTGAGCTGGTAATTGTAGGCTCTGGGTTTAAGCCCTCCGTAAATTCAGAATTTGTGAACGGTATTTCACTTAGCAGTGCCCTGGATCTGACAACAGACACTCCTCAGCAAAATGGCAAAAATGGGGTTTTGTGGAAATGAACATGAGGGGAATAGGAAAGAATTGCAGGCATTAAAATAGCAGAAGCAGTTAGAAAAGTAGAAAACATAAATTAGAACATTTTATTTATAATTTTATTTATTGTTTGTTCATATATAAATGTCATATTTATGAAGATAGCATGCATATAAAACATTTATAAATTTATAAATATACAATATTATTTATGTTCATAAATATAAAACATAAACAGTAGAAATGGAAAAGCAGAAAAGCAGAAACAGCAGAACTTTTGGCTTATGTTTGTGATCCTTTCCCAGGAAATTCTTATTTTCTAGATCTCGTGGAATGAGCCTCTTGGTTCAATAGCAGGCTTAAGTCAATGGGAGGTTGAAAGCTGAGGTCAATTGTTCAGAAAACCCAAGAGTACTGATTTTATATCACACGCTGGAGAAGTCAGCCCTGTGCTCTGGCTGCAGAACATGGTAAACGTCTGGATGTAAGATGTCACACTGAGGCAATCATTTCGGGAGCAGAAGTGCCCAGGACTGGGGACTGTGGTCCTTTGGGTGATGTCTCTGGGTTGATGGATGGGGCTCAGTAGTGGGGCAATGCCCCATTTCCACGGGCTTTGAGTGACACACAGGGCTCCTGCCAAGTGTGAACACATTTATAGGGACACATTTATTTATGTAAATTGAGTGGTTCATTTATGTATCATTCACCAGTGAGTTACTGAGTCCTTATGGAATGTCAGGCACGTGCTAATTGTTGGGAATTCATTAGAGAGTAAACTAGAGGCATTCCTGCCCTTCTGGAGGTCACCTTTTAATAAGGAAAAAACAAAACAAGGAAGAAATGACTGGGCCGTTTTCAGTTGTGGTGGAAATGACAGTAGGGGTGGAGTGTGTGGGAAGCAGAACCAAGGGGAAAGGAACCCTCTTGCGGGAGACCATGCTGGAGCAGAGAGATGGTTTGAGGAAGCTGGCGGTGGAGGAGCGGGGAGCCAGATGAAAACACATGGAACATTTGCAAATCAATTATGAGAAAAAAGCACGTGTTTGGACAACTGTAGAGAATATTATGGAGGTAACAGTCTTTGGAGACAGCAGACTGAGCTTCTAATGCAGCGTGGACCCTTATTCTTTGTGTGGGCTTGGAAAAATGACAATCTCTCAGAGCCTCATTTTGTAATCTTGTAGGGGAGTCAAGAGATTAGAGGTGATGATGTAAGGTTCTTAACCTAATCCCTGGAGGTGTGGCTCAGCTTTGGGTGTTCGTTAGAACACCCAGGAAACCTTTCAACATCCTGATGCCAAGGCTGCTGCCAGGACTTTTACACCAGGATGTTTATAGGCAGGGCCCGGGCACGGGGGATTGTGAGAGTCCCCCAGGGGATTCCAACATGTAGCCTGGGGCTGAGAAGTCTGCTTGCACACGTGGTGTTCATTCTCCAACACAGAAGCATCTATAGCTCGTTTTGAAACTCTGGAAATGATAGAATCCCCCTAAATCCTAGACTCTGCTTCATCTATCAGTCCCTCCTGGCTTCTGGGCAGTTGATCCCCTATGGCTGTAATTTGAAATACAGTGTTTGCAGTGGGAATTTCTGAAAAAGCGTTTTTGGTTTTTTGTTTTGTTTTGTTTTGTTTTGTTTTAATTTTGAGAGAGAGAGAGGGAAAGGGAGAGAGAGAAAGAAAATCCCACGAGAAGTAGAGAGAGGGAAGGAGAGAGAGAAAAGCAGGGCTCACCCACAGCAGGGCTTGAGCTCACTGGAAGCTGGGCTGGTGCTTACCAACGTGGGGCTCAAACTCATGAACTGTGGCATCATGACCTGAACTGAAGTTGGATGCTTAACCAACTGAACCACCCAGGGCCCCCCCCCAAAAAAAAAACCTTTTATTAAAGTATAATGTACACACATATCCTAAGTGTGCAGCTTGAAAAATTGTCACAGAGTGAATACACCTGTGTAACTGGCACCCAGGCCAAGAATCAGGGCATTATCATCCCCCTAGGAGGCCTTGGCAGTTACTACCTCCATCCCACCCTATCATCAAGGTTTCTTCATGTTGTAGCATGTGTCAGAATTGTCTTCCCTCTTAGGGCTGAATAATATTCCATTGTATGTACATTCCACGTCTTGTTTGTCCATTCATCTGTTGAGAGACATTTGGGTGGCTTCCACTTCTTGGCCATTATGAGTAATGCTGCTATGAATATGGGCGTGCAAGTATCTCTTTGAGACATGGATTTCGATTCTTCTGGATATATACCCAAAAGTGGGATTATTGGCTTGTATGGTAGTTCTGTTTTTAGTTTTTTGAGGAACTTCCATACTGTTTTCCACAGGGGCTGCACCATTTTACATCCCCCCCAATAGTGCACAAGGGCTTCCAATTTCTCCATATCCTCGCCAACACTTGTTTTTTTCTGGTTGTTGATAGTGGCCATTGTAATAGGTGTGATGGATTGATTTCTTTGGAAAAGCATGAGTTTGCTGCCTGGCTCCAAAGCCCCCAGGCTTCACTTAGATGCCACCTGTGTGGGACGGAAGGGGAGGGCAGCTGATGACCACTGCTGAGATGTCCAGAGTGGCCACTGGAATGGATTATGGCAGATCTGAAATTCAGCCTTGTAGGGGGAGGGGAGTTTAAAAGTTGACAGAATGCACAGAAAACTATGTGAGTGGTTTGGAATTGATTTGATTAAATGTTTGAGCTCAAGTTTTACAAAATCTGCCACAGGAGAACATTGGCAAGCAGAAACAAAAATTATTGAACCGAGAGGCTGTTAAGTTCTGTATTGATGTTACTCTTCAAGGGTTAATGATATTTTTCAAATATTTATTAGGATCACCTTTTTGAAAATGGGTGTGTGCTTACTTACTGAATGTTTCTTTTCCCTGTTTACAAAACTGTATTAGCTCAGGCTGTCATAACAAAATAACCGTCAACTGCGTGGCTGAAACAAAAGACATTTATTTTCTCATCGTTTTGGAGACCGGCAAGCCCAACATCAAGGTGCTGGCTGCTTTGGTTCCTGGTGAGAGCACTCTTCTTGGCTTGTGGATGGCTGTCTTCTGACTGTGTGCTCACATGGCAGAGAGAGGGAGTTCTGTTGTCTCCTACTCCTCTTATGAGGACACCAGCCCTGTTGGATTAAGGTCCCACCCTATCACCTCAGTTACCCTTTGTTCCCTCCTCCTAGGCCCTTTCTCCAAATGTAGTCACTTTGGAGCTTAGGGCTTCACCATGTGAATATTTTTAATTTTTTTTTTTCTTCAACGTTTTTATTTATTTTTGGAACAGAGAGAGACAGAGCATGAACGGGGGAGGGGCAGAGAGAGAGGGAGACACAGAATCAGAAACAGGCTCCAGGCTCTGAGCCATCAGCCCAGAGCCCGACGCGGGGCTCGAACTCACGGACCGCGAGATCGTGACCTGGCTGAAGTCGGACGCTTAACCGACTGCGCCACCCAGGCGCCCCACCATGTGAATATTTTTTGAGGGGGAACATAATTCAGTTCATGGCAAAAGGTGATAAAATCTTTTCATAAAGAACCTAAACACTGCAGAAATAAGTAATGTGGAAAGTGAGAGCCCCTTGTACTTCAGTCCTCCGTATAAAACTACTACTGAGAGTTGGCGTATGTTCTTTCAAATATTATTTATGGATGTGTATTAACAGTTTTTGGAAACATGCCCTTAAATGCTGAACATCAGTGTGGTTTCTCACAACTATGCTTTTTACTGTGACTCTTGCCAGGGAGAGGGCTTCACTGTCTGCTTTTCCTGCAAGAATCAAAGACTAGTGTCACAGCGGGGGTCACATGAGACTCAGCCAAAAGAAAACTCTGAGAGAATCCAAACATGGCAGCATTTGTGGGAGGGAGTCTGAGGCAGAGAGACCAATGTGTACATTCGCTGAGATTCTGCTCTTTTGAGATTTCTAGGCTTGTTTCTCTCTTTGCTTTCAGAAACCATTGTTGATCTGAGGATAGATTTTCTGACTCTGGCCTCTCTCCTGCTCAGGAAGAGGCATGTGATAGACTTACACGATGCCCACTCGAAGGACCTGGTTCTGCCCAATAAGCACTCACAAACCAAGACCCCCTGACAAAGGTGAGTGCCCATAAAGACTCTGCCTCATCCTGTAGATGCACCTGCCTGTGACCTGGATGTTATCTTCCTACCTGTTGCACCTTGTTTTAATATTTTTGTTTTGCGGTTTCCTGTCCATGTTGATGGCCTATTCAGATATACAGGTGATTCTCGTTATTCATGGCAGTTATGGTTTATAAAGTTGCTGTGAATTAGCAAATACTGGGCTATCGCTCCTAGAAGAAATATGGGGTTAGGTTCCTGTGAGCCTCTGGTCATGAGGATTTTGTCAACCAGTTAATACATACCTTTGTTTTATGTGCGTTTCTGTTTAGAAACACCTTATATAATATATACTGCTGATTAAGTAACACTGAACTAAATCATTTCACCTTGTGCCTAAAGGAAGCTTTTACATGCCATATCTATTTTCTCTGTAAGGCACATCACAACCTTCTTGCCCTTAGGGATGCTAGACAGTACTTCAGCATCATGACATTTAACATTTTTTTTAATGTTTATTTATTTTTGAGAGAGAGAGAGAGAGAGCACAAGTTGGGGAGGGGCAGAGAGAGAGGGAGGCACAGAATCCAAAACAGGCTTAAGGCTTTGAGCTGTCAGCACAGAGCCTGATGTGGGGCTTGAACCCATGAACTGTGAGATCATGACCTGAGCTGAAGTCGGATGCTCAACTGACTGAGCCACCCAGGAGCCCCAGCACCATGACATTTTAAACAGTGAAATTGCCAACAAAAACCACAGACATCTAAAAGAGCAGCGTTAAATAGGCCACTAAAATGGCCACAGTGAGAACTGCAACAAGGGGGCAGAGGGTGGATTTGTATGAACGAGCTGGGAGCAGTGCTGTCAGGTGACTCACATTTTTTTGCCGCTTTGTACACGTCTGGAATAATCATGAAAGCTTTGCCATGGTTTGGGAGTTACAAATACATTTTAGCAAGTATGTGAATTCACTAGTATGGAAGCTATAAACGAGTCTTGCAATGTATCCCCAGCTTGGGGTTGGGGGCACCTTTGGGGGGTAGCACGGGGGCACAAAGAGCCTTGGTGTCAGAGCTGGTGGAGACCTGGGAACCAGGCTGGCTTTGCCCCAGTTAGCTGTGTGATGATGGGCAAACCCACGTCTACTATGAGCCTTTCTCTCATTTATAAGCAAGGGGTTTGACTCAAGTTACATCCAAGATCCTTTTGGCCTCTAAAGTTTGGTTCTTCTTAGTCCTACTCTCAGGTGGAGGCCACATGGGTCTACTGTGAAGCACGATGTTTACCTGCTGCTTTTGTGTTAAAGAAATAATCACCTTTCTCTCCATGCCAGCCCTGTGGCACTGTGTTTTCTCACATCAAGATCTTGGACTTCAAAATAAAGTGCAGAAAAAGCTTTTCTTTTTTTTTTTTTTTTTAAATTTTTTTTTCAACGTTTATTTATTTTTGGGACAGAGAGAGACAGAGCATGAACGGGGGAGGGGCAGAGAGAGAGGGAGACACAGAATCGGAAACAGGCTCCAGGCTCTGAGCCATCAGCCCAGAGCCCGACGCGGGGCTCAAACTCACGGACCGCGAGATCGTGACCTGAGCTGAAGTCGGACGCTTAACCGACTGCACCACCCAGGCGCCCCCAGAAAAAGCTTTTCATATCTTGACTTGTAAAGAAATATCCCAGATTGCAATTGCATCAAAAGCAAGGTGACAAAAAGAAAGCAAGACTTTCTCATAGAGGAAGAGCATGCAGTTCTAGGGCCCAGGGTGCCTTGTCCAAGAAAAGGAGCAGCTGAAGGTGTTTTTGGCATGGCTTCAGGTTAACGTATCAATAGAAGTGAGTACTATGGTTAACTCTGCATAGTGATATCGATGTAATTTTGCTCAGCAGGGTGCAATGGTAATAATAACCTGGTAATGTTTTCGGAGGGAAGCTATCCAAGAGTAGAACTACAGCTCTGTGTTTGTTGTGAAATGACTTGTTCGAGGAATTAATGAACGAACACCCAACCTGTGGATATTCAGCCAATAAGTTTTAATTAGAGGGGGACGTGTTGTCACAACACAAGTTTATTAGATCATCAGTTGATTAAAATTTTATGCAGTAGAAATTTCCATTTTTCCTTCTCATAAGTATGAGGAAAGGTGCCAAGGATGGGCTGGAGGGGCAAGTGACCCTTCCAGGTAGGCAGGTGAGAGAGCCACCAGGGAACATGTTGAAACTCATGCTTTCTACCATATTTTTAATTAGCTTGGCCCGGTTCCCATCGAAAGGTGAAGCAAATCCATAGTGTGTTAGAGGGCTTTATTTTTCTTCTCAAATCAGAACCCAATTTGTCACTGCCAGATAAGAAGTAAAAAGGTCATCTTCTCACTTTGAAATTTCTGAATCATTTAATAGCTAATTTGTACTGCTAATTACTACCTTTCACTTCTGTAATTATTTTGAATTATTGTTCTCCTGCTATTATTAATGGGTAGAGTGGGGAACAATAAAACACGGCTCCAAGTTCCAATTGGTTAGCCTGGCAACTAAGCCACTTCAAAGTGACTGGCAGAGAAGAACTTGCAATTTCACTCAGCTTTGCTGGGTTGGTGACAAAAAAAAAAAAAGAAAGAAAAAATCAATAGCTGAAATATTATTTGTATTTCCTCAATCTGGAACGACTTTTCATTAATATTTGGTATGGCGACTCAGTGTTTTGGCCGAGCACCAGCAATAATGAAGTTAAGCACACTTCCCCTGTTTTCTAATTGCTTTTGTGGTCCCCAGATATATCTGGAACACCTGTAGGCTTAATCAACTATCCACAGACCTTCTGGAATCAGCTCACCAGCCACATGGCCAGAGAGCTTAGAAGCCTTGGTCAGAAACTGAGAACTAATTAAACGACATCATGGGAAGAATTTCAATGTTATATTTCCGGAATGAAATTTCTGTGAATGCAGGCATGTTGGCTTGGCTTTTAAGGCATCTTGGAGAAACTTTCCGGAGTGACCTCAGACAATCACGTTGATAGGATGTAAAGGGTACCATAAAGGTTTCCCTGTCCCAGATTTCCCCCAAGCAATAGCTAGTGAGAGTCTAGATTCATTCTTGAAAATTCAAGGGCTCCTTTTGTTCTTAAAATGCCCTGTTTATGAGCAGATATCACCGTGAAGCCCAGCATCTTAAACATTTATCAACTCCCACGTCACCAGGGCCTCTAGCTTGGGTAGGGCTCTGGTGAGGGTCGGGTGGCCCCTGAAAGCAGGAAAAGTTGAGGACAGACTTACCTTGCTTTGTAATTTTGCCCAGGGTAAACCCTTCTCATCACAACTGATAGGGTTACTGTAATTTTTTCCTCTGATGCACTTTCTACATTATACAAATGCATTGCTTCTATTTGAATGGAGCGAGGTGGCCACTACTAGGTATACATGGAAAGAAAAAGTCGGTGTACATATGGCAGGTGGAGGTGTGAAAGTGTAGAATTTGAGAAGTGCAGCTTGGGGTGCCTTAGAAGTGATGGCTGAAGGGTTAACATGGTATTGGGTTCATTTGCTATGGGATAGAAGTGACAGCAACAGACAACATAATATCTTCATTTTCCAGCATTAATCATTACCATCTGTCAGCTGCAGAGAGACCTCATGGCATTGTGGAATAAGTATAGGGTTTGAGATAATAAATATAATAGCTACCACTTATTATGCTATTGCTTCTAAGCTGTTGCTGTACTCAGTTCTTTACATGAATTATCTCATTCCCCCCTCTGATAGAGGTACTGTGAGTATTCCATCCTATAGATGAGGTGCTTCAGTAAACTCTACCTGTCACATGGCTAGGGAATGGCAGCCTTACTGGACTCAAGCTTCTTTGTCTCACATTCCTGAACATCATGCTCTATTTGAGGGACCCAGAAAGGCCTTTCTCTGGGTAATAGGAAAAGGAATAGTTATATTGTAAGTAATAAAAAGAAATCTTGTGTGGATTAAAAAGGCCCAAAAATGTTGAGGAATAAAGGGCTTGAATATGTTGCCGCTATGATTACAGGTCTTTGACATATTGTACCTCAGTCTTCTGAGTGCTTTGCAGTCCCACTGTCAGTGAGTGTTCTCCATCCCATTCTCCATTCAGCTAACCCATGGAGTTCAGTCCCACCTGATGCCCGAGAGACCCCCTAACAGAAGGGCTTAGTTATTGAAGAGAGGGACTCCCTAGCATGAGCCCCTCCCACTGGTCTTGTAGGGCATTACTCCCACAACATGGTCTAGTCCTGGGTGTGTGTGTGTGTGGTATACTGGGGAGAGTCTAGCTCCATGGGTGAAGGCCTTCAAAAGTGGAACTTATGTGTTTTAAAACATTAACTAGTAGGCTTTATTTTTTATTTTTCATTTTTTGATTTATTTTATTTGATTTATTTTTTTAATGTTTATTTGTTTTTGAGAGAGAGAGAGAGAGACAGAATATGAGTGGGGGAGGGGCAGAGAAAGAGAGAGACAGAATCGAAGCAGGCTCCAGGCTCTGAGCTGTCAGCACAGAGCCCGACGCGGGGCTTGAACTCACGGACTGCAAGATCATGATCTGAGCCGAAGTCAGACGCTCAGCCGACTGAGCCAGCCGGGTGCCCTGGTAGGCTTTATTTTTTAGAGAAGTTTTAGATGTGCAGGAAAATTGAGCTGACAGTACTGAGTTTCCATGTTACCTTCCCCAACTCTGCCTCAGTCTCCCCTATTATGAACATCTTGTGTTAGCCTGGCTTTTTGTAATAACGTTTGTTACAACTGGTGAACCAATATTGATCTATTATTAGCTAAAGTCCATCATTTACATTAAGGCTCACCTTTTTTTGTTGTTCTGTGGGTTTTGACGAATATAAAATGACACATATCAAAATGGTTATTACAGTATCTTACAGAATAGTCCTGCTGCCTTAAAAATCCCCTGTGCTTCCTGATTCATCACTGCTTTCTCCACCCAACCCCCCGGTAACCACTGATCTTTTTACTGTCTGTAGTATTGCCTTTTCCAGAATGTCATACAGTTGGAATCATAGAGTATGTAGACTTTTCAGACTGGCTTCTTTGACTTAGCAATACACATTTTAAAGTTCTTTCATGTCTTTTTCTGGCTTGACAGCTCTTTTCTTTCTGTCACAAAATAAGATTCCATTGCATGGATATATCAGCTTGTGTATCCATTCATCTACCGAAGGACATCTTTGTTGCTTGGCAATTATGAATTAGGCTGCTGAAAACATGCAGGTTTTTGTATGGAGCTAAGTTTCCAACTCAGGTGGGTAAATCCCAGTGAGCAAGACAGTAAGAGTATCTATAGCTTTGTGAAAACTGCCACACTGTTTTCCAACCCGTCTGTGCCATTTTGCACCCCCACCAACAATCAACAAGAATTCCTGTTGTTCCACATGCTCACCAGCATTTGGTGTGGTCAGTGTGTTGGACTTCAGCCATTCTAATTAGCATGTAGCTCTGTCTAATTACAGTTTTATTTTGCAATTCCCTGATGCCGTAGGACACAGAGCATCTTTCCATACCTCTATTTACCATCTGTATATCTTTTTTTGGTGGGATGTCCAGATCTTTTACACATTTATTTATTTAATTTTAAATGTATTTTATTATTTTGAGAGAGAGAGAGAACATGAGTGGAAGGGGGACAGAGAGAGAGAGAGGGAGAGAGAGAATCCCAAGCAGACTCCATGCTCAGCCTATGATGGTGAGATCATGACCTGAGCCAAAATCAAGAGGTGGACACTTCACTGACTGAGCCACCCAGGCACCCCTTGCCCATTTTTAACTGTTTATTTTCATTTTCTTATTTTTGAATTTTAAGAGCTCTTTGTATGTTTGGATGTCAGTCATTTACCAGGTACATGTTTTGCAGATATCTTCCCCCATCTCCACTTTGTCTGTTCATTTTTTTAATGGCTCTACTTACAACAATTTTTTTAAGTTTATTTTTTATTTTGAGAGAGACAGAGACAGTGTGAGCAGGGGAGGGGCAGAGAGAGAGAGAATTCCAAGCAGATTCTACACTGTGAGCGCAGAGCCCAATGTGGGCCTCAAACTCATGAAACCGTGAGGTCATGACCTGACCCAAAAGTGCGAGATCATGACCTGAGCTGAAACTGTGTGTGTGTGTGGGGGGGGGGGGGGGGTGGGGGGGGGGTGGTCATGACCTGAGCCAAAACCACGAGGTCATGACCTGAGCCGAAACTGAGAGTCAGATGCTTAACCTACTGAGCCACCCAGGTGCCCCTAATGGTTCTACTTTTTAAAGGTACTTAGGTTTCTCTGGGTGAAATATCTAGTAATTGCTTTCAAAAAGCACTGACTTTAACATTGTCTCTACACTCTCCTTGGCAGAGCTGTGTCTGTTCTGAGATTTCTAGTAGGCTTATTGTGTTGTATTTCATAAGCAATATTGGGATCAGTTTCTCGTATGCAGAAGGAGAGTTTAGGAGTCCAAATTAACTGATCCAACAAGGACTGACTATACTTCTTCTATGGGTGCTGCTCCTAGGAGGGTGCTGGGGTGACGATGGTGAGCAAGGAAGGCAGAGTCCTTGTCTTAGGGAACTTATAGTCAAGTGGGAGACATAATGAACCAATTGCAGCCTGGTGTGGAGAGGAAAACGGAAGGGGAAAGGGCTTGGGGGATGCACAGAGCACGGACCCCTGACCAAGCCCAGAGGTTCAGAAAAGAGGTGAGGGTTGCCTGAGATCTGTGGGACAAGCCAGAATTTTTGCAGGGTAGGGGCTGGGGGTTGGGTGTTCAATCAGGAAACTCTGCCAAGCCCAGTGAGTTGCAGGTGCTTCCAGATTGTTTTAGATGTTTCAGGCTACAGAGGTCCCTGGGCTTTTGGAAACTAGGGAAGATGTTGGACTCCACCTTAAATTTCCCTTAAGTTTCTTTAACAATTCTAATTTAGCATTCTTTAGAGATCATCCTAAATCAGTGCTTCTCAACCCAGCCTCCATTTTGGAATTCCCTGGGAAGCTCTTAAGGGTCCCATGCCTCCCTGCCTGAATCAGTCTCCGCGGGTGGAGCCTGTGCCCTGGCATTTGTCCAAAGCTCCCAGGGGAGTCTGATGCCTAGTCAGGGTTGGAAATCATTGTCCTGAAGGGAGGGGATCTTTACAGGATAGCCCACTTCTATTTTTGTGATAATGTCACGCTTTTAAATCCAGGCAGGCTCTGTATATGTGTGTCTGTGCACACATGCACGTAGACATATGTTTCTGGGTATGCAAACCAACTGCAGCAAACAGTGTATTTGCATGCTAGATGTGAATGCATCCTGCTGATGAGAATGTAACCTCGCTTCCTTGTTTTCTTTGCTAGAGCTCACCACCAAATCTGCATTGAGAATTAGGTTCCCTGCAGGGCTCATGGCTTTAGCACACCTGTGTTTTGATTCATTGCCTACTCTGGCCTGGGTCTTCTGTTCTAATTTATATTTTCTCTGGTTCTGGCTTTTGTTTTTGTTTTGCTGTATTTTACAGATTTTACCAACAATTATATTCGATATCATATTGTGTTATAAGTCTGTTTCAAATCCTTTATGGAATGAGGTTGGATGTGAGTAAATAAATAGAGTTTGATAGCATCATGCCAGGCTCCTGGTAATGAGTTAATAAGTGTTTCTGATTGAATCAATGTGAAAAATTTTTTGAGGTGTTTCAGAAGTTAGGAAGGCATGAGACAGCTTGAGGCCCAGCCATCTGTCATCATACCCTTTTGTATGTGTATTAAGGAAGCCCTGGCCCTGCCTTTGACCTAGAATGACCAAAACCTATAGGTGCTGGGAAAAGAGGGCTAATGAGAAATCTCTTTTAGTTGAACCTTGATGCCTACCATCCCCAGCTAGACAGTGAAATTCATCTGATAGGGGGCAAAAGCTCGACCCGGGCCTTTGCAAGAATTTCTAACGGGAAGCTTTCTGCTGATGCCAGCTTCCAATGGTTGTGTCCCCCAGCCTGGGGCTCTGAGGCTCTTGCAGCAGCTGACATTTTCAAATTGATTAGTGACTTGGAATTTTGGCTGTTCAAAGATCAGCGTGCACTTCTTCGTCTGGAGTCCAGGCCTGGACAGGGTCCCACATAGCAACACCTGGGTTGTGGGCCAGGTAACCAGAATCTGTGCCCCAGAACAGGTGGCTGGACCAAACAAGCTATTGTTCACATGGGGTTACTTTTTAACAAAAAATGTTTTTAAGTTTATTTATATTGAGAGAGAGCGAGCATGAGCAGGGAGGGGCAGAGGGAGAGGGAGAGAAGAATCGGAAGCAGGCTCCGCGCACTGTCAGCGTGGAGCCTGAGGTGGGGCTCCATCCCACACACCGCGAGATCGTGACCTGGACTGAAATCAAGAGTCTGCCACTTAACCGACTGAGCCATTCAGGTGCCCCCATGGGGGGTTACTTTTGAACATAAGAGAGGCGGTATTAGCGGTGATGCCTGGAAAACAGGCCCAATCCTATGACCGTTCTGGGGAAGCCATGAATGCCCCCGGAAGATGCTTCTGGCTTGATGAACCATTGTCTATGCAAACCCACCACTTTTTGACAGGCCCATGCCCACACTGCACGTGTGTTTAAGGACTTATGCTTAGATGCCTGGTCTCTGAGGGGGATCTCGGTGTGTCTAAGTGAGCCAGACGTGTTCCTGCTCTTGAGGAGACAAGTGTGTGTACTCAGGGCCAGGCAGCGGGACGTGTCTCAGGGTCTCACAATGACAGAGTCAAGGTGTACGTAGAGGGGAGGGTCAGCTTTTTTTTTGTTTGTTTTAGTGCAATGGAAAAAAAAACACCTGTTTCAAAACTGTAATATTTTAAAATTACACAAGTCACAAACAAATACGCTTTTCTTGCAAAAACTTAGAGCATAGTATTGAGAGTGCAAACTGAAAGTCTTGACTTCATATCCCTCTCTCTCTCCAATCTCAGACCCCCCCCCCCCCCCCCCCCCCCCCCACTGAGAGGATTGGTGTGAGGATGGCCAATCCTTTTCTCTGGGTTTAGATGTGGGAGACAGTGTCAGGCCAACCAGGTTCAAAAGCTGCCTCTGCCACTTGCCAGCGATGGGATCTCAACTTACCAATGTCTCAGTTTTCTCATCTGTAAAATGGGGAAATAATATACTTTCTTCATAAGATTGTTGCAATTGTGAAATGAGAGAGAACAAGTAAAATACTTATGAAGAGCTGAATACAATGGTGGCTATGGTTATTATTATGGAAAATTTCCAGGTGAGTCTGTGGGACCCTGAGTTGTGGGAATGGGAGAGGAGATGAGGGCAGGATTTGAGACATGCCAAATCTGTGAAATTGAGTGATGTAGCTACCATTCGAGGGTGTGGGTGTAGTTTGGTGGCCATGCTGTTGTCTTTTTTGAGACAGGGAACACAGGAACAGGTTGGGAATAAGCAGGAGGGAAAGGGATGGAGTCAGGGAATTTGGCTTCAGACATTGTGAGTTGGACATACCCGAGGTGGTCAGGTGGAAAGTTCTAGAAGGCAGTTAAATATTGGGATCTGAAGGCCAAGGGAGGGTTAAGACTGGAAATGGGATTTTTAGTGCTTGTGTAGGTAATTTAAATGTAAATAGAGAATGGATGGAAGAGTGAGATATTTCAATTTGTGTGTCAAAGTCATGGGTTCAACAGTGTTATTATGGAAACTCAAGCCTTTAGGTAAGGAGTAAGGGGATATACAGATGGCTTTATATGCAGCTAATCTGGGCAAACTCTGGAACAATAGATGAGCAGCTAGGAACTGTGGCTCCACATTTAAGATAATTATCAAGGCGCTCCTGACTCTCCTGGATCCCAGGATGTGAATACTGATAAGTCACGTGGCTCACAGTTTTCAAGTAAGTCTATATGTTTGTGTGCTATCTTATATTGATATTTGACTAGTAAACGGGAAGCCATTAAACTGATCCATCAGTAAGAATAACCATAGACTATGTGCTGTTGGTTCTTATGTCGAAAGTATTTATATTTGAGGTTTGAGTCTCTGGGTGGGGTTGGTTCACACATTACTGAATCTCAAATGACTAAATGATGACATTTGTTGCCTTACGTGTTGGTAGTGGGGGTAAAACCAGCCAATACCTTGGTTTTAATGTTACTGTCAAATAGGGGACTGTGATTTGAGCAAGACTGTATCTATATCTACAGGTCTATGTATCCCTATCCCTATTATAATGGAATACATAGGAATATATTATGTATAATCTTATATCATATATTATAATGTAATTATAGAATTATCAGTTATGATAAATTATATAATTAAGCATATAATTATATATAATTATTATAATATATCCTCTATAATAATTATGTAATATATAATACATAATATCTGCATTATATTAGACTATATAAAATATCTGTCAGTTACAGCTTCCTCTCCTTTGACCTTCAGGTTTAGTGGTAATAGCTCCTCTGCTCTCACACTACCCCTTTTGGTTGCCTGAGCCACAACTTTGTTAAGTAGTACCTTTGTACGTAAGCCTTCCTCAAATTCTCCTGTTTTAAGAACCTGTTTCCTTGTGGGACATTTTCCTCGAGGGTGATATTGGAGCCGATGTCCTTCTTACTCTCTGATGAGTTTTGCAAGGAAACAGAAGAGGATGGTGTCTTCAGATGGACTCAGTATCCCCACGTGCTGCTCTCTCTTCCAGACCTTGTGACAAGTTAGATACTGATGAGGTTTTGGAGGGTGATAGAGGGGTTCGTGGGGTCTGGAGCTGATGGCCGAGAAAGAATTCTTGAAGACGTCTTTGGTGCAAAAAGGTGATTTTATTGAAGCACGGGGACGGGACTGTGGGCAGGAAGAGCTGCCCCGGGACCCTGAGGACCAACTGGTTATTTACTATGGGGTTGGGGGGAGGAAAAGTCCAGGGGAAGTTTCCAGTGAGATTTTCATGTGCTTAAAGAAGGCTCCCAGGATAGTGGAGGCCTAGCTATGGTCAAGCTAAGGTTGTTTTCCCTCAAGCAAAGATTAGCATTAAGATTTTAGGGAGTTCCTGGAGAAAAGTTTTACTCTGCAGGCCTCAAGTATTTGTCAGTGGGCTGCAGGTGATAAGGAAATTCATTTCTATCTGCCATTTCCTTTGGTCTTTGTTCCTCACATCACTATGAAGGGGTGATGTGGGGCTCCAGAAAACAGTCTATAGGTTCTATAGGTTTCCGGAGATTAGGCTATTGATAAGAGTGCCTTTTTCTTGCGATTTACTAAGATATTTGTAAATAGATGGAGACTCCGGGTCCTGCAGGACTGTGATCTCTATCAGTTAACCATTTGTTTTTCCCCTTTCCTTTGTTCTTGGGCATCTAGCAGTGCCTGAGGGATATCACACTTGTCCCACCTGGGGAGTTGGGGGGGCGGAGTTTGCAGCCTGTCAGCTTGCCTTATGCTCCCTCATTAATACCAGGGCTGTTTTTCAAGGATTTAAAATTAGGGTTCTGTCTCTAGAGGGTAAGACTTGTGGGGGACCAAGGGCACAGCAGTGGACAGAAGGGCCAAGCCTGGGAGAAACCCTGATCACTGGCTGCAGATTGGAGCCACTCCAGGCAAAGGAAGAGCTGCAGGGTCTGCATCAGGGGTCGGTCAGGGCAGCCAGGGGTCGGTCAGGGCAGCCCGCAGGCATTTACAGAAGTGTTTTCCCTGTAGTGCCCTGGAGTCCACCTCCAGAGACCAATTCCCAGAGCCTCTGCTTTGTGACGTGGGTACGGACACCTTTGCTCTGCATTTGATGCCGGGTGGAAGGTCTTTCTTTGTTCTCTCATCTTCTCTCGAGAGGATTGCTTTTAATCTGGGTCTTAGTGACAATGTTTTTTCCCCCAGGTCTTTTTGGGCAGTCACTTCAAAACCAAGAGTAAGTTGAGCTTTTGCTGCCAGAGCCAAGAGGGGCCACGGTGATTCTCTCATGGCAGTGGTTCCTGATCTTGGCCAACTGGCAGAATCGCTGAGGTGCTTTTAGAAACTCCCATCTGGATTGGTCTGGTGAAGAAGTTCCAAGGCAGAGGTGACCCCAAGAATGTGACTACTGTTATGCCCAGAATTCATGATCCCCAAAGACCACTAGGGAGCCGAGTCCGATGCAAAAGCAAAAGAGCCTTTATTCGAGCTAGCTCGAGCTCAATCCCCTACCTGCACCGACGCAGCGGTGGGATAGGTGGGATACCGGGGAGAGAGAGCGAGTTTCAAAAGGACAAAGATTTTATTGGGGCCTAGGGGCAGTTGGTGAGGTAATGGCTATGGCCTCAGCCGATTGGCTGGGGCAGGGTCCTGGGGAAGGGTCCGAGTCCTGTTAGGCAGGTGAGGGGGGTGGTTACTCAAGGGGAGGAGGTGTGGTCAAGGTGAAGGACACAGAACAAGATGGAGTCGGCCGGCGTAGGCCCGCCCTTTCACTAGCCCCCCCACCCCCAGTTCCCACCACTCTGGAAATTTGCAGAAATCTTTGGCATAAGTAGAAAACCCCCAGCTTGCATCTGGGTCCAACCCCCTCATTCTAAGGATGGAGAAACTGAGAGTCAAAGAACAAGATCACATCCTTGGACACCTGTCACAGTTTGGGCCAGGAACCAGAACTTCCAGCTCCCAATATGCCCTCCTGGAGGTGTCTCCGAATTACTGACGCTTGAGGCAAGAGCCGGCGAGGAGGGCATCAGGCCCCTTCGGAGCTCAGCTTAGTTCCCCTTGGTCCATCTGACAGAATCTGCTCTCTGGGTTGCACACGGGAAGAGGGGGACCAACTCCTTCTGCTTCTAGGGCAGGTGCAGATGGGGCCACCTCTCTCGGTAGCCACAAACACCATGGAATGCAGCGAGAGACCATAAAATGTTTGGAAATGGTTCCGAAACCATCCCTGTCGCATTCCTCCCACCTTTGAAAATTTATGTCGTTGCTGTCTTAGAATTCTCCTTTCTAGCAACCTCTGGGGCATGTTAGCAACCAAAGCAGCAGCTTTGGGGAAATAGAAGAACAACCTTTGAATTAAACCCGTTGACTCTATATAGTTTTCAAAAAGAATAGTGGTTCACTGGCTAGCGGTGTGCATTTGATGAGTGAATTTTGCACTGTTAATGAGGTGAGTCAGAAGAGCTATTTTTAAAAAGGGATTAGTTATGAATATGATATGCGTATTTTTGGAGATAAAAGGGCTTTAGTTGATAAAAAATTGAACCGGGAAGAGACCAGGAAGAAACACTGATAACCCCCAGGACTCCCGATGTGGAATAAATGTTACTGCTGGTGACAGAAAAGTTAATGAGTTTGAAATAAAAATAATTCCGTTGCTTCCTGGGCAGAGAGACCCGAGAGCACAGAAACTCCATAGGCCACTCTGAGATTTGTAATTTAGTTGTAACCATTGCCATAAATGGGATTTAGAACTGGATTTTGTGTATTAAAAATTGAGGGCCACGGATAAAGAACAGTTCTAATTTCAATTACTTGGGCCTTTGTGGTCTGTGTGGTGGATATTTACTGGCCGGGAATAGAGTGTTGTTTTCATAGGTCCTGTATGTTCACTTGCTTCCTAGGCTGGGCCCCTTGGGTACCCTTGGGTACCTTTTTCTTTCAGCTGGAAACCGTGTTTAGGGCACCTGGGTGGCTCAGTCAGTTAGGCGTTGGACTCTTGATCTCAGCTCAAGTTTGTGGGTTCGAGCCCCGCGTATGACTCTGTGCTGATGGCATGGAGCCTTCTTGGGATTCTTTCTCTCTCCATCAAAATAAATCCATAAACTTGGAAAAAAAAAAAAAGAAAAAAGAAAACCTTGTTTAGAGCACAATTCTCCTGTCCTTCCCAGAGTCTGTTTCTTTTTGGTCACTGGGGCTGGCATTTTCTGTGAATTGGTTGTGGCAAAGGTATCTCTTGCCTGCCTGAAAAGGGAGAGAGATGTGGTACTTCTGGTTGCTTCCCATTAAATAGTCTATTTTTCCAGGAATGTGTATGCGATGGGCCACTGTTCATCTTTTTTGGACGAGCTCAAAAAAAAATTCTCATGCAAATAGTTTTAGCATTTTTCTGATTATAAATATAATAATGCTAATTGCAAACATTTTAGAACCTATAGAAATGCATATTTAAAGAAACACCCGTAGACTCTCCAACCAAAGATATTTGCTGTTAGTAGAATATTCTGATGGAGATTCTTTCTTATGCTGAAAGGTACCTAAATCTTCACATATATATTTAAACATAAACATGGTGCCAGGTTACACATGGACTTGAAAAACTTGCTCTTTCTAGTTAACTCTGTGTTGTGGACATACTTTGTTCATGCTATGATGATTTGAATGCCTCTGTTGTACCTCATTGTATAGATGTTCTGTACTTTATTGAATCAGCATCTTATCATGGGTATTTAGATTATTTTCAGTTTGTCATTGTTACAAGGCTGCAATGTTGATATTTGTACCAGCGTCCTACATCCTCAGGACAAATTCCTAAAAGAGGAATTTCCGGAAAGTAGGAAGCAGTCTTTCAAGCTTCTAGATCCTACTGCCCTACGGCCTGACACAATCATTTAAATCTTTGCCTAAGGAGGTGGGAACTTACTGTTTTCATTTGTATTCCTTAATCGGTAAGGTTTTTGGTTTTGTTCCCTCCACTTGTATTTATTCTTTATTTACTAGACGGATCAGCTCTTGCAAGTTGAGATTTTCATCTGTTGGCCCATTTTCTACCTCCTGTTCCTAGAGAGTGCTTGACACACAAAAGCAGCTCAAATATTTGTTGAATGTCGAATGAATTAACTTTCTTGTCCTTTGCTCATTCCCCCCCCCCCCCACTGAAAGGTGCCTGCCTTTTTATTATTGCTTTTGAAGAGCTTCTTATATAGCTATTAGATCTTTGTCATATAAAGTGCAAATATTTTTCCCCGTTTGCTATAAAGTGCAAATATTTTTCCCCGTTTGCTATAAAGTGCAAATATTTTCCCCCTTTGCTTTTTATGTTTCAACACTGAGAATTTTTATGTTTACACAGGGAAATATTTACTTAGTTATTTTTTTTACAGGGTCATTGTATCAATATTCTCTTTAGCTTTACCTTTCTTACTCAGCTTGAGAAAGGGCTTTCACCTTCTAGAATGGCAAAAAGGCAACCTTGTTTTTTTTTTCTAGTACGTTTTAATCATTTCAATTTCAACCTGTAAGAAATTAATTCATCTGAATGTATTTTGATGAACAGTGGGGTTATACCTTGAACTGTTTTTCCCCCAAGTGATGTGCCAATATCACAGGAATCTCTCCTTTGGCCCCATGGTTGTAAGATCTTTGCAGACAGAGAACTGCAGGGAGGGAACTAACATTTATTGGGGGGCTGCTATTTTCCAGTTGTGTGCTACCTGTTCTGCTTAATGTTCCTGAAGGAACCCTGCGAGGCAGAAGTTACCTCCAGCTTGTGGATTAGCAGGTGGAGGCTTAGAGAGGCAAGAAGTTTGAGGAGAGTCCATGAACTTGGGCCCGAGGGCCCCCAATCCCTTGCAGTTTCCATGGCATTCTGTTGCCTCCTCTGTCCAGCCTCTGTGTGTCTCAGTGCCCAAGGGTGTTCTGTCCGGGGAGCAGGGCTGCAGGCATTTAATGTGCTAACAGTTGACCTTGCTAAGCCTTGAAAAAAAAAAATGAAATTCTTGAGTTAAGAAATTTAGAGAAAAGGAGTGTTTTGGGGGAGAAAGCAAAGATGTATTTATAGCCTCCCTTTCTATTCCTAATATCCGAACATATTTTTCTTAGCTCCTGGACTTGGGGTTGCTGAAGAGAAGTGCAGCAGCTAGAAGCAGAGAGTATGCATTTTTAGCACTTACACGGAGCGAAGGTTAACGTGTAGGAAATAAGGGTAATGATGGTTATTTAAGATGTGTAAGATGCATTCAAAGTCATAAGTGCTTGACAATTTTAGAATGGCAGGTGTTATTATTTTATTGTTAAAACCCAATTTGCTCTGTCGAGCTGAGGCCCGACACTCCAAGTGATAAGTTATTAAAGAGTGAGGTTTTGTTCACTGGCTGGGCTCTGTTGTAGTTTTTATGCAACATCAGTATTTTGCCATCGTGTCGTTTCCAAGTCGTGAACTCAATGTGAATAATCATTTGAGCACACTTCTCATGATGCTAAGAACTTAAATTCTCCACCAGTGTTAATCACTGACAAGGCAGCACACTAACACTTAGCACAATGGAAAACACTTGTGCATTTTTAGAAGCTCATACTTAGGCACACTGGCACACGAGCCTGCATTTTTAGGTTCATTCATTTGAATTATTAGGACGCCGTGAATTTGAAACTTGGACAAAATAACAACAATTTTGTATTTTAAAAAGGTAAAATACAATATATGGCATATTTTGTTTTCATCATTATAAATATATAACAAATGATATAAAAATAAGAATAAACATTATGTAATAGATAATACAAGACAAATATTATGGAAATATCTATATTCTATATTACCTCTATAATGTCACCAAAATTAAAAAAAATTTTTTTTGAGAGAGAGCGCGCACGTGAGTGGGGGAGGGGCAGAGATAGGTGAAGACAGAGTATCTGAAGGGGGCTCTGCACTGACAGCAGAGTCGATGCGGGGCTTGAACTCATGAACTGTGAGATCATGACCTGAGTTGAAGTCAGATGCTTAACCGACCGAACCCCCCAGGCGCCCCTGTAATGTCATTTTTTGTACATATTCTCTCCTGGTGTGGCTGGCTTCTTGCCCATTTTATTCACAGTGGCTTAGTGAGAGCGTATACCTTCGTTTTGAAGAAGTTCGGTTTATACAAAAGTAAATGGCTTTTTGTGTTCCTACAATGGCTTGGATCTACCAAGATGGTGAAGCTTTTCTCCTGTATTTTCTTCTAAAAGTTTTATGACTTAGCTTTTACCTTTAAGTCTCTGATCCATTTCAGATGAATTACTGTGTATTGTGGAGGGTGTATGTTAAAGTCCATTTTTTTTTTTTTTTTTTTTTTTTACCCGTAGTTTGTATCGAATTGTTTTCGTGCTGTTTGTTCAAAGATTCTGTTTTCCCATTAAATTACTTTGGTGCCTTTCCCAAAAATCAGTTATATGTATGTATAGGCCCATTTCTAGACACTGTATTTTGTTCTATGCTGGTACTACAACATTTTAATTACTGTAGCTTTATAATAAGTTTTGAAATCAGATAGTGCAAGACCTCCAACTTTATCTTTCTTTCAAAAATTGTTTTGGTTATTTTTGGTATCTCCATATAAATTATATTTTAAATAAATATTTATTCATTTTTGAGATAGAGAAAGAATGAGAGAGAGAGAGGCATCCCTCCATATAAATTTTTGAAGCAGCTTGTTAATTTGTATAAAATTGCAGTGTAGTATTTCTATTTTATTGTGTTGATTCTGTAGACCAGTTTGAAAGAACTGACATCTTAATAGCATTGAGACTTTAAATCCATGAACACAGTGTATTTCTCCATTTATTTAAGACTTAATTTTTCTCAGCAATATTTTTGAAATTTCAGTACATGGGTCTTGTATATCTTTGATTATGTTTATTCCTAAGTATCTTATGTATTTGATTAGGTATACAAATGGTATTTTTAAAAATTTCATTTTCAGTTGTGTTTTGCTTATATCTAAAAATAGAAATGATTTGTGTACATCAATCTTATATTCTGGGACGTTGTTATAGTCATTCATTCTAATGATTTCTTTAACGTTTATTTATTTTTGAGAGAGAGAGAGAGAGAGAGAGAGATAACAAGTCGGGGAGGGCCAGAGAGGGAGGAGACAGAGAATACCAAGCAGGCTCTGTGCTGATAGCCTCATGTGAGGCTTGAACCCACGAACCCTGAGATCATGACCTGAGCTGAAATCAAGCGTCGGACGCTTAACTGACAGCCATCCAGGTGCCCCTCTAATGGTTTTTATCTTATTTTATTTTTTTTATTTTTTCAATATATGAAGTTTATTGTCAAATTGGTTTCCATACAACACCCAGTGCTCATCCCAAAAGGTGCCCTCCTCAATACCCATCACCCACCCTCCCCTCCCTCCCACCCCTCATCAACCCTCAGTTTGTTCTCAGTTTTTAAGAGTCTCTTATGCTTTGGCTCTCTTCCACTCTAACCTCTTTTTTTTTTTTTTTTTTCTTCCCCTCCTCCATGGGTTTCTGTTAAGTTTCTCAGGATCCACATAAGAGTGAAACCATATGGTATCTGTCTTTCTCTGTATGGCTTATTTCACTTAGCCTCACACTCTACAGTTCCATCCACGTTGCTACAAAGGGCCATATTTCATTCTTTCTCATTGCCACGTAGTACTCCATTGTGTATATAAACCACAATTTCTTTATCCATTCATCAGTGGATGGACATTTAGGCTCTTTCCATAATTTGGCTATTGTTGAGAGTGCTGCTATAAACATTGGGGTACAAGTGCCCCTATGCATCAGTATTCCTGTATCCCTTGGGTAAATTCCTAGCAGTGCTATTGCTGGGTCATAGGGTAGGTCTATTTTTAATTTTTTGAGGAACCTCCACACTGTTTTCCAGAGTGGCTGCACCAGTTTGCATTCCCACCAACAGTGCAAGAGGGTTCCCGTTTCTCCACATCCTCACCAGCATCTATAGTCTCCTGATTTGTTCATTTTGGCCACTCTGACTGGCGTGAGGTGATATCTGAGTGTGGTTTTGATTTGTATTTCCCTGATGAGGAGTGACGTTGAGCATCTTTTCATGTGCCTGTTGGCCATCTGAATGTCTTCTTTAGAGAAGTGTCTATTCATGTTTTCTGCCCACTTCTTCACTGGATTATTTGTTTTTCGGGTGTGGAGTTTGGTGAGCTCTTTATAGATTTTGGATACTAGCCCTTTGTCCGATATGTCATTTGCAAATATCTTTTCCCATTCCGTTGGTTGCCTTTTGGTTTGTTGGTTGTTTCCTTTGCTGTGCAGAAGTTTTTATCTTCATAAGGTCCCAGTAGTTCATTTTTGCTTTTAATTCCCTTGCCTTTGGGGATGTGTCAAGTAAGAAATTGCTACAGCTGAGGTCAGAGAGGTCTTTTCCTGCTTTCTCCTCTAGGGTTTTGATGGTTTCCTGTGTCACATTCAGGTCCTTTATCCATTTTGAGTTTATTTTTGTGAATGGTGTGAGAAAGTGGTCTAGTTTCAACCTTCTGCATGTTGCTGTCCAGTTCTCCCAGCACCATTTGTTAAAGAGACTGTCTTTTTTCCATTGGATGTTCTTTCCTGCTTTGTCAAAGATGAGTTGGCCATACGTTTGTGGGTCTAGTTCTGGGGTTTCTATTCTATTCCATTGGTCTATGTGTCTGCTTTTGTGCCAATACCATGCTGTCTTGATGATTCCAGCTTTGTAGTAGAGGCTAAAGTCTGGGATTGTGATGCCTCCTGCTTTGGTCTTCTTCCTCAAAATTACTTTGGCTATTCGGGGCGTTTTGTGGTTCCATATGAATTTTAGGATTGCTTGTTCTAGTTTCGAGAAGAATGCTGGTGCAGTTTTGATTGGGATTGCATTGAATGTGTAGATAGCTTTGGGTAGTATTGACATTTTGACAATATTTATTCTTCCAATTCTTGAGCATGGAATGTTTTTCCATTTCTTTATATCTTCTTCAATTTCCTTCATAAGCTTTCTATAGTTTTCAGCATACAGATCTTTTACATCTTTGGTTAGCTTTATTCCTAGGTATTTTATGCTTCTTGGTGCAATTGTGAATGGGATCAGTTTCTTTATTTGTCTTTCTGTTGCTTCACTATTAGTGTATAAGAATGCAACTGATTTCTGTACATTGATTTTGTATCCTGCAACTTTGCTAAATTCACGTATCAGTTCTAGCAGACTTCTGGTGGAGTCTATCGGATTTTCCATGTATAATATCATGTCATCTGCAAAAAGTGACAGCTTAACTTCATCTTTGCCAATTTTGATGCCTTTGATTTCCTTTTGTTGTCTGATTGCTGATGCTAGAACTTCCAAAACTATGTTAAACAACAGCGGTGAGAGTGGACATCCCTGTCATGTTCCTGATCTCAGGGAAAAAGCTCTCAGTTTTTCCCCTCTAGTGGTTTTTAAATAAATTTCTTAGGAGTTTTCTGTGTAGATAATTATGTTGTCTACAAATAAGGACAGTTTTATTTTTCCCTTTCTAATCCTTTCCCTTTTATTCTTTTACTTTTGGTCTTATTGCATGGCTAGCACGCTCAGCACAAAACTGAATGGAAGTGGTAAGAGCAGACACCCCTGCCTTGTTCCTAATCTTAGGAGGCAAGCACTTGCTTTATCCATGGGCATGGTGTCAGCTGTAGGTTTCTGTACTACCCCTTATCCCACTGAAGAATTTCTATTTGTAGTCTGCTGAGAATTTTTTATCATGAATTGCTGTTCAATTTTGTCCAATTTCTTTTCTGCATGCATTGAAATGATCGTGTGATTTTTCTTCTTTATTGTGTACTTACAGTGAATCATACTGGTTGATTTTCAAATAATGAGTTAATATTACATTCCTGGGATAAACTCTACCCTGTCATGATACATTGTCCCTTTCACGAACTGCTGATTTTTCCCCCCTCTAACATTCTGTTCCCCTCCAACATTTTGTTCACCAGAGATATAGTGTCTTGTTACTTTTTCTTGAAATGTGTCAGTCAGGTTTTGGTATCAGGTTTATATGGGCTTCATAAAATGAGTTGGGAAGCATTTTCTCCACTTCTGTTTTGGGAGAGAATTTGTGTTAAGACGGACGTTATGTTTTTCTTAAAGTTTGCTCCTGTCTGAGAAGAATGTGAACAGCCCTAGCTCACAACAAGGAGTAAACTTGCACAAACTCCACTGGAATTGAAAGTAGACGAGACTGGTTGGATCAGAGGTGGATTATTACGGCACAGCAAATAGCAGGATTATTCCCTCCTGCAGGTTCCCCAGGGTGGTGTGGTGGGATTGAATGGTGGCTGTGCATGCACTGGGTTGTACTGTAGCTGACAGCCAAGGTCTCAGCACCTTCCTAAAGCAAGGGAACAAGCCAGTGTCCCTTTCCTGGGGAGTGAGTAATCCCATGGTAGTGATTCTGTGGTTGCTTTGGCCTATTTGACTGCTCATGGAAGTGGCCACAGACACTGCTCAGTGCTAGGGGATGGTTACGTCTCACAGGTTGGCATATTCACCAGGGTCATGCAGGGACACTCAGGGCCATTGCAGACTACCTCTCCAGTGAAATCATCTGGGCATGAGGTTTTCTTCATGAGAAGGTTTTTGATTATAGGTACAGTGTCTTTATTAGATATTGAGCTATTCTGATTTTCTGTTTTCTCTCCAATCAGCTTTGGTAATTTGTGTCACTGGAGGAATTTATCTATTTCATGTAAGTTGCCAAATTCTATTGGCAAAGGATTCATAATGTTCCTTTCTTATTCTTTTAATATCTATAGGATCTATTGTCATTTTTGAGATTGATAATTTGTGCTTAATTTTTAATTTAGTAGTCTTGCTAAGGGTTCATGAAGTTTGTTGATTTTTTTTCCCCCGAGATCAAACTTTTGACTTTATTACATTTCTCTATTTTTTTAGACTATTTTTTATTTCACTGGTTTCTGCTTTTACCTCTATTGTTAGCTGGTGTTTAATGAGTTCTTTTTCTAGCTTCTTAAGGTAGAAACTTCAGTCACTGATTTTAAATCTTTTTTCTTTTTTCTAGGATAGACACATAAAGCAATAGCTTTCCCTATGAGCCAGTAGAGCTGTGTCCCACAAATTTTGATATTTTGTCTTTTCATTATTATTAAGTTGAAATATTTTCCAATTCCCTGTGCCTTCTTTGATCCATGGATCATACAGCAGTGTATTATTTAATTTCCCAATATTTGGCATTTTTCATTTCTATTAATTTTATTGATTTATTTTTTGATAGTTTCTAATTTAATTTCATTATGGGTAGAAAACTAAGATGTCAACCTGTCCAAATTTATTGAAACTCATTGTATCCTGGTGTACATTCTCTGTGTACTTGCAAAGAATGTATATTTTGATGTTGGTTTTAGTGTTCTGTATATATCAATAAGTCAAGTTGCTTTAGGGGCACCTGGGTGGCCCAGCTGGTTAAGTGTCTGACTTCGGCTCAGGTCACGATCTCACTGTTCGTGGGTTTGAGACCCACGTTGGGCTCTGTGCTGACAGCTCAGAGCCTGAAGCCTGCTTCAGATTCTGGGTCACCCTCTCTCTCTGCCCCTCCCCTGCTCACCCACTGTCTCTCTCTCTCTCAAATAAATAAATAAATACAGATTAAAAAGTTACAAAAAAAAATCAAGTTGGTTTATAGTATGGTTCAGATCTTGTCCCTCTTTCAGGAATTTTTATCTACTCGTTCTATCAATTACTGAGAAACAGATATCAAAACTTCCAACTATGGTTGTGGGTTTGGCTTTTTCTCTCTTGGTTCTGTCAGTTTTTGCTTCATGTATATCCAAGCTCTGCTATTTGGTGCCTACTCTTTAGGACTGTGGGTCTTCCTCTTGCAGGGATTCTCTTATTGTTATGAGATGTCTCCCTTGATGTCTGGTGCTCCATCATTTCTTGGAATTTGTACTTTGTTTTAAGATTTTAAAGTACTCTCGGTGGCCAATGTGGGGCTCAGACTCATAACCCTGAGATCAAGAGTCACATGCTCCACTGACCGAACCAGCTCTTT
Source organism: Puma concolor (assembly GCF_028749965.1). Lineage (NCBI taxonomy): Eukaryota > Metazoa > Chordata > Mammalia > Carnivora > Felidae > Puma > Puma concolor. Next base: position 77,496,661 of record NC_141677.1, read on the forward strand.
TCCATCCTTATACGGTCATCTTGTGTCTTTATTCTTATGTTCACAATAATTGATAGTATCGCTCTTCATATACTCTTTGTTACTTCTAGTTTTTGTTCCTCAGTTACTCTTTTCCTGCCTTTTTGGGGGGGTTAATAAAACTATTGTTTAGCATTCTATTTTATTTCCTGTAGTGATTTCTTGGCTACATTAAAAAAAAATTTTTTTTAACGTTTATTTATTTTTGAGACAGAGAGAGACAGAGCATGAACGGGGGAGGGTCAGAGAGAGAGAGAGGGAGACACAGAATCTGAAACAGGCTCCAGGCTCTGAGCTGTCAGCACAGAGCCTGACGCGGGGCTTGAACTCACGAACTACGAGATCATGACCTGAGCTGAAGTCGGATGCTTAACTGACTGAGCCACCCAGGTGCCCCTCTTGGCTACATTTTAAATTGTTGTTTCTTTAGTGGTTGCTCTGGGGTCACCACTCTACACCCTTAACTTTATCTAAGCCTTATTGTTATGTTATTTATTAATATTGTTCCACTTTCTACTTCAGTTTTTACATCCTGTACCTGACACTCTTCATTGCCTACTTCAGATTTTCCAACTAACAAACGTAGAGCTTTAAAACAGTTTAATTCCATTTACTCACACTCTTTCTTTTGCGCTGTAGTCATTGTATATTTTACTCTTTCGTAATTACGATCCACAACTTACAATGTTCTCATTTATGTTAAACCATCCTTTTTGGACTTTTAAGGACGTTAAGAGAAGAAAAACACAGTCTTTTATATTTCTCCACAGATTTACCTTTGCTGGTGTGCTCTATTCTTTTGGGTACCTCGACGTTCCTTTCTCTTCAGCCTGAAGAACCCTCTTTACCCTTTCTTGTAATGCAGTCTGCTGGTGACAAAGTCCCTCAATTGTAAAAAAATAAATAAAATAAAATAAAAAATAAAACGTGTTCATGTACTCTAATTTTTGAAGGCTATTTTCAGTGTATATAAAATGCTCAGTTGGTGCTTTTTTTCTCTCAGACTTTACAGGTTGTCCTGTGTTTGAGTTTATGCAGAACGGTTTGTCTACACGCTTCTGTCTTCCAGGCCACTTCTCCCACTCACAAATGTTCTTCGTCTGCTTTCCTCACATTCTCCCCATTCAAGGTGCGACTCTTCACCCTCCTGACTTTCTGTTCTGTGCTGACTTCTTTCTTGTTTCCACTCGTCTATACATGAACATCTCTTTCTTGGCCATATCTCTGCTGAAGGGTAGTTGGGCCTGGTGGTGGCAGTGACCTGGGAGTCAACTTCAGAAGTTACTTCAGGACTGTTCTCTTACATAGACACCACATTCTGCCGGGTTTTCTGAACTGGGGACGTGTTTGTCTTCTATTTTTGGCATTGAGGGAGCAGTATACTCGTAGGGTAGCACCTCGGTCACAAGCCTGCTGGGTCATGAAGTGGATGAACATTCCTGCTTTCCCTCTCTCCTTCCTCAGCCCTCTGGGAGAAGTACTATTGGCCATGAGGCTGGGTCACAAACAGTCAAGTAGTGTATCACATCCTTGTTCGGCCCCCTTGTCTCTGCTGTTATGCACTGCCCTTTTGAGCATCTACAGGAATATCATTCCTTGCTTCACACAAAGCTCGCCAGGCCCTTCCCATCTTGGCATCCAATAGGGTGAATATTTTGGTAACATTTTCCAGGAGGTCTGTGTCCTGCCCTGGATCTTGGGTGTTATGTATTAACTTTCAGAGGCCTGTTTAATTTTGGCCCATAATCTGCAGTATGTGGTAGCTTTTTGTCAAATTTTGTGTTTTGGGGTTATCGCCATTACCTTATCCCATTCACAATGAGTTTTTCGCTCTCTCTCTTTTTTTTGTTATCTTTCTCTATATTTTGTAGGTTTCAAGGTAAGTTATAAAGTACAAAAAGCTTTCCTTTGTCATATCCAACTGAGAGTCCACACACTGTGTTTCAAATGGCTTTGGTCTAATTAGTTGATGCAGGTAACTGATAATAAAATGCCAGGAGAAAGGGCGAATCTGTAGAAGCTTCTGAAACGAAATATTTAACTGTATGTAATCTTGTTATTTGGCCAGAATTCTCTATTCCTCACTCTAAAATTTGCATTGTGAGGATTCTAACTATAATCAGGTTTCAATAAAATGTGTGTCACTCATGGCCCATCTTACTTAGTCGGAAGATATTTATTTAGCGCTAACTACATGCCACGCATTGTGCTAGGCGCTGCTTCAAAAGAACGGCATCAAGATGGGGAACGTCTGGATAATCTTTACAAATGAAAGTAGTGACTCCAGGTGACTGTCTAGTACCTTGTGTAGGGTTGACAGTCGGCACACATATGACTGGTTAATGTATGTATTTCAGTGATCGATTTGGGGGCATGGAACCTGCATGGGATTCTCTCTCTCTCTCTCTCTCTCTCTTTCTCAATCTCTCCCTCCACCTCTCCCCCACATACTCTCTCTCAAAATAAATAAACATTTAAAAAAGGAATTGTATCCAAAAAAAAAGATTGATGACAAGGGTACAGAAAACTCTGAATAAGCTCTTGACAGTTTTGCATAGCGAGATGGGCGGCATAGGGAATGCTTCTTGGCCATTTTGTCTCGGCTGATTTATTCTTCTGTCAGTCTTGGTTTCACATCCTCTTATTTCTTTTCATTATTTTCTCCTGGATGCTTTTCACGTGTCTCTTAAACATTCTGCCTGAAACTTTGTTGATAACCCCCTGAGAACAATCTGAATTCAATCAAAACCCGAGTGAAACATTTACTCCACACCCAAAGGAAAAAAGAAATCGGTTTCTTGGGATGCAGTTGGCACCTCCGTGAAATACTGAATCATTTCCCCAAAAGGGTGAAGGTAAACAAGTCACTTAAAACCTTCGGATGGATGGCGCATCTTGCCACGAGGCCAACTGTACATGTGAAGTGCGAGATAAGAGCACCTGGAGTGGTATATCTTGAGAGGCGTCACTGATTTGAGTTAAATGCAGGGGAGAGATACTGTTCACCCTCCCAGTGAAGCAGGCAGCAGCGTGAATGTTTAGGGCACCCGGATGGATTATGAGTTTTTCCACACCAGGAGATGAGGCAGGTGTTTAAAATGGCTGAAGTAGAGCCGAACCAATTACAGAGCCTGACAGTGAGAAGCTCTGATCAATTGCATTTACAAGAAGAGCTGACAATTAAACTGTCAGTCCAGGCAAATGACATGCTGAAATTTACAGCTGCATCAGTAAAAAATGTAATATTTATAGCCAACCAAATTAAAAAAAAATTTTTAATGTTTATTTTTGAGAGAGAGAGAGAGAGACAGAGTGTGCAAGTGGGGGAGGGACAGAGAGAGAGAGGGAGACCTGGAATCCGAAGCAGGCTCCAGGCTCTGAGCGGTCAGCACAGAGCCCTATGCGGGCCTCAAACTCACAGACCGCGAGACCATGACCTGAGCCGAAGTTGGACACTCAACCAACTGAGCCACCCAGGTGCCCCATAACTGACCAAATTTTAAAGAATGTTTTTACACCTAAAATATCTGAACTTACAATATCTCTCTCAGCACAGAGAACAGACTTAATAGGGTCTCATTAGACATCTAACAAGTACTTTGTAAAACATAATAGGAACATGGAGTGTGGTCAGGAGGGATTTGAGCCTAAGCTGCAATATGGGAAGGAGAACTTTTGGATGCTCCCATGGGCCCGATGTTCTAGAGAAGCAGTAGTTGCATTATATTAAGAGGATCAGTGATGTTTTCCTGAAGTGTATCAAGTCACAGGGAGTCGTCTCCAAGCTACATACAAGACTTCACCCAGCATTTGGAGGAGTCCTTTCTACTGGGATTTAAAATTCCATGAGGAACATGGTGACCAGCCTTCTCTAAATGCATGCTCAGTTTTTATCCTTTTGGTCTTCTTGAGCTGCCAGACTTGATTTTCTTGTTTCTGATTTGCACATTTTGTACAACTACATCAAGAACCTCCTTGAATTATGATGGCAGAGGCATTCAAATCCTGAACAAATGTCATTTAGGTATGCAGGGAAGATTTTCCACGGATTATTTATAATAACTTAAATTTCGAAATGAGTGCTGCTGGCTTAAGGGCACTTATGTTGCACTTGACCTCTGAAGAGCTCTCATTTTATGAGGTCTCCAGGTCCCTCCGATGCCTGAAGATAGTACAATTTTCATAGTTGCAGGAAAAGAGGTTTATACCTAAACATGGGGGTGAGTTTAAGTGTTGGATCTCAGGGCTAAATTTTATAAAGAACTCTCTCCAGCCTTCTTTTCTCCACTTTCAGGAAGGACCCTTGGAACTTCATTCTGCAGGTGTCACTTGCAGCACCAGGAAATTAGCAGTGAGTTTTGCTGGCTCTGGTCCCATGCTTTCCTCGTGATTACCCACGATGCTGGGGGCGGGGCGGGGGGGGTGTTGGGCAGACGGCCAGGAAGTCAGATATTAGGACTGAGAGGGGGTTTGGAGACAAACACATTCTGAAAAAGTGCACGGGATACAAGAGTTGTTTTGCTTCATTGTGTTTAAGATTTCATTGCCGTGTTAAGCTTGGAATCACCTCTGTGGCTTTACATTAGCTCAGAGAATTACTGTCACCTTGCAATTGAATAGTTTTTTTAATAGATTCCCCTAACGAATCTCTTCGCAGGTACTCTAGCAATGGAAATCTTATTTGAAAAATCATCTCAATGCAATCTGGAGCTTAATGTGTATTGGAATTATCTATTGATTTCACTATACACTGGTCATATTTCCCCTACTTTCCATAATAAAGCTAGATGCAATTGTTTAGTTAAAGTTCTCTCCCTCCACATTAGGTTTAAATTTTTAAAAACAGCTTTCTATAAAAAAACAGCTTTCTATAAAATCAGTGATTTTCATCATTTCTTTAGTTTACCTGGCTGCTGACAATCCATGTCTGTGTGTATTGCTTGAAGGCCTTCAGGCCTCGTGTCTGATTTGGGATTGACAAGGGACCTTGACCTTGGCAGCTCAGAGTGAGCTTATGGAAAATTCTAGACGCTATAATAGGCAGGATCTATTTCATTTTTATTCCTATTCCCATTCCAGTGACTGCACTTACTTATCTTTCTTAAAAATGAAGACATTCCCATACAAATCCTAGAATATGATAATATATAGACATAGCCTTGGCAATAAATTAAGTGAAAAATGTGAAGACTCAGGCAAAACATTGGTTTCTGCATTAGTCAGGGTTTTCCAGAGAAACAAAACCAATAGGATACCTACCTACCTACCTACCTACCTACCTACCTACCTACCTACCTACCATCTATCTATCATGAAGACTTAGCCCATGAGATTACAGAGATGGAGGAACCCCACAATCTCTCATCTGCAAACTGGAGGTCTAGGAAACGTGGTGGTGTAAATCTTAGTCTGAGGGCAGGAGAAGATGAGCTGAGGTGTCTTGGCTCAATAGTGAGGCATAAAAACAAGGGGGGGAAATGTTTCCTTTCTCTACCTTTTTGTTCTATTCCGGCCTTCAATGAACTTGATGGCCACCCATGCTGGGGAGGGCCAATCTACTTTACTGAGTCTAGCCATTTGAATGATAATCTCATCGGAAAATGCCCTTATAGGCCCCCCAGAAATAATGTTTACTGTGGGCACCCCATGGCCGGTCAAGTTGACACATTATGTCATTATGTTTATAATGATAAAATTAGCCATCACAACATCTTTTTGATAGTCTCACATAGTGCTTTGATTTCATTCATTCATTTATTTATTTAAAAGAAGTTAGTTTTTCTTTTACAACCTGCAGTCAGCCTCCGTTAGTGTTGAATTTCTATTCCATGGTAACTGCCAAACCCGTGCTAGTTATTTCAGGTGGATCAGAAGGAAAATATGATCTCAGGTTGAAAATTGGTTCCAGGCTGTGTGCACCAGGCATCTAGAGAAGTAAAGCACCGAATAGTTACCCAGTTAATTAGGTCATTGTAGACAGCCAATGTGGATAATCTAATATGGTGCTGGGGAAGAGAGGGGAAGGAGTTTAAGGGTCCCCGGGTTCAAAAAAAAATGTAGCAACTGCAGGCACCTCAGTGTAAGGCCATATTTTAAGTCTCCCAAATGCCTCATTCCAGCAGGTTTATTTGCCCGCAGATCTAGGTCAGCCAAGTCCTGGAAATGAGAGAAGGTTTTTGGACCAGGATGGATTCCCTTAAAGGAGCGAGGTCTCCTCGGTGCTGATAACTCCCATTTGTTCTCTGAACATCTTGTCTTGGTTCTGTAGCCTGTGAGGAATTTAACTACATCCTTCCTGCCCTTGCTGATCTCATGTCCCTTTTCCTTTCTTGTTTTTTAATTAATTAATTTATTTTTTGAGAGAGAGAGAGAGAGAGAGAGAAAGGATGAGAAAGGGAGGGGCAGAGAGAGAGAGGGAGAGAATCCCAAGCAGGCTCCGCATTGTCATTTTAGAGACCGATGCGGCACTCTATGTCACAAACTGTGAGATTATGACGTGAGCTGAACCAAGGGTCGGACGCTCAACCGTCACGTCCCTATTCCATTTCAGACCCACTGACCTGGGCAGGTGCTCGACTTCATTTTGCCCACTTGGATTCTGACTCACTCCTCCAGGAAGATCTTTGATTAATGTGTGTGTGTGCGTGTGTGTGTGTGTGTGCACGTGCACATGCACATGTCCCCCATCAGGACCACCTACCATATGTCTATTTGCTGACCTACCAATTTAGCCCAAACAACCAATTTTTCTTGTTTCCTGTGTCCCTGTTTTTGTGCCTCCCAAGCATCCTAAGATTCCAGCGTAGATAATGGGAATGGTGAGCAGCTGTGTGAGGTTATGACGTCCTCCCACGCTAGTGTCCTTTCAAAGTACTTCCTCTCTTGGCAAGGCAAGTGTCTGAAACATCTCTTTCTCTTTCCTAATTGGACCTAGTTCCTTCTCTTGCTTCAGGACTTATGTCTTAACTCATAACCACCGGACCTCTGAGAAGTGAGACACTCCAAGCCAAGTGTGAGTTTTAACAAAGCAAACGTCATCCTTCCATCTCTGGATACAAGCCAGTGAGTCCCTGTCCTGTCTGATGAGGAGCAGGTGCAGAAAAAGCTGCTCTAATCAAAGCTAAATGCACACATCTTTCTAAAACCTGAGTGTGCTGTGCTTTACAATACCTGAGTTCGATGGTAAATGCAAATGATAAAGAGACCATCATACGCACTTCATTAAAAAGTGTGTTGTAGCTCAGTCGTAACGAATGATAATGGGGTGCCAGCTGAACACTAAATGCTAATACACGCTTGAACTGGAGAGTCTCCAGCTGTCTCTAGGATATTCTGGATACAATCAAAAACAGATTCGATTCTCCCCAGACCACGCTGGGACTCCTTACTAAGAGCCCTCTGTTGAGATGTAGGATAATATCCCTGGAATGGTATGGAGAATGTCTTAGTTTGATGATGTGTTAATGCTGAAAATGTGCACGGATGTTAGTTTTGATAATGTTTTCTGAGGCATGAATGCTGTAGGGGATTTGCCATTTTCCCACAAACTATTCCTTGGTATGGTTAATTTTTGTCAGAGATTTTAGTGATTAGAAGTTTAGAAGATTTGATTAGATTAGATGATCATCAAAGAAGATTATACTGTAGAGCAGAAGTTAAGGTATGGGGGATGGGGGGCACCTGGGTGGCTCAGTCAGCTGAGCATCTGACTTCACAGAGCCTGCCTCAGATCCTCGGCCCCCCTCTCCCTGCCCCTCCCCCACTCACGCTCTCTCAAAAATAAGTAAACATTTAAAAAAGAGATATGGATGGGGCGCCTGGGTGGCGCAGTCGGTTAAGCGTCCGACTTCAGCCAGGTCACGATCTCGCGGTCCGTGAGTTCGAGCCCCGCGTCAGGCTCTGGGCTGATGGCTCAGAGCCTGGAGCCTGTTTCCGATTCTGTGTCTCCCTCTCTCTCTGCCCCTCCCCCGTTCATGCTCTGTCTCTCTCTGTCCCAGAAATAAATAAACATTGAAAAAAAAATAAAAAAAAAAAGATATGGAGGATAGGAATCAGAATTATTTGAGTTTGAAATGCAGCCCTACCACTTTCTGGTTATGTGACATTAAGCCTTATATTCCTCTTCTGTAACATTGGGATAATAGCAGGACCTTTGTCCTCCATTGTCACGAAGATGAAATTAGACAAGGACCCATTCCTATAATGATTGAAATAGCAAGATGAACTGTACCTCCAGAACTAGATTATTCTGGTCTCTCTAAGTATGAGGAAAATGAACGAGAGGCCTTGGTCATTTATATCTGGGGTGCCTTTGCAAATGGTCTTATTGACCCAAATGATGTCCAGTGCAATTGAAAGTGATCACAACACTTCAGATTCAGTGAGTTTTTAGACTGTAGACTCCACTGTGTTTGCTTATGTTTGCATTGCCAGGACCTAGCGCAGTGCTTGGAATATAGTAGCCATGGAAAAATACTTTTCTCTTTGCTCTCAGTTTTGCCTTCTTCCTAATCTTCCTTTCCTTTCTTCTGCAAGTTTTCTTTCCAAATGTGGACCTAATCTGTCTCATACCTGCATATAGCAATCAAGAGAGAGGCTCTGTCTTTTTCCTGGAAGCACCAGCTATTTGGGTGATGTCAGTCTAGACCTGCCAGGGCCCCACCCATTGATAGAGCAGGAAGCGAAAGATCAAGGACAGCAGCTAGGCTCATTCAACAGGGGGCTTTGAGAAGAACTTAACCAGTGGATTACATGCGAACATATAGGAAAGGATTTAGGGAAACCAACAAGGGATAATGGAGGACTCCAGACTGCTGTCACCACCCCTGTGCCTGAATGGACTAGGAGGGGGCAGTTACTGGAACCTGGGAGAAGCTGGAACAAGCGTCTGTTGACATTGAGCCCTATGTTCTTTTCCCACTGTTTCCTGAGGTTTCGAATTTACTGTCCTGTGACCACTGATATCATATTTTATCAGAAACCCTTCAAAACTCACACTCGAAACTTTATATGTGCCTGGCTTTTGAGTGTCTATAAATAACTCAGCTACTTTAATTTGGACATTTCTTACAAATCTGGGAATATTTTTAGTTATTTTTCACATCTTCTACCTCCTATAGGTAATTTATACCATGTAGTATTTAAAGATTACCTATCGAATAGCTTGGTTCTTAGATTCATTCAGATAAACTTCTGGGTATACTTTTATACCTCTGGTGTTAGAGTTATACTTTTCCCTTTAGGTCCTTGCATGTTCTCTTCTATAAAGTTTTCAGGTCACAGTTGATGGGCTTTTATAGATATCCAATTCACTCAATCAATTTCACCTTGTGTAGAGAGAATTAATCTGCTGAGTTTTCTAGACATTAGCAATACATAAAAATCCTGTAACAAAGTATGCTATCATTGCTTTGAAAATGAGTAATGAGGCATGACAATTTCTTTCTAAAGCAATAATCAAGAAAGAGAGCCCTGCATTTAATTCATTATGTGAACCCATAGAAAGAGCAAAGGAAAAATAAATATTTTCACCCATTTGAGTCAACTTCAAGCCTCAAATTATAGGTTCTTGCTACTTGGACTTAATTGCTATCACAAAGAAGCACAAGTGGCTGTGATCAGATATCTCACGGCATACAAAAGCATGAATCCTTGACATTTTGGAGAGTAATATAATCATCTTTGCCCTACCTGAACTGATTTTCTTTCCTAGTGATTATTCTTTAATATTAGAAATGAAGACAAACCCAAACCTTGCGAAATTTAAATGAAAGTCCTATTACTGAAAGACAGTTTATAATAGGTGGTAAGAACTTAAGTCATACCCTTTGGCAGTATTCACATTTAAAATAAATAATGAATATCCTTATGAATGTCAAGACTTGGTTAATTTTAAAGTTATGCACTTTCTTAATACACCAAATTTAAACATCAGTCTTTGTGATCAGAGTCTCTAGGGTCGGACCTTGTGCCGGGTGGGTCTCAGAACCTGCCTCAGGCTGGAGAGGAGAAGGGCTCCCTGACCGGTCATGATCATGAATTCCCCCAGGAAAGGAAGCAAGGTGTGTGGCCATTAGCGTGGGGAGTCCAGTCTGTCTTCATCTGCCTCCAGGTCTCTGTCCCAAGGGAGGAGCTTTTGCGTCCTGGGGGGCCTCTTCTGACTCTATCCTTGTTTTTAATGGTATGTCACAGTTGCATTCCTTTTTTGTCATTTATAAGCTTTACAAACATTGTGAAATATTTCAAGCATGCAGAAAATTTCAGAAAATAATATGCATGTGCCCACAACACAACTTTCTTAAATACTGTAATTTACCATGGTTGCTTCAGATGTTTTTCTTTTACTGAGAGAAAAAAACGAAACAAAACAAAACCCCTCATTGTATGCCTGGGGCGGGGGCGGGGAGGGGGGTACTCTGGAGGCAGAAGGCAGGTCTTCCCTCCCCAACCCCCAAGGTTATTCAGAACCACGTGAGGGGGCTTTCTCTTGCTCCGTCTGTTACGATTACTACTTCTGTTATTATTACTACTTTACTATTTCACCACCCCATACCTCCTGGATGCCATCTGCCAACCCCTCATCATTAGTGGAGCTGAGTGTCATTTCATCTATTTTTGGCAATTCAGGCTTCTTTGGGGTTGTCTTTTCTTCTTATTGATCTGTAAGGGTAAAGAATCCTTTATCCTTACGTGTGATAGGTGATGGATATTGATCCTTCATCAGTAAAATAAGCTGCAAATATCGTCAGCTGTGGTTTGTCTTCTAGCTTTATAGCTTCCTTCTTACAATGACCTTTAAAGTTGCAGAGTACTTAATTCTACCAGTCTTTCCTTTTATGGCTTATTGTGTCCGTGTTCCTTTACTTATAGGCTGGTGAGGGAAATGAGGCAAAGGTGCTGAGACTGAGACCGGGGCTAGGCCTTTCCGAGCAGGTGGCTGGAGTTGGCCGGCTCACCCCGTGGCAGGCGCCGAGGGCCGAGCCCTGTGCTGCCCCTGGAGCCCTGGGAGGGGTGAGGCAGTGGGTCTCCAGCTCTCTGGCTACAGCGCTGAGCCACCTGTGCTGCACTCCAGTCTGCTGGGCACGTGGGTGAAGACATGGCCTGGGGGCCAAGCTTGCCATTTGGGGGTTCCTGTGGTCTGCCACCAATAAACAGCTGGACTGAACTTTTCAGAAGCAATAAGAAAGCTAGATTCAAATGTCCTTGGGAAAGAGCCTTTCTAAAAAGCAGCCGAAGAATCTATACTGACAGTATGACTTTGCAAGACAATCCTAAGAAATACATTTATGTAATCAGAGGATGATTTCTCCCCTTTTCCTGAGCAGCTCTGGGCTCGATTCAGTCTGCACACTGAATAGAGGACCCGATAGCCTCAAATCACCTCTTCCAGCTGGGGGCCCGAGGCCACCTTTCTGTCTTCAGAAGCATTCATGTAGCCTTAGTATTGCAGGGGCGAGGGGCTTTCTCTGTTCCCCCTGCCTGGTGGTGGATTTGTGCCAAGACAGATTTCCAGTTCTTATCAGCTGTGTGTCTCAACAGGCCATCACAGGCCGGGGACGGGGAGGTCACAGCTGGCAGTCCTGTCTCTGGTAAAGCTCCCCCATTGCATTTGAGAGGACAAATGACTCGTCCTTGCTTGTAGATAACGTATGGCCTTGGGAATTGGTGGGACCCGCTGTTGGGCGTGTGAATGCTGCCGTGGGGTGTGGCCGGATGAGACTCTGAGACAATTTGAGCACAGTTGTAAGACATGATGTATACAGTCACACCCTGTAATTTGATTTTTGCTTTCAACAGGTAAGAGGACCTTAATATTGCTTTATTAATTCTTTAAAAAAATTATTATTAGCTCATATTATGGGCCACTCGATGGAAAATAAGTGGGTGCTGATATCTAAGACTGGTTGAGTGATGGGACAATATGGGGACAAGCAAGCATGAATTGAGGGAGGCTAAAGTAGGGAGCTGAGGAAGCATCCATTAAACCACATTTGTTCTTGGAACTTTCAGGTAAGTCATCTCCTTGGCTTTTTGCGGGGGGAGGGAGGGGGCAATGGGAGGGAGAGGGCAAATCTTTTTTTTTTTTTTTAATTTTTTTTTTTAACGTTTATTTATTTTTTTGGGACAGAGAGAGACAGAGCATGAACGGGGGAGGGGCAGAGAGAGAGGGAGACACAGAATCAGAAACAGGCTCCAGGCTCTGAGCCATCAGCCCAGAGCCCGACACGGGGCCCGAACTCACGGACCGCGAGATCGTGACCTGGCTGAAGTCGGACGCTTAACCGACTGCACCACCCAGGCGCCCCGGGAGAGGGCAAATCTTAAGCACACTCCATGCCCAACACAGAGCCCAGTGTGGGCTCAATCCCACAACCCTGGGATCATGAGCTGAGCTGAAATCAAGAGCCACTGAGGGAGCCACCCAGGTGCCCCTTTCACTGACTTCTTAAAGGAACTGATTTTTATTGAGAGCCCTGTATACACCACCTGTTCCCCACATATCTCCTCGAGCCCTCCAACAGCCCTGTGAAGGAGGAGGTGTGCTTCCATTTTTAAGATGAACTTTTAGGGCAGCTGTAGATTGATGGAAAAATCGCAGATAGCACAGAGCATTCCTATACATCCCAGAGCCTGTTTCTGCTATTGCTAACATCTTACATTAGTGTGGTGCATTTGTCCCAAAGAACGAATCAATACTGATATATTATTATCAACCAAATTCCATACTTCATTCAGATTTCCTTGGTTTTTTACTTAGTGCCCTTTTTCTGTTCCGGGATCACATCCAAGATACCACATTACATTTAACCATCAGGTTCCTTAGGCTCTCCTTAGCTGTGATAGTTTCTCAGACTCTCCTTGTTTTCAACAACATTAATGGATTTGAGGAGTTTTGGCCATATATATATATATATATATATATATATATATATATATGGCCATATATACATATATACACATATATATGTATATATATACATATATATAATGTTTATTTGTTTTTGAGAGAGAGAGAGAGAAAAGGGGAGGGACACAGAGAGAGGGAGACACAGAATCTGAAGCAGGCTCTAGGCTCTGAGCTGTCAGCACAGAGCCCAACATGGGGCTCAAACTCATGAACTGTGAGATCATGACCTGAGCCAAAGTCAGACACTTAGCCAACTGAGCTACCCATGTGCCCTGGTCATTTTTAATTAAAAAAATTTTTTAACTAGTTAATTTTATTTTTAAAATTTAATTAATTAATTAATTAATTAAATATAATTTCTTGTCAAATTGGCTAACATACAGTGTGTAAAGTGTGCTCTTGGTTTTTGGGGTAGATTCCCATGGTTCATCACTTACATACAACACCCAGTGTTCATCCCAACCAGTGCCCTCCTCACACCCATCATGCATTTTCCCCTCTCTCCAACGCCCCCCATCCACCCTCAGTCTGTTCTCTATATTTAAGAGTCTCTTATGATTTGCCTCCCTCTCTGTTTGTAACTATTTTCCCCCTTCCCTTCCCCCATGGTCTTCTGTTAAGTTTCTCAAGATCCACATATGAGTGAAGACATATGATTATCTGTCCTTCTCTGACTGACTTATTTCACTTAGCGTAATACCTTCTAGTTCCATCCACGTTGCTACAAATGGCCAGATTTCATTCTTTCTCATTGCCAAGTAGTATTGCATTATATGTATAAACCACATCTTTATCCATTCGTCAGTCGATGGACATTTAGGCTCTTTCCATAATTTGGCTATTGTTGACAGTGCTGCTATAAACATTGGGGTACAAGCGCCCCTATGCATCTGTACTCCTGTATCCCTCAGGTAAATTCCTAGCAGTGCTATTGCTGGGTCATAGGGTAGATCTATTTTTAATTTTATGAGGAACTCCCACACTGTTTTCCAGAGTAGCTGCACCAGTTTGCATTCCCACCAGCAGTGCAAGAGGGTTCCCGTTTCTCCACATGCTCGCCAGCACCTATAGTTTCCCGATTTGTTCATTTTAGCCACTCTGACCAGTCATCTATTTTTAGAATGCCCCTTAAGTGCAGACAGTAGCTGTCTGATGTTTTTCTCCTGATTCTAGGTTTTGGGGTGGAAGACCACAGAGGTAAGCTGCCATTCTCATTATATCATATCCAGGGCACTCCTTTTTGCTGGTGAGGAAACTGATGCAGAGAAGGGGCAGTGGCCTGCCCAGGCCTCCAGGAGGGTCCAGCACCCATTTGAATCTGGCTTTGTCTAGTCCTTTTACTCCACGATATTGTTCTGTCACAGGCTGGAGGGTGCAACCAGATCCCAGAAGGGTGGTCCCCTCCATCAAATAGCCACCTCTTCCTATGTCGAGCCCCTTGCCTCCTTATCTTTCTGGTACAGGCGTTTGGAGCTTTTGGGGGAGATGGGAAGGTGGGGAGGTGTGTTCTAAGTGGGGATGGGGTGTCCAAGCCAACTGGAGAAGACAGACATCCCCTCTGCCCTCAGTTAAGTGTCCACCATACCTTCCATGGTGTTTGACATTAAAATGCGTATTTCCTTCAAGTTTCCACTTAATGTGTCGCACTTAAAATAAGAGTTCTGACAGGGTCATTAGCCAAGGCAATGTTTTCCTAGCCTCTAGTCTTTCTGCAGCAGGATTTCTGGAGCAGCTTTCTAGGCTGCTATGACTCAGCCGTGACTTTGAGAGTCAGCTCTGATGACTTCTAGTCTGTCTCTCTTCTAAATTTCCAGTTCTTGGGAAAAACAATTAAACTGGCTCAACTCTGATAAGCTCTGAACAAGTGGCAGAGTCAAATGGCACAACATGGCCCCTGGAGGCCCACGCAGTACACTGGGGCCGGAGGAGGGTAGGGTCTGGGGAATAGACCCTCACTCCTAACTGGAATCTTCCACCTCTATCTTTGTATTTCTAATGCACAAATAACGTTTTTCAGAGTGCAATCCTCGGACCCGTTGCATCAGCGTCTCCTGGGAACTTGATAGAAACACAAATTTATCTGCCTCATCTCAGGCCTGCTATCTCTCAAACTCTGAGGATGAGATCTGTATCCAGAGGTGACAGCGCTTAGCATATATTTGACTTTTTCATTTTGTGTCCCTCGATATTGAAAACAGAGTCTCCTTCAAGGCACGCTCAGAGCCTTTGCACTAATAGATGTGCTGTTAGGATGTGCCCAGTTGGCAGGAAGCCAGCTCTGCTGTCTGCTCTGATCTTTCCCATTCCCTCCTGGCGGGTCGCTGACAATTTTTACTTGATAAGCACAAAACCGAAACCAGAGCCCCGTGGTCCACTTAAATCCTACTTGGAAAGGTATGTAGGTCAGAACTTTTCCAGCTACAAAGGACAGAAACAAAGGGACTTCAAATGTGTCAAGCCCCAAAGGAATTTTTCCACTCGTGTCTGAAAACTCCAGGAACTGGTTCTTGCTTCAGCAACTCCAGGTTTACATGTTATCTCCAGCTTGCGGTCTCAAAGAGAGAAAGATCCTTGCTCTGCCGGTATCCACATTGGTCTTCTCTCCAAGCATCTCTGGCTGGGTCTGTTTGGGTTACGTGACCTTTCTTGGGCCCATCACCGCCTCTAAGGACCTACATTCCCTATGTGGAGGACAACCTGACAACCATAGAGTCTTGCCGCCTGGAGGTGAGTTAGAACCAGTGGTGTCCTAAATGTCTACCTGCCCACTCTGCTGAAGGGACCTGGGAGGCCCTAATTTGTGTCATTTGCTGATTTCCATGGCGTAGTTGTTCCCACCACGGCTGATTTCAAGCCGCCAACGTGGTGTCGCCAAAGGCGGAGTTGGGAAGAAATGTGCGGTAGCACACCATGAGAGAGCATTTTCTCCATGCAGATACGACAGGTGTTAAGTCACCTCAAAATGATTGGCAATTAGTTATAAGCTGTAGTGAAGTAATTAGGAACTGATGAGTTTTCAGTAATCATTGCCTTTGTTTTTTCATTATTTGTTTAATTGCAAATCTACGTAAGTTTTTCTCTTTTTCTTTTTTAAAAATATTTATTTTTGAGACAGAGAGAGAGAGACAGACTGTGAGCAGGGGATGGGTAGAGAGAGAAAGGGAGATACAAAATCTGAAGCAGGCTCCAGTTTCTGAGCTATCAGCACAGAGCCCAATGTGGGGCTCGAACCCACGAACTGTGAGATCATGATTTGAGCCTAAGTTAGACGCTCAACCGACTGTGCCACCCAGGTGCCCTTAAGTTAGTTTTTCGATAACCCCTGTTCAACAAGTAGCTCACAAAACTCCTGAAAATTTAGCGGTCACCTCTCTCCAGCTGGTACAAGCCAGGTCCAGCACCCCACTGGTCAGAATCCAAGCGGGCAGAAAAAGAATGGCGTGGCCACTCTACCTGCCATTTTTTCTCCCACTCCCAGGTGGAGACGATATCAGATTTACTCCTGAGCGTTACTGCAGCGGACTCATCGAAGTCGATGGGTATTAATAGTTTAGCACCCAGGTCCTTACAGACACCTGGCCTGTAGCCACTTGCTGTTGAACAGTTCACTGCCAAGTAGAGCTCAGATGGGAGCACAGAGCATTAGTAGCCTTTGGGCATAAGGCACAGTTCAACATAAATGTCTCAGCAGGGCGAGACAGCATTACACTACTTCAGTCTTAAATGTGTTTCGCAAAGTTTGAACTAAGCAGAAACTGAATCTCTTGCTCGTGCTCGGCTCATTGGAGTGAAAGTTTGCTTGTTGCCAAGTGACTTACAAAAAGTCACACGCAGAGGAAGGAGTATTGAACATGTGCCTACTCATCTTTTCTTCATTTTCATCTTGCTTTTCTTGAATTTACTGGGAAGGAGCAACACTTTATACCTGCTGTTTGCCCTACCCCTGAAGCTTCCTCTCGCTTAGAGGGGCTGAGGCTAGAGGCAGGGAAACCAGTAGCAAGCTACTGCACTAGTCCAGGCAAGAGACGACTGAGCCTGAATTTGAGCATGCAAATGGGGTTGGAGAGAGGTGCCCAAGGGCACCTCTAATTAGACCCAGTGATCTAACTTTTCGCTAGAAGACCACAGGGCACAGACCTGCATGCTCAAAGAAGGTAGATCATGTGAGTACAAATGTACTCTGTATGCCAATAAGTTTAACGCATTTCTTTTTTTTTCAATATATGAAATTTATTGTCAAATTGGTTTCCATACAACACCCAGTGCTCATCCCAAAAGGTGCCCTCCTCAATACCCATCACCCACCCTCCCCTTCCTCCCACCCACCCCCCATCAACCCTCAGTTTGTTCTCAGTTTTTAAGAGTCTCTTATGCTTTGGCTCTCTCCCACTAGTTTAACGCATTTCTTGGGAAAAGCTACTTACCAAGAAGAACTGAACAAATTATTTCATGACAAAAGTCAGATGCACTCCAGCCTCGAATATGCAGTGTAAAAATTTCACTTGTACACTGTAGGATTTGGAGATGCAAAGAAAGAATGGAGCACTATTTTACTGGGGATGTTTTCAGTAGGTAAAATTAAGAGAGTTAAAGAATTAATGCATACACAGTGTGTGATATATCTCAGTAAATATGGGGCCACTTGGAGATGATTTATTATCTACAAGAAAGCTAGTGAAGGTCAACACGAGACATTAAATCCATTTTAGAGTCTGCGATCAAAGAAAACTCCTAGGGCAGCTTGCTTAAAAAAGAGTATTAATGTAACAAAGCTGTGTTGCTTTCCTCTTGAATTGGCTGAAAGCATCAAACCATTTCTTCTATGGAAATTGAGTCACCTTTTCATCTAGAGAACAAAGTGGTCAGACAGGGACCAGACTAAGGTATAAACTCAAAAAGGGCACTTCATGCGCCCACCAGAAGCAACATGGCTCCAGTTAAATAATGTTCGCATAAGTTCTATTAAAGGATGAAAGAATAATCCCTTAGTGCCTCTGAGAAACTGTTGAAAGTCTTTCTAATGTCAATCAAAAGCCTTACAATGCACATCACTGTACATCATCAGTAAATATCCTTCCAATGCACCCTAAGAACCATCTTTATAAAGTGAAACCTTCTTGGGAATATGGAAATGTACCAGCAATATCTAACAGATGAATGACTGAATTTTTTTAAAGGGGCAGGTATGTCGTTCCTTAGATTGTGTTTGTTTCCAACAAGTTAATGAATTAGCGTCAATTTTTTATGTTCAGATTTGGCTTTGGGTCCAGGAAATTCGGCTTCTGCCGTGACCCGGTAGGATTTTAGAACTGCTTCTTTGTTTAGGTCACAACTATCACTAGGTGCCACTGGCTGGGTACCAGTCTTTTTTTTTAATATTAAAAATTTTTTTAATGTTTATTTTTGAGAGAGGGAGAGAGAGGGAGGGAGAGAGAGAGAAACCAAAGCAGGCTCCAGGCTTTGAGCTGTCAGCACAGAGCCCGATGTGAGGCTTGAACTCAGGAACCGTGAGATCATGACCGTAGCTGAAGTCGGACACTTAACTGACTGAGCCACCCAGGCACCCTTGGGTACCAGTCTTTATAAGCATTTTCTCTGGGAGATACAGATGATGTAACTGAGTCTCAGAGAAGTTAGGTAACCCCCAAAGCCAAGAAGTGATGGCTTTGGGTTTTGAACTCACACGCCTCACCCTAGAATTTGTCCTCTTAATTACTATCTTATATTGGTTGCCCTGCTGAGTAATAACTATACCTAACACATAGGGTGTACTTTACAGTTTGCAAAGTGTTTTGCCAAACCTGATCTAATTTGAACATAATATTATGAATAGGATGACTTAGAATTATTCTTCATCTATGCGTTACTCATTTTAATTATTGACTTCATTCATAGGGAGAAAGTGAAATGATTGGGCGAGTGAAGGGTATATATACACTTACCCTGGGATGTGGGGTTTCAGCTGGGCTCTCTTTGTGTCTCTCCCCATCTCGATGTAAAGCATCTGTCTCACTTGGTATCACACTCAGCTCTTAGGCTCCACTAATCACTGGCTGGCTGATTGCTCTATTGTTTTCAACACTGCCCTGGAGCATTGGTTGCCCCACATCTGTTCCAAGTTCATAGGGTAGGGGTAGTTTTGGAGGCCAGGCTTTGAGGTTTGTTCTGGTCCCAGTAAGGCTCTGCTTAGCTGTCTCTTTCCTTGATTCTCTCTGATGAACTGGCTGGCCTGTGGTTTAGCTTGTTTCTCTTAATTAAGAGGAGCTACCATCCCTCTCTCATTTTTGTAGGACCCAAATCTCCTTGTTTCCAAGATAACCCTTAGGCTCAAACTTTCCCATGCTGTTTCAAATAAGGTTGATTCCTTTGGGGACTGCTACTTCCCCTCAAGAAAATTCTCTGAGCCACTACTCCAGTCACTGGGTGGGCAGTAGCCTCTGACCTTCTGGGCTTGCCTCTGTCAGTGTGGAGCCTCTGTCCTATGAGTGAGCTGGGGAGGGACAATGGGGGCCCCAGTATTCCTGTTCTGATGAGCCCTGAATTGAGTGTCCATCCTTCTGACTGGGGGAATGGGTGCAGGAAAGGAAGCCCCTGATGTCTTGACTGAGCTCACCAGGAATGTAGCCTCTTCAATAGAAGTTGGAAGGAATGAGGAATGCTGGCCACCTGCTCCCTTCAGTGAGCCATATCCTTATTTAAGAGCTGAGGGGAGAGGGAGCCCTCTTTTTTGGCCACAGCTACCCAGAGTGGATGGTTGGGGGTAGGAGCTGAGCTGGGTGGGGGAAGAGAGGGAGTATTGGTTCAGGGGCCACAAACTTCTACAGTTCTTAGCAAGTTCCGGTAGATTTTCTTCCCCCCCTCCCTCTCTCCCTCCCTCCCTCCCTCCCTCCCTCCCTCCCTTCCTTCCTTCCTTCCTTCCTTCCTTCCTTCCTTCCTTCCTTCCTTCCTTATTTAAATTTATTCTCAAGTTAGCTAATATACTATGTAGTCTTGCCTTCAGGAGTAGATCCCAGTGATTCATCTCTTACATTTGACACCCAGTGCTCATCCCAAGTGCCCTCCTCAATGCCCACCACCCACTTCTCCCACCCGCGTCAACCCTCAGCTTGTTCTCTGTATTTAAGAGTCTCTTATGGTTTGCCTCCCTCTCTGTTTTTGTCTTATTTTTTCTACCTTCCCCTCTGGTCATGTTAAGTTTCTCAAATTCCATATATGAGTGAAATCATAGGATATTTGCCTGTCTCTCACTTATTTCACTTAGCATAATACCCTCCGGTTCCATTCACGTTGTTGCTCATGGCTCCACTAGATTTTCTTGAATAAATGTTTCTTCGTTTGCTATGGGCCCTTGAAACAATTTCCAGAGGAAATCAGTTGTTTTTAAATAGTTTTCACCAGGTATGATGGTTTCTCCAGGTAGCCGGTCTGCAGAGCTCCTCACAAATGCTCCTTCTTGCCATGAGCAGTTTGTAGATGAGAAACCTTAGGCACAGAGAGGTGAAGTGACTTGCCTCAAGTTACACAATAAATGGCAAAGCTGGGCTGCAAAACCATGTAGTCTGACTCCTAAAGTTTGCACTGGGCTGAAAGGAAGGAAATTTCTGGGGGAGGTGGCACCCCCATATCCTCAGGTGGGGGAGAGGCTCGAGAGCGAGGCATACTGGGAACTGTACTGAAAACCTTGCCCTCCCAGACACAGCTGCGTGTTGAGGCCTGTGCCACATCACGCTGACTTTCTCTGGTCAGCTTGAGACATCCTCAGGGAGGCTGTGCGTGTACCTTTCCGGCAGGCAGTGGAAATGGATTCTGCCTAAGCCAGTATGGCTGTCCCTCTGCAGGAGAAACGTCGCCTCACAGTAATCTCCACTGCTTGTCTTAAATTGACATCTTTGTCTCTGCAGTCGGGGATTTGGGCTGAATACAAGGTGGTTTGGTTCAGGTCTGTCATGCAGGCCCTAATTGACAGTCTCCTCCTCAGACGCCTTCCACTCTGGCCACCTCCCAGGGCCTGCCCCGGGCTTGTCTCTCGTCATCAAAAATGTCCCATCCTGTGCCCTCCTCCCTACCTCCTTCCCTCCCTCCAGGCTCACAGCCTCCTAAGGAGAGGGCTTTCAGATCCCATCACCTGAACTATGGTCATGTGTGAGTCCATAGTATGCTGTAGGCCATTTGTTAGCACCCCCCCTGGAGACCCAAAGCCTTTCTCCAATGAAATGGAGCCAGTAATGGGCATTTCAAACCACTGTGACTGTTGGAAAAGTGTCTTGGGGTGGGTAGAACTCTGTGGTATCTGCTTGCCTTTCAAATCATACGTTGCCTACCTTATAGAGCTGCTTAGATGCCTAAGCGCCACATTGGCAATGCAGGTTCAAGGCCGAGCTCTTGATCTTCAACCCCAAACCTGTTCTAGTGTCTTTCCTTCTTACCCTTAACAGCTCATTTGCCAATCCATCGATAATCTCCTCGAAAACATGTTTCGTGTCTCCTCCTTCCCTCCACCTCCATTGCTAACACTGTCCCAGGCTCCCCCCCACCCCCGCCATCATGCATCTAGAACACTGCAGTCACCACCTGTCTCCCCACTTCACGCTCTTGCCCCTCCCCCATCCATTCTCTACCCAGTAGCTGATCATTAAAAAAAAAAAGTGAACCTAACATATTTCCCCCATTTATAAGCCTTTCATAGCTCCTCATAGCACGTAAACAAAATCTTGACTTCTTAATGGCTTGCAAAGCTCGTGGCATCCAGGCTCTGGCCACCCTCCAGCCTGGGCCAGTCGAGTTCCTTCCTCGCTGTCCCATCTTCTGGCCACACTGGTCTTCTTTTAGCTCCTATGCCAAGGCCTTTGCATGCGTTGTTCCCTCTACCTGTGGGGGTAGGCAGAGGGGACTCCAGAGATAAGCACTGCCTCCTCCCTAAACCACTGCTAGGTTTTGTTGGACAGCAACAGGTGCCATTAATGCTATAGACCTTAAAGTAGGGAGTGGCCTTTGTCATCCAGGTGGGTGCGATTTCATCACGTGAGCCCTTAATAGCAGAGAACTTCCTCGAGTCGGAGGCAGGAGGGATGCAGTATGAGGCAGGGATGACCAACATGTGTGGGCTCTGTGCTCTGTTGCTGGTTTAGAGATGGAGGTGGCCACAGGATGAGCTGAGAGGAGTCCCTGGCTGACCGCTAGTGAGAAGGCAGGAACTCGGCCCCCTGAGCACAAGCAAGTAAAGTTAAGTTCTGCCAGCAACCTGAGCTTAGAAGCCCGTTCTCCCATGGAGGCTTTCGATAGAACTCAGCCAGCTGATGCCTGCATTTTGGCCTCGAGTGGAGACATCAGTAGACACCCTCGATTCTGACCTGCAGAACTGTGAGTTGGCAAATTGTTGTTTTGAGGGGCTAAGTGCGTGGGCATTTGAACAGCAGCCATAGAAAACGAATGCAGGCCAAAATGTTCTCTCCTCCCCACTATGTTCCTGGGTGACCATTTCTCATGCTTTAAGGTACAACCATTCTCCAACAAGCTTACCTAGCATAGGCCCAACTGTTTCATGCCACCCTATTCCGTTTCTTCCTAACGTTCAAAGCACACATGGGCTTTTGAGGGGCTGATTTGGTACGGGAGAGCTGGTGTAGTGCTAGGCAGTGTTTTTGTATCTAAGGTCTGGAGCTTCAGGGCTCCAAGCCTCATTCATTCCATTTGCTACTTGTGTGACTTTGAGTTATTCACATTTCTATGTCTTAGTTTTCTCATCTGTAAAACGGGCATGATACTAGCTCAGAGGGTTGTGAGGATTACAGGAGGAAAAATCTATAAATTATGTCCAACAGCACTTAATCCGCAGCAGTCTCCAGTCATTGTAGCGATTAACTGTGTTTAATGGCCTTCTGGATCTGAGGTTGGCAGACTACTGCCTGTGGGTCCTATCCAGCCACCGCTTTTGTAAACAAAGTTTTATTGGAGCATAGCCATGCCTATTCATTGACATATGATCTTCGTTTATATATAGTGCTGTCAGGCTGTGAAGGCAGACCTGAGTAGTTGTGACCGCAGGGCCTAGAAAGCCTCAATTATTTGTTCTCTGGCCTTGGATAGAAAAACGTCGCTCCGGATTAGACTAGGAGAGTTGGGGCCCTGTGTGTCTTGTTCATCTCTGTGTACTCCGTTCTCCGCACGCTCCCAGCACACAGTAGGTGTACAGTGCGCCGGCTTGAGCTGAGAGATGAGGAGCTGTGTGTGAGGTGGGTATTCCTCGCCCAGGTGTGGATAAAAGCGTGTGGGATCCATGCGGCTTTAGAAGCAGCGCTCCGCTGGATCCTTTCTCCACCCCCACTCCTCACCGGCCTCACTATGGCTCTCCTGGCGGGGGCCTTGGGCTCTGCCATCCTGTGCCGTTTTCACTTTCTCAATTAAAGCTGCTTTGAGGCTGTAGTTAAGAGGCTCCGTGTCCTTCTGTTCATCTCCAGGATCGGGACCTGAGTTTCTGGGATGTTTCCCAGTGTCCAACTGGCCAAGTCGTAAATCGGTAGGAGTCCTGAAACACACAGCTTTAATGAAACCCTGATGAGAGCTTTCAGTTGTCCCATAAGGAGCTTTAAATCGCCTCTTTAGAGGCCGAAAGATAGCGCCCGCCTTTGACCTGTGCTGCTGGAAAGTTGTACAGCATCTGAAGTTTCCATCAGTTACATCCTTGCCTTCTTGCAGCTGTGTTTTCTGGGGCTGGTCGATTGCCACCCAACATGATCTTTTCATGTTTCTGTTTTCCTACTGTTTCATTATTCCATGGAGCTTTCAGAGTCTTTAATGATCAAATATATTATACCTGCAGGGAAATCAGGTTCCCTTTCCATGAGGCGAAGAGACGGCTGTTACCAATTGAGCTGCTTGCCACTGGGATCCGTTGCCTCTGCCAGAGCCTCCTTGGTTTGAGGGGACAGAGGCTGGCAAGGTCCCCTCTGCTGATGCCAGAAAGTCTACCACCGGCTGATAATCACCGTGCATTAGTCACTATGTATGTATTTGTCAATGCTGATCTGTAATAAAGTTTCACGTATTTTGCTTTTAAAAATGTCTGTTCACGCAGATAAGTACTGCCTAACACTGGCATCTGCCCGTGAGCCCAGGCTTTTCACTGAGCATGGCGATTGCTTGAAAGGCAGATCACTTAGGGGCACCCGGGTGGCTCAAGTCTGTGAAGCGTCCGACTCTTGATTTTGGCTTGGGTCACGATCCCCTGGTTTGTGGGTTCGAGCCCCACATCGGGCTCTGTGCTGGCTGATGTGGGAAACCCGCTTGGGATTCTCTCTCTCTCTCTCTCTCTCTCTCTCTCAATCTCTCTCTCTCTCCCCCCCACCCCTCCCCCACTTGCACTATCTCAAAATTAAAAAAAGAATTAAAACAAAGCAGATCATTTAGATAAATTAGGCATCACTTCCTCTAAGAAGCTGTTTCTTGTGCTCAACCTACCCCCAACCCCTGTGCAACCTAGCTTTTGCTTCCATCTTTATTATTGTCTAGGGAGATTGCTTTTTAATGATTATTGGCATAACTTCACAATAACTTGCTGTATGAATTTAGGCAGGTTACTTTACCTCTCTGTACTTCAGTTTCCATAGATTTATAGCCTGTAGGGCTGTAAGGAGAAGTGAAATCATTTTTGTATACTTTTCTCATAGATGTGACGTTCTGCCTTGTAATTTTAGGTTGAATTAAGAGAGCTTATCAAGTCTGTGGGAAAAGCTGATTTCCAACCATTAAAAAAGATAGAAACCATTTTTTAGCCATGGACCATATGAAAACAATAAAAGGCCAGATTGGGTGCATAGGCTATAAGTGTGCTGACTCCTAGTCACAGAGATGTTGGGATCGTGATTTTACTGCAGCATATGTCTATAAACAAGATTTATACACACACAAAATCTGTGTACCTGCTTGTTGGAATTTGGTATTAGAGCTAGCTTTGAAGAAATAACTGGGAATTTTGGAGGTCTGTTTCTATACTCTGCAAACTTAAAACACAGATTTTGTTTACAAGGTTTATTAGAACTTCCCTATTAAGAGACATCCAAGGCTCGAATATATTTTTGGAGTGTGTCTTTGGCTACTCTTTCAATTATAGTTGCTACCAGCCATTTGTGATAACTTAAATTTAAATTAATTAAAATTAAATAAAAATTCACTTCCTCAGATGCACTAACAATATATCAATTGCTCAATAGTTGCATGTGGTTAGTGGCTAACATTTGACCGTGCAGGTACTAAATATTTCCATCTTTACAGAATGTTCTATTGGATGGTATTAGAAAATTACCATTTTAATTGGGTTTTCCAGTTTTTGGCATAAAATTATATAAAGTCTTAAATAACTTGAGTCTATGTGGAATTATTTCTTTTTGTATGCCTAATGTTTATTTACATCTTCTCTTTCTCTCTCTCTCTGCCAGTTAGAAATTGGAAATGCCAAATTTCTTTTTCATTCACCTTCTCAAAGAATGTTTGATTTTTATTGACTATTTAAAACATTTAATTCATATTAAAATTTTTATTACAGCTCCTTTTTAATTTTTAGAGTATACTTTTGGCTCTTTCAATCGAGTTTCTTGAGTCAAGTGCTTTGTTTTCTTCCATTCTTTCCTGGTTTCTAATAAATACTAGATTTTAAGCTGGAAATATTCCTTAATTTGGCTGCATCCTGTGGGCTTTGATATGTAGTGTTTTCACTTTTATTCATTTCTAAGTAGTTTGTAATTTCAGTTTGCTCTTTTTAACCAAGAATCATTTAAAAGGGTTTCAAAATTCCAAGAATAAATTATTTTTGTCATTAACATTTAATTGTATTTGTGGTCAGGCCAAGTATAAATTTCAGTTTGGAGAAAAAATTTTTTCTTTTAGTGGCTTGTATTAGTTACCTATTGTTGTGTAACAAGTTACCCCCCCCCCCCCCCAACTTCGTAGTTGGAAGTATTTGTTATCTCGGTTTCTGAGGGTCAGGAATCTAGAAAGAGCTTAGATGAGATCCTATCTAAGGATCTCTCATGAGGTTTCAATGAGCTGTGGTTGAGACTCTAGGCATCCGAAGATTTGGCTGGGGCTGGGGTAGCACCTTCTTTGGGTCAGTCACCTGGCTGTTGGCAGGAGGCCATGTGGAGGGGCGGTGGCCTACAGCACGTGGAACCACATGCAGACTATTCTATTCATTACATCACATTCACCCTATTCTATTCATTAAAAGGAACTCTTCCTTGTATTCGTTAGGAGAGAATCACTAAATCCAACCATACTCCGTGGAAGGGGACCACACAAAGGCAGGGTTCTGGGGAGATGAGGGTCACTGGGGCTCATCTTGGAGGCTGCCCACCACAGCCAGATCCATGTTCAATTTTCGATACTGACTCCTAAGGTTTGAAAAGATTTTTTTTGGGGGGGGGGGTCCCTGTTGTGATATGTTCCATGTAGATCTGTTGGCTCCAACTTGTGTTAAATCCTCAAAATTATTTCCCGTTTTGCTTGCTATAGCAGTTGATTTTTGGTCTGGGATAAGTGTCTATCTTGATGAGTATTTCATGTGCCTTAGAGGAGATAGTGCATTCTACAGTTGTTGGGTAGAGTGTTCTAGAAAGGTCAGTGAGGTGAGTTGTTAGCTAGTGTTAGCTAGTGTTTTAGGTCCTTACTTTCTGTCCCCTCCCCCCAGCCCCACTACCAATGATTACTGAGCAAAGAATGGCAAATTCTCCAACTATGATTGTAGATTGTTTATTTCTCTTTTTGAGTTCTGTCAACTTTTACTGCATGTGTTTTGAAGCTCTATTGGGTATGTCACATTTAGAATTAGGTCCTGATGAACTGACCACCTTATCCTATGAAATGATTCTCATTTTCCCTGTAATATTCCTTGTCTACTTCGGCTGATTCTTATGCTTAGTGTTTCCATGCCTTATCTTTTTCCATCTTGTTATTTTCTACTTGCCTGTATTTTTAAAATTTAAATTCTGTCTCTAACAGCACATAATTGAGACTTGCTTTTCTATCCAAACTGATCATTTTTGCCTTTTAATTGTAAAGTTTAAGATCAGTTGATTTTTGGAAGCCCATATATTAAAATCTACCGATGATTTGTCGGTTTTCTTTAGCAAATTTTGATGTGCGTATTTAAAAGCTAAATAGTTACGTACCTTTTGAGTTAGAAACTACATCTAGCTCGAGGTTACATGGTAAGGGTTTGTTGTTCTTTTGCTTAGAAGTCTGGATGTCCAGGCCTGGCACGGTGGTTCTGTAATGTCAGCAGGGACCCGGGCTCCATCTAGCTTTCTACTCCACCAGCTCAGGACATGACCCACCTCCTCATGAACATGGAGTGGTTGCCATAGCTCCGCCCATTACATACAGTTCTAAATGCAGAAGAAGGGAAAGGGCAAGGGATTAAAAATAGAGCCTAAAGCATATTAACCTCACCTAGTGACTTCCACTTAAATGTCATTGGCTAGAACATGACCACTTTAGCCACATGAAGGTCAGGAAATGGATTTTCAGGGTGTATGGTAAGTCATTCCTTTTCTTCAAGGCTGTTCTCTGCTTTTAGCCTGAGGCCTAACATTTCTGCCCTCGGAGATCAATCTCTTCAGGTGACCCAAACTCATTTCTCAGGTTTCACTGGCGATGGCCAGGCCCTCTTCCTCCCCTGAACCTGTGCTCTGGGTGGCTAGCCTATTCCTATACCTGCTCCTGCCCTGTGAGACCAGTACACCTGTGTTCTCTCTCGACAGCTCTTCCTTTCTCTGCTCGTTTCTTGGTCTGTTTGGTTCTCCCTGCTTTCTGTCTCCCGATAATTCATCCTACTTCCTGGTTCTCTGATGGAGCCCTTCCCATGCTGTCTCCCTGCTATGCTTTTATGGACCCATCTTTAAAAATTTTTTTTTTTCAACGTTTATTTATTTTTGGGACAGAGAGAGAGCATGAACGGGGGAGGGGCAGAGAGAGAGGGAGACACAGAATCGGAAACAGGCTCCAGGCTCTGAGCCATCAGCCCAGAGCCCGACGCGGGGCTCGAACTCACGGACCGTGAGATCGTGACCTGGCTGAAGTCGGACGCTTAACCGACTGCGCCACCCAGGTGCCCCTATGGACCCATCTTTAAAGAAATAGAACTTCTGATATTTAAGGAATCTTGGAAGTACATTTTTTGCTTGGATGGTTTACTTCTGCTGGTTTGATTGACCTAATCATGTCACACATTTTTGTGTGGTCTTTCACAATTTTTTTCCTTGCTGTAGTGAAAGAGAAGTTTATGCAATGTATATTTAATAGTCTCATATAGGAGTTATTAAATTTTATATAACTTACATCCAGTTATTTACATAATTTTGGTCTTCTAATATTCCAGGTGGCTTCTTGGGTTTTCTAAAGAGACCACTGCAATTTCTGCAAGTTTTTCTTTTTCAATATCTAGACCTCTTATGTATGTTTAATATTTTAACTGGTTTTTAAAGTGGAAGAGCCTCAACTAGAAGAGGTTAATATTCTTTTAAGTTAGAACAAAGTCAACAGGGGACCCAGAGTAT
The DNA here is from genome assembly GCF_028749965.1 of Puma concolor. Classification (NCBI taxonomy): domain Eukaryota; kingdom Metazoa; phylum Chordata; class Mammalia; order Carnivora; family Felidae; genus Puma; species Puma concolor. The sequence goes on from NC_141677.1 coordinate 77,525,134, forward strand.
GAACTGCCTTAGTTTTACTCAAGATGTATTTTCTAAACTCTGTTCCCCCCCTCTGCTAAGAGTGGCTTCTGTTTTTCCTTCTTTATTAATGAGCACAAGCTCTGTGTGGGAATGTTATTGACCACCTTGTTGGAAATGGATGGGCGAAGTGAATGCTGGTGGCACCTGAGGTTCCTTTCAAGCCACATGGTCCAATTTGAAGGATTCTGCGCCCCATCTGGTGCTAAGTTCTTAGTTCTCGGTTAGAACATGGCAGTCTGGTTACGCTTGGCTTTTAGATTTAGAAGGCAATGAGAAAGTTCTGGTTTTTCAAAATCGAACTCTCTCTTAATACCACCACCAACAACCTCCTCCTCCCCCAACAACAATAACGCCACCCGCAAACGAAGTTGAATGGCTTTTAAAAGGTCATCAGAGGAGATGGACCTACTTCACCAGGAAATTGTGCGAGCTACGGACTCTCAGCTCCAAATTCAGATGTTTTGGCTGCTCTGTAAAGATGGATCCGGATCCTTTGAAATATTTTTCCTGAGCCAGCCGACGCTGCCATTTTGTCAACAGAGGCTGCTGGAGAGTCTCTGCGGGAGGAGAAGGGTTTTGCCTTCTGGGTCTGGTGTGCTTGCCTGGCAGGCTCCTGTCGCATGCCTAGCTTTCTCCAGGCTCACGCAGTGTCGGCAGCTTCTCCAGCTCAGCTCTGTAGCACACGGTGGCCGGGGGCTTCTCCGGCACTGCTGTAGGAGGCTTTGTAGCAGAGGCTCTTGGGCCCCGGCACTGCTCACTGCCTGTAGCATGCTGCAGTCAGCAGCTTCCCCAGAACCTTGTCCTCATACTACAGTGCCTCTGGCGAGACCCCTCCCACAAACAGGTTTTCACAGCCCTCTAGAAGGTGCCCACCAGTGTCTCCTCTGCCATCCATTGAACGACAGCTATGCCCTTTCTAACAAGGTCCGATCTCAGCCCTGGGGCAAGCTGGGGATGCTGTCTCCTCTCTACAGGTAGTGGCTCTTCCTTACGAGTGCTTTTCCTGAATTCTTTAAACCTCCTTTCACTGCTTTTTAACTGGTCCCTTGGAAATCTAATCGCTTTTATCATTAATACTTTTTTTACATTAACTTTTTACTGTTCAAATTACTGTATGATTTCTCTCTCCTGATTATACTCGGATTGATCTGGAAGTCCTCCCAGTTAGACAGTTAATCCCCGATCATTGTGAAACAGATTGCTGGGAATTTGAAAAGGGAAGATCAAAATGGCAAGAGTGTGGGACGGAAGAAAAACAAAGGATCAGCCTCTTTATTTCTCAAAGTCATGGTTTCTGAATTCAGGTCATTTATCACAGGCTATTGTTAGTCACTTTTATTGAATTCAGATCTGCGGTTGAAACCAAAGCAAGAAGCCAAAGATCTGGATTCTATTCTCCACTCTCTGCTTAGCTCTTCCTGGGCTGCCATTACTTCTCCCAGATTTCTGTCTCTTGTTCTGCTTATTTTCCTAGGTCTCTGCCCCACATCGGCAGCCTCCTGTTGACAGTTTGAAAATAGAATACAAAATCATGGTCTCTGTTCAAGTCTCTACTCCCTACATGACCTTGGCCTCTGTTCTCCCACCGTAAAAGGGGGATTCTATGCCCGTCTCCTGGAGCTTCCTTGATGAGTACATGAGCTAATATGCATAAAGGGCTGAGAATGTAGTTGGCCCATGGTGAGCTTAGAATAAATGACTGTTTTATTGCTAGACATTTTTCCATGTAAAATCTGCAATCATCATATTTACTCTGCTTGAGTCTGTATTGTGTTGATTAATGACCCCAGTCATCTGGGTCTAAAAATACAGGGTCTGCTTGCTGCCTCTGTCTTCCCTATCCAATTTGTCTCCAAACCAGAACATTCCATCTTCTCAGCATCCCTTACCCACCTCCTTCCTCCCATTCCCTCTGTCACGACCTTGGCTTAGGTGTGATCTACTTCAGGGGACTCGCACTGATCCCCCCCCATCCTATAATTCATGCCCCCACCCCTGCATTTTGTACGGTGTAGGAACATGACTCTAAATCCTGTCCTTCCTTTGCTCAGCCATCTGTTTTTTCCCCAGTTGTCTCCAGGAAACCACCCAGACTCTACAGCGTGGTGTGCAGTGTTATTCACTCTCTTGTGTTACTTGTATCTCTAGTTCCTTCACTACCTGAGTCCTCACTCTAGGTAAAGCTCTTGGTTTGGCTTCTCCACACCATTGTATTTGTTTTTTTGTTTTTGTTTTTGTTTTCTCTTTTCTGTAAGCTATTCTCTTTCTCTCCAACCTGGCTGGAAAGTCCTCTCTCCAGCGCCTGCCCTTTCTGCTACGTTCAACACACACTGCCCCCCACCCCCACCCCCTCCTGACCACCTTGGAGGAAGAGGAGTGTTCATCCAATATGCTGCTTTCCATGGATATCTTTTTCCACAGCCATCCTATTTCCAAGTTTCACTGAGCATTCCGCAAAGATTTTTACAGACGTCTGGCAACAGAGACCACTTTCTAATGTTTTGTTGTCGCTCTATAGTGCCTCACCCATTTTAGGTATGCTGTGCATGTTAGGGTGGATTAACATTTCCTCTGTGTCCCATTGGTTTATAACCAACCATGGGAAATCTGTTCCCCTCAGTATTTGTTTATTAGTTCGGTAATTTTATCTGCCATCCTTCAAGCAGTAGCCATTACTACAAGTTTTGGAAGAAAATAAAGAAAATGTGAAACTGGGAAAATGGTGCCTGTTTTTGTTTTCCCTTTGCAAATTGGGAAAGGTTAGCCAACATTAGATGCGTTTTAGTCTGAATCACAGAACACCTTGGCACTAAAAGGCAGAATTTGAAAGTCCCAGGTGTAGGTACAGATTTTTCAAAAGTCATAAAAAGGAGGGCTTCATAACTGCAAAGAAACTATTTAAAGTTATGAGGTAAAATGCAATGGTGGGGCGCCTGGGTGGCTCAGTCGGTTAAGCATCTGACTTCGGCTCAGGTCATGATCTCACGGTCCGTGAGTTCGAGCCCCGCGTCGGGCTCTGGGCTGATGGCTCAGAGCCTGGAGCCTGTTTCAGATTCTGTGTCTCCCTCTCCCTCTGACCCTCCCCCGTTCATGCTCTGTCTCTCTGTGTCTCAAAAATAAATAAACATTTAAAAAAAAAAATGCAATGGTGGCCAAGACTTTTGGAATTGTGACAGGAGAATCCTTTAAATTCCTCAAGAGACCATAGGAAAATTGTATCTAGAGGGCTTTGCATTTGCATCCAATAAACCACTTACTTAGGGGAGTTTTACCTCTAGAAAGTTCCCATTTGTAAATATGGAAATTATCACTTGTAAATTAGAAGCAATTCCAAGGGCAAACATCTTGAGCAATATTCCCAGAGACAAGAAAATAGGACCCTGGGATCCTGCTGGCTGCACAGTGAAAAATCTTCTTGGTCATTATTTCAGAACAGCTAAAGCCTGGGGTAAGTCCCATCTCCATCAGGCCATTGAATCTACTGTTAGTCTGGGCTGGTCATGTTGGATCTTCAACTTCCTAAGGGGATAGGAAGGTACCTGTGGTGACTTTGATTAATAAAAGAACACTAGATAATTTCCAAATTAAGTTCCATTAGAGGTTTAAAATTTTCATAGAGAAGTGTAGACTTGGGTGATTTATTGTGTAAATCTAAGTTAGATTCCTTAATTTTTGTTATAAGTTGTTTCTGTGCTCAGTACCAACCATGATGCTGACAACTGACTTTACAAATTGTAAAGTTACATGGAGATTTGGTACAAAGTGGGGCACTCCAGTTAAAATCCCGGCAGGTAGTATTTGTTTACTGGATGAGGGCTGGTCTCCTTGGTCCTGGGGAGCAGCTGCAGCATTTACCACCATGATGAACTCTCACCAGAGGAAGAGACCCAAGTTCTCTCATGTACAGCTTTTTTGTGTATTACCATTGAACTTTATACTGGTCAGTATTGGAATTATGAATGGAAATGGCAAGGTTTTTAGTGAAGTCTTTCTAAAACCTTGAGGATTCATTTTCAGAAATGCCAAATAAAAGCTGTGTTGTCTAATTAACAATAGGTTTATAACCTATTGGAAATATGTGTGACCCCCACCTCCTCCCACAGTGGAGTCCCAAACCCTTAGACACTCTGATTCATGGTTTTTCTTCCCCTCTCCATTTTTTGTGGCCTTATTTTCATGGGCTTTGCAATGAGCATTCGCCAAAGAGTAAAGGGAGGAGGGACTGAAAGTCTCTGCGTCACCTCAGGGAAGTTCCAATCAGACTACTTTTTGCCTTACATGGGCATAGACGATGTCTGGGTAAGGCTGTAACTTCTGTAGGACTCAGCCAATGAGGAACCAGGGGAGGGACTTATCTCTGTAGTGTTCAGCCAGTGAGGAACCAGGGGAGGGACTTGCCTGTTAGGAGATAAATTGTTTGCTGTAACCACCCAGAGTGTACCTGTTTGTCAGACAGCTGCTCTTGCAAGAATGTTGATTAAAGCCTCCCTTCACTGTGCTCTGTGTCCCTCCTTCGATTGGGTCAATGGGCTTATTTCTAACAATGACCAAGGAGAAGGCATCTCTAAGCAGGCATGTGAATTTTTCAAATATGGGTATATTGATTACAATTATGAAATTCAAGCATACAAGTTGTCAAAGATGGCTTTTGGAAGAGGACAAGCTCATTGAATAGATAAAACAAGTCAAATACACATTGAAAACACATAAAGCACTCAAAAAATATAGTCTGGTTGCCAGGGCTGTAGAAGATGTTTGGTTCCAGGACTCTGGTGTTCAACTCTGTCCTGTGACTTTTTCCTCAGCTAACTATGTAGGGTGAAGTTCTTACTTTGCAGAAACTCATTAATTTCTTTATCTGTCCATTTGTTACAGAGCTGTGTGCTGGAGATAGATGAGTGAAATAAGTTCTTCCAGGCACTCCTCTCTAGTGGGGAAAATGGACATGGAGACCAATCACTACAGTACAGTGAAATAAACACTAAAATGAAGACATTTTCCAAGAGCCATAGAGTAAGGGTAAGGGAGGTAAATCAGAGAGGGCTTCCCAGTGGTGGTGACACTTGGGCAGGTGATGTTAAGTCAGTGATGGCCTGGGGGCTTCTAGCAAATCAGCTGAAAAGTAAAAGATCTGGAGATTTATACAATTACCTGGAAAGATGTTAGAGGCTATTTCTATTGTTTTCTTTTCTTTTTTACTATTTTTTTTAAAAGTTTATTTTGAGAAAGCAAGTGTGGAAGTGGAGAGACAGAAACACAAGCAGGCTCTGTGGTCTCAGCGCAGAGCACAATGCGGGGCTTGAACTCACGAACCATTGGAACCATGAGATCATGACCTGAGCCAAGATCAGGGGTCAATCGCTTAACCGAATGAGCCACCCAGACACCCCTAGAGGCTATTTCTTCATTTTACAAATGGAGAAAGTAACACACCATGATGTATCCAAGGTCACACAGCCCATCCCCCTTACATCACTACTGAGGCTCTTCTCTCCATATGCTGTGCTTAGGAATCCAATAAAATGGCACCCATTCCTCTCAATGGCTCTATTTCATTACCAAGTATTTTCTTTGTAGAAGGAAATAATTAAATTCAGTGAGTCAGCATTATGAACAAATGAAGTCTTGGGTTGTGCATTAGTTTTCTATTGCTGCTGCAACAAATTGCCATAAACTTGGTAATAACAGAAATGTATTCTCCCTTGCTCTGGAGGCTAGAAGTCTGAAACTGGTATCACTGGACTGAAATCAAGGAATCTGTGTGGCCGTGCTCCCTCCTAAACTCTGCGCTGTTGCCTTTTCTAGCCTTTTCTGTGACTCTAGGCATCATGTGGCCACATCACTCCAATCACTGCTACTGTCTTCACCTTGCCTTCTCTTCTGTGTGTATAACACCTTCTGCCTCTTTCTTATAAAGATGCTCATGATGGTGCTTAGGCCCACTCACCTAATCTGGGATAAACTCATCATTTCAAAATTCTTCATTCCTTAATTTCATCATATCTGCAAAGACCAATTATTCCAACTATATTAACACTCCCAGGTTCTGGGGTTTAGGACATGGGCATATCTTTGTGAGTTATTCTCTGCCTCCCACAGGGTACGTTAGCAGGTGGTAGTGTGAGAATAATGGAGGTGCTAGCTCTCCTCTGTTTTCCTTAGGCCTAGACTTCAGTGTGATTTGTACACTCACTTCTGGGCCCCACAACCTCAAGGGATAGAACCTGGAGCTCATTCAAGGAGAGTAAACCGGATGGTAAAGGGCCTTTCTGGGAAAGGACAATGGGACATTGAATATGGAGAAAAGGCCCGAAGCAGCAGGGTGGGGCTCCAGAGTGGAAATAACAACTGAAGGTTGACGAGTGACCTCTGTGAGTGAGGCTGGAGGGTGGCCGGTGGCCTTTCTATCATTGCTACAGTGGCTTTTTGAGGTAGAGTCCAGAGGAGGGGAGATTGGAGGTTCAGCCTCTGGTTCCTGTGATTCCAAAGGATTTTCACCCATCGGGGAGTTTGGCTCATCACCTTAGTCTCAGGACAGGGACTCAATGGTGGCAGCTTTCAGATACCAAGGGGTTTGTACCTGCTCTGGGAGAATTATGGAGACATCAGTATTCAACGTTATTTTTTTTTTTTTGCAAAACCCTGTGACCATTTAAGTAAACATAATCACCGAAGAAAGGACTCCAACACAAAGTATAAAGTACATTAGAAAGTGCTTCTCTATTAAGAGTTGCCTGTGGCCAAAAATGATTTTTCTAGCATCACTAGAGGACTTTTAAAAGACTGTTTTCCTGGGGTGCCTGGGTGGCTCAGTTGGTTAAGTGACTTTAGTTCAGGTTGTGATCTCACGGCTTGTGGATTCGAACCCTGCATCGGACTCTGTGCTGACAGCCCAGAGCCTGAAGCCTGCTTCAGATTCTGTGTCTCCCTCTCTGCCACCCTCCCACCCGCCCCGCTCTCAAAAATAAAAAAAAACATTAAAAAAAAAAAGACTATTTTCCTGAGATCATAAAGAATTTCAAATGGAAAAACTATATAATAAGTTACTTAAAACCTATAACTAGATATATAAAATATATAAACTATACTAATTGTGTATCTGAAAACTACAACTATATATGTATACATATATACTTTTTGTTCTAGAAGATTCCACATTTAGGTCTTTTGTACTGAAAGCTGCACAGCTGTTTCTGTGCCTCTATCTTCTCCAAATAGAATGATTCATCTGCCATATGCCTGGTGCTTGGTAGGTCATGGTGTCCCCTGTAGCAATAATTTGGAACAATCTCCGTGCTGTCCTTCTGGCCACACATTGGAGGACAGAGGCGGAAGTGAGAGGTCTTGGATCTTGGCTAAGAGACCATTTCCAAGTCCCCCCAGTCTTGGCATAGAGGCCAATGTCCCGTCCCCAGCTGACCACGGATTTGTGTGGTTCTATCTGGTGAGGTTAGGATTTCAGCTGCAGACAGATGAACAGTGTGGAGTGGCTGTCAGCAGTGGGTAGACCACCTCCCAGGATTACCCAGGCCTCCAGCAGAGTTCCGTCAGCATTGCTACGTCTGCACAAGAGTCAGCCACACCTGGAGAAGGCATAATTTCTGAGCCCCAGGAGTCCCGCTCATTATTTTGGTGGACTTTTCAGTGAAGGATCGTACTTACCTGAAGGTGAGTACACAGATTCTGAGTGTACAGCTTGAGCTTTCCCTAAGCGTACTCATCCTTTCCTGAGCACCCCCTCAAGTAAGAGAACGTTACCATCACCCCAGAGATTCTTTTAATCTCCTCCAGCTGCTGTGCCTCAAGAGTAACCAGTTTCTTGACTTTTGAGACAGAGTATATTAGAATAGTTTCACCTGCTTCTGTACATTCTGGAATCATGCCCTGGGCACTGGGTTGGGTTGTCTGCCTTCTCTGTCAATGTTATGCCTGTGTGATTCATCTATGTTGCTGTGGCTGTTCGTACATTCTCACTGCAGGATAGTAATCCAGTGGGGAGTGTACCACCATTTACCCTTTCTCCTGTTAATGTACTAGTCAATTTCTCCATGGGTGGCCAGGTCTTATCCATTGTACTTTTTGGTAGTTTCCAGTTTGGGGGATATCACAGAAAATGCTACTATGGACGTTCTTGCACATGGTGAACATCTGTACACATTTCTGTTGGGTACGTACCTGGGAATGAACTCGCTGCCATGCAGGACTATGGTCAACTTCAGTAGACACTTGGGCCTAACATTCATGGGGGCATTAATGAGACCCCTCAGCCATACTAAATGTAAAGGGTGTGAAGATTAAAAAAAAAAAAAGCTTGATGAACTAATTGAATTCTTTCCTTTTCTTATTGCACTGAGTTTTTCCATCCTTTGTGCTGATTTCTGGGCACTAACACTGTGTCGAGGGCTGGACATGCCACTATCTTGTTCAGTCTGCATGATAACCCTGCGACTCTGGTACACTGGTACTATTTCCAATCTCTATTTTACAGATGAGAAAGCTGAGGCTGCTCATGACAGAGCCAGATTCAAACTTGACTGTTAACTCTTATGTATATACTATTGCCTTTCATCCATTCCATTTATGCTACTTTACAAAACCCAAGGAGCCTAATTCCTTTTCCTTGAGAGAGTCCAGGGGTATCAGCCAATGGATTGTAATCTTCACATCCCTCCATCCTTAGATGTATTTATGCAAAGATGAAAGGCAACTCAGGGTAGGTTTATTTTAATTCAGTAAGTCAACGTAGGTCAGTTTTTAAAGAGAATTAAAACTGATCTGAACCCATTGGGACTTTTATATCAGTCCATTTTCTTTCCAGCCACCATCTAGTTTTCTGCACACACTTTAGGATGATGGACATTTAATTATCATGCCAATTTTATTGTTCAACAGTGCATGGGTGAAAGGGAGCCTTCACCTGCCCTCTGCACCTTTTAGCAAATTTGCCTTATGGTATTTTGAGCTGGGAAAGTGAAAAGATAATTACCTATCTAATAGAGTTTATAAGAATGAGTGCAAATATTTCAGTGGTGCCTGTTTAATAAACATGCCACTGAGATTTCAGGAGTCAGGCAAAAGTCACACTTGCCTTGATGCAATTAAAGTGGAATTATGCTTTAGGCTTGTTTTCTATTAAAAGTTTGCAAGATTTAACAGGTTGTAGTATTCTGTGATATATCATACTGCACAGTAGCATCTAGATATTACTTACAAATGGAATGTATGTAATTTAAAAAGGCAACTGGTTTATAGGAGCATCTTATGATAGTATAGCCAAGTTAATGACGATTGGGTGTGGGTACAATCCAATTAGCGGACTCTCTCATTTGGTAAATGCAACCTAATTTCCTGGCCAAGAAATGGTGGTGGGCCTGCTCTATACAAAGCCCCTTATCAAGAGCCCTGGGGTCTAGAAGGTGAAGAAGAAACAACCCCTTCCCTTCAGGAGCTCATACTGTCTTTGGAAAGATAGGTGGGTGAACAATGAAAGGTAATGCGAGATAAGACAGTGTTGTACTAATGGGCGTCCTACAGATGTTAGGTTTTCTGCCTTGCCAGCACCCCTTATGCCCCACTTGCCTCAGGTAGGGTTTCCCTAGCAGCAGATCTTGAGACAAGAATGTGATCGCAGATAGTTCATTTTGGAAGGTGATCCTAGGAGCCGTGAAGGTAGTCAGTAAAGGGTGTGTTATCAAGCAGGTTAATACTGTGGGCAACTAAGGCTTGATTCTGCCAACCAGGTCAGGGACAGCGTGATGAGCACCCCACGTCATTAACCCAACAGAGCGCTAGAGCTGGCTTATTAACCATCTCCCATCAAGTCTTTGGTGGAGAGTTTCGGTGGGGTATCAGTTCCCCAGCACACTTGACCTTCTCTGTGAGGCACCCAGGGAAAGCCCTCGGCAGAGTGCCTCAGGTGCTGGCAGTAGGGTGCCACTGGGTTGCTCTGCACAGGAATGGTGGGAGGAGGGGGATGCGGGCAGGGCATCCATAGCCCCTGTTGAAAGGCAGACCTCAGCAGATGGGCTTGTCTTAGGACAGCATCTGGTAGCCACAGTTGAGTGTACCTGGTGGGATGAGAAAATGGGACTCTCTGGGAATGTGCATAAGTGGCAGAGACCTGCTGAGGAGGCACTGGACATTTGTCTGCCAGGAGGATGGTAGCTAGGGTAGAGACTGCAGGAAGACTGAAGGCAAGGAGTAGGGGAATGTGGGTAGATGGAAGAGGTTTGCTGAGAATGTCAGTCTGTGGAGGGAAGCTGGTGGATGGGGGAGAGAGACATGGAAGGGAACAGGAGAGAGCTGTGAGTCCGGGAGACCTTGGGGAGCCAGCAGGCTTGAATCCCTAGTTGGTGGTTTGAGTCCTAGTGTGGCTTGGCTGCCTTTTATTTCCTGTCCTTAGAAGCTGGTGCGACTGCACAATGTCCTCCCGGTATACATCCCCTTACCTAAGCTACCTCGAGAGGGTTCCTGCTCCTTGTAAGCGGTCGGTCTCCAGGACGAATGTGCCAAGGGTACCAGCACAAGAGGTGTACTGGAAGTGATGTTTGATCTGGGTCTCTGCAGAGAGGGAAGGAGTGGGGAGGGCATTGCTGGCAGAGGGTCCAGCATAATCAACGGCATGAGACTTTGTGTCCTGTTGGAGCAAGGAGACCCCTGCTTCAGACATACCTTAGGATCCTGGAAGAATGTGGTGATGGGCCCCAAGTAGGAAAGGCTCTGAGGGCTATGTTAGGAGCTTACACTATATTTAGTAGGTGCTATTGGGAGACACTGGCACTTTCACAGGAGGGGACTACCACAGTGATTAAGATCAAGGGCCTCAGAATTAGGCAGATTTGAGTTTCAGTCTAGGCTCTCCACTGCTTAATAGTGTGACCTTGGACCATTTCTTCGTCTTTCAAAAACTCCTTTTCTATAAAATGGAGTTAACAATAGCTCCTACCTCATAAGATTCTTATGAGGGTCATATGTGATTATGCACATAAAATACTCAAACCAGTGTCTGATGCCTCATAAGTGTTCAATAAATGTCATAATATAATGTCATTCTCCAAGAACTATAGTTTAAAGAGTAGCTTTTCCTTGGGGCGCCTGGGTGGCTCAGTCGGTTAAGTGTCTGACTTTGACTCAGGTCGTGATCTCACGGTTCATGAGTTCGAACCCTGCACTGGGCTCTGTGCTGACAGCTCAGAACTGGAGCCTGCTTTGGATTCTGTGTCTCCCTTTCTTTCTGCCCTTCCCCTGCTCACACACTATCACTCTCTCAAAAATAAATAAACATTAAAGACTAGCGATTCCAGGAGCAGGTGGAGTGAACAGGATACTACTCTTCATAAAATGAGAGCCTGAACTGTTAGTGCGGCTGAGGCGAAGGGAATGAATTTGTTTTAGGATTATCAGATTGGGAGGAACAGAAAGCCCAATTCACACTAACATCAAATAAAGAGAAGTATAGGTATATTTAGGTAGAGAGCCCAGCAGTAAATGCAACCTTCGGGCAGAGCTTGATCCGTCAACAGTGTCACTGGAGACCTGGCTCCTTTTTAGATTTCTGATCTTCTCCAGTTGGGTTTCCCCTAGAACCAGTGCTCTCTTACCCACCAGTGAGGGAGAGAGCGTGTACTTCAGCAGTTCCCATAGAAGACTGAGGATATTCCTTTCCTTGGCGCTTTCCTCAACCACCGCTTTGCATTTCACTGGTCTGAACTGGGTCTTGTGCCCAACTCCCGAAGGATGGCTGTAGACAGGAAGGATGAGCCGTGCTTACTCTTTATACCCATTGGTGCCCACTCCTGGGGCAGGTGGTGGCCAGACTGACCCAACTGAACAGCATGATTGGGAAATTCAGGGTCTTGTTAGGAAGGGGAACGCGAGGGAGTGGAGAGTGGTAGGGTCACAACCACTACAGGAATCAAGACACATTTTCTAAGGGTCATGAGTGTGGCCTGGAGACACTGGGTGGGAGGGAGGTGAGACAGAGGTGGAAGACAATATGGAAGTTTCAGGCATGGGCATCTGGTAAACAGGTTATCGACCGTGACTATACAAACAGGTTAGGTTTTATGGAGAGTAGGTGGGGAACAGGCTACTTTGTTTAATTTTAAATGTATTGACTTCTGGTTACCCACTGATCACTCTTACTGGTTACAGAATGAGATTAATTTTAATGAATGGCATGGGCACACAAACCACCCTGAAGAAGCGCTCCGTGTCAACTTTGAAGTAGAAATCATAAACGTGAAGAAATGTTTGTGTGCTTTCAATTTCAAGCGTTCGCGAGCTTGCAATTTTAGGACAAGTGTCCACTGGCACATTAGCCCCGTGTTCCCCGGGGGCTTTCTGGCTTGTTCCTGTCAGGATTGTGCACACATTCTCTGAAAGGCTCAGGCTTTACAGAGACAGCAGGAACAGAATAGGTCCTCTGAGGGGTTCTGTCCCCACTGTGAGCATTCCCTCTATGCAAATGGAGCTTTGGTCCGGGCTATTGAAAATGGAATGCTTAATGCATTCTCATAAATCCTTAGTGGCACCTGAATGGTCTGAAAAAGAGACTGCTTTATGAGGACCAGAGAATAATTTATTTTCAGTAGGTTGAAGTCCAAGGGCATTAGACTCAAATCATGTGGGGGCAAAGAGCCCTGGACTAGGAATCCGAAGTCCTGACTGCAGCCCTGGCTTTACCCCTGACCAGTCTTACTGGTTTGGGCAAAACAAGAAAGCTTTGTGTCTCCTGCTTTCGCTGTGAAACAGCAGCAATGAACTGGATTTCTACTGTACTTTCTCTCAGGTGTGATGGTCTGTAATTCTAATGCTTTTCTTAGCCATGAAAACCTCACCTAGGAGAAGCTGAATGATGAGTAGATGCAAGATATGGGTTGTTTTACACGTATGCCAAAAAAAGTACAAAAGGGCAATATGGAAAGACATAGCCCTTATGTTCCTTGGCGAGTTAATGGTGTAGCAAAATTACCATGTCTGTATCTATCTAGAAATAAATATATTCATTGGCCAAGGAGCTAATGGGTCTGAAACAAATTTTCAAAACCGTGAACATGAGAAGCATGGTATTTATTCCTGAGGATATGGAAAGGTGTTTGTTACCAAACAGTGATGAAGGGATTCTTACTAGTGTGAAATCCATCAGGAGACCACATTTTGATGCAATGTGCTTCCAAGGCTCTTGATAAATCACTCAGATCTTAGGTGCTGTATAGGAAACAGTCTCTTGGGATGTTCCTTCTTCCTTGTGTTTTGATTATAATATGGCTTCTGAATGGTTAACCTTCCCTGGGGGAAAGTCTCTCGTGACATATCTAACTTGAATCTTATGAAGTTGGGCATAAAATGGTTAATGGAAAAAACATAGGCTGCTACACTCTCGGGTGTGATTAATCAAATAAGACTAAAGACATTATTAAGTTCATGAATTCTTTTGAGGTTACGTGTAATTTGGATGTTCGCTCTTGCCAAAGACAAAGGATATAGAAAACAGAACTCAGACAGTATAGCTGATTGAGTCCAGAAGCATGCATTTTGCCAAGCCCCATTTAGCAATATCAGTAATCCTAGAGATCTGCAGTTGTTAGTTGAAGTAGGGATGCTAAAAGCGAGAGAAAATTCAGTTCATGGTGATTTTGTTTTTGAAGCCTAAATTCTGAGCAGCTGAGGTCAAGACCGTGCATTCTTGACAGCTGTCGTGAAAAGCCCAGCTATGAGGAAGAAACCAATGGAGCATAGACCAGAATGATGATGTGGATTATTTTCTTTCTTTCATTCACTCATTCATTCATTTATCCGCTTTGATGGATTCGGTTTCAGATGTGCCAGGTTTGAGTTCTCCCCTAGCACACTCGGAGGGAGGTGACAAGTAGTCATGAGACAGCTACTACCCTTTGGTGAGGGCGTGTCCAATGGCCCAGGGGGTCCAAGCTTCTTGAGAGGTTATTCCAGGCTAAGCCACATTATCCCCCCTTTCAGAAAAAAGGGCAGAAACCTATAGAGCTCAAATCGATGGCCCTAAATCACACAATTAGGAAGATAGAAAAAGCCAGATATTTTTTTTTTAAAAAAGCTTTTTGTAACATTTTATTATAGAACATTTCAAACATACACAAAAGGAGAAAAATAACCTATTGGACCTTAGTGTGTAGTGTCACTTAGCTCCAGTAATTATTAGGTTATCTTGTTTTATCTGTACCTGCCATTGGATCATTTTGGTGGCAAACACCACTTCATATGTAAATATTTCAATGTGTCTCTAAAAGATAAGGGCTTAAAAAACCCCTCCAATCTTATCTCCCCACATTAACAATAATTCCTTAGCAGGAAATGTCCAGCAGACAATGTTCATTGTCTCCTACTTCAAACTTTTGTGCAAATCAGGGTCTAAGAGGGTCACATGTTACAATAAAGTGATAGGTTTCTTGTCTTTTTAATCCATGGTTTTCTCCTTGTGCTCTGACAAATTGTTTGCTGAAGAAATACATGGAGGTTTACTTCTCTATTCCCCCCCACCACCCCCGTCCTTTTTTTCTTCCCACAGGGAACTACTTTCAAGTATTTATTAGTCTGTAATACCTTTTTATGCCTTGTAGACATACATACATGTATTTCATGTGTATCAGTGTATGCCCTGGTGATCCCTCTGAGTTGAGGATATAGATCGACCTAATCCTCCTAGTTGCTATCTGGTAATTTCATGGATGGGTCCCTGTACTACAGTGTATCCCAATGAGGCTATTTTGGATTCTTTTTTTTTTTTTTTTTTTTTTTAAATCTCTGAATCTGACTATGGAACATAGTTGAAAAGACAGGCTCAAAATCTTTCTGCTCTGTGGTCCTGGAAAAAATGATACACATAAAAACCATTAGTATTTGTAGAGTGCTTGATTTCTTTGCTAAATATTTTCATACCCCTTTTCTTGTACAACTTTGTAACTTAGGAGTTAAAAAATGTTTCTCTTAGTCACTGGAAAGTAGGCTTGGTATAGGAATGAAAATTCTATTTTGGAATTATTATTACTCCAATCTGTTTTTTTTTTTTTTTAAGTTTATTTATTTTGAAAGAGAGCATGAACAGGGGAGGAGCAGAGAGACAGGAAGAGAGAGAATCCTAAGCAGGCCCTGTGCTGTCAGCATAGAGCCTGATGCCGGCTTGAACTCATGAACTGTGAGATCGTGACCTGAGCCAAATCAATAGTTGGATGCTTAACCCACTGAGGCACCCAGGCATCCCTTACTCCAATCTGTTTTCTTTTAAAGTTTATTTATTTTTGAGAGAGAGAGAGAGAAAGAGAGCTAGAGTGCAAGTGGGGGAGGGGGAGAGGGAGAGAGGGAACATCCCAAGCAGGCTTTGCACTGTCAGTGAAGAGCCCCATGCAGGACTGGAACTCATGAACTGTGAGATCATGACCTGAGCCAAAATCAAGAGTCAGATGCTTAACTGACTGAGCCACCCAGGCACCCCCCATTTTTAAGCCTTTATCTACACAGCTCCCAGTGGCAATATTATCAATGGTTCCATTGGTGGGGACCCCCTGCAAGAAAGCTGTATTGTCCCTCAAGGGCATGAAGGGCAATGGATCTGGCAGTGAGAAGTATGAGCCAGAATCAAGGGGACAGAGGCAAAGGCTGGTCATGTTTGGTAAAAGCCAAGGAAGGAGATGATTTGCCCTTGGGGATTATAAAGACACAGGAAGCCTAATTAGTTCAGGAGCCCAAACTGGAAAACTGAGGCTGACCTTGCCTCTCTTATATATTATATTCTTACTATAGAGCTGCACCCCCACCCCGACGCCCATGACCAGGGTCTCAGATGCTGTTACCAAGATCCTGACAGTACCTGCCATGTGCAAAGAAGAACAAAACAGGTCAGTCTAAGTTACTGAAAACTGTGCATGGCGTCCTACTAATATAGTAGATTGAACCAAATGAGATTGCCATTATGTCTATTTTTGATCCACAAAAGTGCCAAATTTGTTATATACATAAAATGAAATGTCACTCAGTCTTAAAGGAAAGAAATCCTGTCACCTGCTTCAACATGGATGAACCTTGAGGACATTACGCTCAGTGAAACAGAGCAAATACTCTGATTCCAAGTACAGGAGATACTTAGTCAAAATCAGAGACAGAAAGTGGAACGGTGGTTTCCATGAGAGGGGGAAGGGGCAATTACTGTTTGATGGGTACAGAGTTTCAGTTTTACAAGATGGAGTCTGGAGATGTATGGTGGTGATGGCTGTACAAATTTGTGAATGTATTTAACCCCACCGAATGGTACACCTAAAAATGGTTAAGATGGCAAAGTTATGTGTATTTTTTCCACAATAAAAAATGGAGAAAAAGTGCCAAATTTTATATTTGGCATATTTTAACTGTATGAGACAACTTAAATTCGGCCAGCCATTTTCCCTAGGAATAAACAGACCCAGCTGTCTTACCTGGTAAGTAGACTTGAGTTAATGAGCAGGAAAGACTCTGTTGCCGCATTTATTTTCTGGAGTTGTTGAATGGTAATTTTGAACTTCTAGAGATGCACACAAATACAGTAATTGGTACTTGGGTAGTTTATTCTTTCTGTAATCATGACCCCTCTAAAGGCTGACCTGTGTCGTCATCTGTCCCGTGGGAATGCTAGCATCTACCTTGTTGTATAGGAATATCCACTTAGAGTTGGACGACAGTAATATCATTAATATATTAGTAATGGAAAAATAGTTTAAATCTGAATTGCCCATAGAAACTGCCATAGAATCCCTATGTTATACACCTGAAACTAATAAAACACTGTATATTAACTATACTGGAATTAAGATTAAAAATAAAACACACTGCCATAGACAGAATCATTTAAGTCGAACTCCCTTAACAGATGATGATAATATTAGAGCATTTTTAAAAAACACTTTTGAACAGACAAAATTCTTGCAAACGATGGAAGTATGCCAAGCGTATTATTCAGACTTTTCTAGAGACATGATGAAAAATGTCTCAGATGATGATAATGTTGAGGCTTGAAATTGTGCAAGAGGTAGGAGGCGGTTAATGGGGCTTATTTGTGTATCGGAACACATTTATGTCTTAATGAAGTCTCCCAAGTAGTATGAGAAAATCCACCAGCCTATTGTACCTTTTTTTTTTTTTCCTTCAGGCTCTGGGTTTCCAAGAGCTGTTTTTCTCCTTTTATAGACCCTTTCAGTCGGTCTTGTGGATATGGAATGGCATCATTTCCCTGCCTCTGTCTCTTTCCCTTTCAACCTGTTGTCTACAATAGTCATTGTTACAGTCACAATGACTTTGAATAATACAATTCTGATCATCACATTACTCCCTGATGATGAGGCTCATCCATACCCACGTAATAAGGCCTAGAGCTTTCATATCTGAATCCAGGCCTTTCCTCCTCTGGAAGCAGAGAGGTATGAAGGAGCTGGACGGCCTGTGTTGTATGCATGAAGAGCTGAGAACGGTGCCTGGCATGAGGGACACTGAGCCGTGAGGACGATCTGACTCTGCCATACCTTCTGTCTCCTCTCCATCCTCAAGCCCTCCGTATTCTCATTCTCAAGACAGCCCATGGAGCTGGGATTTTTGAAATGAACTCCTTTTTATAGTGAGCCATGGGACCCCTACTATATCAGAGTCAGTTGGGATGCTTTTAAAACCACTGCTGCTTGGGGCGCCTGGGTGGCACAGTCGGTTGAGCGTCCGACTTCAGCCAGGTCACGATCTCGCGGTCCGGGAGTTCGAGCCCTGCGTCGGGCTCTGGGCTGATGGCTCAGAGCCTGGAGCCTGTTTCCGATTCTGTGTCTCCCTCTCTCTCTGCCCCTCCCCCGTTCATGCTCTGTCTCTCTCTGTCCCAAAAATAAATAAACGTTGAAAAAAAAAATTAAAAAAATAAAACCACTGCTGCTAGAACCCACACCTTGAGATTCTGATATAATTAGTTTGGAGAGGGACCCAAGCACTGGTTTTTATTTTTTTTAAGCCTCTGGTTGATGCCGATGTGCAGGTAGAGAGGCAGCGTTCCGGGTTTGGAGATTTGCTCAAAGTTCTCCTCAATCACAGACCAGTGGGCTCAGAGCTGGCCTCCTCACCCTGCTGGGCTCCTAGCTGTTCGGCCCTTGCTCTTCCTATTTCTGGCCCTGGTGTCTTTGCCAGCATTGCTCCTTCCACCCCATGGAAACCCCATTCCCTCACTTCTTCACGCAATGAATTTTCCCCTTTCAACTCTTAGCTCATGATGCTTTTGGGCACACATCACCACGTACTGTAATGTGTTCACTAGTTTGGTTCTCCTCCTGGACTCAGCTCTTCGCAGGCAGGCCCGTCTCCTGCCTTTAGGGGCCCAGCACAGGGATTGGCATCGAGTAGATGCCAAGAAGTGTTTGGCGAATCAAAGAATGGATGAATGGCTGAGTGCTTTTGGGTCAGATTCTTCCTGTAGAGGAGCCGGATACCTGTTCAGAGTCCCTAAGTTTTTCTTTTAGGGGATTAGGGGATTAGTTCCACCCCACCCCTACCACCCCCCCTCCTCCCGCCTTTCTTTGTAAGTAATTGGCCCCGTTCTTTTTTCCCTCTGCTGGACTTCTGGGAAGAGGAGTTCTAAAGGCCCGTTCTAAACATCACCTGTGTTCTCCTCCACTTGATATCTTGTAAGTCAAATCCTTAATGTAGTTGTAGGAAATGAGTCTTGGTCTTTACTTCCCCTCTGGGTCTTCGGAGGGAGGGTGCATAACAAAAATGCAGTTTCTTACCTTGTCATTCAAGAAAAAAATTTGGCCATCTTCCTTTCCTAAGAATTGCCGAGTCTCTGAGAAAGACCATGGAACCTGTTAAAAGCAACAGTTCTTGAGAAGAGACTGAACTTTTACCCTCGAGAACAGAAGACTGTGGACATCCTTTTCCAGAGTTACTCTCCTGACCTCCAGCCAAGGAGTGTCGGTGGTATCCTGTGGTTCTAAGCTTTGGGGGGTTTGCTGACGTTAAGATCCTTGTGATCAAGGAGGGGCCCTTGCAAAGTTAAGATGCCCATTCTGCTTGGAAAACCCCGTTAAAATACTCTAAATGTCCAAAATAAGATTCCCCCCGAATCAACAAAAGGTTTTACTTTCAACTATAAGATTTATTATTTTATAAAAACAGTTGAAACGGGGGCATGCAACAGATTATTTACTGCATCTGAGAGAGAAATTACATTGCTTTCAGGTTTTCATCAAGAGAAGTTGATTCTCTTTTTGTGTGTGAAACCATTAGGGATTATAGTTTTGACATGGTAAAGAATATTTTCTTACTGTGTTGACTATTCACGTTACAAAATTACCATAAACTATGAATAAACATTAATGGGGATGTTAGAATGGTTATTCTCTCAGATCCTCAGGGTGTGTTCGTGGGAAGCTGATTATTCTGGCAGCCTTAATAAGTTCTAATTCATGTAATAAAACAAAGGTGTCGAGAAAGAGCAGCTTGAGACAAGTTTTAAATAAACGGATCCGTTTTCTGTGAAGGTTTTAGAGGATAGTTTTGTGGGGTTCAAAGTTTAATAGCGCTCCCGTGCCACTATGGATTGTGTTCTCTTCACTAAGACACTTTGATTTCATAAAGCATATTGGAAAGGTTTGTAGGGCAGGGAGGCACGCAACTTGTATGGATGTGTCCGCACAGTTAAAGTCATTAGGAATCTCTCCTAGGAGTAGAAAGAGCTGAATTTTTGGTGCCTAGCGATCCTCTTTTCCAGCCATGAGATTTAGCTGGGTGGACACATTTGGTCTCAGTGGTTCTCCACGCACTATTTTGTAGTGATTTTTTCCTTTTATCTTTTTTAGAGGAGTTGGCAATTATTCCTGGGTGGGTAGCAATCACTTTTCAAACATACTATACGCCTCTTGAGGTTCAAGGAGCTAGTGTGTTACCACCAGCAGACTGGGGCCAATTTTATTTCAACTAATGGCTTAAAGCAGAGTGCTTACCTGAATCCTCAGAAAGACGTAAGAGGGAGACTCAAGGAAGAACACTTTGGCAAATATATTCTCCATATGCCGGAAATAGTGATCCAAAACGTACATCTCAACCCCTCTTGCCCAGTGACTAATGTCACTTGCCCAGTGACTTCTCTTGGCCAGAGAAGATTGTCTCAGATAGGGTCTCTTGTATTTTTAGCATAAATTACCATTTATGGTAATACCAGGCTTCTTCCTCCCTGCCTGCCCTCCCCCCTTTTAAAAGGCCAAACACCTACTCTCTACTGTAGGTCCTTTTTCTGCATTAATTACCTTAAGATGATAGTTGTAATAGCATCTAGAATTTCCTTCTAGAATTTTTCAATCTTTAATCAGTAGTGTGGAAACAAATGTTTAATGATATCTTTAATAGAAAACGTTGCTCCTGACAGGTTTTTGAGGGTAGGGATAACACACTCTTGATCTTTGATTTCTCCGCGCTTAGCAGAGTTTCTGGGGTCCTTCAGGCACTTAATAGGTGTTAAAGGAACAAATCTTACCGCATGGCTGATGTTGCAGGAAAGAAAATAACTTTTTAAAAGGGAAAACTAGAAGTGGACTAGGAATGTTATATACACAGGGATGATAGAAACTGTGGTAGAAAATGTGAGACATGTTCTATAATGTGTTGCCCCTTCTTTCCACCCTGTTCTTTTGTAATCATGTCCTTTAAATTCTTTGGTAAAGAAGGGAATTGTAACAATTAGTTGGAAGTTGACCTATTCTGGGGCACCTGGGTGGCTCCGTCAGTTAAGCACCTGACTTCAGCTCAGGTCATGATCTCCTGGTTCATGAGTTTGAGCCCCACATCGGGCTCTGTGCTGACAGCTCAGAGCCTGGAGCCTGTTTCACATTCTGTGTCTCCCTCTTTCTGCCCCTCCCGTGCTTGCACTCTGTCTCTGTCTCTGTCTCTGTCTCTATCTCTCAAAAATTAACATTAAAAAAAAAGAGAGCCTCTTCCTCTAAAAAAAAAAAAAAAAAAAAAAAGAGAGAGAGAGAAGAAGTTGACCTATTTGTCTCCATACTGTTGCTGTGAAATACCGGGACACGACTAAGTATCACCAGTTCCGATTTAGCATGTGTCAAACCATTTTCTCTAGACAGAAAGAGCCTAAGAATGTGGCAGTTGCCCAGGGGTGTGTGTGTTCCTGTGTGGGGTACTCTCCCCTCTGTTTGGAGATTGTGGGAACCACAGGGAGAAGAGAGGTTACTTTCTGCCTTTCAATGGCAAATTTTTAGACCTCTACTTTTTAGAACAAGCAAAATTCCTTATAAGGACTATCTTAGCTGTTTTCACTCTGGGACTTTGTACTAGTTGTTTAACCTATTTGGACTGAAATGTCTTCCTCAATTTCTATCAGAGACATAAGTTTATATGGCTGCATTAGATACGGTCAAAATTAATTCTTTTCTTAGGTAGTGTAAAAATATGAATATTTTTATAAAAATGATATTAACTTCGTTATATTTAAAAATCAGACTATGGGGCACCTGGGGGGCTCAGTCAGTTAAGCATCTGACTCTTGATTTTTGCTCAGATCATGATCTCACGGTTTGGGATATTGAGCCCACGATGGGCTGTGTGCTGACAGTGAAGGGATCTTCTCGGGATTTACCCTCTCTCTCTCTCTCTCTCTCTCTGTCCCTCCCCTGCTCCCTCTCTCAAAATAAATAAATAAAAATAAACATGAAAAAAATCAGGCTATATGGAAAAATATAAAGATGAAAGGTAACAAATCATTAAGCAGTCTCGCCACCAGAGATTACTAACTTTTATTAATATTAGAACATGTGTATAAACAGAAGGAGTGACAGATGGATAAAAATGGTTTGGGAAAAAATGGATTGTAGCATATTCACTTTTTATTAACCAAACGATTACAGTTGCTTGAGTGTAACTGAAAAAAATCAGTGAAATAGAATGAGAGGATTGCTGGATTTCAGAAAAATGTCTCTGCCACTGTTGATGGGATTCTGATCGCTCTCTGAAGTACCCCACAATAATTGTCTAAGGCAGTGACCTTACAAATGTTTGTTGAATGAGCGTATGAATATATTTCTGTATTTGTTTTCGAGAATTGATTTTTCTCAAACAGATAATAATTCGGCCTTGCGTGACTTTGAACTCAAGGTCGATTTTGTGTTTGTTCATGGATTATTAATTCTTTTGTAAACATTTATTGAGACCCTATTTCTCAGACACCACGCTGAGGACTAGAATGCATGTTAACATGTCACCTGTATCCCCCTGTGACTTACTGTGGATATCCAAACTCCTGCTAGACCTGCCTTTGCCCCTCTTCAGCCTCATCTGTGACTGCCCAGCACCTCACTCTGGGACTCCAGCCACCCTGGCTTCCGGTCTTCTCCTTAAATGCTTCTTCCTTAAGTCTTTCAAGTAGGTTACTCTTTTCTTGGGATGCTAGTCCCTATCTTCTTGATAGTCAACTATTTGTATCAATGTGACCGGTGTCTGTTTGGTTAAACATTATTCTGGGTGTGTCTGTGAGGATGTTTCTTGATGAAATTAGCACTTGAATCAGTAGACAGAGTAAAGCAGACTGCCCTCCCCAGTGTGGGTGTGTGTCATCCAGTCCATTGAGAGGTTGATAGAATAAAAGCTGAATAAGGTGGAGTTCATTCTCTGACTGTCTTCTTGCTGGGACATTGATCTTTTACTGCCTTTGGACTTGAACTTAAACCTTTGGCTCTCTCAGGTCCCCAGGTTGTCAACTGCAGATCGTGGGATGTCTCAGGGTCTGTAACTGCATAATACATTTCTTTGTCTCTGTCAATAGATCTATAGATAGATACATAAATTTAGATATAGAGATATAGATTACATACATATTTTCTAATTGGTTCTTTTTCTCTGGAAACCCAAATGGAAATACCCAGCTTCTCTTAATTCGTCCTTTAAAATTCTTCTTCTTCTTTTTTTTTTTTTTTTTTGAATGTTTATTTATTTTTGAAGGAGAGAGAGACACAGAGCGTGAGCAGGGGAGGAGCAGAGAGGAAGGGAGACACAGAATCCAAAGCGGGCTCCAGGCTCCAAGCTGTCCGCACAGAGCCTGGTGTGGGGCTCGAACCCACAAACCACGAGATCATGACCTGAGCCAAAGCCGAAGGCTTAACCTTTGACTGAGCCACCCAGGTACCCCTCTCAATTGCTCTCTTAACTCAAACATCTTTTCCTAAGGGAAGTCTTCTAGAACAAACCAGATCCCTTTGTTGTATACTTTGTACTTTTTGTGTGTAGGATTTTCACAATGTATAATTGCACACTTGTTTATGTGGTCATTCCACTGTATTTTTTCCAAACTACATGCCACGTGGGCAGAATGCCTGGGTCCTCACATTGAGTCCCCATTGCCCAGCAAGACTTGGCCAGATAGTAGCTACTTAATAAGCATTTTCTTTTCCAAATAGCACATGACAGTTAAATACAACATGGTCCTTATCCTCAAAGAACTTATACTCTACTGAGGCTAAGGGAATTAATTATCGTAGCAGGTGTGACAAGTGCTACACGAGATGTATATTTGTGGATATTTGTAGGTTGAGTATTTGGATATTCGAAGGATGGGTAGGGAGGTGCTGGAGAATGGAGTGGAGGGTGGAGGGGAAGGTAGAGGTGGTGGTGGTGGGAGAGATGGGACCAGATCGTGCAGAGCAAAAGCACTTTGTCCAAAGTCACCGTGCGAAATGTTCAAAAGCGTTAAAACAGAGTGACCTGGTCTGCAGGTCATGGCTGAAGCCAGAGTCAGGGAGTGGAGAGGAATGAAATTGAAGAGAATCGTGGGGCAGGATATGACAGACTTTAAATGCTCCTGAAAACATATGCTGCATAATAAAGATGTGTTCAAAATTGAAAAGGATCCTTGCATTTAGGGGAAAAAAATAATATGCCTAGCATAAACAGTTTATTTATCGGTTACAAAAGGTCACTTCATTTTTCTCACTAAAAATGAAACCTAATTTCTTATAATGTCAGGTTTTATTTTGGTATTTATATGAAGCCATGGAAGTACAGCTTATTGTAGGAAATGAAACTTTAATTAAACCTGTGGATGAAGGATTCAAAATTAAACATAAGGAACTAACCAGAGAGGTAAACTGGATGTCTACATAAAAGATAAAAGATCCCTAAGTTTTTCACGTAGGACTGTTAAGAAATGAGTTTCCTTTTTGTGTCAAATGGATTCTTGCTGCTGATAATTAGAGGATTCTAGTATTCTTGGGAAAGTGGAACAGTGGATTAGAGACTCATAGGAGGAAATCCTTTGTATGGAAGGGCATCACCTAAGAAAGTGATGGCATGTAGTGTGGGCTTGCTGTTTATTATTTCTAACCGGTGGACCATTAAGCTATACTTTGTTCTTCTTCTGTTGATGGAGAGAGGAAGTTTCTTGAAGGCACTAAATTAGTGCTCCTCCATTAGTGTTTCTGACACTAATATTCTCTTAGGAAATATAGATTCTTAGCCTATCTCTGCCGATACGTAGGATTACTAGACCCAGCAACATGATTAATAGATTCCTGAGTGCCACATTCAGACTTTTGGTGCAGGAAGTCTAGAATGGAACTCAGAAATCAATTTTTTAAAACCTCCTGACTTGATGTCAGGGATTGATGTCTTAATACAAAGTCTCAGTCCCATACAGGACAGCACTCTGTGCAATGCTGGGAACCTTGAAATGGAGGTATGAGAAATTCCATCCACCTGCCTGGGGAAGGAGCAAGAAAGTAGGGGCCTCTGTTTGGGATGGTAAAAGAGAAAAGAATCTTCTGTGAGAACATAGACAATGCCCAGAGCGTTAGGACTCCCATGGAAAATGATGTCACTTGAAGATAAGCTCCCCATCTAGAAAATTAAAAGCTTATATGGGAAAACACCATGAAGGAGAATTATGACTCTGGAGAATTTACACCATAAGGACTAGAGATAGTAATACAATAAGATACCCCAAAAGATAAAAGAGCTAGAAAACATAAGGCAAGAACAGAACCATATGATAAATGAATAGACAAATTTGAAAAGGGACTAAATAGAAATGATAAGAAATAAAATATAGCCATTACAGGGGGAAAAATCCCTCACATGAGGGGTCTAAGTATAGGTTAGACACACCTACAAGAGACTGACTTCCCCGGGAGAAAGATCTGAGGAAATCATCCAAGATGTAGTGCAGAGAGAAAAGGAAACTATGAAAGAGAAATGACAAGATAGACAGCAGAGATTGAAGGAGCATGTGGAGTCTCCAGAAGGAAAAGAAAACACACAGACACCAACATAGGGAAATGGTGGAACGTGCCTATCCAACAGAAATCCTAGAAACTGCCAAGATAATGTATAGATTATCTACAAGGAGTGACCATACACTGTGATGATAGGGTTCTCAGCAGAAATCAGATGCCAGGAGACCACAGAACGATGATTTCCTCACGCTGAACATGAAACTCAACCTAGAATTTTATACCCAAACTATTCAGGAGAGATGATGGGAAAAAAGACACCTCTAAACATACAAAGACTTGAGAGAGTTTGTTCCTTGCAGACCCCGTGGAAAGGGATGGATGTTTCCTTCTTGCTGAAGCACAATACAGATGGAAAGAGAAGGGTGCAAGAGACACTTGATGGGGAAATGGATAAGAATGTTGGTAATTCTAAATGTAGGTTGGCTTAGAAAAGACCAGTTGATGGTGGTTTTAAAACAAGGTGAATCCAAGAGCAGGCAGTGGTAACAATTACAGAGGTAAAGAGGGTGGGGAGTTAGGAATTAAAATATTCCAACTTCGTATTAATGTCAGCAGGATTCAGCTACTTGTTTAAATGTTTATTGAAAATATAACAGTGACTATGAAGAGAATAAAAATGGAAAGCATGACTTCTAAACCAGTCTATAAAAAGAGAACTCAATACAAGGCCAAAAACAAACAAACAAACAAAAAAAGAAGCAAAGAAAAATCAGGGTAAATAAATACAAAATATGATTGTAGAAATAAGTTATAGGAGCATCCACAACAAACACAAATTAAAATTCTTGATTCAAAGACAGCCTCAAAAAACATGAAGTTAAAAAATACAGCTTAAAAGAGATACATCAAAAACATAATGACTACTTCAAAGAAAATAAATGAAGTGCACCTTCATGTATCATGGATAAATTTAGAATAAAATGTTCAGTGAAAAATCCCAGTTATAGAATATGTACAGTGCTATATGAATATTTTAAAACCTAAAATAATACAATATGTTGTTTATGGACACACACATTTACACTAAAAATGTAAAGATACGTATGGGAAAGGAACATACCATCTTCAACATAATAATTGTCTTGGGAGAGAAACAGAAACCATGCAGGGATACAAAACATACTTGAAATGCATCTGTGATGACTTTTCATGTAAAATCAAAAAAACCCAGAGAAAACCTGGGAAAAATGAAAAATGCAAAAATGATCTGTGCTGGGTACTTGGCTGATTGACTATATGCCATTTCTATATGTTCGAAACGTCCGGGGATATTTCAGAGCTTTAGAGTGATGCTTTTGTGCTACCTAGTACACAAGTACTACCTAGAGTGAGTAGGGCAGATGATCCTGTGTCCCTTTCTAATTCAGACCTTGTTCAAGTCCCCATGTATTTGAAAAGTGCCTTGTCGGTGCTTGTGTAGACCCAAGTCTCTTTGTGTTTTCTGGAGAAGCTAGTAAGGATTGGGTCACAGAACTGCTGAAGACTTAAAGGGAGCAATTTAATCGTGGGCTGTCATGTTGAATTGGTGGCTTCTGCTTGGGCCATCTGTTCCAGTCATAGTGCATTGAATCCCATCCTGTGTGCTTGGCAGGATCTCCTTCCCATCATTATCCTTCAAAGAGCTCTGGATTGGAATTTTTAAAAATTTCGAATTGGATGTGAGGGAGAAATCGTTGGTGGATGAAAGACTGTGGATGACATGTTTTCACCCCTGGCATTTTTCAGGGGGAGAGGGTGTGTGTGTGAAAGTATAATTAGATGATACTTCAGAGTTTTGTCCCATAGAGCTCTGTGGGCATTTTTCCCCTCCG
This sequence comes from Puma concolor, assembly GCF_028749965.1. NCBI lineage: Eukaryota > Metazoa > Chordata > Mammalia > Carnivora > Felidae > Puma > Puma concolor. Next base: position 77,552,231 of record NC_141677.1, read on the forward strand.
AGCAGAATTATCTCCATTTCCTGCCAATGTGTTCTTTTTCAGTTACTCTTAATATCCCATCCAGAATTAGAAATGGAGAAAATAATTGGGTCAGCTCATTTTCACTTTGCCAATGCAGGTGTTTTCCAACAACATGTTTTTCATGATGATGCCCAGTTCTTAATAACAAGCCTGTGCACTGTGCAATTATTGTGATAGAAGATGATAAAACAGCGCCTCTTTTGTGCAGTGAGGGTGATTTCATCACAGCTGTTGTACGTAGCATCTTTGGGGAACTGATGGATTCCCACATCTGCACTGAAGACCCTTGATAAGCCCCCCTGCAGATCAGGAGTGCCAAGGATCTGGAGGCTTTAGGGGATAAGCAGAGCTTCAGGTTGCCTTAGTTTTGAAGGCTTATTTTGAGGTTTCTACAGACATGGCATAGCCATGGGAAGTAGTGTAACCACAACCTTAGATATTTCAAGGCAGCCTTGATTTAGCAGAGTCTCTACTGTGGTGCTCATAGTATTCAAGAGATGATGGTCATTGTAAGTATAATTCTTTCCAAAATGGGACCCAGCCCCCTTCAGTGGTAGGTTATGTGCCTCTTATCATCTGTATTTATTGTGACATCTATCATCTTGTGTTGCAATGACCTGTCTGCCTCTCCCACTAAATTGAGAACAGAGATTGTGTCTTGTTTGCCCTCCGTTTCCGAGGACTCCAGCACTGTATTTGAAATGTATATGTGAGAGGGGAAGGAAGATGGCGGCGTAGGAGGACGCTGGGCTCACCGCGCGTCCTGCTGATCACTTAGATTCCACCTACACCTGCCTAAATAACCCAGAAAACCGCCAGAGGATTAGCAGAACGGAGTCGCCGGAGCCAAGCGCAGACGAGAGGCCCACGGAAGAGGGTAGGAAGGGCGGCGAGGCGGTGCGCGCTCCACGGACTGGCGGGAGGGAGCTGGGGCGGAGGGGCGGCTCGCCGGCCAAGCAGAGCCCCCGAGTCTGGCTTGCAAAAAGCGGAGGGGCCTGACAGACTGTGTTCCTACAGCAAGCGCGACTTAGCGTCTGGGAGGTCATAAGTTAACAGCTCTGCTCAGAAAGCGGGAACGCTGGAGGACAAAGGGAAGGAGAGCTGCTGAGCCCGCGGACGACAGAGCTCAGTTTGGTGGGGAACAAAGGCGCTCGCCAGCGCCATCTCCCCCGCCCATCCCCCAGCCAAAATCCCAAAGAGAACCAGTTCCTGCCAGGGAACTTGCTCGCTCCTCGCAAACACCCAACTCTGCGCTTCTGCGGAGCCAAACCTCCGGCAGCGGATCTGACTCCCTCCTGCTGCCACAGGGCCCCTCCTGAAGTGGATCACCTAAGGAGAAGCAAGCTAAGCCTGCCCCTCCTGCCCCTGTGCACCTTGCCTACCCACCCCAGCTAAGACGCCAGATCCCCAGCATCACAAGCCTGGCAGTGTGCAAGTAGCCCAGACAGGCCACCCCACCCCACAGTGAATCCCGCCCCTAGGAGAGGGGAAGGGAAGGCACGCACCAGTCTGACTGTGGCCCCAGCGGTGGGCTGGGGGCAGACATCAGGTCTGACTGCGGCTCCGCCCACCAACTCCAGTTATACACCACAGCACAGGGGAAGTGCCCTGCAGGTCCTCACCACGCCAGGGACTATCCAAAATGACCAAGCGGAAGAATTCCCCTCAGAAGAATCTCCAGGAAATAACAACAGCTAATGAGCTGATCAAAAAGGATTTAAATAATATAACAGAAAGTGAATTTAGAATAATAGTCATAAAATTAATCGCTGGGCTTGAAAACAGTATAGCTGACAGCAGAGAATCTCTTGCTACAGAGATCAAGGGACTAAGGAACAGTCACGAGGAGCTGAAAAACGCTTTAAACGAAATGCATAACAAAATGGAAACCGCCACGGCTCGGATTGAAGAGGCAGAGGAGAGAATAGGTGAACTAGAAGATAAAGTTATGGAAAAAGAGGAAGCTGAGAAAAAGAGAGATAAAAAAATCCAGGAGTATGAGCGGAAAATTAGAGAACTAAGTGATACACTAAAAAGAAATAATCTACACATAATTGGTATCCCAGAGGAGGAAGAGAGAGGGAAAGGTGCTGAAGGGGTACTTGAAGAAATAATAGCTGAGAACTTCCCTGAAGTGGGGAAGGAAAAAGGCATTGAAATCCAAGAGGCACAGAGAACTCCCTTCAGACGTAACTTGAATCGATCTTCTGCACGACATATCATAGTGAAACTGGCAAAATACAAGGATAAAGAGAAAATTCTGAAAGCAGCAAGGGGTAAACGTGCCCTCACATATAAAGGGAGACCTATAAGACTCGTGACTGATCTCTCTTTTGAAACTTGGCAGGCCAGAAAGAATTGGCACGAGATTTTCAGTGTGCTAGACAGAAAAAATATGCAGCCGAGAATCCTTTATCCAGCAAGTCTGTCATTTAGAATAGAAGGAGAGATAAAGGTCTTCCCAAACAAACAAAAACTGAAGGAATTTGTCACCACTAAACCAGCCCTCCAAGAGATCCTAAGGGGGACCCTGTGAGACAAAGTACCAGAGACATCACTACAAGCATAAAACATACAGACATCACAATGACTCTAAACCCGTATCTTTCTATAATAACACTGAATGTAAATGGATTAAATGCGCCAACCAAAAGACAGGGTATCAGAATGGATAAAAAAACAAGACCCATCTATTTGCTGTCTACAAGAGACTCATTTTAGACCTGAGGACACCTTTAGATTGAGAGTGAGGGGATGGAGAACTATTTATCATGCGACTGGAAGCCAAAAGAAAGCTGGAGTAGCCATCCTTATATCAGACAAACTAGACTTTAAATTAAAGGCTGTAACAAGAGATGAAGAAGGACATTATATAATAGTGACAGGGTCTATCCATCAGGAAGAGCTAACAATTATAAATGTCTATGCGCCGAATACCGGAGCGCCCAAATATATAAAACAATTACTCATAAACATAAGCAACCTTATTGAGAAGAATGTGGTAATTGCAGGGGACTTTAACACCCCACTTACAGAAATGGATAGATCATCTAGACACATGGTCAATAAAGAAACAAGGGCCCTGAATGAGACATTGGATCAGATGGACCTGACAGATATATTTAGAACTCTGCATCCCAAAGCAACAGAATATACTTTCTTCTCGAGTGCACATGGAACATTCTCCAAGATAGATCATATACTGGGTCACAAAACAGCCCTTCATAAGTTTACAAGAATTGAAATCATACCATGCATACTTTCAGACCACAATGCTATGAAGCTTGAAATCAACCACAGAAAAACGTCTGGAAAACCTCCAAAAGCATGGAGGTTAAAGAACACCCTACTAACGAATGAGTGGGTCAACCAGGCAATTAGAGAAGAAATTAAAAAATACATGGAAACAAACGAAAATGAAAATACAACAATCCAAACGCTTTGGGACGCAGCGAAGGCAGTCCTGAGAGGAAAATACATTGCAATCCAGGCCTATCTCAAGAAACAAGAAAAATCCCAAATACAAAATCTAACAGCACACCTAAAGGAATTAGAAGCAGAACAGCAAAGGCAGCCTAAACCCAGCAGAAGAAGAGAAATAATAAAGATCAGAGCAGAAATAAACAATATAGAATCGAAAAAAACTGTAGAGCAGATCAACGAAACCAAGAGTTGGTTTTTTGAAAAAATAAACAAAATTGACAAACCTCTAGCCAGGCTTCTCAAAAAGAAAAGGGAGATGACCCAAATAGATAAAATCATGAATGAAAATGGAATGATTACAACCAATCCCTCAGAGATACAAACAATTATCAGGGAATACTATGAAAAATTATATGCCAACAAATTGGACAACCTGGAAGAAATGGACAAATTCCTGAACACCCACACTCTTCCAAAACTCAATCAGGAGGAAATAGAAAGCTTGAACAGACCCATAACCAGCGAAGAAATTGAATCGGTTATCAAAAATCTCCCAACAAATAAGAGTCCAGGACCAGATGGCTTCCCAGGGGAGTTCTACCAGACGTTTAAAGCAGAGATAATACCTATCCTTCTCAAGCTATTCCAAGAAATAGAAAGGGAAGGAAAACTTCCAGACTCATTCTATGAAGCCAGTATTACTTTGATTCCTAAACCAGACAGAGACCCAGTAAAAAAAGAGAACTACAGGCCAATATCCCTGATGAATATGGATGCCAAAATTCTCAATAAGATACTAGCAAATCGAATTCAACGGCATATAAAAGGAATTATTCACCATGATCAAGTGGGATTCATTCCTGGGATGCAGGGCTGGTTCAACATTCGCAAATCAATCAACGTGATACATCACATTAACAAAAAAAAAGAGAAAAACCATATGATCCTGTCAATCGATGCAGAAAAGGTCTTTGACAAAATCCAGCACCCTTTCTTAATAAAAACCCTTGAGAAAGTCGGGATAGAAGGAACATACTTAAAGATCATAAAAGCCATTTATGAAAAGCCCACAGCTAACATCATCCTCAACGGGGAAAAACTGAGAGCTTTTTCCCTGAGATCAGGAACACGACAGGGATGCCCACTCTCACCGCTGTTGTTTAACATAGTGCTGGAAGTTCTAGCATCAGCAATCAGACAACAAAAGGAAATCAAAGGCATCAAAATTGGCAAAGATGAAGTCAAGCTTTCGCTTTTTGCAGATGACATGATATTATACATGGAAAATCCGATAGACTCCACCAGAAGTCTACTAGAACTGATACATGAATTCAGCAAAGTTGCAGGATACAAAATCAATGTACAGAAATCAGTTGCATTCTTATACACTAACAATGAAGCAACAGAAAGACAAGTAAAGAAACTGATCCCATTCACAATTGCACCAAGAAGCATAAAATACCTAGGAATAAATCTAACCAAAGATGTAAAGGATCTGTATGCTGAAAACTATAGAAAGCTTATGAAGGTAACTGAAGAAGATTTAAAGAAATGGAAAGACATTCCCTGCTCATGGATTGGAAGAATAAATATTGTCAAAATGTCAATACTACCCAAAGCTATCTACACATTCAATGCAATCCCAATCAAAATTGCACCAGCATTCTTCTCGAAACTAGAACAAGCAATCCTAAAATTCATATGGAACCACAAAAGGCCCCGAATAGCCAAAGTAATTTTGAAGAAGAAGACCAAAGCAGGAGGCATCACAATCCCAGACTTTAGCCTCTACTACAAAGCTGTCATCATCAAGACAGCATGGTATTGGCACAAAAACAGACACATAGACCAATGGAATAGAATAGAAAGCCCAGAACTAGACCCACAAACGTATGGCCAACTCATCTTTGACAAAGCAGGAAAGAACATCCAATGGAAAAAAGACAGTCTCTTTAACAAATGGTGCTGGGAGAACTGGACAGCAACATGCAGAAGGTTGAAACTAGACCACTTTCTCACACCATTCACAAAAATAAACTCAAAATGGATAAAGGACCTGAATGTGAGACAGGAAACCATCAAAACCTTAGAGGAGAAAGCAGGAAAAGACCTCTCTGACCTCAGCCGTAGCAATCTCTTCCTCGACACATCCCCAAAGGCAAGGGAATTAAAAGCAAAAGTGAATTACTGGGACCTTATGAAGATAAAAAGCTTCTGCACAGCAAAGGAAACAACCAACAAAACTAAAAGGCAACCAACGGAATGGGAAAAGATATTTGCAAATGACATATCGGACAAAGGGCTAGTATCCAAAATCTATAAAGAGCTCACCAAACTCCACACCCGAAAAGCAAATAACCCAGTGAAGAAATGGGCAGAAAACATGAATAGACACTTCTCTAAAGAAGACATCCGGATGGCCAACAGGCACATGAAAAGATGTTCAGCGTCGCTCCTTATCAGGGAAATACAAATCAAAACCACACTCAGGTATCACCTCACGCCAGTCAGAGTGGCCAAAATGAACAAATCAGGAGACTATAGATGCTGGTGAGGATGTGGAGAAACGGGAACCCTCTTGCACTGTTGGTGGGAATGCAAATTGGTGCAGCCGCTCTGGAAAGCAGTGTGGAGGTTCCTCAGAAAATTAAAAATAGACCTACCCTATGACCCAGCAATAGCACTGTTAGGAATTTATCCAAGGGACACAGGAGTACTGATGCATAGGGGCACTTGTACCCCAATGTTCATAGCAGCACTCTCAACAATAGCCAAATTATGGAAAGAGCCTAAATGTCCATCAACTGATGAATGGATAAAGAAATTGTGGTTTATATACACTATGGAATACTACGTGGCAATGAGAAAAAATGAAATATGGCCTTTTGTAGCAACGTGGATGGAACTGGAGAGTGTGATGCTAAGTGAAATAAGCCATACAGAGAAAGACAGATACCATATGGTTTCACTCTTATGTGGATCCTGAGAAACTTAACAGGAACCCATGGGGGAGGGGAAGGAAAAAAAAGAGGTTAGAGTGGGAGAGAGCCAAAGCATAAGAGACTGTTGAGAACTGAGAGCAAACTGAGGGTTGATGGGGGGTGGGAGGGAGGAGAGGGTGGGTGATGGGTATTGAGGAGGGCACCTTTTGGGATGAGCACTGGGTGTTGTATGGAAACCAATTTGACAATAAATTTCATATATAAATAAAAAAAATAAAATAAAATACAAAAAAAAATGAAATGTATATGTGATGATTTTTCATGTAAAATTTAAAAATCCAGAGAAAACCTGGAAAAAAAATGACAAAATGCAAAAATGATCCGTGCTGGGTACTTGGCTAATTTAATATGTGGCATTTCTGCATGTTTGAAATGTTCGGGGATATTTCAAAGCTTTAGAGAGATTCTTTTGTGCTACGAGGTTTGGGAATGAGCAGGGCAGATGATCCTGTGTCCCTTTCTAGTTCAGATCTTTCAGGGGGCTCCAAGGGGGCAAAAGGGGGCTGGTTCCATTTCGGAAAGAATTGTACTTACAATGATCATCCTACATAATTGGTATTAGGTAGATGTTTTTGAAAGGATGAATTCAGTCTTAATATTAGGTCTTCATGAAACAGGTGGTTATGATGCCCTAATAGGGGGTACCACAGTTATGTGGCATAATTAGTGCTGGCAAATAGCTTCAGAAAAGATAAAAATTTTACTAATCACAGTAAGAATTTGTGTGTGTTCGAGCTGATAAGATACGGTATGGCCATGTAGAGTACAGATGAGAAGACATGTTCCCTGTCCCACAGGAAAGGTAAGACAGAAATAAAGAAAAAAACAAGAGTAATGAAGTGATGCTTATTGGGAATGTTGATAAGAACACTTCAACAAGCTAGGACGTGACAGTAGTTTTTGGCTAGGTCAGAATAAATTGGTATTATCTGTTTAGGTATTATAATTTGGAGTTTTAGGGAGACAAAAAGTGGCATCCCTTTCCCCCCATTTATATAAAAAAATCTCATTGTGAATAAGAACAATCTTTTATATGACCACAACACAACGTATCCACAAATTTAAAATGCATACAATTTAGCATCCATGTTTCTAGTGTAATGCCCTTTATAGGTGACTTTTTTTTTCATATATTGCATTTGTTTATTATATCTCTATAGTTTCTTTTTAATCGAGAAGAGTTTTCCTATTGTTTGACGTGGATACTTGGAAGGTCCTGACCTGGGTGTCTTGAAGAATGTTCCATAATCTGGATTTGCCTATATGTTTCCTTATGATCAAATAGAATAAAACATTTTTCCTGAGAATACCATAGAGGTGATGTTGTGTTCTTCCTGTTGCATCACATCAAGGGGCACAAGGCTAACAGTTTGTCCCACTGGTAGTAAGGGCAGATTCCATCACTTAGTTCTAGTGTGCATCTCCAGATTATGGCATTGTAACAATTCCTTGTTTAATCCATAATCTATGGGGTGGTGCTTTGAGACTGTGCGAATATCCTATCCTCAATAAGCTTTCACCCCATGAATTTCACTCAAGGATTTTAACATCCATAGATGATCCTAGCCTAAATCAATAATTACATCAGTGGTGAAAAAATAGTAATTTTCTAATTCTATCCTTTTACATTTCTTAGCTGACATTTTTCTATAAAAATCTCCCTCACTTATTTTTAAGTAGTAGTTTGGATTAATAGGTTTATTTTTCTATTTTTTAAAAAACTTTTAAAATTTAATTTGTTTTTGTTTTTGTTTTTTGCTTTTTGAGAGAGAGACAGAGCGTGAGCAGGGCAGGGGCAGAGAGAGAGAGAGAGAGGGAGATACAGAATCCAAAGCAGGCTCCAGGCTCTGAGCCGTCAGCACAGAGCCCGACGCGGGGCTCGAACTCATGGATGTGAGATCATGACCTGAGCGAAAGCCAGACGCTCAACCGACTGAGCCACCCAGGTGCCCCTGGGTTTATTATTAAATTAACATATAATTTCCTTTTTGCTCAATTTGTTCCAAGTTTGACCAATGGAGTCCTTAGAGCTGACTCCAGTGTTCTTTTGATATGTCTCTTCATTCGAGCATTTCCTTATTGTTTTTGCCTAACAAGATGGTCCAGGCTCATCTTCTACTTTCCCTGTCTCAGATATGGAATCAGCCATTTCTCCAAGGAGTTCTGATTCCTTTTATTAGAGAATAATATGTAGAAGAAGAACTGGACATTAGGTATGCTTATTGCTGCGAGGATGTCTTTGATCTAGACCTTTCAGTGGACAGAGCTAGGGAGAAAAGGATATTTTAACTCATGAGCTTATATTGATACCTCTAATTCAAATAGAATACCATAGGTTTCTTTCTCACTCTCTGTTACTCAATATTTATATCTCCCTTCTCCTTTTTGCTAACTGGCCTTCCTGCAACTCACTATATTTATGAATTTGTTCTATCTTTAAATACGCAGAAAATAGTTTTAGGATTATTATGTTAATATCACTGCCTATGATAAAGCACCAAGTAAAGTTCACGATTTTGGGGCAGTTCTTTGTGTGCTTAGAATCTATCTGAAGTCTATGCAGTCAAAGAACTGTGCTACAAAAAATTACTTGAATTAATTCCTGATCTTTTCTATGTGGCATTGTTATCAACTTGATATACAGTTATATTAATGTGTGTCTGTCTTCTATTGTATAATTTGTTTTTCATTCTGTTGGTTCAATATTAATTTAGTTTAATTTTTAATATTAATTTAAAAAAAGAAAAACAGCTATATAATTCAAAAGTCAAAACTATGCAAAAGGTATAGTCAAGACTCCTCGCCATCTTTATTTTTTTCTACTTCTATTCCTGTTCTCCCCTTAGATAACTTTTTATTAGATTTTGAGCAATCCTTAAGTTTGTGAAAAATGAAGTAAATACATACGTGTATGTATGTGTGTATTCTTCCCCTTTACTCTTCTGCAAAACCTATGCTAAATAATTCTTTTGAATCTTGTGTTTTTCATTTAATAATACATCCTGGAAGTTATTCCATATCACTTTATACAGATCTTCCTCATTTTTTATCAAATGGCTAACATTACATTATGGCCATACATATGGCCATAATGTATGGCCATACATTATGTGTATGGTACCATAAGTTTGTGCAACCAGTGTTCTGTGAATAGGCCTTTGAACTGTTTCTAATATTTTGCTATTTTAAACAACACGGCAATGAATACTGTGTGCATATGCTGTTTCTTACTTGTAGAGATGGCTTCTCAGGGTAAATTCTAGAAGTGAGATTTCTGGGTAAAAATTTCCTCACTTGAATTCTGAGTCAGTCTGAAATCGAGAAATCAGGCAGGTTTAGAGGAAAATGTCAGCTCTGGGACTCTTAGAGCAGTTAAAACACCATGGCCTTGGAGCTTCCTATTGTAAATCCCCAAGTTGGCAGACTTAACCATTTAGTCCAGCCCATTCTGGAAAACTGTGGATTGGTCTGCATGGGCAGAGTTTCTACTGCTAAACTTTCAGGTTTTCCCCAGGGGAAGACCAAAGCACTTACACATTGTAGGAATGCAGGTCCCAAGGGAAAGCAAAGAAGCAGAGACACAACACCCAAGTCTTTATCCCAACCCCAACCATCAGTGAAGCCCCTTCTCCTCCCATGGGGAGGGAAAGTGAAGGTCAGGGAGAGGCAGGGAGTATTACTCTGACTGATGTCCTTGTATGTGGAAACAAGGAGAGAGAGGAAAAATCTTCCCTCTTTCCAAATACCTTCTAGCTACTAGCATTGGAGCCCTTTCGGTGGACTCTGGTAAAGTGGGTGAGTGCTAGGAACAGCTGAAGAATAGATAAAAATGAAAAAGCATAGACAAGTAAAACCTAGGAAGCTTCGAGACTGGTACTCACATATTCAGTTGAATGGCCTAAGGAAACCCAGTGCCACTTTCCCTCTGTTTTGGTCCTGTGATAGAATTTAAAATGTAAAATTCCGGCGTACCTCCGCCATGACTGTGCGCGTAGGGCAGGGATGGGACGTCCCCGTGGATCCTGCCATGCTGGAAGTTGTGTTCTTTGCTTACATGTCCTGTGCTACCATGACCTCATGGAGGGCTCATCGTGTTACACGTGGGTTCTACTGAAAATTTCCTGCCTAGGCGGGGGATGTGAGCGGGGCACGCATTCCTTCTTGTCTATAAAATGCTGCTGAGGCATTTAGGACACTGCTGTGGGGGAGGGGGGTGGTGGTGGTAGCATTTGGAGTTTAAATTCTCCAGAAGCTGTTTGGCAAATAGCTATGCTTTTAAATATTTTGTATAAAGGAGGGTAGTGCTTTGAGTTGTCAAGCTAGTTCGTTGAAGGATAGGACTCCAAAAGAGTTTGAAGAAAACATTTCCATGTTTTCCTTTAGATTATTAAAAATTAAACATTTGCAATAATGTTTCACTGCAAATATGAAAAATTCATACCCAGAGCCTGATAAGATTTTGGACTTTTTTGAAGTTTTATTTTGAAACAGGAATTTTTTCTTACTCATGTGGTAAACGTTGAAACCCTGGAGAAATGTGTAAAGGAGAAAGTGGGAATTCTCCACAGTCCCACATTGCAGAGATCATCTTTTTTATGGTTTGGTATATAGCCCTCCAGCTTTTTGTCTATTGTCTTGGTAGTTGTTCTTTTCTTCTATTTGGGTTGTTCAGTCATATTTCTTTTCCTTGGGTTATAGGAGTTAATAACTTTTCCTTTTCTCTCCTAATCTTGTTTGAATTGTGTTTCTTGCTATGTATACTCAAAAGTATCTTTACTAATACATATTCCCATGCCAATAATCATTGTCCACTTGTTTTATAGGGTAGATTTTCTTGATATGTAAACTCATGTTTTAAAAATCTGTTTATAATTTGTATTTTGAAATTTTGACTTCAGACAATGTGGCCATATGTGGTTTTGTATACTTCCACAGTTGTTGAATATATCTCTAGAGAAAAGTGCTAGGAGAAAAGTAAAAGGGTTCAGACATTTTGGGGTTAGACTGTATCAAATTACCATGGCAAAAATCGGCACTAATTTGTATTCCCACCAACAGGGCACATAATGCCCGTGTCTTCCCAGCTAGACAGTAGTTCAGATCTTTGCAAATAGAACAGAAGGAAAACATTTTATGGTTTTTACTTGTATTTTAAAATTATTCCTGTGGAAAAACACTTTTTAACATACTTATGACACGTAGAGGAAGAAACACAAGGATGATAACAGATTTCTTGTTGTAAATGATCAAACCCGAAGACCATGGAACAGTATTTAAAAATACTGAGAGGAAAACCAACAACCTAGAATTCTATATCCATTGAAAGTCTACCAGGAATTTGTTGTTGTTGCTGTTGTATAAATTGATAAGGTAATTCAATGCAATTCCAATCAAAATGTCAATAGACTTTTTTTTTTTCTTAAACTGACAAGTGGATCTCAAATTCATATGGAAATGCAAAGTGTCTGGTATAAATAAAACAACTTTGTTGAAGAACAAAGTTGAAAGACACTCCCTGACTTCAAGACATATATAAAAAAAATTTTTTTTAATGTTTATTTATTTTTGAGAGAGAGAGAGTGAGACAGAGTGTGAGTGGGGGAGGGTCAGAGAAAGAGACAGAATCGAAGCAGGCTCCAGGCTCTGAGCTGTCAGCACAGAGCCCGACACGGGGCTCGAACCCATGGACCACGAGATCATGACCTGAGCTGAAGTCAGACACCCAACCGACTGAGCCACCCAGGCACCCCAAGACATATTTCAAAGCTATAGCAACCAGGGCAGTGTGGTATTGGCATCAGGATAGATAAATAGTGAATGGAACAGAACAGGGTTCAGTAATAACCCGTGTGTGTACAATTTGTTTTTGATAAAGCTACAAAGGCAATCTAACAAAAGAAGGATAATTATTTTTCAACAGATGATGTCGGAACAATTAGACATTTCTACTTAAAAAGCTAACTTTGATTCCTGCCTCTCACATGTACAAAATTAACTAAAAGGATTATAAACACCAAACTATAAACCTTCCAGGAGAAAATACTTGCGCCTTTGGATCAGGCAAAGAATTTTTTTTAAAGGGCATCAAAAGCACAATCCGTAAAAGAAAAGTAAGACCTTGCCAAAGTTAAGAATGGTTCCTCTTTGATAGGCACTCTTAAGAGTGAAAATGCAAGCTAAGGAGAGAAAACATTTACAAATCAATCTGACAAAGTATTTATGTCCAGAGAATAATTTTCAAACTCATAAAACTCAGTAACTACAAAACCCAATAAAAACCGTGCAAAGATTTGGACATTTCACTAAAGAAAATATATGGATGGCCAATAAATGTATGAAAAGATACTCGCCATTATCATCGTGAAGGTAAATGTGAATTAAAATCAACAGAGACTATCACACACGTTTTGGGATGTTCAAAATTGAAAATGACTGATATATCAACGGTTGGCAAAGACGTAGCATAACTGGAACTCTGATCCACTGCCAGCAAGAATAGGAAATGGAGAAAGGACTTTGGGAAACAGTTTGGTAGATTCTTTAAAAGTGAACCACACAGGGGCGCCTGGGTGGCTCAGTTGGTTAAGTGTCCGACTTCGGCTCAGGTCACCATCTCACGGTTCATGGGTTGGAGCCCTGCATCGGGCTCCGTGCTGACAGCTCAGAGCCCGGAGCCTGCTTCAGATTCTGTGTCTCCCCCTCTCTCTGACCCTCCCCTGCTCTCCCTGTCTCTGAAAATTAAATAAACATTTAAAAAAATTTTTTAAATACTGAATCACACATTTATGATCTAGCCACTCCTAGGCATTTACCCAGGAGAAATGCAAACAGAAGTCCATACAAATACTTGTCACAAATATTGAGAGCACCTTGAACTGTGACAGCCACATCTGGAAATGACCCATTACCCGTCAATAGGTAAGTGGACGAACAAATGGTGTGTCTATGTAATGAAGTAGGACTCAGCAACACATGTAATGCATTATTGATACATGCAACAACATGGATGAATCTCAAAACTATTAGGCCTTGTGATAGAAACCAGACCACAGAAATAGTATGGTATGATAGGATTCCATTTATATAAAATTCTAGAAAATGTAAACTAGAGTGACAGCAACAGCAAGTTGTGGGGAGTGGGAGATAGGGCAGCATATGAGGAAGGATTATAAAGGGGTACAAGGAAACTTTTGTGATGTGTAATGGAGACATTCATTACCTTGATTGTCTTGTTGGTTTCACAAGAGTCTATATGTCGAGACTTACAATGTATTCCTTATGGGTGTGTAGTTTATTCCATGTCTATAATGCTTCAATAAAGCGTTTTTCTGTTGTTTTGTTTTAAAGCTGGCACTGAAGAAACCATTAACCACAAGTGCATTGATCTAGAACATGGGCTTTGGAGGCTGATACACTGGGGTAACACCCGAACTCTGAATCTTGGAAAAATTTCTTTCTAGAAATCTCCATTTCTTTATGGTAGAGGATAATGGTGAATTAGAAAATGTATTCTGCACACAGAATGGGGATAATCATGCTTCAACAGAGTTGTGATAAGGATCACTTGTACTATATATAATAGTACAATTATATAAATTGAATGCCATTATAGAAAAGGGAACACTTGTACACTGTTGATGGGAATGTAAATTGCTTCAGCCACTATAGAACACAGTGTGGAGGTAACTCAGAGAATTAAAAATAGAACTGCCGTGTGATCTAGCAATTCTACTGGGTGTATATCCAAAGGAAATGAAAATAAGAAATCAAAATATCTGTGCTTCCATGTTTATTGCAGCATTATTCACAATAGCCAAGGTATGGAAACAACCTAAGTGTCCACCAACAGATAAATGGATAAAGACGATGCGATATGTATGTATATGTGTATGTATATACACATATAGATATACACATATGTATATACACATATAGATATACACATATGTATATACACATATACATATACACATATGTATATACACATATACATACATACAGTGGAATATTCAAGCTGTGCTTCTGCTCAGAAACAAAGCTGCAAATGTGCCTCTAAGCTTTGCAGAAAATACAACTAGTTGCTCGTGTACCAGGAGCCATACCTTTTGGAATCTCTGCATTGCTGGATTGATCCTGAGACTTCTGTAGGATAAGTTATATAAACAAACTCTCTTGGGGATGAATGTTTGTCAGCTGAAACAGAGACCAACTTCTAGAGCCTGGTTTACAGATCGTGGTTCCTGTGCTACACAAATCCTGCCTTGTTCCCAAAGCTACATCCTGTAAGAAGGGGTTTGAGGGTTGATGGACGTGGCTTTTAACAGATGACAGAACGGGCGATGCCAATTAATGTAAGCCTGATCCCCAGGGGCCTCATGAAGGCCGCCCATTGTTTCACATTTTAGAAATGGTAGTACAAGACCGTGCCTCGGATAGGGTACTGTTTCTGCCGGCTTTGTAGGAATGATGGTAATGTTATTTGTGAATATTTAATTTTGGGTGTACTGTGATCAAATTTTCATCCTGGTGCCAAAGAACAGGGAATCACTATATATTTTTTTTTTAAATGACTGATAGACCATTTAAAGTTGTCTGTAATGACTCCAGTATGCCTTCAATTAGAGTGTTTTTAAAGCCAATCATCCTTAAGCCTGTAATGTGCCCACGATCTTGTTATGCTTGTGTTTTTTCCCACAGATAGTTGAGCCAGCAGCGCATATCCTGCTCAGTCCACATCAAGATGGCGATGGTTTGAACATGTCAGTTATGTGGAAACTCCATGCGTTCTGGGGAGACTGCAGTGAGGGCTCTGTGAGACTGAAAACCCAGCTTGACTGGTTATGATCATAACCATAGCAACAAGCCCAGAGCCTGCCTTTTCCTCCGTGCTAAATCAATCCTTGTTGAGTGGCTGATTGATCTCTGAAGCCTGCTACTCTAGCAATGACTTATTTTTAAAAATCTATCTATGCATCCTCTACCTGTCCATTCATTTACTATATCTCTTCCTCTGTTAAAGGTGCTTTTCATGTATTCATGCATGCAATTCTCACATACCCTATGCAGTTGGTACTAAGATTATCCAGATTTTACTGATAAGAAAACAGACACAGAGAGGTTAAGCAATTTGCCGAAGGTCACACAGGTCGTGGCTTGTGGAGCTTGCATAAAAAACCTTGTGGTATTTTCCACACCTTGGCCTCATTCATTGATTCATTCATTCATTTTAACAAAGACCATCTTTCCCCAAGGTCACGTCCTTGGGATGTAGGAATAAGTGGAGTAGGATAGATTTTCTCTTTTTGACACTTATCCTAACCTGTGATTCTAATCTAAGCTGAAGGCAGAAAGGTGAAGTCCCAAAGCAATTCAACTCTGTATGTGTATATGCATATGGCTGCATGAGTACACAATGTATGCCCTATTTGGGGGGCCTGGGGAACCTGATGCAGAGAGGTGTAGAGACCCAGTTAGAGTAACCTGAGCATCCCAGTGAGAACTTGGCCATGACTCTTTTTGGAAACATAAGAATAAGACTTTTCTGACATTAAAAAATTTTGTTCATATGTCTTGGGTGATGATATTCCCTTTGAAGAAGCTTAACAATATGACATAGCTGAAAATTCTCTTGAACCTAAGAAAAGTAACATAGAATAACAGATGTTGGCCGTGGAACATTAAAGTATATTCCAGTGACTATATATATATATATATATATATATATATATATATATATATAATCAATTAGCTTTTGCTTTTCTGTAGCATTAACCACGGTGATGTTTGGATTGTAAGGGAAAAATAATTAGGCTAAAAAAAGGCACGGTGATTGTAATCCATATTCCACTTTCTGAAACTTCTGTGGGTAAACTTCCCTTGACAGACATAGTTTGGTTTTGCTGATGGCATAATTTTAATAATGAATAATTCAAAGAAGCATGCAGCAAATGTTAGCTGAAGACAGAAAAAAATATCTTTGAATTCCTCTTTCTTTTATGGGCCTTCAGAAACCACTACCTACCTATATAGAGCCTCTCTCTAAGGGAGAAATGGGTACCATTCTTAGGCTAATGGGAAATAATGGTGTGATCTGTGAAGCTCTTTTCCTGGAAGCTAAGATAGAGATAAGCCACCTGAATTTCTCCACATCCCTGCTCTAGTATCTGGAATATTAGCAAGCAAGGGATGTCCAAATGGCAGGCTTTTTACAGGGGTCGTCAGCAATCCACCTAAGGCAGGGCTAGTCTCTGGTGTGCAGGTCTGGGAGGAAAACCAAAGGGAACACCGACAAGGCATCATTTCATCCAGCAGACCATGCAAGTGAGAATTCCAGCTTGCTCTGTTGTTTTCCAGTTTCTCCACGCCCAGAATGAAAATCTTGTGCTTTCTGGATTCTGAGACAGGCAGCGATGCTTGCTGGAGGGGAGCTGATGGGATTTCATGCTGTCAATCAGGGAGCCTGGCTGCTGCCATTTTAGCTGACTCCCTCCAGCTGGTGCAGAACCTTCTATAAGTGATGTCTTTGCACTTGGTTGAGCACATATATAGAAACAGACATCTATACAGAGGCAAATGTGTGTAAGTGAATCAAATGGATGAATGTCTTTCTGTCCAGGTATACCCGTTGTTTCTACCTTTGCTACCAAGCCCCATTTCTTTCTTCTGGATATTTTAGGAGCCTTTTAATTTAAGGAATTGGCACTGAGAGGAAATGGCAGGGGTGATGGAAGCTTGAGGGGTTGGGAGCAGGAAAGAAAGGTTTGCTTGTCCCCTGAGCAGTTGTGCTCAAATGGGCTGGATGCTCCCTTTGCTGCAGTGAGCATTTGAAAACATGGGGGGTGTTTCTGATTGTCACATGACTGAGGGGGCCCTACCAGAACCTTCTGGGCAGGAGCCGTGAATGCAATATGTCCTTTAATGTGGAGATAATTGTATGCAACAAGGACATGCTGTATTAGTTTCTTATGGTTGCTGTAACAAATTGCCCCAAACTTACTGGCTTAAAATAACATAAATTTACTATGATTCCAAGTTTAGCATGGGTCTTGTTGGGCTAAGGTCAAAGTTATCAGCAGAGCTGGCTTCTTTCTGGAGGCTCTAGGGAAGAATCCATTCCATTATCTTTTTAAGCTTCTAGAAGCTGCTGGCATTTATTCTTGGCTCTTGGCCCCTTTCCACCATCTTCAAAGCTGGCAGTATAGCATCTTCAAATCTCTCTCTTCTGCCTCCCTCTTTCCCTTATAAAGACCCTGTGATTATACTGGGCCCACTCTGATATTCTAGCATAATCTTTCTATTTCAAGATTTTCTTTTCATTTTATTTAAAAAATTTTTTAAATTTTGGGGCACCTAGCATCTTCAAATCTCTCTCTTCTGCCTCCCCCTTTCCCTTATAAAGACCCTGTGATTATACCGGGCACACTCTGATATTCTAGCATAATCTTTCTATTTCAAGATTTTCTTTTTATTTAATTTTAAAAATTTAAAAAAAAATTTGGGGCACCAGGGTGGCTTAGTTGCTTGAGCATCTGACTTTGGCTCAGGTCCTGGTCTCACAGTTCTTGAGTTTGAACCCCTCATCAGGCTCTGTGCTGACAGCTCAGAGCCTGGAGCCTGTTTTGGATTCTGTGTCTCCCTCTCTCTTTGTTCCTCCCCCACTTGTGCTCTGTCTGTCTGTCTGTCTGTCTCTCTCTCTCAAAAATAAATAGACATTAAATTTTTTTTTAATAAAAAATATTTTTTTAAATATTTATTTATTTTTAATTTAATTTATTTATTTTTGAGAGAGAGAGTATGCCAGGAAGGGACAGAAAGAGAGGGAGAGAGAATCACAAGTAGGCTCCATACCACCAGCGTGGAGCCCGATGTGGGGCTTGAACTCACAAACCATGAGATCATGACCTGAGCCAAAGTCAGATGCTTAACCGACTGAGCCACCCAGTTGGCCCTCTATTTCAAAATTTTTAAAAAATGTTTATTTATTGATTTTGAGAGAGAGAGCAAGTGAGAGTGGGGGGGGGGCAGAGAGAGGGAGAGAAAGAATCCCAAATAGGCTCTGCACTAACAGTGATGCAGGGCTTGAACCCATGAACTGAGAGATCATGACCTGAGCTGAAATCAAGAGTCGGATGCTCAACCGACTGAGCCACCTAGGTGCCTCTCAAGATTTTCAACTTAATCACATCTAAGTCCCTCTCATTATATAGGTAACATAGTCCTAAGTCCCCAAAATTAAAATATAGAAATCTTTGGCAGAGGATATTATTCTGCCTGCTACACATGCCCACTCCAAGTGCCAAAAGTGAGTTTGGACTTGATTGGCAAAGAGTTAGTTTATGTGCTTTTCTCTCTGGTGATGGCAGGAGTCTTGTGTCTTTCTGGTTAGATAGGCCTGATGATTTGACAGGGGCTTTTGGCCACTGCATGTGTAATGAGTGGGGTGTTCCAAGCCAAACAATCTTTCCAGCCTCCTAGGAGGAGTGTTGGGAAGTATCAATCATCAATAACCCTTTATCCAATCTTTCTCTCTGAACGATCAGTATGAGGTCCCAGATGTTTTTCAAGTCTCAACACATCTTTGACTGGAGGTTCCATGGTATGGCCAACTGAAGTATTCTTTCTTCCCAGGAACAATCCCTATACCCTTCCTTCATTGCCCAGCCCAGCTGACCAGTTTCCTTACTGGCTTCATTTCCATCCCTCCTCACCCATTTCCCCCACATCTACTTGAATTTATCTGAACCGTTGGTGGGTTTGTGGGTTTTGTGTTCTTCTTTACACTCTGTGTAATGTCCAGTCTTTTTTCCAATAAGTACTTTAATGATTAGAAACTCCTCTAACAAACTCCCCAGATCATAACCATCAAGGGCATCCTCTCTGGCTTCTAGGACTTAACTTTCCTTTCCAGTATGAGCTATGCTTTTTCTCAGTGCCCTGCTGGATCTCATGATCCACCTCTACCCTAACACCCACTCATTCATTCCTTTGCAACAATTATTTGAGTTCCAGCTATGAGGAGGACCCTGTGTTGTCGTACTGCAGAACATCTACTGTTTACATTTCTGTCTCCCCTCATAGGTTGAGTTCTACATGAAGTATAAATTTATGCAGACTGAATCTCTAAAAGCAATGCTGATACACAGATATCAAGTTTACTACAGTGCAAGAGGAGATGCATTTTCTAGGAGGAAGACAAAGTTTGACAGCTGCTCCGAGTTGGCATGCTGTTTTGCTGTATAATAGTTTGACTATATAATTGCCTCATGGATGGGTAGGACCTTGAGATACCCATCTCGATTTTGGTTTCTTGGCCTAGCTATTTTCATATCATTTTCTGAGTTTAGCATGGCCAGAATGACATTGAGCCCCTGGTCAAAGGCCAGCTGATGAGACATTGGTGTAGCTCTGGTGGTGGAAGTCAAGCTTATAAATTCAGTCAAGGGTCTGCCCAGGCTTGATTCCATCCTTTCCCTCTGCTGGAACAGCGCTTCTTCTGGAAAGGACAATGTTTGGAAAGGTGAGCTCCAATAACTCACCTAAGGGAGCAGAAGCCCTCTTGGCCACCTGGACCATTTGGAACTTAGACCTGTCTCTAGAGCCCAACTCAGAGGGACTGGCTAAGGTCTTAAGACTCCCAGTCTGTGACTACTGTTGTCTCCCTGGCTTGTCCTTTCTTTATCCTACATGCTTCACCCTCCCCAGCTCTACTGTTTAGGTTCTTGATCTGTCTGTGGCTCCTGTCAATCAGCATACTACTTGTCTTCTAGTCCCTTTCCTATGTCCCTCTCTTTTCTCATCTCAGCTCTCTTCCTCTTCTTCAAACATTTAATGAAAACTACTCCTGTGTCAGGCAGGCAATTTGATAGGTAGAGAGTGGCATAGTAAATAACTGATTGATTCATCTGTTTACCACATATGGGTATCGAGGAGTTGCCGTGGGCCAGACATTGGGACTAGCATGCCCAGAAGATGGGAGATAAGGGAGGATGACAAATTTGAGGAATTAAAACAGGTCCAGCCTGGCTAAGCACAGAGTAGGAAGAGGAGGGCAGTCTGAGAAATGATGCCGGAGGGGTAGGCCGCAGCCAGGACATGGAGGCTCTTGAGAGCCATTTTGGACATTGGCCTAAGAGCAGTGGGAAACCATGGCAGCATTTAAGCTGAGGAGTGATATGGCCAGATTTGCATTTTGGAAAGCTTGCTTTGCCTGGAGCGTGGGTAGCCAATTGTGGAGGGGCAGGAGTAGAGTCTGGGAGAACATTGGAGTGGCTGCCAAGGGGTGGACTCAAGTGAGGTGCGGCAGAGGGAATAAAAAGGAATGCAAAGATTCATGATGTGGAAATATTCAGGAGTGGAGCCCACTACCCTTGGGGACTGATCAAAAGTGCGGCCCACGGGAGTGGATGACAGTGCCTCCCTTGGAGGAACTTATAGTCGAACATAAGTGACTCCCAGGCTCTGGAGTAGAATAAACAGATGCCAGGAGGGCTGGTACGAACCTCTGGGGAGGGGTATGTGGCTTAAAAAAAATGCTTTCAAATACCTATTTCAACCACAAACTGTAGAAAACGAAGTTCTACAAAACCTTGGTGAGATCCATGGAGAAGCAGGAGGGAGTCATGGGTTATAAAAGGTGTCAAAATCCTGGCATAGTATAGGAGGTAGGACATTACAAACTGATTACAAAATGGTGGGATCCATGTGTGGTCAGGACAAGGGGAAATGCTATTTTGAAAACCTCTAAAGTTTCTTTATTCCATGGTGGAAACAAAGTAATGTTGGGGGAAGACAGGCCTTTGTTTTGAAAGAGCCCTTTGGTGAGCCCCTTCTACGGGGTGCTACTGGGGGCATCTTAGCTACTAGTATTGTACTTGGGATTCTTGTAGCCTTGAAAGAAAGATATTCAAAGTTTTCACATTCCTTATGTAGCCAGAGATGGAGGCTTGATGTCTCTGAGGGCCCAGGGATCCCCACTTTGGGGGACATTACTATTTGATGCCTCTGGCTGTGGAAAAGATGAAAGTGCGAGCCAAGCCTGGAATGGGCAGTGAGGCATCCTCTGCATAAGGACGGTGGCTCTGTGGAGGGTACAGGTGACTGCAGAGGTTTTATCACGTGACCAAGGGACATGAACTTGGAGGTTTGGTGTGGGGGTTGGGGTGAACCAGCAACCTGGCAGCTGGCTTGGGGCCAATGAGCAAGCCCCATGAAATAGTTGGTCCATGGGGCTGTGACATAATCCACCTCTGCCCCCCACATTGAATTCTATTATGTGTTTCTTTATCTTTGGCAACAGGTCTGTGTTTGTGGTTTCTTTCCTTTTCTTTTTTAATTTTTTTAAAATCTTTATTTATTTTTGAGAGAGAGAGAGAGAGACAGACAGAGTGCAAGTGGGGAAGGAACAGAGAGAGGGAGACACAGAATCTGAAGCAGGCTCCAGGCTTTGAGCTGTCAGCATAGAGCCCGATGTGGAGCTTGAACCCACAACTGCAAGATCATGACCTGAGCCGAAGTTGGATGCCCAACCAAGCCACCCAGGCACCCCATGTGTTTGTGGTTTCTGAGGCTGTGTTCACAGGGAAGATGGCAGAGAGTTGGGGTAAGATGGCAGGAAACAGGTAGAAGGTAGCCAGGTATGCCAGGTGAGAAGCTGAGGGTGAGTGGAGCTATGGGCCCTGCGTACACTTCTGGAATGTTCTTGGGAACACTGATAGGGGGACTGTTGTGGTGGCGTGGGAGGGAGCTGAGGTTATTATTACTTGGTTATTAAAGGAAAAGTAGCCTCCGGGGGCTGTAAAACTCAGCTCTCATGTGTTGTCACAGGGGACTCTCAGGTGACAAGAGGAAGGAGTCGCCAACTCCACCTTAGGAGCCAGTGCAGGAGAAGCGACATTTTGGTTCCCAGAATTATTTGTGAGTTTTCTGGCTGGAGCCACCTGTTTGTATTTTACTGGAATACAGAGCCTCAGGACTGACTCAGTTTCCCAGCCTTTGAAGATTGTCAGCCAAAGGAGCCAGAATCAAGTTTGGAAGCCATAAGAAGTGATAATAAAATATGGCGACCTTATAGCCAATAAGCTCTTCCGTGCCAGGTATTGTGCTGTGGGTTCTCGTAACTTTTCTCTGGGGTTGGTGCTGCTAGCCTCCCACATAGATGGCAAATGGGGGCTTGGGAGGGGTAGTTGCTAGACAGGGACTGTCTCACTCAGGTTAGGTCAGGTGAGTTGACCGGGATTAAATGTCCAGCATCTGGAGAAGTGAACCCAGACTAGGAGGACTCTGGCTCCAAACCTGGGGCCGATTCATCCATGTGTGAGAACTGAACTCCAGCCCCAGGGCCCTCTTCTGAGACATTTGGGATCCCCACCTTCTGTCTTCACCATTGACCAGTGGTCTGTCTGCCTCGTCTAAACCCTGGTCAAGATCAAGGCGTGGGTGGGCTTCCTGCCTGCTGTCCAGGAACCTCACTGTACTCCTCTAAGGTGATTCTGCCTCCCAGGCTCTGGAGCCACAGGGGCACGGTGCTTGGCACAGCCCAGGTAAATGTTGCTCCTGTATAGAAGGTGATCCACGGAGAGCTTTCCAGCTTCTGCATGGAAATAACAAATCACAGTCCTCCTTAAGGGTGTTATAAATTAGATCCCTCTGGTGCCTTTGTGAAATAGATCAGTTGGCAAATCATGCCGTGCAGATGCTGATCTGCACTTAGAATGCTTACCGCAGAATTAATGGATCTACTTAAGAGATCTCCATAAAATAGGGATGACCAAAGTTCCAACTGTAGAGATGGAAAGCGATCACCATGGCTCCAGTGTGTAATTTATTGAAGGCTGTAAGTTCACAAGACGCCTTGCAGAATGTATAAAGAGCTGAGGCTTCTGACCCCAAGGATTGCAGGCCTCACTAAGACTGATGTCATTGAGGATCAAAGTTCAAATATACTGGCAACCTGAGAGATCATTACCAGAAATACTTTAGGCAGAAAGGCTAAAGACAGCTGTTGGCTTTGAGGCAGTGTTTAAAGGAGATTAAGAATGATGAGCCAGGAAGAAAGGCAAAATGTTAACTTGGCATGAAAAGGAAACGTCTGTAGGTCTTGAATGCCTCAGAGACAAGGAGCTATATTAAATGTCAAATTAAAAGCCAAGTAATCAATGATAATAAATGCCAGCATCTTTAAAATGCAGCAGAAGGCTGCCATGAACTGGGTGAGGCATGGATCATTTCTGTTCTACTGATCAAATTACTTTGGTTATATCTTCTCTGGGGGCAAAAGCCTCCATACTTGGAAAGATGTGGTTAGACATTTAGGTGAACTTCCTGGCACTGATGAGGTTTTGGGGTGATGGTGGGGTTCTTGGGGTTGGGAGCTGATGGCCAGGAAAGAATTCTCGAAGACGTCTTTGGTGCAAAAAGGTGGTTTTTATTAAAGCATGGGGACAGGATCCGTGGGCAGGAAGAGCTGCACTGTGAGTGTAGGGGTGACATTTTATGGAGTCCAGGAGATAAAGTCAAGAGGGAATTTCCAGAGAGACTTGTACATGTTAAAGACTTGCTGGAGGCCTAGCTCCTGTGAAGCTAAGGTTGTTTTTCCTTCTAGCAAAGCATTAACATGAAGAGAATAGGAGTTCCTGGACTTTGGGCCATTGATGGGATTGCCTTTTTCTTGTAAACTGGTAGAGACACTTACTTGTTTTTTGTCCTTTCCTGTTTTGGGGTAGCTGGGAGTGAGTGTACAAGGAATATCATACATGTCCCACCTGGGGGAGGGTGCTGTTAGCCTGTACTTTGCCCTCGGCTTGGCCCACGCTCCCTCATCAGCACAAAGTAAGAATTTTACACCTGGGAAGGAGAGTGCTTAACATACACACCTTTGTAGGGGAACACACAGAACTGAACTGTTGTGCTAAGTCTGATGAATTATAAAATTCCCCTCCTGCCCTTCCTCACTTCCATACCATCTCCCTTCTAGAAGTTTTGAAAAATTAGCTAGCACTCAATCATGCATCATCTGATATGACACATCTCTAAATTATGTTGGAAAAACCCAGAATATATTAGTTGTGCTCACCATTACCCCTCAATTCCAGGAAGCAGCTTTGTTTGTGCCAGCACGGGCTCAGTGGCCTAAGACCCGAAAGGCTGAGCCCTGAGTGCAGCAGGGGGGGTTACCATTGGTACAGTTTTTGCTCCTTTGTCTCTCGTATATGGTAACATACAGTCTGAATGGGCAGTCTAAGTTACAGAGTTGTGAGGAATGTCACGCATGTGCACATACCCAGTTGTCTTCCCTTGTCTTGAGGTTTTCACAACATTCCTTACGGAGGGGAGGGGCTCTATCACATCCCCCCTGTTGATGCTCAGAACCCCTATTTTGGGTCAAAGAGCATCATCTTGGTTTAGAGTTTTATATTTCCATAGCATCATCACATGCATGGCTGTTTTGCTTTTGACCATTACCTCAATGCAGCTGGAGACAGACCATATAAGCAGGGGACCAAGGCAAGGTAGGATTAGGCAAGCTCCCAAAATCAAGAAGATAATACCTATGAGGGTTTTGAATCCCCCGAGAGTTGAAAACCATCCTCCAAATAACTCCCCGGGGTCTCAACCTTTCCAGGTCTGGACTGGGACACGAGCAACCTTTCTCATTCAATCTGTGATCTCCTCTATGACTTTTCCTTCATCATCTGTCTGTAGGCAGCAGTTGCCCAGGTTAAACTTTCTACAAACTCCTCCCTCCCTTAGGTTACTTACTTGATTGATAGCATTGTGCATTTTGGTTTGCTGCTTGGCTAGCAAGTTAAGAGCTCTGACAGTTTCACTGGTTATAATTTCTACAACTGCTTGCAGTCTGATTATGCGGTTTAGCATGTAAATGGGAGTGTGGTAGCCCCAGGACCCATCCTTTGCCGAGGTGGCAGGACTGTAATATTAGATTCTATGCTCTGGAGGCCACTCATCAACTTTCCAATTGCCAATTTGTAGGGCACATCATTTCCTTTGAGCCTCCCTTTCCCCATACACTTGGACTCCCAAATGTTCTCCTCTGGCAAGTAGGAGCAGGAAGAAAAATGGATGAATAGTTCCCAGCACACATGACCCTGACCAGCCTGAGGGAAGTACTGTACAGACTGTCCTTCCACATATCCAGTATAGTCCACCTGGGGCCCGCCATTCGATGGCTGTGCCAACATTGTCCCAGGCCTCTTGGAGATGAGAGAAGTTAGACAAGGGGTGGGGATCTGGCTCACGGTGATCTGGGGACTCCCACCATTGGGTTTCCCAGGCAGTTGAGTTATAAAACCTTTGGCCTAGGCACGTTAAGCTTTCAACAGAGTTGGTGAACTTTCTTCTCCACTGGGCAGGCAGTTTTTCCCAATAATTGAGGTTTTGAGCCAAACTCCAGCAGTAGGACTGGGGTATTCTGTTCCATCATAAGGTTCATGGGGATCTAATTCTCTAGCCTCCCATGGCCATTGATCCCCCATGTTGGTTCCCTCGCATACATAGCAAGAAGAGACCTTCAGAGTCTGGGCTATAGTCTCTGCTAGAGCTAGAAACAAGTTCCTTGCTGTGACTGAAATGGGAGGGGGGGGGCTACTTCTTATTTCTTCATAGAAGGAGTGGAAGACTTGATGGGACATGGTTGGATGGGCAGTAGTCTCTCTTGAAATATAGCACGATCCCTGGGTCTCTGCCTCACCTGTGGATCTGGATGCCAATTCGGGTGCCTCATTACCATTTGGAATCTCCTGGGT
This sequence comes from Puma concolor, assembly GCF_028749965.1. Taxonomy (NCBI): domain Eukaryota; kingdom Metazoa; phylum Chordata; class Mammalia; order Carnivora; family Felidae; genus Puma; species Puma concolor. The sequence continues at coordinate 77,578,437 of NC_141677.1, forward strand.
TAATGATGGTAAAATTAACAGGGTGACAGACCTTTGACTGACAGCCTGATGTAGCAGCCCCCTTCTGAAGGAGCGCTGTTGTGCCTTCTTTTTTCCAAGGAGCCCATGAAACACGGCTCCACCTGGGGCATAAAAACTCAGGTGTGCGGGCACATAAACCATTTTCCTCACACATGTATTTGTCATTGAGTTGGTATTCCCGTTCCCAGTCTAAGCCTCCGCATGGTATATCAAGAGTCCTTGGGCCCCTGTGACAAGTGCCTGCTTTTTTCATATGACAGATACCTCCGGGCCAATACCTATAACTGCACATATGTCAAACAGCATTGACATTGGTCATTTTGGGTTAGTAATTTGTGTCCAGCTGACCAAGAGCCCCAAGCCTTGGTTGGATAGGACGTCTAACCAATCTTCACTAGAAGAATAGTGTGGGTCAAGGCAAGTGTATTGACTCTCCCATTGGCAGATAGAATAGGTGGTCTCATTGTGTCTGCAGGTCCCCAGGACTCCTCCCTGGCATGAGAAGTGGGTATGGTACAGTAAGGTCCAAGTGACTCCCTGGCCTGACCTGGTTATGCGAATACATGGGTCATATAATGAAGAATCTAGGTCTACAGAAGGGGTGCAGATCAAAAGCAACCAATGCCAATGAAGCATCCTATCCACAAAGGGAAGGTGCTAACAGAAACCTCTCATCACACTCCCAGCCGGCTGGGTGGCCTCTGCCAATCCGATAGCGAAAAGTAGAGCAAGAATCACAGTAACAGTGAGAAACAAGGGGTGACAGTGCATCACAGTAAGGAAACAGATATAGCAAATAAGGACAGTCTATTTGTTGCACCAGACCTTCAACTCCTCAAGCTTCTGCCGTGCATAGATCAGTCAGTTTCTGGAGTGACTGATGCAGGGCTGCAGTCTCCCGGAGTTGCACATTGCTTCTTCCATATGGTCAGCTTGCACGGTGTTGATGGACCAGGAATGCACTCCCGGTTTCGAGATGCTGGCTTCGCTCTGCTGTAGTGAATCCAGGGACCCATCTCAGCCACCTGTACTCCAGTGGGGGTGAACAAAATGACAATGAATGGGCCTCTTCAGAGCGGTTTTAGGGGTTGGACATTTGACTCCTTCATACAGCATCTCCTGGTTTAAAGGGGCGAGTGTCTGTGGTCAGACTCACAGGTTGCTCCCTAACCCAGTGGTGTAAGGTGGTTAGGGTAGAGCCAAGGGCCCACATCTATTGCCTTAGAGTTAGATTGACTATCTCATGTAGATCCTCCCCAATGGCCTTGATAATGGGGGGGGAGGGCACCCGTAAAAGATTTCATAAGGGGAGAACCCCGTCTACTTAGTGGGGCTACCCCTGATTCTTAACAAGGTGATTGGCAACACCTGGTCCCAGTGTAGGTGGGTTTCCTGACATAGTTTACTTAATCGCAGCTTCAGGGTTCCGCTTATTCATTCCACCTTCCAGGAGCTCTGGGGTCGGTGTGCTGTGTGTAACTTCCTCTTTAACTCCTTTGCCACCAGCCACACCACCTCAGCCACGAACGCTGGCCTGTTATCTGACCGTCCCACAGTGATAGGGATCCCAAATCAAGGAAGGATTTCTTTTAGAAGAAGTCAGGCCCCTTCATGTGCCTTTTCTGTGCAAGTGGGGAAGCCTTCCATCCAGCCTGAGAAAGTGCACACAAACACCAACAGGTATTTACAGCCTTGGACCTGGGGAAGCTCAGTGAAGTCCACCATCATATTTTCAAATGGGGCTCCCCCGAAACTCTGACCCCAGGGGCAGCCTTGGGTCCCTGACGTGGGTCATCCTTGGCACACGTTTCGCATTGCTCATGTACTGCCCGGGCTGTGCTGGAGAGTCGAGGGATGTAGAAATGTCGGCTCAATGTAGTCTCTACAGCTGTCTGGCCAATGTGGGTTTCCTGATGGAACCGCTTGACAAAAACTGGAGCCAGGGCCTCAGGAATTGCCACTCGGCAGTCTTCAAATTTCCATCCACCTGGGAGGTAGCTTCCATTTTCACTCTTAAGCCGGGTACTCTCGTGTCCTGAGTAATCAGGGTCCCATTCTGCCCAGTGGACGAGGGAGCAGCGTGGCGGCTAAAGCCACAGATCGCTGTTCCTTTGGAGGCCACAAAGGAGGCTCCCTTGCCTCTCGGCCTGCCTTATGGTTCCCCCGTGCAGACCTGGTGTCTCCCTTTGCTGTCCCCGACAATGCATGACTGCCACTCTCTTAGGGTCCCTGCTGAGAGTTACCCAGCCGCAGGGGGCACTCATTTTTCCAGTGGTCCTCCCGATGACAGAACATGGGTTCCATCCTAACTTTGGTCCTGGGCGAGATGATCCTCCCTGCCATCGCCCTTTTTGGCCCCGTCCCTGCGGGGCACTTTTCCGGGAGCATTTTGACCTCCCCACCAAGGCAGCAGCTAACGAGTCTGTCTTCTGCATCTTCCGGCGTTCTTCCTCGGTCACCGTTGACAAACACCTTAGTTGCTGCGTCCAGCAACTGACATTCATGCCGGTGAAACCCTCTAGCTTTTGCAGCTTGCGCCGGATGTTCCCCTGGGCCTGACCTACTAAAGCTGCATTGATCATCCGCTGGTTAATGGGAGCCTCTGGATCCAAAGGGGTGTAGAGACGAAATGCCTCACATAGTGTCTCATAGAACTGGCTCGGGCTCTCCTCGGTCCCTGGAGCACTTCTGATGTTTTACTCATATTTATGGCTCCTCCCTCCCCCTGCTTCCTTCATGCTGTTTAGAAGGGCTTCTTGAGACTTGCAAGCCTTCCATCTACACTCTAGTCACTTGGGTCATTTGGGGTCCTCCCTAGGGAAGTGAGCCCGGGGAATAAGCCTGGGTGTCTGGCGTCCCAGCTGGGGCATTCTCCTCTAACCATTTTAGGGCCACCTGGGTAATTCGGTGACCCTCCTCTGTGTCGAAGGGAGTCAGGTAGAGTTGGCAGTGGTCCATCCAAGTAGGTTTATGGGTTTGAATCACAGACTGCATTAGTTCAATCACAGCCTGGGGCTTCTCTGGATAGGAAGGGGTAGGTGCTTCCAATTTGGGAGGTCTGTAGTGGTAAAGGGTTGGTCCACAAAATCATGCTGGCCTCCTTGGATCTGGCCTTCCTTATCATAATAGATGGGTCCCCTAGTTTCCCTCAGTGGCATCTGTAGGGCTCTCTGGTGTTGCTATAGGGAGGGACTGTCTCCACTGGCCCGATTTCTAATCGCCTTCTGGGAGGAGTGTATGGGGTTAGGACCGGTGGTCTGAGCAAGCCGGTCACATCCAGAGAAGCGGGTGGTGCTGGAGGTGGCGAGGCCTCAGGACTAGGGACAGGCTCTGGTGGGGTTTCCATAGCCAGGGCGGCTGGAGGCACAGGTGACAGGGCATATGGAGGTGGGGTCCTCTCAGGTTCTGCCAACAGTATGGGTTTTTCAGTTTTTGGTCGGCATTTAGAGGAAGTGTGACATGAGCCATCATAACTTTACAGTTCTCTTCAGTACAGATTTTGGCCAAGGTGGCCGGGATAGGACCAGGTCTTGCCAATGGTCAATGTAAGGAAATTGGTCGGGGTGGCCTGGATCCCTGACAAAGACCCTGAATACTCGGCCAACTAGCTCCTTATCAAGTGAGCCCCTGGAGGGCCAGCCCACCCTGAATGATGGCCAATCAATTTCATACCATAATATCCTGAATATCCCTTTTTGAAATTCCTCAACATACACTCTAGGGGAGTCGGTTCACTCTGCTTTCCACCCATCTCCTCCCCATAATGGACAACTTTCATGAACAAGAGAGGGAAAAAGGGGAAAGGGGGGTGCTAATTTGGAGAGGATGCACACTCTCTTTATCTGCTCTCCTCCTGGAGATATTTCAGGCACCTCTTAGCATTGGTAGGTTCATTATTAAGCTCTGACCCGGATCAGACTCCGAGGAAGTCTGATGCTGCCCTGAGCTGTATGAGGTCTCCATGGAACTGTGGATCGGAACTCAACACTCACTGCAGCCTATTGGTCAGGCCAGAACCTTTCTGCCTCCGTCTCATTCACACACAGTCACACAGTGACTCTAACCTGCTGCCCACCAGCCAGTGCTTTAGAGTTGCGGTTTCTTTCCTTCTGAAACTACTTGAGCAACTCTGGGAGGTGATCGGGCTCCCCTTCTGCCTCTTAGGGGCAGGTCTACCAAAACCAACCTGGGTTCTTGCTAGGCTGATGGGCAGCACTCCCTGAGCTGGTTCTTGGGCCTCACTGGGTTCTTTTGTGCATCCGGGGCCCTCATCCCAGTTTGCCAGGAGGGGCTAGTCTCCTGCAGATCAAGCAGGCCCCTGGTGCCAGGCAAGGTTACCTCTCCTGGTGCCCTGAGGATTGTACCCTGGTGACAAGGGAAGTGAAACCCCGCCTCCACCTCCTGGGCGAGCCCCCGTGTAACATAGCAGTGGGTCACACACAGAGTTGGGACACCAAGGCTTTTCTTTCCAGGAAGCATCTTTATTCGTGCGAGCACAGACTCAGCAGGCTAAGACCCAATAGGCTGAGCCCCGAACACAGTGGGGGTTGCCTTTGGTACAATTTTTGCTCCCTTGTCTCCCACATATGGTAATAGACAGTCTGAATGGGTGGTCTGTGTTACAGAGTCGTGGGGCATGTCATGCACATACACATAGCCAGGCTGTCTTTCCCTTGTCTTGAGGTTTTCACCACATTCCTTAAGGAGGGGCTCTACCACACTGACGGGGTTCAGACGCCATACAAGACAGCTGTTGCTGGGAGGCTGACTGGCTGCTGGTCAGAAGATTGTCCTCCCTCCTCTCTGTCTCTTCTTCTACTCAGTTCTTTCCCCTGTTTCCTTCTTTTTCAGATATCACAGTTTGAAGGGCAGGTTGGATGGCTTTGGGAAGTTGTTGTGGCTTCGGGACTCCCCTTAACTGGCCTTGGCCCCCATGTGCTCACTTGATTTCCAAAGAGCATTGGAGCACAATGATAGAGAACACCCTATGCGATTGTTGATTTTATGTGTCCCCTTGATTGGGGTAAGGGATGCCCAGAGAGCCGGTGAAATACTTCTGGGTGTACCTGTGAGGTGTTTCCAAAAATGTTAGCATTTGAATTGGTGAACTGAATAAACCTGACTGCTTTCACCAGTGTAGGTGGCCCATTGAACCTATGGAGGGCCCAAACAGAACAAAAAGGTGGAAGAAGGGTGGATTCACCCCGCTTGAACTGACCTCCCATTTTTCCCCTGCCCTTGGACCCTGGTACTCATGGGTTCACAGGCTTTTGGACTCTGACTGAGTGACTCCACCGGCTTTCCAGGTTTTGGCAGATCTGGCAGACTTCTCAGTCTCCATAATTGCATGAGCTAATTCCTATAATAAATCTCCTCCTACATATCCCTGTACATATCCTGTTGGTTCTATTTCTCTATCAAGCCCTGACTCATATGCCCTGCTAACACTTGATGGTTAATTGGCCTTTGGACCCGAGAGCCGGCATAGATCTCCCAGGTAGGGTAGGTTTGACCTTGTAGAGGACCTTTGTTTCTTTCCTAAACCTGAACAGCTTCAGAGGAAAGCCACCCAACACTGCCCCCAGCTCTGGGCGGTGGCCGGTAGGGGGCGGGGGGTACTCCCACAGAGAAGAAAATAGCAAGAAAGAGCCCTGTGTGGTCCCAATGCCCAGGGCTGACAATGGCCTGACATTGGGCAGAGCACACTGGCCTATAAGATTAGAAGACAGGGGAGACAGGGTGCCCGGGTGGCTCAGTTGGTTAAGTGTCTGCCTCTTGGTTTCGGCTCAGGTCATGATCTTGCGACTTCATGGGTTTGAGCCCCACATTGGGCTCTGCACTGGCAGCTGGGAACCTGCTTGGGATTATCTTTCTCTCTCTCTGCCCCTCTGCTACTCACCCTATCTGTGTCACTCTCTTAAAAAAAAAAAAAATCGAGGAGACCTGCTTAACCCTGCAGCACTCACCAACAAGTGTGGCTCAGCAAAAGAGTTGGCCCTAACAAAGCCGCATCTTTGTGGCAGGCAGACAGGGATGGGCTAGATGGAGAACCTTCACCTTCTTTCTCTAGAGGTTACTGAAAATCACCCTTCTGTATTATTTCTATCTTTTTGGACATCTGCCCTGTTTTCAGGATCTCTATTACCTCCCCCAAGCAGAATGATGCCAGATTTACCCAAATCTAAAAAAAAAAATTGAATACTGTGTATTTTATTAAAAAAATTTTTTTTAATGTGTATTTATTTTTGAGACAGAGCATGAACAGGGGAGGGGCAGAGAGAGAGGGAGACACAGAATCTGAAACAGGCTCCAGGCTCTGAGCTGTCAGCGCAGAGCCCGACGTGGGGCTTGAACTCACGGACCGCGAGATCATGACCTGAGCCGAAGTCGGACGCTTAACTGACCGAGCCACCCAGGTGCCCCGAATACTGTGTATTTTAGATACTATTACTACATATAATTAGCTATTGAAGTGAAAATGTTTCAAACAGAATAGGGACTTTATAAAATATTAAATGCTAGGATCCATTTTTCCATTTGTTAGCCCTGTCACGTCGTTTTGAGACATTATCTGAAGATGAGATTGCTTGGTCAAGATTGTTCTGAAGGCTCAAAACCACACAGCTTCTTTTTCTAGAAGCTGCGAATCAAATCTGTTTTATACAATCAATAATGAGGGCGCTGACCTTATTTCTTAGAATTTCCACCAATTTAGTGTTTGTGCAACTTCGGGGCAGGGGTTAATGGTTCGAAGCAAGGTGTTTTCCTCCCTGCTTCCTCCCCACTTCCCCCTCCAGCCAGGCAGGGGCTGTGTCCAACAGACCCTGAGACACAGGCCAGAGCAGGTCCTGCAAAGCCCGCAGAGGCTCCTCTGTAGAGAGGCCCTGACCCCTCAGCCCCTGCTGATAGGAATTTCCTCTGTCTGCTCTGACAAGTGGCCACAAATGGAGGGGCTTTAAACAACATGCATTTAGGAGTTCATAGGCTGTGTAGGTCAGAGGTTCCATGCAGGGCTCACTGGGCTAAGGTCAGGGGTCAGCTGGGCTGCCTTCCTTTCTGAGGCTCAAGGGGAAACCCATTTCCTTGCCTTTCCACTTCTGCAGGTTGCCTGAATTTTGCCTCCTCCAGCTTTGAAGCCAGGTAGAGGCCCGTCCCCAGGAAAACTCTCTGAGCCTCTCTCTTGCCTCTTTTCCTTCCACTTTTAAGGATTCGTGCATGTGATTAGATGGACCCCAGCTGGATAATCCAGGATAACCACCTGTCTCCAGGCCGGCTGGTCAGCAACCTTCACTGCACCTGAACCTTAAGTCCCTTTGCCATGTAGCACCCCCAGGTCCCAAGAGCAGGATGTGAGGCATCTTTGGGAGGCGTTATTTGGCCTGCCACGCTGACCCAGGCCAGTGTTTCTGTGTCCTGCGAGCTGCTCAATCTAACTGTGCAGGCCTCCCAGATTCTTTGCTTTTCACACGTAGGTCGGTTTCTCTACCTGGAGCCTGAGGAACTACAACCTGGTGAGGCAGGGCCAACTGGAATGTCCCCTAGACGGAGGGTTGGGGGTTTGGAGCCTTTTATAGGGAAGGGAAGGAGAGGCGGATCTGCAGATGGTGAGGTCCTGTTTGGTCTGGGAGGTGACCTGAGGCCATGGTCGAAGAAGTGGGGGGGTCTGGGTCCGTGCAAACCACCTGGGTAATCTGCAATGCCAGGAGCCTGCTGCTGAGTAACGAGGCCTTTGCTGTGTCGGCCTCGACTCAGCAATGCCAGACTCCCCATCTGTTCCCGCAGACCCACACTGCGGTGTGTGCAAATCATTGAAAAGGCACAGCAAACCCCGGGATTCTGAAGTGCAGCCCGACAGCAGATTAACCCAGGAGAATCATTTACTTAACTCTAGATGACTAGGGGCCGGGTCTCCCCTTTCCCACTTAAGGGAACATCTATTCTTGGCTGAAATTGATGTTTGATTTCTTCCTTTTATGCCCTTGCATTCTTGAAGGTGACAAAGAGTCTTTTGGCAAACACTGACTCCCTCTGAAATCCTGCTGACTGTGGCCTCATTTCCTCCCCCTTGCATGTTGACGAGACTCCCCACAGCAGAGATTGATCCAGCTTGTTTACAGTGGGGTGAAGCAATTGATTTTAATTAAATCCTCTTTTTAGAAATCAGCAGAATGTGTCCATTTTGGGCCCCTCCCCTTTTCTCAGAACATTAATCAACTTGTTAAATAATTTCTTCTAATTTATGGGCCCCAATTAGCCTCTCTCTGGAGACCCGGAGAATTAAGTGAGACGTACCATTCATTTCCAATAACCTTGAGTCATTAATTTTGAATCCTCACAGCCAGAGTTCAGGGTAACTGTTCAATAAGACTGTAGTCCATTTTCCAGTTTTTTCCAGTTTTTTTAATTTTTCATTTCATGTGTCAATAATTGGCTTGGGGTTAGGGGGTAAAAGTGTTTTAGGCTAGAATCCCTTTGTTGAAAGGGGTCCTCCTGCTGGCTCATCTTGTCTCTCCACTGCTAGAATTCTCTCTCTGATGGTTTCTCTGTCAGGGAGGCTCAAACTTGATTGTGCTTGAGAACCACATGGGGAGCTTGTTAAAACAGGTCCCTGATTCAGCTTTAGTTGCTGGAGGTAAGGCTTGAGACTTTGCATTTCTTCATTATTATTTCTTACAATAAGAACAGTACATATTTGGGACGCCTGGGTGGCTCAGTCAGTTAAGCTCAGGTCATGATCACAGTCTTGATATTGAGCCCTGTGTTGGGCTCTGTGCTGAGCATTCAGCCTGCTTGGGATTCTCTCTCTCCCTCTCTCTCTGCCCCCTCTCCCAAATAAATAAAAACATTTTTAAAAATTGTATGTATTTAGGATGTACGATGTGATTTGAGACACATAGTGGAGTGATTACTACAACCAAGCCAATTAACATGTCTATCTCACAGGTAACCACGTTTTCTTTTTTTTTGTTATGGAAAGTATCTGAAATCCACTTAGCAAATTTTCAGTATTCAACACAGTGTTATTAACTATAGGCCTCATGCCTGGATGTTAGATCTCTAGACTTATTCATCCTACGTAACTGCAACTTTGTCCCCTTTGACATCTCCCCTACCTCCCCACCCCTGGTAACCACTGTTCTGCTCTCTGATTCCATGAATTCAACTTAAATAAAATTTTTTTAATGTTTATTTTTGAGAGAGAGAGAGAGAGGGAGAGAGGGAGAGAGAGAGAGAGACAAAGACACAGAATCTGATGCGGGACTTGAACCCACAAACTGTGAGATCATGACCTGAGCCAAAGTTGGACGCTTAACCATTGAGCCTCCCAGGTGTCCAGATTCACCTTTTTTAGATTCCACATGTAAGTGAGATCACACAGTTAATTTTTTTTTTTTTTTAATTTCTGCTTGGCTTATTTCACATAGCATAATGTCCTCCAGTTTCATCCATGCTGTTGCAAATGGCAGGATCTCCTTTTTTTTAAATCTGAACAATCCCACTATGTATACACCATCATTTCTTTATATATCTATCCATTTACTGAGGTGGTTTCCATACGTTGGCTATCACGAATAATGCTGCAACGGAGCCCGTTATCTCCTTGAGGCACTGGTTTCAGTACTTTGAGAACTTGCATTTCTAACAAGCCTCCAGATGATGTCAGTGCTGCTGGTCCATGGGCCACACTTTTGGTAATGTTTCTGTATCTAGGCAGAATGTTTTTGGACAGCTGTGTAAGAAGGAACTTTGATGTGCTGTGGGGAAGGAGGGAAAGGTAATTCTGTGTCATCAGACATTTTAATGCTACACATGGCTTGCCTAGCTGGCTACTTCTGGGGAACTCTAGGTGGAAACGTAAAAACCTGGGTCTCCAAAAGGACAGAGGAGGGGTGGTGGAAACGAGCTAATTCTTAACTTGGGCCACTTTTCTCTCTCCGTGATAGTAGTGTCCATGAACATTTTCTGTGTATTATCCTGGGTTACATCTTAAGGTTTCTTCTTAAGTAACAGTTGACATGTATACTGTGTCTTTACCTTTGCTTAGAGCTTTCCTGGGAATCCAGATTCATTGAAGTTCATCTGTATGTGTTGCCTTTTTTCTCTAGACTTTTTCGGTGAGTGCACTTTGGGGAAGAAATGGAACTTCATTTGAGAATATAAATATCTTACAAAATTGCCTGTAAGGTAGGTAAAAATTTAATTTGCTTAATTTTCAGAGGTGCCTTAAAGAATCATTCCGTCAATGGTTGATTTCAGCATAAGGAAACCCCTCTGAGTTTGAGATTTTCTGCCTATGCTTTCCATTTCTTTTAAAAATTTGGAAGCTGGTGTTTTGCTATGTTTGTGAAAGAGCAATGATTTTGATGGAATGAAGCTCTTTGTAAGGCCTAATATTAATGATAACCATCAATGACTGTGTATAATATGTTCATGCAAAGCCTTAAGCAGTTAGAGAGGGTAGTATCCTGATCTTTTAATGTCCTTAAAATATGATTTATAAAATGGATTTGTGAGGGTGCAAATATTTATAGGACATTTTGTTTAGTCTGTAAACTTTTTAGTTAGGGGTTTTTCTTAAGTAGAAGGATGCCCATCTATAACTTAGGGTCTGATTTACTTTTCCAAAATTGGGTAACAATATTTTTGGAGCAAAATCTTTGTGAAACACGAGGTAAAGTCTTGCTGGGCAATCCAAGAGAGGAGATAAACAATTAGGAATTTGTGGAACATCAAGGTTTCAAGTTTTTCAGTTATGTTGGTGACCAAACACTATTCTTTCTCATGGAAATAAGAAGAGTGTGAAGTAAGAGGTAAAACCTGAAAAAAAGGCCCCAGATGACTCTATGGAAAGTGCTTAGAAAAGTTGCAGATGATCTTGGGGCCAGGATAAGGAAGGGACACAGAATAGTCAGGAAGAATTGTGTGGATGATGACACGAGCTGTGGGTACTGCCACAAGTTAGAGAACCTACTGTAAATTAAGGTGCTGGTCTCTTGAACCTGCAGCCCAATTTTAGCTTTCTTTCCATATGTTCTTCTATTAGTCATAGTTTTGTTGTTTTTAAACACAATTTCAGATTATCACAGCTGCCTTGACAAGGCTTCGAATAAATACCCAGAGAGTAGGGCTAAAGAGGAGAATGAAGCAGGATTCTTCAGTTCAGGTAATGACTTCCTCAACTCCTACTGGCTCATTTCCAAGTTTCTTTAGTACTCTTTCTAAATTTTTGTTTGTTTGTTTGTTTGTTTGTTTAGCAGCCATATCAAGAGCAGGAGGTTTCTTCCAGGCTCTAAATACTAAATGAGTGTGATATCATTCCTATTAGAATGTTAAATCCTCACCGACCCCGTTCTTCTTGGCTCTCAATGAATAAATTATGACTGCCCCCATGTTCTGGGACCCAGTGTTTTTTGACTTGCAGCTGGATGACAGAAGGGCTGTTATCCATGCTTGATTCATTCCACGACCCGGCAAGGTCTCTGATGCCCCACCTCCATATTGCTAATTCAAATCACACTGCGGAGGAGCAGATGGGGGGGAAGGGGAGTCCGCCTTGCTTACTTAAAGAGAGCTGGAGCATTCCTAACACGAGCCAAGGAGCAGTGGCTTTCACCACTCTTAGAAAGCAAGGGAAGCTTAAGTCTGGTGCTCTCAGACTTATCTTCATTTCCGAAGGTTTATCTTAAATACATTTCCCCTCTTCCTTCAGCTGCAAGCTTCTACTGTGCTTTGAGGCTTATTTCAAAGAGTGCTCTCTCTGAGAAGATTCAGCAATTCACTCAAGTACAGCTTAGCACTGTTGTCTGGATCACCCTCAAATTTACACACACATACCCAACGCAGCAAGTGGCCTCACTGCTTTATGTTGTTTGCACTTCCTACAGCTCCTAGCATAGTGCCAGCCCTGTCATATTCATCCAGTCCATGTGACTGAATGTGCTCCTTCATCCGTGTTCAAACATGTCTAACACAGATCTCAACACACCCCTTCAACCTGACCGAGGCAAGTGTCCAATGGCGCAAACACTCAAATTGGAACTTTTCATCCAACTGTGGTCCTCTGTAGGAGGAGTCCACTTCTCCTATTTAAGGATCAGTGTAAATAGAAGGACAGAGGTGTCTAGGGTTAGGCCCAGATTCAAATCCTGATGCTTCCCTTAGCCACGTGGGCTTGGACAAACCTTTCCCCTGTCTATGGCTGTTTCTTCATCTGTGGAATGGGACAGGAATAGCATCCATCATGAATTTAATGTGAGGATTAGATAAGATAATGCATGTAATGTGCTTGGTCTAGCGACTGGGATTTCTTAGTCTTTGTTAATGATGGCTATTCTTAACCTGGGAGATATGGAGCTTAGATGCTTCCCCATCTTAAAATCTCTCCACAGAACACACACACACACACACACACACACACACACACACACACACACTGTTATTTTAATTTTTTTTTTATTTTTTGGTAATATATTGCTTGATCTATTTGGTTTTCTACCCTAATCATTTAAACCATTTTGCTTTTAACCCATTCCTCAATATGATTGTCAAGGATCACATGCCCCTTGTTTTATTTACTCTGCAAAGTTTGCTCTAGTCTTAAGGATACTTTTCCAGTAGTATCTTCCTGTGAAATGAATCTGCGTCCCTCATGTAGGAAGGGTTTGGGGCTGCTGGTTCCCACTGGGGACGATGACCTCTTAGCTCTGACTTGTGATTTTAGCTCTCTGGTGGCCTTGCAGGAAAATGGCAGAGGAATGGTGGATCCCAGTGAATCTATCACTGGGACTGAAGAAAACATGACAGAATACAAATTGGCCAGAGCACAGCAGTGACAGCATGTGTATTTTGCATCAAGGGTGTACCTTCCTGAGGAAGGGTTACTTTTCTGTGTCCTGTTCCTTTTGTTACCTGTTCCTGTTCCTTTTGTTACCTGTTCCTGTTCCTTTTGTTACTTGTTCCTTTTTGTGAGAACAAGTCTAGTGTCCAAGAAGGCCAGATTTAGAACTAGAATGAAAATATATTGTCTTGAGGGCCACCCCACCCCCTTCACTTCTTCCATTTTACAGACAGTAAGACTGAGACCTAGAGAAGAAAGAAAGTAGACCACCCGCTGAGTTAGTGGGACAAATAGGACCCAGGCCTCTTGATGCCCCTGGGCATCATTTTTCCATGGAATTTAAGGCTCTTTGCCAAAATTAAAAATATTTTGAGATTCCTGCATAGACCTGGATTTCTAGGAGTACCAAAAATGAAGGGGAAGGAAATCAGGTTTAGATGAAATTTCTCTTCCTTCACTAAAATCTTGTTCACTCAGTCTTTCCATCTCTTAGATATTCCATCTGCCCTGGGTTCTGGTTCATAATAGGGAAAATCCACCATCCCCTCTCTGGATGTTTTTCCCCCTTTATAGACTCAACACTCTCAACAGGGCTTAGTTTATGCCCACAGCCACTTACCCATATGGTGCTCTTAGCAAATATCAGGGAAAGGAGTGAAAGAACATGCAAATGTATGTTCCTCTTACCTTGTTTTTATGACACCTCATCTGATTACTTTAGCATTGCTCTTCTACCCTGTACAAGATGAATATAAATAATTTTATATCTTAGTGCTTTTTTCTTAAGCTCTTCAGGGATCTGAAGCAAATTATGGTACCCCTAAGTTAGTGTAAGTATGTTAATTTAGATTTTTATGGTTACAAATATTCTTTAAAAGATTCCATTCAAAACCAAATTTCATAGATTCTATGCTTTTAATTTGTGAATGATTTAAGGTATTTAAATCCTGGTTGAAATTAAGGATATTAGAGCATTGTGGTTAAGAGAAAGGGCACAAGAGTCAGACTGACTCTGGGTGCCTGCCCAGCTTCCTACTCTCTGTACAGGCTTAGAAAGCTATGTAACCTCTCCCCCACATTTTAATTTCTTCATCTGTAAAATGGAGACATAATAGGACCTACCCCATTGGATGATTGTGAGAATTAAATGAATTAAGGATGCAAAGTATTTGGTTAATATCCCCCATATAGTAAATGTGCGATTAATGTGTGATAAATTAGCTGTGATGATAATAACCAAACATAATATTGCAGTAAAATTGACATGAATATCAAAGAAAAAGTGACCCTGAGTTGGAAACTTATTCCTGAAAAACCGTTCCTGGAGATTTCCAGCAACCTAAGAAATGATTTCCATCCTTGTACTGGCTTCATATCATGTCAACATCGGTGGAACTGTGTCTCCCAGAATTCCTTGCCACATCCGATTCTGGATTGGGGTTGGCCACCAGAGGATTTTGCACAAGACTTAGTACCAGAAGTGAAGTGGCAGCCATAGCCCTCTGAAGGTCAGTGTAGAGCGCAGCTGGTGGCCCCTTGCCTTGTTGCTAAGTCACTTTATTGGTGCAGGTGAGCTCACAGCTCCTCCAGCTTTCGCTGGACCTCTTCCACCAGCTTCTCCAGGTCCCGGGGCAGGTGCATGTGCAACTCTGTGGCAAGGGACACCAGCTCCTGTCAGTTACTACATCACAGGGTTAGTGTGGTGAGACAGACACATGTTCGAGTGTGTGCGTGGGTTCCAGTTTGTCATTGTGTGTTCTAGATGATCTTTGCAGTTCCCGTTGTATCCTTACCTCTCCCTGTTCATGTCCAGCTTTTCTTCCTGACTTCCATCTCTGTCACCTTACAGTGGCTTCAGACCCACCACAGATGCACAGTCAGCAACCTTCCATAGACGTCTTTACCTGCTCCCATAGTTTTATACATAACCAGGTAGTTGCTTCCATAGAATATTTTAGTGAAAATAAGGAGTATGGTGGTTTGGGTTGGTTGTTTCTAAGTGCGCCGGATAACTTGGGGGAAGTAGTTTGTTTTGTTATTGTTTATTTATTTATTTTTATCACACATGTCCCCAAGTGCTACTGGGCAATGCCACATACTTGACCACAGGCCATTAAGTGACCTTGTGACCTGAACCACCTATCATTAATTGCCCACCCGTTAAGCCATAGCATAGCAGCACCCCATCATCCAACATAAGTAGTATATATGAGATTAGTCTTGAACAAATAGTGTCAATAGACACATGCTCATGGAATTTGCTGGTTTGACCATATCCACGTTGTCCTGAGGCGGCTAACACTGAATTGCCTTTTTGGAGATCCATTTACAGTGCCATTTAGGCAGAAATACCCTGTAGCGTCATGATCATATCCTCTAAATCAGGAGCCAATATATGGTGCTGTTTTCCCCATAACCTTCTTGGGACTGGGAATCAAGGAGTGGATATCAGGTGGCTCTGCTCATTATTATTCCTAGCGACCCAAAAGTGAATTTTACTTTCCGTGTCTGAGGCTTTGGGTCTGCCTGTCTGGAGGTCTTAGTTCCCAAGGGACAATTCCTTCCACTGGAAGACAGAACAATGTTTCCATTAAATGGGAAGTTAAGGCTGCCAGCCACTTTGGGCCCCTCATCCCAGTGAATCAACAGGCAAAGAAGTTTCTGTTCTGGCTGGGCTGAGTGATCCTGACTATCAACGGTTGCTTCTATGTGGTAGAGATAAGTATCTCCTGGTACCTCTTACAACATGCATGTCCTGTGATTAAAGTCAATGGAAAACCACAATGAGAAAATACAGCCAGGACTTCTATTGTCTAGACCCTTTAGAATCAAAGGTTTGGGTCGCCTCACCACACAAGGAATCATGACTAGCTGACATGATTGCTGAAATGGATACGGAGTAAATAGTGAAGGAAGAAAGTTATACTAGCTCTTACCACATGACCACTTGCAGAAATAAGTTATAAAAGCTGTAAGAGTCATGAGCATTTCTTCTTCATGTTGATATGTCCATATTTGAGTATATATTGGTTTCTACCCCCCTTCTCCCGCCATTGTACATAAGTTGTGTTAATGGTAGTTAACTTTATATATTCATATTTAAGTTACAGGATATCAAAAGGAAAGTGTGACTCAGAAGAGGAGTGAAAATGTCCTGAAGAGGGATAAAAAGACTCTGTATCCTCTTTTTGGGAGTGTGTGTTCAAGTGTTCAAGGAACAGTTGCATGAAGGGATGTGGAAGCATGATTTTGCTATCGTCTTTGTTTGGAAGTTAGGTATGGTTAGAAGAGGTATGTATGGGTGCTCAGTTGGCAAGAAGTGAACAGTGGTGGCTTTATACTCTGTCATTTTATCTAAGCTAAAAAACTATCAGTGAGCTTTCAAGGAATGAGATGAAATTATTACACATCAAGCTACCGTAGCTAGTTTTTGCAAGGAGGTAGAGTTTAAATAAATAAAACTTGAAAAGAACATCACAAGTATTTTTTTGCGGTCTCCCAAACATTAGGTCATGGGGGAAATCTTAATTCTGATTAACAAGTACTCGGAAGATGAAATGAAACCTGATGAGTTAAGTTTTGGCAAAGAAATTGGCCTCACTGGGTTGTGTCTTGAATATAGGATTGTTTCAGGAGTCTTGAGAAACAGATGAAGCAAACCTGGTTCCTCACGGTCAGAAGCCCGAGCCGAAAATAGTTGAATATCTGGTGAGTGGAAGCAAAGTCAGGGTTGTGGCTGCAAGTTGCAAGGTGAACAATGACCTTGGAGCAGGCTCACATGAGTGAGGTATGAATTAAACTCTCTTCCTTGTCTGACTGGGGCTTTTTGAGCCTGTAAGGAGGGCATTAGCAGCCCTACTGGATCCTCTCTTGATGAAAGTCAAAAGAAGGTGAAAAGCTCTCTTCTGGAAATTGTGCTGGGAAAACTGAATTTCCTAATGTAAAAGAATGAAGTTGGACCTTTGTCTTATACCACATACAAAAATTCACTCAAAATGAATCAAAGACCTAAATGTAAGACATAAAACTTAGGTGAGAAAATAGAGGGAAAATCATCATGACATGGGGCTTGGCAATGATTTTCTAGATATGATGCCAAAAGCACAGACCAACAAAAGCAAAAAAATAGACAAATGGGACTATAACCAGATTAAAAACTCTTGTGCATCAAAGGACCCAGTCCAGTCAACAGAGTGCAAAGGCAACCCCATATCTGATAAAGGGTTAATATCCAGAGCGTATAAAGGACACATGCAAGTGGACAACAAAAAATCAAATAACCCAATTAAAATACGCATTTAAAATTGAATAGACATTTCTCCAAAGATTGAATACAAATGGCTAATAAGCATATGAAAAGATGTTCGACATCACTAATCATCAGAGAAATGCAAATCAAAACCACAATGGGAGATCACTTCATACTCATTAGGATGGCTACTACAAAAACCCCGCAGAAAATAACAGGGTTGGGAGGATGTGGAGAAAATTAGAACCTTTGTGCACTGTTGGTGGGAATGTAAAATGGTGCAGACGCTATGAAAACAGTATGAAGTTTCCTTAAAAAGTTAAAAATACCCAGCCATCTCATTTTGGGGTAGATATCCAAAAGAATCGAAAGCAGGGTTTGAAAGAGACATTTGCACACTCATGTTCCCAGTAATGGTATTCACCACAGTTAAGAGGTGGAAACAACATAAATATCCAGTGATACATGGATGGATAAGCCATATGTGGTATAAACATGCAATGGAATATTATTCAGCCTCCGACTGTCATAGGCTACAAAATGGATGAATCTTGAGGACATTATGCTGAGTGAAATAAAGTAATCACAAAAAACCCAATCCTGTACAATTCTGTTTAGGGGATGTATCCAAAGTAGTCAAATTTATAGAAACAGGAAGTAGAATGGTGGCAGGGGGTGGGGAATGGGATACAAAGATGACAATTTTTTTGCTGTGTGTTTACAACAATTCTTAAGAAAGCGAGAGATTGTGTTCACTGGACTTTTTTCTTCTCTGCAGAATCTCCTGAAGAGAAAGTTTTACAAAAGTCTTTCTTCCAGTAAGCCTCAGGGAAACTTGATCAGAAATGCAGTAATTCGTATGCAAAACAATTTGCTCTGGGGCAGCTCACCTTCCTTCTCCAGCTGTTGCTCATCTTGAAGGGCCTGTGTACCAGGTACCATCTGCCAACTCCCACAGCCTTTTTGTCATCTGTGCCCTAATAAGACTTTCACTGCCTCAAAATCAACCAGAAGTAGGTGTCACTTCTTTGTGCTGAAGCCAGGAAAACATCTGGACCCTAAGTAGTTCCCAATGATCAAAGCATTTCAAGATATTTTGATCCATACAAGACCCAGTGATCTCACTTCCTATCCAGTTGAATAGACCCTGATAAGCATGAAGGTAAGTCTTCTGTAATCTAAATTTGAGAAATGGTGAGCTTAGGGGCACCTGGTTGGCTCAGCTGGTTAAGTATCCGACTCTTGGTTTTGGCGCAGATCACGATTTCATGGTGGTTGAGGTTGAGCCCTGCGTCAGATTCTGCACTGACAGCATGGAGCCTGCTTGGGATTCTCTCTCCCTCTCTCTCTGCCCCTTGCTCTCTCTCTCAAAAATAAGCATTTTTTGGGGGGCGCCTGGGTGGCTCAGTCAGTTAAGCATCCCACTTCGGTTCCGGTCATGATCTCACAGTTTGTGAGTTCGAGCTCCACATTGGGCTTTGTGCTGACAGCTCAGAGCTTGGAGCCTGCTTCAGATTCTGTGTCTCCCCCTCTCTCTGCCCCTCCCATGCTCATGCTCTGTCTTTCTCTGTCTCTCAATAATAATTAAATGTTAAAAAATTTTTAAAAAATAAGCATTTTAAAAAAAATGGTAAGCTTAGAAATAAAATGGAGTAGTCCTTGTCTAACTGGCATCTTTACCCAGACGTAATGTCTGGGAGCCAACGAATTGGATATACTAACTGACCAGAAATGCCTCCTGCATTCTCTTTTATTTATTTAACAAACATAAGTAATACCAACTGTGTACAGGTGCCATTCTGTTTTGCAAATACTAATTTCATTTAAGTTTTACAACAACCCTATGAGTTCACTACAAATATGATCACACTTTATGGATGAGGAAATTGAAGTACAGACAGGTTAGGGAACTTGCCCAAGGTCACACAACTACTGAATGGTGAATCTGAATTCCAACCAGGCAGTCTGGTTCCAGAACCTCGTCTTATAGGTGAGGAAAAACAGAGAATCTCAAGGAAAGCAAATATCAAGGAAACAGGTATACTTTAAAAGTAAATTTCTGTTTTGGAATTCATTTATTTTCATCCATTTCACAGGGGAAGAGACTGAGGCACAAAGGGGTTAAGTAATTCACAGCTTAATGAAAGATACACCCTCATAGCTGATCCATCCAGGGATGGAGATACCTTTCTCCTTCAGGCCCGTCCAGCAACTCTTCTCTCCTCTCTGCCAGCAGGAGAAGGGGAGGGAAGGGAAACGGAGATGAACCACCTTGAAGCTCTCAGCAGGACCTTGGACAGCTGCTGCTGCCCTTCCTGGAGCACACCAGTTCTGCCTTTCCTAGCCCAGCCTTTGATTCTGTCAGCTCCCTACTATCCTTCTAGAAACCTCTCTCCTTTTGTTTTTCAGTTAGCTGGAATCAGATTCTTTATTTGCACCCTCAATAATCTTGATATACCTCTGTTGAATTAGACATTTGGAGGATCAGCCCCAACATTTATTTTTAGAAAAGACCATGGGAGTAACTCTACCCATGGTTAGGAAACACTGCCCCAAATGATTGAGAAACTACTTCATGCATATTTAAAGATTTTTTAACTGCACTATGACATCTCTGCATAAATTGACTCCAACTAATTATTTCCAGTGAAAATATACCAGTCTTGCTTAGAAGTGCTCTGCATTAGGTATGGATATAATTTCATTTATGTGACTTTATCCTTGGAAGGAAATGCCCTTTTGAATCAGTGGGATTTAGCTAACTGTGTCCTGTCTACTGCCATTCATAGTTCAGTCATTACACAGCAAAACAGGCCTTAATGACACTTATTTAGAGATAAGAAATATTGGCTGTGGTAGGGGCTGCTATAGCAAAGTAATTCTTTGAGGTTAAAAAAAAAACCCACAACCAAAAAGAACCTAGGTTCTAGGAGGTTACTGACTAATGTACTACACGGGATATGACTGGGTAACTGGCTGTGTCACTTAGTCATTGTGAGGATAGATTTCTGTATCTAGCAGAATATAGCATCACTGGGTTGTGTGAGTGGTGTGGCAGAATTGTTTGGGTCATGAGTAGAGGGCATAGGTGTCACTTTTGTGCTGGGATATTTAAAAGACTGCATGTAATTCTCCAGCTCTTACATCCCCTGCTTAGCAACCTGGTGATGTTACATAACAGGAAGGTCTGGATTGCCAAGTCATTACAGAAAGACCAGTTGTCCATAACATATTTGCAACAGCAAGTTGCAAACCTTTAAGTGTTAAGCCGTTGAAACCTGGAGTTCATTTTTTTTCTGTTTTCTTCCTTCCTTCCTTCCTTCCTTCCTTCCTTCCTTCCTTCCTTCCTTCCTTCTTCCTTCTTCTTCATACTACTTCCTGGTGTTATCCTAATATGGTGGATAACTCAATTTTCTCCAAATCAAGGTTTTTAAACCTTGGTGCTATTATTTTGGGCCAGGTATTTCTTTGTTATTGGGGGTTGTCCTTTGCATTGTAAGATGTTTAGCAGCATCCCTGGTCTCCACCCTCTAGAGGCCAGTAGCATCCATCATACCCCTACCAGATAGGACAACCACAAATATCTCCAGACATTGCCACATGTATCTTTGGGGGCAAAATTGACTCTATTTAAGAACCATTGCCCTAGATAATGAACTACCTTTATATTTATTGTATTCGTCCTATCTTCTCCATGTTGGGTAAGATACTAATATCACTATATCCTACTGCATGGCACAGCACAAAGAACACCAATGATCCTTGTTCAAGACTGAGAGCTTGGGCGACTGTCAAACATATTGTCAGGTTGTTTGGTCGTAAGCAACAAAAACTATGATTAACTTAAGAAAAAACAGATCTGTTGGGAGCAGACTGGAAGAGTTATAGAAGAAAGGGGGATTTAGGAAACAGGGCCACTCCAAGGATCTCAGCAGCAGATATTGTGGGCTTTCCCTTGATTCCAACAGCCATCTGCCTTGAATTCTCTGTGTGATTCAAAGTTGTGGGAGACAGAAAGTCCAATTGGCTTTTTTTTTTTTTTTTTTTTTTTTTTTTTTTTTTTTTTTAGTGATGACCCTCTCTTAGCTTAGGGAAATAGTGGCAACATGGGAGGTAGCAGCATTGTCCAGTGGTTACCAGCCTCATGGAAACCAAATATGGGTACAGGTTTTTCCTAAGGGAGAGGTAGACACCAGTATCAGAAGAAGGGGAAAGAGTCTGGATGAGCAGAAAAAGATGTCTACATAGAGCCTGAGTTTCTGTATCTCTAGGATGGGGATGATAAAAATTGCCTTGCTTGTCTCACAGTATTCAAACGATCAAATGAGATGAATACGAAAACAGTAAATATCGAAGAAGAAGTCTGAGATGTCAGATATGAACATGACCCAGGGATTTGTGTTAATAAGATGCTGCCATACAATAAGGCAGGACTCTGGGACATGGTAGAACTTTCTCATTCCAGTGCATGGGTATAGCCAGAAGCTTTGGCGTCGGGTAGAGTTTTATGAGATTTGGGGCTTCTTGGGACACCTCTGGGAGTAATGAGGAGCATGAGAAACTTGCATCTGTTCTTTCCCTTCTTTGTGGCCCAACACGAGACCAGAAAAGTAAGCTGTAGGGAGGATATCATGCAAAGTAGTTCTTCTGTCCCTTCTGTTTGGAAAAAATGCTATCCCACCCTATTCTGTGTCCTTCCGTCTTGTGGAAAAGTATACAGGTGATGTTAGAGTACAATGAGAGATTTCTGGAAACATACGATTTAATCCCTTGGGGTTAAAAAAAAAAAAAAAAAAGGTAAAAATAAACACAAATGCCAACAGGAGAAAATTAATTTATATCTAACCCCAAATCCTGAAACCTATTGGAATCAAATGTATTCAAGAGAACAGGAGAAAGGGCTGGGGAGATTGTAGGATTGGAAGGCCGTGGCCTCTGTGGGCTGATTTTGGGTCAGTGCAGAATGGAGAATGTTTACCTGAAATCTATTTGGTGGGACTTACCAGGGAGTTCTATTATTTCTTGACAATGCTAAAATTAATAAATGAAAGTTCCTATTGTTGTTGTCTCTGAGGTAGGAGAGGTGCAAATAAAGCTAGCATCAGCTTTTCCCCAATCCTGAATGTATTTATATTCATTTGGAATGACCATTTTGATTCAATTGTGCTCTGTCACTCATCAGTAATCCCATCAATCCAACTGCGTGTATATAAACCTTGAGAGCTCTAGGGAGGATGTGCTTTGTTAAAAATCCATTTAGATGGGGCGCCTGGGTGGCGCAGTCGGTTAAGCGTCCGACTTCAGCCAGGTCACGATCTTGCGGTCCGTGAGTTCGAGCCCCGCGTCGGGCTCTGGGCTGATGGCTCAGAGCCTGGAGCCTGTTTCCGATTCTGTGTCTCCCTCTCTCTGTGCCCCTCGCCCGTTCATGCTCTGTCTCTCTCTGTCCCAAAAATAAATAAACGTTGAAAAAAAAAATTTTTTTAAAAATCCATTTAGCCACGGAGGCAGACAGGAGACCATCACAGTAAAACTGTGTGCATGGAACAGTGGCAAACATCACACTATGGGTATTTGATCAATTTGTTGTAGAGCCAACAATTGTTAAAGAAATCATGAACGAAAGAACAATTGTTAAAAGAAATCATGAATAAAAGACATTAGAGATTGGACCCCACTGAGGACTGAAGACGATTTCCCTAGCATTTTGATTCCTTAGACCGAGGTGGGAGGCTTCCTGAGGAAGAGAGAGTCCTGTCCAGTGAGAGTTGAGAAAACTAATATTGTCCATTTTATGGTCCATATCATTCATATCACACCTAGGTTACCAGGCTAATTTGGTCACCCACTGAGTGAATACCTACTCAGGGCCACTATGAACTAAGTACTAAGGACGCAAAAGTGGACAGAGTACCTGTCCTCATGGAGTTTATAGTCTCATGGAGATCAACACTAACCCAACAAATTGTTGTTTGAATGCACTATGATCTCTGTGGTAAGGGCTGTGGAAGAACAGGCACCTTTTGCTGTTGGAAATTATAATAGAGGAATGGCTCATTGACAGGTAAGGGGTGACCTCCCCAAGGAAGAGAGAATTGTACTGAAATCCAAAGTAAGTGTTGGAATTAACTAGGAGTAGAAATCTGGAAGTGGCGGTGGAGAGACAGGTCTGTACATCTGGGTCTCAAAGAGCGGTGCATATGTTGAGGGATTGGGCTAAAAGGCTAGTAGCATCAGGCCATGCAGAACCCTGTTGGCCAAGTACAGGGCTTTGGTCTTTATCCTACTGAAGGATGGTAAGCAGGAAATGACATGAGATTTACCCTTTGAAAAGGTCACGGAGTGCCACAGCAGGCTGGAGGTATGCGGGAACCAGGTTTGGACTCTAGAACCTCAGGAATCCAGGTAGACAAGAGACGTGCCAAGAACAATAAGGCAGTCCCAGCCTAGGTTGTGCAGGTGAGCACAGGAAGGAGGAGGCTGTAAGTGACTACTTTGGAGTCAGCGGCTGCTCGGGTCATGGACTACTTAAGTATACCTGCCCAGGAAGTAACCACAGGTGAGACTAGGAAAGTAAGTTTACCTGGTGGGAAAGGAGGTTTAAAAAGGAGTGCGGGTTTTGTCAACCTCCCTATTCTAATTCTTGACTCAGAGAAGCCACAGCCTGCCCCTCTTCTTTTCTTCTGAGGGACTCTGGGTTCCATTTACTGTGATTATTCACATGATTAAGTTTAAATCATTTTGCTGTCTTTTTTTTTTTTTTCTATTGGTTTCAACTGCTCACTGTTCTTTTTCCTCTTTTCTTGTCTACCTTTGGATTAGCTGAATATTTTTTTACTGTCTTCTCTTTGGCTTATTAACTATAATTCTTTGTTTTGTTTCCTTGGTGGTTACTTTAAGGCTTATGGTATGCATTGTAATTTATTGCAGTCTATCCGTATTAGAGTGGTATTAAGTCATATAAGAACTTTACGTCCATTTCTCTTGTCCTGGCATTTTTGCTTTTCTGTCATACATTTTCGTTTTACATGTGTTATAAACCATACTGCTTTGTTGTTTTTGTTTTCACAGTTATCTTTTAAAGACGCTTAACAATGAGAAAAAAAATAATATATTTACCCAGGAAGTTATTACTTTTCGTGCTCTTCATTCTTATATGCAGATCAACTGGTATATTTTTTCTTCTGCCTGAAGGACTTTCTGTAACATTTCCTATATTTTGCTGGTTATATAGCCTTCCTACTTTGGTATGTCTTAAGAAGTATATCACTTTTGCTTTTGAAAGCCATATTTTGCTGGTTGACATTGTTTTCTTTCATTACTTTAAAGATGTTGCACTGTCTCCTTAATGTATTATTTCCTACAAATAATCTGTAATCTTAAAAGGTCTTTGATCCTTTGTATTTGACATGTCTTTTTTCCTCTGAATGCTTTTAAGATTTTTATCTTGATTTATTATTGGCTTTGAGCAATTTGATTATGATGTTCCGTGGTGTAGTTTTCTTCATGGTGTGTGTGTGTGTGTGTGTGTGTGTGTGTGTGTGTGCATGCACGCAAGCATGTTTTGGGGTTTGTTGAGATTCTTGGATCTGTGGGTTCTAGTTTTCATCAAATTTGGAAATATTTAGCCATTATTTCTTCAAATACTTTTTTCGGTCTCTTCTTCTTTCCTCTCTTTAGGAGTCTCCAAGTATGCATATATTAGATTACATGAACTTTTCTCATGGTTCACTGATGCTCTGTTAATTGTCTAAGTTATCTCCCTGGGTTTTCTTTTAGAAAGTTTCTATGGTAATATCTTTTTTTTTTTTTTTAATTTTTTTTCAACGTTTTTTATTTATTTTTGGGACAGAGAGAGACAGAGCATGAACGGGGGAGGGGCAGAGAGAGAGGGAGACACAGAATCGGAAACAGGCTCCAGGCTCCGAGCCATCAGCCCAGAGCCCGACGCGGGGCTCGAACTCACGGACCGCGAGATCGTGACCTGGCTGAAGTCGGACGCTTAACCGACTGCGCCACCCAGGCGCCCCTATGGTAATATCTTTAAGTTCATTGATATTTGTTTCTGCCATGTCTAATCTGATATTAATCTCACCCAGTGTATTTTCCACCTCAGACATTGTAGCCTCTGGATGTTTAATTTGATATTTTTTTTTTAATTTTTTTTTTTCAACGTTTATTTATTTTTGGGTCAGAGAGAGACAGAGCATGAACGGGCGAGGGGCAGAGAGAGAGGGAGACACAGAATCGGAAACAGGCTCCAGGCTCTGAGCCATCAGCCCAGAGCCCGACGCGGGGCTCGAACTCACAGACCGTGAGATCGTGACCTGGCTGAAGTCGGACACTTAACCCTTAACCGACTGCGCCACCCAGGCGCCCCTAATTTGATATTTTTTATATCTTCCACAGCTCTATGTGACATTTGAACATGTGAATTATCATTGTAACAATTGTTTTAATGTCTTTGCCAGCTCTAATATTTATGTCAGTTGTGTGTCAATTTTGATTAATTTTTCTCCTCTTTAGAGGTTATATTTTTCTGCTTCTTTGCACACCTGGTAATATTTGAATGTATGCTAGGCATTGTAAATCGTATCTTATTGGGTGTAAGATTTTTTTTTATGTCTGTAAATTTTATTGAGCTTTGTTCTATGACAAATTTAGGTTACTTGGAAGTGTTTTGGCCCTTTGGGTCTTGCTTCTGATTTTTTTAGGTGGGACCAGAGGTATACTCTGTGTAGATTTAATTATTTCTCATTACTAAGGTTAACCTTTCTGTGTACTCTACTGAAGCGTTTTATAATCTGACTAGGAGAGACCTATCCGTGTGAGTACCAGGTGCTATTACCTCTAATCCTTTCAAGTAGCTTCCTAGCTTTAGAAAGTTTGAATACACACATGTGCTTACCAGTACTTAGCTGGTTGCATGAAGGGAAGGAACAGTGTGCAAGTCCAGAGTTCTCTCTCTGTGCAGGTTTGTCTTCCCTGGTGCTCTGTCTTGTGAACTGTAGCTGCCTTGGTCTGTCTGGACGCTCAGCTGTGTCTCCTCAGCTCAGAAACTCTGCCAGGCTCTGTCTGGTATCCCCAGCCTGTGCTGTGGCCTGGAAACTGTCTATAATACAGAGGAACAATCATAGGGCTTGCCCTATTTGTTTCCTGCTTCTCAGAGATCTGAGAGCTGTTCTTCACTGGCTGATGCCCAGTGTTTTGGAAACCATTATTTCCCATATCCATGTATTTTTTTTTGGTTAGTTAGGTTGGGAGGATAAATCCTCCCATTACTCTGTCTAGGTCAGGAGTGTAATAAGTTCCTTGCTGCAAAGCTTCAGTGTCATTCTATAGATGATGCAGAAGCATCAGACTTGGAGAAGTTAATAATCAGTCCTGGGTGCCCAGAAAATAGTACTGGTAGTGTTTGGAGGTGGGACCAGGGAAGAAGGTCAGAGGTGGGTAGGCTTTGCAGAGTTCTGATAACAGGCAGCGAACACTCAAGAAGGTATGAATTTGAGAAACCCTAAAATCCTCTATGGGAAATATCTATCCTAACATAAAAGGCAAAGGTCCAAGCCTACATATAGAAACATCACGTGAAGTATTATGTTAAGAATCTGCAGCATTCTCTGTGCCCTGACAACCCATACTGAAGGCTGCATTAAGGCAGAAACCGTGTTTTCCAAACATGAGGTACTTTAACACTCTTAGAACTAGAGAGTGAGGGACTCATCAGAAGCATCCCCGAGGACCCTGCCAATTCCGATGGCTGGGGAATCTGTGGGCTTATGTAACCTCAAAGGGCTTCCCGGTGGCTGCTCTTGTTTGGACAACATTTTAGACTATTTTCCATGAGAAATCATGATGTTTTATTCATGTGCATTTGTAAACGTTGTGAATAGCAGAGAATATTTTAGGGTTTTAGAAGGCAAATCTCCACATGTGCTTATCACAAAGCCTTTGAGTTTTCAAGTCACATTGGAATGATAATATTTTTCTTCCAAACCACAGTCCAAATCCAGCTGGGATCCTTGTATTTGAACATTGTGTTTCCCCAAGTTACTGGTATACTTAATGCTAAAATAATATATTTAAGATCATAAAATGGGGAATGAAAAAGCACAAGCCATGGTCGAACAAAATCAGTCTGGAGAAAACGTGTCCTTCCCACTTCAAAAAGCTGGGCTTAAATGCAACGACTTTAAACTTGCAGTGAGGGAATGCTTGTCCAAGAAACAAGGATGCAGAGAACATTGAGATTCCTGTTGGAGAAAGACCGTTAGTTATGTCTCAGCATTCATTGCTCGGCGGGGGGGGGAGGGGGAGGGGGCAGTTGTAGTCCTAAAGATGATCTCCCTGTGATCAGGGATGAGGACAGCAGAGAACAGTGGTGGGTGCCAGCAGCTGTGTGCCGGCTTCCTATCACTGTAGGACCCTGCGGCCAAAGCCACGCTTTTACGTAGAATTCCAGTAGGCTTTCAGAAATACATGCAGACCATCCTTCAAGGTTCCTACTGATAACCCCGTAAGGGAACTTCCCAGAAATATAAACACCCTTAGACACAAACCCTTTACAAAGGGAATGCGGACCACCAACAAAAATAGTTACCTTTCAGGAACTTAAATTCAAGAAAGACGAACTGATAATTTCTCAAACATTTAAATACAGTATAGCCACTGAATAGCTGATTTCATTTTGAAGAGGGAAAGGGGTGAATAAGGTGGTGGGAGAAAGGAGGAAGGAAGAATTATAGAGACCATGGTAGAACAGCAAATCCCAAACCTTCCTTTAGTGTGGTTACTGACAATATACGTTCGACACCATAAAACAATGAACACGTTGGCTACTTTAACAAGACTGTAGCAAAACTCTTATCCCTTGTGTGGTGCTTTTTTTTTTTTTTTTTTTTCCAACGTTTATTTATTTTTGGGACAGAGAGAGACAGAGCATGAACGGGGGAGGGGCAGAGAGAGAGGGAGACACAGAATCGGAAACAGGCTCCAGGCTCCGAGCCATCAGCCCAGAGCCTGACGCGGGGCTCGAACTCACAGACCGCGAGATCGTGACCTGGCTGAAGTCGGACGCTTAACCAACTGCGCCACCCAGGCGCCCCTTGTGTGGTGCTTTTTGACGCTGGTATGGTGAACTGTACCCCCTTCCTTTAACTGGAATGCTCTTCACTTCCTTTGCCATCCTTGCTGATGCCCTTGGGAGCATCATGTTTGAAGGCTGGCATGATGGCGGTAGAGTTTCCACTCAAAGTTACAAAGCTGGTGGGATCTGTAAGTCCAGTTGCCGGCCGAATATGGTTGAGTAAAAGGAGGATGTCACCAGGGGAATATAAACAGTGTAATCAGAACCTGGTTTCATAATTTTGTTAAATACCCAAATGAAGCCTGTTTCATACCAGATGGAGGATTTTAAGGATTAATGATTTTTTAAAACGGCTTTATAATTGCATACACTTATTTTTGATACAAATATGCTCTCTATCACGTGGATTAAAACTATCATTCAATTGCTTTCCAGTCTTCCTGTCAAGATGACAAATGACCCATATCAGAAAAGTACCAGCTGGCAGGGCTGTCAGCTCATAATTTCACCGCTACAGGAAGGGTGGTGGCAGCGGTTGCTGCTGCAGGGTCTTTGCCCCTCCAGGAATTCGATTTCTCTGTGGAAAATTATCCCCTAACATCCAATGTGCATGGGCAGTTGGAACAAGAAGCAATCCTCTTACATAATTGGTAGCGTTTAATAGAAACTGGCTGCCCTTCCAGTGGTTGGCTGTTCTTTGCGAGTTGTGTTAGCTGAGAAGAAAATGGAAATCTACAATTTCTGAGAAGCTGGAACTTAAGTCATCCTGTAAATGCGGGATTGGCCAAACCTATTACTGAGCAAAGCGGTGAGATTGTTTACAATTGGTTTCAGGTTTGAGTTTGGCCCAGGATGCAGTGGCTGTGGGCTGGGTTTCTGATACTTGAAGAGAAGAGAAGCCTGTTCGGTACCACCTCTAAGGCTGCGTGTTATAGGATGGAAAGACACAGATTCATTCTCTTTGCAGGCCCCTCAGAGACAATGAACTTTGCTGGGTCCCCCAGGAATCTTCCTTTTCTTGGTTGGCTGAGCACTCTCATGGGAAGTCTCTTGGCACCCCAACCCATGATCTGTAATTGTCATGAATGAGAAAGGTGAATCCTGTTCTCTCTCATGTACACACACACATACCCATTGGAAGCATGTTCTTACTGCCTCTTATGACAACATGGAGAAGAGTCAGAGAACTTGGAAGATGTCCCAGAAAGCAGTTAGGACAAGGGCTGGCTAACTTTTTCTAAAAATAAAGAAGTGGTGTAGTTGAGTTCCAATAAAACGTTATTTATAGAAACAGGTCACAGCTGGATTTGGCCCACGGGCCTTGGGTTTCCTATCCCTGGCTAGCCCTAGGCCCCAAATAAGGAAACTGAAAGTCAAAATGATCAACCTGGTCACATTGCTAGTAACAAGTCCAGATTTCAGGCACCTGAGACCCAATCAATTCCATTCCCACTGTCTTATACAACACTTTTTGTTCTTTAAAAAAATTTTTGTTTTCAACGTTTATTTATTTTGGGGACAGAGAGAGACAGAGCATGAACGGGGGAGGGGCAGAGAGAGAGGGAGACACAGAATCGGAAACAGGCTCCAGGCTCTGAGCCATCAGCCCAGAGGGGTGAATAAGGTGGTGGGGCTCGAACTCACGGACCGCGAGATCGTGACCTAGCTGAAGTCGGACGCTTAACCGACTGTGCCACCCAGGCGCCCCAACACTTTTTGTTCTTAAAGCCAACCCTCTTCCCTCTGGAGAGCTCGACAGGTACAAGGGATGAATTTTCAACTTACATTCGGCACTGCCACCTGCATGCTTGTGGCTCTGGTGCCAGGTGCGTGCCATGTGTTGGAGGCTAGGCTGTGTCGGGTTGCAGCACAGCCTTCAAGGGAGACCAAGTGCCAGAAGGGCAACTCTAGAGTTCCCCCTTCCTGGTGAGTAGGAGCTAATGCTCTAATACACACCTCATTCCTGCTTATATAGACCAACCTCAGAAGCCCCCGATTAATTTCTAAAGATCATGTGGCAAATTCCTGCAGAGAGATAGTTCTACCTTCTAATGGAATTAGCAATATTCAGAACACTTTTATGAGCCTTCTTGCTTGCTTCTTATCTAATACACTCCAACACCACCCCCAGAACCTCATCACTCAGTTGTTTATTCCTTTTAGGTAGTCAGACTTGTTTATCTCTATACCTTTACTCTTATTTTTTCTTCCAAATTTTTATTTAAATTCTAGTTAGTTAACATACAGTGCAATATTGGTTTCAGGAGTGGAATTCAGTGATTCATCAATTACATACAACACCCAGTGCTCATCACAAGTGCCCTCCGTAATATCCTTCATCCATCTAGCCTGTCCCCCACCCGCCTCCTTCCATCAACCCTCAGTTTGTTCTCTATCTTTAAGAGTCTCTGATGGTTTGTTTCCCTTTCTCTTCACCCCCCCCATACGTCATCTCTTTTGTTTCTTAAATTCCACATATGAGTGAAATCATATGGTATTTGTCTTTATCTGACTGACACACACACACACACACACACACACACACCACATCTTCTTTATCCATTCATCAGTTGATAGACTTTTAGGCTCTCTCCATAGCTTGGCTGTTGTTGATAATGCTGCTATAAACATCAAGGTGCATGTACTGCTGTGAATCTGTATTTTTGTATCCTTCGGGTAAATACCTAGTGCAATTGCTTGATTGCTCTACACCTTTCCTCTTTCTTTAGCTTGGCTCGTGCTTCAATTATTTTACTCTTGTCTCATGAATCACACTTTTCTGATTTTGAATCAGTAGCCTAACTTTGTATGGACTATTCTCTGGTAGAATTTGAAGTAGAATTTTGAACTGGAAACAACTGTAGGGAAATATACAGAAGTCCAAATCTTCTTTCTACATTTTGTCTCATGACAGACTGAAAAATATTTTATTAATTTAAGAATTTGCAGATAAAATGAATGCCAGGATTCAGTTGGCCCATTTGATGTCTCTTTCAGCATGAGATAAAGGAGACTGAAATGTCATTAGAATTAATTCTGCTAACTTTTTTAGGGATCGTTTGGTCATAAAGAACAGACACGTACCCATGCTAACTTTTAAGCAAAGATCAAAATGGAGTTTACTGGAAGAAAATGGTGCAAACCACAGAAGACCAGCTGGGTGTCTACAAGGACCCAAACTACTAGGACCTGGCCTGTGGGGGCCAAGATCACCATCTGCATCTTTTTGGGGCTCTGGCTCTTGTCTTCTCATATCTCTGCAGTTTAAAAAGAAACTAGAAGCATTCAAGTCTTCAGCTCAGGTCTCCAACTCTGAGTCCCATCCTCTGTGCTCTTTACCAGTGTCCACTACACTGGGCTTTGCAGGAGTAGCACAGGGCATCTCCAGATAACTCAAAAATATCCAAAACAATGAAGATGCTAACTGTCTGGAGAACCCCTTCATCATTTCCCTTAGCTTCATATGTCAGGGCTCTATGTAAGAGAAGCATTTGAAAAAGGGGTTCTACTCTCTATTTTGTGCTCCCATAGAATCAGTACTGGGAAGAATTGATCAAACAAGAAAACATCAAGAACTCTAGTTTATAGGGCTTTTTTTTACTGTTATACTTTATTTAGTGCAAATGAGGAAGTTGTCTTGTTTACCTTTAGAATGTGTTTCCTTTTAGTTTCTTAGGACAAGAGTCCATTAGTTTTCTGGCTCTCTAAATGTGGGACAAAACGTTGACTAAAGCAGGGACCAGCAAATTATGGCCCTTGGGCTAAATCCAATAGCTATCTGTCAATAAAGTTTTATTGGAAGACAGCCATGACCATTCATTTACATATTGTCCATGTCTACTTTTGGGTGACAATGGCTAAGTTGAATAGTTGTGACAAAGGCTATGTGGCTTACAAAGTCTAAGATATTTACTACCTGGCCCTTTACAGAAAGCTCATTGATCTCTGGACTAAGGAGATATAAAACAAGAAAAATTTTTACTTCCGTATATCACAGAACAATGTCTCAGATGTCTGTGAAGCCAAAAGACTAATGGTGTAAATCTACAGGGAGGAAGCCATGTAGCCAACATCTCAACTTCATGGTGAAATCTGGCCATGGACTTGTTTCAGGAGTATTAGTAAACCAGGGTCTGCCCAGGTGATGTGCTAGATCAAATGTTTTCAAGTACAGGTTGCAGTTCAAATAGTTTGACAGGAAATAAATAAGCTATAGGGGAGTGTGAATTACAACCAGATTCTGGGTGTATGTTATTGGAACATCACAAACTATGGGTTGAATAGTATCCTCTCATGCCTTGCTGGAGCTCTTGAGTGTTCCAAGGTAAAATCTGACAAAAAGTAAAAAGAAAATATGTACTTGACAGGTAATGAGAATACAACTTTTAGGTGGCACACTGGATGATTCAGAAAAGAATTTTTATATTTTTATTTTGAGTATTAAGGAACAAAACTTGCTTGAGGTTGGCAGGAAAAAGCTGTGTTGGTTTCCATGACAAAGTATAGCCACTGCTTCTCTTCTGTGTTGTCCTTTGAAGATGCTGTTGGAGCAAGTGGACTATCCAATGGCATCTCTAAGGGAATATATAGCCTGAGTCACCCGTTCCTTCTGGTACCTGGTCAGCACCCCCAGTCTCTTACCTAAGGGGAAGCTTTCTCCTTATCCAATTTACATCTTCATTTTAACCTGATTTTAATGTGCCTTCATTTTAACCTGACAGACTTCCCATCTTATTAGGCATTTTTTTCCAAATGTCTCTTTATCATGTAGTTTACCGTTTTAACTGTGTTCTAGTTCTGATTTTAATATTTGAATAAGTTAGCTCTTTGTGTCCGTAATATCAATGATAATGATATTAGTTATAGCCTGGTATTCATCTATCAAACACCTCTTTATGAGCCAAGCATTTGAAATACTTTATCTCATTTGACCCTCATATCGGCCCTTGGGACATGAATATAACTATAATTTTTATTTTACAAATGATAATGAGGCTTAGGGAGATAAAATAATTAATGTATTCATGCATTCAACAAATATATACTTACGACCTACATGTGCCTGGTAGGCACATGTAGGTCGTAAGTATATATTTGAGCAAATAGTCATGAAGCATGAGCTCGTACTCGAGTAGAGGAGGCAGATAATAAAGAAATGAAACAAACACGTAATTCCAAAGTAGGCTGAGGGATCAATAGGAAAGAACAGGGTGAAGGACAGCAAGAGGTCACAATTAGCATGTGGCTGCCTGGTTCCTAAGTTTATCCAAACTCAAGCCTATCTCTGAGATCTCTGTTCTTGAATACCTCCCTATCGTTCCTCCCTCAGTGAAACATGCTAGCCTAGAGTTGGGTGGGATTTTGAGATCCCCTTGGTCCTGCCTAATTATCTTGTAAGGTGAATTTCTCCCTTTTCTGTTTTTGTCCCTTTCTTCTCTGGGTATGGAGACCCCACAGTCTTTCCCAGAAGACTTTTTCTACTATTTTTTTTCTTTCTCGTTTTTAAACAGATGAGCAAGTTCCTTCCGTCTGTTTACATTATTTTATTCCTAGCAGGGAGTGTAAGGTATTTAATTCAACTCAGCAAGAATTCAAGATGCCTGGGGCTTAGCAGAGTGCTCTCCACCAACATTTATTGAATAAGTGAATGGACTAGGCTTAAAAGAAAACACATTTAAACCAGACAGGATCCCTGTCCTCAAGGAGTTGACCACTGGCTGAGCAGACTGAACCAGAAACAGCTCCTTATAGTTTAAGGCAGGAAGAAGCAGGCATTGATGAGGTCCACATAAAGTGGCTCTCCAAAATTTCTGCTCTGCAAAATTCCAAGAGATGGGGTTTGTTTTATGATTCCATTAAGAGCTCCCTTCAATGGTCAGCACTGATCTGTAGCTCCTCCGTGAATTGTGTCTAATGATCTTTTGACTCAAAAGGAGGACAATTTTTTTTTTCTTCAAAACTGAGATAAGGCTCTGCAAGTCTTTGTCCAGGATGGATTTGACAGCCCTGTTCCCAGGGGCATACATTTGTTAGGGTGACATTGATGGCAGTAGTGAGCAGAGAGGTGATGGAAAGGGAGTGTGTACGTGTGAGACTTATTCAGCTATGGGCAATCGATTTAGTTATACGGTCGGTGTCCCCAGAGGCAGGGATTTCCATTTGCCACAATCAGCACCCCAAGGAAGGGGATGGATAGCTGCGGCTGAATGTGTTATTTACGACCTGGACCACAGAAAGCTCATTCCGTCGTGGGAATGTGTGTTCCCTTTACTCCAGCTCTGCAGAACTCTCTGACATTCTCAGGCCGTGAGCTCTTCTCTACACGAGCTTGTATTAATTTCCCAGGGCTGTTGGAACAAATGGCTGCAAACTGGGTGGCTTGGAACAACAGACATTTATTCTCCCAAATCTGAAATTAAGTGTCAGCAGGTGCCTGTTCCTCTAGAGGCACTTGTGGATGACCCATCCTTGCCTCTTCCAGCTTTTCCAGAGGTTGCTGGCAGCCCTTGGCCTTCACCTTATAGCTACACTTCTCCAGCCTCCTTCCCGGCGTGCCTCTGTGTCTTCACATCTGTCTCTTGGTGAGGACACCAGTCATTGACCTTAGGGCCCAACCACCTCCAGTATGACCTCATCTCGCTCGTATCTTCAGAGACTCTGCAAAAGCGATCATAGTCACAGGTATTGTGGGGTAGCACTTGAACATATATTTCTGGGAGACACAATACAACCCACATGCCCCTTGCTCCTCTGAAATGGACCTGGAATCTGAACGCTTCTCATCATCTCCGGGGTGACCACCCTAGTCCCCACCACCATCTTCTCTCTCCCCGGTGAACTGCAAGCCTCCTGAAGACTTGCCTGATTCCTCTCCCACTCCCCTCCATCCACTCTCTGCCCCGCAGCCAGGGCAAGCTATCCGAAATACAGATCACAGTGTTTCCTCCAGGGCCTGAAAACCAAAACAGAACCACCACCCCAAGTAGCCCTGCAGTGGCCTCCTGCTGATGCTGGAGAGGAACCAGGTGCCAAGGTGGCCTCCTGTCGTTCACTGCTGCTGCCTTCCGCTGCTCAGATGCCCCGAACTGCCTCCTGCCTCTGGTCTTGGGCCCCTGCCGTGGCCTCTGCATGACCTCTGTAAGTCAGGCTCCATGTTCTGGATCTCATTTCATATGGCACCTTCAGGAGAGATCTAGAACATTCATCCTGCCCCCGACTCCCCATCGGCTCCTCTCATCTTTCCAATGCTTGCTTTTCCTCACAGCAGTTATAACGGCTGCATCGTCTTGTTGATTTACTTAGATGTTGGCATCTCTGCTTCCCACTAAACTGTCGATCCCATCAGGCTGTAGCCTGGTCTCTATGTCCCTTCGTGTCCCCGGTGCCTGGACAGCGTCTGGCAAAAGCAGGTGCTGGAAATTATCCGTTGGGTGACTGAACAGAGGAACGAGCTGTGACTTTTTCCTCACAAAAGGGCCTTTCAAGTAGCTGGCGATGTTTGGTTTTCTGATTTTCTAGACAGGAAGATCAAAAGAAGGCAATGAGGGAGGAGCGGGTGATGTGAGAGGGGAGCAGAGGACCCTGTTGGTGAGGGAGGAGTCCAGGGATGATCCAGAAAGCACCGCCAGAGGGGTGCCTGGGTGGCTCAGTCGGTTAAGTGTACGATTTCAGTTCAGGTCATGATCTCAAGGTTGTTGAGTTTGAGCCCCACGTCGGACTCTATGCTGACAGCTCCAAGCCTGGAACCTACTTCAAATTCTGTGTCTCCCTCTCTCTCTGCCCTTTCCCTGCTCATACTCTGTCTCTCTCTCGAAAAATAAATAAAACATTAAAAAAAAAAAAAAGCTCTGCCAGCGCTCACACGTGCAGCGGATGGCGGGGGGGTCATTTCATGGGGGAAAACATGGCTGACCTCCCAACAACCCATGAAAACGTGTGCACAGTGAAGCTGCAGGAGCAGCAGGGACCGCGACCTGCCTGCTCCTGTCCCCACCTCGTTCTTGCAGTGACCCCCTCTTCTGGCCGGTCATCCCATGTCTTCCTGGTTTCCCCTTGAATTGCTCTGTAGGATTTCCAGCCTCTGTGCTGGGTGGGGGGGCTCCCTCTCCTCACTGCCCAAACCACCAGTCCCTGAGGGGCTCTCTGTCCCTTGTCCTGTGTGGAGCTGCAGGGAAAGGCCCATCCCCCCCGCTCTACTGATCACGGCAGACATGCACGTGACCCTTTCTCTGCTCCAGGCACTTGATAAACTCCCCACATTTCACCAAGTCACAGACCCCTTCCTCCCTCTCCACCTCTTAACATCCTGTGATCCGTGACGTGGTAAAGCCGGTGAAATCCAGCCTTCAGTCCTGCCAGAAGCCCTGTGAGGAGGGCACGATCACTGTCTCGCTTAGGGAAGGGGCACAGGGAGTCGATGTAACTTCCAGTATGTGGTACAGTGGCGATCGGGCCGGAGACCAGAGCCCAAGCTCTTCACGGTCACATTTTCTGCCTCACCTGGGCACCAGGTCACACCGTTATCTGCCCCTCCATCCTGTCTATCTTTGTGAGGCAGAGGCCTGTGAGTGAACACCTGCACACAAGCTCTTTCATCCTTCATAGTCCAACAAAAGGCCACCTTGAATATCAACTTGGGCAGGTACTTGGAATGGCCACTGCGTCACCTGTTCCACAAATGCTCTGGCTTTGAACCCCAATTTAGCCTTTCCTGGAGACCTTACCTGTAAGCCCAGCACTTTTAGATGCGAGTAAAGGATCCCTTGACTGCAGTGACTTCATAAGAGGATATCCATTTTCTCACCTACCTAGAAATCCAGGGTCCTATCCAAGCTTAATCAGTGGCTTTGTGATGCTTCCAAATGCTCAGGTACAGCCATCCTCAGGGTGCGGCTCCCCTCGTTGGGGGTCGTGACTATGTACAGAAGAGAAGAGAGTCTTTATTTCCTTCTTGTCTCTTTTTATTTGGATTCCAAACAATAAGACCTCCAATAACCCTCCCCACCCCCACCTATTCCTAACACACCCCAGAATGTTCCATTGGCCAAGCTTGGGTCACCTGTTTAGACTGTAGCTGCAAGGCAGTCTGGAAAAACTAGTGCCTGGCCGTATCAGCCTGGATAGTGACTTGTGATAAGCTAGCACAGTTTTGTACAGTCATGGATGTTCAATGATGTTGAAATTGATTTCCCAGAAAGGTTTAATCGAGCTCATTATTCTCAAGATAAGCAGACAGGAAAATAGGCTATATATTTTAGAAAGCATTCACTTCTTCATGCTTAAAAATAAACTTTTCATCTTTGTCAGTTTTCTGGGAAATTCTTTACGTAGAACCCCTCATCCTCTGGCAATTTCACATCAGTTAGGTATTATGGTAAACGAGTAAGTTGTTCTTCCAATTGGCCAATCATACCAAAGAAATCCTGGTAAGTGGTTACAGATTTCTGAGCTCTGACAAATTTATCCAGTCTGGTCAATTCTCAAACAGACTTCATGGATTGCTTTTAAGGCTTCTCCATTTTCTCCTTTCTTTTAAAGATTTTTTCAGGCAGCGTAGAGAAAAATGGATAAAAACTGAAATTTAAGTAATGCCCAGACATTTTTGCTCTGGATGGGGTATTGGTGGAATGAAACACTTGAGACTCATGGTTTCAGAGAGTTTTGGGCTTATTCTTGGGTGGTTGAGTAAAACATGTCCATTTTTCTTGTGATTCTTAGGTGCCCATTAGCAAGTTGATAGAACCATTATGTTTCAGGGAATGCATATCAGACGTTCAGAAGTAGTTGCATTGTTTAGATGAATGATTAGTAGTTCATCAACAATGCTTACTATTTACATGACCTTGAGTATTTTTTCTTACAAGTGAGGAAACTGAGGCCCAGAAGACTCATTTGAAATCACAGGTGGTTGGGGCGCCTGGGTGGCGCAGTCAGTTAAGCGTCCGACTTCAGCCAGGTCACGATCTCGCAGTACGTGAGTTCGAGCCCCGCGTCAGGCTCTGGGCTGATGGCTCAGAGCCTGGAGCCTGTTTCCGATTCTGTGTCTCCCTCTCTCTCTGCCCCTCCCCTGTTCATGCTCTGTTTCTCTCTGTCCCAAAAAATAAATAAAAAACGTTGAAAAAAAAATTTAAAAAGAAATCACAGGTGGTTACTGGCAGAAAATCATGAACTTAACCAAAGCACACTACTATGCCCCCACCTGGCTGGAACTTTTAATGAGCATTGTAGTGTAATGACTTCTTTGCCCTTTCTCTCATTTCCTTCTTGTGTTCTGTCTGGAAATTCATGTGAGAAGCAGAAACACTATGACCTAAATAATATTTAATCATGAATAAGAGTCATAGTGGCCTCCTTATCTGTAAACTTGTTTTCTTCTAACCTTTATAAACGTACTGCCCAGAATAACTGAAGGTCTGGATGGGCCTGTACAATCACATTTAGTTACCTTTGTGACCTTCTCCTCAAAATTCTTATAAAGGCACATTTTCTAAGCATTGTGTACAGGGAATGTGTACGATATAAGATTTCTGTCAAAAAGCACTCAAATAGTCTTTAAACAATTGATATTCAAATATGAACTGTTTAGGATCATAAATATTTACAAGGCTGACATTTGATAATTTTTTATGAAAGCTGAGATAACACTTCAGCTTCCACTTAAGGATTTGGAGAGAAAGTTGCCTTTGCTTTTTGGAGGTAAATGTGTTTGTAGTAGCCTTTGTTATTGATTGCCTCGTTGGTAATTTTCTTCTGTCTTAAGGCAGACACAAATGTCATTAACATCTCAGAAAAATGTGCCGGTAGAAGTCCCCCAAGGTCAGCTGAAAATCTTATTCATTCTCGTAGCCCCGGCAGCATTCAGTGCTCTATCTAGTTAGCAAAAATGTGTGTTGAACCCCTGCTATGGGCCAGGCCCTGTGCTTCACTCTGGAGATAGCGATGAGGGAGACACATTCCCAAACTCTCAGACTTCATGGGCCTCAGCATCCAACATAACGTTGACCACATCCCATTCAATACTTATCAAAGTCAGCAAAGGAATGAAAGCTATTTTTCCTTTGGTTGTAACTTCGTTAGCAGGATATCACTTACACAAGTAAGATGAAGCTCTGTGATCCTCAGGTGCATTATCCAATGCTTACTACTCACCAGGCACTATCTTACCTTATTACCTATCCGTACAATAACTCTAGGAAGAAAGTAACTGTTGGTTACATCCCCATTTTGGAGACCACAATTACAGGCCCAGAGAAGTTATATATACCTGGGCCAAAGTCACGGAGCTAGCAAGTAGCTAAATCGAAACCCAGGTAGTCTGACTTCTGAGTTATTGGCCACTGTACTGTGCCACCTTCCATTTTATCTGCTGTGTTCTCTTTTCGCTCATTGGCCAGCTGCTCTCGTCAATTTTTGACCATGTATTTGCAAACCTGTGTTTTCTCTTCTCCTTTGTGTTGTGGCTGGGTGCTCAATTGCTGAAGAGGCCTGGAGAAGGTTCAGCAGGAGAGGTATATGAGCAATAGATCCCCTCCAAGTCCTGCTGGAGAAAGCCTTGATCTGGATATCTGCCTCTCTGTTGAATGGGACCTGGTGATTTTAGAAGTTTTTAAAAAATGTTATTTATTTATTTTGAGAGAGAGAGAGAGAGAGAGTGCGCGACTAAGTCTCAAGTAGGCTCTGCACTGTCAGCACAGAGCCCAGTGCGAGGCTCAATCCCACAAACCATGAGATCATGGCCTGAGCTGAAATCAGGAGTCAGACACTTAACCAACTGAGTCACCCAGGCACCCCAGGACCTGGTGATTTTAAAGGAGCATCATAAAGAATGGGAAGCCAGGGTGTGCTGAGCCAATTGCTACTGGCTGGTTTTCCAACTCTGCATCTAGTGGCTTCCTGTAGTTTGAAATTGGCCATAGTAGGAGTACTTACGCCATGGAAACTGGTAAACTGTACAGATTATGCCCTCCCCTCAACTAGAGCCAGTAGTTAGATGTTTACTAGCACACCCCTGGAGAAGACTGAAAGTCACCAAAAATCAGTTTAGATTCAATTTCTTTGCAACCAGCAAGATGTCCCTGCTCTGGAGGCAGGCTCCCGGATCCCAGCCACAGTCACTCCCTGGGTCCCCTTACCCATCCACACTGTTCTCCTCTGCCTTCTCAAATTCCATTCTGAAGGCGCCTCCATTCTTTCCATCTCCATCCCAATGCTTCAGCCCACTTATGGACTCCCCTCTAGACGGTAGTAACAGCTTCCTGACTTGTGCCTCTGGACCAAGTCTTGTTCTAACTAGCAACTGTCAACCCCCTGCTTAACCAAGGGGGTGGGGCTGTGATCTTTCTAGAACACAGGTTCCATCTATGGTCAGTCAACTATATTAAAAGACCTTAGTTTGTTGTTGAAACCTTTCCAAATTGGCTCCTGCTCTTTCTGTCCTGCTTCACCTTGGGCCGTTCCTCTAGTCTACCCTACATTTCAGCCTCACTGAGCTCTGCTGATGGAAGGAGTCACTCTAAATCCCTAAAGGATTTTGCGCAGAGCGTGATAATCCCACTCATCCCATTAGGTTGAAATCTGTGTATTCCCGTACCTTCATCTGGTCTGTGTGGTCTTTGAGTACCAGGAAGATGTCTTACTCAACTTGGTCACTGTTATAGATATCTAGAGGTTTGTTTACGCATTACCACTCCTTCATCTTTTGGGGGGAACTGTTTATCTCACCCCTACTCCTGTACCGTTTCTGTGGTTCTATGGGGCAGCCTCTTTGAACCTATAGCCAAGACCTTGGCTCAAGATGGACGAAGCAGGGTCTTCTCTGATATCTCAGAACTAGAAGAGAGTAAAAAAATGGAGAGAGCAAGCTCCCTTTCTTGATGCTGGGATGTAACATGTCCTGTTCCACGAACTGCTGGCAGTCATATTCTGAAGTGTGCATCCAGGATAAAGGAACCCCATCTTCAGTGGAAGACACAACCTGCTGATGTAGAGCCAAGCATAAATGAGAAGCTGGGAAAGAGGGATTGCTGGCTGGGGTCTGTTCTCGAGGTTGGGCTCCCCTTAAAGTGCTATGATACCACGGTGCCTTTCTAATAAACAGACATGTTTGTTTAAATTAGTTTGGGTTGAAATTCTCTAGCAACCTTGATGAGGTAGACGGAATAATTCCTGCCCCAAGATAGCTATGTCCTAATCCTTGGAATCTGTGAATATCTTACATTACACAGCAAAGGGGAATTACAGAGCAGATGGAATCAAAGTTGCTAATCAATTGATTTTTTTAAGTTTATTTATTTGTCCTAGAGAGAGACAGAGGCAGAGAGAGAGAGAGAGAGAGAGAGAGAGAGAGAGAGAGAGAGATTAAGAGAGAAATAGAGGATCCCAAGCAGGATGGATCCCAAGCAGGCTCCACACCAGCAGTGTGGAGCCAGATGTGGGGCTTGAACTCACGAACCCCGAGATCACGACCAGAGCCAAAACCAAGAGTCAGACGCTCAACTGACTGAGCCACCCAGGCACCCCAACTAATCAACTGATTTTAAGATAGAGAGATTATGCTGCATTCTGTGAATGGACCCAGTGTCATCACAGAGGTCCTTCAAAATGGAAAGGGGAGACAGAAAAGGAGGTCAGAATGATGTGAGTAGGATTCCACTGGGCATTGCTGACTTTAAAGACAGGGAAAGAAACCACGAGGACACAGGCAGCCTCTACAAACTGGAAAAGGCAAGGGAACAGATTCTCCCTGAAAGTCTCCAGAAGGAACGCAGCCCTGCATTCCTTGATTTTAGCTTTATAAGAACCACGTTGGACTTATATCTATAAAACTGTAAGACAATAAATACATTTGTGTTCTTTTAAGCCACTAAATTTGTTACAGCAACACTAGAAAACTCATTCTCTCTAGCACCCTTATAATCACTGAGAACATCTCTACTCTCAGTACCTCAAACTTTAAAATTCCTTTCTCTGAACCCTTGTTTCCATTTTTTTTTTGCTCTGTGTTCTTAGCATGTTCTTTAACTATTCTTTATGATCTTTAGTCTCTGCACACACATATTTTATTTTCTTTGTGCAAATCTTCTGGCCGAGTTGTTAGCATATGGAGAGGCATCCAACAGAGTAACAATAGTAAGAGTGGTTTCACTAGTAGTAGACCAAAGGGTTCTTTACCTCTACAGGACCTAGAAAAATGCTTCTAAGTTATTATTTAGGAAAACTTTGTGAAATTGAATTAACGTGTTGACCAAAACCTGCCCCCACCCCCCAAAAACCCAAAATACATACACACACAAAACACTAAAAACAAAACAAAACAAAACACCCACCACCCATAAAAACAATTCCTTAAAATTTCTGGCAAGTATTAATTAAAAAAAAATTAGAAATAGTAATTAAAACTGGTCAATCCCCCCTTTTAAGAGTAAATTATAAAACAGCATCACCATAAATGCCTTATATCTCCTGCGAATTACTTTTTGAGAATTCAGACGTTTGATCTTTATCTTTTCTCTCTGGCTTTTCATCTTTAAATACGAAATATACTGGTTTCAGTCTTGTGATGTTTCAGTGACAAAGTGAAACACTAGGTTTCTTAAAGGATGAAATGAACCATGAGTATATATCAATTGTTTAATTAAAAACTCCCAATTTATATTCAGCTGACCAAGTTGTATGTCTTTAAGATCTTCATATTGATTTTAATTTTATATTTGTCAATATTTTAAATGAAAAAGATACCCTTTGGCTCAAGAGATTTTGTAGCCTTTCCTTCTCTAGGGTTTTCATTGCCTCCTGAAGCCCATCTCAAAGATCTTTGTCATTAGTGTGGGACCGTCCTATAAGAGCTTGCGAAAACTCAGAATATGATTAAATGTTGTAAATTCAGGGCTCTGCATGAGCCTGCTATAGATGGGTTTAGCTTAATGTGCCTGGGTTTTCATGAACAGATCACTGAAATGAAAGGGCATATAGTGAAGTTTGCAGCCAGGCTTGGGGGCTGGGACTCAGATCTCAGTTCAATGCA
Source organism: Puma concolor (assembly GCF_028749965.1). NCBI lineage: Eukaryota > Metazoa > Chordata > Mammalia > Carnivora > Felidae > Puma > Puma concolor. The sequence continues at coordinate 77,621,650 of NC_141677.1, forward strand.
ATTTGTGATCTTAAGCAAATTATTTGACCCTTCGGTTTTACGTTATTATTACTATTTTTTTTTTTTATCGTGGGATGCTTCTAGTATGTAAGAATAATATGGCAAACTCACCATCTATCTTTAACAAATCTTAACATTTTGCCATATTTGCTATGGGTCTTTTTTTTTTTTTTTTTTGGTCAGAAATAAAATATTGTGGATCTCTGTAAAACCCGTCTCCTCCCCCTCCCCCACCCTAGTTCTTTCCTTCTCTAGTCAATAACTTCTGTCACGAAGGCACTGAGTGTCATTTTTATGCTTTAGACAATCTTACATGTTTTTCAGGTCTGAATAAATGGTATCCTCCTGTGCATATAATTTTTCAACTTCCTTCTTTTATATAATATTTTGTTTTTGAGGCTTATCCATGTCAATGTAGCTCTTATATATTCATTTGAAATGCTTTGCCATTTTCTGTTATACAAATATATGACAGTTTATTTTTCCATTCTCCTTTCAATGGATTCTGAAATTGTTTCTAGTTTTTCACTTTCAGAAAAAAATGCTGCAGCAAACATTTTTCTACATGACCGAGGGAGAGGGTTTCTAGGCTAGGAGAATAGCTATGGAATTGTTAGGACTTAGCACACATACATCTCAAACTTTCCCTGATCTCGTCACATTGCTCTCCAAAATGATCGGCATAGTGGCTGCTGTGTAAGTCCCGTTTCTTCACATTGCCACTGGTCCAGTGGTCCCCCAAACCAGCCCTTGGTTCAGTGATGTCCTAGAAGGACTCACAGCACTCAGAAATAGTTTCTACTCCTGGCTATGGTTTATTACAGGGAAAGAAAACAAAGCAGGATCCATACAGAAAAAGGGCACAAGGGACCAATTCTGGGGACAGCAGGTGTGAGCACCCAGAAGTCCTCTCCCAGTGGAACTGTACAGGATGTGCTAATTCCTTTGACACCTAATGGTAGCAATAGGTATGAAGTATTATGTGTCCAGGGAAGGCCTAAGGGTCTGGAGATTTTAATGGAGGTTGATCGTAGAGGCACATGTTGCCTTTGTGACTAGCTCTAGTTACTGAAACTCCAGATCTGCAGAAGGGAAGTAGCTGTTCACCAAAAATCACAGGGTCTGCACAAATTACCTAGACAGCTGGTGTAGCATGGTTAGAGTATATAAAATGTCTTATCACTTAATATCATAAAGATTCCAATAGCTCAGTTCCCAGGGACCAGCCAGAGGCTAGACCCGCAAGCAGGCCCTCCCCAGAATGTGTAAGATTTAGGCAGTCAGGCCTGCTGAGTTAATTTTTCTGCACACTTGCCAACTTGATATTTTCATGCTAAACTTTTAGTCAGTTTGAGGGGTGTGAAATAGAATCTCATTAGTATTGTAATTTGCATTTTCTTGATTACAGGTGAGACTGAGTGAGTTGTCTGTTCTTCTGTGAGTTGTTCATTTTCAGTAGCCTTTCTTTTCCCCATTATAGTTTTGGTCTTTTCCTTATTGACTTGCAATTCTTTCCACATTTTGAATATTAATCCTATGGTGGATGCGTGTTGCAAGTATCTTTGCCCCATCTATAAATTGACTTTCTCTTATACTCCCAGGTTTTTAAAAAATTTTTTTAAATGTTTTTATTTATTTTTGAGACAGAGAGAGACAGCATGAGCAGGGGAGGGTCAGAGAGAGAAGGAGACACAGAATCCGAAGCAGGCTCCAGGCTCTGAGCTGTCAGCACAGAGCCCAATGTGGGGCTCAAACTCATAGACCATGAGATCATGACCTGAGCCGAAGTTGGATGCTTAACCAACTGAGCCACCTAGGCACCCCACTCCCAATTTTTTGAGTTATTTTTTTATGAACTTGTGTTGAATATTATTGAATGATGTTTCCTTATTCACTGATGTATTCATTTCTTGTGGCTGCTGTGACACATTACCACAGACTTGATGACTCAAAGCAATGGAAATTCATTCTCCTCCTCCAGTTTTGGTGGCCAGAAGTCTGAAATTAAATTGTCAAAAAAATAATAGTAAATAAAAATAAATAGTCTGCAGGGTGGGTTCCTTCTGGAGGCTTTACAGGATAATCCATTCCATGCCTCTCTCCTATCTGCAGTATTTGCCAGAAATCCTTGATCTTCCTTGGCTAGTAGCTGCATTACTCTAATGATGGAATCTATTTTCCTGTTGCCTTCTCCTCTGCCCTGTCTTCTCTTTATGTTTTTTATAAGAACACATCATTGAATTTAGGGCCCGGATAATCCAGGATGAAGTCCTCATCTCAAGACTTTCTTAATTATGTATGCAAAGACTTCTTCCAAATCAAATAAGATTCACAGGCTTGGGGATTAGGGAAAGGACATATCTTTTGGGAGACCACCGTGCAGCCCACTATAATTGAGATGACCCTTTTTTTCTTCTTTAATCTGTTAATGTAGTAGATTATATCTATATTCTAACATTGAACCATCCTTGCATTCACAGGATAAATCGCAGTTGGCTGTAATGTTTTTATAGCTGCTCTCTCTTTCTCTGTATGTGACAGAGCCAAATTCAATTTCCTTATATAGTCTTTAGCCTTTTTGCCTCTGTGCTCATAAGTAAGATTAGACTATAATTTACTATAGTCTATATAGTTAAAATATAGTCTAAATATAGTTACTATATTTTCTTATCCAGCTTTGATTTCATGGTCTGATGAAGTAATTCAGGGCCTTCCCTCTTTCCTAGTTATTGGAATAGTTTGTGTAAGGTGGGAAAACTTGCCTATCACAGCCACTTGACTTTAACTGAGGCTCAGTTTCCTCATAAGTCAAATGAGGAGAATGCTGGCACCAACCCTGGGGATGGTCAAGAAGATTCAAGATAAGGCTTGTGGTGAGGGGGCTGGCACCCGGGAGCCCTCTATAAGGTGGGCTGTTGGTACTGCAAGTGACACCTGTTCTAAACAACGCCTGATTTTGCAGCTGTTGATGCCTTCTGAGACTGTCCTCTCTTGAGATACCTCTGATGTTTGCCCAAGGTCAAAGTGAGAAGTGGCTGGTGTAGACGAGAGAACATTGGACTGGAAGCCAGAAGGGCTGGTGTGGCTGTTAACTACCTGGGCGGCTTTGATCAAAGCACTTGTTTTGTACCTTTCTGCTTTTAGACAGTTTTCTTTTCTGTTTTCAAGCAATTTTGTCTCTACTGCTTCCAGGGGGTCAGCATGAGTAACTTCCAGGCAGATTCTCTTTTATAAAAATAGCTCCAAATCCCACGAAACATTCCTAAGAGGCTTTGCTGCCTATAACAGACAAGAAACTGTCTGTTAGTGGATCAAGCAGATTTAATTTGCCTTTCAAAAGTGTTCAAGTTTGATTAAGAGCAACATTTAATGAATAATAAAAGCTACTGTTTGTTGACATCCTATTCTGTTCAAGGTACCCTGCTGAGGTCACTAGATAAATTCCACCAGCCCCCTGAGTCCTCATTTTATCAATGGGACACCAATACTTGGAGAGGTGAAATAATGTGCCCCAGGTCACAGAAATGCAAACATTTATTTAATCCTTGGATTCATTTCCATAATCTCACCAAGCCACAGACTTGCCAAAAAAGTAGCTGATGGAAGTCCCAGAAGGTGTCACTCAGAGAAGAGACTGGGTGCTCCAGACATCTCTGAGCAGCCAATGTAGTGATCTGGGGTCTGTCTGAATGGTGGCTGGAGCATCATGGCGCCTGCTGGGTGAGTGACATACTTACTGATCACTCTTTACTACGTGCTGTTTGCCATGCAGAGAGCTCCCATGTGCATTAACTCACTTGATCTGAGCATCCGTGCTAAAGAAACAGAGACAACTGAGCTCATTCAGAAGGATCCAAAGCACTACGTCAGAGGCTATTTGTCTCAAGCAGTCACTGCTCTACTCAAAAAATGGGAGGAGAGGCATTAAAAACACGAGTTTGTTGCTAGCATAAGTGAAGATCCTAACCACACCTAGCTTCATTGGAAAGAAATCTGACACCTAGAATATGATGATAATGGTTCAGCCTGCTCCAAAGGTCAACAGAGCCTTCTCTGGCATCCCGAAAGCTATGAGAACTGATTAATGGGCCTCATTAATCAGTGTAATCGGGTATTATGAAAGCTGCAGCTCCTGCCACGATGGGAATATCAGGTGCCAACTCAAAGGTGTGGATGGACCCTGTTATTAATAAGGCGCTCTCAAAAATTTCAACCTAACTCCTATTCGGGCTGGTTAAAGGAGAAATGAAAACAAATCGGATTGTCAGATTGGGTAGCACCTTACAACTGGTGGAAAGGATTCAGAAGAAGTCATTATCCAGTCGCAGAAGCCTTTCCTGTTCATTTTCTTAACAGTGGTAACGAGGACAATAGATGCAAAAGGAATGACTTGGTAATGTTGGATGTCATCCTGAAGCCTTTTTATCACAGAGTGCCAGGGTGTCTACGAGCCTGGCAGTATTGCTTCTGGAAGGCAAGTCCTTAAGGAGTCAGGATGCTTTAACTACTATTTGTTTAAAATAGCACCTTGCCCTTAACTAACCTAATTTCTGGGGCCATGTCTTTGGCCTTTCAGAATGACCCATACGGAATTTCTTTGGGATCATCGCTATGATACATTGCTCTCATCAGAGGTGGTTTCATAAGTATTTATTGAAGGACTCTGAGATTCTGGGGTTGTAGAGTGTGTCGGATTTGGGTCTATATTCCCACATGCATGGGAAAATTGGCTGAATGTATAGTAAAGTTCTGGAATCGAAAATTAGTCCAGATTGCTTTCTGTATCTGCGACAGGGGCTAGGTGCTCTCTGGGATGCAAAGAGGCAGAAGACATGGTCCTGCCCTTCAAAAAGCTGAGGATGAGGATGAAAACCAGCCTTCATGTCAAGTGCCACTGCCATTTGGTTGGCTGGTTGGTGGTGGATGCCTGGAGGGCAGTGTTGAGACAATGTTGAGAACTAGTCTGGGATCAGTGGGAAAAACACTGTGCTCAAATCTAACATCTATCGTGATCAAGGACGTGGGAGATATCACGATGCAACATATTTTCCATCCCCAGCTCAAAAAGCATAAATAAACAGTGCAATATAGCTGGTGTCGGGGAGCACAGGAATATTTTGATGATACTTGGTGGTAGTTCCATTGGGGGTAGGAATACCTTCCCCCTTTAGGGCCGGGGGTTGTTCTAGCCCTCTGTGGACAAACTGATGCACATCTTGAGGAAGGATGTGAGGTTGCCGTGCAGCTCAGGCACCCGTGATGGCAGGTGGTTCATGGAGATGCTTCCAAAAACGAGGTAGAACGGCGCTGTGGTCGCCTTGTAACTGGTCACGCACCTGCTGCCCAATGCTGACAAGCCCCAGATGCTGCTGGGTCCTTATGACTTTGCAGACTTATGACTTTTCTGTCACAAAGAAGAGCTTGCCTTTTAGAATCAGATGAAGGGGTTTTGGTTCTTATATCCAACAGGTAGCTTTGAGAAGCCCTCCAGGTGTGTGGAGGGGGCCCGGATTCTGATGAGGACTCGTACACACTGGGAAGCTTACGATGCCACCCAGCATACAGAATTCAGAACAAGACTGACATGAAACCATAATACAACTGCGTTTTCAAAATGACACGGAGCTTGTATACATGCTGAAATTTAAATGGTTTCTTGCTGGATTTTAAAATTTCTTGGCTTTCTCCCTGCTTAGCTGGTACCCTGCATACGTACTTGTTTCACTCCTTGGAGATTCAGTCCTGGCTGTAGACCTACCTGTCAGACAGGTTCAGGAGTGGCAGGACAGAAAAACAGCACTTTCTGTTATCCTTGTGGCCATACCCATATTCACTCCATGCTTTGGCTGTTCTAACTCCAGTATGTGCAAAATATGCTTTGTAGAAACGCTTACTGATGCTGTTCCCAGTGGCTTTTTTAGCTCCACCCTCACAGACAGCGAAGGGAACACCCGCAGAGCCGACAGAACAGGATCAGGGAGAGGCTTGGCTCCCAGAAGGAGTGTAATTCATTCTGGCTGCTTCCAGGAGAACCCAGGCTGCCAGAGCGGGGCATCTCCGGGTAGTCCGGTAGCTTCTCGGTGCTGCCCCCACACTGCATTAAAGCCGTCTTGAGTTCTCACAAGCCCTGAGCAGCCTGCCTGCTTGGCTGAAACTAAGCATTGGGGAAATTCCTTGGCCCTAAATAATTGGTGTTGTAACATTCTGAAAAGACCGATTTCTCCCCTTACATTTCAACAGATGCAGAGAATTAATTCCACCTGCCACCGCATCCTTGAATAAAGAGGTCATTCGTTGACAGCACTTCTCGCATCCACTCATGGAAGCACAGAGTGTTCATGATGTCTGGTGAGCACCCATCCAGAGGGGAGAGGCTGGAGGGCTGGATGGCAATGCTCTCCTTGCCTCTGACTTGTTATTTTCCCAAGTGATGTCAAAAAGCTTGTCTCAGCCTTCCTGTTCATTAATAAAACTCCTGGCTGAGACACACTCATGCTGACCATTAGACTCAACACGTGTTTCTTTTTTTTATTTTTTTATTTTTTAAGAAATTCTTTTTTATTAAAAATTTTTTTATCTTTATTTATTTTTGAGAGAGAGACAGCATGTGAGCAGGGAAGGAGCAGAGAGAGAGAGGGAGACACAGAATCAGAAGCAGATTCCAGGCTCTGAGCTGTCAGCACAGAGCCCGACGCGGGGCTCGGATGAACTGTGAGATCATGACCTGAGCCGAAGTTGGTCGTTTAACCAACTGAGCCACCCAGGTGCCCTCAACACATGTTTCTTGCCTACGTGTCCTGCCCTAGGTTGGAGGTTGAGAATCCCGAGACAGCATCTGTCCTGGGCGTCTTGCAATCCAGTAAGGAGGGGGGATACATAAATACCTGTGCACTGGTCCAGTAAGGACTGTCCTGGAGGGGTGGACTCCAACTCATACTTTACTTCTTTCTCTCATATTTTATAATCCATCTAGTAGGAAGGCACATTAGTATCGAAAATATTCCAGATCTGACCACCTGTGCTCAGAATCCTCTGATAGATCCCCTTTTCACTCATTGCCAAAACCTAACATCCTGAGAATGGCTGCAGCCTGACCCCCCGGCGTGTTTCAGAACATGATGTCTTATCCTCTGCTCCAGCCAAATGTGCCTGGCACTTAGTAGGCCCTCAGTGAGTATTTGCCGGATGAATGGGTGATTTGAATGACTGCATCACTGCAACATTGTGTGGGAGCAGGGGGTGACTATCACAAGGGACAGGTGGGGATGTCTGAAAGGTTTCAATCATGAGGACACCACTTCTCAGCTGGGTGTTTTACAGGCCAGATAGCTGGTGAGGACGGGAGCAGCTGGGTTACTTTCAGGCAGTGGGAACAGCAGTCAGAAAGGCACAGGAGGCTGGCAGAGAAAATTTAAGAGAGCATACTTGTTCAGTGACAATTTTATGACATCTAAGTGTCCTGTCTCCAGACTCTTTATCTTACATGACTCATCATATTCTTATAAAGTCTGAGGTTTTTGTAGTCTTAGCTTAATCTGAGTCAAGTACTGCTCTGAAAACCAAATTCCTATCGGAAGATTTAAATTTGATGCTGGAAAATATGGGGTATTCTCACCCATTCTAGACAGATTCCTAAGATAGTCAAAGGCATAAATCTATACACAGAAAGAGGTATAGCTAGAAATCCAGAGACTCAGATTTGTTGGTATTGATTCTCACAGGGAAAGGGAATGAAAATATCAGTTAGGGTGGCTGGCTGGTGGAGGTGGGGATCCTCCCACCCTCAACCTGACGTTTTTCAGAGAAGCTAAGTTTGACAGAAGAGACAAGGTGCTATCTGAAATGTAGGCTTGGCCCTTTTAGTCCACAGGGACTCCAGCATCATGGATGAAGTGATACCATTCAAATTTCTTTAGGATTCTAAAGAAAATTAAGTAAAATGCCCAGAATTCAATGTGTGATATTTAAAAAACAACAAAAACTCTACCAAGTTGGGGCATGAGAAAGCACCAGATTTTGAGGTCAAAACCTGGGGTTAAAATCCCGGCTCCACCCTTTGGACTTTGGGCCAAATGACTCTTATGAGTCCAGGTTGTCTCCATGATAAACGATAGGTCCAGTGTGTGAAACGGCCCAATATAAATGCTCAAAAATTATTAGTGAAAACGGAATCTGGAAGTTATAATTCAGGCCGACATGCATGAACAAACAGGAAGCTAAACAAAAGGAAGCTAAACAAAAAGGAAGCTAAATCTAGAAAATATTAGTCAAAGTGATGGAGGGCAAAGATTACAGAAAGAGATGCCAAGGACTAGAGAACAACATTTTGTATTTTCTAATGTTATTGATGAAGTTGGTATTCATTATTACAACACTGATTCACTTGGGATTGAAAAGGGATACCATATGCCTTACTGCAGGAATGAAGTCATAATTCATTACCGTTAAAATAAAATCATTAGGATGACATATTACCAACATAAGGGACACAGTCACAAAGCTCTAGAAAAATCAACAATTCATGAGCAAGCTTTCGTGGGTAGAAATGCATGAGTGATTATGATACTGTGGCTCCTTCTTTATCCCAAGGGTTTGGGAAATATTTTGGGGGTTCTTTGGGTTGGTAAGACCCCTGTATTCACATGGAAGTATAAGGCAGGATATTGAGTTTACAGAATGCAGTTCACTGGCTTTGAGTATGGTTTGCAAGGGAAATAGATCTATTTGGCCATAAAGTGAGATAGGTCGTGCAGATGAGAATGCTTTCCAAATTGCAAAGTACTAGAAACATGTTGGTTCGTTTTCACTTTCTACCTTCCAAAATTATTCATAGACTAAACGAGACAGTGTCTACCTAGAGATGCCTTGTGGATGATGTCCAGTGCGGAAAGATGTGTGGAGAATGCATGGGAACCTTCATTAACTTGGAGGAGGATGGGAAACTGGGGAGGATGGAAAATCGGTGCCACTATTTTGGGGGGCCATTTGTCAGCTTTTAGGGAAACTGAATATACACATACTCAGAGACTCAGCAATTCCGGGTTGAGGAAATTTCTTGCCTACATCAAGACTTGCATACAAGGATGTTTACCACAGCATTGCCTGTAATAACAAAGGTTTGGAAATAAGCTAATAGCCAACAGTAAGAGGAATTGGTAAGTGTGGCAAATTCATAAAATGGAGTATCATATAGCAGTTAAAAATCATCTATTTACTAATCAAGCCCAACAGAGAAAAAAAGACTAAAGACTTGAATAGTCACTTTACTTAGTGATTTATAAATGTATAAAAAGACCATCGAGTTCATTGGTTATCAAGGAAATTCAAACTAAAGCCATATTTTATAGTTACAACATTGACACAAGTTTGATTATGACAATATCAAGTCTTTGAAAAGCTTAGAGCCACAGGAACACTTACCCTCTGCTGGTGGGAATGGAGGTTGCTGCAGCCCCTTTGGACATTGGTGTGGCATCGAGTGAAAGTTGAAGACGTGTGTACCCCTAACCTAGCAATTCCGCTTTGTGACATCGAGGTGCTCCTGCACAGATGCTCAGGAACATTCATACCAGCTTTGTTCCAGTAAAACACTGGAAACCATCCAAATGTCTGAGGATGAAGACTGGATAAATAATGATGCGTGGTTATGCAAATTAATACACAATAGTTATAAGCATCTGCAGGAATGAACTGTGCACATAATACTGAATTTTTAAAAGATGCGTGAAGATGCATGTAATTCCATTTATGTGAAGTTGAAAAGCATGAAAAATCACACAATATATCATTTAGGAGTATATGACGCATATGGCAAAACTAACAAAGAATAAGGAAATAATGAGCAAAACTTTGGGATACAGTTACTTCTAGAGGGAGAGAGTTTGGTTGAATCTGGGGGGCCACCCTGGGTTTCTGTGGCACTGGCAATGTGACTGCAGGAGGACTACCAGGGGCTCATTTTACGCTCAACCTCAATACCCTTGTATACACATGTGAAAAACAGGCTGATCTCAAAGATACAGTAGTATTAAAGGAAGAAAGTAAAAAGTCAAATGAGCTACCCAGAACATTCCTGTCTGTGGGGAAAAGATAACCCACACTAGTAAAATATTGTTAGGGATGTCTTTAGATGTAAATAAGGTCACTCAGGGAAGTTCTATTTATTTATTTATTTGTTTGTTTATTTATTTGTTTGTTTTTATTTTTTTAACTTTATTTTTTATTTTTTAAAATTTACATCCAAATTAGTATATAGTGAAGCAATGATTTCAGGAGTAGATTCCTTAATGCCCCTTACCCATTTAGCCCATCCCTCCTCCCACCACCCCTCCAGCAACCCTCAGTTTGTTCTCCATATTTATGAGTCTCTTCAGTTTTGTCCCCCTCCCTATTTTTATATTATCTTTTTTCCCTTCCCTTATGTTCATCTGTCTTATCTCTTTAAGTCCTCATATGAGTGAGGTCATATGATTTTTGTCTTTCTCTGACTAATTTCACTTAGCATAATACCCTCTAGTTCCATCCACGTAGTTGCAAATGGCAAGATTTCATTCTTTTTGATTGCCGAGTAATACTCCATTGTGTGTATGTATATATATATATATATATACACACACCACATCTTCTTTATCCATTCATTCATCGATGGACATTTGGGCTCTTTCCATGCTTTGGCTATTGTTGATAGTGCTGCTATAGACATGGGGGTGCATGTGTCCCTTTGAAACAGCACACCTGTATCCCTTGGATAAATGCCTAGTAGTGCAATTGCTGGGTCATAGGTTCGTTCTATTTTTAGTTTTTTGAGAAACCTCCAGACTGTTTTCCAGAGTGGCTGCACCAGCTTGCATTCCCACCAACAATGCAAAAGAGATCCTCTTTCTCCGCATCCTCACCAACATCTGTTGTTGCCTGAGTTGTTAATGTTAGCCATTCTGACAGGTGTAAGGTGGTATCTCATTGTGGTTTTGATTTGTATTTCCCTGATGATGAGTGATGTTGAGCATTTCTTCATGTGTCGGTTGGCCATCTGGATGTCTTCTTTGGAGGAGTGTCTATTCATGTCTTTTGCCCATTTCTTCACTGGATTATTTGTTTTTTGGGTGTTGAGTTTGATAAGTTCTTTGTAGATTTTGGATACTAACCCTTTATCTGATATGTCATTTGCAAATATCTTCTCCCATTCTGTCAGTTGCCCTTTAGTTTTGCTGATTGTTTCCTTCGCTGTGAAGAAGCTTTTTATTTTGATGAGGTCCCAGTAGTTCATTTTTGCTCTTGTTTCCCTTGCCTCTGGAGACGTGTTGAGTAAGAAATTGCTGCGGGCAAGATCAAAGAGGTTTTGCCTGCTTTCTCCTCGAGGATTTTGATGGCTTCCTGTCTTACATTAAGGTCTTTCATCCACTTTGAGTTTATTTTTGTGTATGGTGTAAGAAAGTGGTCCAGGTTCATTCTTCTGCATGTCGCTGTCCAGTTTTCCCAGCACCACTTGCTGAAGAGACTGTCTTTATTCCATTGGATATTCTTTCCTGCTTTGTCAAAGATTAGTTGACCATGCATTTGTGGGTCCATTTCTGGGTTCTCTACTCTGTTCCATTGATCTGAGTGTCTGTTTTTGTGCCAGTACCATACTGTCTTGATGATTACAGCTTTGTAGTATAGCTTGAAGTCTGGGATTGTGATGCCTCCTGCTTTTTAAGATTTCTTTGGCTATTTGGGGTCTCTTCTGGTTCCATACAAATTTTAGGATTATTTGTTCTAGCTCTGTGAAGAATGCTGGTGTTACTTTGATAGGGTTTGCATTGAATATGTATATTGCTTTGGGTAGTATCGACATTTTAACAATATTTGTTCTTCCTATCCAGGAGCATGGAATCTTTTTCCATTTCTTTGTGTCTTCAATTTCTTTCATAAGCTTTCTATAGTTTTCAGTGTATAGATTTTTCACCTCTTTGGTTAGATTTATTCCTAGGTATTTTATGGTTTTTGCTGCAACTGTAAATGGGATCAATTCCTTGATTTCTCTTTCTGTCGCTTCATTGTTGGTGTATAGGAATGCGACCGATTTCTGTGCGTTGATGTTATATCCTGCAACTTTGTTGAATTCGTGAATCAGTTCTAGCAGTTTTTTGGTGGAATCTTTAGGGTTTTCCATAAAGAGTATCATGTCATCTGTGAAGAGTGAGTTTGACCTCCTCCTGGTTGATTTGGATGCCTTTTATTTCTTTGTGTTGTCTGATTGCAGAGGTTAAGACTTCCAATACTATGTTGAATAATAGTGGTGAGAGTGGACATCCCTGTCTTGTTCCTGACCTTAGGGGGAAATCTCTCAGTTTTTCCCCATTGAGGATGATATTAGCGTTGGGTCGTTCATATATGGCTTTTATGATATTGGGGTATGATCCTTCTATCCCTACTTTCTTGAGGGTTTTATGAAGAAAGGATGCTATATTTTGTCAAATACTTTGTCTGCATCTATTGAGAGGATCATATGGTTCTTGTCCTTTCTTTTATTGGTGTGATGAGTCACGTTAATTGTTTTGTGGATATTGAACCAGGCCTGCATCCCAGGTATAAATCCCACTTGGTTGTGGTGAATAATTTTTTTAATGTATTGTTGGATCCGGTTGGCTAATATCTTGTTGAGGATTGTTGCATCCATGTTCATCAGGGAAATTGGTCTGTTGTTCTCCTTTTTAGTGGGGTCTCTGTCTGGTTTTGGAATCAGGGTAATGCTGGCTTCATAGAAAGAGTTTGGAAGTTTTCCTTCCATTTCTATTTTTTGGAACAGCTTCAAGACAATAGGTGTTAACTCTTCCTTAAATGTTTGGTAGAATTCCCCTGGAAAGCTATCTGGCCCTGGTCTCTTGTTTTTTGGCAGATTTTTGATTACTAATTCGATTTCCTTACTGGTTATGAGTCTGTTCAAATTTTCTATTTCTTCCTGTTTCAGTTTTGGTAGTGTATATGTTTCTAGGAATTTGTCCATTTCTTCCAGATTGCCCATTTTATTGGCATATAATTGCTCATAATATTCTCTTATTATTGTTTTTATTTCTGTTGTGTTGGTTGTGATTTCTCCTCCTTAATTCTTGACTTTGCTTATTTGGGTCCTTTCCTTTTTCTTCTTGATCAAACTGGCTAGTGGTTTATCAATTTTGTTAATTCTTTCAAAGAACCAGCTTCTGGTTTCATTGATCTGTTCTACTTTTTTTTTTTTTTTTTTGGTTTTGATAGCCTTAATTTCTACTCTAATCTTTATTATTTCCTATTTCCTGTGTTCTGCTGGTTTTGGGTTTTATTTGCTATTTTTTTTCCAGCTCCTTAAGGCTTAAGGTTAGGTTGTCTATTTGAGATCTTTCTTCCTTCTTTAGGAAGGCCTGGATTGCTATATACTTTCCTCTTATGACCTCCTTTGCTGTGTCCCAGAGGTTTTCGGTTGTGGTGCTATCATTTTCATTGACTTCCATATACTTTTTAATTTCTTCTTTAACTGCTTGGTTAGCCCATTCATTCTTTAGTAGGATGTTCTTCAGTCTCCAAGTATTCGTTACCTTTCCAAATTTTTTCTTGTGGTTGATTTCGAGTTTCATAGCATTGTGGTCTGAAAATATGCACGGTATGATCTCGATCTTTTTGTACTTACTTAGGGCTGATTTGTGTCCCAGTATATTGTCTATTCTGGAGAATGTTCCATGTGCACTGGAGAAGAATGTATATTCTGCTGCTTTAGGATGAAATGTTCTGAATTTATCCATTAAGTCCATCTGGTCCAATGTGTCATTCAAAGCCATTGTTTCCTTACTGATTTTTTGATCAGATGATCCGTCCATTGCTGTGAGTGGCGTGTTGAAGTCTCCTACTATTATGGTATTACTATCGATGAGTTTCTTTATGTTTGTGATTAATTGATTTATATATTTGGGTGCTTTCCCATTTGGTGCATAAATGTTTACAATTGTTAAGTCTTCTTGGTCTATAGACCCCTTGATTATAATATAATGCCCTTCTGCATCTCTTGATACAGTCTTTATTTTAAAGTCTAGATTGTCTGATGTAAGAATGGCTGCTCCAGCTTTCTTTTGTTGACCATTAGCATGATAGATGGTTCTCCATCCCCTTATTTTCAATCTGAAGGTGTCTTTAGGTCTAAAGTGGGTCTCTTGTAAACAGCATATAGATGGGTCTTGTTTTCTTATCCATTCTGTTACCCTATGTCTTTTGATCGGAACATTGAGTCCGTTGATGTTTAGAGTGAGTACTGAAAGATAAGAATTTATTGCCATTATGATGCTTGTAGAGTTGGAGTTTCTGGTGGTGTTCGCTGGTCCTTTTTAATCTTTTGTTGCTTTCAGTATATATATATATATATATATATATATATATATATATATATAGAGAGAGAGAGAGAGAGAGAGAGAGAGAGAGAGAGAGAGAGAGATAGGTTTTTTCATCTTTTCTCCCCTCAGAGAGTCCCCCTAGAATTTCTTGCAGGGCTGGCTTAGTGGTCAGAAACTCCTTTAATTTTTGTTTGTCTGGGTAACTTTTTATCTCTCCTTCTATTTTGAATGACAGCCTTGCTGGATAAAGAATTCTTGGCTGCATATTTTTCTGATTCAACACATTGAATATATCCTGCCACTCCTTTCTGGCCTGCCAAGTTTCTGTGGATAGGTCTGCTGCAAACCTGATCTGTCTTCCCTTGTAGGTTAGGGACTTTTTTCCCCTTGCTGCTTTCATGATTCTCTCCTTGCCTGAGCATTTTGTGAATTTGACTATGATATGCCTTGTTGAAGGTCGGTTTTTGTTAAATCTAATGGGAGTCCTCTGTGCTTCCTGGATTTTGATGTCTTGTCTTTCCCCAGGTTAGGAAAGTTTTCCGCTATGATTTGCTCACATAACCCTTCTATCCCTATTTCTCTCTCTTCCTCCTCTGGGACCCCTATGATTCTGATGTAGTTCCTTTTTAATGAGTCACTGATTTCTCTAATTCTTAAATCATGCTCTTTTGCCTTAATCTCCATCTTTTTTTCTGCTTCTTTATTCTCTATAAGTGTGTCCTCTGTATCACTGATTCTCTGTTCTGCCTCGTCCATTCTTGCCACCACTGCATCCATCCATGATTGCAGCTCAGTTATAGCATTTTTAATTTCATTCTGGCTGTTTTTTACTTCATTTATCTCTGCAGAAAGGGATTCTAATCTATTTTCGACTCCAGCAAGTATTCTTATTATCGTGATTCTAAATTCTGGTTCAGACATCTTGCTTGTGTCTATGTTGGTTAAATCCCTGGCTGTCGTTTTTCTTGCTCTTTCTTTTGGGGTGAATTCCTTCGTTTTGTCATTTTGAAGGGAGAAAAGGAATTAATGAGGGAGAAAAATTGAAATTAAATTAAAATTAAAAATTAAACACACACACACACAAATCAAAAAGATGATGCTAGATCCTAGGTGTGTTTTGATCTGGGTGTAGAAAGTGGTTTGACAGATTAGAGGAACAAAAAAAAAAGGGGGGGAGAGAAAAAGAAATTGAGAATTTGAAAAAATGAACACACTAAAGTAGACTAAAATACACAAAAGCAGAGAATACAGTAGAAAAAGTTAGAGAAAAATATTTTTGATAAAAATTAAAAAGAAAAAATATGAATTTTTTCATTTTCTGTATTTAAGAAAAAAGAAACGAAATGAAAAAGGGAAAAAAGATTAAAAAAAAGAAAGAATAAAAGACAAAAAAAAGAAATCATTTGAAAATCTGAAAAAGTGAATACACTGTAGTAGACTGAAATAAAATGATGGGAGTAGGAGAATTTGAAAAAAATTACATAAAAGCAAAAAATGTAATAAAATTAAATAAAAATATTTTTAAGATAAATTGAGAGTAAAAATGATGTTTTTCTCTTTCTGCATTTAAGAAAAGGAAAAGAAATGAAAAAGAGAAAAAAGAAAAAAGGGAAATTGTTTGAAAATTTCAAAAGGTGAGTACACTGAAGTAGACTAAAATAAAATGATGGAAGTAAAGTAGAATTTGAAAAAATTTATACAAAAGTAAAAAATATAAAAATTAAAGACATATTTTTAATAAAAATTGAAAATAAAAATGAGTTTTTTCTCTTTCTGTATTCAAGAAAAAGAAAAGAATTGTAAAAGAGAAAAAGGAAAAAGAGAGAAAAAATAATTGAGTAGATGAACCTGCTAATAGATTGAAGTAGGACTGAAATTGCTTCGTTTTCCCCAGAGGTCAGTCCATGTAGCTCTTCATAGTCCATAAATTAAGGTTTGTGAGGTTTGTGCTCTTGACGAGCAAAGTTGGCCCAGTTGGGCGGGGGCTCGGTGTAACAGCTCCGCTCTCCCCTAGATGGCACTGCTAGCCTACTGGGGTGGATTGTTGCGATGCTCCTCGGTGCGCATGCGCATGCGTGGGAGTGGTGAAAAATGGCGTCACCCAGCCACCCAGTCACTTCCCCCGGATCAGCAATCGTGCACCGGTCCTCTGTCTTCAGCTCTCGTTCACTCCCCGCTTTTACACTCTCCGTGACCAGGCCCCAGGCAGTACCTCTCTCCCGAGTTTTGTCTCAGAGGCGGCTGTTTTCCCCGGCCCCTTACTTCCGCAGGACAGCGGCTTTGACCCGCTCAGCCCCCTGCGGGAGGGTCTCACCCAGCAATGGCCGAATGAGCAACGGCCGAATGTTGGCTGCACCCAGGAATGCTTGCTGGACCCTTCTGCGGCTGGTGCCCCAAGACTGTGGCCAGGTGCCGCCCGCCCCAGAAAAGTTCATGAGATAATTTGGCAGCAGCTTTTCAGGGATTATGGAAAATCACCACACACATCTGGCACCAGGCTTCAGCCTTAAGGATCTTGTTTCAGCCCCAGCAAATGTGGCCATTTTCTGGGGTCTGCTGGGACCAGGTGGCTTCAACTGTCTCCACCAAATGTCCTTCCAGCAGTGGAACTGCTTTTCCCTGTGTGGCTTGAGAACCTCCCAGACTCCACTCTGCTCCTGGGGATTCGCCCTTCCCACCAGAGCACCGCCAGGTATGGAGCTGCCGAGTTGCAGACTCACTCTCCTTGTTTACAGTCTTAATCGAATTTAAACCCTCTTCTCCTTTCTCCCTTTTTAGTTTAGTCCCTGCAGCTGTTTCCAGTTTTCCACTTTCTCTCCAGCTGCTTTTGGGGAGGGGTGCTTTTCCCAAATGCTCCCCCCCTCCCCAGTCTCTGTTCTCTCTTGCCGGCAAAAGGGGTTACCTACCTTTTGGGGCTTCTTGCTCCCCAAGTTCAGATCTTCGTGTCGCGTACCTGCTGAATTCTGTGGTTCAGGTTGTGCAGATTGTTGTGTTAATCTTCCAATCGGTTTTCTAGGTGTGTCGGATGGTTTAGTGTTGGTCTGGCTGTACTTCATGGATGTGAGACACACAAAAAGCTTCCATGCTGTTCTGCCATCTTGGTTCCTCCTCCTATTTATTTATTTTTTTAATGTTTATTTTTGAGAAAGAGAGAGAGAGAGAGCATGAGCAGGGGAGGGGCAGAGACATAGAATCTGAAGCATGCTCCAGGTTCTGAGCTGTCAGCACAGAGCCTGACGTGGGGTTTGAACCCACAAATTATGAGATCATGACCTGAGCCAAAATCAAGAGCTGGACGCTTGACCAACTGAGCCACCCAGATGCCCCAAATTTTAATTCTTAAAATATGTTGTTCTTGTTGGTAGATGAAGGGTCACACCATAAAGTAGAAACTAAAGCTATTTGCTAATTTGTCTTGGCTTCTTAGTCACAAGTCTGTCATAAACTAAGATGTGTATTTAATTTCCTTCTCTTTTATCAAGATCGTGTCCAAGTAGACTCTTTTCATGGTTGTAGTGTCAATGAAACCACCAGCATTGCCTTCTCTTTGGCTTTGCCTTCTCTTACCACAGTCCAACATTTGTTCAGGCCCCTACTCTCTGTTTCTCTGTTACCACCCATCACACCCAAACTACTGATGTGGCCTCTGCTGTTTACTCCAATGATAGCTGCTCTATTCCCAAATCTATAATTTTCAGCCTAGTCAAACATTCGACACCAATATCTTCATTCTAAAGAATATTAAAACAATGTAATAATAGTAAAAGTGATAAAGCAGAAAAAAAACCCATTATAACAATTAGGAAAGAAATAAAAGTATTCTTATTTTCAGAAGATATGTATTTAGAAAACCCTGGCAAATTAACTGCACAGCTATGAGAACTAATAAGACAATTCATTCAGTGGTTGAGCCAGATATGTATGTATGTATGTATATATATATATATATATATATATATATATATATATCAAAATCTTCTGTGAATGCCAGTAGTAGGTTAGTTAGGAAGCTTGATGGGGAAAGTGCCATTCTTTTAAGAATTAAAAGAAAAAGAAAAAAATTTTTTAATGTTTATATTTGAGAGAGACAGAATGCAAGTAGGGGAGAAGAAGAAAGAGAGAGAGACACAGAATCCGAAGCAGGCTCTGGGCTCTGAGCTGTCGGTACAGAGCCTGATGTGGGGCTCAAACCCATGAACCGTGAGATCGTGACCTGAGCCGAAGTTGGACACTCAACTGAATGAGCCACCCATGCGCCTACAAAGTGCCATTCTTAATAGCCACCTTTGCTGAGGATGCTTGTCTGAGTGCAGACTGTCACAAGGTCTCTCATGAAAATAATCCCATCTACTTGGGGCCCTCAACCCCTAACCCTGGGCTGAACCCTTTCCAAAAGGCTCGGGGTCGGGGCATATGCCAGGGCAACCCCTCCACTGTCCTTGACACGTTTTTCCCTACAGTGTCTAAGAGCCGCAGCTCTGCCTCCAGCACAGAAACCTGGAACGCTCTCCCAGTGCAACACCCTCCCTCCCCCTCCAATCACATTTCCAGCCACATCGCCAATTCAGAAGGCTCTGTATTTGCATTGCTAAAAGGTCCCTTTGGCTGGCTCTCCTAGGAAAATGGGACAGTCTCCTCAAATGGACTATTGAAATCTCTTCCTCTCATCAGGCAAAAATGGCTTATTTAGAGTTCTCAAATGACAGATAAGAAATTTTTTTTAGCCTTAATGTTTCTGAAAGCAATAGTTCTGGGAAAAATTCTCTATGATCATAGAAATGCAGTAGTCTTGGCTTTTGGGGGGGGTGGGATTGCTTGGACAGGAGCAAGAGAGGATTTTCTGGGGTGATAGAAATGTGCTAATTCTTGTTTAGGAGGTGGTTTCACAGGTGTACATAACTGTCAATAATTACTGACTAGAACACTTAGCATCTGCACATTTTATTGTAGGTAAACCATACCTCAATTAAAAAATAGTTGCAGTTCTCAAAAACTAGGGTGCCTCAGAATTGGATGATGGACCATGGAAGGGGTTGAGGAAGCTGCATTTTTTATTTTAACGTTTATTTTTGAGAGAGAGAAACAAAGATGCGAGTGGCAGAGGGGCAGAGAGAGAGAGAGAAGGAGACACAGAATCGGAAGCAGGCTCCAGGCTCTGAGCTGTCAGCATAGAGCCCAACATGGGGCTCGAACTCACAAAATGCGAGATCATGACCTGAGCCGAAGTTGGACGCTCAACCGACTGAGCCACCCAGGAGTCCCAGGAAATTTCTACTCTTCGAGTCAGTGCTACAGGATGAGATGCAGTTTCTTTCCAGTAGATCCCTGTTAGAACGCAAATAGGAAAGTGGCAAAGAGCAAGGCAAGGCCATGGGAATCAGATGCAGAGGAAGGGAGATGCCAGGTCGTCTCAGTGAGAAATCATCAGCACAAACAAGGAGAAAGTTTGCCTCACAATGGACCAGAATCAGTAACAGGCCCTAAGTGTAGAAAGAAAACAGCCCAGCCCTGTTGGGGAATCATACATGTCTTGGGAAGAAGAAAAGGTTGTAAAATAAAACAAGTAGCTCCAGAAGCCCAAGCCGTTATTCTGGGGGTTTCTACTAGTTATGCATTGGGTATATGACAAGTCAGGCCAACATTTTTTTTTTTTTTTGTATTAAAAACACCAAAACGTTACTTCATTTCTCCTGGGGGTCAGGAATTACTGAGCAGCTTAGCCTGGATAGTTTCACTTCCAAGTATCTCGTGAATCTTCAGGCTGTAGTCAAAATGTCAGCCTCCTGGCAGGAGAACTCAGTTCTGTGGAGACCTCTTCTTAGGGTGCTGGGGTATTCACAACATGGCAGCTCGCTTCCCCCAGAGCAAGTGACCCAAGAGAAAAACAGCAAGGAGAAAGCCACGGTATCTTTTGTGACACAGTATTGAAAGTTTTACATCATCATTTCTACCCCATTCTGTTTGTTAAAGGTGCGTCACTGAGTACAGCCCACACTCCAGGGGAGGGGAATCAGGCTTCACTTTTTGAAGGGAGGAGTATCAAAGAATTTATGGATGTATTTTATTACTGGCACAGAATCTCCCTCCCACAGAGAAAGGAGGAGAGGAATATAAACAGTTTAGAAAGGTAAACATCTGAATTAACCCCATGCGTTACCCTTGTTATGAATGAATCAATAAACTCTCCTCAATGTTAACAACCTCTTCAGTTAGGTTTTCTGGCCCCTCAGCTGGAAAACGTACTAGTGATACTGGATGTGAGTTAGGGATCATCACGCAAGTGGGAAGGTGCGTAGAGGTCAGCAAGGTGAGACCCTTGTGCTCAGGGAAGGTGGCTCGATGCCCAGCCCGAGAGATGGATCAACAGTGGTAATTCTACCTCCCCTTGTCACTTGGTTGGCTTAGGTCAGTGGATCTCAATCTGGAGAAACAGAATCATCCTCACCCTGAATTTCTGATTCAGTAGGTCCAGGATGGGCTGAGAGATTCCATTTCTGAGGTGCTGCTGTTGGTGGTCCAATGACTCCTGAATTAGGCCAACAAGAGAGTAGAGGGGGGCAGTCTTCTAGGAGCTTCTGGAGGCTTCTGGAGAAACTTCCTACATTTTAATTTCTTTAACACTTATTTTTGAGAGAGAGACAGAGACAAGAGACGGAGTATGAGCTGGGGAGGAGCAGAGAGAGAAGGAGACACACAATCTGAAGCAGGCTCCAGCTCTGAGCTTGAACTCACAAACCGCAAGATCATGACCTGAGCCGAAGTCGGATGCTCAACCAACTGAGCCACCCAGGCGTCCCTCGACTTCCTACATTGTAAAGACATCGAAGAAGAGGCAGGGTTTTGTTTGTTTTCTGCTTTGGGTTATTAGCATGTGAAAACGTGCTGCTGGAGCCATCCTGTGTCTGACCATGACAGGAGTGAGCCAATGAGCTGATGAGGGCAGAGCAGGAGGACAGTGAGGATCCGGGCCTATGATGACCTCATGGGGCTTCTCAAGTGACCAGCCCTGAGGCTTTCTACCACCACATTTGCCTTGTGAGAAAATAAGTCTCCTTATTGGTCAAGTCATTAGGAATTATGATTTTTTTTTTCTGCTTTTTCAGCTGGACCAAACAAAAAAAATTCCCAAGCTCACACATATACGAAGTTTGAAGTTTATAATGCATACTGACGCAACATCTTACAAAAAGCTGTACCAATTTACATTCCCTGCGAAACAGCTTCCCTACACCTTAGTCAACCCCTGGGTAAGAGCATTTAAAAAATTTGTACTTTCACAGGTGAAAAATGACATCTCAGTGTTAATTTGCATTCCTGTGATTACTAGCAAGATGTAGGATTTTTTAAATACCTGTTCTTCTTGGAGCAGGTGCGCTGTAGACAATAAGAGACTGGACGATAAGCATAATATCTCCATGATAATCATCATTCATTACTTTCGCTTACTCAGGTGGGACTGGAAATACGGGGCTTAGGCTATTAGCTCTGAGGCAAGCTGGGATGCACTGTTGCACTTGGCAAAAGCTGTGCTTGGTCAGAGGCTTCAAATCTGTCCTGATAACTGGCAAAAAGGAGCTTCTCATCCCTGAGTTTTATCTTCTCCCTTTGGATCTGTTTCGCTTGAGAAATGTGCTCCTGTGGATACCATTTCTCTCTTCACCAAAGTGGTCAAGAGTATAAACAGTGCTGACAAAGACTTCCTTTCTGACCATTTAAAACTTAATTCTAAAAGCAAAGGGGGAAGTCCTCAGACATTTCACTGCTTCATAAGGAAACTTTAGCAGAGGACTAAAAGCAGACACACGTCTGGTTGAAGATCATTACTCACAGCAGGCTGTTCAGATCCAACTTTGCCTCTGGTGTCATATATTAGAGTGATCGAGTGGGAGAGAGACAAAGCATAAGAGACTCTTAAAAACTGAGAACAAACTGAGGGTTGATGGGGGGTGGGAGGGAGGGGCGGGTGGGTGATGGGTATTGAAGAGGGCATTTTATGGGATGAGCACTGGGTGTTGTATGGAAACCAAGTTGACAATAAATTTCATATATGAAAAAAAAAAAGAGTGATCGAGCTTTAGAGATAACATTTCTGACTGGGATGGGCGGGAGCCTGGAAGTTGTATAGCTTCTTCCAGTTCCCGGAAACACAGCATCGTCAGCATTGTTGTTCAACGTCTGTTTCTGTTGCCCACCCCCTCCCCACGCCTGTTTGCAATTGGAGGCAGCTTGGTGACTAAAGAACTAGAAAGTGTTTTTCACTGAAGAGGCCAAGGGGTCAGGTTGAACAAGCCACAGTGAGGGTGTAGATTATATTTTCTTTATTAATATCACACACACACACACTGCCTGGGACACACCCAGTGCTCAACACTATACGCAGAGTCAAGGGATGACAAATACATGGGCCTACCTCTGGGCATGGCCATTCTCTCACTGATCTGTCGTGTGATGAACTTTCTGTTATTGGCACAACTGGAGCGAAGCTCCCTGGCTTGTCCAATAATTGAGTTACTGAGTTTTCCGTGACAGTGGAAAGTGGAGGCTCCAGCCCTGGATAAAAGAACGATACCAGGGCGGTTTATCACCCAGGGGTGAAGGCTAATTGGTGGGCTCTTGGGATGACATTTACTGCTTTTTGCCGTGATGGAGAAAGTGGGCATCAGCTGTGTGTGTGAGAAATCTGATGTGCAGAGACTTCTGGCATGGCTCCCAGTGGCCAAGCCTACAAAGGCTGATTTATAAAAGCAGAAGTCTTTACTCATTCACACTGAGGAGGGTTATCATGAAAGGGGGATCATGCAATTGAATTGTGTGGCCAGAATGTTCTCTCTCTTGGTGAAGGCCCAATGGGAAGACAAATTATCATCTGAAAAGTTGTTCTTCAAGGAAGAAAGTTAAAGAGGGACGTGTCGCTTTGACCAACGGAAAGCTCCTGGGTCAGTTAGTGGCCAGTAACAGTGCCTATATTGTTTATTGTGGTGACTGCCTTTGCTGGTTTTGATTTTCTATTTCTGGAAGACATCTCTGATATACGGTTGAAACTAGGCAGTGCACGGTATGTAGGTAAATAATAATAATAAATAAAATATAAATAAAAATATAAATAAATAAATATATATAATATAAATATAAATATAAAAAATATAAATAAAAAATAATAAATAAATAAATAATAAATAAGTACAACCTGGGTCTTAATCTGGGCAAGTCCTTTCCACTTGTGACTGGAGCCCAAAGGGAGCGGAACAGCCAAGCATTGGGATTAAAGCCAGGTTTAATGCTGGGGGCGGGGGGGGGGGGGGTTGTGGTGGAAAGGATAGATCCCTAATCTCAGATAAACTGGTTTGACTTTTTAAAGAATTTCAATTTTTGTAACTTAATTCAGCCATGCATTACCAAATGGCCAGTTTTACTAACTTTTGACACTTCGTTCAAATACATCCGATGAGCTGTCTAGAAATGCCTTGAATCGTAATCTTAGCCTATTTGAAATAGAAACTTACAGTTGGTGTTCTGGAAACTTTAAGATTTCCTTTCATTTGATTTGATTCTCGCGGGGGTAGCCCTCTCATTTGCTTGTGTCTTTATAATCTTCATCTTTTTGTTTTCTCTTCTCTTTTCTTCATCCCTGGAGATGAAAAGCAAGGCTCCAGCTTGATGCTGGGATGCTCGAAGCCTGGGACTTAGAGAAGCTGCTGCTTGTCCTGAGGCGGGCGCTGGCTCTTCTTTCTTTATTTCCTTTTATTAAAAAATGTTTTCCCCCTACTTAATGTTATCCTGGATTTTATTTTCAAAATTGCAAAAAGTAAATTGGATTTCCTCCAGTGAGCATACAAAAGACGGTTTCTCCCTTCTCTTCCCTTCTTTCCGCCCTCCTCCCTTCCTTCCCCAATTTCTTGTGATGTTTGCTCTGCTTTACCTTTGATATTTTTGGTTTTTTTCTGAAGAGGAGATGGGCCACCTGATATTTGAGAACCCTGTGTTTCACCCTAAAGAAAAGTCAGTTCCAGTCGCTCAATCTTCTGTGAGCCTCCCCTTTACCAGTTCTGCTTCTCACCGGTCAACTCTGGGCAAAACTGTCGTGACCCCTAATGTTGGCACGGAGTCATGTCTATGAAATCAACTGTTGACCACCAGCAGCTTATTATTTGTAAACAGGATCTTTGTGCCTTGTCCCTAAGTACTAAAGAGGACATCATTCTAGAAAATGTAAATCACTGCTCAGATGGTCTACACACATACCTACAAATCAAGGACTTTTTTTTTTTTTTTTTTTTTAATTTTTTTTTTTTTTTCAACATTTTTATTTATTTTTGGGACAGAGAGAGACAGAGCATGAACGGGGGAGGGGCAGAGAGAGAGAGGGAGACACAGAATCGGAAACAGGCTCCAGGCTCTGAGCCATCAGCCCAGAGCCCGACGCGGGGCTCGAACTCGCGGACCGCGAGATCGTGACCTGGCTGAAGTCGGACGCTTAACCGACTGCGCCACCCAGGTGCCCCAGGACTTTTTAATGTATTTCAAAGGTTTCCAGGAATGCGGCTAGCTCATTAGCTACTGAAATGAAATGAAAAAATTTTAAATTTTTTTTTTCAACGTTTATTTATTTTTGGGACAGAGAGAGACAGAGCATGAACGGGGGAGGGGCAGAGAGAGAGGGAGACACAGAATCGGAAACAGGCTCCAGGCTCTGAGCCATCAGCCCAGAGCCTGACGCGGGGCTCGAACTCACGGACCGCGAGATCGTGACCTGGTTGAAGTCGGACGCTTAACCGACTGCGCCACCCAGGCGCCCCTGAAATGAAAAA
The DNA here is from genome assembly GCF_028749965.1 of Puma concolor. Lineage (NCBI taxonomy): Eukaryota > Metazoa > Chordata > Mammalia > Carnivora > Felidae > Puma > Puma concolor. The sequence goes on from NC_141677.1 coordinate 77,646,794, forward strand.
ATTTTAAATGTGAGCTTTGGCCCACTTGAGAGAGGGTTAACGTTTTGTGAAAAAAATATTTAGACATTGTGTTATCTTTTGAGTCTGTTCAGCTTCCTGAAATTTTGCTTCTACTGATTCAGCTATGCATCTCTGGGATGGGGGGGACTAAACATAGTGATAACTGTAACCAATTTTAAAATATAAGGGAATCTGTTTGTCCTGGTGAGGATGGTATATACTTATAAACGTTCTGTTTTTATTTTTTATCTTTTTAATGTTTATTTTTAAGAAAGAGAGAGAGAGAGCGTGAGTGGGGAAGGGGCAGAGAGAGAGGGAGACACAGCATGTGAAGAAGGCTTCAGGCTCTGAGCTGTCAGCACAGAGCCTGATGCGGGGCTCGAACTCACCAACTGCAAGATATGACCTGAGCCTAAGTCAGACACTTAACCGACTGAGACACCCAGGCGCCCCTATAAAGGTTCTGTTTTTAAATTCACCTTCTAGTTGTTTAATTCATTAAAACCATGGATAAATACTGCATAAATTGGTAAATCTTTCTAAATATTGCCTTTTTACAAAGGCTTTAGTCCAGATCAAGTGGAAGTAATTAGAGAAACTCCAAATTATTGAAACAAACAAACAAACCCACAAACCTTCAATTATCTGGAATATTCCCTGACCAAGCCAAAAGCATTCCAAGTTCATTCTGGAAAGCTGAGGCATGCAAACTGTATGGTTTCCTTCAAGGCAAATCACAGGTAAACACAGATTTACATTGTGTCTGCACTAGCAAATGTTTTATGTTGGTGAAAAGGACCTATGCAGATACCAATTCAAAGGAAAGAAATATGGTTTGGAAAAACCAGGGAAGTTCATTTGTTTCTGAGACCGTGTCAGTGTGTTGAATATTGGCTGGATCCAAACAGAGCATTATCATCAGCAGGCAGGAGGGTGAGGAAGAATAATCAATCGGAAAGTCAAGATGGAAGAGGCCGTGATTATTTCTTTGATTTTTATGAGAGTCCAGAGGTGAGAGTTATAACCAGGCATCCCCAACGGCAGGCATTTGCCAATTTATGCACTCATGTTGCAATGAATTTCCAGAAGGATGAAGCACCAGTGAGCATTATTATTAAAGCTAATTAAATCACTCTGGGTTATGGTTTGCTAAGGAATACCCAACAGAATGATCATCATAAAGTCTGGAGAAAACAAACAGATGAGGATTGGTTAGGCAAAAGGAGTCTTACTGATTTTTTTTTTTCACCTTAAAAACAAGCCCTCCTCCGTTACCAGAAATTATTATTAAGACTCACAGTGCTTTGGATCTCACTAGCACCATACAATTGCAGTCTGGCCCGTGTTTATTGTGGAGAAGCAGGCATGGATTTTCCTGTCTAGTTTTTGTTGTTGTTGTCGTTGTTGTTTTTGAACCACATTTGCCAAAGTAATTAAGCAAGAGGTTAATGGCCATCAAATGTCCTGCACGATAGTCAGAGCTCAGATGTGAAATGGTGTGTAGCTTTTCTCTTTGTGATCTCAACATGGCAAAATCACTGGTGTCTGAGGGACAGGCAGAGAGCAGATTGGTTTTCTGGGCTCTAAACAATAACTACATAATGGTTTGAAATGAAAATGCAAGTTAAATATCATCATTTTAACAACAACAAAAAAGGGAAATGTGATGAACCCAAAAGCATCATCCGTAGAAAAAGTAATTTAAAATGCTCACTTAAAATATAGCCAGTTTGGGGAGGAAATGAGCAAAAAAAAGGTTTATGGCACCGGCACATTGGAAAGTTATGTTGTGTCAGATTTTATATGTGTGCATATCTGTAAGTATATATACTCATATATATGTGTGTTATAAAGTGACAAGTATGTTGGCAAAATGAATGAAATGGAGGGTGTGATTAATCAAATTAATTTTTATGATGCACGTAGCTTGCCAAATAATTCACTTGGCTGCACTATGGCATGGGGGAAAGGTTTGAAATGCTGAGTTCTGCTAAGTGATAATGGTTAATTTTATGGGTCAACTCGGTTAGGCTATAGCACCCAGTTATTTAACCAAATGCTAGTCTAAGTGTTGCTATGAAGGAATTTTGTAGACGTTGCTAATGTCTACAATTAGTTGATGTTAAGCAAAGGATTACCCTTGATGGTGTGGGTGGGCCACACCCAATCAGTTGAAGGTCTCAAGAGCAAAAATTGAGGTTCCCCAGAGAAGAAATTTTGCCTCAAAAGTTGAGCATCAATTCCTTCCAGGGTTTCCAGCCTGCTGGCCGTATGAATTTCAGACTTTCCAGGTCCCACAGACACATGAGCCAATTCCTTAAAATAAATTTCTCTGTAAATTCTATTTGTTTCTGTCCTACTGGTTCTGTTTCTTTGGAAAACCCCAGTTGACACAATCTCAAGTGGCCTTCTATATACCAAATAGGTTTAATCTTCCTTGCACATTTCCTGATTTGAATCTGAATTTTCAAAGACCTCAGTGTTTTCATATTTAAATCATTTTAAATTCACTTAAACCAAAATATTAAAATATGGATGGAATTCTGAAGAAGGGTTTTATTAGGAGGGAAAGTGACGGAGATAACACAATGAAATTCCATATTGTACTTTCTCTTCAGAGATCCAAAGTTGGGATTTTTTTTTCCCCTTGAGGTTTACTTTCTGATATAGAAATATAGGGCAGGCATTTTTATGGTAATATCATTTAGGCAACTCCAACTTCCTGTGCACAGTGCTTAAGAGAAATATGGTCTGGTCAAATGAAAATAGAAAGCCAGGACTTCTGCCTTCTGCTAGGGGTTTTGAATTCTCTGGTATGAGGCATTAAATGAAAACTGTTTCTCCACTCACAGAACTTCTGACAGCAGATGTGTGGATTTTCCACATCAAGTGGTTCTTCAGATTCTATGGAGACACCAACCGGGTGTCCTAAAATTTAATTCAATTCTGGCATTAACTGCCCAGAGCACTGCAGTCACCATAGTCCCACCAGATTGCCCCTTACTTCAGATGCTGACTGCACATTCTGGGACCCCAGGTGACACACACTTCTGTCTGACTTGGCTACAAACTGGGCATTCCTATGACCACCTCCCCCGCTCAGGTTCTATAAATTGCTAGAACAGCTCACAGAACCCAGGGAAATACTTTTATTTGCTGTTACCAGTTTATTACAGAGACTATTGCAAACGATACAGATGAAAAGCCAAATGAAGAGGTACAGAGGGTGAGGTCCAGATGGGTCCCAAGTGCAGGAGCTTTTGTCCCCATGGAGTTTGGGGTGTGGCACCCTTTCAGCTCATGGATGCATAAACCAACCAGACGCTCTCCAAATCCCTTCAGGTAGGGTTTCTATGGAGATTGCATTATGTAGGTGTGGTTGGTACAATCATGGAGCACTGGTGATTCACTTAATCTCCAGCTCTTCCAATCCTGGTTAATTTTCCTTCCTTCCTCCCTTCCTCCCTTCCTCCCTTCCTCCCTTCCTCCCTTCCTCCCTTCCTCCCTTCCTCCCTTCCTCCTTTCCCTTCCCTTCCCTTCCCTTCCCTTCCCTTCCCTTCCCTTCCCTTCCCTTCCCTTCCCTTCCCTTCCCTCCCTCCCTCCCTCCCTCCCTCCTTCCTTCCTTCCTTCCTTCCTTCCTTCCTTCCTTCCTTCCTTCCTTCCTTCTTTCTTTCCTTCTCTTCTCTTCTCTTCTCTTCTCTTCTCTTCTCTTCTCTTCTCTTCTCTTCTCTTCTTTCTTGTCACATTAGCTAACATACAGTGTATACAGTATAGTCTTGGCGTCAGGAGTAAATTCCGATGATTCATTACTTACATACAATACCCAGTGCTCATCCCAATAAGTGCTCTCCTCAGTGCCCATCTCCCATTTTCCCCACTCCCACCTTCCCACCTCCCCTCCCCCATCAACCCTCAGTGCTCTGTATTTAAGAATCTCTTATGTTTTGCCTCCCCTCTCTGTTTGTAACTTATTTTTCCTTCCCTTCCCCTATGGGCTTCTGTTAAGTTTCTCAAATTCCACATATGAGTGAAAACATATGGTATATATCTTTTTCTGACTGGCTTATTTCACTTAGCTTAATACCCTCCAGTTCCATCCGTGTTTTTGCGAATGGCAAGATTTTATTCTTTTTCATCACTGAGTAGTATTTCATTGGGTGCGTGTGTGCGTGCGTGTGTGTGTGTATGTGTGTGTGTGTGTGTGTGTGTGTGTATCACATCTTCTTTATCCATTCATCAGTTGATGAACATTTGGGCTCTTTGCATAATTTTGCTATTGTTGATAGTGCTGCTATAAACATTGCAACCCTGGTTAATTTTGTTAGAAAAGGAACTTATAGGCAAAGGATCAGGACACCTACTTGGAGTGTGGCCTGGAACAGGGAAAGCTGGGCAGCCAGAACCAATGGTCACCCACAATTTGAGCCTTGGTAGCGTCCCCTGATGCCTACTGGCCCTGGGGTCCAGGACATGAGCTATTGTCCCTAGAGCTGTTGTCCCTAAACTCTCTGCTGCTCCCACCTGTTCTGTTTCTCTCAATCCTGAATGACAGGTCCAGGTGAGACATCTGGGTGCTTGAGTTTAAGTCCCCCTTCTGTTGCCTCAGGGACAGTGGGAGCAAGTAAGTAGCCTTTGGGGCTTGACTTGGTGGCAAGAAGTCCTTACATTACACCAATCCTCAAAGACCATTAAAAAAATCAGTAAATAGAAATCAACGAACTTTTCCTCACTGGGGCTCTATTACTGCATTTAATCTTCATAGCTGAGATTTATTATAACCCATTTACAGATAAAGACACTGAGCTTCAGAAAGATTATGTGCCTTGCCTCTGGCCACACAGCTAAAAAGTGGATTTTAATAAAAAGTGGATTCAAACTCAGATCTGTCTGCATTCAAAGCCCAAGTACTGAACCACTCTAAAAATGGCCCCTGCAATCTTAATTTTCACTCAGTATGATTAAAGCTTCCCTGGTCTCCATGGTCTGCAAAACAATCTCAGACCCAAACAGCTCGTCTTCTTAAGGTTTTCCAACTATTTTTTAACTTGGCAACAGCAACTTCTCACCGCATAGTTTAGAAAATCTCTTAACATTCAGCTGAGGGGGTATATGTATTTTTCGTTTTGGGATTACGAGCGTTCTCTGTGTTGCTGAGTCACCTCTTCGACATTTACCCAATGCTCAGGGCTTGCCATGGCGGTGGGATGAGATTAGAAATTGGAAGTCAAAGTCTAACCATATCCACCTTAGGAAACCGGGGTCATCACCAGGCAGCTCTGCTCCCGCCCTAAAGCCACCTGCCCCCTGTCTTCTCCCACTGTGCTTTTATTTTTATTTACTTATTTTTTAATTTTTTAAAATGTTTTTTTATTTATTTTTGAGACAGAGAGAGACAGAGCATGAGCAGCAGGGGAGGGGCAGAGAGAGGGGGAGACACAGAATCTGAAGTGGGCTCCAGGCTCCGAGCTGTCAGCACAGAGGTTGACGTGGGGCTCGAACTCACGGACTGTGAGATCATGACCTGAGCTGAAGTCGGATGCTTAACCGACTGAGCCACCCAGGCGCCCCCACTGTGCTTTTATTGTGTGCCTGCAGAATTCCCATAGTAAGTTACTTTCTTGAGCAGGTCTGAAAATTTGCCAGGTGCGGACAGTTATGTTTAAAATTAATTCCCCTGAAATATAAAATGTGTTAATTAAAAAAAAGAAAGAAAGAAAAATCCGTTCTATGTTTGCCTCCCGTGTGATTTGTCTCTCATTTGCTCATCCCTGGGTTTAAGGAATTGAGGGCAAGGCAGGTGAAGCCTGTGCATGCGGCTCGCTGGGCCCACTCTGCAAGGTTTACTCTCGGGGTGGTGGGATGCTTCACCCTGCCCACCTCTGAAAGAGGACAGTCTCATGTACACATCTCTGCAGGGATCAAATGTTCCTATTTTCAAAGGGAAATGTCGCCGCCCCGCCCACATCTTGGCTTGGTTCAAAGTGCAGAACACAGCAGGGACCAGCCTGAACAGCAGGGCTGTGCCCCAGGTGGGGGTTCCTGAGAGTGTTCCCCGCACCCCCCCTTCCAGCAGCTGTGCTTCCAGAAGCCAATTTCACTGGCCATAGGCATTGGAATCACTGGGTGTTTGTTAAAATGCAGATTCCGGGGCAGGGGGATGGAGGAATTGGTGGAGAGAGAAAATATGCAGATTCCCAGGCTGGCCGGCACAGGGGCATCAGAATCCAGGCATTTGTCCAAGTTCCAGAGGTGATCTGACGCCCAGCAGAGTTTCAGAATCCTTTCTTTTTAAAAAAAAAAAATTTTTTTTTTAATGTTTATTTATTTTTGAGACAGAGACAGAGCATGAGTGAGGGAGGGTAGAGACACACACACACACACACACACACACACACACAGAATCCGAAGCAGGCTCCAGGCTCTGAGCTGTTAGCACAGGGCCCGATGTGGGCTTGAACTAGCCAACTGCGAGATCATGACCCGAGCTAAAGTTGGATGCTCAACCGACTGAGCCACCCAGGTGCCCCTCAGAATCCTTTCTACTTGTGAGTCAGTAAAGTACTCTAAGGCTGAGCTGAAATATATTGGTTTAGGGTGATTTTCCTGGGATATTAACATGTAAGGTTTCCCTTTAAACTTTTTCCCTCTTGGAATCCAATTTTGCAGAGCCAGTTGAATGATCAGAGTTCGTGTAATTATCTAGAAGTCAGCCTCCCGTGCTCTCCTTGGAGATGCATGTGGGTGAAACTGAGTGGAAAACCCACTCTCTCCACCTCCAAGTGGCTTTCGCTGGCGGGCGTGAGTTCTGCTGGAAACCCAGCGCCTTTGTGGTAGAGAGCATGCTTTATTTCACTCCCTTTGTGCTCAGGCTGCGAGGTCTCTTCTCTGGACAAGTTCCTTCCTCCACCTGTTTGCAGCTGCCTAGTTTGAGCCTTCTCAGCCTCTAAAAGCCCCAATCCTGCAGTTTGTGTGTGATTCTCTTATCTGTTTAATAGATTCCATTTATATCGATGTAATATGCATGTGTCATGTACCTACTATGTGTGAACATTATGCAGGGTTTTGGGGAATAGAATGGAATAGATAGAAAGGTAACTAAAAGGAGGTCCCCAGGACACCCGGGTGGCTCAGTCAGTTAAGCATCAGATTTTGGCTCAGGGCATGATCTCATGGTTCGTAGGTTTGAGCCCTGTGTTGGGCTCTGTGCAGAGCTTACAGCACAGAGCCTGCTTCAGATTCTCTGTCTCCCTCTCTCTGCTCCTCTCCCACCCACACTCTCTCAAAAATAAATAAATAAACATAACAAAAAGTAAAAGGAGGTCCCTGCTGCCTGGGAGCTGCAGACCAACTGGGAGAGACATCATGGCACAACTGACTATTGTGCAGGAAAATAAAGTGGTGCTAAGTGAGGGTACAAGCAACCCTGGAGGGGCAACTTATTCATAGAGGAGGGAGGGCTGCTGGGAGGCAGTTCCATCACTGTGAGACTGGACAGAACAAGTCTCCCAGAAGTCAAGGGGATCGTCGAGGGGGAGCAAGAGGGATGACCGACACGACTAGTACTCTGTGCGTAAAAGATGTCACTCTACTCTTTTATCCCAGGTTTTAGGTTGTACCTCTAGAGGTAGTGGGACAAATGAGCTTTGAAAAGCTCAGTACCTGGAACCCAAGGTTGTTAACTGACTACCATTCGGTGTGTGGCCAGCTGTGTTCACCAAAGCCTGGAGCCAGCTGGTCTCTGATCTTCTCTGTCATTGTCATCAGCAGCCAGCATGGTGCCCACAAACTCCAAGTGCTGACAAATGGGGCAAGTTTAATTACACCTCAGCTTAACCCTCTTGTTGGCCATAAACCGAACTAGTTATCTAAAAACCATGTGGCCCTCAAGTGCTCTGTGTGTTTGGGATCAGTGAAGTAGGATGTGCTTCTGGGGCTTCAGAAGCAGCATGGACTCATCTCTGCCTCTGGCACTTTGAGGGTGAGAGTCACACGTGGTCACACCGCACATGGCTTTTCATTTATAAACAGTGATGCCCCAAACCTCTAGTTGTTGGGTACTGGTTGGATTTCCTCCCCCTTTCTGGGACTCACATGCTCTGCCTTTTGTGATCAAGTTTCTTGACCCATTTCTACCTCCTTTGAGGGTATAAGGTGTATTAGCACACAGTTGTGCAAATTCTATGGTCCATGTAGGGTGCTTGTCCACCTGTAAAGAAACCAAAACACACTAGACTACAAAGAAGTCAGTTTCTGCAACCCCAGAAACGACTCTATTGTGTGTTGGGTGGGGCTGGCTCTATAACTCTGTGATGTGTTTGAGCTACACTCTCATACAGGTGCTCACTTTTGCCAGGACCAAGTATTTGTAGACATTACAATATGCTTGTTTTAGTGAATAATCTTTTGATTGCAAGTAACAGGGACCTAACTAAAACTTACTCATGTTAAAAATGAATGTATTAACTAGGAATAGAAGTAAATCAGCTAAACATAGTAAAGGCCATGTATGAAAAGTTCACAGTGGACATGACACTCAATTGTGAAAGACTGAAGGCTTTTCTTGTAAGATAAGGAGTAAGACAAGGATTCCTGCATTTGCCACTTCTGTTCAACATAGTACTAGAAGTCCTAGCCAGAAATATTCATCAAAAAAAGAAATAAAAGCTATCCAGATTGGACAGGAAGAAGTAAAATTGTCTGTTTGCAGACAACATAAGTTTATGTGTAGAAAACCCTAAAGACTACATGCACACATACCTGTCACAACGAATAAATTCAGCAATGCTGCAAGATACAAAATCAACACATTTTAAAATCCGTTGCATTTCTATATACTACCAACGAACAGCCCTAAAAGGAAATGGAGAAAGCAATTCCATTTACGATACCATCAAAAAGAGTAAGATACTTAGGAATAAACTTAACCAAGGAGGTGAAGGATGTACAACTGAAAACTATAAAACTTTGCTGAAAAAAATCAAAGAAGACACAGATGAGTGGAAAGACATCCCATGTTCATGGATGCAAAGACTTAATATTGCTCAGAGGTCAGTATTAACCCAGGTGATCTACACATTCAGTGTAATTCCTATTGAAATCCTGATGGTAGTGGGATTTTTTTTTCCTTGCAGAAATAGAAAAATCTATTCTAAAATTCATATGATCTCAAGGGACCTTAAATAGTCAAAACAGTATTGAAAAAGAACAAAGTTGGAGGTCTCACACATCCTAATTAAAAAATTTTTTTTACAAAGCCGATTTATTACAAAGTTACAGTAATCAAAATGGTGTGGCACTGGCACCGAGATATACATACAAACCAATGCAATAAAATAGAAAGTCCAGAAATCAACCCCATTTATATGATCAAATGATTTTCAACAAAGTTGCCAAGACCATTCAGTAAGGGAAAGCAAGTCTTTTCAACAAATGGTGTTGAGAAAACTAGATATCCACATGCAAAAGAATAAAATGGGGCCCTTGTCTTACACCAAATGCAAAAATTAATCAAATGGATCAAAGACCTAAGGGTAAGAGTTCAAACTATAATACTTTTAGAAGAAAACAGGGGAAGAACTTCACGACATTAGATTTGGTAATGAGCTCTTGGATATCATACCACAGCAAAGGCAACAAAAGAAAAAAGAACAAATAGGACTACATCAAAATTAAAAACTTCTCTGCATCAAAGGACATAATTGAGTGAAAGATAACCTATGGAGTGGGAGAAAATATATGCAAGTCATTTATCTTATAAGGGGCTAATATCTATGATGTACAAGCAACTCCCCTGACTCAAAAACAATAAAAAATCAAAGAACTCAAAAAAATGGGCCAAGAACTTGAATAGATATACAAATTGTCAATAAGCACATGATGACTAGATGTTCATATCATTAATCACTAGGGAAATTAAAATCAACCATAATGAGATACCACTGCACACTCGTTAGGATGACTGTCAAAAGGAGGAAATAACAAATATTGTTGGTAGAAATGTAAAATGTTACAGCCTGAAGAAAACAGTGTGGTGATTCCTCAAAAAAATTAAAAATAGAAATACCATATGATCCAGCAATTCTACTTCTGAGTATATACCTAAAAGCAGGGGCTTAAAAAGATATTTGTATGTCCATGTTCATAGCAGCATTTTTCACAAGAGCCAAAAGGTGAAGGAACACCAATGTCCGTTGATGGAAGAATAGAAAAGCAAAATGAGGTACATACAAATAATAGAAAATGATATGAGTCTATTCATATCATATGAATATGGTCCAACCTCGAAAGGAAAGAAAGGAAATGCCAACACACACTGCAACAGGGATGAGCCTTGAGCACATTACGCTAAGTGAAATAAGCCAGTTACAAAAGACAAATACTTTGTTATTGCACTTACATGAGGTACCTAGAGTAGTCAGAATCATAGAAGGTAGAATGGTGGCTGCAGGGTCTGCGTGGAGGAGATGGGGAGTCATTTTATGGGTATAGTTCCAGTTCTAGAGATGGTGGTCGTAATGGTTGCACAACAGTGTGAATGTACTTAATACCAGTGAACTGTACGCTTAAAAATAGTCAAGATGGTAAATTTCATATTATGTGTTTTTTACAACAATTAAAAACATATACAAAATTATGCATTGGCTTATGTAATGTAGAATTCAGGGATAGATCTGGGCTTTCAAACAATGGTCTTCGGACTTTTGAATCTCCCAGCCCTCCTTCCTCTGTGTTGCTTGTTCTCAGAATGGCTCTTGCCATCCTGGCAGCTAAACTGCACAGTGACATTTCTGAGCTTACATAGTTTTCTATTTCTCAGTCTTAAGCATGTAAAATATCATGGGAGGACTCTGATTGGTTCTGCTTGGGCCACATGACCATCTCTGTGACCAATCACGGTGGGCAGGGAAAGCAGATCTGAGCCACCCCTATCACTATCAAGCAAGTGAGGCTGTGTAACACGCAAGGTCATCATGTAACAGGAGAGAAAGGATGTTCTCCCAAAGAAGGGGTGTTGGATAGACAACCCATGACCTCTGTAATGTCTGGATTCTATCTTTCAAAGTCACTTCCACCATTTGAGGCAGACTGTGAGCACTTTGCCTGAGTTGTGGAGATTGGTTTTCTTCCAATTCCACTCTCCTTTTCAAGTGACCACAGCCCTCCAGAGGGTCTCCAGGTTCATGGCACACCCACCTTCCAGAGGAGAAGGGTTTCTACTCCAAGTCCCTGCACTGGCTTTGAAGTTGGGTGTGGCTCTGAACAGGGCAAGACAGGCGCTCTCCTGATAGTCTGATTGATTTTTCAGCTTCAGTTCTGTTAACCTAATGCTACCTCTTGGGACATTGAGTAATGCCCACCAGAGTCTTACATCTACCCACTTAACTTCCATTTGAAAGATTTATGTGTGAGGTTGGATACATTATTACTCTTGTGTAGACAGTCATCAGTGTTTGTGAATTAAGATCGATGATGTGGGCAGCCACCTACACAAATTGCTTAAAAGTCGTTAATTTGTGGTTGGCGTTAACACGTTTGATGGATATCACCAGATACAAATCAGAAAGAACTCTTGGCTCATTTCAGGGATGATGGGGGCCTATTGCAATACTTTCTACAGAAGTAGGATGGATTACCCAGTGAGGGGTTTCCCCCAGGTGTGGTGCCCTCTACGACCTGCTTTCCAGGAACCTGAAGAACTGGTTTAAAATGCAGATTCCTGAGATTTACCCAGATAAACTGAATCAGAGTCTCTGGGGACGGGACCCAGGAATCTGTATTTTTATCAAGCTCCCCTGGTGAAGTTTGAGGGCCCTACTCTGGAATTTCCATAATTTATACTGCTGTGGCTATTTCACAAGGGTGGCAAAATGCAGGAGGAAGCTTTCCTTTCATACACTGATCGGTGTATGGCTCACCAAGAAATTGTTTTGCTGGGTGCATAGCCAGGCAAGTGCAAAATCATGGAATGAGGAAGAGCAGAGAGGTTTTTTGACATTTGCTGTTTCTCAAGGGTCTTTAGCTCAAAAAAAAAATCCTTATGCCAAAGTAGCATATTTTGGGGTGGCATGTTCTGATCTTCTACAAGGGCTCTCTGTCGCTCTCTCTTGGCCCCATCTCTGGATTTTCTCTCTCTGAACTCCTTGTGACTGGAGACAATCTGGTGAGCATTACTCCCTCCTTCCTTGCTTCATGAGAGACCGTGCTTAGATTGGCTTTCTGGAGTGGGTGACGTGAAAGGACATGCCAGAGCGCATATTCTGCGTGGATTTTAGACACTGGAGAGATCTTAGTGATCAATCATCCCCCGGGGGGTGCCCCTGCACCATTGGACTTTCTTTGTCATTTCAGACATTGCTAATCAACCTCTGCACTTTTTCTCATGAGGCTTGGATGCGGCCTCACAACCCTTTCCAATATAATACTGAGTTTTGATTGATTTGCCGTGAAGTTTATTTAAACCCTAGATCTAACCAAACTTCAGCTTTTACCTATGGAGAAGGGTAGGAAAAGTGACTTGCTCAAGGCCCAGAGCTAGGTCTGGAAATACCAATACCCTGGCTATAACGTATGCAGAGGGGTTTTTCTTACCTTTGTGAATGGTCAGTTTTTAATAATATTTTCCAGAAATGTTGGAATAAATTTTAACAGCTAAAATATAAATTGTGTGGACTATAATCTTTTCCCTATATGCGTGAAGATTTCTTAAGGGTTCTAGAAATTGTCAAGCACTGAGTATGTAAATAGGCATTGTTAAGTGGCAGGTCGGAGCATTGACAGCCTGCTAATCCCAAGAATAATCTGTAGATTGGTAGATTCCGCACTATCTATCACTTAGAGTTGTAGCCAGTGGTTCATGTATTTCACTCAAAAGGGGAGAGCAAGGTAGCTCAATCTGCAAATATTCAAGTGCCTGGCATTTGCAAAGAACAGAATACATATCACTTTGTTGAGCCCTCATCGGCCACATCATTTTCATTTGCCAACAGCCCCTGCCGGGTACACTTACTAGTATTTCCATTGAGTTTACAAATCTCACACCGGGGAGGTGCGTTGTTATAACCAGTAACCAAAAGAATGTGGTGTCATGTCCAAAATGGCAACGTGGCTGAGTTCAGCATAGAAATCAGAGGTCTACAGAGAGACCTCTCCTTCCTAATGCAAGCCAGGGGGCTTCCAGTGCTCCTACGGAATGCTGCTTCAGCTGCTCTCCATCACCAGACATCAGAAGGAAGACTTTAGAACAAATCCGTGGAGGAGAGTTCTGTTGGAGGTGGCAGGAGGCTGTAGTTGAGAATCCTGCCACATGTGCAAAATCAGCGCCTCTGCTGACAGCGGACCTTCCTCCTCATCTGATCCGCTCCCTGACTCTCCCCCTCTCTCCGTAGTTGTTATTTCTTTGCCAAGCCCTCAAGCTGGATTAATTTATAACTTTAATAATGTGGTAAAGGGCCTGGAGTTATTTTGCCTGGAGAAGGTGTATAAAGTAGGCTGCATCATTTTCTCCTGTGCCTCCCCATAAACAGCCCATCTGCTTACTTGTCGTTGCTATTGGAATTTCAGCCTTTGTGTTGGGAAGTGCCTGGATTCGTCTGAACTTCAGGGATAATTAAATGTACAAATGCATGTTTGTTGCTTTTTGGGTGAAAGTTGGTAAGGAGAGGAGAAAAGTGGAAAATGGGGTGAAATGTCCTAGAAAATTAACTCAAAGTAGATCTCTTAAAAAATTCTGTAGGGTTAGGGGGCACCTGGCTGGCTCGATTGGTAGAGTGTGCATTCTTGATCTCCGGGTTGTGAGTTGGAGCCCCACATTGTACATATAGAGTACTTTAAAAAGCATTAAGAACCCCCCAGATTCTGTAGGGATATTCAATACTATTTCCCAAGGCAAGTTCTGAATAAGAAAAAGAACAGATTACATCAATTTCACAAGAGAATCTTCTTGCCGAAGAAAACATAATTTCTATCTTTATTTTTATTCTTAGCTTTCCAATAAAATATCATATATATGTATATATGTATATGTATACATGTATATATGTCTGTCTCTCCATATATATATATATGTATGTGTATACACGTATATATGTCTTCCCATATATATATTTATATGTGTGTGTATATATGTATCTATATATACATATATATGTATGCATGCATACATACATACATACATACATACATACATACATACACTGAGAGACCAACTGGGAGAAATTTGCAGACTAAGGCAGTCAGGATCTTACAGATTCAAAATTCACATATGGCAGAGATATGTTAATAAATGTAAGTGGATTCTTTACTTGGGCTTGAATAAATTGGAAAAGATTTAGAATTAAAATTGGAAACCCATGCTTTTTCTTCCCTTCAGATCGAACTCAAACTTTCTCTCAGTTGAGCACTGAGTAGTCCCATAAGGTATTTATTAGTTTATCCCTTACAAATTGCTTTCCTATGTATGATAGCCTTGGATGTTTCTGCAATTCTAAATCCTGTAATGTAGTGATTCTTTATTTTTCTACATGTCATAGATGAGGAAACAGTGCTCCAGAGAAGTTGATGACTGTTCAGCATGAAAGAGTCAGTACTGTGGCAAGGCTGGACATTGAGTCTGGATCACCATCCTCATATTTGTTTGTTGGTGCTGACTATCAAGCGTAGAGTCTAGTTTGGGTGCCAGGCTGGCCACAGGAGCCAAGGCAGTAGTAACAGACCCTGACTGCAAGGACCTGTCAACAATGGAAGTTCAGAGTACACAAACCATGTGAAGCTGTTGGATTAGGGAAGATTTGCAGATTGATTCTATCAAAGGGGAGACGAAGGTCCTATAATACCTCCCAGAGTGATAGTTCACCTGGGGGTTGATGCTAAGCAGGACTGATGGGGTGAGGAGTTTGAGGACAGAGGGCAGAGATGCATAAACCCGGTGGGTAGGAAGACACGAAGAGTCCAATGTGACTCAACCCATAGTTTTGTGCCTTTTGAATACTTGTATTCACTAAAAGATGAAATTATTGAAACCTGTTTTTTTTAATGTTTATTTATTTATTTTGAGAGAGAGAAAGAGAACAAGCAGAGGAGGAGCAGAGAAAGAGGGAGAGAGAATCCCAAGCAGGATCTGTTCTGTCAGCAAAGAGCCCGATGTGGGGCTTGATGTCATGAACCATGAGATTATGACTTGAGCCAAAATCAAGAGTTGCATACTTAACCGACTGAGCCACCCAGCCTCCCCTGAAACCTGTTTTTATTTTGTTCCAAACTATATAATTAAACTGGAAATCACTAAGAATTGGGATTTCGTACTGACTTTAGAAAGAGTATTCTTACGGGGCCCAGTTTAATAGCTAGGCTTCTGCCTCTATTGTTAATAAAGAAAACTTGTCTCTTTGCAAAGTTTCAGTTCAGTTTTTGCATTTCTTTGACAAAAAAGGTAAAAATCAATCCAAGAAGAATATTGGCAAACTCAAATCCATCCTTTTCATTAGTGTATCGGTTTGAATAATATGTATTTACATATTGTTTTGTGACAGGACCACAAAAAAAGTTGTAAGTGATATTCTTAAATTGTAATGAAAATGCTATCAAGTTTTTTTGAGCTCATTGTTTCCTGAGCAGCAGGTGATAAAATTCAGGCGATCAGTATACGCAGTATTTCTGGGCTTTACTGGAATGATTAATGGTTCAGACTTTATATGAATTGGGAAAGAGGTATAAGACAAGATCAATTACAGGTGAACTTGGACTTCATTACCACAGAGCAATTGCTAATACGGCTCTCTTCTCTGAATGTATATGAAGGCAAAGGTTGGGCACAGAGAGTGAGGAAGGCAAGATCTGGGCCAGTGGGCTGCCTCTGAACAAATGGTGTTTGCAGTGAAGACTCCTTTAAATTGAACCAATACTGCAATGTAGACTCCTGGCCGCCTTAGCGGCTTCATTTGTTTATTTTTTTGGATATAGACAAAAGTCTATATCTTCACTGCTGAAAATTCACATATTATGAAATGTCTGATTTGCAAAGTGAGAGTTCTCTGGAATCACCTCTCTTCTCCATCATCTGTGAGAAAAACCACATGAACGGTTGGGTATTCTTCTTGGAATTGATTCTGGCTCATTCTACCACTTATTTATTTATTAACACAGAAAAGATCAAGTAACATATTTTGAATTTGATTGATAACTTAATTATCCCTGTGTATTAATAAAACAACAACCACCTACGTGGGCCTGGGCCTGCCTTGCTGCCTAGCTGTGTCTCTGGCCAGCAGCTGGCCTTGCCCTTGTGCCCACTGTCCTCCAGTAAGGCCTTTTTCAGATGCCAGAATAGCATTGTTCCAGGGTTAGTGTTTCCTTCAACTGAAGTCACTTAGGAGCTCTGGGCACGAGACAAGAAGCTCCTCAGGGGCCGGCTTATTCTTGCTGTGTGTACCTGCTGCACTGGAAACTTGTCTGGGTTTTTTGGGGTAATCTTCCTGCCCAAGGAGACTCAATGGCAAAGTGGGTCAGAATATGCCTTCTGGAATTGGTGGCATCCATGTTTCTTAACCTCACTAAGCCTCAGTTTCCCTGTTGGTTAAATGGAGGCAATAATAATACCTACGGTTTAAAATTCTTTTTATGGGGATTAAATGAAATCCTTTATGTAGAGCATTTAGCCTGGTGCCTATGATATTGTAAATTCCTGTGAACGACATATCCTCTTACTAGATGTGCTGGCTCAGGGGGACAGGGACTGGTTATCTATTTCCTTCTGTATCCTTAGTGCTCAGTCCACGGAGGATTCTGGATAAACATTTATGAGGAAATGAATTCCCACTGACCAGGCCAGTCCTTTAAGCTGGAAAGAGAATCCAGAAAGGAGCGTTGGAAGGTCAGAGAAAAGTCATTCGCCAGCTGTCCAGAAGTACAAGCCGGGTAGAAAGTCAGAGGTTGCTGCCCAAACTGGGAAGCTTCCACACAGGTCCCACTGCTCGCAGGAGACCGCCACGGGGCGGGGATGAAGTCTGTGGAGGCCTTTCCTCTCCATTTGATGTGGGTCTGGATGTCCTGCTGGTTAGTAGGCTGGCATTTAGGAAGGACAGCTGGACGTGTTTTGAGGGAAGAATAGGAACACACTAGAGCCCCAGGTCTTCAGCATGTTTTCACCTTGCCTAACCATGACGACTTTCCCAGAAGCAATGGCTGCTGCTTTCCTTCTACCTTGCAGATCTTCAGCACGTTTCTCCTCTGGTTAACCCTCTACTGGATCTCTAAATATGGCCCCAGCTCAGCCAAGTTGACTCAGTCAATGAAGCACTCTCTGAAATTGATTCCTCGTGTCTGTCAGAATAAAAGACAGCACCTCAGGTGTCGAGATGCTAATGAATCCCATGGCTTTTCGCCAGGACATTCCAACAGCCAGCTATTCCAAACTCCATCTCTTTACCCCTGTGAATGGAAGGACCCACTGCCCAGGACAGATATGCACAGACATCCATCGTATGGGGCCGTCTCTGAGTATAATGATGCAGAAACATATTAGCTGTTAGAATAGGCAAGGTCTTGTGGGATTTCTCTAGCCTATAATTGGCTTTTACTGTTGTGGGTTCTGTGAGTGTCAGAAATAATGAGATGACATCTGGGTCTGACATGGCATCATTAGAGGCCTGGTAATGCAGATGATGAACATGCATTCATATAAGGAAGGAAAATGAATCAAGTGGGGAAATGCTTGTGGAGTCATGGGGGTTGTGTCCAGATATATACTTTTTTTGGTGTATATTAACGCCAGCAATTGATAATCCATGGCCCTATCCTCCAGGGGCTTGCAGGTCCCCAGCTAAGATAACATTTCTCAGGCCACCAAAAAACTCACAGTGAAGATCTTTGTGAGCAAGTCTGAAGGTCATCTGTGCTGCACCTAGGGTTGGATGGGATGCGGATTAGTCCATCGGGAGTGTGAGGCAAGGCATATGAGAGCCCAGCTTTCTTAGGAAATATCCTGAGCACAGTTTCATATGCCTCTACACAATTCCAGTGATACTATGGTTTTTGGAAAAAGTTATTTAGCCATTTATAACAGTCATTAAATTGCTATGACTTATGGGTGAATGGCATTATCCCCCGAAGAAACACTGCAGGCCATCTGTTTTGCCACACTCAGCAACAAGCCAATGTAGATGTTTGTCTCTGGCTATAGAAATCCTCTCCTCGTGCACTGAGTACGTAAGAGACTTTGCACAGCTCTGCTCATTATAAAATTCAGAAGCCTTAGCACCATTGTTCATAGTCAGCAGGTGATGGGGAGGGGAGGGCAGGCAGCGCTTGAGGGTTGCCTGTTAAGTGCCAACCTTTCCTACAAACAGTCGGAACATCAACCCAGATCTTGTAGTTTCAAACATCCTATCTCTTACCTCCAATCCCCCCTCCCAAGCCAGTGTGTTTAGTATTGCCATGATGGCCACATAGCTCATGCTTTTGGAGAGGGTAGGGTGTCTGTCTGGACTGTCCCCGCCTGTCCCTGTCTGCCCCCATCTGTCCCAGTGTAGCTTTCTCTGTCTCTGCCCGCTTTGTCTGAAACTCTCTCCTTTCTTTAGCTTGTATTTTTGTCTGTTTGTTTTGTTTTTTTGTTTCTTTTGTAGTGAAGGGAAATACACATGCAGAAAAGTGCCAGGTCATAAGTGCTCAGGTGAGAGAATTCTCATAAACTCTAATTGGCCTCCTAGAAGCCCCTTCATGCCCAGTTCTAATCACTAGATTAGAACTCTCCCCAAGGGCAGCCATGCCCCTAATTTCTAACTGCCTACATGCGTTTGCCTGTTTTTATAGTTTATGTGAATGGAATCCTGTGGCTTTTTTCACTCGGCATTTTGTCTGTGAGGCTTATCCATGTTGTGTGTAGTTGAAAACTCATTCTCATTGTGTGCGTATACTGTGGTTTATTTATCCATTCTGCCAACTATGGGCGTTGGGAAGTTTGCAATTTGGGGCTGTTATGGGAAGTGCTTCTGGGAACATTCTAGAAGATGTCTTCTGTTAAGCATATGCCCGTATTTCTGTTGTGCATAATTTGGAATAAGGAATGTTAGCTTCCCTTGACTTTAATTGTAAATTAAAGTACCTGCCCTTCAACCGTCTCAGTCTTCACTGAAACCGACAGGGAGACTTAGTGGTGCTTAGGCCATAAACTCAAATATACGAGAAGTATCACTGGAGTTTTTAAAATTTAAACCTAATATTTATTTATTTATTTATTTATTTATTCATTCATTCATTCATTCATTCATTCATTTATGAGAGACAGGGCGCAAGTGAGCTAGTGGCAGAGAGAGAGAATCCCAGGAGGGGGTTCTTCCAGAAGGAGAGAGAGAGAAGCAGGGCTTGCCCAGAGCGGGGCTTGTGTCTTTTACCTGAAGCAGAGTTCGAACTCACCTGAAGTGGGGCATGAGCTCACCCAATGTGGGACTCGGACTCACGAACCATGAGATCATGACCTGAGCCAGAGTCAGAGGCTTAGCAGCTGAGCCACCCAGGTGCCCCTAAACCTAATTTTTAGCTCTAAGTCCCCCTCCTCATACTACTAGACAAGGGGAATCTTCTCTCAGTTGTTGTGTGATTCCTGCCACACCCCGTGGGGGCTGTGACCAGAGTCAGGAAAGGGAAAGGATCTCTAGCCACCATCTGTCCCTCTGCTGAGCAGCTCATACTTCAGAATGAGGGGCAGTTCTGTGCTGTGCTTGGGGCATGGAGATGTGGGGGTCTGAGACCCTTGATGTCTCTGACCATACACTTTGGGGTCCTCTCTGGGTCTGGCTGGCTCTCTCACGGGGGATGGGGAAAGGGGGGGTCAGATCCCTGCTGCTCTCCTTCCAATTGCAGGGAAGTCTCTTCTTCAATGGGAAGACCCTCCCTGAACCATCCTGCTTCTTGGAGCCCCACTGCCTCTTCCACCAGCTCTGCCCCATGTGGTGGGCTCAGGATTTGGAAAGCAAAAGCCAAGAAGTTTAAGGCTGGTTGCTTTCTGCCCTAGCATGTTTCTCCCTTGAAGCAATCAAACACAGAACCTGCTTCAATGGGCAAAGGCGACAACTGGGGAGAAGAATGGATATCATCTTAAAGTGTCACAGTCTTTGCTTGACTAAAACGTTTGGAACATGGTGGCCATAGGACATGTGACCTGTGTGGTGACAGTTGACATGATCTGCTATCCATGGACTAGGGGGCCAGTGGGCACCACCTGGGTGTGTTGGTTTCTCTTTTATGGGACTCTTATGAGTCTCTTACAAGAGACTCTGTTTTTCCTCTCCTAGGAAGTTGGGGAAAGGGTCTTGGGTGGAGAGGAGGGAGGCAGGAGACACCGGAAATGAAGAGAGATATATGGAAAGATTCTTGGGGAGAAGACACACCATCAAAACACAGTTATTGGGGCAGGACACATGCTAAAATGGCTAAAATACTGACAATCTGAGAGTGTTGTGTCCTAAGAGATGCCAAGAAGCTCATGAGTGTGAGAGCACTCACCCCCAGATTCATGTCCTAGGGCTTTGGGGACAAAGGAACCCAAACTGGATTGCTTAAAACAACAGAGATGTATTCTCTTACAGTTCTGGTGTCTCAAAGTCCAAAGTCAAGGTGTTGGCAGGGCCATGCTCCCTCTGAAGCTTTGAAGGAAGCATCCTTCCTTGCCTCTTCCTGGTTTCTGGTGGTTGCTGGCAATCCTTTGTTCTCCTTGGCCTGTAGATGCATCATTCCAACCTCTGCCCCCATCCTCACATAGGCTCTTCTCTCTACATGTGTCTGTGTTTTCTCTTTTATCCAATATTAGTCATTGGATTAGTTTACACCTTAATCCAGTGTGATCTCATCTTACCTAATGACCCCTACAAAGACATATATATATATATATATATATATATATATATATATATATATATATATATATTCCCCCAGTCCCTCAATGGGTTGAATGGTGCACACCTAACGTTGAGGAGAACCATCTGCCCCATTCAGTCCACTAATTCAAACACTAAATCTTTTCTGGAAACCCTCTCACAGACACACCGAAAATAATATGTAATCAGATATCTTGGTAGGGGCACCTGGCTGGCTCAGTCAATAGAGCACGTGCCTCTTGATCTTGGGGTTGTGAGTTCAAGCCCCACATAGGGTTTAGAGCTTACTTAAAACAAAATCACAGGAATGCCTGGGTGTCTCAGTCAATTGAGTGTCCGAGTCTTGATTTCAGCTCAGGTCATGATCACACAGTTCATGAGTTCGAGCCCCATGTTAGGCTCTGCACTGACAGCATGGAGCCTGCTTCAGATTCTCTCTCTCCCTCTCTCTTTCCTTCCCATGCTCATGCTCTCTTTCTCTCTCTCTCAAAATAAATAAATAAAATTTAATTTAAAAAAATCAGATATCTGGATATCCCATGGCCCGATCAAGTCGACACGTAAAATTATAATTATATATATAATCATATAATTACATCACCATTTTTTACTACACAAGAATCTTTATTTTAACAAATAAGTGAAGAATAAAAAAATTGACCTGAAAAGTAAAAGAAAAGTAGGTTAAAATAAATGTTTATGAATTATTGTAGAAATTATACAAAAAGAGGGTTAAAATTCACAATGAGGAAAATCCAAAATGTGTCCTTTTGTATAAAGGCTCTTCCCTGGCAAGAAACAGAGAAAGATCGGAAATGCAGTTTGTTTTTGCTGCTGAAAAATGTACAAGATAACTTAGAAAAACAAGTCAAGGTAGCTATTTATAAAAGCGTGGGGAGGATAAGAGGAAACACCAAGGGATGGTTCAGGGCTCTGGGGATGTTCCCATCACCCTTTGGCTTGAGGGGGCAGTTGCTGGGACCTGGAGGGAAGCTTAAACGAGAAGAGGGGATCTCCCAGCAGGAGCTGTGACCTTTGGTAGAGGGTGCTGCCCAAACTGCAGAGACCAAAAGTGAGCCAAGGGACACAGGTACCCCCCACTTCACTTTCCTCCCTTCTTCTACTTCCTGGCAGTGTTGGTCATGGGGAATCAAGTAGAGGAGTGAGTGGTGGGTCCAATGAGAGCCTTTTGCAAATAGTGCAGAGTGGAGGAGGGTGGAGGGTAGAGCAGGAGGGTCAGTGGAAGCCATCCAGACACGACGTAGGGGTCCCTCTACTGGTGTGAATGTGGAGTGAAGAGAGTTTGCATGCCAGCGTCCCAGGCCAAGGAGGAGCCCACAGGGTGGATGGAAGTCCAGGCCACCAAAAAGGCCCACGTGCAACTAATGAGTTACAGTTCATTACAGTGTAATTTCTATAGGGCAATTTCTAGTTTTCAGTCAACAGAATTAGTTTCGTTCTTTGCATGGAAGAAAAATCAATCTAGACCTTTTTGGATAGAGACTTAAGAAAACACCAAAACCTTTGGGCCACCACTGGTTGTGCCAAGAGCTAGAACAATCCTAGAATAGAGACTGACAAAGACACTCAGAAGGTACTTGAGGTGATTATATTACATCAGGAATTCAAACCATTCTATCTCAGCTTGGCTCTAATAATCTAAATATTTGAAATGGATATTAATTTAATTTAAATGATCTGGAAAATTAACTCAAAATTTCTCCCCAAAGCATAGTGTCCTTTTTTTGTATAAAAATTTCACTTAGGGCTATCTGGGTGGCTCAGTCGGTTGAGCATCCGACTCTTGGTTTTGGCTCAGGTCATGATCTCACAGTTTGTGAGTTCAAGCCCTGCCTTGGGCTCTGTGCTGACAGTGCAGAGCCTGCTTGGGATTCTCACTCTCCTTCTCTCTCTGCCCCTCCCCTTCCTCTCTCTCTCTTTTATAAAAAAAACTTTTTTCAATGTTTTATTTATTTTTGAGACAGAGACAGAGCACGAACGGGGGAGGGTCAGAGAGAGAGGGAGACACAGAATCTGAAGCAGGCTCCAGGCTCCGAGCTGTCAGCAGAGAGTCAGATGTGGGGCTTGAACTCACGGACCGTGAGATCATGACCTAAGCCTAAGTCCGATGCTGAACCGACTGAGCCACCCAGACGCCCTTCTCTCTCTTTCAAAATAAATAAATAAACATTTCAAAACAAACAAACAAAACATTTCATTTGTAACAGGTAGAGTTAAATCAACAGATTTTTCAGGTATATGGCACATCATTTCTTTTTCCTTTTCTC
The DNA here is from genome assembly GCF_028749965.1 of Puma concolor. NCBI lineage: Eukaryota > Metazoa > Chordata > Mammalia > Carnivora > Felidae > Puma > Puma concolor. The sequence goes on from NC_141677.1 coordinate 77,669,949, forward strand.
CTCTTGATAAATGAACTCAAAGGTGACATACATAGATGTACTTTTTTTTTGCTTGTAGGCCTTTAAAATACATTTTTCTTGTGTAAGTCAAATGAAACATTACATATTAATTTGTACAGTGAGATTTATTGAGGTTTCTGGAGCTGTTAGGAGTTTTCAAATAATGTGCTTAAAAACTTCTGGGTCATTTCTGTGATTTATTATGAGGTAATATATAAATACACATTTAGGTGCCCATTAAGAATAGATTTGAGTCCCATAATATGGAAATTACTCAGCTCTTCATACTTCATAATACATCACATTAGCTGGCAGTATGGAGCCATTATGATATTAACATAGATTTCAGCGCAATAGAAATATACTTACAGGAAGGTTAAAAGAACAAGATCTGCTTCTAATGGCTCTTTGAGGCACTTGGAACAAGGTAGTGCTTTGTTGGCATATTTGTAAAAAGTTGAATAATAAGATTATAAGATTTGTAAAAGAGTGATTTCTGAGTGCTACTTTAAAATTACCATTTCTCGTAAAATATTTAAAAATGTAAGCACGCGAGATGGCCAGATGGGGCTATGTTTCTCCTCTTCCATTTTGAACATGACTAGGAGTCTGTAAAACATCTATGTTGAGGAAGGCTCTCACAGAGCCTGTTAAAGAAGATCTCTTCCACCTTTCTGGAGGTGGATGGATGTTATCAGAAAGTTGGCAACCGCACTTACAGAAGCAATGTGAAAATAATAGTGTGCAGGGTGAAGCATTGTGAAGGCTGATGGGCTCCTTGGCTGGAATATGAACAGCAGGGAGGAAGAATCTTGCCCCGAGGGTACACTAAAGCCGTAACAGTCTGCTGGTTCACACTTCAGTTCAATCTTTGCCATGTTGGTCATGGGAGCGCTGTTCCCACAGCTGAAGGCTTTTGTGGCAGGGTCTACGTTTCTGGGTTCTTCTTTGTGGTTGAAGCCGTGGGAAAAGCAATGCAGAAACCTAGGCAAGCACCCTGGTGTAAGTGCAGATTCCTCATGCCCTGGGCCAGGTTCAAAACCATCTAAAGATCAGGTGTTTTGGGGACCCAAACTCTGCTGGGTCTTGAGCACACATTTAATAGTTTAATCCAATGTCTCATTGGTTTAAAAACAACTCTTGGTATTTATGTATTTTTTTCTTTTCCAGTGGGTTTGAGATGATAAAATATGCTGACTTCCTCATGGCAGTTGGGGACACCTAGGTGGTGGTTCTTGGCTTTCGATATACCTTGGCATCGTTTGAAAATGCCAGTAACAGTGCTCAGCCACACCCCCAAACCTACTGAGCAAGAATCCCTCAGGACCAAGGCTTGACTGACCTGAACTGAGAAGATGAGGCTAGACATCTCCCACTCCTTCCCCTGAAGGCTTAGGACCCCGGGTTACTTCTCCGGAACTCACTTTCTGACAAACTACCCCCAGGAGGCCATTTCCCAGGGTGTGTTTAGCTGAGCGGGGAGGCGTGGTGTGGAGAAGATGAGACTGGTCTGGGGTGGGTCTCTGACACTGGTGGTGCTGATCTGGCCTGTCCTGTGAGGCCCGTGGAGAGAGAGAGCCTGTGGGGAGGGAAGGGAGCGGTGAGGGGCGTCCATGGCCTGGCCTTGGGTGGGAATCATGACGCCGTGTGAGGATGGGGGCGTCTTTTCCACTTATCGCGGGGTACAGCAGGGCTTCAGAGAAGGAAGAGCAGCCCACTCTGGCTGGAGGAGGCTGGCGGCACTGGGAAAACGGAGTGTCCTTTGACTTCAGCGTTAGTGTCAGCACTGTGGACACTGGCCTGCAGGACAAAAGGCAAGAGCTGTTGTGAGCCTATGTGAAGACTCTCTGGTGACTCTTCAAAGAGGAGTGACGGGGGATGGGCGCTGGGGGCATGTGTGTGAACGTACACACGCATTTCTCAAGGGGCCGGAAGTCTTGCATTATACACATGGGAAAAGGGCCGGGGACACCTGGGCCGATGCCCTTCCTGTGACCCTTCACTGTAGTCATAGGCCGGGACGCTGGGGGTCACCTGTCTGGCCTTGGCTCCCCTGTCTCTCTTAGGTGGACGTGGCCCACACTGACTGAGGGGTTAAACAAGGAAACCATTAGCATTCACCCCTGTCTTTGGACTCCAGGAAGTCAATGCTTCCGTGAAGTGCATACAGATCACAAGTCTCAATGCTGTGCTTTGCAGAAGATCCGACCCTCTCTTCCATCAGCAGCGATGTGAAGTAATCTTTAAAGACCAGGTCAGGGGGCGCCTGTGGGTGGCTCAGTCGGTGAAGCGGCTGACTTCGGCTCAGGTCATGATCTTACGGTTTGTGAGTTCGAACCCCGCGTCGGGCTGTCCACTATCTGCACAGAGCCTGCTTTGGATCCTCTGTCCGCCTCTCTTTCTGCCCCTACCCTGCTCGCGCTCTCTCTCTCAAAAATAAATAAACATTAAAAAAAAAAACAAAAAGCAGATCAAATGTTGCTTTCTCCAGGCAATCTTCCTTGATCTCCTGCAGCTACAGATCTCTCTCCACTTTTTGGCTTATGGGGCACATCATTTGTCGTTCTTGGAGTTCACCTCTTTCTTCTTTGGGTAACTGCTAATCACATACACATGTGGGACATGCAGTGGATGCTCATCATTTGTAGGCTTCCATTTTCCCAGCAGGTGGAAACTCCTCGTGGGCAGAGCCCAGTTGTCTTAGTCCGTTTGGACGGCTACAACAAAATAGCGTAGATGGCGGGCTTAGACAACAAACATTTGTTTCTCAAAGTTCTGGAGGCTGGGAGGTCCACCATCAGGCTGCCAGCAGGTTTGATGTCTAGTAAAGACATACTTCCTGGTACATAGATGACCGTCTTCTCACTGTGTCCTCACATGGAAGCTCCCTGGGGTCCTTATTTTAAGAAAAAAAAATTCTACTCATAAGAACTCACCCTTGTGACCTAGTCACCTTCCCAAGGCCCCATCTCCTAATGTTATCATATTGGGTGTTTGGATTTAACATAAGAATCTGGGATGGGGGAGACAATGATTCAGTCGATAACACCCACCCTTAGCTCTCCTACAAGACAGTGCTCTCAGGAAAGGCACTGGGACATGTCTTCTGGAAATGAATGGCTAATCCCTGATTCCTTCCTGGGGAACTACTGTGGGCATTTTGCTTGGGAAAATAGGCTTCACAAAGAGGCTCTTATTACTATTTAAGAACCATTCTTGTTTAAAGTTGTTTAGTTTGAGAATCTGTAGGCAGTCTATTCTGAGTATGCTTTTTTTTTTTAATTTTTTAATATATTTTTGAGAGAGAGAGACAGAGCACCAGCAGGAGAGGGGCAGAGGGAGAGGGAGACACAGAACCTGAAGCAGGATCCAGGCTTGAGCCATCAGCAGAGAGCCCAACGCAGGGCTCAGACCCACAAACTGTGAGATCATGACCTGAGCTGAAGTCGGACACTTAACCAGCTGAGCCACCCAGGCTCCCACTAAGTATACTTTATAAAAAAAAAAAAAAAAAAGTTTATTTATTTATTTTGAGAGAGAGAGAGAGCGCATGAGTAGGGACAGGGCAGAGAGAGGGGGAGAGGGAGAGAATCCCAAGCAGGCTCCATACTATAAGCACAGAGCCCAACGCAGGGCTCGAATTCCTGAACTATGAGCTCGTGACCGGCACCAAAATCAACAGTCAGATGTTGAACTGACTGAGCCAACCAGGTACCCCTGAGTATACTTTTTATCCCGGTGAGCCAGTAAACACGGAGCGTTCACACAGTGGTTCACCATGTATGGGCTTCTCCACTGGCTGATTGAGTTAAGGAAACATTTAGGGCTTTGAGCAAAGCATCCTCACTGGGAACAGGAACCAGTAGACTAGACAAGCCATTCCCAGCTTTTAGGGGACCGAGGAACGTCCTATTTTAATGGCAAAAACTTGCACAGATTTTCACTCTATGGTGGTTGTACTTTTCAATATCTGTTAATTGAGAACATATATAATATGACAAAATGTTATGGGTCATTTGAGGAATATTTTAAAAGCAAGTTAGTCTTCACAGCACCTACAGGCATAAATCTGGCATCATTTTATTTTTTATGGTAACAAAAGAAAGATGAAAATGGCAGTGCTTGTTGCCACGTGTGTTCACAGTCTTTGAAATTACTCCTTTCCCCCCGAGATCTGTGGCCCGTGGATTGTCGGTCACTGCACTGAAACTGTCCTTTTGATTAAAGCTAAAGCTCCTGGTCAAGGAACAGCCCCGTTGAGGGTCTGACCAAGAGGAGAAGCCACAGCCTTCCAGCTTTCTGTAGCTGCTTTGCTTTTCTCCCTGTATGTTGTGCTTTTTGTGTGTGCGCACAGCTTAGAGCCAGCCTGTCTGCAAAAAGAAAAAGGTGAGATGATTGTTATCTGTTTGAAGATAAATCTCGCCAACTGTATTATGCAGCCTTGAACCAGACTAGAAACAGTGCATTCCCTCCACCCATATTGCTACTAGGACTTTCTTTTACCCGCTCCAGGGCGTGCTCCTTACCTTTCCCAACCTCTTGACCAGTCAACAAATCATGGGGGTTGTAAAAAGGGCGTTGTATTTATTCCTCCAAATTAGAATGAAGGGGAAATGTAGGTAGCTTTATGTAAATATAATATTGAAACACAAGCTGCCCAAAGCTCATTTGTTTCCTGAGTCTGTTGGGGATCATAGAGGTCAATGTTGGACAAGCCAGTGGTCCCAGGCGTACTCTGTGGGCATCAATCTTTTCTTTCTAGTTGGACTTGACAAGTTGGAAAAGAGGAAGTGTGTCACACACATAATGAGATTCTGAGCCTCCAATTATTTTTGTCCAGTTGTTTCTAAAAGGGAAATATTGCTTCCTTATCAACTCACCATGCAGAACAGTTTCTGTGGGATAAATGATTAACATGAGTCAAAAGCACAAAGAACGTTCGGACGTTAGATATTAGCTCTGGGGTGAGATTTCTCCATCCTCGTATGATATGAGTCTGCCATTGTGGGCTTGGACAGAAGAATGCCACTGTGTCGTTTCTGTTTTCCATTTTATCAAATCATACAACCGTGTTTCAGTCATTCTGACATATCCAGTCTCTTTACCTACTATCCTCGGCTGTTTCTGAATTGAGCCAGTGTTTCCTTAATACACGCTTTCCTAAATTATAAAGTTGGGGACTTAATGTAATTTCTGAAATTCACATAATCAATACACTCTTGCTATTGCTGTGGCAAGATTGAGGAGGGTTTCGATTTGTAGCCAGTTGGTCAGGAGTGCAGGTGGCCTGGGGACCCCCCCGCCCAGGCTGTGGCTAGTCTGTGAAGGGAGAAGTAGTCTTGCCGGAGACTGAGCCCTTAAGCTGTGGAGTCTAACTCCAGATGGTTGGCCCCAGGATTGCACTACAGTATTGCAGGAACCAAGTCATGTTAATGGTGGAAATGGGGAGAGAAAGCCTCAGGCTCCTCGGATATCTAACTGACCATGAGATAGTCCAGTATCTTTCCAAGAATGTCCTTTCATCCACCCCACCCCCTCAACGAGCTAGAGTGGGTCTATCCTTGCAAATCAAAGAAACTTTGGTAATTTGGGCAGGGAAGCAGGCCATCAGAAGCCTGTGGTACCCCTTCCCATCTGAGATCTTGTTAAGTCGGACAGATACCCAACTCCCCAGAATCTGCTCCTAAGAGGATGCCAGGTGGTGAGACCATGGACCTTGCATGATCTCGTCCTGTCTTGCATTCTCTGCCCCAACCCTGGTTTGGGGCCACAGCCTGGCCCTACATCCCTTCCTGGATTGCTCTGCTCTCTGCCTGGACCCCAGTGGATGCTTGTAGGGAACTCAGACAGGAAGGGCCTCAGGCTGCCTCCCCCAACTCTGACCTCAACAGGTCATCCTGGGCTGTCTTTATGTTAGGTTCCTCTACTGGTCCAAAATAGAATCTGCCATTTGACTACCATTTGGTCCATGTGTTCATGTCTTTGGTGTTTCAGTTTTATGCAGTAACAGGATAAGAATCTTACTGTCTCCTTATTGCTGTAATTTCTAAGTATTAAAGCCTGAATTATGGGTTTCTAAGAGGACGCCAATGATCTGTATCTCCAGTATACACTAATGGGTGGTACAATTAATATTTAATTAGAATATTTTCTGGACTATTTTCTAGAAAACTTTAACTTAATTTTAGGTAGAAAAAGGTACAGGCTTTTCCCCCCTTGTGCCATTCATTTTTTCCAGCTCTTTCGGGTTCCTTACGTTATTGCTGGAATGTGATTAATCGGACTGTCAGTGTTGGTTTAACTTTCTTTTTGGTGAATTTAGAAAAATCTTGCAGTGATTTTATGAATCTGAATTATACATGCAAAAATTTTAAATGTAGATGGAAAATTTTATCCGGACGTGTATCAACCCTGGGAGTCCTTAGGGGCGGGCTCTTGTTCGAGATTTTAAGGTGTTTCTGATAGCTTCAGAAGCCAGAACTGCTGCTTACTGCTTCTGTGATCCCTCTAGGTGCATATTTTTGTAAGCCCTTATATGTCCCTCATAACTGGTAATAAAGTTCTTCAAATAAGTAAATAGGGAGGTGGTAAGTGCTTAGCAGGGAACTAGTGTTTTATTTCAGAGCCAGGCTTGGGCTGGAGAGAAGAGCCAGGTTGGAGCTGGGGGATGTCACCGGAGGAAACAGAACAGAGCAGTGTTAACCCTGCGGACTGGGGGAAGGAAGCCCTTTGGGGTCTTTAGAGAAGATGGGGAAAAAAGACAAGGGGAAGAAGGAGATTTAGGGTATCTGGCAGAGCCACCAACAACAGCCTCTGACCCACCTCTTAGCCCCTGCCACAGTCTGCTCTTGGACTTCTCGGTGAACAAGCACTTACTGTAAATGCTTATGCTGTAAGCCCATATCCACTGGGTATAAGGTGTTGATTGTGGAACTGTTGGTGGCACTGCTCACCCCAGAGTTCCCTTTTAAAACTCCAATGACAAGTAACCTTCGTGACTTTTCTCCAGTTACGTCCAGTGAATAATTTGATTTCTGATGTTTCATGTAAAGGGATTGGCCAGGGCTCAGCCTTGTGTGTGTGTGTGTGTGTGTGTGTGTGTGTGTGTGTGTGTGTGTATGTATGAGTGTGTGTGTTTTACTTTTTTTTTTTTTTTTTCTGAGAGACGGAGAGAGACAGAGTCCAAGTTGCGGAGGGCAGAGAGCAAAGGAAACACAGAATTCGAAGCAGGCTCCAGGCTCTGAGCAAGCTGTCACCACATAGCCCGATGCAGGGCTCTAACCCATGAACCATGAGATCATGACCTGAGCCAAAGTCGGACGCTCAACCAACTGAACCACCCAGGTGTCCCCAGCCTTGTGTTTTGTAACCCCTTCGTCGTGACCCCTGCCTGCCCCCCACCCTTGTCCTGTGGCCAATAGCCAAGCCTGGCTGACATTCAAACTCGGAACCACATGAGAGCCAGAGAGACAGATCAATGCCAGTGAATTGCAGCGTACTGGAAACTTAGAAGCTTGTACAGCTGAGATCTCAGCTTATGAGACAACAGGCAGCAGCCTTTATTTTTGATATTGTTGATATACTTTTAAAATTACAAATGAATACACATTGATTGCTGAAAATTCAAACCAAACAGAAAAATATAAAGTAAATAATGGATGTCTTCTATCCCATAAATCCTCTCTCCTAGTCCAACTCCTTATGTATAACACAGCTACCAGTTTGGCCACGAACACGCACGTACACACACACACACACACACACATTTCCAGGACTTTTGTTCTTTCCATGTTGACAACAACAACAACAAAAAGTGATAATACAAGTCATCCGCTTTACCCTCAGTGACATAACAAGGATGCCTTACATGGTGGTGTGTGTTTACGATTGACCTCTGACCTTTGTTCCAAAGTCTTGCTCTGCTTTAACTCATCGAACCACACCCTATTGACTGGTATTTGGCTTGTCTCTACTTATTTGATCATTCAATAAATATTTTTGAGGCATTTAGTAAATGTTAGTGCCTGTTCTAGACCAAGATGCCCACCCTCATGGGGTTTCCTGCAATGGACCCTCACGTGCCTCCTTCCTGGTCACAGGGCAGGTTTTGGGGGTGTAGTGTGTCAGAGAGCATGAGGGTTTTACATGTTGATGGGTCCTGACCAAATGCCACATATCTAACTTTATACCGTGTCTTTTAAAATCCTATAATTTCTTTTATTTCTGTGCGGAAGGAATCATTTCTTTTCCAGAGTCCTATCTCCTGTGGACCCATGTGAAAGTGATTATATTTTAATCAGAAATGCTGGAAGAATAATTGAAGTCATAATGCAAGAGCTCTTTTGTCAGGGAAACACTGATGGGATTTCTCACTTGTATTTTGGCTACTCTCCTTTCTCAGAAGATGTAATTTAAACTGTGCAAAGAACCATCATCCTGAGGCTTCCTTGGGCTCTGAAGTGTCTGGGGACTGTTGGCCGTCTCCAGTGAAATTTGACATCTTTCTAGAACTTCTGAGGCAGGAGGAGCCTGTTAGAAATCTGGAAGTCTCTTTCAGCCTCTCAACAGTGGGGATTTCAGTTGACTCTCCCAGCTTGTGTGGTGGGATAATCTCGCCCTGAGAACAGGGGAAAGAATCCTGGTAGGGTTTCTGATCTTTCCAAATAAGCAGACTAGAGAGTGTTAAAATCAGACCTGTGATGTTAATGCAATGTTTTTATTTTGTTAAGTGATTTCTGACTTCATGTTTCAATGTTTTCAGCATCTCTGGAACTAGAGCAGAATAATTGTTGTGGTCAGTACCTGCCATGAATGCAAAGACACCTGGGTGGCTTTCAGAAAAGCAGGCATCGGGTTCTCCATCAGCCTGGGTCTTTGTTCTCTAATCCCTTTTTCTTAGGTGTTCCCAGGAACCTCTGCTTGGGGAGAGAGAAGAGGCATACTGGCCACTGGCAGAGGAGGGGAGTGTTCTACAGGAGAAGGGGTCAAATGCATAGCAGTCTGAAGCCAGAATCTTGGGTTCAAATACCAAGATAGCAATTTACTAATGATGTGACTGTGGGGACATTATTGATGCCCTGTACTGTACTCTGCAGGGCTGTTGTGAGATTTTCTACACTTCTAGCCACACAATTTGCATTCAGATGTGGGTTTGGTTCACTGTGTTTAGCTGTAGGACCAATGAGGCTGGAGGGTGGGAGCTGGGATGCTAGGTATGTGATTTATTTCATTTATGGTCCATAATGGCACACGATGCTTGGGTCCTACCAACCTGGGTCTCAGACGCTGGCTTCTGATTTCCTAGATGTGGACTTTGGCTGAGTCATTTAACTTCTTTGAGCCACTCGTTCCTTCGTCAGTGACAGGAGATAGTGACATCACCCCCGTCTGGAGTGTGTCCATGAGGACCACACAGGAGAATACCTAGAGGGTCTGCACTGAACCCCGGGGTGCAAAGAGAAAGCCATACACAGTGGCCATCACGCCTCAGAGTTCTTCTCATCTCACTCCCGCCACCGCCTTCTTTTTACTTCTGCCTGAATTTCTTGAGGCGGGCAAGTAATTTTAGCTGGACAGCTACACGCCCATTTGGCACAGTGAATGAGGGGAAAAAATCGGTCCTTTTCCATTTCGTAGACATCTTCAGCCTGCAGAGGCAGCCAAACCTCCTGGGCAATTTTCTCAGAAGAATCACTGCCTGTGCTGAAAAGGAAATCATTATTCTTGGCAGAGATCCCTGACTTGTTCCAATGGACAAATCAACGCAAAATAACTTCACTGAACGGTTTTATGTAAGTTGCTTGGGGAGCGTTTTGAACTAGTGTTGACTGGGCAGCAGGTTCATGCAGTTCATCACCCGCTCTTCTTGTAGCTGCAGCGGTGGCCCTACTGAGATGATTTTATGAAAGGCTGGGTGACCAGTAACACTTTTCCTTTACACATTCCCTAATACAAATGCTCTTTGGTGCCGGACGCTGGAATTTCAATCAAGCGGGCACATGGGCAAACACAAAGGCATGCGTTCATCCATTCACGATTCATCCACTCAACAAATGTTTACTGTGCACCTGTAACTCACCAGGCACTGATCCAGGTCATGAGAACACAGCAATGAAGAAGAAACCTGGTGCCTGCCCTATGGAGCCTATCGTGTAGTAAGAGAGAAACTTGTATCAAATACTCGGTAAATCACTAAGACACAAACAACAGTAAGTGCTGAAGAGGAGAGATGTGAGGTTCGAGGTACTGGATGGATACCTAACCTATTCAGATCTGCTATGTGTGGGGTGGGAGACCTATTCAGAAGGGGTGAGGAAGGTTTTGCTCCAGAAGGGTAGTTGAATGGAAATCTGAAGGGTGAGGATGGGCTAACCTGGTTGAGGTAGAAGAACATTCCAGAAGGATGGAGCTGAAAGTGTAAACACCCTGAGGTGAGAGAGCATGCATATTCCAGGAATTGAGAGAAGGCCAGGGTGGCAGTGACTGAGGTGCAAAGAAGTCAAGATGAGTCCGAAGATGAGGCACTCACACAGGCCAAGTAGGCATTGCCAAGAATTTCTGTTTTTATTCCAGTGCCAAATGGCAAACCACTGTTAAAAGGTTTTATGAATGGGTGTTCATGTATGTATGGGTGTGTGTGTTGTTCACGACTTGATTTTCATTTTGGATGCACCTCTGGGCTACAGTGTGGGGTTAGGAGTGGGGATGGGAGAGAAGTTAGGGAACCGGGGAGAGATGGCAGACAATTGGACAGAGATGGTCGTGGAAATGCCTGGGCCTTTGAATGCATTGAGGATGTACACCGACAGGATGTCGTTTTGGATCTAGAAATGGAGGGGATGGAGAGGTTAGGGGTGACGCTTGAGGTTCTGACTTGCAAAGCAGGGTGGATGGTGGAGCCATTCACTGAGGTGGGTAACACTGGGACAGAGCCAGGCAGGCAAAGGAGATGGGGTGGAGGCAGGGCGTGGAAAGCCCTGAGTTCTTCCTCCCAGCACTCTCTGGGCCTGTGCACCTGTAGCTCACCTCCACATATGGAGGACCTCCTTCTGAATTTTGTGCCACTGTCACCTCTACAAATAAGTTTTCAGACTTCTCACTCAGCATCGCTACATTGCCATGTTTTCATACCCCTCGGGGAACTCAATTCAGTCTTTGAAAGAAATGGCATTTTCTCTAGACCAGGTCTAAGTCAAGTTCCCTCTCCATTTGGTAAGAAATAACATTAACAACAGCCACCATTCCTTGCAGGATGCTGTGCTAGGTGCCTAACATTTGCAACTTTATCTGAACTTGGGACTAAGTCAGACCAGCAATGAGCGATGAGCCTGATTCTGGTTCAGCAGTCAAGGAAGTAATTGACTGAACAAACACTCCTTGCCAAGAACCTAATGTGCCATGCTTGGCCCTTGGGATGCAAAGATAGAATATGGATCTGTCCTCGGCGTGGGGTGAGGGAAGAGGGGAGACCTACATGTGCTACTATATCCTGGCTTAAAGAAATTATCTGGGGGCGCCAGAGTGGCTCAGTCTGTTAAGCGTATGACTTTGGCTCAGGTCATGATCTCACGGTTTGTGGGTTCGAGCCTGGAGCCTGTTTCGGATTCTGTGTCTCCCTCTCTCTCTCTGCCCCTCCCTCACTTACACTGTCTCTCAAAAATGAATAAACGTTCAAAAAGAAAGAAATGATCTGGCAGGGAAGACACACATATCAAGACCAGGCCATAAGCAGAATGAGGTGAGGTAGGCAGTAGGTCCTGGATGACAGAGGAGAAGGGATTCACTTACAGGGAGGATTGGGGCAGGCTTCCTGGAGGCGGCAGCACTTGTTTGGGGGCTTATGGGATGAATAAGAGTTCAGGATGTAGAGCAGATGAAGGAAGGACATTTTGGGCACAGGAATCAGAGTGCAGGGTACGTTTGGGGAGGGTGGGGGGCTGCTGGAGTGCAAGGCATATGGAGGGGGAAGGAGTGAGAGAGGAGGAAGAAGTTAGAAAGGGCCAGAGAGTGGAGGCCTTCCTATGCTAAGGAGTTTGGATCTGATTCTGCGGGTGGCTATAGCTGCGACAGGTTCTTAAAAAGGGGAGAAGAACAGTGCCTATAATTTAGAAAAACGACTCAGGTGGCAAGGGGAAGAGTGGGTTGGAGAGGCAAGACATTAGATTTTCCAGATTTTAGGCAGCTCTTAGGGGTTGAATTGTGTTCCCCAAACACCCTAACACTGTACCTGTCACTGTGGTCTCATTTGGAAGTAGGGTCTTTGTAGATGTGATCAAGTTAAGATGCGCCCATCAGTGTGTATCCTAATCCAGCGTGACGGGTGTCCCCAGAGGGGAATTTGGACACAGACACACACAGGGAGGGTGCCGTGTGACAACCATGGGGGCAGAGGTCACTGCTATGCAGCCGCTGCAAACCAAGGAGTGCCAAGGGTCTCCGGTGACAGGAGTTGTGAGAAAGGCCTGGAACGGACGGATCCTCCCCAGAGCCCTTGAGACAGTCTGCCCCCACCTATACCTTGGTTCTGTACGTCTGGCCTCCAGAACTGTGAGAGGGTAAGTTTCTGTTGTGCGAAGCTCCCGGGTGAGGTGATTTGTTATGGTGCCACAGGAGGGCTTCCTGAAAACCAGCCAGGCTGGGCCTCAGCCTTAGAGTCTCACAGAGGTGTGGGCCCAACCGCAGGTAGGATTCAAACTCATCCTTCTCCGTCAAAGGAGGCAGTGAGGACCTTCCCCAACTCAGGCAAGTCCTCACAAACGTGCTGCTGAAGGCAGTGGGGCCAGATCACCTTCTGCCTCAGCAGATGACATGAAGCGCCCTCAGGAGCGAGGCTGGGAGAGACGATGCTCCCCTGAACCCCAGACTCGCTCCTGGTGCATGGAGAAGAATTATAATGGCAGGAGCAGAACTTATGACGCACTCTGGAAGCTTCTGAGACTTTATAGCCTGAGGGTTGGTCCCTGTGACAACTAAATTCGAATGGGCTTTGCCATGTGCCTTGCACGGGGAGGCTGCTGGTGGAGAGAGGAAGCTCTCGTCCTGCCTTTGGGTTTAAGCTGCCGCCTCCTGTCACTGACTCAGTGACAGTTTAAAAATGAAAGTGAGAACCTCACTCCATAATTAAAGAATGCAAATCAGAGCAACAAAGAGAGGCCATTGTTCATGCATTGAATTGGAGAGAAATTAAATTAAAGTGTTGGGGACAGGGGAGGGAGGTGGTGGGTGGCAGTCGGCTTCAGAATGTTGATGGCAATGAAAACGTTTGCAGCCTCTCGGGAGGATAATCTCATAATATCTATCAAAATGCTTAATGCCCACACAGGGTCCTATACAGCGTAGGTAAGTTCCTGCCCTGCTACAAATCTACCCTACAATCGTGTTCGCAAAAATTTGCCAATTGATATGTGCAAGGATGCTCACTGTAGCAGTTTGTAATGGAGAAAATAGAAGAAAAAAAAAACTGGAAACAACTTGTGATGGCTAATTTTAGGGGTCAACATGACTAGACCAAGGGATGCCCAGAGAGCTGGTAAAACACTATTTCTGGGTATGTCTGTGAGGGTGTTTCCAGAAAAGAATCACATTTTAATTGGTAGACTGAGTAAAGACCGATCTCACCAAAGTGGATGGGCCACATCTGGTCTGGTGAGAGCCTGAATGGAACCACAAGACCGGGGAAAGGTGGGTTTACTCTCCGCTTAACCTGGGACATCCATCTCCTGCCCTCAGACATTGGCGCTTCTGGTCACTGAGCCTTCAGACTCAGACCAGGACTCATGCCATTGACTGTCCTGGCTCTCAACCTTAGGAGTTAGTGCAAAACATGCCACCAGCTTTCCCGGGACTCCAGCTTGCAAAGCAGGTGGTGGGACTTCTCAGTCTCCATAATTGCATGAGGCAAACCCTCAAAATAAGTCTCTTTCTATATATCTGCATAGATCCTGTTGGTTCTGTTTCTCTGGGGAACTCTAATATTCAACTTAACGTTTTTCAGAGAAGACTGGATAGTTTTATTATGTGCATCTATACAATGGATTGCTAAAATTAATTGGGAGACTTTTCTGGAGTAACTGTTCTGGATGGAGTATAATTCGGTGCCATAACTTTTTTTATGTTTTAAATTAAAACTAACGATTTGAATTGAAAACACAATTCTATAATTTCGAAATTATTTATCAGCATCTACTGAGACTGAGCAGATGCATACCAATATAACCTAGCAGGTCTCCTCCTGCATGCATTCTCTAAAGATTTGCATCATATAATCAACAAAAGACATTAAGAATGCCCCCAGCAGCTCCATTTATAATAGCCCAATCTGAAACAAGGTAAATACCCAAAAAGTGTAGACTAGGTCGGTAAATTGTGGAATAGGCATATTGCTGGAATACTATACAGCAACGAAAACAAACTGTGGCTCTATGCAACTATATAGGTAAATCTTGCAAGCACAATGTTGACTTAAAGAAGCCAGACATAAAAGAGAGTGTAGTAGTACACAGTACATGATTCCAAGTGTCTGAAGCTCAATGTCAGGGAAAATGAGTGAAATGAGTGATAGAAGTCCAGGTAGGGATGACCTTTGTTGGGGGTAATGACTGGGGTGAAACATGGAGTCCATTTCTTGGCATAGGTGGTGAGTAGTTGAATGTGTTCACTTTGAAAATTCATCAAGCTCTACACTGATGACTTTGGCATTTATATATATGTAATACTTCAACTAAAGACTTACTTAAAAATAGATACAACTCAACAACAAAAAAGAACAAACAACCCAATTAAAAAATGGGCCAAGGTCTTGATAGACATTCCTCCAAAGATATATGAATACTCAATACACATGAACAGATACTCAGTGTCACTAATCATTAGGGAAATGCAGATCAAAATTATAATGAGATACCACTTCATACTCATTAGGATGGCAATGACTTTTTTTTAAAAAAGGGCAAATGACAGGTGTTGGTGAGGATGTGGGGAAATTGGAACCCTTGTACATTCCTCGTGGAAATGCAAAATAGTGCAGCTGCTGTGGAAAATGGTCTGGTGGACCCTCACAAAGTTAAACATAGAATTACCATATGATCCAACACTTCTACGTCTAACCATACACCTCAAATAATTAAAAGCGGGGACTCAACAGTACTTTTACACCAATAGTCAAATGATGGAAGCAACACAAACGTCCTTCAAGAGATGAATGAATAAACAAAATGTGCTATATCCCCCAATGGAATATTACTCAGCCATAAAAAGGAATGAAATTCTGATACATGCTATAGCAAAGATGAACTCTGAAAACATGCTAAGTGACATAAGTCAGATGCAAAAGGATAAATATTGTATATGAATCCCCAGGTATGAAGTCACTGAAATGGACGAATTCGTTGAGACAGGAAGTAGAATAGCGGTTACCAAGGCCTGGTGGGAGGGAGAAGGAGGAGTTATTTAACAGTGTAAAGTTTCAGTTTGGAATGATGAAAGTTCTGGAAATGAATAGTGCTGACGTTGTACATGGTTATGCATGCGACGGTTTGAATATACTTAATGTCACTGAGCTGCATGTAAAAGGGTAAACTTTATATCTTATCACAAAAAAAGTAAAATATAATATACTTAAAAAATAGAGATCTATGTGATATGAAATAGCATACATGGAGAACGTAACCCTGATTAAATATTTTTTTTTTTAATTTTTTTTTTTTCAACGTTTATTTATTTTTGGGACAGAGAGAGACAGAGCATGAACGGGGGAGGGGCAGAGAGAGAGAGGGAGACACAGAATCGGAAACAGGCTCCAGGCTCTGAGCCATCAGCCCAGAGCCCGACGCGGGGCTCGAACTCCCGGACCGCGAGATCGTGACCTGGCTGAAGTCGGACGCTTAACCGACTGCGCCACCCAGGTGCCCCCTGATTAAATATTTTAAAAGAGCATGGAAATACATGCAGTTACATTAATATTTTAACCAAGAGGATATGCAAGAAAAGCTGATAGTGGCTATCTTTGCAGAGGACAGGAAGTAGCGGGGACAGTGAGGGGTCCTTTTTTATTTAAAACCTTTGTCTGTATCCTCTGAAATCTTCTTTCCCTGGACATGCATTGTCTTCATTCAAATTACTATAAAATCACAAGGGAAGGAGGCAGGGGGCGGAAGATCCCTTGTACTCACTTTCTCCAGCTTGCAGGCCAGTCCCCTGGGGAGCAGTCCTGAGCCTGGGGTGGCAGACAGGCCAGCAGAGCCACTGGCTTGTGCGCCCCTGATCCTCCCCAGGATGGCATGACACACGGCAGGCTGATCACTGCAGTTACTTCCTGGAAGGGGCAAAGCCTGTTAGCCTGGGGCTCCAATTTATGGAAGACCCGGTCCATTTCATTTTTATAGGCCAAATTATAGAACGATTCACCTTTGTTTTATATAGTTGTTTCAATAATAGAAAAAGGGCATCGAACATGTAGTGAGGTAGCTTGCCCAAGAGAGTAGGGGAGAGGGAACTGGTTATGTGTTTGAACAATAACTGGTATATATTTAATGCCTGCAAATCACTGATGTTAGCAGAGTAGTTTCCTAGAGGAAGCGTCCACACTTTGGACTCTCTAGAGACTCAATGGAACTGTTTGCATTAGTATCACTGTGAAGGACAGTCATTATTCCATCTAATCTGTGACGATTGTGACCATGGAGTGGGGACTTGCTATCCCCCTACCTGGCTTCCTGGTGAAAACAAATTTCTTGGGCCTGAGCTCTTTGGGCCAACGAGTTGTTTATTAAAGTGTATGACAACTGGACAGGAAAAAAAATCCCACATTTTCCTAGAATTCAAGGAACATGGTTGTCACTTGCATCAAAGAGCTCTAGAATGGTTGTCCCCTAGAGCCTTCGAGCATTTTCACACTGTCAAGTGGTCCCAAGAGACAGGAGACAGACAACGCTCCAAAACCATGGGATGGGGTGGTAAAGAAATACCTCATTACTGAGAAGTTTCTAGTTGATTCAAAAGTTTAACTCCCCCTTGAAGGAGCATTGCTAGTTTAAAAAATTAAAGTGTAATCAGGTGGGAAAACAATCACGTTGTTTTTCAGATTTCAAAGCTGGGTTTAGCAAGAAAAACATTGCTTAAACAGAAAGCCTTCCTTGTCCTCAACCAAGGATATTTCACAGCATAATTTTGCTTCTGTTTTATGACAAAGAAATCTCTGGGATATGATGTGGTGGCTTCCCTGAACAATCTCACCATAAAGTTAGTTCCAGCAAGATCCTAGTGTAGTCTCCAGCCGTGGTTCCACGGCTGCTTCCATTAGGTTGGTTAATAACGGAGCTCGCATCTGCTGAAAACCTAGTTTGCAGCTAATAACGCTCAGATGCGTAGGCTTTTCTGTGTGGAAGGAAATGCTCATTTGTTTCATTTGAGGAGGCATAAACACCAAGTAATTACGACTTCTCCAGTTCTGCTCCACAAGGAGAGTGTCTAATCGTCATTAATCCCTCTGGGATGCACACTGTGGCACCAGCCCTGTGATGAGCTGGTTTGGAATCAATCTGGACGTAACATGCCATCCTTATCATTTAGCATTGGTTAATCTCCTCTCTCTCACAGCCAGAAGCCCTGAGCACATGTGACTGTGGAACACAGAGGGAATGGACTAGGATCTACATTTGAGTGGATCCTGGAAGATACACAAAACAAAGACTCCGAGGATGTCCCAAGTGCAGGCTCAGACTTGCGTCATCCCCTCCTTATGAGTGAAGCCAAGATGGGATGGGAAGAAGGTACTTGATGACTGGGGTGGATGGGAGTGTCGTAGACTCTGGGTCTAG
Source organism: Puma concolor (assembly GCF_028749965.1). Lineage (NCBI taxonomy): Eukaryota > Metazoa > Chordata > Mammalia > Carnivora > Felidae > Puma > Puma concolor. The sequence goes on from NC_141677.1 coordinate 77,687,765, forward strand.
AGTTCTTTCTTGTCTAGCAAGAAAGCAGGACGCAGGATTAAAATGCGAGAGATGGGGGCACCTGGGTGGCTCAGTCGGTTGAGTGTCCAACTTCAGCTCAGGTCATGATCTTGTGGTTCACAAGTTCAAGCTCCACGTCGGGCTCTGTGCTGACAGCTCGGAGCCTGGAGCCTGCTTCAGATTCTGTGTCTCCCTCTCTCTCTGTCCCTCCTCCGCTCGTGCCCTGTCTCTCTCCGTGTCTCAAAAATAAATAAAAATGTTTAAAAAGATTTAAAAAAATGCGAGAGATGGCTAATGTCGGGGAGAAGACAAGAGCCCTGATTAAGGGTGATTGCTCTGTTTTTATTAGGATCAGAAGGCTTACAAACATGGTGATGGACGTGCACAAAAAGACAATGAAACTGTGAACGTGAGGGAAAAGTGGTTTTGAAGACATGCGGGGTTAGGGGTTTGGGTTAATACAGCCGGGAGGCCAGGAACAAGGTTGTTTACACCAGACTTGAGGCAACACCTCTGTTTATCTAAACTGGTCTAGGGGATGAGAAAGAGTGTGTAACCTCAGGGTGAACAAGGCACCTTTCTCTTTTGTTGATTAGCTCAGCTCTGGGCAACTTCACCCTGCAGAGTCTAGAGCCCTATTTACCTGTTTACCTAATTTGGTCCTTCCTTCCTGTGAAAGCAGATTTCTGCTTTAGTACTAAATTGGGGGGCGTTACCGCCCTGGATACCTAATCTTGTTTCCTCATATATCTTTGTATAGGGCCTCGGCCCCAGCCTCTTGATCCTGGGGCCTGGCCCATCCTCTCTATACTTATTTACCTAATCTTGTTTACCCAAACTTGCGTGTGAGCATCCTATGGCTTTGTAATTCTTTTTGCCTTGTTAACCCATCAGTGCAGGCTCAGGGAATTTCAGAGCTTATTCCCCACATGGGAGGGCAGACAGACACTCTTGCTAACCAGACCTAGCCTGGCCTTCCCTGCCAGAGCCATGCAGGAGTTGATCTCATCTGGGATGAGAATGACACAATGAGCCTATTAGCGAGCATAACTTAGACTAACATGATAATGACTGTCTGCCAGTGCTTTTAGGAATTATACCAAGAGAGACGCACTATATCCTTGTTTTAGTAGAATAAGCTGGAGACAAATCATGATTCATTTTCATGTGCAGTTTCGTCAACTGTGAAGCTCCCTTCACCTTAAGCATCTCGTAAACTGTAATTTGCATCATTTCCTTGTTTTTATTAGCCTTGTTTTACTTCACACTGAGCAGGTTTGTTTGCTCACTGACTCAACATTTTCCCAAAAAAGAAAAATGGAAGAGCAGACACTTCTAAGGCTTAGATCCACAGGCTTGAGGCAGTGAGCAGTCTTCCCCATCAAGCAGTCCTGGGATCACCCTTCTTGATCCTACCCAGGTGCCTTTGCACCTGCTGATCTCCTGAACAGCCCTGTCATCAATTTGCATACCTGGGGATCCTGTTGTTCCTTCTGATGTCTTCTCTGCGAAGCCTTCCTTGCTCTCCCCAGCTGTCTATTCATTCAAAAAATAAAATGTTTGAAATTATGTGACAGTCACTTGCTGGGGCACTGGAAATACCATGGTAGACATGGCAGATTTAGGATCTTAGAGTTTAGTGAGAATATAAGACAGAAAAATAAGCAAATAAGCAAACACAATCATTTCAGCAGTGGTAGGTTATATAAAGATAACCGGACACGAAAGATGGAAATGACAGAGCAACTCCCACGTAAGGAAGTGAGAAAAGCCCTCTTTGAAGAGGTGGCTTATAATTTGACCCTTGGAGGAAGAGAAGGAGCCAGTCAAACTTAGAGGAAGCGAAGATAATTTCAGAACACATCAAAACCCAAAGAAGGAGGAGGGCAAGTTTGAGGAAATGTAAAAAGCCAGCAGGACCGGGGAGAACATTGATTAAGGGCTCCCCGTCTGTGCCCTCAAAACCTGTTGTGCATACTCCCGGTACAGGGTGCTTGTGGTTCTCTAAGTGGGGGTCTGGGTATCTGTCTCCTGTCTCTGCTTTAATCATCTGCATCTCCAGCAACTTGGTCCCTGCGGGGCACGCAGTAGGTGTACAGCATGTGTTTGTTGAATAGAGGAGTCAGTGACTCTGGTCTTGTCTGCACTGGGTGCTTGCTATGTGTCTCCGTGTAAGCTGGTACATGGGAAGGATGCTTGCAGGGTGTGAAGATTGGGCAATGGCATCAAGGGGCTGTGGGCCACGGTTTCCGATTGCTGGGATCTTCCCTGGGACTCTCTCTAGTCACAGAATTGCCCAGACTGTGTTTCATAGCTGGCATGTTGATATTTCCAGCTGTAGTCCTTGCTCTGGTTAATTCTGCTGCTTGAATAACCGCAATACCTTTAGCTTAATGCCATAAACGAACACCATAAACGAACACCATAGTCAGCGGGGTGGATAGCCCAGGCTTTGAGGAGGGAACAGACATGAGAGATCATCAATCCAGTCTTCTCATTTTATGAGGATCAGAGGGAAAAACGACTTACCCAAGGTCACACAGCTAGCTAATGATTGGAAGGAGACTAGCTAGCACCTGGAGCCCTTGATTCCCAGGCTTTGTTATGTCCACTGTCCATCTGGTCTCCACTTATGTCTCACCCCTGTGGCTTCCTCCACATACCCAAGGCTAGGAGGGTGGAGTTGGGGCCGGGGCTCCAGAGTCAGGCTGCCCCACTGCAGATGTCAGCTTCACACATTGAGCAATGCCTCAGTTTCCCCATCTTCAAAATGGGGTAACAGCTAAATTTATCTTTTAGTGCAAAGATAATTAAGATAAATTAAGTAATTCATGTGAAGAACTGGCACTTAGTAAGAACTTCATAAATGTCAACTCTTATTGTCTTTTCTCTGAATACTACTCTAGGGTCAGCACATGCTCAGCACACATTTTCAACAATCTTTTCCTTTATGTATTTTTTTTCTATTAGCTACTGAACTGGATTTTATTTATCCATCTCTCCGCAGACAAATGTCTCCACTGTTGGAGAAATTATAAATCCCAAGCTATTGTTTCCCTTATTAAATTTTAGGAAACAACACCACAGCGCTTATGATGTGCTCTTGCCCAATGCTGACAGTGTCAGAGGGAGGCTTATTATGATTAGAGAAGTTAATTAGTCATGCACAAGCAATGCAAACAGTGTGGAGGAGAAGGGGCCTCTATGGGGAGAGAAATGGCTTGAATTGTGGTCTTGAAGATGAAATTATAAATGAGACAAGGGATTTCCATGCATAAAATACATCCTCATAATGAGAAATGGAGATGGAAATGAGAAAGTTTGGAAAGGCTTCAGTTGTCTAAATGAAACACTAAGCTTCACATCTTATATTTATCAGATGCTTACTGAGGATTTAAATGGAGGGGTAATTGGGTGAGTAGTAGGCGGATGGATGGACAGACAGGTGCATGGGGGAAGGCTAGGCAGGCAGCTGGATGCATGGGGGCTGTGGCTGGATTTGTGGGTGATTTGATGGATGGCAGGACAGATGGATGGGGGATGGATAGATGGAGAGGTGGCTAGGTGGATTAGAGCAAAAGCTTCACCTGAGTTTTCACATGCGCTCCTGTGGAGCTCCATGAAAAATTACAAATAGTATCTCTGTGTGAAGTTAAGTGTTTTATTTCCTCAACTATCAATAAGAAAAACACCAAGTACCAATCAGCCTTGTTAGGAGGAAGGCAGAATTATCCTTTTATTCTCTGTATAGAAAATATACAGGGGCGCCTGGGTGGCGCAGTCAGTTAAGCGTCCGACTTCAGCCAGGTCACGATCTCGCGGTCCATGAGTTCGAGCCCCGTGTCGGGCTCTGGGCTGATGGCTCAGAGCCTGGAGCCTGTTTCCGATTCTGTGTCTCCCTCTCTCTCTGCCCCTCCCCCGTTCATGCTCTGTCTCTCTCTGTCCCAAAAATAAATAAAAACGTTGAAAAAAAAAATTTAAAAAAAAAAAAAAAAAAAGAAAATATACAAAATTACTGTCACATGAATAGGCAATATATATATATACACACACACACACACACACATATATGTGTATATATATGTTACATATATATATTATATACATATATATATTATATATGTATATATGTACATATATATGTATGTATATATATGTACATATATATATATTAGGAAAGAAAGTAATCCAAAGTTGTATCAGGCAGCTAATTAATAACAAATCATGCTACTCTTCTGGATTTTGTGATGTTAAAATGTATTTGTTATAATTTATTTTCTCATTCTAAAAAATTTTTACCTTTAAAAAAATTTATTTTTGTGATACTGTAAGCTTTTTCTTAAAGAGGGCACCCAAAAGTGTTTACATTTCAGACCCACAAAATGTAGATTGATGCCAAAGCATAACTCTTTTTTTGTTTTAATTTGATATAAAGTGAAAGAAAGAGAGAGAGAGAGAGCTAGCAGGGGAGAAGGACAGAGGGAGAGAGAGAGAGAGAGAGAGAGAGAGAGAGAGAGAGAGAGAGAGAGAATCTTAAGCAGGTTCCATGCTCAGCGCAGAGCCCGACATGGGGCTCAATCCCACGACCCTGGGATCATGGCCTGAGCCAAAATCAAGAGTCTAATGGTCAACCAACTAAGCCACACAGGCGCCCCCAAAGCATAACTCCTAACTCTATGGTCCCCACTCTGCCCTTCTTCACTCACACTTGCCAATATTCCAGCCCTGATTAAACCAGAGCGCCTGTCGCTGACAACCCAAGCCCCTGAACGTGGCTGGAAGAAGATATCCAACCAGGATGGCAGTTTCTGGTTTCAAAATGGATCCTTGGCAATGCTCTACCCTGTGCTGTTTTCTCAGTAAACACACCTTCCCACGATTCTCCACGACTCTTGTCACACCTGCGCTTTCCTCAGACCTCCAACATCTTACCCTGTCTACTCTCTTAGCTGATGACTTCTGTTATTTCACTGAGAAAATAGACAGGAACTGCCCACCTTCCCTAGTCTATCAGTCTGACTCCTCTGTGCTCTTCTCTTCCTCCTCGGTCACAATGGCACTGTTCATGTTACTCTGTAAGGCAGCCCCCTCCCTCTCCTGGGCACCAGCCCCATCCCTTCTGGAAGATGCAAAGAACTGAGAGTAACAGGTGCTTGGGTGTCCCCACCTGTTCCCCTTAGACCATCCTGGAGGCCACTGGGAACAGTTCTCTTTCATGCCAATTCCGCCTGGTCCTCTGCCCTAGGGGGTACTTTGCCCATGGGTCTGGGGGCTTCTGGAAGGGTTGAGGAGCCCTCAGTCAAAAGAGGATGAGACTGAGTGGAGAAAGCTCACCCTTTGTGAAGCAGTTCCGATTCCTAGAGGCGCCAGCTGGACGGAGCCCCAGCGTCTACAGCAGCTAACGCATGTACCCTCTGACTTTCTTCCCTTTCCTGTCTCACTTTCCCACACCCGCACTGTGCTTCTTAGGATCCACCCCTCAAGTAAGCTGCTTGCTTCCGAATCTTTGCTCAGGGTCTCCTTAGTCTTCAAACCACATCCCAAACCCACTGAGTCCTTACCCTCTTTGCCGGTCTACCCCACCCTCACCTTGCACCTGTAATTTCTTACAAAGCTCTCTCTTTCTTTCTCTGTTTCCACAGCTACTCCATGTGGTTATTCTACACAGAGCATCCCGAGGACCTTGATCTTTCTTTTTTTTTTTTTTAAATTTTTTAATATTTGATTTATTTTTGAGAGAGAGAGAGAGAGACAGAGACAGAGCATGAGTGGGGTAGGGGCAGAGAGAGGGAGACACACAATCCGAAGTAGGCTCCAGGCTCTGAGCTGTCAGCACAGAGCCCGACATGGAGCTTGAACTTGTGAACCACAAGATCATGACCTGAGCTGAAGTTGGATGCTTAACTGACTGAGCCACCCAGGCACCCTGGGGATCTTGATCTTTCAAGTGCAAATCATGGGATGCCCCTGCTTAAAATCCTGTTGCCCATCAAATGTTGAGTAAAATCCAACCAGCTCCCCACGGCCCCTCCATCTCCTGTCTCTGCCTCATTCCCTGTCCCCCCTCTCAGCCAAGCTCTGTCCCCACGGGTCTTTGCTCCTGAATATGCCACGCTCACTCCTGCCTCAGACCCTCTGCTTCTGCCTCTACCTCCCCACCTTCCTGTGGCTGACTCCATTGCAGAAGTCAAATTTCTGCTCAAGTGTTTCCTCCTCAGAAAGGTCGTCCCTCCGAGATAGCAGAAACAATGGTCCCCTAAAGGTGGCACATCCCAGTCCTCAGACACAGTGAATATTTACCTCACAGGGCAACAAGAGCTTTGTAATTAAATTATGGATCTTGAGATGGAGATATTATGCTGAATTGTTTGGGTGGGTCAATGTAGTCACAATGTAATCCTTAGAAGAGTAGGCAGGAAGATCAGGGTAAGGACAGAACAGAATGAGGGAGAGGGTAAAGGAGTGGGAGAAGCAGGAGCCAGGAGCCAGGAGCGAGGAGAGGGGAGGATGCTATGTTGCAGAGGATGAGGTCAGGAACCAAGGAAACGGATTCTTCCCTAGAGCCTCTGGAAGGAATGCAGCCCTGCCACCATTTTGATTTTTGGGCTTCTTTGTGCCCCCCCCCCCCGCCCCACACACACCCACAATATAAGAGAACAAATTTGTGTTTATTTCAGCCACTAAGTTTGTGTCCATTCATTACAACAACAGGAAATGAGCACACACTTTGTGAATTGCCTTGTGTTTTTCTCCCCATTGTGAGCACAATCTGATTAGTGCCATTTATCATTTGTGTGCTGGTTTATTCCCTATGACCCCACCAGAACGTAAACTCCAGGAAGGCAGAGACTCCGTTTTGGTCACTACTCTATGCCCAGCAGCACCGGAGGTGGGACCGTGCCTTTGTAAAGTCTGCGTGGTCCTACAAACGGCCCTTCCCGTCCCATGCCTGACACTACTTGTATGTGTGATGACGACTGTTCCCCAACATGACCCTTGAAATACGCCTTTTCTTTACCGACAGAGACAGACCCTCCCTTGGCCGCACATGCATTTGAGTTGTTCTCCCCAATATTGGTATGTTTGCCCGGAGCCAGCCATACCTGCTACCTGATTTTCTCATGGAGCCAATGGCACCGGAGCAGGTTTTATGCTTGACCAGACACATTCAGGTTATCGCCAGTAATGGGAATGATCGGAAGTAAACTTCCCCAAATTAGATAAATCAGTGGTAGAGCTGGGCCCCATCGGGTGACCAAGAAGACATTTTCATTCTCGAGGCCTCATTATTACATCCCTCACTCAAGGGGGCCATTTGCCACTCCCTTCCCTGGAGCTCAACCCTCATGGTAACAATGCCTTCTGCCTATTTTCTACCACAAACTTCCGTCTACCCTACCATTTCTGCTTCCTCATAGCTTCCGTGAACATGGAATTTTTACCAACTCCTGGTTTCTACTACCTTCTGATTGCTACGCTCTGCCTTTCAGAGAGGAGTAAATGCTTGATTTATGTACCCCAAGCTGGATCCTTGTTGCCAACAGTACAAGAAACATGGGTTTTGTAGGTTTGCAATGTAAACTACTCTTGATCAGATTAACCCATAAGTGACCGAGGCTGCGACCTGAACACCAAACAATTTACATGGGGGGGGGTCAGAAATTTATCCTAATTAAAGGAGAAATTACCCTGAATAGCAGCCACAGGCTTCCCAATATTAGCATTTTAAAACAATTGAATGCATTCTTTCATCTTTTATGCTGTTATGGACTTTAATGGAGTAAACATAGCAGGGGGAAAAAAGTTAGTAAAATATGAAAGGGAGAAATTAGGCAGACTGCTAATCCTTTAGCAGAATTAAACACCGATGTCTCAAAGGTATTTCTGGGCTGCTTTACAGAAAACAGCTAAATAATTAATTCATTTTATGTATCCTCATGTGGCGGCAAATGCCAAATCTCTTTAAAATGTTGTTACATTTGTTTCTGAGTTTCCCTGGAAATTTACATGAGGAAGGGCTTTTAGGTGGTGGTCTTCAGATTCTCTGAAAGGTTTTAGTGCAGTCATTTAGTTTTTTTGTTTTTTTTTATTTTTACATTTTTTTTTTTTAACGTTTATTTATTTTTGAGACAGAGAGAGACAGAGTATGAACGGGGGAGGGGCAGAGAGAGAGGGAGACACAGAATCGGAAGCAGGCTCCAGGCTCCGAGCCATCAGCCCAGAGCCTGACGTGGGGCTCGAACTCACGGACCGCGAGATCGTGACCTGAGCCGAAGTCGGACGCTTAACCGACTGAGCCACCCAGGCGCCCCTAGTGCGGTCATTTAGAGAGAGTAAAAATTATCCTGGCTGCCTGGGCAGCAATCCCTGGCTGTGGGGAGATTGGGAGGTCCAGGAGTGGAGAGCAGATTGCCATCACTCTAGTTCCTTGGGAGAAATGTCTTCCGATGACAGCAAGGTGAAGATGTGTTGAATCTCTGAAGCCATCAGCTTGACTCCGGACACAGGGGTCTGTAGGTGGGCAGATGGGAGAGTTGCCAAAAGCAATCCCAGGGAGGGAGCGGGACCCCTTACCTGACCTGGGTCATTCACTTAGGGCAATGCAGTTGTTCATTGACAAACGTCTCTGTACCTGATGTTGCACAGAGTACTGGGGTCATGTGAGGGTCAGCAGGCCAGACCTGGTCCCAGCCCTTTGGGACCTGCATTCCTTTGGGACGATAACTGAGCCCAAAAAACACGTTTTGGGAAGTGCTGGGGAAACAAACTGTGTTGTGACAGACAGCAGCAAAAAGGAGGCAAACATAATACCAGCATTATTATATACTGTGAATGGGCTTTTATTCACTAAAATAAGAAAGCCTCAGCCTCAGCTGTTTAAGAATTCAAATTTTATTTTTTATTTTTATTAAAATTTTTTTTAACGTTTATCTGTTTTTGACAGACAGACAGAGTGTGAGCAGGGGAGGGGCAGAGAGAGGGAGACACAGGATCCCAAGCAGGCTTCAGGCTCGAAACTGTCAGCACAGAGCCCAACGGGGGGCTTGAATTCATGAACCATGAGATCATGACCTGAGTCGAAGTCGGCCACTCAACTGACTGAGCCACCCAGGTGCCCCGAGAATTTAAATGATTAAATGGAAGTCATCCAAAATAGGTGATTTGATGAGGTGAAAAGCAAAAGGCTGAACAAAGATATTGAGCAAAGATTAGCAAATGGTACTAATGTCACACGAGGTTGAATTCAAAGCGAAGGATTAAAACAAGGCAAAGGTAGCACTTTGTTGTAAAGGATATTATTCACAATGAGACCATAATGATCACCCATCTGGATCTTCAGATTCCGTGGCAGGCAGAGTAATGGTCCCCCCAAAGATGTCCATGGACAATTCCTGGAACCTGTAAAAATGTGGCCATGACGAAAGGGACTTTATAGGCGTGTTTAAGTGAAGGATCTTGAGGTAGGTTATCCTGGATTATCCCGGTAGGCCCAGTAATTACAAGAGACTTCCTAAGTGAAAGAGGGGGGCAGCAGAGTCAGAAAATGGGATATAATGAGTGGTGGAGTTTCTGGCTTTGAAGATGGAAGAGGGTCACAAGCCAAGGAATGTGGCAGCCTCTGAAAAGAGGAAGGCCAGGAAGCAGATTCTCTCCTGGAGCCTTCAGGAGACATGCAGCCCTGCCAGTTCTTTGATTCTAGCCCAGTGAGTCTTCTGACTTCCAGAACTGTAATATACCACGCGTGGGTTGTTTAAGTGCTTACGTTTGTGGTCGTTTGTCACATCAGCCATAGGAAACTAATACATGTACCAAATGACAAAGTGTCAAGTTATGTAAAGAATAAAGGGCAGGGACTACAGTGAGAAATATACAGAATCATGAAAGAGATTTTAACTCATTCACACAGAATTGGGTGTGAGATTGCACGATGTCCATCAGAATCTGTGTTCTTCTCTTCTTCCCAAGAACACAACTGGACTACATTTCCCAGCTTCCGTTGCAGCTAGATGTGGCCATGTGACAGTCCCAGCCAATGTGATGTAACACATTTCTCGGCCAAGACTTTTAAGAAGCTCACTCTCCCCTCCCTCCCCCAAGGTAATGATGAGGCCTTGGGAGATGGAGAGGACTCAAGGTAGAAAGAGCTGGGTCCTTGAATCACCTTGTGACCAGTACAATTTATGAGAGTGAGAAAAAAACTTCCATTGCATTTGAGTCATTGTATATTTGGGGGTCTTTTTGATACAGTAGCCTAGTTGAAGGATCAGGAGATATGGAAATAAAATCTAAGAATTAAAAAGGTTTTAAAAATTATAATTAAGCAAAGGAAACAATCAATAGAACTAAAAGGCAACCTACCGAATGGGAGAAGATATTTGCAAATAACATATCTGATAAAGGGTTAGTATCCAATATATATAATGAACTTATCAAACTCAAAACCCCAAAGCCAAATAATCCAATTGAAAAATGAGCAGAAGACATGAACAGACACAGTTCTTCAAAGACGACATACAGATGGCCAACAGACGTGAAAAGATGCTCAACATCACTCATCATCAGGGAATGCAAATCAAAACTACAATGAGATATCACCTCACACCTGTCAGAATGACTAAAAATAAAAAAGTGCAAGAAACAAGTGTTGGTGGGGATGTGGAGAAAAAGAAACCCCCTTGCACTATTGGTGGGAATGCAAATTGGTGCAGCCACTGTGGAAAACAGTGTGAACTTCCCTCAAAAAATTAAAAATAAAACTACCCTATGATTTAGTAATTGTACTACTGGGTAATTACCCCCAAAATACAAAAACACTAATTCAAGGGGATATCTGCACCCCTATGTTTATTGCAGCATTATTTATAATAGCCAAACTATGGAAGCAGCCCAAGTGCCCATCAACCGATGAATGGATAAGGAAGAGTTGGCATATATATATGGAATGGAATATTATTCGGCCATAAAAAAGAATGAAATTTTGCCATTAGCAACAACATGGATGGAGCTAGAAAGTATAATGCTAAGTGAAATAAGCCAGTTAGAGAAAGACAAATACCATGTGATTTCACTCATGTATGGAATTTAAGAAACAAAACAAACAAAGGGAAGAAGAGAGAGAGAGAGAGGCAAACCAAGAAACAGACTCTTAACTACAGAGAACAAACTGATGGTTACTGGAGAGGAGGTGGGTGGGGGTATGGGGAAAATAGATGATGGGGATTTAAAAATATACTTACCATGATGAAAAAAATTAAATTTAATTAAATTTAATTTTAAAAAAGATCTAGGGGCACCTGGCTGGCTCGGTTGGTTAAGCCTCCAACTCTTGATTTCTGCTCAGGTCATGGTCTCATGGTTCATGAGATCGAGCCCCATGTCAGGCTCCACTCTGACAGTGCAGAGCCTGCTTGGGATTCTCTCTCTCCCTCTCTCTCTCTCTGCTTATCCTCCCCTCTCAAAAAATAAAAAAAAGTTAAAAATTAGAAGATCCAAAAGTTATAATTAATATATAATTATAATTAGTTACTATTAATAAAAATAGAATTAATAAATTATAAGGAATAAGATTAATAATTATAACCTAATATGCATTGGCATTTCAGCTGATGGAGGCTACTCCTTATTTTTAAATAGTTTTTTGACATTTATCAAAATTGACCGAATGAAAGTTCATGGAGAAAATCTCAATAAATTCTTCTTGGTCAAAAGTATAAGATGACATTTTCTAATCACAGTAAAATAAAAATAACTGACAGAAAAAATATATAGGCATTCACTTTTCCTCCGAAGGCCAGTACCTTCACAAGAAAGAGGAAAAGATTTCTTAAGTTACCCTTTATTTCTCCTCTCATACTTTGCCGTAATATTTGAAATTTCTGACTTGATTCTTACATTATTTCTTAAGAATTGGGGCAATACAACTGTAGGGGTAGGAATCGAGTTGGTGATTGCCAGATGGAGAAAACTGACCCACAAAAGGCATGAGGGAACTTTTCGTGGTGATGAAAATGTTCTATATCTCAATCATGGTGATGGTTACACAGCCTTACAAAATGCCCTGATCCATAACACCCAACACAGCATAAACTTTACTGGTTGTAGACTATAACATAATAAAACCGAGTTAAAAAAAATACAGTCAAAGTAAATTGACAGAAAAGAGTAAACTTATGGGCAATAGAACCATGGATTATTTTTTTCTTCTTCTTTTTTTGTATGGAAAAACGCACTAATGTGTTTGAGGATGCCTGTTTGTATCAAGTAGTGTGCTGAATCACCGGGTTTTTCAAATCCGGCTGTGTTGTACTTAGAATTACCATGCAAGTTGGAAAGTCATCCATCATATCAGTATCTGTCAGAACGCTGCCACACTGATACCCAGGCTGTCCTGCAAAATCCCAATACCAAGGAACATCTGGTTGTTCTCTCATTTGAAGAGAGAGGCAAATCACATCTGCAGTAGCACATTCCAAACACGAGATTCAGTAGAACCATTTCCAAGCTCTGCATGTACCTCCTTAGGACTGACAGCCGTGTCAGCATGCGGGAGGCTGCCCCTGAAAAGCAATCATCCTGGCAGTCATTACCTAGAACTTTCTAAAAGCGGGCCCTTTTATTTTAGAGAAGAATGTCCACAAGGGTCAAATACAGTTTTAACCAACACTTAACAAACATGACATCTCCCTCCCCTGACCCATTTAAATGCAACAGGAGGATGCTAAAAGAATGCTCAGCGCTTTGGAGAGTGGGCACTGAAATGCCAGTTGGCAAGTTCGAATGCAGTGGAAGTAGTGTGAGGTGGTGCTCTGGGCCTCTGTTGCTGGGTCCTGCCTGTCTCTCGTGTGCCATCTGCTCCCAGGGCCACATCGATTATCGCTAATGCTTAAGCAATGCCAACCTGCTGGCTTCACATCTTCATGCGTTGACTCATGCTTCGCCCTTGGCATCCATAGCTTTGCCCGGATACCCTTACTCATCCATCTGCCTCCTCCGGGAAGCCTTCCCAGAATCTTCTGGCTAAGCTAGGACCCCTGATTTTTGTATTTATTTCCCTGTGCATATGACAATTTTTATCACTCACCAAACAGTACTGAGATTATGTGTTCCTGGGTCAATCTCCTAAGTTGGCTTGGAAGCCCCAAGAAGGCACGTTCTCTCTGTCTTACTGGCTTCGTCCTCCAGGCCTTAACACAGGTATGGCTCTCATCACCTTATTGAACTGAAATGGGAAATGCTTCTCTCTTCACTCCCAGCCTGTTCTCTTCCTCTCTTCTTGCTGACCATGTGGGATGGGCTCAGAGTTCCAGGTGCAAGTCCCAGATGCTGCTGGGACAGGTGAGGAGGGCAGGGGTCAGGGCACCAAGGGAAGGGTGAGCCTGAGAAGCAATCATGGCTTTGCCCAAGTACCTTGTTAATTATTTTATTAATGCCACTAAAATTTCAACCAACCACAGGTGATTTCGCCCTCTTCTCTGTTGAGCTAATCTATCTTTGAATCTTGGAAAGAAAACTAAAACCACATGGACAATGCAGTGTGCATAACAGAATAAGGAGAAATTCCAGCATTAAGCTTGACTGTAACCTTGTCACCAGGTGATGCTATGAATATGCCCTTGTCTGGTCTATAGATATGCTGAGTTTCTTTTCAGCTCTGAGACCAAGGGGTTGAGGAGGACATTTTACCTCACTTCCCGATGAGGAGGTGAAGAAGCCTGTGGAGAAGGAAAGCCAAACTACATTGATTGGTTGAAAGCAGGTCCAAGGTCGAATGATGGATATGCACAGGCAGGCGTCCTGAGCCTTGGATAAAGCCCAAATACAGAGTTAGGAGTAAGCTGAGAGTCAGAATCTGAGAACCACTGACCTGAGTGAATGAGGAAGCAAATTAGGGTAGGCTGGAAATTCTAGGAAGATGGTCCAGATCGAGCTGTGGGGTTGGTAGGGTTTTCGGCAAGGTATATCAGAATCGTATTTCTATTCCTTGTCCCAAGATATCATGAATAAGAATTAGCTGAATGTTCTTTCAAAACATCCCAAACCTTTCAAAACGTGCATTTTATATTTGTGTGTGTATATGTGTGTGTATGATGTGCACACATGCATAGCTTCTGTTTCACTCTCTCTTTTTTTTTAAATATATACATAGAATCTTTTTTTTTTTAATTTTTTTTTTCAACGTTTATTTATTTTTGGGACAGAGAGAGACAGAGCATGAACGGGGGAGGGGCAGAGAGAGAGGGAGACACAGAATCGGAAACAGGCTCCAGGCTCTGAGCCATCAGCCCAGAGCCCAATGCGGGGCTCGAACTCACGGACCGTGAGATCATGACCTGGCTGAAGTCGGACGCTTAACCGACTGCGCCACCCAGGCGCCCCCATAGAATCATTTTTAAAGGATTTTTTAATTTATCTTGAGGAGGGTGAGGGGCAGAGAGAAGGGGAAAGAGAGAATCCCAAGCAGGGTCTACACTGTGAGTGCAGAGCCCGACGTGGGGCTTGATCTCACAAACCTTGAGAGCATGACCTGAACTGCAATCAAGAGTTGGAGGCTTAACTGACAGAGCCACCCAGGCACCCCTAGGATCATTCTTGACACAGTGAAGTGTTACTGGAATTTTTTTTCACTTGGCATTATGTCTTGTAGATCTTTATAGGTCATTGCATCTTGATTAAAATCATTAAAAAAATTATTCCAGAATATTCCACATAACATGGTCTACCAAATGTATTTAACACATTCTCCTATCGATTAATATTTGGTTTTTTATTATCCAATTTTGAGCTATTTGCAGAGCTACGTGTTTTATATACATACCTCTCTACAGCTGGGCAAGTATATTGGTAAGCAAGATAGTTAAAAGTGAAATCGTTGGGTTGAAAAGAGGGTATATCTTAAGTTCTGCAAGGTGTTTACAGATAGCATGGAATCTGCAAATTGCCTTTGAAAACACTAATTTGCGCTCTTACCTTGGTATCTACTCTGCCTGTTTCTCCACATCTTCATAAAGAGATATCACGCGGGGCGCCTGGGTGGCGCAGTCGGTTAAGCGTCCGACTTCAGCCAGGTCACGATCTCGCGGTCCGTGAGTTCGAGCCCCGCGTCGGGCTCTGGGCTGATGGCTCAGAGCCTGGAGCCTGTTTCCGATTCTGTGTCTCCCTCTCTCTCTGCCCCTCCCCCGTTCATGCTCTGTCTCTCTCTGTCCCAAAAATAAATAAACGTTGAAAAAAAAAAAATTAAAAAAAAAGAGATATCACGCTGAACCTGAGGTCTGACACTTGTGTTCAGCCGGCCATCTGTGTTTCCAGGGTTGCCAACACATTATCTGATGCATAACCTTCTTCTCCCACTGACTCCCCTCCTCCCTCCACACTGTCGCTTAAATAAGTGTCTCTCTCTCAGGCGGGTCTTGCTGATGCTCTAAACGAGTCTTGATCTATTACATGCTTGCACCATAGCCTAGGCTTCCTCGTATTTATGGAGGTGTTAAATAATTATTCGTTTAATGTTTGTATTCCACCCTAGATTCCTTCATTCATTCTTACATTTTTATTCACTCATTCATTCAAAATGCTGATTGATAAATTGAGTGCTGGTCTAGTGTAGGGGTTAAGAGCATTGGAATTAACAGACATTGGAATCAAACTTCTTGGGTTCGAAAACCAACCTTGTCTCTTACCACCTGTATGATCAAGTTATACGCTTTCTCTATGCCTCTACTAGTACTCACTTCATAGGCTATAGGGATGGTTAATTGGGAAGGTGCACATAAAACACTCCAAAGGGCAACCAGTATACAGTGAGTGACAAATACATTCTGTTATGTCTTATTATATGCCAGGCGGTGTGCAAGTGCTGGGCACCCAGCAGGGAAGGAGACAAAGAACTGTCGACAAATTAGAATAATTTCACATTGTCCATAAAGGAAATAAATGCAGGGTGGACTGGGGAGGGGAGATTCCTCTTACATAGTGTGGTCATGGGAAGCCTCTATATAAAGGTGACTGGTCAGTTGAGGCCAGAAGGAAAGGGGAGGCATGAACACTACAAAGAATCAGGGGAAGATCCTTTTAGGCAGAGGAAACAGTAAGTGCAAACGTCCTGGGGCAGGAAGATGGTGTAAGAACAGAACCTGCATGATGGAATAATGGAGAGCAAAGGTGAGAGGTCAGGTCTGGGGCCTGTTGACCATGGTATTCCAGTGCCTAGTATATGGCATACTATTGTGTAGGTATTCAACACATTCATGGAATAAATAAATGAGTAATGAATGAGTGAAGAAAGGAAGCGATGATATGAGTGCGTTAGAGGCTTTGTTCTGTTCTCAGGTACCATCTGACCACATTTGTTCATTCCACCTTCTGGAGATGAAGCAAGTGAGTATGATTTTTGACATCCTTACCTGTTGGAGAGTGAGACAGGTGAGTGGGTACCTTAGTCTGGATGGGATTTGAAGATCACACATGGCACCCGTACAGTCATTCCTGCCAAAAACCCAAGAGCTGTCTGAAAGAAGGAATTTCTGCGGATCAGGTATACAGGAAAGGTGACAATGGACATTTCAACCAGGGAAGCCTGGAAGAGTTTCCAAAGAAACCTTCCATTTCCAATAGTGAAGTCATTTGCCCAGAGGTCAATGGCCAGGCTTTTGCTCACTGTGCTAGCCTGGTCTGGCTTTTCCCCTCAGTGACAGGTGTCCTGAGGCCATGTTCACCCCCGCATAACCATGTGCAGCCAAGTGCCCATAAACATACCCACTGCACAAACTTCACACTGGTCTGACCCTCTGGTTTGATGGGATTGCCTAAGGCAGCAGAATGGGCATATTTAATATCCATGTAAAAAAGAAATAGGGTCCAAATGAGCAGAAACATAAAAAACCTGGGTCTGGTGGGATGGGGTTAAAGAAACACCGCGAGCATTGGTTTACCACTGCAGCTTCTCAAAACTGTTCTTGGAGCGCCTGGGGGGGTCAGCCAGTTAAGCATCTGACTTCCGCTCAGGTCATGATCTCGCGGTCTGTGAGTGCGAGCCCTGCATCAGGCCCTGTGCTGACAGCTCAGAGCCTGGAGTCTGCTTTGGATTCTGTGTCTCCCTTTCTCTCTGCCCCTCCCCAACTCATGCTCTATCTCTCTCAAAAATAAATAAATGTTAAAAAAAAACAAAAAAAACCAACAACCTGTTCTTAAGCATAGACTGTTTTATTTATCATCATGACCATTCTCAAGTGAAAAAAAAATAGCTTACTAGTGGCATATGATCCTAGGCAAAAATCCCAAGCCTTTCCCTCTAGTCAGTGTTGATGTTCTAATCATAAATTACAGTGCATTGGAAAATCCAACCTTCAGAGCTGTTTTATTTTTCTAGGCGTTTTTATGGTGCAATGAAACACATCTATATCTATATTATATCTATAAAAGAAGTTGATTTTATTTTAAAAAATTCCTTTATTCATATATTCAAAATATGTTTTTTGAACCAGCTGCATCCCAGGGCAAAGGTTTCTGAGGGTCATAAATCCTGAATTAGTGCAGGTGAAAGTAGTTTTTGCTATTTTCCTGTTCATGTTTAGCAGGCTTCAGAGTCTTTTTATCTTGTGGCTGGCTTTACAAGAGACGTCCTCCAAGGAAAGTATGCTCCCCTGGGGGGCTGAGTTGGCCTGGTTTTGTTGTTGTTGTTTGTTTTGTTTTTGTTTTTGTTTTTGTTTTGTTTTTTGTTTTCATGAAAAGGGTGATCTTATGCATGTAACTTTCCAAATTTGAAGGGCACGGTTGCCATGGCAACTAGCGTAAACCGACAACTCCTATACCTGGATGTTCTAGCTGCCTAGAACATTCCTCCCACTGGGGGCTGCCTCGGCACCCCCAGCCCTGCAGCCATTGCCTTCTTGGGGTTTTGCAAGAGCTCAGGTCTATATTCCAACCCCAACAAAGGTCACACCCAAAGCTCCTGTCATTGGCAACCTTGGGACAAAATCTGTGAAAAGACTTATGCCTAGCGTCTTCACTACAGTTTTTACCGGCATCGTGATAGAACTTGCCGACAAGGTCAGAGACTTGCATGATGGCAGGATTAGTGTTCTACATAGAGAGATGGAAAGAAAATCTTTTCTAGACCTGTAGGAGTCTGAAGAACCAGAGAAAAAGAAAAGCAGAGGTCATATTTTCTTAGGCTTTACCTTTTACAAGATGGATGGTTCCAGAAACACTACCAACTGTACTTGCTGAAAGGTGGTATGGTGTAGGGGCAAGAGCATCACTACTCTCTTGGTTAAGTAACAATCACTCACTTAACAGGTAGTCTTGATTAACAATCACTTAACAAATGTTTATTAAGCAACTAGTACATGCTAGATGCTGGGGATTCAAGGTACTGGAGTCTCCAGTTAGCACCTTGCTAACCATGTGCCAACAAGGATGCTTTATGACTTGCTCAGGGGAAAGTGTGCCCTGGAGTCTATCTTGCATGGTGTCCTGTACACAGTAGGTACTCAGCAAACGTTGTCAAGGGTGGGGAGCAGAAGGCTGAGATAGAAGGAGCAATGAATTTCAAACCGGGAGGCCTTGGGGCCCCAGGCAAGTCACTTTTGCCTCTCTGAGCCTGCTTCATTGTGAAAAAACGGGAATAGTAACATCTCCCTTGCAGAGAGGTGTTGAGAGAGTTTAATAAGATCGTGTCCCTGAAAGGGTCTAGTATGGTGGTTGGCATGGGTGAGTTCTCCGGAAGAACGTCTGTAAGGCTAGAGCAGGTGTGGGAGAGGAGGATGGAGAAGTAGCAGGGGCCACAGGCACCTGGGTGGCTCAGTGAGTTAAGCATCTGACTCTTGATTTTGGCTCAGGCCATGATCTCATGGCTTGTGAGTTCAAGCCCTGCATCTGGCTCTGTGCTGACAGCACAGAGCCTGCTTGGGGTTCTCTCTCCCTCTCTCTCTGCCCCTCCCCTGCTCACTCTCTTTTTCCCTCTCTCAAAATAAACAAATAGACTTAAAGAAAAAATATCAGGGGCCAGATCACACAGGCTGCCCAAAGGGTCATATTAGCCATTTTGCTCTTTCTCCCGAAAGCAACAGGGAACCCCCAGAGGGCTCTAAGTGACAGGCACAGGCATGTCTCTGCCATTTTGGAAGCACCTTCTGGCTGGAGCCTGGACCTGGGAGGGACAGCTGGCAGGCTTCTGCCCTGCTGCTGAGGAGTCGTGAGGCCGGCCTGAGCGGGGAGGTGTGGCCAGGGCCGGAGAGCAGCGGGTGTGTGTTCAGGGGGGTGCCCCGGGGGGTGGAATTAGCGGGGCCTGGTGTCTGTTAGATGAGGCCCAGACGAAGGGGCTGTTTCACCGCCGAGGCCTCAGGTCGGCATCCTGACTTTTTGCTTGTGCGACAGGCTGGAGGGGGGCGCTCCCAGTCCCAACCGCGGCATCATGGAGGAGAAATGAGTTCGTTGGCAAAACGTGCACGGAGCGCGAGGGGGCTGCAGGCTGGCCCGAGCGGGGGACCCGGGAGCTCACACCAAGCCTAGAGCCCTGAAGAGAATGTGCTTCTCCAGCGACTGTGGAGAAGCTAGTCGGTGCTGCTGTGGCTCAGTCACGTGCCTTACGGCCTCCTCGCCGGTGGTTCCAGACATACTCATTGAGCACCAAGCCCGGGGTCCACGCGGGTGACGGGGACAGAGACAGACCCGCCAGAGTTTCCATTCCAGTGCGGGGGACGTACAGCAACCACGTGACCAGGATGTGGCCAGGATGATTTGCCTCCATTTGAGCAGCGGAGGTGAAGAGGCTGGAGTGTTTGACAGTAGCTGGTGTGGGTGGGTGGGTGGCTTTATGGAAGGTCGCCAGGGAAGACGCTTAATGTCAGGTCAGAAGATTGCAAGACGCTGGGCGAGTCACATTGTCTCCTGGAGCCTCAGTTTCGGCATCTTGCAGATGGGAATGATGGCGCTTTCTTTCGGACCAAACGATACCATCCATCAATGCAACTTGAAGCTCCACAAATGTTAGGGGTTGTTACCAGGTAACAGTGGGGGCGTGGGAAGGTTTGGGCTCTGTCCTAATGTCCTTGATTAAGAAGAGAGAAGGGCATTTACTTACTGCCCATCATTTTCCTTAGAATCAGAGGGTCCTAGCTGGGTGAAGGAGTCAGGCCTGGTGCTCAGGGCCCGGCCCCCAACTCCGCCTCCTCTGGGAATGGGGAGGGGTTTGGAGGTGGGAGTGGAGGGGTGGTCAAGACCTTGGCTGTACTGTGCCTTGTGGCCACAAGAGGGCTCACAGCTCACAAACTTTTCCTCCAATGAATCCTTCATGTTTTCCTTTTTGACACAGTGGCTCCGAGTGGGGCCCCATCCAGTAACATTTAAAATTGCTATTCAATTATGCACGGTTGCCAGACAATTATAAGCATTGCTGTAATAGCTGAACATTCATTTTAGCATCTTAATTTTATAAATGTTTAAATGTGTTTCTCATGCAGAGCTATTCAAATGCAGATGATTAAGTCAAATGATTGCATTTGTAATTTTCTGGAAGTTTTTCCTTTGAAATGAAATTTCCCCACTAAAAGTGTCCTTTCGTTGTACCCTCAATCAGCTGTTGGGTTCACGTTCACGGTGGAATTGTTGTATCTCGGCCACGTGCATGGTAGTGCCTTCCTTTCAGCTGCGGGATTTGTTTGGAACCGGGGCATGTGGCTGGAGCCCTGCTTAAGGATTCACTGTCCGATCCTCCGGTGTCAGGCTGGAAATAGGCACGAAGGGGAATCTGCAATAGTAGGAACTTTCAAAGCTTAACAATGTGCTTCACCGCGTTAGAGTTCACAGTGAGATTTTCAGGTCGGCACAAGCATAGGCAGGGATAGTTGGATGCAGATCCAACCTTTGCTCAGATGGAAAAAACATCCTATGTTCATGGTGACTCCTTGTGTTGACAGGTCAGCAGACAGTTCATTAACTTCCCTCTCTCTCAAGCAGACTTTGCTGCCATAGTTCCCCTGAGCGTCGGTCACACTGAGGGCTGGGCTCAAGGCAGTCACCAGGTGGAGAGGTTTCCAGCCCACTGACTCCAGAGCATCCAATCATCACTATCAGCCCCAAGACATCCATCACTTACAGTAAAGGGCCTTGTCATCTGGGTGAGACCGGGACATCAAGGTCTCAGAATCCTCCCGAATAGAGGGGGCTTTTACACAAGGCTGGTGGCGCTGACCCCAAGGAAAAAGGCTTCAAGAGGAGATGTCTTTTTTTTTTTAATTGAAGTATCGTTAACTTATGATGTCACATTAGTTTCAGGTGTACAACACAGTGATTCAACAACTCTATATACCCCAAGTGTAGTTCCCAATTGCTACCATAGGATGCTGCAACACACTGACTATATTCTCTATACTCTACCTTTTATCTCCATGACTAAGTGTTCCATAATGGAGCCTGTACCTCCCATTTGGCCCATCCTCTCCCCCCCCCCCCCACCCCAGCAACTACCAGCTTGTCCTCTATATTTACGGGTCTGTTTCTACTTTTTTGTTTGCTTGTTGGCTTGTATTTTACATTCCATATGTAAGTGAAACCAATCACTTATTTCACGTAGCATGATACTCTTTAGGTCCATCCATGTTTTTGCAAATGGATAGTTAGGTTGCTTTCATATTTTGGCTACTGTAAATAATGCTGCAATAAATATAGGGGTGAATATATCTTTTGGAATTCGTATTTTTGTTTTCTTTGGGTACATACCCAGTGGTAGAATTACTGGGTTGTATCGTATTTTCAATTAAAAATTTTTATTTTATCTTATTTTATTTTATTTAGAGAGAGAGAGAGAGAGAGACAGAGAGAGAGAGGGAGAAAGAGAATCCCAAGCAGGCTCCATGGTCAGTGTGGCGTCTGATTTGGGACTCGATCCCATGATTGTAGGATCATGACCTGAGCTGAATTCAAGAGTCGGGCACTTAACCAGCTGAGCCACCCAGGCATCCCAGCATTTCCATTGTTAATATTTGGAGGAACCTCCATTCTGTTTTCCACAGTAGTTGCACCAATCGACATTACCATAAACAGTGCGTGAGGGTTCCCTTTCCTTCACATCCTTGCCAACATGTGTCATTTCTTGTTGTTTTGATAAGAGCCATTCTGACAGATGTTAAGGTGACGGCTCACTGTGGTTTTCATTCCCATTTCCCTGGTGATTCAAGAGTTGATGTTTCTGAAGTTAAACTATCTCATGAAAGAGGCTTGTTGGTACCCCCCTATCTTGGACACCTTGCTGGTTGTTTCTATTCTTGGGCACCCAGGCTAGCTAGTCTTCAGGACGTCTGTCGACCTGGCACAGTGGGGTATACTTGCTCAGGCTGGCCTCAGCAGCTCTTGCGGATGTTGTGGATTTGAAGGGGAAGGGAGACCATTGTGTGAATCATGCTGGCAGAGAAGATTCTGTCCCTGGCGTGCACTCAGCCAATCGGATACCCCCATGTGAAGTTCTGACACACCGAAGAAGGGGCACTTTGAGGTAACTCACAGTCAGAGGCGGCTGAGTCAGGGATAGGGAGCCGTTAGGGGTCCAAGGACAGTGATTAGCCAGACTGTCCTTTGGGTGTGACAGTATGTTTTCCGATGCTTGGGTCTCATTTGTTCTTGCTTATAATTTTTTTTTAATTTTTTTGAGCCTGGTCCTTTGTCTTTCCTGTCATGTTATAAACCCATCTAAAGAATTGCTTATTAGGTTAGCTACCTTTGGTTTCTGTTCTTTGCAACCAAAACTCTTGATGTAGCTGGGGATAGAATACCGCATTTAAAAAAAGATCTTTTTTTTAACATTTATTTATTTTTGAGAGAGAGAGAGCATGTGCACAAGTGGGGGAGGGGCAGAGAGAGGGAGACACAGAATCTGAAGCAGGCTCCAGGCTCTGAGTTGTCAGCACGGAGCCCGATGCAGGGCTCAAACCCACGAACCGTGAGATCATGACCTGAGCCAAAGTCCGACGCTGAACCGACTGAGCCACCTAGGAGCCCCTTAGAACATCTCGTTTTATTCACTTCTCACTTTTTTTCTCATCTGAGACTAAGACTTCTTTTTCGGCACCTGCTGCAGTCTCCAGGTTCTAGCCTCTTTTTGTCTCATGGAAATCATTTCCTGACCCTAAAACCACAACACTTTCCCAGCCAACACCTGCCCCCTGGCTCTCCCTGGATAGCTGTTCATCTTCAGGCCTCTGTGCTCCCTCTTCCCAGAAACACAGTGCTTGGGAGGGTGGATTTTTAAGTCAGAGTCCCAGGGGTCATGTCCAGCTTCTGCTATTTCCTTCTGTGTGGTGTTGGGCCCAATTCTTAATTTCTTTGTATCTCAAAGCCCTCATCTGAATGATGGACAAAGTAATATGTAGCCCCTACAGTTGTAATAAGAATTAAATTCATGAAGACATATATAGTGTGTAGGACAGTACTTGGGGCACAGGAGCGCCCAACATCAATAGCTATTATTATTAGCATTGCCTGTCAGTTTGTTGTGAGGATTAACGGAGGCGATGGATGTGGCATTCAGCAGTTCCCAGAGGAGTCCTCAGTCATGGTTTAATTGTGATCATCCTTTATTTGATGGATCTTTCTCATCCTTCTGATGTGGTTCAAGTTACCTCTGTGCAAAGAGTCCTGACTTGACTTGCCACTGGTTGACTTAGCCCAAAGGAGCAAGTGGGAAGAAAAATAAAGAAATGGTGGTTTGGATCAGAAATTCAGATGACATAGGAAAAGACCCTGCCCATGAACTTGGGCTCCCTTTGGCTGATGATGTTTGTACAGAATCCAAAGTAGGCTCCAGGCTCTGAGCTGTCAGCACAGAGCCTGATGCAGGGCTTGAACTCACGAACCATGAGATCATGACCTGAGCTGAAGTCAGTCGCTTAACAGACTGAGTCACCCACGCACTCTGACATTTATCTTTAGATGGCCCTGTGATTCCATTTTAATGGGAAAAAGAAATCAATTAGCAGGTGCTTCTTGAACTATTACTGAGCTGGGTTTTGGGGGTTTGTATTTGTTTCTCTGATTCCATCAAACTTATTTTCCTGTTTCTCCCACCTTCTCTCTCCTTTGGTTTTAGTACAATTTTGGTTGGAAAATTCCAGCCTGTGTAGAAGGATATAAGAGAAAGGCGTGTGTCTCGCAGCAGGAGAGTAGCATATTTTAAAGGTCAGGTCAAGGTGCTATGGAAGGGCAGAGGTGAGGAGCTTGGGGAGTGGTGGGGTTGGAGGGAGTGCTGGGATCTGCCTGGGAATCCTTCCTCGGCCCTGTCCTGTCCGAACCATTCTCCTTGCTCCCCCATGGCCTTCCCCACTGACTCTCTTCAAAGATTTCCTTGGTTGGAGAAGGATCTGGCTGGAAGTATCTACTGAGGGGGTCATCTCTACATTCTAGGGATCTTCAGAGCCAGGGATGGGGGTGTTCTAGGATAACAGTAGGTCTGTGAGAGGACAAGTTTGGGCAGTGGGCAGGCAGGAACACATTGTGAGCACGATGGGCTTGGTCTACAACCTTTGCCTAAGTACCCCCTGGCCTGCAGACTTGGAATACCTCTTTCTGTCTTAGAATTCCTACCTAGGACACAATCCTTTCCCTTTTAAATACTGCTGACCAAATGCTATTGTATCCATAAAAACAGTGGCAATAATAATACCAGCAGAGACATATCCTGAGCATTCATCATGGTCTAGGGACTGTCAATGTTCTAAATGTGCTTTCACTGTTTAGTCCAGGCAACACCCTATAAATTAGTCTTTGTATTCCCATTTTTCAGATGAGAAAACAGATTTCAAGAGATTCAGTGACTTGCCCAAGGCCCCATAGGCAGTGAATGGCAAAGCCAGGATTTGATCCCAGAAAGAATCTTGGAAGTCAGTCTAACTGATGGCATGGAATGGACATACAGTTTTTACTGTGGTGTATGCTGTATCCAGCTATTCTAGAAAGTAATTTTCTAGAATTTAGAGTGCTTGTTAAAGCATGGAATACCGGGCCCTAGTCCACAGTTTTAGATTCAGTAGATCTGGAGTGGGCCAGAAAATTTGCGTTTCTTACAAGTCCTCAGCTGTGCCTGCTGGTCCAGAGACCACATGTTGAGAACCACATCCTACAGCAATATCAACCCATGACTGTGCGTTGACTGGAAAATTCAACCGTAAAGACTTTGTCAATTTAGATCCGACTCATAGAGATTTTCTAATCATGTGACTAGGGCCAAGATGTCATTTTGTACAAAAAAAGTAAGGTCTTTTCAGTGAATTCATAGCACACATGGTTATCAAGAAGAGGTTTAAAACGGTGAGAAAACAAATTGTCCTCTGGTGTGCCTAGCCTAGGTGTGCTAAGCACAAAGCAAAAATGTGCCAACAGGTTGGTTTCCTAAAAGGAACCCTGATTATTCCTTTTGTGACATTAAGTGATATTGATCCACAAAGTAAGAAAGTTACTCCTTTTACAATCTCTTTCAGTTCTAGTGATGTCAGTGAGAAAGCTTCAGTTTTGTGCTCTTTCCCTTGAACACTTTCAAAAAATCTTCCTTAATCTCCTGTTGCAACAAAGAGAGAGTTAAGCCTGAGGACAGGCGGTAGTAACCAGAAGTTAATACACAGTTTTTACTGATGTCCTTTATTTTGCCATTAACTCATACATACCCTATTTAAATAGCTTAGGAGAAATTATGAGCACGGACTGTGTTGGCCTGAATGGGCACTGCCATTTACCAACTGTGTAACTGTGGGCAAAGTTCTGAACCTCTCTGTGCTTCAGCTGTCTCAGTTTTTTTTTTTTTTTTTTAATTTTTTTTTTTTTCAACGTTTATTTATTTTTGGGACAGAGAGAGACAGAGCATGAACGGGGGAGGGGCAGAGAGAGAGGGAGACACAGAATCGGAAACAGGCTCCAGGCTCTGAGCCATCAGCCCAGAGCCCGACGCGGGGCTCGAACTCACGGACCGCGAGATCGTGACCTGGCTGAAGTCGGACGCCTCACCGACTGCGCCACCCAGGCGCCCCTCAGCTGTCTCAGTTTTAAATGAGGATAAAAATAGTCTTGGCTTCAGTGTTGCTATAAGGATGAAATGGGTTAATATTCATAAAGCACTTAGAAGATTGTCTTGAACACAGAAGTGCTACATAAGTACTTGTAAATAACTAAATCGGTAAATAATTCATTGAGGCATGAAAAGCATTATCTTAAAGCAATTTAAAGGCAGAGACCACATACTGGAAACCCAAGGCTGTCCAGCCCCTCTCAGCCCATGTCAGACACTAGAAATCCATGAAGGCAGGTCCCTGACTCAGCTTTTCCCTGGCCACAGCCATCAAGATATCCACAAACAATGGTTGATATTTAGCACCCAAGATGAAGATCCATTTGTCTAGCCTAGTCTGGCCACTCTGGTAGACCTGGGATGGGGATTCTGGTTGAATGAGGGGTGAATTGGCAGACACTTTGGTCAGGGAAGCCCCCACGGTGGTGAGGTCAAAGAAGCTGAAGGAGGGCAGATGCCAGCATGAGGTTGGCCATTACTGTTTTGTCCTCATTAACGAAGGGTCCTGAGGGAGCAGTGATCTGCTGTGCCCCTCAAAGCCAACCAATGGGAGTGTCTAAGAGCACTGAAGTGGGGAGTAGGGGCATGTTCACTTGTCACTTAGAGAGCCTTTTGACATGTGACCCTACTGACCAAAAATGAACTTTGTCTTGTCCACCATCTTGCCTCAGTCAGGCCTTCCCTGACTGAGTTATTGAGTTATCCAGTTATTGAGGGGGCTTGTTTAATTAAAAAAAAAAAAAAAAAAAAAGCAGATCCAGGGCCAGCTTTCCTAGAAATTCTGATCGTGTAGGGCATTTGCATCTTTAATAAGCACATTAGTGATTCTGATATAGGTACTTCATGGAACACACTTTCGAAAATCTTGCTTCTGTCTCTTTTTAAAAGGGAGCTATTCCTTTTTTTTATTGTTTTAGAATCTTCTGTGTAATTCTTTGCTGGCACAAAAGACCCCTTTGAAAGGAAGAAAGTGAAAAAACGCTGCAAACAGATAAGAGTGATGACATCAAAACAAAGAATGAATGTATCGTGTGTAGAGAGCTCCAAAACATTGTACCTTTGTCTGATTGGCCTGTTCAATTAAATTGAATTCAATTAAATTGCTCTTTGGTTATTAGCAGAAAGTTACATGTGCCTAAAATCTTTCACTAGCAAAAATCAGAGCTTTTATTATTCAGTATTAAAAAGTTCAGCCCACTGAGTTTCTATGCCAAATTTTTCAGTTAGGAAGCCTACAGTGTTGGAATATCATGACCCAGTTTTCGTTTTGATTTCCCCCTCTAACTTCTTACATATAGTGCAAAGTCTGCTCTGTGGTGTTTCCAACTTAGAAAAAGTCAGTGGCCAAGAAGGACACCTGTCGGCCACAGAAAAGAGGAGGTGAGTATGCAAATTAGAATGCAAATGAGTGCAAATAAGAATCTGAAAGATAAACAAGATGAGTTTTGGGAGATGCTGTGAATCATTGCTGTGCTTGGTTCTTTGGCTGATGTAAAGGCATTAAGACAGGAAGTTGTTCCCGCAGGGGATTTTTTTTTTTTTTTTTTACTGTGGTAAAATTTAAATTACACAAAATTTACTACTTAGATTCTTTTTAAGTGTACTGTTTTGTGGCATTGAGTATATTCACACTGTTGTACAACCATCAAATTATCCGCTCCAGAACCTTTTCATCTCCCCAAACTGAAACTCCACACCCATTAAACACTGACTTCCTTTCCCTCACCCCTAAGTCCCTGGAAACCACCATTCCTTATTATTTAAAAAAATTTTTTTATGCTTATTTATTTTTGATAGAGGGACAGAGCACAAGCAGGGGAGGGGCAGAGACAGAGGGAGACACAGAATCCTAAGCAGGCTCCAGGCTCTGAGCTGCCAGCACAGAGCCCCACACAACGCTTGAACTCACAAGCTATGAGATCATGATCTGAAGTCAGCCACTTAACGACTGAGCCACCCAGGCACCCCTCTGGCAACCGCCATTCATTCACTCATCTGATTGGCATCAGATAACACTTATCCTTTTGTGTTGGCTTATTTCGGGTAGCTTTGTGCCCTCAAGGTCCATCCATGCTGTGGTGTGTGTGTTTCCTTCTTTTGAAGGCTGCGTAATACCCCATGGTGTGTGTTCTATCCATTCATCCCTGTGTGGACACTTGGTTCCCTTCACCTTTTGGTTATTGCAAATAGTGCTGCTCCGGAAGATGTAAAGTCTTCCGGCAGTGGATTTTATTTTTTTGTTTTTAGTTTTTTATACTTAATATAGTTTTAATGAGTTAAGCACAGGGCTGTTCCATATCTTTCTACACATATGTTTATAAATATGTATATCTTAATGAAAGAAGATTTTACTTGCAAGATGGATCATATATAGTGTCATTTCAATGAGGCAAGCACACGACAATTTCCATATGCTTCTACACTTAAGTTTACGGACACTTATATCTCAATGAAAGAAGATGTTACCTGACACAATGATTATATACAGTGTAGTTTCAACGAGTTAAGCACAGGGCTATTCCCATGTAGCAGGGGATTTGAATAATAAAAAGCAATGACCCTCTCCCACCTCCCTCTACTAAGTCTGGTCTGATATCCAGAGCTGGCAAGGGACTGTCTGTTGTTTGAGAGACACTTGGCAGGAGATGGGCTGAGCACATGGCTAAACTTCCAGCATCCTGAGCCAAGCTCTTCATAATTTTTCTTGAGGCCACATCTTCTCATGAAGTCCATCATGTTAGAAACTCACACCTTCTCCCCCACAAGGAGACAGTTAACAAATCATGTCAATGGTGATTTTTTTTCAATTGAATGATATCTAAAAAGTCTAGCATGTGAGAAAAAGAATCCATCACATGACTTGAAACCACAGAAAATAATAATAATGGGGGTGGAGACCATAATAGGGTGGGCATCACTCTTTTGCATTAAATGTCACTCCTTGTCTGTGTGTGGCATTTGCTTTGCTTATGGTATATACTCACAGTGAAACCATGGCAGAGTGGAAGACAACTTCTGGGAAATTTTATATGAAGTGCAAGAGGGAGGCATACGCTGCTTGCTAACTGTCTGACAGATTTCTAATGTTTTAGAGATGAGAGTCACTAGGTAGCTTGACCTGCATCACAGAGGTGGGACTTGTTTCTGAGCAACAGGTAGGGATTTTCCCCTCCCAAATGCTAATTAATCTGAAGGAGCAAGAAATCAGATGGGAACCATAGCATTCTGTGCCTCCTGTTTTCAAGGCTGCGATGGAAGGGAATGGTCGTCAACCTGTCCCCTTTGAAGGGCAGGTTTTCAAAGTTGTAGAACTCTCTGGAGCAGTGGTGGGTGGTCAGCCCAGAGGACCTGCTTTCAAAAATTATTTTCCTTCTGGTTTTGGCCCCTTAGGGTGCCTGGGCCTCATTCTTCCCTTTAAACACGCAGACAAAAGCCCCCCCTAGACAGCACTTCCCAGGAGGCTGGGCTGTTTTGGAATTCAGGTTTTGAAAAGGGCTTTGAAGATAAAAGGAGGTACCTTCTCTTGCCTTGATTCAATCTCGTCTTGCAGCCTCTCCCTAAAAAGCAGCCTGTCTCTGCAGCTGAGATGCTGAAGGCCTATCCATGCAGCCCTCTGCCTGGAGTGGGGCTTGGCTAATCCAAGAGGCCAAAAGAATCTTCCTCCCAAAAGGATCGCCTCAGCCCCCCAGACATTGCTTTGTATGGGTTCAGCTCATCCAGCTGACTTAGAGCTTCCGGAACGAGAGCAACCTAAGACCTCATTTCCCCAGCTCTGCCAGGGCATGGATAATCCAGATCATTGAAATAGACTCTTCCAGAGAGCAAACCTGGACATTGCTCACGAAGCTTGTTGGAAGTCTTTCAGAAACCACATTACATGCTTATGTTCCTTTGAAAAGAGGAAGAGCTGAGCACAATGTAAGCTTTGTGCCATTATCTTTGTTGGACCTTCCTCAGGAGGCAGAGCGGTGCCACAGAGAGGTTGCACCTGCCGTCCCTGAGCGTGGACACGTGGCTGCTGCGTATCTCTGGCATTTTCTTCGTCTAATCTGCCATGGGATTAAAAAAACAAAGTAAGTGGGGCGCCTGGGTGGCGCAGTCGGTTAAGCGTCCGACTTCAGCCAGGTCACGATCTCGCGGTCCGTGAGTTCGAGCCCCGCGTCAGGCTCTGGGCTGATGGCTCAGAGCCTGGAGCCTGTTTCCGATTCTGTGTCTCCCTCTCTCTCTGCCCCTCCCCCGTTCATGCTCTGTCTCTCTCTGTCCCAAAAATAAATAAACGTTGAAAAAAAAAAAAAATTTAAAAAAATAAAAAAAATAAATAAAAAAAAAAATAAATAAAAAAAAAAACAAAGTAACCGGTTAGTTAGCCTTGTACATGAGAATGAAGAAGACTGACATTTGGTGAAGCAACAAGGGCAGAGACTTGAAGTCCGGTAGCTCTGGATTCAGGTGCGGGGTCTATCTATGGTCCATTGGACGGCCTCATGGGGCTAGTCATTCAACCTCTTGGAGCCGGTTTTTTCATCTGTAAAATGGGGATGAGGCTGGTGTGAGGATCACACGAGGTGTCGTGGGCAAAGTGTGTGGCACCCAGAACTGTTATTAAAATCAGTGGAGGAGGTGGGGAGCAGGTACCGTCCCGGCCCCGCCCACACCCCTGCATACCCATCACGTCTTATATAACCATCTCCCACCTTCCAGCTGCAGACACCTGCAACTTCGTGCTGAGGGCTTTCTCTGGTCATCGCCCCCTGCTTGGCTGGAGCTCAGAGAAGGCCAGAAGTTCCCAGGAGCATCCCCTTGGTGTCCCAGGAGTGATGCTCAACAACTGACAGACAGTAGAACCCCGGCTCCCAGCTGTGCTTGGGGTGGGGGTGACTGAGATGGGCTCTCCTTGTTCCCCAGTGGGACTGTCCACAATGCCACCTGCTTGATGACACCCTTGTATTGGTTGTCCTTCCCATTCTGTCCCATGTCCTCACTTCTCCTGCAGGGCCTCCTGGGATCACTTCCTAAATAAACTACAAGTCCTCAGACCCTTGTCTTGGGTTGGCCTCTGGAGGACCCCAGACCAAGCATTACGACCAGTAGGTGCTGCCTCGTGTTCCTCTCAGCTTCCCATTTTCACCCTGTGCTGTTTGGATTGCATGGAAAAGACAAAATTCTATTTTCACACAGGTACATAGTTAATTTGAAGATCTCACTGTGCAATCGCAGTACATATTCTTCAGTTAAACTTCCAGAAGCATGAGATGGGCAGTACTTGTTTTCAGAACTGAGTCATTACCAAGAGCTAACAACCACTTGTTGGGGAAGGTCGTCGAGAGGACGTGACCTCAGGCTCTCCCAAGAGCTGGACCTAGAAGGCTCCTCACCCCCTCACCTGTCCTTGGAATGCACGATCTGACTGCCATCCTCACAGCGGGATCCATTCTCAAGAACACAGCCTTGAGAGAAACAGCATATGTGCCTGAACCCAGTTCAGGCCTCTATATAAACTCTTAAGATCCTAACGGGCAGGTCTGGAGATCTGCTCATCTTCTGCAGCCAAGACAAGCCCGTATGTAAGTTCCTTTGTTCATTACACCTGCCACCCATCAACCTGGAGTGGCCTGCCTCTTCCTTCTGTCTCTCCCAGCCCTCTGTGTATAGGGGCCAGTTTCAGGTGTCACCCTGGAAGCTCCCAAGCTTTAGGACCAGCACCACTTCCATCGCAGAAATCTTAGTCAAGCAAGAAGCCACAGAAGCTTTTGGAAAAATAGAAACCTACCACCAGCACCCAGTGTTCTCTCGATGGGACGGCTGCCCAGTTTGCGTGGTGTGAAGGCCCATACGTTCACCTGTCGCTGCACAGCAGACTGCTTCAAAGTGACAAGGGCATGCACTGGGCCGACAGTGGTGTCCTCGCTTGTGCATTTGATGCAAAGGAATGTACAGAGCCCAGAATCTATAAAACGACCAGCATGGAGTGCAGCACTCCTAATTGCGGCCACCTTCATGTGAGGGTCAGGCCTATGCAGAGATGGGAGATAGAGTTTTTTTCCCCCAAAGTTTGCACAAAAATGAGCTTATGTGCCTGTACCCGTTCACGCACTGGCAGTCTTAGATGTGTTAAGATTTAGTATGTCACCCAGGCAGGTGTATGTTCTTCTTTATTACGGCTTTTGAAGTGGTTAAAACATATTTGAAAACAATACCCATTTGACTACAGCCCCTGAAGCAGAGCCAGGTTTCAACCCCCCACATTCCGGCACGCAGCCCCTCCCCGACCTTCAGTCTGCAATACCTGCAGATTTTCCCAGAGGCCACGTGCCATCCATGCCACTCAGAGCCCACATGGTTCATCTCACTGGGCCCCCCAAATGCTCCACAAGGCGGCTATAATTACCATCACCATTTTCTTTTTTTTTTTTTTAATTTTTTTAAATGTTTATTCTTGAGAGAGAGACAGACAGAGACAGAGTATGAGTGGGAGAGGATCAGAGAGAGAGAGGGAGAGACAGAATCCGAAGTAGGCTTCAGGCTCTAAGCTGTCAGCACAGAGCCCGATGCGGGGCTTGAACTCATAAACTGTGAGGTCATGACCTGAGCCGAAGTCGGACGCTTAACCGACCGAGCCACCCAGGCGCCCCTACCATCACCATTTTCTAAAGGCCGTAGCACAGACAGGTTAGGTCACTTGCCCAAGGTCACACAGCAAAGGAGGGGCAGAGCTGAGGTTCAAACCTAGGTCTGTCCCATTCCAAAGATTTCATCAAAACTACATCCCCAGTGAGCCTAATTGCAAAGGGTATGCTCTTCCTCCTTCACTCCATGAGTTTATTAACTGCTCCTAATGGCACAGGTGACAAAAGGCTAAGGTGAGGGACTTTCTCTCCTGGGAATAGAGTGTCTTTCTGTCTACATAACGCTGGTAGGCGTTGGCAAACACTGGTAAAGAATTGTGTACAATGATGTTTCCATTTTTTAAAAACAAACCATTCCACGTGTCAGATGTATAGTGTCTGTCTCCCACAGAGGTCCAGTTTCCTCTAATTTTTATCTATTACCAATAATTCTTTGGAACTGTAAGTGTTTACAATAAAAACAACAGGGCAGTTTTTGCTGGTGCAGGTACACCCCCTGTGAGGTGTTTCTGTTAGTGACCAGTGGCTGGTCTGCTCACCTGGCCACCCATTCCCCCTCTATCCCTCCTTTAGAGATGACCTTTGGTGGTTACAGTGATATTTGGCTACCCTTCCTGCTGGGACAGCTGGGACCTTTATAGACCTGCTTCAACTTACTAGGACAAGATCAAAGAAAACCTTCTGGGTTGTGGGCATCTCCATATTGCTTTTCCCTGCATAGATTAAAGAGTTGTTGGTGTTTATATCTAATGATGTAATTTAACTTAAAAGAGAGGGAGGACTATCATCTTACTACTTGGACAAAGGTTGGGAAGAGGGGAGATATGGCACCCATTTTCATTAGCACCCTTTGCATAGAGACGGGGAAAACATCTTGTGAATATCACTTATTACTCAAGTGTCAGAACATCTCGTGTCCTGGAAAGTTATACAACAGACCTGTGAATTGAATGAGGAGATGAGGTTCAGGTAAAATGGGAAGGGGCCAGCTTTGTCCCGGCGACACCACTCTCTCCTACTGTCCTGTGCTGACAACTCCTGGTCGTGCACATGATCACTAGAGGCCAAGGAGGGATGGAGTCATTCTGGAATGGAATTTTATTCTATGGCTGGGGGGTGGACAGACAGAATGGCCACTTTCAACTATTTTCCCCAGTGTGCACTTTAGTCATCAGCTTCTTGCTTTGTGAGGGGTGATCTTGCTTTCCTAACTAAACCCTCGTAGCCTCTATACCTTCTGTGTCCCCCACATATCCCTCAATGGTGTTTGGCACGTGGCAGATATTTGGTAAACACCCTGTGATTGACATATTACATATAAGGATTCAGTCAGGTCTCAATGACAGAAAAAAATCCCAATCAAGCTGCCTTAAGCAAAACCAGGAAGGTAGTGGCCCACGTAACTGGGGAGTCCAAGTGTCAGTGGTAGTAGCCAAAGCTTGCCTCGGGGCATCATACAATGGCAGTGGTGCCTGATTTGCCCAAATCTTACTTCTGCTTTCCTCCATTTCAACTTAATCCTCAGGATCTGTGTAATGGTGAGATGCCAGCTTTCTGAGAGTCAGGTAAAAATTATGTACCCTTATAGAAAAATAAACATATACCCCACACTTTGCAAACAATTTGTGGGAGTTTCACATACCCACTAAAATCCCAGCATTATTAGGGAACTTTATAGCTTTGGGAGTCACATCTGGAGAAGTTAGTAGAAAGGCAGATAAGGCAACCTTTGTTCTCAGGACGGAGATAGTTTTATGTTCCATGTCTGAAAAGACTGTACATATATAGGGCAGTAGTTCTGGAAATCCTGACGTCTGTGCTGTGGTCACAGGCAGAGAGTTGTCTGGGGCCACTGGGTCATGGCCTATGTTTATCTATCCATCGCTGTTCCAAACACATTATCCACCTGCAGTAGACTCTTCTAATCTCTTTGAGGGAGAATGAAGAGCGGGAAGACTGTTTTTAGAAGCTAAGTTCCAAAATGCAATATGCATACAAATATATGTATGTATATGTATATATATGTATATATATACATATGCTAACTTGTAAAACTCATCAATGTCACCTATACCATGCTAGACAATAACGTGTTGTCTCCTTTAAGCTCAAGTGGCAAATGGGCTTTGAGACAGGTGAGACAGGTATAGCTGCTGGATGTAGTTGTGGACCCAACTCTTTCCTAAAATCTTGTTTGGATGAAGGAAGAGACGAGCAAGACAAAATCACCTAATACCATTGTTAGCAGATTCCCCCAATGCTTAACGTTTCATTCACTCATTTGTTCATACGACAAATACTAATATTTACTGAGTAGCTACTCTGGGCCAGGTATTTTTCAAGGGGACATAGCAGCAAATGTAAAAAACGGTCCCTTAGTAATAGTGATTATCTTCTAGTGAGATCCATGTGGCTGGCATCTTGTGTGGTGGGCATATGGTATTTGTCTTCCCAATATCTGTGCACCCAAAGTAACTGACTTTAGTTTAGGGCATTAATCCTTTTCCATTCTCAATCCTCTTGGTTTGAGAGATGGGTCTATGACCCAGAGTGATCCCAGTCAGCATAATTATACCCCAAATCCTCAGCCACAATGGTCACATGACCTATACTGGTCTGATCAGAGCAAATGTCAGGATTTTTACAGGAGCTATTGAATTGCACACACACACACACACACACACACACACACACACACACACACACACTTTCTCTTTTATCTCTGCTGAACGTGAAACTGAGAGGCTGTAAGTTGGAGCTATCAGTCAATTTGCACACAAAGAAGAATCTGAGCATGCAAGCAATAGAAATGTAGCATTGAGTGCTAGTGCCAAAGACATCGAGGCTTCATACGTTGATTTCTTGATCAAGCTGAGCCTGATTCCAGAATTCCCCTCTGGATACCATCATCCAGGTCAACTTGAGTGGGGTTTTCTACCAATTGCTGTTAGAGGAATCATAATTGATGCACCTGCTGACCTTGAAGACTTGATGTAGTTTCAGCTACAAGCATGTTCTGAGTACCTGGCATATGCAAGGTTCTCTGAGAACAGATATGCCAACCTGTGGGGAAGGTGAAGGTGAGGTGGGCTTCATCGCCCCTTCCTTCCTATCATCAACCCCTACTACTCATGCCCCAATACTCCACCCCGGGCACCCTTCCTCCCTTCCTCAGGCACGGGTCCTGGGTTCCACGTCTGCTCTCCTAGCGGTCAATCAATCCCTGGAGAGGGCAGGCCAGGGGCGTGTCATGCCAGGAAGGGCACTGAACTTTAATTGAAAGAGGCCCTTTGCTTCTACTCTGTGCCTTACCATCTAGATGGTCTGGGTGAGCCATGGAACTGTCTGAGCTTTATCTTCCCAAAAAAGAAGGGTGGATATAACAACAACAATAACAACAACAACCCCAAAACATTCGGTTCCCCATAAGCTCATGCTGAGGATCAAAGGAGTCGGTGTAAGGGGCAGGGGCAGTGTGCTGTAAATAGCAGACTGACAGATGAAAAAGAAGACATCTTTGTTCACAAATAGCCTAATGTGTGAGTTCACCTGGGAGACTTTGCTCTTCCAAAAGGGATCTTTGAAGAGGAAAAAACTTCATTGCTGCACGAATTAAGCTGGAACCTGAAATGACAGCCCTCAGCAACGGCTGTTAAGGGTCAGAGGCCCTGCCTGCCTCCCCCGTCATCCCGTGCAGGCACCTCTTCCGCTGGCCCTTGCGGAGTGAGCCCTGCGACTGACTCCATTCCCAGGATAGTAGTTAATGACCTGGAGCACCTGGGTATTTAGAGAACATTTTTCTTTCCATTGGCGCATATTTCTGCAGCAGTGACAAAGCAGAGGTGGCGTTGTGGGAAAAGGACCAATGAGGTGGACAGGTGGATTCCCTGGACTGGAGAAGACGGTGGTGGAGCTGTGCTGTCCGTGCCGTCCTCTGAAGGTAGAAAGGCGGCCAGCACGGGAAGATACCAGGACGAGGATTTCCGGCTCTGGGGGCTAAGAGCTTGAAAATAAATGAGGAGTTTTCCCCAAAGAATGCCGGGGGAGTAGTGAGCTCACTGGTCCGATCCGATCAGTGGTGGGGAGGAAACAACTTTTACTGGTATCTGAGTGCCTCCTTGCAAGGAGCATTTGAGCAGCTTCCAGAGATTTCCTAGAAGTGACATTTCCGTTTGGGTCTTCGAGACACAACCTTTGCGGGGTTTGCTGAGTGCATCTGACCCCATGGCAGGCAGCACACTTGGACAAATGAAGGGGGTGCCATGGTTTGCTTGAGGGTTCCCACGGAGAATTTCCTCCACATCCTGTGACCTGTTGTTTTTCTTTGGTCTTCCACTTAAAACAAAACAAAACAAAACAAAACAACTGGGCTGTAACGTACCCACGATTAAATAAGTACACGGACTTAAAGCATACAGTTGGATGGATGCTGGCAGTTGTGTGCACCCACGTGTCCAGCGTTTCGGTTAAGTATAGAATGTTTGTAATACCTCAGAAAGTTCCCTTGTGCCTCTTTCTTGCCTCTACCCAGAGGTAACCACCAGGTGGAGAATAGAACCACCTATTCTAGAAGCTCATATAAATGGAATCCTATGGGATGCTCTCTCTCTTATGTCTGGTTTCTTCTGCTCAAAATTACGCTTTTGAGACTTACTCGTGTGTTTGCATGGATCAGTAGCCCCTTCCTTTTTATTGAATCATGAATATTCCCTCGCGTGAACATGCCACGATTTATCCATTCTCCTGTTAATGAACATTTGGGTTGTTCTCAGTGTTGGGTTATTGTGAATCAATCTGCTATGAGCATTTGCACACGTCCCTTGGGCTTGGCTAGCACAGAGCAAAGACCCCCAAGGAGATAGAAGACATGGAGAAAATGAAAATGAAAAGAACCGAGGGGGCCCACACAAATCATCAGTTCTTGACAAAGCTGCCAAGGCAATTCAATGTGCAAAGATAGTATTCTGTACAAACAATGCTGGAGCAACCAGATAGCCTAAGGGGAAAAAGAACCTCAGCCCCTGCTCCTTGGCACGTGCAAAAATTAATTTGAGATAGAATATAGATCTAAATATAAAAGGCAGTATTATAAAGCTTCTGGAGGAGAACGTAGGAGAAAATCTTCACAGATGTGGAATAGGCAAAGATTTCTTTGGGTACAAAACAAATAACCATAAAAGAGGAAATTGATAAGCGGGTCTCTGTCAAAACTAATAATGTGCACTCTTCGAAAGGTACTGCTAAGAAAATGCACAGTTTAGGCACAGATGGAGAGAAGATACTTGTAACAGGTATAACTAACGAGGGACTAATATTCAGCCTATATTAAAAATTGCTTCAAATCAATAATCAAAAGGAAGAACCCAAGTTTAAAAATAGGCAACAGACATGCATAGATACTTTACAAAAGAAGGTGGCAGAATGGCCCAGACATACATGAAGAGATGTTCAACATCATGAGCCATCAAAAAACCGGAAATCAAAACCACAATATGATTTCATCCAGGATGCAGGCAGGTGTCATCAGAAGGGCACAGGACTGTGAGTGAGGGACTTGAGTTCTGGTCCTGCCCCTGGCCCTGCCCCTGACTCCTGAGGTCTTGGCAAGGCCCTGGACTTCTGATGAGCAAGAGAGAAAAAGCAGCTATGCACTGAGTACATAGGTTTCTTCATCTTCAATTTGTTTTCTTGCACTAATATTCCGGGATTCTCACTTGTGCCACAGCATTTACGCCAGTGAGAATCCTGCTGGTGGCCCCCGCACAAAGATTTCTCTTTGGATGAAGTAAAGGTAGCGATATTCTGACTTTTCACATGATGAATTTGAACATAATAGACAAAGTCCTGCAGGGAAAAGAAAGTTCCTAGCTTACATCCTCTTCTAAGAAGTGAAAGAACATTTTTATTTTCCTGAAAATGTCATAAATTCATACGTTTTCCTCCTTGCATGGAGTAACAGCTAGTCTAAAGACATGAAGGGGTTAAATCATGTTCAATGTAGTTTATACGTTTCCCAGAATCAGGAAAGTTGTTTTTTATTAGGTAGAATTTGGCTTAATGTACTTCAGTGTGTTATCTATAGTGATATATCCTCAAAGGTCTTATAAATACTACAACTTGAAAAGGTGAAAGAACCGAGAATGCTTAGTTGGGAAAAGAGAAGCTTCTCTCTCTGTCTCTCTCTTTCCCTCCCTCATCCCACTCCGTCTCCATGTCTCCATTTCTTTCCAGTCACAGCATAATTAAAGGACTGTTATAATGTAGAAGAATAGGCATTAAATATACTCTGTGGCTCATAAAACACAACTTGGACCTAGGGATATGGGCTACAGACAAACCTGTTTCTCCTTAAACAACAACAACAACAACAACAACAACAACAACAACAAATCTCTCCAAAAATGGAATGAACAGTGAGTTCCACATCCCTGGAGGTGTTCAAGAAGACAGATACTTATTAACTATTTAGGAAGACATTCATGCACAAGGCTGAACTTGATGACCTCTCTTGAAATTTCTCTTGGATTTTGGTGTTTTAGGCACATCAGCAAGTTTGTACCAGGCAATCATGGTGGAAAGCCTGAATGTGTGGGTCTCGGAGGTTAAGGGTCACCATGCTGGCTGCCTGTTGCCAGGTGACGCTCTTAGAGCACTTAGATGGGTGTCATTGAGATACAACGTGTAACTTTTGGAAATGAGATTATAGGAAATCGTTGCAAAGTTCCGTTCTCCAAAGGTGGCTTTGGTTTTCGGAAATAGCTGAAAGTCTGGTCAATATGGGATCACCATACTGTACATTGCTGTCTGAGGATCAAAAAAATATCCAACAGCAGAGGCATGATTATGGAGGGATGACGGGGACTTTCTTGGCATGCTCATAAGCTTGGCATAAAATATGAGAGATTTTCCCAGAGTGGCACTTGGAAAATGTGTGCAACCACAGAAGCACTGGGGGAAGCTGCAGTCATTTGAGTGTTTACATTCTGATGTGAGTTTTCAAAGATCAGTCTCGCGCATTACAGCTATGGTGCTCATTATGTCTCCACAAGGGATGGACACGTTTATGTCATTTCTGATGACTGGGTGAGACTCTAGCGACTGCTCAAGTCTCTGAGCTTGCTGAAGCTCTGACCCCTGATTCCTTCCCTGGGGAACGCGTCACATTCCACAGGAGTCTTACAAAGACCCAGTGGGAACTGCCGAGTTGGACACCTGGGTGATCTGGCTGGAGTGCTTTATCTACCCTGCTTTTATTTCTTCACTCCCTCGTCAATTCATTTATCTGCTGGGGTAGCAATACGGCACTTCTGGAGAGCTCTGTTATTTGGCACGTGTTTACAGCTGCACTGCTTCTGGAGCCAACCACCTCCACACCTGTGGAAGTGGCTGTCTGCTCTGTGGGATTTGGGACACCAGGAATGTCCTCTTCAGTCCCCTTTCACTGGGAAGAGAACCCGCCTGCCCTTCAAGAGTGACCTCCCTTAAATTAGAAACTCTTCCGTGAGAGAGAGCCCACAAAATATCCTGA
Organism: Puma concolor; assembly: GCF_028749965.1. Classification (NCBI taxonomy): domain Eukaryota; kingdom Metazoa; phylum Chordata; class Mammalia; order Carnivora; family Felidae; genus Puma; species Puma concolor. Next base: position 77,727,966 of record NC_141677.1, read on the forward strand.
TCCAGGTTTATACAGTAAAGAAGGCTGGAGCTTTCCCTGGAAGCCAAATCTGGTAAATGAAAAGGGACATCATTAGGGCAGATGACAGGCTTGCTGACCGGAGTAAAGAAGGAAGAAGGGAAGAGACTGGATAGCAAAGGGCAAGCCTTGGGTGACATCACAGCTTTGTTTAAAGTCTTGCAGGAGCGCCTGGGTGGCGCAATCGGTTAAGCGTCCGACTTCAGCCAGGTCACGATCTCGCGGTCCGTGAGTTCGAGCCCCGCGTTGGGCTCTGGGCTGATGGCTCAGAGCCTGGAGCCTGTTTCCGATTCTGTGTCTCCCTCTCTCTCTGCCCCTCCCCCGTTCATGCTCTGTCTCTCTCTGTCCCAAAAATAAATAAAAAAAACGTTGAAAAAAAAAATTAAAAAAAAAAATAAAGTCTTGCAAATTTGTGTTGACAAAGCGGTGCTGTCTTACCATGGAGCGCCCAGCATAACTCATTCACTGGTGAAAGACCTTGGGCGTAGACAAGAATTCGGTGGTGGGGGGTGGGGTACATGCCAGTTGTCTTCAGTCTGCCTGGGGGTGTCCTGGCCCTTGTTTGTTTGCTACACATCAAACAATTTCCCTACTCCAAAGTATCAGCCCCTATTTGTGGGGCTTTGGGTGAAGGTTTCATTCCCTGCTTAGGGATCAAGCATGTGACCCAGGCTTGAGACAGTCAGTCCATCAGGATTCCCTGGCCACAGTGATGGATTCATGTCCGGCAGTGCCACTGACATTCAATGACACTTTGGCTGGGAGCTCTGGGATCAAGATCAAGGTCGTTCCCGCCAGATTTGACTCAGAGCCTGCAAAGCTGGGATTCTTGCAGCCAACTTGCAACTACCAGGAACCTGAGACTGAAGCCAATACAGTGCAGACAGAACAGAGAGAAGGGAAGAACCAAGAGAATAGATTCAGGCAATCAGACAGGAAGTTGAACTGGGCAGCTCTTTAGATGTGTTTCAGAGTCGCTTCTTAATGACTACGGCAATGAGATCACATGCCCTTTCAAACTCCCTCCCAAGGCATCTCTAATACAAGCAAAAATGATAAACACATTGTGGCACAAAGATTCTAATTCTGTAATCTTGGTAACAGACTCTGGTGGGCAGGGATATTAGAACTAGTTCTCTGCCACGAACCTACACTTGGTTTTGCTCTTCCAGGAAGGTGGACCGACTGTGCCCTCCAAACCTCTTCCAACCTTCTGCATCTACCCTCTTACCTTCACCCAGAATTTCCTCCCTTTGTGTCTTCCTACTCTGCCTTACAAGAACCAACTGTCCTCTACAAGGCTAGTCCCTGGCCATCCCAGACCAAAGGAATGACTCGAACTTCTGACCTCTGACTGATCCAGTTTTCTGAAGCACTACTTTGGACTTACTAAGACTGCTTTGCATGGCTTCTTGATGTTTCTTCAAGACTCTTTGGCTCCCCATCCTCCCCATAATTATCCAGGTTATGAATCCTAACACCTAGCACACGGCTTTGCACAGGCTGCACTTAGTTGATGCTTATAACAAGGGATATTTTATTTTTTTATTTATTTTTTAAAAAATTTTTTAATGTTTATTTATTTTTGAGAGAGACAGAGCATGAACGGGGTAGGGGCAGAGAGAGGGAGACACAGAATCGGAAGCAGGCTCCAGGCTCTGAGCCATCAGCCCAGAGCCCAACGCGGGGCTTGAACTCACGGACCGTGAGATCGTGACCTGAGCTAAAGTCGGACGCTTAACTGACTGAGCCACCCAGGTGCCCCAACAAGGGATATTTTAATAACATGGGCTCTTGTTAGTGTCCCCTCCTGGAATATGGCCACCTGCCAGTCTCAGATCTGGGTCATTAGAATTCATTGGGTTGACTATAGGATCTCCTATACCACTTGGCCAACCTGCGTGAATCCAGTTGTGTTCAAGGCCCAAGACACAGAGGAGACAGAACCATACCTCTTCCCCCAAGTTCTTCCCTCTCCACCACACCTGACACCCCACATACCAACTGAGATACATAGTCCATTCATTAATTTGCCAAAAACTCATCAAGCACAGTGTGCCAGGCATTGGGTGTACAGAGATGGGCAAATCAGAGGAATTTGATTCCTCTGTGGGTTTTTTAAAAATGTATTTTTATTTATTTTGAGACAGAGAGAGAGAGACAGAGATGGAGAGAGAGAGAGAGTGTGTCTCAGGCAGGCTCTGTGCTGGCATGGGGCTCGATCTCAAAACTGTGAGATCATGACCTGAGCCAAAATCAAGAATCAGATGCTTAACCGTTGACTGAGTCACCCAGGCACCCCACTGCCTGTGGTTTTGATGTGAAGCCTCTTCCACACAGAGCTAGGATTGTTCTTCCTCTGTCTGCCTCTCTGTCCCTAGACCCTGAGATGTCTGGGCTTAGGTATCTCGGGTCTGTCATGTGTCCCCTTGGAGGCAGGGTCTGTTTGTCCTTTGCTGGTGCCAAAGCCCTTCTCCAAAGCTCTTCTCTCCACCTACTCCCCCTTTGTCCAAAATTGAGATATGGTTCCTCATTCCCAGGGACTACCCTCTAATCCATTTCTCATACTCATAAAATCCTGGCTGGGTCTCTCCTAAAACCCACGAGATCTGGTCTCCCCAGGGACAAACTAATGGTTAGTGTGAGCTTTTATCTTGAATGTCCATTTGACTTAAGTTAATAAAGCTAAAGGAAATACTCGCGGTCCTGACAGGGGATGGGAAAAGCAAAGCCAAATCCCCTCTGGGCTCTGGCTTGAGGTCATGACCCCCAGGCCAGCAGCCAGTGGTGAAGGTCTGGCCTTTGACTGTGAACCCTAAGGATGACACTCCTGGTCTTACTGCCCCAGGGGCTCATGGCTGACCCCCAAGGGCCTGTCCTTTTCGCTTTTCACAGCACTGCAGCCCCAAAGCTGCTGAGGGTGGGGGTCGGAGGAAGCCCACCCCAGGGGCTGCCTGGTGCTGGTGGGTGGGTGAAGAGCCAGGCTCACCTTTGCCCTCAGTCCGTGTGCCAGGACTCCGGAGCCTGGCTGGCGGTTCCTGAGCGCAAAACGAAGCCTACTAGGGCTCTCGGGGTGGGTGGTGGGAAGGGGGCGGGGGCAACTTTATAGACAATAAAGGGAAGAATTTCAGGTTGGCAAGGGGTAGGGAGAGCAAAAAAGCGGTAGGGAGGGTGCGGGGCTCCGCAGGAGCAGAGGGTGCCGGGGCTGCCTGGGCCTGAGAATCCCCCGGCGCGTCTCCGCCACCTGCCCACGTGCGTGCGTGCGCCGGGAGCCCGAGGCCGGTCAGCGGGAGTCGGAGGCCGAGCCCGGAGCCGCAGAGCAGCCGCAGGCGGAGACCCAGCGAGCGCGCTGCCCCGGGAGCCGAGCGCAGGGGCCGCCCACTGGCGGGGGAGCCGGGGAGCGCGCAGGGGAGGCGGCGGCGGCCGCGGCGGCGGGGCTTCCCCGGGCTTCCCCTCCCCTCCCCGGGCCAGGGCGCGGAGGCGGCGCTCGGCGCCAGGGCGCGGGGAGTCCCCAGGGCGCCCCCAGCTCGGCGCGGGGCCGCGGGGCGGGGAGCGGCGGGCGCGGCGTCCGCGAGCCCCCGGGCCCCGCGGCGGGAGGTTTGGGCCGAGCCCTCCCCAGCGCCCGCCCGCCCCCGCCCGGCGCCCGCCTCCCGCCCCCGCCCGCGGCCTGGAGCGCGCCTCCCTCGCCGCCCCGGGTCTGGCGAGCCGGCGCCGGTCGAGCTGCGGGAGCCGCCGAGAGCACCAGCCGCCGCCGCCGCCCCGGGAGCTGCTCCGGCCGCACCATGCGGGAGCTGGCCATCGAGATCGGGGTCCGGGCCCTGCTCTTCGGAGTGTTCGTGTAAGTAGTGGTGCGCCGCGGGCGGGGGCGCGCGGACGCGGGGACCCACGGACCGAGCGTGTCTGCGCCCCAACTTTGTTTGCGCCACCGCGTCCCTTCGGGGCCTGGATTCGAGGTCTCCTCTCCGCCCAGTGCCCGGGATGTGTCCTACGGGACCGTCCTGGTCCCCTTCCAGGGACCCTGGGCGCGGAGGGACCCACGTACGCCGGACGAAGACTCGCTCCCGCTACCCCCATCGCGCCAGGGAGCGGGACCGGCCGCCGCTCGGGTCCCCTCGCCTGCGCTTGTCGCCGGCTGCGCACCAGCTGCCCGGGGACTCAGGTTGCACCCCTGGAAGCGGGAGCGCAACCTCGCTCGCGCACTCGGGAAGTTTCTCTTTCTGTGCGATCTTCTGAGCCCGACGTTTGCAGTCCTTCCTCCTGGCCCATCTCCCATCGCCGTGCGCAGGGCCAGGCTGGATCTCCTTCCGTGGCCCTGGCCCTGGCTTTGGCGACCGGGGTTCAGGTGAGCGTTTCCCCCAGGAGACGTTTGCGGTACTTCTCTGGCTGGAAAACTGTTGCTGCGGAGGCTGGGGAAGTCGGGGGCCGCAGCCCGAGGTACGGGATCCGTACGCCCCGAGCTCAGTGCGGAGCCCTTGTCCGCTTAGGGTGCGGGCGGGCGCTAATGGGGATAGCAGCGAAATGCCTCTGGTGGCTCCGAGCGGCTGGTACCTGGAAATAGCGATCTTGGAAAGAGGAGGGGGCTCCGGGCGCAGGCTCTTTTAGAGATGTCTGAACCCCAGGGCGCCTCAGGGACCCGCTACCCGCCGGCCCCGGAGGCCCAAGCAGCAGAGAGCTGTCGCCGTCTCTGCCTTTCAGATCCGAGCCTTTAACACCAGCTCAGACCCACTCCACAGCCCCCCTATGATCTCTTGCCAGGCAGGCGACGGCACCTGCACTTGACCCTACGTTAGCTGGTCAGGTTCTCTTTGCCCCTGCGCCCATGACTGTTTTCTGACACATTTGAAATATTAAAGTTGCATGAACTTTCTGGACTTGCCAGGTTCTTTTGAAAAGCCCATGCATGCAGCCATTCCAAACAGGAGGCCCCTCTCTGGATTTCTGCCCCAGCCTGGAGTCATTGATGGCAGGTGGGAGGCTGTGAGTTGACTTCTGTTTCGTGCAGCCCAGGGTATACACATGGAAAGAAAGACCCTTTCTTGCATGTTTTTCTTTACTAGGGATTAAATTCATCCAGAGTATTGATTCACACCATCATAAAGGGTGATGAGTTCCCCCAGATGCAGGCAAGCCCCCTCTCCCAGCTTCTGACTAAACACTGCTGTTATTCAGTGCGAAGAAGGAATTAGAAGAACTTCAGTTGGGTTTTGATGCATTTGGAAAAACAAAAAAAAAAACACTTTTCCCTTCTCTTACTCCATCTTTCTACCTTTGGAACATATATTAAAACTAGAGATTGCTGTGTGATCAGATGGGGCCAGATCTGATTGGCAGATAGGCTAGTTCCATTATATTATTATATGATAGAAATGATAAAATAGTGTTCAGTGCACAGGATTTACCAGACGTTTGTTTGGTAAATGTGAGTGTGTGTAATGCTGAAATAAAGTGAGGTAGGCTGGTAGGCTGCCTGGTTTGATTGTTGCTGGAAATTGTCAGATAATGAAAGGGTCCAACGGTATGCAAATATTTATATTGTTTTCAGATTTCAAATAGCCCCCAAAACATTTATGAGATGTTTACAGATATATGACGCTCTGTGCAGTGGCTTTGAAAATGTGATAATTACTGCTTTATGTGCTTTTTTACTTCCTCAAGGAACGTTATGTAAAAATCAGGCAGTTTTATATTCTTTTCTCCAAAGTTCCCCTTTGTATTAATGGGGGATCTGCCGTTACCCAAAGGGAAACATTTGGACACTGATGGTGTTTTGGGGTGATTCCCTGATTTTCTGTCAGTTGGAACCAGTACAGTGGATCCAACTTGTGGCTCTTTTACCTGCAAAGACCAGCTTTGGTATCGGTGTGAGACTGCCTGGGTGGGAATCTTGGATGTTCAGATGCTGTTATCATCAGGCAGAGATAACGACTTCCGGAAGGACAGGCTAGGCGCACATAGATACAGATGACCCTTTGTTTTCTTAGATAAGCTTCTGGTGGGATAACAGAGGCTGTTTGGGGGGAAGGTTTGTTCTTCCTTTCTCCAGCGCTGGTCTGATGGCAAGATTTCAGTGGTTTGTACCCACCTGTGCTCATGAAGGTGGTGGTCTCCGTAGCAGAGTGGGTTGAGAAAATCCTTCTGGGCAAGCTGTATCCACTTTCTCTGCAGCTGGGTCCAGTGTAGCTGATAAAAGTCATCATCTGCTTCTGCTCGTTGTATGTACCCTATTTCTCAGGATAAGAGAATAATCTTTTTGGGGGGAGGGGAGACACCTTGCTTCTTTGCAAACTTGTGCCTCTGGGAGGACGTCACCTGTAGATGCACCTGTTCTGTGATTATATTTTCTCTGAGTGAGAGCAAGACCCCACTGCCTGAGGCCCACATGCTCCTGTAGACTTGAAGTGAGTGCTAATGAAATGCAGTTTTGGACCTTGAGGTTGTAGGGTTATATGCTTTTCCTTTCTACTTAGGGAACCACTTCTCTGTCTCTAGGCCAGGTTTAGTGCTGAGGTTTGGCGATTCAGGATCCCAAGAGCATGCCCTCCAGGAACCCCCATAGACCATCCAAGAGGTGTGCAATGTCCTTTGGGCAGCCCTGACCAAGAAGTTCAAACCACCGGGAAGAAAATTAGTAACGAGTAACACAAATCAGGGCTGGCACAGAAAGCTTAACCGAACAGGGAATAAAACGGTTAGAGGAGCCCAGTGTTTAGGAAAAATCAGAGTACAATGTGTAGCTTTGAGGCTGCATTTAGTGCTCTGAAGCTTGCCCGGAGGCCCCTTTGCTCTTACTTATGGAGTGTGGGCAGAGCAGAGAGGAGGAGCTTCAGTGGGCTTCCTCCATCTTCCTGCCACCCAAGGCTCCGGCAGATTCTGTGAGCTTGTGTGTACCTGCAAAACCAGCACTGGACCTCAGTGAGCAAACGCAGTGTGGATACGAGGTGGTCAGTCAACAGCCTCGCAGCCAGTGTTACACTGTTGGTAGTATATTACCTCCACTTTTCCTGCTGTCACCAGTACAGTAAGTGCCATTTATTGAAGGTTTATTACGTGCCAGGCAGTAATGAAGATGATCACACAGATTTAACCCTTACACACACTCCACGAAGCGGGTATGTTGGCATTTGTGTTCACGCATGAAGAGGCCGAAGCAAAGACAGCTTAAGGAACCGCCCAAGTCACAGAGCGAATATGGGAAGCCCTGAGATCCAAATCTAGATGGTCCTTCTGCGTCATCTGGACTCTTAGTCACCTCGCTATACTGCTTCAGGAAGAATAACAGCCGGTGCGCGGCTCTCAAGGGTTTACTGTGCCTAAGACATTCAAACAAAGAAACCAAGATTTAGACAGGGTGAGTAGCTGGCCTGAGGACACTCAGGTAGCAGGAGGTATAATCTGGATCTGAACAGGCAGCTGAACCCCACGTCCCACAGCCATCAGCCACTGAGATAGAATGTGTCTGGCACCAGACTTTGAAAACTAGAGCAAAAGTGACTGCATCCTAGAAGCGATCCCCTTACCGTGACGTATTGTCTCCGGAGAAGCAAATGAATGGCGTAGAATGATGTGTGGGAAGAGGCGTCACTCTGGTTCTCAGAGCAGACTCTTAGGATGACATTTCAAAGGGCATGGGGTGGTAGTTATGGGTCCCATGCCCTAAGAGACAGGATTAGGATATGTTACAGATTTTGCAGGGTCTCCCTTAGTCTCTGGAGCCCAGAGGGTGAGGTGTGGGGAGAGAAACTTGCAGGTCAGAACCTAATTGGTAGATTAAAGAACTGGAGGGTGTGTATACTCTCTCTTGCACCTTTTGGCCCTTGCCTCCAGGACATCAGTTCAACTGGAAAACCCTTTCTTTATAGCGCTGCAGAAAGGGCTCTGGAAATAAGACAACAATCAGAAATGCCGGTGGAGGGGGAAGGCAATCTACCTGTTTCACCTGTGAGCCCAGGTTCCCTGGGGTCCTCAGTCCCTCTCTCCACTACCCGCTCTGAGTGGCCCCCTGTCTGGGATGTCCCTCTGGGAGCTGTGGGTTGCTCAGCGAGTGGATGACATTTGCCTCAATTCAGATCAATCCTGTGTCTTTCTTGGAGCGCTTCCTGTGCAGGAGACCTGTACTGGGTGTGGGGTGGGGGGGGGGAGGGTGTTAGAAGAAGGCTGGGGGGGCCTTCTGGGAGCTCACAGGTTGGCCGAGCAAGCACACAGTGGACCACTAGTGATTTTCCCCGGTGTAATCGCTTGCTTTGGAAGTTTTTCCTCCCAACGTTTTTATCATCCATCCAGGTGACAGATGCTTATTTGGCACCTTCTAGGGGCCAGCACTGTACGAGTTCTTTTCCTTCCCCTTCGTTGGTGCACTCTGGTTGGTATCATTCCAAACAGACACAGGGAAACTTGGCACCTTTGCTGGTCCAGGTGATTTGCCTGAGGGCACTAGCTGTCAGGTAGGATTTTTGGAGTAGTGACGGAAACTAATGTAACTTGCAGTATTACCCCGAAGAGTCCTGTCCAGGGCTCGAGGCCAAGGACAGTTGTAGTTGGAGCAAAGTGCTCCGTTTACTGAGGAGGGGTTAATTAGCCCCAGGAGGGATGGGAAGGTGGGGACAGGTGCCAGGGAAGGCTGCCCAGAACTGACACCTTACCTGAGTCTTGAGTATCCAGCAGCAGGCCCGAGGACATTCCTGTGGACAGAGTGGCCTGGAGCAAAGGCCTAGAGGTCTGGAGGCACATTTTGGATGGGGATCAGGTCTCTGGGCGTGGCCTCAGCATAGAGTGTGGGTCTGGAGGTGGCTGGTAGGAGGGGCAGGAAGTGAGTCTGGGACAGCAATGTGGGTGGTCTCAGTGCCCTGCTGGGAAGCGTGGACATTCCTTTATAAGCAGTAACTGGGGAGCCCTGGGAGATTTGAAACAAAAAAGCCTCATGGTAAGACACTTGCCTGGTGGTGGAAAATGACAGCTCCCTCGGGCACGTAGGCCCTGTTTATGTTTGTAAGTGACAGTGCCCAGCTGCTGTGCCGCACGGTGTGTGCGCTCTGGGGGCCTGGGTTGCGGTCAGCTGTCTCCGTGGCTGGCTCCATACTGCCAGCTGTTGGATTGTGGGGGCCGGCACTGTGTCATCGTCTTCTTTGCTTTGTCTATCTTCCCAGCCAAGCCTTGCCACCAGCGCGGTCTGTGCCTCTTGAGTGCTCACCAGATTGCGTTCGATTTCTGATGGCTATTTCTGGTGGTCACATAGACCCCAGGGCGATCTGCCTCAGTGCAGAATGAGGCTTCCTTAAAGGTTTGCCGACCACGTGCATCAGACTTTCCTGGGGCCCAGCTCAGACTTCACTGAATCAACATATGGAATGGAGCCCTGGGAATCTGCATTTTCAACAGGTGCGCCTTCTGTCCACCACATTTGGGAACTACTGACGTGCAGCCTACACCTTCTTGTGCTGGAGGGTCTCCTCTGGTTCTTTTCTGGCTGCACAGACTACCCTTCCCCAACTCCTGCCATCAGGTGGGGCCATATGGAATGTGGGTGTTCGACAGGTGGTGAGCTCCAGTTGGGGCAGCGTAAATTTAGTGGCCTTTAGTGGCCTGTCATTGTCCTCCTCTGTTGGGGATGAGCATGCAGCTGTGTGTTGAGACGGCAGAACTTCTCCACATAAGCAGAGAGACAGCTTCCCTGGAGAGTCATAGCATTGGCAGTGGACTTTGTGGGCCAGAAGGAAACTTTTTGCGTTAATGGCGATTTTAGGGATTGATTAGCTACCGAAGCACAAGTCTGTTCCATCTGGCTAATACACTTGGAATAATTTTGCTTGCTCTCTAGAAACAAAGTCATTTGAGGCAAAGTGGTATGATGAAAGACTATGGACTTTGGAGCTAGACAGGTCTATGTTTGGATTTTAGCTCTGCCACTAACCAGCAAGTTGCCTAAAATCTCCGAACCTCGATTTCTTCATGTGAGAAAGAAGAACAATACTTACCTCATTGGATGTTAGTATATAAGATGCTTTTTTTTTTTATAACCCCTGTCCTTAAAAAAAAATTTTTTTTAATGTTTACTCATTTATTTTTGAGAGAGTGTGTGAGCGGGGGAGGGACAGGGAGAGAGACAAAGAATCTGAAGCAGGCTCCAGGTTCTGAGCTGTCAGCACAGAGGCTGATGCGGGGCTGGAATCCACAAACTGTGAGATCATGAGATCATGACCTGAGTCGAAGTTGGACGCTTAACCGACTGAGCCACCCAGGCGCCCTAGGAGATAAGGTGCTTTAAGCACCTACAGTACATGGAACAAAAATGAGATGCCTTCTCCCCACTCTTGTGAATCTCTACTACGTATAGTTGGTGTCTGAGAATAGCAGTGTAGCACAGTGGTCAGGACCATGGCCTTTGACATTGGTTGCTGAGGCTTGAATCCAGATTTTGACACTTATTAGTTGCATGAGCCTTTGGGGAAAGTATTTATCCAGCTTAGATCCTTGTTTCTCCCTCTGTTCCACAGAAAAAATAGCAGTACCCATGAACGTAAGGCTTGGGAGTATTAAATGAGAGAGTATTCAGCTCATCATGGGTGCTCAGTAAATGGAAATGTTATTACCATTGTCCTTTTGTTAAGATAAATCCATAATGTATGCTACAGAGAAACGCTATAGGTAGCTAACAATACTCTGATTACAAATGATTTACTACGGGATTTCTATAAACTAGTAAACTTCTTTAAATACATTTCGCATGATTCCTTTTAGTCCCCGTGAGGCAAGTATGTAACTTGAGCTCATGAATGAGCTCATTCAGTGAGCCGTACCCCCATAGAGCAGCGTGGCTGGCTCGCTGTCTAATGGATGGGTGGTCCCAGTACTGTCGTTTCTCATATGTGACTTACATTGCTGGCCGTTTACAACAGTGATTTTAGGACATCAAATCCGAAGGGGCATTAGCATAACTGCATTGGACCATGTGAAAGGAAAATGCTGCATTCTTATCATTTTCTTCCGACACCCAGTGTCCGAAGCCCTGCGCAGGGAGTTTTCCATCAGACACCTTCCCGGGGCCCTGTCCACCCCCAGTCGGGGTGGGTGGAGTGCGGTGAGCATCTCTTCCCTCCCTGGGGAGGCTTCTGCCTTGTCATCTGATAAATGGAGCAGCCTTCTGCTTGAAATATTATTTGCCACTGTAAAGTGAGTCTGCTGAACCCAGAATTCTGAGAATTGATGATGTTCTGCCACAGGGAGATAAATGCTTATAACACGACGAAAAGGAGATCATTAGTTTCATAACTTGTAGACAAAGTTATCTCAATTAGTTATAAAGATGATGCCGTTTATGACCCACACAAGGCTCATAAAAGCACCATACCTGCCTCTATTTTCCTATGATAGTGTTCTTAAATATGAAAATCATCATAGTAATACTTGTTTCTTTAGTAAATATAACCTGTGGGTGAATCAGAAGCACCGGTTTACAGTGCGGAGGTGGACTGACACAGAACCATACCCGCCGGTGCCATCATTAACCAAAGGCACAAAGGTGTAGGGGGACTTGGAGATGTCCCGGGATGGACGAGCAGGAGGCACAGAGAATCTGGGAGTCTTGAGCCCAGGGATGGCCGCATCACCAGCTTTCAATATGTGACTGAAAAACTGTCCTACAAAGGTAAGAGACTAGTTGTGATTCGGTCTCCACTGCAGACAAAGGAGCAAGAAACAGGGTCAGAATCCGTAGGAGGAGCATTTAGGTTGGTTTTCAGAAAAGTAGGCAGTCTGCCAGTCACTGGGAGACATTTCTTTTCTCCTTTTCCGAAGGGTTTTAAAAACATTTTTATGAAAGTGTTATTTCGAACCATATGCAGTGGCTGATATTTGACTGTTTTGACCTACAAAAGCAAGAATTTCATTGAATTCAACCTAAAAATAAAATACACAGGAAACAAATGCATGATTTATAATTGCACAGCTTCCCAGAATACCCTCTGCCCACCAAGCCCCATTTCCCCTGCCCCCAGGGTTCAGTTCTGAGCTCCATATAAATGGAATCATACAGCAGGTACTTTTTCATACGGCTGCTTTGCTCAGCGTGTTTTTGAGATTTATCCATGTTGTACTTAGTTGTAGTTTGTTAATTCTTATTGCCATAGAGCTTTCATGGCATGACTTACCTCTTGCTTTACTCACTTTGCTGTTTATGGATATTGGGGTTATTTGTTGATTTGGGCTAATGCTGTTATTGTCTGTCTGTCTTCTTTCTTTCTTCCTTTCTTTTTTTTCGTGAACATATTTGTAATTTCTGTTGGGTATATACCTAGGAGTGGAAATGCTAGGTTGTTATTCACTTGAGGTTTTTAAAGAAGGATTTGGCCTTTCTTCGTCTAGCTCCGCTTCTGAATTAGGGATGTGTGCTGCTTTAATCTCCATCTGTTGAGCAGTTACTTTGTGAAAGCCCGTGGTGGCCCCAAATGCCCCGAAGAAGCCACGAGCTGGGTCCCCACTCTACAGGCAGGCAGGCAGGCAGGCAGCCTGGCCACCGTAGTCAGTGCAAGGGCTTTGGAATTATTTTCTGACTGCTGATTGCAAGGGTGTGCCCTAGCTTCCTCATCTGTGAAGTGGGGATAAGAAATAACACCTGCCAGGGGGCTGTAAGGATGAAATGATGCGTAACAGGTGCCAGCTACAAAGCTGGTACATAGTGGTAAAGCCACTCTGTGTCCCTGGCTCCATCATGCTTCTTGTGGGCAGGTGGAGATGAAGGTGAGTGAAAAAACCCCCTAATATCACAGCGTAATAATAAGAAGAAGAATGCAGCTCTTAGCACCACAGTAGAGCTGTGCCTTGAACTAGGATTTCAGAAGTCTGGGGGAAGCATTCTGAATAATCATCCAAGAAATCACTGACAAAATGAATTGACCAATACCTATGTACCTGTCAGTATCTTTTCATTGACCTGTATCTTTGGTTACAGAGGGAGGAAAGGAGATGAGCTTTAACATGTACTGTAGATCAACTTTGTTCTAGGCACTTGTCACACCTTAGATGATTTCATCTTTGCAAGTCCCCCCCCCCCGCCCCCGCCGCAAGAGGTGATATTGTTGTCCTGATTTACACAGTAAGGAGTTAACACTCCTTATATACAGAAAGCTCTTGCCAATCAATGAGAAAAGAGCAGAGCTCTTGAAGAGAAGAGTGGGCAGCAGAACTAACAGGGAACTAGTAATACAAATAGCGAACGCACCTTTATAAATCTGTGATTTCCATAGAAAGGCAAAACATCCATCTGAAAGCAGCAAAATGACATTGCATATAGATCAGCACACACTTTTTATTGTGCTGGGACCAAAGAATGTGGAGCCATTGAAATTAGTAACATAGACGACTATTTGTTGACTTGCGGAAGATACCCATAAATTGTGAGGTGGTAAAAAGTAGGTTATGTAAGTGTGCACGATGCTACTTTCATATGGTAATGTAATGAAATCAGTTTGTGTTGATATCTATAAGGAAAATCGCTATAAAGATATACAACAAAATTGTAACAGTGGTTATTTTAGCCGATGGAATTATATAATATTTGCTTTTTTCTTCATGCTATTTATTGTCTACATTATTTTACGGTAAACATTTATTACCTTCATATAGAATCAGAAAAATCAATGTAGAAGTTTCCTGTTATGGGGAGGGGAAGAACCTAATGAAATATTCTTAGATGGGGCTGTGTGATCTTTTTGTGATTGCTTTAGACATATCTGTAGTGGGAATGTGTCAAAAATCAACCTTTCTATATTTAATATCAACTAAAATATTGAAAGGAAAACCAGAAGGTAAAGATTAACACCCAGATGTGCAAGGTTGTGGTGAAACAGATGTTATCTGAGGCTGCAGGTGGAAATGTAAATGGACATAAGCCTTTAAAAAAAATTTTTTTTTAACGTGTATTCATTTTTGATAGAGACAGAGCATGAGTGAGGGAGGGGCAGGGAGAGAAGGAAACACAGAATCTGAAGCAGGTTCCAGGCTCTGAGCTGTCAGCACAGAGCCCGACGCAGGGCTTGAACCCACCCATGAGATGGTGACCTGAGCCAAAGTCGGCCGCTTAACCGACTGAGCCACCCAGGCACCCTGGACATAAGCCTTTTGAAGAGTGGTATTTCAGTGCATAGACAGACAGACCTGAAATTATTCCTGTCCTTTGACTTAGAAGTGTTAGAAAAATATGTTGAGGCACTGATGTAGAGATGCAAAAATATCCTCATGTATAAGATATTCACTGCTGTGTTCCATAAAAGCAAATATATTTGTCAAATAAAACTAAAATAAAAGTCAAGTGGTCAACACTGGAATAATAGTTTGATAAATTACGGACACGATAAATTGTCTATTAAAACGATAATTTTGAAAATTGGGAAGAAACATGGTAACATTTTATGATGTAGTAGTTAAAGGGAAAAAGGACTCTCCAAAAATAGATGTCAGAGTTAAACTGTGGGCAGCATGTTTGATTTGGGCAAATATTAGAAAGGATTTTACACAGAAGAGCATGTATATAGTGGGAATGAATGTGTCTCTTCACTTAAACATTTTCTTTAAGATTATGAAATAGGGGCACCTGGGTGGCTCAGTCGGTTGAGCGTCCGACTTCAGCTCAGGTCATGATCTCTCGGTTTGTGAGTTTGAGCCCCATGTCGGGCTCTGTGCTGACAGCTCAGAACCTGGAGCCTGGTTTGAATGCTGTGTACCCACCTCTCTCTGCCCCTCCCATGCTCATGCTCTGTCTTTCCCTGTCTTTCAATAAGTAAACATTAAAAAAAATTTTTTTAAGATTATGAAATAGTTGGAAAAATTGAAACAACAGAGAAGGGTAAGGATGGCTTACCTGAGAAGGGTAAGGATGGCTTATCTCTCTCAGGACTGCTTCACCTCTCTGCCCGTTCATTCCCTTCACTTTTTTTTAAATTTTTTTTTTTTCAACGTTTATTTATTTTTGGGACAGAGAGAGACAGAGCATGAACGGGGGAGGGGCAGAGAGAGAGGGAGACACAGAATCGGAAACAGGCTCCAGGCTCTGAGCCATCATCAGCCCAGAGCCCGACGCGGGGCTCGAACCCACGGACCGCGAGATCGCGACCTGGCTGAAGTCGGACGCTTAACCGACTGCGCCACCCAGGCGCCCCCCCTTCACTTTTTAAAGTCAAACTTTTAAACAATGTGTACTCTTTTGTGGGTCTATGTTGCCTGGCACGTTTCTGAGATTCATCTGTGTTGTGCTCAGTTGTAGTTTGTGTGTGTGTGTGTGTGTGTGTGTGTGTACATAAAATATACATTTTGAATATATTATGTATTTACACATAATAAAAATATAGGTAAATATAAAATGAAATAAATAAAAGTTTAATAAAAACTGAGACACCCTGACAAATTTTTTTTTTACTTAATTTAGATCTGCTTGATTCTTTTTATTGGCTGTGGGTATTTCATCATATTAACCTACTCAGGGAATTTTAGGGTGTTTCAATGTCTCAGTACAACAGACAACATTGCAATTGTGCTTACACTGTAGTGCACCTGTTAAAGTATTGCTGTGATAAGCTTTTGCAAATGAAATTTCGTGGTCAAAGACCATGTGTGTTTTTTTTTTTTTTAATTTTTTTTTTCAACGTTTATTTATTTTTGGGACAGAGAGAGACAGAGCATGAATGGGGGAGGGGCAGAGAGAGAGGGAGACACAGAATCGGAAGACCATGTATGTTTTAAATTCTGATGGATGTTGCTCAGTTGTCCATCCAAAGGGCTGGCTGTCCATGTTTACATTCTGTTTTTCGACATCCTTGCCAATGCTGGGTGTTGGTAATGTTTTATATTTGTACCGTAGGACAGAATATTACATTTGTGTCTTTTCATTGTGTATTGGCAGTTTTTATTTCCTTTTTAAAATTAGGTTTTAATTTTGGGGTGCCTGGGTGGCTCAGTTGGTTAAGCATCCGACTTTGGCTCAGGTTATGGTCTCACAGTTCATGTGTTCAAGTCCCACATTTGGCTCTGTGCTGACAGCTCAGAGCCTGAAGCCTGCTTCAGATTCTGTGTCTCCCTCTCTGTCTGCCCCTCTCCTGTTCATGCTCTGTCTCTCTCTCTCTCTCTCTCTCTCTCTGTCTCTCAAGACTAAAGAAATGTTAAAAAAATTTTTTTTAATTAAGTTTTAATTTTAATTCCATTATGGTTAATATATAGTGTTATATTAGTTGCAGGTATACAGTATAGCGATTCAACAATTATGTATATCACCCAGTTACTTATCAGGACAAGTGCACTTCTTAATCCCCATCACCCATTTCACCCATCCCCCACTCATCTTCCCTCTGGTGACCATCTGTTTGCTCTCTATAGTTAAACATCTGTTTCTCAGTTTGTCTCTCTCTCTTTTTCCTTTGCTTGTTTGTTTTGTTTCTTAAATTCCACATGTATGTGAAATCATATGGTATTTGTCATTCTCTGACTTATTTCACTTAGCATTATACTCTCTAGTTCCATCCACATCGTTGCAAATGGCGAGATTTCATTCTTTTTATGGTTGAATAATATTCCATTGTGTATGTATATATATACACACACATATATAAACACACATAGACACACACACATCTTTTTTATCCAATTCGTCTATTGATTGACACCTGGGTTGCTTCTATTATGTGGCTATTGTAAATAATGTTGCTATAAACGGGTACATGTATCCCTTTTCAGTTAGTGTTTTTATATTTTTTTGGGTAGATACCCGGTAGTGCAATTACTGGATCTGTTTTTAACTTTTTAAGGAACCTTCAGTCTATTCACAGTGGCTGCACCAGTTTGCATTCCCACCAACAGCGCACAAGGGTTCCTTTCCCTCCACATCCTCGCCAACACTCGTTTCTTGTGTTTTTGAGTTTAGCTATTCTGACAGGTGTGAGGTGATATCTCATTGTGGTTTTGATTTACATTTCCCTGACAGTGAGTGATGTTGAGCATCTTTTCATGTGTCTGCTGGCCAATTTGTATTTCTTTAGTGAAATATCATTTCCCTTAATCCATGCTTCATCTTACTGAAGTGTAGGAGTGCTTTATGCCTTAAAGATATGAATCTTTTCTTTCATATGTTGCAGCTATCTTCTCTGTGTCTGTGGTTGACTTTTAAATTTCTTTGCAGTTTCTATTATGCGCACATTTAAATTTTTGTGTAGTTCAATCTATCAGTCTTTCCCTTTATGGTTTCAGAGTTTGTGTCCTATTTAGAAAGTCCTCTTTCATCTAAAATAGAAACGTTCTGTATTGTCTAGTATTTTATGCTTTGTTCTTTAATTTTAATTCTTTAACGTATCGGAAATTTATTTTTATGTATGGAGTGAGGTAGAGGATTTAAATTGCTGTTTCTGTATAGTTTTCAGTTGTGGAGTAGACATTGTCTTCTCCGTGATACCATTACCAGTTACAAATTCCCATATGTCCATGGAATTGCAAGTGAATCTTGTTGCAATTTCAATTCTAAGGTATATAGCCCCTTACCTCTGGGAACAAACATAGCATGGAGGTTAAGACTGCAAGCTCCAGAGTCAGGATGCCTGAGTTCAAACCACTAATCTTCTGTTACAATCTGTGTGAACTTGGAAGTTGCTTTATCTCTCTGTGCTTTAGTTCCCTGGTCTTAATAATGATATGGATAATAGTGGATACTAATAATAATAATGGATAATGATGCAGTAATTTCATTGTATTGAGATCAGAGAGAGCGGCTTGTGTGATTTTTGTGTTTCATAACTTGTTCTGATTTTCTGTGTGGCCACATATGTGGTCAATTTTTTGTAAATTTATATAGCTTGAACATAATGAATAGTTTGTGTTTGATAGGTACAGAGCTCTAAATATATTAAAGCAAGCTGACTATACTATTCAAATCTTCTATATTCTTACTATAAAAAAATTCATTCTTTATAATTTGGTCTTTTTTTAAAAAAAGTAATCTCTACCCACAACATGAGGTTCAAACTCATGACCCTGAGATTAAGAGTAGCATGCTGTACCAACTGAGCCAGCCATGTGCCCCTGACTTGGTCTTTTTAATGTGAAGATATGCTATCCCTCAAACTATGGTAATTAAAGCATTTACATTTTTGGAAGAAGTAACTAATATTTTGTCATACTACTGCCAGCTTATTCTGTTTTATTTTTGTGGTGCTTCCTTTTGCTTTTTTACCCCCTAATTTCTTGCATGTAGCTGAATAGCTCAAGTTTTCTTTACCACCCTTCTTTTTTTTCCTTTAGTGATTTGGAGGTCAGAATTCCTATGTCTGCATTTCATTTTTTTTTTTTAATTTTTTTTTTTAATGTTTATTTTTGAGACAGAGAGAGACAGAGCATGAACGGGGGAGGGGCAGAGAGAGAGGGAGACACAGAATCGGAAGCAGGCTCCAGGCTCTGAGCCATCAGCCCAGAGCCCGACGTGGGGCTCGAACTCACAGACCGTGAGATCGTGACCTGAGCTGAAGTCGGGCGCTCAACCGACTGAGCCACCCAGGCGCCCCCCTATGTCTGCCTTTCAGATTAGTGTTCTTAAATTTTATCTCCCTCTGATAAACCTTTTATCATTAAGAAGTTTTCATCTTTGTGTTAATATTCCTTATCTTGAAGTACACTTTATCTAATACAAGATATAGCTAGCTACATTATCTTTTTTGAGGGTAATGCCTGCATAGAATATATTTTCCATCCTTTTACTTTCAACCTACCTGTATTTTATGTTTAATGTATGTGTCTTATAAACAACATTTAGTTGTACCTTTTAATTTTATCCAGTATGGCCAATCTCTGCCATTTATTTCAAGTGGTTAAGCCATTTACATTTAATGCAATTATTGATGTGGTTGAGTTTAAGTCTACCATCTTATTTGTTTTTTATTTGTCCTGTTATTTGTTCCTTTTTTCTCTTTTCTTTAAAATTTTTTTAATGTTTATTTATTGTTGAGAGAGAGAGAGAGAGAGAGAGAGAGAGAGAGACAGTGTGTGAGTTGGGGAGGGGCAGAGAGAGAAGGAGACACAGAATCAGAAGCAGACTCCAGGCTCTGAGCTGTCAGCACAGAGCCCAACGCAGGGCTCAAACCCAGGAACTGCAAGATCATCACCTGAACTGAAATTGGATGTTTAACAGACTGAACCACTCAGACACCTCTCTTTTCTTTTAAATTAACATTTGTTACTATGCTATTTTATCTCCTTTATTGTAGTTTTAGCTACACCTCTTCAAAAATTTTAATAGTTTCTCTAGAGATTACAATATGCATTTTTTACTTGTCACCATTAAGTCAATATTTCAAACAGATTTCAAATACAGCATAAAATACAGCATAAAAACATTATGACAGCATACTTTCATTTCTTCCCTGATGCCTTTGAAATACTGTCATAGATTTCACTTCTATGTATGAATCACATAAAACATTTGTTTTTGTCTTAAACAGTCCATATACCTTTATAGAAATTACATTGAAAGTATTTACCCACATACTTAGCATTTCCAATGTTCTTTGTTATTTCTTTCAGATTTAGTGTTTTCCTTTAGGATTATATGCCTTCATCCTGAAGAACTTCCTTTAGCTTTTCTTTTTTCTTTTTTTAATTTTTTAACATTTACTTATTTTTGAGAGAGAGAGAGAGTGAGCGAGTGAATGGAGGAGGGATACAGAGAGAGGGAGACACAGAATCTGATGCAGGTTCCAGGCTGTGAGCTGTCAGCACAGAGCCCGACGCGGGGCTTGAACTCACAAACTGTGAGATCATAACCTGAGCCAAAGTCAGATGCCTAACCGACAGAGCCACCCAGGTGCCCCCCTTTAAGCTTTTCTTGCAGGGCAGATTTGCTAGAAATAGGTTCTCTTGGACTTTGTTCTATTGGGATTATCTTTATTTTTGAAAGATACTTTTGTTGGATGTACAATTCTAGGTTAAGAGTTTTCTTTCAGCTATTTAGAGATGGCTTTGAATTGCAGATTCCATTCTTTCTGATGAGAAGTCAGCTGTCTTTGTTATTGTTGCTTTCCTGAATGTCATGTGTTTTCCCCTCTGGCTGCTTTTAAGAATTTCTCTTCACCTTTGGTCTTTTGCAGTTTGAGTATGATGTGTCTAGGTTGGTCTCATTGTACATTTCCTGCTTGGGTTCATGGAGATTCTCAGAGCTATGGTTTGATGTCTTTCATCAGTTAAATATTAATAAGACATTAATATTTTTTCTGCCCCATTTTCTCTCTCTGTTTCTTTTGGTTTTTCATTCACACAGATATTAGTTTTATTTTATTTTATTTTTATTAAAACTTTTTTTAATGTTTATTTTTGAGAGAGAGACAGAGTGTGAGTGGGGGAGGGGCAGAGAGAGAGGGAGACACAGAATCTGAAACAGGCTTCAGGCTCTGAGCTGTCAGCACAGAGCTGGATGCAGGGTTTGAACCCACAAACCACAAGATCATGACCTGAACTGAATTCTGATACTTAACTGACTGAGCCACTCAAGCACCCTTATTAGACAGTTTCATATTATTCCACAAGTCTTGGAATGCTGTGTTCTATTTTATTTTTGTTATTTCTTTCTTCCCTGTGGCTCAATTTAAGGTAGTTTCTATTGGTTTATCTTCAAATTCACCAATTCTTTATTTTCTACTATGTCTATTCTGCTGCTAAGCCCACGCAATAAATGCTTTATTTCAGTTCATTTTTTTCCAGTTTAGAATTTCCATTTGATTCTTTTTTAGAGTTTTAGTTTCTTTGCTGATGTTTTCCACTTGTTCATTCTATTCTTCTTTCCCTATAATCTTTTAATGTATTTATAACAGAAAGTCCTTTTCTGCTAATTGTAACATCAAGGTGATCTATGGTTCTGATTTTTTTTTCCTGATGATTATGGGTCACATTTTACTGCTTCTTTTGTATGTGTAGTAATTTTTTATTGCATATTGGAGCTTATGAATCATACATTATGGAGACAATAGATCATTATTGTCTGCCAAAGAGTGTTGAGGTGTGTTCTTGCATGAAGTTAATTTATTGCTGGGTCGCCTTCATCCTTAGAATCTTGGTTCTAGGCTATGTTTGTATAAGTCTATCTTGGTTTTGCCTTTGATCCTAGGGTACATCCTTTAGTTCTGGGGGGTGCTTTTTATTAGTATAATTTGGCTCTTCTGAGGTTTCAGTAGAAAGGCTAACTTGGAAGAACTTCAACTCCAAACTCTATCTCCTGGCACTGGCTAGCTGCTGGAATTTCCTGTTTTACTTTTAGACTGTGGCTGTTACTTTCCAATGGGATCCTTGGAGTCCTGTCCTGCACATTGCAATGTCTGAGTTACCCAGTAATTTGAAGGGAATTTGTACACAGAATTTTGGGTTTCCCTTCTCTGGCTAAACTCTTTTTTCAGGGAGGTTTCATGTGTGTTGTATTATCCAGTATTTTATTTCCACTTGCTTTCTCTTTTCCATAGTTTTTCTCCCCCGCTATTCTGCTTTACTGATGGACACTCCTGGAGGCTCTAAAACCTGGCTATGGATTTCTTAATGTTTTCTTTCTTTTCAGTTGTGTTTTTTGAGAGGGAAGAGAGACAAAGTGAATGGGTTGCATCAGCCATCTTGAATTAGATATCTCTTTAAATAGATTTTTCAATTTTTTCTTGGACACAATGTTTATGTTTTTTAGTATATAAAATTATATATTAAAAATCCACTGATTCTTACTTTTACCTGTGAATATTTTTATGGCTTTTGGAGTCATCATTCAAGTGACCTCTCCTTTATGTATCTAAAATCCTACCTATTTTCTAAGACTTGGCTCAGAATTTGCTTTTCTCTGTTACCTTGTCTGAGCATATCAGCCCTGAATGAATGTACGTGATATTGATGACAGTGTTATATAGAAGGTCCCTGCTTATCTTTTTATTTAATGACGGAAATACTTGGTTCCCGAATGTGTTGTGCTTTAATTCAGTTTTGTGGACCAGTGCAAAGATTTTCAGCCACGGAATGAGAACATATTAAATTGGACTTTAAACCTATGAACAGCTTACTCACGGAAAATCGTGTGAAACACAGATGCTTTGATATTTGCTTTGATTTTTTTCCTAACACAAAAGATCCTTTTACTGTTTGCTGGAAGTAGCAAACTGTGGTGGTTTGACGATGACGAAGATGACGATGATGTTAGTGGTGATAATTCATATTTATTGACCACTTACTATATGCCAGGCACTTTGCTCCTGTGAGATAAGAATTTTATAATTTTTCATGTTTTTGGATGAGAAAACCAAGGCTTAGAGAGGTTAAAGAATGTGCCCCGTGTCACACTGTTAATAAGCAAGATGAAATGCTTTCCGTGAAACATTTAAATTGAGTATTTTATGAGTTGGAACAATTCAGAGCAGATTTGGGTGGGGGTGGGGAAGAGGAGGGACTGGTAGTGAGGCTTCCTGATAATGAAATGACCCTGACAACCTCTGCGAAATCATGGACATGAAGGGGATAGACACACGACGAGCAAATGGAATGTTGACATTTTACTGGAAGGCACCGCCGAGTGAATTATATTATATCCAGTGTCTGGCCTGACCTGGCTCTAGGCATTGTCTCATCCATCACCCTCTGCCTTGTTTCCCAGAGGTCCTTACTGAGATCCTCCTTGTTGTTCAGGGGCAGAGCTGAGTCTAGAACCTCCATCTCTTGACTCCTGGCCCCACAGGCTGCTGTAGCAGGTGACTTCCTTTGCTCCTCTTGAGGCGTCAGTTCTGCACGTTAGGGCTCGTCCTTTCAAAATCCTGTTGGGATCATTTGAATGCAGCTCTGTTTCTAGACAGCCTCTGTAGGGCAGCTAGTGAGGAGAGCTTCTTTTTATCAAAACAAACTCTTGCTCAAAAGGAAATCCCAATGTCTCCTCCTTTTCCTCACCAACGTCCAGGTATCAGAGGAATAAATTCTAGAAATCTAATGGACGGCATAGTGACTGTAATTAACAGTACTGTGTTATGTATCTGAAAGTTGCGAAGAGAGTAAATATGTTTTTAAGTTTATTTATTTATTTTGAGAGAGAGAGCGAGTGCATGAGCAGGGGAGGGGCAGAGAGAGAGGGAGAGAGAATCCCAGGCAGGCTCCTTGCTGTCAGCTCAGAGCCTGATGCCGGGCTTGAACTCATGAACTGCAGGATCATGAGCTGAGCCAAAATCAAGAGTCGGATGCTTAACCAATAGAGCCACCCGGGCACCTTACAAAGAGAGTAAATCTTCAATCTTCTCATCACAAAAAAGCAATGGTGGTTAAGCGCCATGATGGAGGTGCTAACTAACACTGTGGCAGTAATCCCTTTGTAGTATTTAAGTGCATCACACCAATACATCACACACCTTAAACATACACAGTGTCAATTAGATCTCAGTAAAGCTTTTCAAAAAGAAGTCCTGACAGTTCTCCTACATGTATTTGCCACACTTCTGCACCACGTGTAGGAGAGACGCGTCCACAGGCCCAGAGCATGCGAGGTGACAGGTGAGTCCTGCCTTCGAGCGCTTTCCTCTCCTCGTGGTCTCTTTGACCTGCAGTTGCCTGTGGACCTTGTTTTAAGTATCAGGAAGAGGGATGGACCTGAAGTTCAGGGGTGGATGTTTCTGGAGGGGTTTTCTTTGTAAAGCCCAGCTTTGAAAACTGGAGGGCAGCCCTTGTCACACTGAGAATACCTGCATTTGGGGCAGAATATTTGCGGATGGTGACACGTCATTTTCCTTGGTCCCATTCCCTTGTCCTGGGAGCAGAAGTAGATGACTTGGGGGTGGAGACTCCACTCCCCTCCCTTAAGATGGTGCAGGAATAACCTCTACGCCTTCAGGAGCATTGGCAGTGCATTGACTATGTCCCATTGTGTGAGATGCCGAGCCGGGCCCGGGAACAAGAACTGAATGCCACAAGCCCGCCTCACTAGCCAGAGTCGCGTCAGCGGCAGAGAGCAGGGTCCTTGGAGATCGGGATGCCATGGGGCCAGTCTTCTTGGCATGGAGGACTGGCAGAGCAGGAAGGGCTTGCCAGGGGTTCGGGGGCCCAGTGGGGTTGGGGTTTGGGTGGTAAGAGCCACAGCACCCAGAGGTGGGACACAAAACTGAGTGGAGGACATCGGGGAGCAGCTTTGCCTGGGGCGAGCTGTGCCCTCCTTTGTGCAGACCTTGCTTCTGGGTCTCCAGCCCCGGGGCCTGCCTTTTGAATTGATTTTGCAGGAATAGCTTCTTTCCTTTTGAATGCTTCCTCTGTGCCAGGTGAGATTCTTTTTTAAAAAAATTATGATTATTATAAGCCCATTTAATTCATCTTAAGAAAATCTAAAAAGTAAAAATTGATGCCTGAAATCAGAATATTCATGCTGAGTGTGACCTCATTAATGGATGTATTAAGAACTGTATTCTTCAACATCAGAGAGTGTATTTACCTTTGCAAAAAAAAAAAAAAAGAAATTCAACAGGGGTAGCCTGAGAACAGCATAGTCTAATAATTTCACTGACTACATTTTTCATTGTCAAATGAGTTTTGCAAAATATAGTCTACCTGTTACTGTTCCACATCACCGTTTCGGATGACCTGGAGAGTTCTCTTTGTAAAACAGTGGAATGGTCCGATATAGGATATTTAAAAGAAAGGCAGTTTTGTTACTTTACGGAAATTCAGAAATAGCAATCCTAAATTCACACTGTGCATGCAGGTGAGTTTCTTATGCTTTGTGTGCAATGAACTCGTCTGGTCCTTATGACACCAGCATGAAGTGAATGCTGTTAACTTTCTCACTTTTTGGGAGGGGAAGTGCAGGGAGGGGACAGTGATCTGTCTGTGGTCATTTCTATAGGTGGCAGAGGTAGAACGGGGGTCCAGGCCTGCCTGGCTCCATAGCTCTCTGTTCCCATTGCTGTCTTGCTGGGGTTGGGTGGGGGTGATCTCTTTGTCCCCAGCTGCCCACCCTCTGGCCTCCTGTGCACCGTGCCTGCAGTGGATCTTGGTCATAACAAACCCATGGTCAGGAGCAGTTGAGCCTAGTGCCTAGAGGATCCCAGGATCTGGAGCCCCAGACCCCCTGGCATCAGATGCTGCTCGACCTCTGCTTGAATTACTTCAACCTCTCCTTCCTCAGTTTATGAATCTGCAAAGTAGGGAGAAAAATCGTACCTGTTGGAAACTGTCAGAGAATAAATGCTAGCGGGGTGATGCCTGGCATGCAGGGAGTTCTCCATAAATAAAAGCCATCGTCATCAAAATGGTTGGTGTTCATCTAGAACTTTCCCTACCCTTCTTTTGGCCCCATCTTTACCCCATCTTGCCTGTGAGAACCATGTGTTTATAAGGTAAACCTGTCTTCATTTACCGTAATCCTTGTTTCTTTCTTGAACAAGTGGAACCTTTCTCTGGATGTTAGCAGGCAGTATTGGAAAGCAGTGCAGCTTTAGGAATAGCCAACATAAAAAGCATCAAGAGCCTTGGATGAAGCTTGATTAATTATCTGTGTACTTTATGCCTGAAATGCGAATCATGGTTTTCATTTTCCTCTCAAGAACATGAGCTGCCTGCTTTGAATTAATCCAGGAGAGCAGTGTTTTAAAAAATTTCCCTACTGCTTTGTCAGCACTTAGAATTATTGCCTGAGGGTTTTCTTTTTCCCTTCTCAGAGAATCTAAAGGCAGGTTGAATACTTTTTGGATTAAATTTAATTAGTTTAAGTTTGGAAAAAAAAAAAAGAAAAAAAGAACAGAACTTTGTGAAGGTTGTGCTCCAGAAAGAAGTGTTTCCATTGTGATTTTTTGTTTGTTTGTTTGTTTCTGAGGTGTTTTGAAAACCACTCTGGGTTTTTCTGCTGGCTGTGTTGGAAATCATGAGCCCCTGCTCGTGGGAAATCGGAAAGCAGGTCTCATTCTGGAGTGAACTGTGTTCAGTTTCACAGTGAACGGAGTCAAATCCCAAGAACAAATCCACGTGAGATACAAATGAGTGTGGGTATAATTTTGGCATTTGCCTTGCTCCACGACAAGCATCATGAGAGGAGGGCTTTGACTTTTGTGTTCACCACTCTCCTTCCCACTGCTGATGTGGCTAGCACATAGTAGGTGCTCAGGAAATAGTGAGCAAAAGACGTAGCTGTAGTGAGGTGACTTCAGATGACGGTCTGCCTACTAGAGGAAGGACCTCTTCCAGTTGGCATATCCTGGGCCTACAGACAGGAAGATGAGGTCAAGGCTTGCCCTTTAGATGTACAGAGAAGCTCAGAGGAGAAGTCAGGGAAGCCGTGGGTCACTCAAGTTGGACAACTTTTCCTCCCCAGGAAGAAATGCAATGAGGAAAAGTCCAGGCATGATATTGAGATATCATGTGGGTTCGTGGCTCTGTCAGCTCCCCAGGAAGGGTGACTCCTGATCTTCTCCCATTGGGCTCTGGCATTTAGAGGCTGTGCAGGGTAGCACTGAGCAGGGAGGTGGCAAAGGTGACAGTGTGATTAGTGTGGCCACGTGTGTGTTTGATTAAATGTTGAGACACACACCATGGTCTGCCAGGTCTCCATCTTCTTCAGGGCCCATGCCCACAGCTGGCTGTCCACAACCTTCTTGTGACGGGTCCTCAGTGGGGTCAGGCCTGTTTCCCAAGGCACAGACCCTCTGAGCACTACCTCTTTGAGAACCACAGCTTTTTAAGAAAGTTATCTTTGGGGGCGCCTGGGTGGCGCAGTCGGTTAAGCGTCCGACTTCAGCCAGGTCACGATCTCGCGGTCCATGAGTTCGAGCGCCGCGTCAGGCTCTGGGCTGATGGCTCAGAGCCTGGAGCCTGTTTCCGATTCTGTGTCTCCCTCTCTCTCTGCCCCTCCCCCGTCCATGCTCTGTCTCTCTCTGTCCCAAAAATAAATAAACGTTGAAAAAAAAAATTAAAAAAAAAAAAAAGAAAGTTATCTTTGTTAGAAGTTCTTTCTTTAAAAAAAATTTAATGTTTATTTATTTTTGAGAGAGAGAGAGACAGAGTGCAAGCAGGGGAGGAGCAGAGAGAAAGGGAGGCACAGAACCCGAAGCAGGCTCCAGGCTCTGAGCTGTCAGCACAGAGCCCGACGCGGGGCTTGAACTCACGAACAGTGAGAGCGTGACCTGAGTTGAAGTCGGATGGTCAACCGACTGAGCCACCCAAGCACCCCAGAAGTTTTTTTTTTTATTTTAAAAAATCAATGTTTTCAAATTATAAAACAATTGTAGGCTCAGTGTAGAAAAATGGGAAAGAAAGTGAAATTATTTATGGTCCTACTAGCCAGAGAAAACCACAGTTAATATTTTGGTCTGTGTTCTTTTATTTTTTTTTTCTTCAGTACTTTTCTACACAAAAGCTATGCCTTGTCTGAAAGGCAGTTTTGTAGCATGCCTTTTCCACTTGGCATAACACCCTCAATATTCTCCCTATGACAATAAATATTCATCCCCAATATGTTTTTGTAAAAGTTGTGAAGGTTGGCAGAATACACCACCCCAAAATGTGCTACTTTGGCATAAGGATGCTTTGAGCTGACAGCAGTCAAGAGGAGGCAGATGAGGAAGGCTCCCTGCCTTCCTCTGCTTTGCCTAAAAGTGGAGCACAAATTTTCAAGTTGTCCCTCCTCCCTTCTGTACCAGGAAGGACAGAAATTGGTCAGTGGAGACAACTTTGGACCCTATCAGCCTGGAGATGGCCCTGGAGTAATTTGCAATAACAAACTTCACTGACTAGCCTTTATGTGCCATTAGTTTCCTCTCATATTTGACCTTCCCACAGTTAGCTACCCTTGGAAGTGCTAAAACTCTTCCTTTGTCCTGTCATTCCTTCACAGATTTATTATCCTTTACTGGGGATGCTGTATAAGCTGGAGTTCTAAGCCACTGCTTTGAGTTACTCATTTTTCCTTGGGTAGTTCCCATGTAACCATGTGGTACACCTGTTAATAAACTCTTATTTGTTTCTCTGAATCTGTCTTTTATTATAGGGGTACAGTTAAGAACTCAGAAGGGTAGATGGGAAATAATTTTTCCTTTTCTACAGCTACAGTACATTAAATGAAGGCAAATAATTAGATACAGTCAGCTTGCTGGTGTTGGACATTAGCAGGGCATCTCTGGGTTTTAGCTGATGTAAACAACATTGTGTTGAACATTCTGGCTCATGTGTTGCCATGAATATCTCTGATTATATTCTTAGACTTAATTCCTGGATGAGGGATTTCTGGGACAAAGCATTTTTTCCCCCTCTACTTCCTCCTAATAGCAGAAAGGTTGTACTTTCTGTACAGTGCCTGATTTGGCTGGTTCTTCTTATCCTTCCTGCTCAAATATCCCTTGCTGAAGAAACCTTTACTGAGGATTTTGTTCAATGCTCATGCCCCACCATGCTGCATTACTTATCCCCTTTTTTTTGAATAGTTTTTGAATAATATTGACTTTATAATTTTTTAATGTTTATTTTTGAGACGAGAGAGAGACAGAGAGAGAGAGAGAGAGAGAGAGAGAGAGAGAACACAAGTGGAGAAAGGGCAGAGAGAGAGGGACACACAGAATCCTAAATAGGTTCCAGGCTCTGTGCTGTTAGCACAGAGCCTGATGTGGGGCTTGAACTCATGAACCATGAGATCATAACCTGAGCCAAAGTCAGACATTTAACTGATTGAGCCACCCAGGTACCCCTTTAATAGTATTTATTTTAATCTGAACTGATGCTGTCTATTATTTATTGGCGTCTTTATTGTCTGTCCCCACTCAGCAGGTTGTAAGCTCTGTAAGTGCAGGAACCTTGCCTGTTGGGGTCCCTGCTGTTGGGCAGAGCCTTTCCAGCATTCCATTTCAACCCTGCTTGTGCATCTTGGTGTGCAGGACAAGTTTACTGAGTGAATAAATGCTTACCCACACTGCTAATAACTTGTATTATGCATTAAAAAAAAAACTTGTTACCATTATTCTAAACTATTTTTTTAAATGTATTTGTTTTGAGAGATAGAGAAGGGCAAACAGGGGAAGGGCAGAGAGAGAGAGAGAGAGAGAGAGAGAGAGAGAGAGAGAGGGGGAATCCCAAGCAGGCTCCACACTGTGAATGCAGAGCCCGATGCAGGGCTCTATCCCATGAACTGTGAGATCATGACCTGAGCTGAGATCAAGAGTCAGATGCTTTGACTTAGGCTCAGGTCATGATCTTGTGGTCCATGAGTTCAAAGCCTGCGTCGGGCTCTGTGCTGATGGTTGGAGCCTGGAGCCTGCTTTGGATTCTGTGTCTCTCTCTCTCTCTCTGTCCCTCTTCTGCTCTCTCTCTCTCTCTCAAAACTAAACAAACATCAAAAAATTTTTTTTGAAAAGTCAGGCACTTAACCGACTGAGCCACCCAGGCACCTCTCTAAAAATTGTTACCTTTATTCTAAAACAAAGAATGACAAACATGATTTAACTTACTGCTGGCAATCAGTGGCCCTCAGGTGGTCCTGTGATTCCTTTTGGTGTACTGAGGTGTAAGGAAGGCATCTTTCCCATGCACTGACTGGGGGTTTTAAGTATTGTGGTTTGTTTCTCATAGTCTAAGTGCTTTTCTTTGTATGTAAGAGGCCATAGACAGTGTGTTTACTTAAAGCAAGTTGTGTTTCTACTACAGTTTGCAGCTGTTAATCTGTAGCGGGCCTTGAAAGGAGATAGTCACCTTAGTAGAATGGTGTGTAAATTCAGAGTGAATAGGTTTTACTTGAGGGTCTGAGTAGCTGTCCTGTGTTTTAGTGCTTGAGTGTGCTACATGCCTAGAGGCTTTTTAAATTGCTGACTGGTTCTTATAGAGGGGTGATGTTGATAGTTGAGTTCTGGATGAGCAAGGTATTACAATTCTTATTACTGAGTTAGTGTCCCCTTGAGTACAGCCGAAGACTATGTCATCAGGCTGCTGTGGCAGTCAGAGGCTGAACGACTAGCTCATGCAGAGAATACTGGCAGTGGCCGTGCATCTGGGGCACAGCTGGGGGATGATGCCAAGGGCCATGCCTCAGGACTCTGAATCTGACCTCCTCTGTCCAAGGTTTTATCAGCAACTTGGATAAAGACATAGACAGTAGGCTTATCAAATTTGTGCATGACACAAAACGGGGATGGAAGTCTAATATGTAGGATGATAGAATCAAGATTCATAAAAATCTTGGCAGGAATGATGGGTCTGAGACTAACAAGGTAAACCCTAACAGGATTACATGTGAAGTCTTGCAGCTCACTTAGGCAGAGCCAGCCAGCAGCTGCCAGCGCTGGCCGAGGCCTGCCTTGGAGGCAGTTTGTGTACAAGAAACCAAGTAAGGCCTGTGGGCTTCCTCGAGGCTATTTTTTAAAATTAATTACGCCTTATATGCTTTTTAAAATTAATTATGCCTTATATGCTTTTTAGAATTAATTATGCCTTATATGCTATTGATCACAGTAGGACCTCCAGATCTAGAGGATGGTAAATTGCTTCATAGCCCTTCTTTCCTGGAGCACGTCTTCCAGTGCCCCTCTCCCAACCTGGACTGATTTCCAGGCCCCAACTGAGCTCTTGCTTTCTCTGGGAAGCTTCTCCTGAGCCTGCGAGCTGGCCAGCAGCCCTTCTCCCCCATCACAGTGCTCACCAAACTGTGTGGCTGTTGTCTGATCATCCGTCTTCTGCTTTGGACCCAAGACTCACAGGGCCTGTGTCTGCCTTAATAGGTGCCCCACCCTGAGCAGTAACACGGTGACTGGCACACGACAGATGCCCAGTGGATGCCCTGCCTGGTGGTATGAGCACTCTCGGAGGATGAGGTAGGGCTCAGGACTCCATACCATTGGGTCTTATACCTTCTTGCCGCCAGGCAGTGACAGGCTTGCAGACCCTGGGCTGTGGGGAGCAGGTGACTCAGTTGTGGATGCTCAGCCAGACCATGCCCAGGTGTGGACCGTCCCAGGGGGGCTCCAGGGCAGCCCGGGGGATGTCAGGAAGAAGACGACGCAGTTCCTTGAATGAAAGAGCTTTAAACCAAGTGGAACTTTCTGACCACATTCGGACTGCTTGCTTGGTGGGAATCACCGCTTAACCGTGACAGCTGAATTCTGGAGAGGATTTTTTTTTTAAGTATATTTTTTAAAATTTATTTTTGAGAGAGATAGAGAGCAAGCAGGGGAGGGGCAGAGACAGAGAGGGAGACAGAATCCCAAGCAGGCTCTGTACTGTCAGCACGGAGCCCGATGCAGAGCTTGGACTCAGGAACCGTGAGATCATGACGTGAGCTGAAGTCAAGAGTGAGACACTTAACCGACCCAGGTCCCCCCAGAGAGGATTTTTAAATGGAGGGGGAGGAGTTGAAAGCTAGTGAAACAACAGCCAGGGCTGACCCTGCCGAGGGCTCTCCCTGGATGCCAGGCACTTTATGTAACAGCCCCTCCTCTCCCTCCCTCCCCCATCCGGTGGGGTTCCGTGCTCCTGTTGTCTCCCTTGGACACATCAGGACACTGAACTCTTCTTCTAAGTCAGCTAGTGAGCAGCTGATCACTAAAGTCTGTTCCTCCTCTGAGGGCCACCGATGCTACGATTCTGCTGTCTTGGGGTTTAGTGACAGCTCTTCCAGGGTCTGTAGGGTAGGAATTCAGTGGCCGGGGACTTGGTGCCTGCCTTGGAGAAGCTCTTTCTGCCTCCTTTGTCTGTTTGCGGGTCGGCAGCTGACCCATCGGTGCCTCTGTGTATGGCCCTGGGGACTCTGGTGGTGGAGTCTCCTCTTCTCCCAGGACAGCAAAGAGGCCAAGATCGCCTGTGTGAACACGCAGACACGGGTCCTCTTCAGGCCTGGAGGTGGTGTGGGGTGGTGGGAGGCCTTCACAGGCTGGAAGTCAGACAGCCCTGGGTTTGAGTCCCTGCTGCCACTTATTGGCTGTGAGGCCGCCATCTGATCACTTAACCTCTCTGAACCTCAGCTGTGAAACGTAGCATTAGTCTCCAGTTCTGTAAAGCACTTGACCCAGGGGCCCCCTTGACAGGAGATGGCTGATGTCCCCATCTGCCTTCAGGGTCTCAGCTGTGTTGCCTGCGCTTGAGGCTGTTAGAAATCTGTCGCCCAGGTGAGCTGAGCACTTCTGTGAAAACCAACTGACTTTTAAATTTCCACACGTGGAGGTGCTGGATCTTTCCTGCCTCATGGATGTCAGAGGCGGGGAGGGGGGAAGGGACAGAATCAAATCGTCAAACTCTCCCAGCCTCACGCGGCCTGGGGTGGGGTCTGTATCCAGGCCTCTCTGCCCTTGGTCATTCTGGCTGTGCTTGGCCTTCCCAGTTGTCTGGTGTGCCTGGTGTGTGTGTGCGTGCATGTGTGTGTGTGTGTGTGTGTGTGTGTGTGTGTGTGTGTGATGACCCCTAACTCATTTTCTACAACTCTCTCCTGCAGCCAGAAATAGGATTACAAACCATTTGTTGGAGGGAGGGGATATCACTAAATGTATGTGTGGGTTTTTTCCCCAGAAATTATGGGAAGGGAACATCCATTCCTCAACAAGTTCTTTTGAACCCCTTTTAGGCTTCAGGCACAGCTCAGGACCCCAGAGACACAGCAGTGACGAAACGGATAAAGTCCCTGCCCCCATCGAGCTGGTCCACCAGTCTGGTGAGAGAGGCTATAGAGAAGCACACAAATAAAAATATAGTCTGTTGGTGGTGATGCCCAATAGGAAAAGATGTGGCCGAGAAGGAGAGGAAGGGCTGGTTTGGAATGAGGTTTTGCTATTTTATGTGGAAATAATTCGAGAACACCTGCCTGAAAAGATGCTATTTGAGCAGAGGCCTGAAGCAAGAGAAGAGCGAACCTTGCAGGTGTCTGGGAGGAACATTCCGGGTGGAGAGAATGGCAAGGACAAAATGCCCGGCGTGGAGGCACGCTTGGTGAGCTCAGGGCCCCTCGGGGGAGCCAATGTGTCTGGGGTAGAGTGAGAGAGTCACATACGGTAGCGATGAGAGTGGCCGGGCAGTGGATTCCAGACCCTGGGTCGAGCTGCTCACCTCCTCCTGTTCTCACTGCTCAGAGACCCTGGTCCCCGAGGGAGACCCAGGCTGGGTGTGTGGCACCTCCAGGGATCACAGCTCCAAGATGCAGGTTATATTCTAGTGCAGATCCACGTGGCTCCGAAATCCTCACTCTCCCACTGGGCTGGGCTGGTGGAGATCACCCCCATCCGTGTCCCTGTCCCTGTGTCCATCCTCACTGTCCTGGTGCCCTGCACCCCTGCCTCCAGCCTACAGAGGGGTCCACTGGCACTGACCGGGAACAGATCCCTGCTCCCCTCTTTCCTGGGGCGGGAGGGGGTGTCCTCCCTGCCAGGCTTCTGCCTCATCTTCATTGAGGTCAGAAGCGAGATAAATGAGAAATTGCTGTTTGAGTTCAGGATACGGAGTCGGTGCGGGTCTTCATCGGCCGAGGAGGATGAAAGTTCCAGTGACCTTTCCAGGGTCCCTGGGGTGGCTTTGAGCGAGGTGGCCTGGAGGAGCTTGCTCCGGTGCAAACAGTGGAGCTTAAAATAACACTGACTCCGTGGAGCCTCGCGAGGACCGAGTTAACGTGTGTAAAGCGCTTAGAATGTGCTAGCACACCTGGGAGTCCTCTGTCCATGTCCACCATGGTCACCACTGTGAGCCAGGGATGGAGGGAGAAAGACAGACTCTGTTCATGCCGCTTCCGGCCTGGCGGGCTCCTCAGCGGTCCCTGTGTGGTGCTAAGTGTCCGTGGGAAGGTGTACAAATGTGACTGAGCAGATACAACCAGTGTTAACGTTTTGGGGATTTTCTTCCTGCCTTTTTGCCCAGTGTATGTTTGCATGTAAACACCACCAACAGCCACAACACAGCCAGGATTGTCCCTTCACCTAACGGCGTGTCCTCACGGCCAGCCACCGTAAGCGGTCAGCGTGCGGCAGAATGATGTCCCGCAGGGACGTCCGCATCCGGATCCCTGGGATCTGTGGACGTGTTGCCTTGTGTTGCGAGGGGGTTTAAGGTCCCAGAGGTAACTAAGGTTGCTCATTGGGGAGGTTATCCCGGATTATCTGGGTGGGATCAGTGGAATCACGGGAGTCTTTGAACTTGCTCTGAAAGTGGAGGAAGGGGAGGCAGGAGAGGGGGCCAGAGAGATGCAGGGTGGACAGATCCAGACTCACTCTTGCCGGCTGTGAAGTTGAAGGGGGTCATGAGTCAAAGAATGAGGGACACCTCTAGAAGCTGGAAAAGGCAAGGACGGATTCTCTCCCAGAGCTTCTAGAAGGGAAGGTAGCTTTGCTACACTTTGATCTGAGCCCAGTGAAATGTGCATCAGACCTTTGACCTCTGGAACTAGTGTTGCTAAAGCCACTAGCCGTTTGTTACGACAGCAATAGGGAACAGCTGGTTCAAACAGCTGGTTTGTTACGACAGCTGGTTTTTAGGCTTGTGCCTCCCCCTCTCCCCGCCTCCTTCCCACCATCCACGCTGGGCTCCCTGGGACACGGGCTGTGCCGTGTTCACTCTGGCTGGATCCCTGCATCTGGCACCGCTTCAGCCTCAACGGACATGTATTAAACTCTTTGCACCTGCTCAGGACTGGCGCCTCCGAGTTCAGGGCTGGAGTGGTATCGTCTCTCTCTTTCCAAATCCAAATGGTTCTTCATGCTGCCCGTTGGGAGTGGCGTCCAAGGCTGAGGGACCTGCGGCCAGCCCAGGCTAATCTCGGCCGAGGCCAGGCGGCACAGACACGGAGTGCTGGCCACCGGCCTTGCCCACAACTGGCGAGGCCTTCGGAGGGGAGTCCCTGTGAAGTAGGACTCGTGGGCAGAACACAAAACAAGCACATGGTTTTCGATGCCAGATGCTATGGGTTCCTTGTCGCATTTTAAAAAGGAACACTTTTGATTCATTCGTCGGGGAAAGGAATAAGAGACGTAAAGACACAAATCAAAGGGAAAATCCACATAAAAGAGAAAAGAACAGAAGCGGAAAGAGAAGTGTCCTGTTGGCCCCAGAGCAGGAGTACCTCACCCGGGACGCCCAGGGATCCACACTTGTTTGGCCCGGGGCAGGGCAAGGGCAGTGATATTTTTAAAAGTGTCTCGAGGGGCGCCTGGGTGGCGCAGTCGGTTAAGCGGCCGACTTCAGCCAGGTCACGATCTCGCGGTCCGTGAGTTCGAGCCCCGCTTCGGGCTCTGGGCTGATGGCTCGGAGCCTGGAGCCTGTTTCTGATTCTGTGTCTCCCTCTCTCTCTGCTCCTCCCCCGTTCATGCTCTGTCTCTCTCTGTCCCAAAAATAAATAAACGTTGAAAAAAAAAAAAAAAAGTGTCTCGAGTGAGCGTACTGTGCCGCTAGGATTGAGAAGCGCGGTCCCAGGGCATTCTTGGCTCTGCTCTGTTCTCACATTAGAAGCCCTTCAAACCTACAAGTCACCGGTATTGCGTAGGGGCCACCCACGCATTTTACAAATGGAGAAACTGAGGGTCAGAGACACAGGTGCCATCTGCAAAGTCATGAGGCACGTGGTGGCCCAGTTGAGACCGGGACCTCCACCCGTGGACTTTCCTACAGGCACTGCCAGTGGCCTCAAATCAACACGGCCCCACCAGCCTGCATCTGTGGGTGGCTTCCTTTCCGTTTCTTTAAAGTTTTCCTGTTTCTTCCCAAATCCCCCTGTAAAAGATCAGCTGATCCTTCGATGTGAAGATAAACCTCTCTGTCTCCACCTGCTCTTTGTTGAGCCGGGACCCCTTAGTGAGTATGAGCACAGAGCACAGGCTCGGAAGGCTCTGGGATCTGGCTACGCTGTTACTATGAGGCCTCTGAGGGCCTCAGTTCGACCATCTGTAAAATGGTCGTAATGCCAGTAATACTCCGTAGGGTTTGTGAAGTAGAAGAGGTACATGGTGCATGGAGAGTATCCAGAACAACATGTGGCTCGAGAATGCCAGATGGTACAATATTGTTTCAAGTTACTATTGATATCGGGAGGGGGGTCGCCATTCAAATGTCAGAGCCGGTAGCAACCGTCAATGGCTGCGTTTTCCACTGTTGTATTTGGACTTGCTTTGGAATGCGCCTGGTGGTGGTCAGCCCCGTCCACTGGATGACCTGACAGGGAGCCAGTCCTCTCTCAGAGGGTGCTAAGTGTGAGTTTCCAAGTTAGGGTTCAAGGAACACTAGCTTTGGAGCAGAGGCTCTTTGGGCATTAGCGCCTCATTTACACTACCTGCCTTGAGGTCAGCCTGCCTGGGGCCGCCTCCTGGAGGCGCCCAGGGTCCTTGGGAAGAGCTGAGCCCCTCGCTCACTGCGGGATTCAGGGGATCCGCTGCCTTTGCCTGCATGTCTCTATTACATAAAAATTTTCCATGCAAGTAATTGCAGAATGGGGTAACAAGGAGGATAATAGGGGGAGATAATTGTGGATAAATCAGCTTGATTACACTTTTTTTCCAAACTCGATTATCCAAATTCGCAGTGCTGTGCAAAATCGCGAAAGCCAATTAAGACCTTCCCGTAATGACTGCAGAATCGGGGGAAGCCTCTCTGATAAGTCCAGCTGGCTGCCTGACAGGTTGAGGGTGGCAAGTATAACCCTTCTGCTTCTGCTTTGTTATATTTTAGAGACAGCCAGGGGGGTTCACTGTTACGTTTTTAAACAAAGGCATTGTGTCTACAGGGGAGAAGGTGCCATCCCTGCTTCTGATTGTGTAGATGGCGATTGAGAGGCACCTTTAGTATTCTGCAAGGGGGTCATTCTGATTGGTAATGTTGCCAGTCGCACTGGGTACGGATTCATTTGGAGACGCGATACCACTTATAAAATCACAAGTTAAAGGACTCTGGGGAATCATTTAAGGCAGAGAAGCAACAATTGACTTCTTTAGCAGCGTCCTGTTAGCCTCCTTTTACTAGTATTACTTGATCTTTATACCCAGTTGTGTTTT
This sequence comes from Puma concolor, assembly GCF_028749965.1. Taxonomy (NCBI): domain Eukaryota; kingdom Metazoa; phylum Chordata; class Mammalia; order Carnivora; family Felidae; genus Puma; species Puma concolor. The sequence goes on from NC_141677.1 coordinate 77,764,922, forward strand.
TCTTTTCCCCAGCTCTATTGGGACATAATTGACATACAACATTGTGTAAATTTAGGGGCTCCTGGGTGGCTCAGTCGGTTAGGCGTCCGACTTTGGCTCAGGTCATGATCTCACGGTTTGTGGGTTCGAGCCCCATGTCGGGCTCTGTGCTGACAGCTCAGAGCCTGGAGCCTGTTTCGGATTCTGTGTCTCCCTCTCTCTCTGACCCTCCCCCGTTCATGCTCTGTCTCTCTCTGTCTCAAAAATAAATAAACGTTAAAAAAAAAATTTTAAAAAAAATTGTGTAAATTTAAGGTATATAATATGTTGATCTGATGCACTTATATACTGAGAAATGATTATCACTGTAGCATCAGTTAACACCTGCAGCGTGTCACAGAGTTAATATATCTTTTTTTTGTGGTAAGAACATTGGAGGTCTGTTTTGGAAAACTTCAAGTGTATGATACAGTGTTACTAACTGTAGTCACCATGCCATATATACATTTGGTCTCTAGAGCTTACTCGTCTTATAGCTGGAAGTTGCTACACTTTGACCACTATCTCCCCATTTCTCCTACTTTCCACCTGCAGCCCATGCTGGCCACCATTCTAGTATCTGTTTCTATGAGTTTGCTTGTTTAGGTTCCACGTAGAAGTGAGATCATACAGTATCTGTCTCTTTCTGTCTGACTTACTTCATTTAGCAGAATGTCCTCAAGGTCTATCCATACTGTCACAAATGGCAGATGTCCTTCTTTCTTACGGCTGAATAATATTCCATTGTATATATACAGCACCTCTTCGTTATCCATTCATCCACTGAAGGACACTTAGGGTTGTTCCTGTATCATGCGTATGGTGAATAATGCTTGAAATGAACACGGGCCTGTAGGTATTAGGGTTGGAGATGTCAATTTGGAAAGGCCGGAAGTTGGGCTGATGGGGCCCTGAGAACACAATGTGGTCCCCACTGTTTCAGCCCTAGTCCTAGGATGGGCTCCTGGGCCAACATTATTTAAAAAAAAAAAAGTTTTTTTTAATGTTTATTCATTTTTGAGAGACAGAGAGAGACAGAGCATGAAGGGGGAAGGGGCAGAGAGAGAGAGGGCGACACAGAATCTGAAACACGCTCCAGGCTCCGAGCTGTCAGCACAGAGCCCGACGTGGGGCTTGAACTCACGAACCGTGAGATCATGACCTGAGCCGAAGTCGGACGCTCAACCGATTGAGCCACCCAGGCACCCCCCAACATTATTTATGAAGGGTCTGGAGGGAGGGAGAGGAGCTTAAGAAAGACAAAGTGAGCAAGGAGAGGGATCAGAGAGCAGGAAGACGGTGCCCTAGGAGCCCAGGATCAACACTAGCCCCTTTTGAGTAGGGTGACAAAACCTAGTCATAGGCGGATGTCAGTGCTTGTTGAACACATGATTGCATGAATGAATGAGTGAGGAGTAAAACTGAGCATTTATCAGGCTTGCTTACTGCGTGCCAGTTATCTCATGGATAGTAATCCTTTTACAGATGAGAAACAGGCACACAGAAGTAAAGTGATTGGGCCAAGGTCATTTTACTGCCTTGCTCTACTGCAGATGAATGAATGAGACAGCGAATGAATTTGCATTATACTGATCAAGAAGCAACAACACTGAAGGAGCGATTTTCCTGTGGTCACAAGGTAATCAGTGGCCGCTAGCTGGCTCTGGTCCAGTGAGCTGCTGTCCGGCACCAGCCTGCATCCCTGTACCACCCGGGCAGACCCCGGATCCTCCCGCCGCTGCCTGTACCGAGTGGAGTTGTCTGCAGCCCACCCGTGGTTTTGCTGTCACTTCAGTGTACCCTTGCCCACCCTCCCAGAAACGGGGGGGCTGTGGAAATAGCCCAGGGTTATGGTAGAAGACCTGGGTTTGAGCTTCAGTTTTGCTGTTTGTCCTGCTGACTGAATTTGGGCAGGTCAAAAACAAAAACAAAAACACAACACCCTCTGAGCCTCAGTTTCCCTCCCTGGACATTGGGGACGGCAGTGCCTACCTTTTCGTTGTGAGGAGTGGTTGAGGGAAGCTGTAACCTGTGCCTAGCAGGCTCCTGGCCTATAGGAAGCACTCAGAAAGCGATCAGCTGACCCATGTTCCCTCACTCTGCTTCCTCTCTCCCCACTTCTCTTCCTCTCCCTTTCTCTTTCTTCTGGGTGTCTCTGAAGATGGCATCTCATTTACTGTGTTACTAAGGAGCCATTGAGATGACCGGGGACGCATCAAACCCAGTTCTCAGCAGTGCCTCGGGGCCGGGGGGGGTCTCTTGTCACTTGGGACAGAGTTGAGACCAAGGTTTGCAGGGGTGGGTAGGCGCCGCCAGTGCCGCTGGAGGGGAGCACCCAAGTGCTGTGGGCCGATGCGTTCTAACAAACCAGGCAGCAGACGAGCCGTCTGCAAAGCCATGCTCCCTGAGAAGAGAGAGGTGCACTCATCCACTGGGGGCACTGGCCTCGTAGACTGGGGGGGGGGGGGGTCCTGGAGACTGTTAAGTGCCCCCCACTCCTGGGCCAGCCAGCAGCCAGGCTGCAGCAGCCACAGAGAAGAGCATGAAGCAAGAGAAGATTCACAAACACAACGGGTGTGGCCGGACCCGAGGCAGGACTTGGCCCTCCCAGGCGGGCGGCCCTTTCTTCGCTCCTTCATCAGTTTGCTGCCCTGGCGGGATGTGGGCCTGAGGTTTCCAGACCAAATTCTTCAACGGAAGCCAGAGATGCAGATTGTGCAGTAAGAGCTCCTGGTTTTTAAACATTGGCCGTGAATTATACATTAAAAAAAAAAAAAAAAAACAGCCAAAAAACAAAAAACACCGAGCAGCCCAAAGCAAATGTAGTAGCAAGAAGCTGCTTTCAGTCCAAGGGCGGCCAGCTGCCAGCCGCCGACTGAAGATTCCATGTGACAGAAGATCCCATCTTTGTTGAAATAGCGGCCGTGGATTTGTTTAGTCTTGGTGCAGTAGGTATTTATTGAGCACTTACTTCATGCCAGGCACTGCTCTAAGCCCTGGGGCTACGGCTCCGATCGAAAGCAGACAAAAGTCCCTGGTGCCCATTTGGAGCTGGTGTTTGGTTGTGGCCCTTGAATTCAGCCTCGAGATCATCACTGTGTCTTTGCGGCCGTGGTGGTATGACCTGGCTTATCCTTGATTCTTTTCCTAGGAAGATTTCAAGTCAGCAGATGGATCCCAGCCACAGAGCCTAGTCGTACCAACAGGCAGCCATTGCTGGGTCCTTCACTCAGGAGCTGGCTGTCACTGTGGCCACGGAAACCGGCCCAGGGAGCCTGCAGTTACGCACGGCCTAACCCGGGTCCACGGGACTGTGTCCCAACTTGACTTTGCATTAGGGGGTTGAGGGCTTGTAGTGCAGGTGATGCCGACAGCAAAAAACTTTGGGGGCAAAAATGAGGGTTCTTGATCTGCTTGAAAACCACAGGCCTGGCCATTCCTCAGGGTAGAAGGGGGGAAACTTCTGCCTCCTCCAGACCTTGGCTGCTGAGCAGGTTTTCATGCCGAGGGGAGATGTACCCCAGCGTCTTGTCTCACATCCACATGCTCTCAGCCCTGACCTGCCCCTGCCCATCAGCCTCTTGTCTGATCATGGCCGTCCCTGGCCCTGGGCCTTCTGATTTGTGGCTGTGCAGTCTCAGGAATCTTCCTCCTTTCACCTACCAGCCCAACTGAAGATCATTCTAGAACATGGAAAAATAAGTCATGGAGAAAATGATCAGGGGCTTCATTCAGGTCAGGGCTTTGCTGATATCTGCCAAGGACTCGGGGAAGAAGGGCCTGTTGCAGGCTGGACCCCTGCTAACTGCCACTGGGGAAATTCAGATGAGGCTGTAAGGGAGCAAGATCTCGAAGACACTTGAAGGCCCCAGTTGGGAACAAGTGCTCTCTCTGGCTGATGCGTTTTAATTAAAATTATAGCTCAGAAACCCCTTCAAATTAAGTTCTGTCTTCACTGTGTTTTGTCCTAAGCATTGAGTGGCATTCTGTGCTGCCCCAGGACTCTGCTCAGTGGTGTATTCTGGGGTCTTTATGTGGCCTGGTGTGGCCACATACCACATATTCCAGGTGTGGGTACGTAGAATGTTCCAGAGTGCTTTCAGCTGTGGCTAAATTCCTAAAGACTTATTTAATCCAGGAATGAATGGTTCCCTGGGCATTCTAGAGCCAAAGATTAATTGGAGACTGAGGTCTGTTAGCAAAGAGATACGAACTTTCCTCCCTCGTCCCCTTTCACACATTTTTTTTTTTCCTTTGGAGTGGTTTTTGTTTGCTTGTGGCTCAGAGACAGTCTGGTGGTCCCTGCAACGTTTTCTGCTGGGAGATGTGTCTGGCCCAGAGGGCTCTGCGTTGCCGGCCCTGCTGGGAGAGCTTTTCTGAGCCTGGGCCTAGGCTCTGAGCTCTGGGAGGCCCGACAGCCAGTGGGAGGCAGATTCCATAGGTTTCTCAGAGCCTTAGTCTCAGCTGCCTGGCTCTGCCCATAGTCACCTGTCCCCCACGGCTCACTGTCACCCACATGTCACCGCCTTAGTTATGAAGCACTTGCTTTCCGAGGCGTCCAGTCTGGGCAGCATCTGAGCCCGGGAGAGGACTCCTCATCGCTTCAGGCTCTGAGGCGACCTTGGGGTCTTGACCTGGGGGTCTTCAGATAGGTCTAGGTGTGCAGGTTTTGGAAGGGAACTCCTTCTGTGAGTCAGCTGACCTCTTCCCTTGTCTCTCCTTTCTTCTTGCTGACTTTTATTCATTCCTCTTTCTGTCTGTACACTTGACTGAAATAATACTTTCCAAGAGCATCAGTTGCTTTGGCTGAGAAAACACTTAATTTTGGAGTATCTTTCTGGCCAGTGAGCAAAATCATTTTTAAAAAAAACAAACAAACGAACTTCGTGTTGTGGAAATTGTCACAAACCCTCCACCAGTTATCAGGACTTTGATTTCATCTGGTCCCCTCTCCCCCTTTATTGGTGGAGTATTTTTCCTTACAATTTATTTATTTATTTATTTATTTATTTATTTATTTATTTATTTACATTTACTTACATTTATTCCTTTTTGAGAGACACAGAGTGCAAGTGGAGGAGGGGCAGAGAGAGAGGGAGACACAGAATCCGAAACAGGCTCCACGCTCTGAGCTGTCAACACAGAGACCGACACGAGGCTCGAACTCACAAACTGTGAGATCATGACCTGAGCCAAGTTGGATGCTTAACCGATTCAGCCACCCAGGTGCCCCTATTTATTTATTTTGAGAGAGAGAGAGAGAGAGCAAGTGAGCATACAAGTGAAGAGGGGCAGAGAGAGGGGGAGAGAGAGAATCTCAAGCAGGCTCCACGCCATTAGTGTGGAGCCCAATGCAGGGCTCGGACTCACAAACCATGAGATCGTGATCTGAGACAAAATCAAGAGTTGGGTGCTTAACCAACTGAGCCACCCAGGCGCCCCTATTGATGGAGTATTTTAAAGCAAAGCCCAGGGGTGCCTGGGTGGCGCAGTCGGTTAAGCGGCCGACTTCAGCCAGGTCACGATCTCGCGGTCCGTGAGTTCGAGCCCCGCGTCAGGCTCTGGGCTGATGGCTCGGAGCCTGGAGCCTGTTTCCGATTCTGTGTCTCCCTCTCTCGCTGCCCCTCCCCCGTTCATGCTCTGTCTCTCTCTGTCCCAAAAATAAATAAATAAACGTTGAAAAAAAAAAAAAAAAAGCAAAGCCCAGTCATAACATCATTTCATATGCCAATACTTCAAAAACTTTAACCGATGAGAACTTAAGAAAAACAAAAACAATGAAACAAAAGACTGAACCAGCCCCCGCCAAGAGCACAACACCACTTGTAATCCCCAATCAAATGAACACCTAATTTCTTTGAATCAGGATCTAGATAAGGTCCACACGTTGTTTTGTGGGATGCGTATTCTTAGGAATTTTTTTTTTTAATTTGTGAGTTGTCAGTGAGTAGTAGTATTAATGGCAGTTGTTGGGTGCTTCTGATGGACCCTGACTGAACTCAGATTCTCACTACATTTCAGCAGGGGTGCTGCCCATTTTACAGATGGGAAGGGGACTTCGCCAGCTTGCCCCCGGTCACGAAGTCCTAGCTGGACCTGATGCATTGGCTTTTGCAGCCCGCGTGTCTGTAGACCGGGATTTTCTGTTTGAATTCAGACAGTGAAATGTTTTCAGGCTTCTGTTGACTTCCAAAGGGAAGGCACCCTCTGTAGAGATGTTCAGAAATTGTTGGATTAAATGTTTGGACTTTTGGGCTGATGCACATGATTTTGAACGTGGTGCTGCTGCGAAATATGCTTCCGGGTACGCCCCCGCCCCACTGCAGGCATGTTTGGGTGTGTCCTGCTTTTTCTGTGCGGTGGTTTGAATATGCTGTTGGCTGCAGGAGCTGCCTGATGGGGAGGGGGCATCTACTGAGCGTCACACAGCCTGCTCTGTGCTGAGTCCATTATGCGTTTCCTCCCCATCCATTCCTCACCACGGCCCTGAAGGTAGTTTGTGTGGTTATCTCCACTCGTGGACAAGGCAACCAGGGCTCAGAGAGGAGGCGTAACTTGCCCAGGGTCACACAGCTTGTAAGTGGCAAGGGTAGAACATAGCCTTTTCAACTCCACAGCTGTGGCTGCCAACATTTAGTTTCACGGCCAACATTACCTTCTGTCCTAGTTCCCCCACTTTAGGGGCTCCTGCTCCTGGACCTCTCTATACCAGCATCTCATCCTGGACATTTTCAAATATGCGGAAAAGTAGAAACAGCAAAATGATTCCCCCGTATACTCCGCCTAGATTTAGCAATTAACATTTTATTTTATTTGCGTTATTTCTGTATTTATATGCTTTATGTATAATTTTCTGAACTATTTGAGAGTAAATTGCTGGTGATTATCCTAAGCTCCCTAAATGCTTCTCCAAAAAATAAGGCATTCTTCTACATATCCATGTTCTTACCACACTGAAGGAAATTAGTACCTTATTATGACCTGATATCTAGTCCGTTCCAGTGTCTGTACTGCCCCGGTCATCCTCAAAGTTTCTTTTTAATGGCTTTTTAATTTTTTTGACCCAAGATCCAGTCAAATGCATGTTACATTTGGTTGTCTTGTCTCTTCAGAGTCTTGTAATCTGGAACATTCCATCTAGCTTTATTCCTAGACTTGTCTAATTCATTGCTGGAGGGCATTTGTCTTGTTCCTCTGCCCCTGTGTTTCCTATAAGCTAGAAGTTGGATCCAAAGGCTTGATTAAGTTCAGAGTATACATGTTTGGGAAGACCAAACATCCATGGATCCATCTGTGGTTGGAGGTGTCGTGTACTTCATGGAGTGTGTGTCAGAAGTCCATGTGTGTCTGTGGTCCCAGTATTGGTGACCACAGGTATAGGGGAGGCAGATTGGGGCTGTTCTTTTTCTTTTTTTAAATTTTTTGTTAACGTTTTATTTATTTTTGAGAGACAGAGAGAGACAGAGCATGAGCAGGGGAGGGACAGAAAGAGAGGGAGACATAGAATCCGAAGCAGGCTCCAGGCTCTGAGCTGTCGGCCCGGAGCCCAATGTGGGGCTTGAACCCACGAACCGTGAGATCGTGACCTGAGCTGAAGTCAGGCGCTTAACCAACTGAGCCACCCAGGCACCCCCAGGGCCGTTTTTCTAAATGCTGAAGAAGAGCCAGTGTGAGCAGGTAGTCTTTGGGTCGGCAGCTTTGTTTTATCCACACTGCCCACCCCTGGTCCTTTCTCTTCCTTCCTGGAGCTGGATAGATCAAAGACATTTCCAGGCTCGGCCCAGACGTTTCCACCCCTGTCCCACCCCATCATGTACAGAGGGCCTGTCCAAGGAGTACATGCTCTGATCGTCCTATCTTCACACCCTTGGTGAGGAGGGATTCCTTCCCTAGGGGCCACGGGGGTGGCCATACATGGCACCGAGGTTGGGACAGAGAGAGGGATGGAAGTTTATTAGTCACATATGCGCACAGCAGGGGAGGAGGAGACTGCCAGCCAGCAGGGCCTGTGGGAGGCAGGCTGTGTAGTTCCAAGAGGGAGGGGTGGCCCTGGTTCCTACAGGAGGATGTGATCGGCCTGTTTGTGGGCTGGTAGGGGACCGAAACCCCATACTCAGGGATAATAAGCAATAATTTCACCTGGCCCCTTGATAAAGAAGGCTGTTTGGCCGGGGGACCTCCCCTGAGGGGGCAGAGCAGGGAAGGGAGCTTGTGGTCAGGCTGGTTGAAGCCCGTGTGGTTTCAGACGCGAGGGCAGGACCCAGTGTTAGGCTGTAATTTGAGGCTTTCGGCTGCAGTGCAGTAACACACGTACAGAATGCGTGCTATTCGCAGGTGCCCTTCTAAGAACTTCACACCATCACGTTAATATTCACACCAGCCCTCTGACGGAGGTGTGTAGGTGTCATCATCAGCAGTAGTTTGCAGATGAGGAAATCAAGGCCCAGGAAGGGAAGCGTCTTGCCCAAGGTCACGCAGTCAGTGAGGGTGAGTGCAAATCCAACCCAGGCTGTCCCTCCGGAGTCAGTGCCCACAGAGTTGGAAGGGCATGAGGGCTGGAACCGGGGGAGGAGGAGTGGAGCCCGCCTGTGCCTGTGCCTCGGCCCCCGGGGGGCGGCCACCCTCGCTAAGCCTGCCTTCCCATCCTTTGTGAAGCTTGCTGCAGAGAAGAGGGGCCATCCCCAGGATGGGGTGGGGGCCATGGGAGCCGTTCCTCATCTGGTCCAGGGCTGGTCTCCTGGATACAGTGCAGGTGAGCGGCCGACAGCTTTGCTGCACGGCACCTGCTTCTCTGGGGGGCGGGGAGGAGGGGGATGCTGGGGGCAACTTCTTGGGGTCTTTACTTCTCTTGCCACCTCCTTCTCTGTGCATTGTTTCTTCCCTTCCCTCCTTCACAACAAACATCTGACTGCCCTCTGCAAGAATCTGATTTCAGCCTTCACACTGAGAACTGAGATCAACATGTTGCATTTCCCAAGAGCAAGGCTATATTTCTAATTGTGGATAATTGCAGTTGCCACTACACTGGTGGGCAGTGTGTGTGTATGTGTGTGTGTGTGTGTGTGTGTGTGTGTGTGTGTGTGTGTATTTGCATGTGCTTTCCTTAAAGTTCCAGACTATGTGCTGAGGAGGACGTGCATTAGTGGATGTTCCAAGGCACATAGAGCCGTGATGACTTAGGCAAGAGACCCTTTGTCTTGTAGCCTCGGTGTTCTTGTCTATAAAATGGGAATAACAGCAATTTCTATCTCATAGGCTCTTATGAAAATTAAATGAAATAATGTTGGAAAGCACCAGGTCAAGGGCATGGCACAAGATGGCTCCAAATGTGATAACCAGTTATTATGAAATTTGTTACTCTTGTCTTTGGGATGGCCAACCACCAAACTCAGGAGAAGGCTGTATGTTCAGAGACAGGTCACGGGCTTGCTGGCTCACAGAGATAATTCATCAGTACATTCTGTCCGTGGCCTCATCCCACCCTTTGTCCTAGGACTAACAGTAAGTCTGAGACACCTCCTCCCTGCCGGGCCTGGAGCGACTTGCCCGTCTACTGACCGCATCCAGTGCCCATTTGTAAGTGTTTTCCCTCTCTCATGGGAGATGCCCACCCGTGGGGCAAGTCAATAGTTCAGTTAAGGAACAGGCTTTACTTTTTGCTGTTGCCTGGAAAACTTCTTTATCACACTGCAAGGTTCAAAAGGGACTTCCTGGGCCATTGTCGCTCACAGAATGGTCAGATGATGAGTGACAGTTGTCATCGTTGTCTGTCTGACCCTCTTCCCCCATAATGCAACCTCCCTGCCCCAAGGTTGGGGAGAATGGGGGTGGGGAGTCCTTCTCAGACCCACGTTGTGTCCTCAGCAGTGTTGATGTTCACACTGGAGGAGCATCAGTGGAGGCCTTCAGTGCCCTAGACACTTGGCAGACCGTAACTTTTCTTACTGCTGATGATAGCAGTATTATTACTGCCCTGGAAGGTGTAGCCATCCTGGGGGTGGGGTGGGGGGAAAGATACGAAGTCTCAGAGAGGTTAAGTGACTTTTCTCAAGCCCCTCAGCTGGCAAATGCCAAAGCAGGGATTTGAACCAAGTTTAATGGTCTGGTTAGGTTCATATTTCAGTACAGTCTTGTGTTATTTTTGGTTGTGGGAAAAGGAGGTAGAAATCTGTGTCTAGTATGTGACTGAAGTGTTAACCTATTTTGAAAAAGCTATGCCATCTATGTATGTGATATGATTAAAGGGGGGGGGGTGATAGCGGAGCTTTGAGAACTTGGCTTTGAGTTAGAAGCAGCATGGGGGACAGAGGCTTCACTGTTCCTTGCTAGTGTGATGTCAAGATGGGCCATTCTTCTGGGTTCCTAATTCTGAATGTTGCCCCATTCAGCATGTGGACAGTGATAGGTCCACACCCTGTGACATTTCCAGGGGGTTAGGATCCTCATAAGCAGCCCTAGATTAGAGGCCATCTCATGGGTCCACCTACTGGAACACTCCTAACCCGACATCTCCTGAAAGCAGAGTGGGCTGGCGATCTGTGTAGACAGCTCTGACATCTGTAACTGAAGACCTTGACGTCTCATTCTCCAGTCAGTTGGCACTTCATGGTCCCTTGACTGTAACCTCCGCAAGAGGGGGACCACGTGTGTTTTATTCCCCAGGGTTCATAGGGCAGTGCCTGGCACATTGCAGGCACTCAGTACGTGATTGTTGAATGAATAAGCAGGAGGCAAAGATGATGGTGGTCCACTGCCTCTCCCCTACTGCACCCTTCCTATATAAGCAGATACCGTATGCTGCTTAAGAGTCAGGCTGGGCTGTGGAAACAGGACTGGCCATGAGGAGACAGAGAGACAGAGACGGAGAAAGAGAGTATGGATAGGAACCCAGCCTCAGGAGGATTTATGCATGAATTAAAAAGAGAATTGCTGGGGCGCCTGGGTGGCGCAGTCGGTTAAGCGTCTGACTTCAGCCAGGTCACGATCTCGCGGTCCGTGAGTTTGAACCCCGCGTCGGGCTCTGGGCTGATGGCTCAGAGCCTGGAGCCTGTTTCCGATTCTGTGTCTCCCTCTCTCTCTGCCCCTCCCCCGTTCATGCTCTGTCTCTCTCTGTCCCAAAAATAAATAAATGTTGAAAAAAAAAATTAAAAAAAAAAAAAAAAAGAGAATTGCTCAGCATAGTTAGAATAATGTCTCTGAATTTTCATTGTGTATGTTTTCCAAGTTCTTCAAACCGCACCGTTAGAAAACTTAGGGGAGAAAACAAGAACACTCTTCTTCCTCCTTTGCGAGGAAGAAATCGGTATACGGTTAGATTGAGACAGTTGTGCGATTCGAGCAGCAGAGAAATTAAAGAAGCCTATCTCGGATCTACATCCAACAGCAAGCCAAGTCACCTGGCTGTGGGCAGGTACAGTTTTCACAAAAGAAAAGCGAGGTTGCCTTTAGTGGGAACTCTATCCTTTCTGCATCAAAACGTTTTGACCCGCTTCCACGACAGCAGCGGTGCTTAGAGATGATTTTAGGGGCTGTGTGATGTGCGCTTAGGTTACACACGGGTGAGAGCCCCCAACTCCGCAGTCATGGAGAGGGTCGCTCACCCCCCTCCCCGTTTCCCCTTCCTTCCGTCTTTCCCCTCTTTGCAGGGGACGGACAGACCAAGGCCACGGACAGACACTCCCTGGGCCTTCACAGGGAGGGTGGGCTCCTCTCAGAGGCAGGCACCAAAGAATTTAATAGCGGTCTTTTGTTTTCATTGTGTTTATGTTGACATTTACCGGCTGTTGACAGAGGGAATGTTGACTTTGTAATTAAGCGGTGACATGAAATTTCTTCTAGGCTTTTAGTTTACCAAGTCTCAAGGAAAGTCACAGTAGGGGAGGAAGGGGGAATAAGGCAAAACTTGGCCAACTTGGTTCTTTTTTTTTTTTAATAGTTACTTATTTTGAATGAGAGAGAGAGACACGGGAGGGGCAGAGAGAGAGGGAGGGAGAGAATCCCAAGCAGGCTCCTAATGGTTAGTATGGAGCCTGGATGCAGGGCCCGAACCCATGAACCATGAGATCATGACCTGTGGCGACACCCAGAGTCAGACGCTTAACCAGCTGGGCCCCCCAGGTGCCCCTTGGTTCTCAAATGGCTGAAGCCGGGAAGCACCGGCTTTCCGTCCCCGGGAGCTTGTGTGTCCACCCTTAGTGCTCACATGAATCCCCTGGGGCTCTTGCTGAAAATGAAGATTCTGATTCAGTAGATCTGGGTGAGGCCCCGGGACTCTGCGTTGTTAATAGGCTCCCTCCCTTTGATGCCAGTGCCTCGGCCCCTTGCGAATCGCGGTTTGATTGACAGGCGGGCAGCGTGGCACCACCGGGAAGCTTGCTGGGGATGCCAGCTCTCTGGCCCCACCCAGGACTGGTTGTTCCTGTCAGCACAAGACCCCAAAGTTGATCCTGGCCACGTTAACGTTTGGGAAGCGCTGATCTAGTGCCACTGCGGGGGTGGGGGGGTCCCAGTGCCTAGTGAGCCCTGGTGAGCAGGTAATTGGAGGTCGCGCTTGGCCTCCTCAGCAGAAACCGGGTTTCCACTTCCTGGCTCCCAAACCACCTACAGAGAGCTCATGGAAGGGGGTTTCCGGGCCTGGGCTGCCCTTTCTTGGAAACACCCTGTCTTGTCTCCAGACCTGTCCGTTCTGCCTCACGCCCACCTCTGCCCCCGTTTGCCCTCTGAGACCCACGGTCCTCTGCGTAGCTGCCTTGCTGTCTGGAATCTCAGGGGCAGGCACCGGTGGCTGGAGCGTGGCTGGAGAAGGGACATCTATGTCTCTAGGCTCTGCTGCTCCCAGGGAATATAATTTGCTTGATAGATGTGTTCTGGCTGCAGCTCCTCGGGGTGGGGTGTGGCATTGTGCAAAAGGCTGATTGCAGGCTTTGAAAAATCGCCACGATGGTCGTAACACGCGGGGGACAAACGAGGTGAGGAGGGACGGTGCCGGCTGCGTGGGGAAGAAACGGGGATCAAGGTTCTGGGGCCTCTGAGAGCGGGGCTCTGGGCACATTAACACTGCTGACGGCCCGTGGGTGGCAGGTTGTTATTTTAAAGCCACCTGTGTCATCTTACTGGCTTCTTTCTGACGGGACCTTGTCACATTCCTGCCAAGAGGCGGAGTCCAGGCCCCTCCCTGGAACCCGGGCTTGACTTTCAGACTCTTGTGTAACCAGATAACACCACAAGACTCTGAGACGAGGTCAGAAAAGACAGTCAGCCTCAGCCTGGCTCTGTCGGACCCCCATCCTGAACTGAGTTCACCAGGTACAGAACGGGGTCCGGAGGGTCTGGAGGTGGCCTGATGGCCGCGAGCTGACAAAGCAAACCATATCCCCGCGGACTCAGCCCCCTTGCTCCCTGTCTTTCTCTCGGTGGTGACTGGGTTCCGTCCGCCTAGGTGTTGTGGGCTCCCAGGGTGTGGGAGGGTTTGGGAGGCTGACAAGGTGAGGAGGGGAAGCGGTCTGGTTTCCTGGCAGCAGCCCCAGGATGCACCTCACTGCCCCCCGCTTTCCCTCCCTGCCTGCCTTTCTCTCTGCTTTCCTCCTGCCCAACCTTCTGTCTTCTCTCAGAAGCTTTTCTTGCTCACTCTGCCCCCTACTGGTGACGAGGTGTCAGCACGCCGTCCGGGGTAAGGGAGGGGAGGGAAGAACCCGCCGTTTTCCCCCTGGTGCTGCCCCGGTGGCTCTTCAACCTTTGTTCCTTCTCCAGCCTACTTCCTCCCCAGAGCCGGCTGCTGGCCTGGCCTCGCCCCACTCCGAGCCCCCATTCTGCCCTTCGGCTTTCAGTTCACTTTGGAGCCCCAACTTCCTAGGGTCTTTACAACCATTCTTTTATGCCCAGAATTGGTCCTCGGCGGCAGAAAGTTGTACAGTGTCTACCATGTCTCGGTAATTCTTTCGATCCATTTTACCCTGTCATCCCCTCCTCCTTCCCCCGAGGCTGGATTCTCTACCGAGGGCGTGAAGGAGTGGCCTTCTCGGGAAATGCAGGCAACAGACGAGAGCGCTCACACATCTTTCTTTGTTTTGTTTCAGTTTCACAGAGTTTTTGGACCCATTCCAGAGGGTCATCCAGCCAGAAGAGATCTGGCTCTACAAAAATCCTTTGGTGCAATCAGACAACATACCTACCCGCCTCATGTTCGTAAGTACCGCGATTTCATGGCTGATTTGACCCGTCTCCCAAGTATGAACCAAATGGGTTTCCATTTCTGCTTTGCCAACCCTTGCTGAAGACAGTGAGCAGTCTCAGAGAAAGAGGAGGTGAGCAGCCCGTGGCATTAAAACTCCATTCCAGATCATGACGGGCACTGCTTGGCCATATGGAACCAGTAATTGCCTGACACCGTGGAAAGAGGAGGGACTGGCTTACGTGAGCTGTGCCGAGTTGTTTCCAAATACTTACGGTAAAATAAGACCAGAAATGGATTTTTCTGCTCCATCTCCTTCTGGAATAAACCTCTGTTTTGCCAAACTCAGGCCCTATATAGATAGCTCTGTCAACCACTCTTCTGGTTCTAGCAGGTCAGTTGACTTCTGATGCGATACCTCATATGACTCAATCCCCAGATAGTGTTTTGTACCTTTCTACTTCTAGAACAAATGGGCCAGCATCCAAATAGCTGGTGGATATAGCAGGATTATTTTTACCTCTTCACCCTGCTCCGTGGCTATTGAAGCCTTTTACATTTCACTTCCTATATGCCAGGCACTGTGCTGAGAGCTTAAGAAAGGATTATCTCATTTGATCCCACCCAACATTACAGTGAGAAAGATGTCAGTCTTGTTCACATTTGCAGATGCAGAATTACATTCTAGAGAAAGGAGGGAACTTGCCCAAATCCACACAGCAAGTGAGTGGTAGAGCCAGGATTGAGATCCAAGCAGCCTGCTCTGAGCCCAGGCTCATCCCTGAGGCTGCCATGTAGGTTGGGAGCTGAGTGTCCAAGACTCCTTGCTGATGCTAATGGCCTCCTGGGGAATTGCCATCAGGCCTTTCTGTAGCAGAGGAAATATTTAAGCTCCTCCTTGTTACGGAACAGTAATGTAATTTTTGGTTGAGCTAGTCTTCTAGCTTGAAGGCTATTCCTGTTGACCAGCCATTGTGTCTTGTGCCTCTGGAAACTTACGTGGTTGTTCTAAAGATTTCATAGAGCACATGAAGAATATTTTTGCATCTTGAAAGAAATCCCTCTGATTTTATGAAAGAAATCTTGTTAATTCGTGATGATTAGAAAGATCTTTGTCTGAAAACATCCCGAAATGCCCAGCACATTACAAGAGCTTTGAAATCTTATTTTATTTGCCTTTTAATAATTGCTTTTCCACCGGAAACTAAACTGGATTTTTGTAAATTTCAGGGGGGAATTGAAGAGTTCAGGCTTTACCTAACACTTGAGTATTAAAATTAGACTTTTTCCATTTCTGCTCTAACTCAAATCTTCCATAAACCCTAGAAATAAAGGAACTAGTGTGTGTCTGGCTAGTTTATGCCATGGTTTTGAAAGGGAGAAGCGCTTATCACTTATCCCCACTCTTCAAAGATTTCACATTTTACGTGCTGTAAGACACAATTTGGAGATGAATGCTCATATGGGATATTGTGAGAAATTTGTGGCTGTGTCCTAGATTTGTGAACAATGGATTGTTTTGAAGTCTAGATACAAATGCCACAAATACCCTGGCTGCAGACACACATAGGAGGGGGTACATTTGCATGTTGGCAGAGGTGGATAGGAGGCAGTAAAGGAGTTATTCAGTGCTGTGAGTCTCAGAGAATAGAAGTGTATTCAGCCTCAGATCCTGATTCCTACCCTCGAATCTCCTAAGGAGATAAGTTCAACCTTTTGTTTTGTTAGTGGTAGTTGATGTATTTCATTCATTTGGTCACAAGATTTAATGCAGGCTCCATAATAACACGAGGAAAGCAGCAGATAAATTTATAATACACGTAACACAAAGAGGAAAGATATTTTGTCACCACATAAATCAGATTTTTTTTCTCCTGCATTTTATTAAGAGTTTAATATAGGGGCGCCTGGGTGGCGCAGTCGGTTAAGCGTCCGACTTCAACCAGGTCACGATCTCGCGGTCCGTGAGTTCGAGCCCCGCGTCAGGCTTTGGGCTGATGGCTCGGAGCCTGGAGCCTGTTTCCGATTCTGTGTCTCCCTCTCTCTCTGCGCCTCCCCCGTTCATGCTCTGTCTCTCTCTGTCCCAAAAAAAATAAATAAACGTTGAAAAAAAAATTTTTTCAAAAAAAGAGTTTAATATAAAATATCATCTGTTTGCTTTGATCCATTAAAACCTTCAGGTGTTTATGGAAGACTGTAATAAAATATATATTTTCAATGTTTTTTAAAACAAAGTTGGTTTCTTTAGAAGGCTCAAGTTTTATTGTTTAATACATAAAAAAAAATCTTGGGGTCTGTTTTACTTATGGTTGGAATGGGTTTTTTGTTTTGTTTTGTTTTTGAGAGAGAGTGCATGTGCTTGTGTGTGAGTGGAGGAGGGGCAGGGGAGAGAGAGAGAGAGAGAGAGAGAGAGAGAGAGAGAATATCTCAAGCAGGCTTCATGCCCAGCATGGAGACTGTTGGGGCTCGATCTCATGAATTGTGAGGTCATGACCTGAACTGAAATCAAGAGTCGGTCAGACACTTACCCAAGTGAGCCACCCAGGTGCCCCTTGGTTGGAGTGTTTTAATCTAAAGGCAAACTTTTTAACTTCCTAACCAAAGTGTTATTTATTTTTTTTTTTAATTTTTTTTCAACGTTTTTTATTTATTTTTGGGACAGAGAGAGACAGAGCATGAACGGGGGAGGGGCAGAGAGAGAGGGAGACACAGAATCGGAAACAGGCTCCAGGCTCCGAGCCATCAGCCCAGAGCCCGACGCGGGGCTCGAACTCACGGACCGCGAGATCGTGACCTGGCCGAAGTCGGACGCTTAACCGACTGCGCCACCCAGGCGCCCCCAAAGTGTTATTTAAAGACAGCTTGTAATAAACCACATGTCTTTTGATTGGGAAATTAGTGCCTCTGGAGCGGTGTGTGTGTGTGTGTGTGTGTGTGTGTGCCTGTGCGCACACGCATGTATATTTTAGAGGAGCAACTTGGTCAGAGGTCACAAAAACAGTATTAAAATGGTAGGGGATTGAGTTAAGTACAGAGTCAATGGTGATAACATCACCAGGAAGCCCCTCTCATTTTCTCTGTCTTTGGCACTTTCAGCTAAGGTGACGATGGAACTTCTACATGGAAGTTGGGTGTGGTTGGATTGTTTGATTCTGAGAGTTTGTATCCCTTGATGACTCTGGGTTCCTGTTGACCAGAGAGACAGGCTGAGAATTCTTTTCACATATACTGAGTCTTGAATTAACATTTCTGGGAAGTTCCCAAACTTTTAGCTGTCTTTATGGAAAGCTGCTTCCTTATTCAAAAGACGTCATGGTTCCCTCCTGAGTGTGTGGGGTTTATCATAGCATCTTTGAAAACCTGCTTTTTGCTGTAGGAAGACTTAGTTTGTGTTGTTTTTTGCTTTTCAGTATACTCTTTGTTTCTGTCTTAGTAGTTGTGTCTTTGTAGATTCAAGGAACATTTCCAGCCTACTGTGGGTAAGAAAAGCCATAGGAGCTTCAGGTGATGGGAAAGTCAAATCAGATCTGGGGGGTATATCCTGTATATAGGGGTCCTACAGGCTTCTGGTAGAGATGGTACTCTAAAGAAAAATAGAATCTAGAAAGGGCTAGAAGCTTGGGTAAACTTGCAGGGAGCTTCCTCATCGCCATCATCACCATCACCCCCACCACCATCATCATCATCATCATCATCATCATCATCATCATCATGGCAGTAACAACAACAAGTAACATCTCTGGAATACAGGAGTTGTGCTCACCACTTTGCAGTGGCATCTGAGATAATCCCTGTCACAACCTGTTGAGGTCATCACTTTTGGAATCCCATCATTTCAATGGAGAAAATGACAACTGCAATGAGATTCAGCAACTTGTCCAAGGTTATACAACCACCAGTTGCTAGACCCCGATTTGAATGCCAGCTGCCAGAGGCTAGACCCTCATGGACCCATTCAACTGTGATGTCTCCTTCGGGGCTCAGGTGATGTGGAAAGGTGGTGAGAAGCTGATCGCATGCAGAAGAGGTGGTGTGTCAAGGCACAGACACAAGCAAGCAGGGGCCCTGTGGGCCCAGTGAACAGGGCCCAGGGACACAGACACGAACATGACTTGGACGGACCCAGGAAAGCTCTTGATAGGTAAGCTCAGGTAGTGAGTTGATGGGATGATTGGTGTCCTCCAGTTGCTTTACTTGGCTTAAACAAACAAACAAACAAACAAACAAACCCTACCCAACACCTGTCCTTTGCCCTTGTTCTTTCTGCCCTGGCCACAATGAGTCCAGAAGATTTACTTCTGTAAAATATTACTGATACCGTGTTGATTCGAAAGCAGTGTTTCCTATTCTAGTATAGAATGCTTCTAGGGAAGACAGAAAGTTAATTTTGGGGGGAGGAGGGAAGGAAAAGAGACAAAGCTGGCTCATGATAGACAGTTTAATTTTTAGACTCTTTGCAAAAGTCGTAGACAGCTCTTTTCTCCGTGATGGGCTGTAATTTCTTACCCACAGCAAGGCCCTTTCCAGGTGTCTGCACTGCATGTCCTGGCTTGTCTCTATAAGCACTTTTCAGCACATCTGTCAAGTGCCAGAAATTAAGGCACTCTGGGCCTGTTGTTTGTCTGATATGAATGAACTCCGGTGACAAGCTCTTCTCTGGTTAACATCCTGACATCAGAGTTTGAGCCCTTTCGTTGTTAAAAGTTCTCGGTATACTTGTGCCCCTCCCACGTCAGACACACTGGCCCTGCTTTGTCATTTTCCAGAAGCATCCTGGAAGTACCGTGTCTTGTATCAGTGCCGCAGGTGACCCACCTTCTGGAGCAGCAGTGCCCAGGAACTGACAGTACTTCCTGTGTTGGTTTCATTGGTGGACGCACAAGACCGGTCCCCGGTGGAGACTCTGGTCGCTGGTCGTGTAGGCAATGGCAGGTTGCCTGGATGCATTAGGCTCTTCCCTGTTCCTGACTTCCTCCCCGCACTGCTCAGACTCAGGGCATAGGGGGCGGGAGCTTCAAACCGCTTTGTTCCCAGTAGTGTGGTCACAGGATCCTGGTACTCCTTTACTGGCTTGGGTCATTTGTTAACACTTTTCCCTGGGGAAATAATGACATCGTAGCATCCAGTGGATGCTGGATGCTAGCTGCTGGATTCTCTGGGTCGGGCTTCTCTGTACATTCCAGACTGGATTGCCTCAGATCCCCTTTCTAGCTATGTGACTTGGAAGAATCACCTACCCTCTCAGTGCCTCAGTTTCCTTACTTGTATAAAGGGCCTTTGATAACACTCTTCTCCCCCTCCTACAGTGTTGAGAGCATCAAGTGGGGTGATAGACTTCCAGTGCTTTGTTTAGTGTGTGGTACAGAGGAAGCATTCAATAACTGCTGGTGAATTTAAATCCCAGTAGCAATATTTATTATGGATGGTATTGTTGCACCCATCTTAGAGATGAGAAAACTGAGATCCAAAGGTGAAGAGGTTGAGTGACTTGATCATGGCCACAGAGCTGGTAAGCGTCAGAGCTGGAGCTTGAACCCAGCTCTCCTTAATCGGAGTCTGTTCTGCACGTTGTGTTTCTCAGCCTGTATAATAGCACCAGGCAAAACCAGTCACAAAATGGGCCCTGCCTGATGACTGAGATATATTATCTTGATATTTGGGTTCTGTGCGCTACAGTTAATTAGTAGCTTACAAAGCCATTCTTTAATGCAAGAATGATCTCAGCCTCAGTTTCCTCACCTGTAAGATGAGGCATTTGGACCAAGGTGATCGCTGCGATTCAAGACTCCAGCCCAGGCAGCACGGAAGTGCAGGTTAGGGTTTCTAGGCCCACCGGGTGCGTGCCTTTGAGAATTCATTTCTTTCTCGGTTTTGTTAGCTGTGTGAGGAGGATGTTTCCCCCAGGAGAGTAGTTAGAAGATTAGACAAATGTGAGGGAAGCCCATCACACATAGTAGGTGCTGAAACCATGACAGCTGTCCCTAACATTTCTGTGACTTGCCCATGTTCCTGGATGTGAGCCCCCTTACTTCCCCCTCCAACTCCAGAGAAAAGGCATTTACCACGTTTTATTAATGCTTCTTACTTCTAAGGTGAGAACTGCTATAACACCATGGCTAAAATCCCAGAGCTTGATATAAAAACAGTCTGGGTATAAATCTCCACTTCAACTCAGTAGCTGTGTGCCTTTCAGCAGGTTGCTTAACCTCTCTGTGCCTTAGTTTCCTATCCATAAAGTAAACATGTGTTAATATGTTAATTTGCATGAAATGCCCAGAACATACCATGGTCCTAATTAAGTTTTCAGAGCACGTTAGTGCTGTTTATCACACTTACGTCCGTATGCGGGGCAGCCCTCTGTTCTCGTAACTAGTGAGGGAAACTCAAGCATGGAGAAGGGTTCAGTCTGTTTTCCGCGTCCTGCAGTAGTGGTTGGCTGGGATTCATCATTCTGGTCTCTCTCCGGTCCCTCTTAATAAGCACTCAGCATTCACTGTCTTTCCACTGGGCTCATTCCCAGGATTTAAAAAACATTCAAAGCTTGGAAAAGTTAACCTAAGGGAAAACAATAGCAGGGGAAATTTTGCCTGCCTCTTTGTCCTACATGTCCACATCTGTTTGGAAGTAGAAGTGGTCACCCCCACTTCCTGTCTGTGTGTCTTTGTCTCCAAGGGCTCAGGCAGCGGAGCAGCCGCCTTTAAAGGCTTTTGCAGGAGCGGTGGAAGGGGTGTGCCCTGGATTTCATTCAGTCTGGTTTGTTGGGTGAAAGGGGGGTACCCATTCTTGTGTCCACTCCTCTTACTCAGTTCGGGGGTGCTTCCGCCCAGAAGGAAGTTGTTTTCCTAATGGGTTGGCTTCTGGGGCTTAATCTCTTAAATCTACCTTTTAGTTGGAAAATCTTGGTAAAAAGGGGGAGAGATGACACATGTAAATATGTCTCTGGCTATGCTGACTTGAAGACTGTGCTGTCCAAGGATATGGCAGATATGTTTCCAGGAAGAAGAAGTGGGATCGGAGCCCAAGTGTCATTAGGATGAGGGGAGGAAAGAAAGATGGCTACACCCTCAGGCACAGACATTTCTGTGGCCGCCTGGATGATGGGTGCTGTGGTTCTTCCTCTGATGCATTCCCTCATGTGAAGCTCATGAGCTGGGGAGCCCTCGCCCTCCTGGGTGACTAGCATAGGCCTAGGAAGTAGTTTCTTCGTGGTTCTAGAAAACAGACCAATGTGCATCTACATAGGAAAGTTGTAGAAGGGGTGAAATTAAGTGATGGCTCTGGTTGGGCCATCAGAGTTGGGGGGGAGCTGAGACAGGAAGCGGTGCTCAGGGAGATCCCCTTGCCATCAGGCTGCGAGCCTGGAGCCACTGGGTGGTCCTGATGCCTTCTCCGGCTCCTGCTCATGGGCCTGGAGCTATCGGTCTCCCCTGTGGTGTCCCTGTCTCCTCTTGGTTGGTACACTCCAGCTCAGGATCTCCTGTAGGCAGCCTCTGAGGTAGGCAAGGTCTTGTCAACTCGTATCTTTTCTGGGGTTTTATGTCAGTCTTACCTTAGAGTATTCCATCCGGGATTGCCTTGTAATGTTGTCTCCAGTCCTGCGCTATTCTGGTATTTAAGGTTTGAGTATCAGTGGGGTCACTGTGCGCCATTCACTGTTGAGTGAGCTGCTTTTCCCTATTGGGGAGTGTGTGGCCTCGTCTGCGTGTCTGACATGAGAGGAAACAGGGAGCTAAGGACTTCTTGGACCTTGACTGTAACTTTGGACTTAAGTAAGCAGGGGCTTCCATCATCACTCTTGAAACACTAAATGCGCAAGTCAAACCTCTGACTCACCAGCATCAGTATCATTTGAGACACCTGGTACAAAATGTAGATTCCCAGACGGGTCTTGTAAGGCTACTTGAGGGACTCAGCTTTGTAATGAACCCGACTGTTATTCAAGTGTGAGAGCCACCCAGGCACCCCTGGGAACTTTCACAGATGTCGCTGGAGGTATTAATGCACAAGTGAGCATTGCCTTTTCCAGTCGCCCTTGGGGAAATCTTCTGCTTCTCTGCTTTAGTTCTGAATCTCCTCTTATACAGCTGCCCTTAGACTGGTGCCACATTCTTCTGAATACCTTCCATGGTGATAGGACTTGCTGATTTGGTGTTTAAACAGCTAAGTCATTCAGGACCACAGCTGATAAGGAGGCTCATCCAGCTGGTTACTGCCATTGTAATGGGAAAGAAACCAGCCAGCAAGGGGAGGGGTTTTCTCCTGTCTCATGAGCTGCCTCTGAAGATGGTTCCCAGAGAGGAGACCCCAGGATGTGCTGAGCTCTTGCAATCTAGTTGCAGCAAGTGTGTAGAGCATCTCCGGTCGTTTTGAAAGACTGTGTTCATTTGGGTGAATTGTTTTTATAAAAGAAAAGTGTCTTCTAGCCAAGCCTATCCCCATTAGAAAGTCCCTTTCCAAAAAGTGGCATTGCATTACAGGTGGAGATTTCCAAAGGTGTGACCACTATCGGTCAATAGTCACCAAACCCCACCCTTCCTACCACTGTGTATTAGGTCAGTTGTGAATTTGTGAGATAATTAGTCCCTTCTGATATTGTTTCCTGAGGTGTTATAATAAGTAAGGAAGTAACTTCAATACTGTTCTCCTGGTTGTTGGAATGTTGAAAACAACTTACTAATTGTAGAATGCTGAATAAAGGCTAGATATGGCAGGCAGAAAACCTGGTCTCCAAAGCCTGGCCTTGCTACTCACCAGCTGTATGTCCTTGGGCACATCATTTAGTCCCCAAGCCTGGCAAAGATAGTCACAGAGTCATCATGAGGATTTAAGAGACACTGGTGCCCGATGCTACCCAAACATAGTTCCTGCCTCATAGAGCGCTCTGTAATCAATGTTGCTTGCATCTGAATCCCACCAGCTTGATTCATTAAACACTTATTGTACTTTTCTGTGTGCTTTGGGCCAAGGGAGGGGAGGAGATGGAAGAAAGGAAGGGAGACGGTAAGCAAAAGTATTAAACTCTGCTTTGTGGAGGAAATGAAATTCAGTAAAAGAACATCAAAGAAAATGAATCGATTGACTCTAAGCAAGTCCAATGTGTTGCCAGAGAGATGGGGATGGGAGGCCAAGGGTTCTTTCTGCAGTGGAGGATGTGAGGGGGTCCTCTGGCAAAGATGAGTCATCATTATAGGCTATTCTTCCCTGTTTAAAAAGCCACCACTCTGGGGCGCCTGGGTGGCTCAGTCAGTTGGGCGTCCAACTTCGGCTCAGGTCACGATCTCTCAGCTCGTGGGTTCGAGCCCCACATTGGGCTCCGTGCTGACAGCTCAGAGCCTGGAGTCTGCTTCGGATTCTGTGTCTCCCTCTCTGCCCCTCCCCTGCTCACACTCTGTGTCTCCCTCCCTCTCTCTCTCAGAAATAAACATTTATTTTTTTTTAATTTTTTTTCAACGTTTTTTATTTATTTTTGGGACAGAGAGAGACAGAGCATGAATGGGGGAGGGGCAGAGAGAGAGGGAGACACAGAATCGGAAACAGGCTCCAGGCTCCGAGCCATCAGCCCAGAGCCTGATGCGGGGCTCAAACTCACGGACCGCGAGATCGTGACCTGGCTGAAGTCGGACGCTTAACCGACTGCGCCACCCAGGCGCCCCTCAGAAATAAACATTAAAAAAAACAGAAAACAAACAAACAAAAAACCTAAAAAGCCACCACTTTAAAGGTGGCTTCCAGCAATTGCAAATCAATTATAACCCACAATCAGACCTCCAATTTTTTTTTAAGTCGTCAGAATCTCTAAGTATAGATATAAATCCTCCTTCTTTGAGGTCAGGAGTTCAGTAACATCATTCAACTAGTGAGTCTAAATGAAACTAACTTGAACTAATTATCAATCAGCCCTCTGATAGCAAACTGCTGTCCTCATAAGGGATTATTTGTTATTTTTTCCAGGCAATTTCTTTCCTCACACCCCTGGCTGTTATTTGTGTGGTGAAAATTATCCGGCGAACAGACAAGACTGAAATTAAGGAAGCCTTCTTAGGTAGAGTATTCACAGTTCTTGCTCTAGGGGATGGGGCTGAACTTAATTAGATCAGTAGATTTAAAAAATCTCTGTTGGACCCAGCTGATTTTTCTCTTGGTCAAATTAAACTTGGGAGAAACAAGAGAAGGTAAACTTTTAGCCCTAAGAAGAGCCAATTCGCAGATGGTAAAAAACACCTTACCTTCAGTGGCTGCCTGGCTGCTGTCCATTGTGCTGAATGTGAATGTCCGTCTGTACATCCCAGATCTGTGCTACTCAGGCACAGGAGCAGGGTAGCTCTTAGTGGTAAGGCAAAGATGATCTGAAACTGTCACTATTGACTGCCAAATCCCACATTTGTGACTAATAAATTACAGGCAATTCAGAAATCAGGCACAGATTTCTTGACCTGTCACCATTGGCTGGAGGCACAAATGGGCAAAAGCAGATGTAAAATATAACAGAATTCGGAAATAAACTCTATAACTCATCTTTTTGGGGACATTTCTAAAATTAAGCAATTTTTATTGTATAGAGAGTGTTGTAGTCTTTGCCATTGATTATAAGACCGTTGTAACAAATTCTCCCCAAGCTAAGCTGTATCTGCATGTGATGCAAGTTTGACATTTTTAAGATTAAACCCATTTTTATGATCTGCATATTAGTTAAAGGACTGAGTAAATGACAATACTAAGAGAAAGCAAAGGTAATTGGCTTGCTGAGTAACCCAAATAATACCCAGTAGCCAGGTTTTCAGCTTTCTGATCCTTAGGAAAACTGAATTATGTTTATTTTTTGACACCTCATAAAAGCTATCCAGACTCTTACATAAACTGTTTTTGATGTGTTGTATGGACTTTATTATTCAGTTAGATAATATATCTGGAAAAATGAGATATTGCCCCTCTGAGGGTATGTTTGTAAATTATTAGGCTTTGAGGAAATGAAAAGGTAGCAAAACATGGTCTTCTCTTTTTTTGGTACAAGAACGAGCGTAAGGGCAAAATCTTGGCTAGGCAGAACAGTTAAGGGGCTTCTTTGTGCTCTGACACAGGACAGGGAACATTTCTTACATAACCAGGCTTGGGTTAGGCTCTAATTGAACAGAACAGAATCTCTCTCCAATTAGCTCACATAAATTAGGGGTTTAGTTACAGGGTTATATCAGCAATCTCACAGATAGCCACGAATAGGGGGAAAAGGGACAGAGGAGCAGTATGGGAACTAGAATAGGGAGCCGGGCCATCGGGACGGGGATAGAGACATGCTTCTCTCTGTAATGTGCCTTCCCTCTACTTCTCAGGTGTCCTGCCTAATCCTCCAGTGGGCCCATCATTTCTGCTGCCCCATACTTTTGATTTCTATGGGGTTCGAGCTTGCAGCGGTAGGCTCCCGCCCCACACCCATAGGACTGTCACCTCCAATGCCCACCTCCAAGTACCTCTGCATCTAATGGACCAGACTTCCTGGGCAGACCCTCTGGCTCAGCCCATTTTTCATACCCGGACACAAAAGTCATGAGTCCCTGGCCAGCCTATAGGTGCCCTATCTCAGGTCAAGTGTTTACCTGGCTGCTTATCTGTGGTTTGGGGATTTGGCAGTCACATGATCTCAGTCCCCTCAGCTGATGTGGCAGAAAAGTCAGTTTTTCCAAGGAGGGCATAGTGCCCTCCACATGGGGGTGGAGCAGCCAGGGCAGTGTTTGGATAAATATTCCCATGGTCCCTGAAACGTCCTACTGGGAGTCGTCTCAGTTGACCTGGCAATCCTTTGCCTTACTTTTTATTCTAGTTGCTCCCCTGGAACCGAGTCCCAAGGTAATATGACTGTGGGTAAGACCTGTCTCTCATGGTTATGGTTATAATTTACTGCCAGCTTTTGGAGTTGTGTGTTGTTATGGCAGTAAGTTACTTCTCTAGACCTTTTCATTTTCTGCTAAATCTCCCTTAGAGTGACATTTAGAAATTGCACACCATATCCTGCCTCCTATATGTTAACACAGAAGGTGGAGTTATTGGATGTTCTGTTTGCCTAAATAAATGAGAGCTTGCCCTGTAAAAATGATAAAGAGCCTCCTGTTGTACACAGGTGGTTTTTTTTTTTTTTTTTAAATAACTTCTTTTAGGAAGCCTTGGAAGTAGGGGGCTGGAAGAGTAATCTTTAAAAACCAAGGACAGAAAATCACGTGTAGTGTTTCCAGTGTTATCTGGAGTTCAGGACTTTCTCAGTGAGAGTGGTTTAGTGTTCAGGTCCCTTCTTTAGCAGACCTGAATCCCAAGTCCTTCCTTTATCTGCATGTCCACAGTGGCCACCTTTGTGCGTGTGCCGTGGAACAAGATGGGTGAGGGTTGCCCCCATGCAGCATCCGGCTTTTAGGGGTTTGGCTGCAGAACAGCCGATTGGTATAACAGAGACCCCTGTTATGGAAATACAACAGTGCTGAATTCCCAACAAGCAAAGTAACAGCAAAAGCCCTCTAATCCTTTGGGATGCATATAAGCAGTATTGTTCTCAATACAGGCCTCTCAGAGGCTAACTCACTGGACACTTCACTTTGAATTTCTTTATCGGACATAGTCTGGTTTGTCTTTGGTTTTGTTTGTGTAATTCTCTCAAACCCACTGTGCTGTGGGATGTTGTAAACACAGCCCTTATGAAACAGACCCACTGGGTTATTGTTAGTCAACAAACATCCCTGATTGGGGCCATTCATTTCCTGCTCAGCCAGCCTTTCATGCATCTGATCTGGGCCCAGCCTGCCCTTTGGTATCAGTGAGAGGCCCCCATATTGGTCCCCCAGGGGTTGTACTATTCAGACAAAAATAATCAGTTCAGTTTACTTCCAGAATGCTGAGATGACTTTCACCCTAAATAGCACCAGTTAGGAGCCCGATTGTCTTCTGTCTCCTTCAGGTTTTTAGATCAGAGAGTGAAGTTGTCAGCTGTTGGTGGTTACATCGCATCTACACATTTTCTAGTTCAGCTACTTGAAACTTTTCAAAGAACTGCCCTGTGTTACAATAAACCCAGCCGGTGCTGAGGCTGGGGACATGTATGGTGTTCTGGATCCATGTAGCGGTCTATGAAATTCCCTAAGGGCGTTGGGAGATCAGCTAGCAATGCTTGTTTCCGGAGACCTCCTCGGTGCTGAGGCCATGCTAGGACCCGAATAAAAAGGAGTCTGACCCAGCTGGGAAAACCCAGCAGTGAGTCTGCCAAACCAGCTCTAGCAGGAAAAGATCCCAGTCCTGCAGGGTGATCCCACAGCCTGTGAATTGTTACAGCTCTGGGGAGAATACATCAGTGAAGATAGCTCAGGGCATTTTCCCTCCTCTCTGCAAAGGAGACCTCTCAGCAGTGTTCTGAGGTGGCAAGAGAGGAGGGAAGCCAGCATTTCAGAAGGAAGGGTCTGTGTGTACAGGATGTAATCAGCGGGATCTCTCTGAATTCCCCCATGCTCGGTTCCGATTTATACATCCCGGTTGCCTGCTTGGTGTGTTAATGGCAGTGCGCGGCTGTGACTCTTGCTCTGCTCTTCACACTGGTGGCCCATCCATCCTTTGCTGCCACACTCAGATATGGCCAGTTGTTGCATGTCTCGCTCTTAGGTAATTTGTTTCCCTTTGACAAAAGTATTCATTTGAACCGGTCCCTCCCATTCTCTCTGCTTCCCATGACTTGTTAAAAGCAGACAGGTTTTGTATCAATCTCTGTGGCCGGTGCCCTCAGTGACTGTGTCAGCCATTCCATAGTACTTTCTGCTTGTAGAACACATTTGTCTCCCTTGATGACCATGAACTGGTCCAGGCAGTCCCTTCCTGGAAATGTCCCGCCACTGCTATTTTCTTCCATAAATCTCAGCTACTATTGAACAGTTAATATTTGCCAAAGGGAAACGGTAGCTTATATGTTTTATTATTCAACAAGACAATGGAATGGGGGCGTCAATAGGTTTTTATCGCTTATGCACGGCATTTGACCTTCCATTATGTTGACTTGCCTTTTGTGAGGTCTTGATAAATATGGGAGAGACCTGGGAGGTCCTTGCAGGGAAAGCTCTCTCCCTTTGGATGATCTGTACTTCAGCCAGCAAAATCCTTCCAAGCCACTTAGAGAAAGTTTCCATGCTGTATATTTTTAAATAATGTATTCCAGAAGTTCCTACTGCCTTAGATAGCAAAAAAGTACCACCTGGCCAACCTTCTCAAAACCCAGTGAGGTGTTGGGACTGTTTACCTTCTCAGAAAGTGATTTGTTTGATAACGAATGGACAGCTGTCAGCCGGTGAAGAGTCAACAAAGAGATAATCGCCAAGTGGGAATGTCCTGCTCCGAAGACAGATACCAGCAGATGCTGTGATTAGAATTATGTTTGAGAAGATTGCCAGAAAGAAAGAAAAATGTTAGTTTCTTGCTACCACTAAGAGGAATTCTATATGCTGTAATATTAAATCTGTTCCTATCAGGCCAGAACATAATGGATGTGTTCCTTTCCAATATTAAAAATATTAAAAAGTCAGGGAGGAGAGATAAATTTCATGTCATAGGGGCTTGGCATTTTATGAGTCACCCTCCGGAGTCTTGTCTTAATTATATTTTACTCTAGCCATGCAGACTTACCTCTGTTTTTTTAAAGTATTGGTTCATATTTCTATGGTCATAAATCGAATAGTATTATCATGGGACAGTGATGTTGATGATGATGTTGATGATGATGTTGACGATGATGAGGATGATGATTGTGATTGGGAACCAGCTCATTATTTTTCTGTCTGTTGGTTTTGTTTTGTAGCAGTATCCTTGGCTCTTGCTTTGAATGGAGTCTGCACAAACACTATTAAGTTGATAGTGGGAAGGTAAGTTGCAAAAAGAAACAAATGGCTTAGACTCTCAAGGTCATCTGTGGATTGGCACATGGGAAGCGATTCCTCTTCTTCATTTATCTTGCCTCTCTGTTGACTGCTCCAGCAGTGAGCTGGTCTCCATAGAGGTGAATGGTCGAAAGACCTGAATTTGAGGCCTGACTTCAGCCTTGACTAGCTGTTGGCCGTGGACAGGTTAGCTCCCCTCTCAGAACCTCAGCATTTACTGATTATCTACCTGGTGGAGGGTGCTGGCCAGGTAGCAAGAGGGCAGAAGGTGGATACAGATTGGGCCATGCATCACCTGGGGCTGTGGTATTCTTCCAACTTTCTGTTTAGAGTTGCTGTGAGGCCCCAATAAAATGCTGGTTCCCAGGCCTTGTCTGCTCTAAGGTTCTGGTTCAGTAGGTGAATAACTACATTTGGAGAACATTAGCCGATAAGGGGAGAGAGAGTACGCCAGCAGCTCTGATAGATTATTGATTCTGATTATTGATAGGTTATAGATATTGATAGACTATTATTGGGCCTAGATCCGAGAGCTGGGAAGATCAGGAAGTCAGCGTGACCCAATATGTGCAGAAAAGGGCCCTAGCGTTTATAGAACTAGCAGAGCCTTGCCCATGGCTGGCCTTCAGCAAATATTAGTTGAATTAATGGGAAATGATTGGCTATCACCCATCTGTGTAAAAATTCTCACCTGAGGGAGACAAAAAAACATGGGGTGAAGTGTGTTGGTGCAAGAATCCAATTGCTTGCTTTTGCCACTTACTGGTTGTATGTGACCTTGGGCAGGAGTATTACCTTTCTAAACCTTCATTTTTGCAACTGTAAGATGAAGGAAGTCCCGGGGATGGCATAAGAATCATACGTTATGATGCTCGTGCAGTGCCCAGCACTGTGCCTGGTCCCCAGGAAGGGCTCAGTCAATGCTGGCTGTGTCTGCGACAGGTGGCTTGACCTCAGGGGGCCAGCTTCCGCCCACTTCCTGTGAGGTCTGCCTCCCTTGATGTGGGCCAGAGAGGCCAGCCTGGATGGCCATGAGCTGTGCATCATGGAGCCGAGTTGTCGGGTCCTCCCTCTCAGTGAAGTTAGGTGAAGCCTGCTATTCAACGAGGGGCAATTGGCCATCCAAGTTCAAGATGTAGGGATGTGAGAAACCTGGAGTCTGGGGTCCTGAGAGCAGCCTCTGAATGGGAGCTGTGGATGGAGGCAGGAACCACCTTCTATTTCTCTGGCACTGTGCTTAGGGCCTCCTATCTAGTCATCTCCTCTAAACCTCACAACCTCACCTCTGGGTGGGTATCGATCCCCCCCTTTTACAGATGTGGAAACTGAGGCTGGGAGAGGCTACATAGCCTTCCCAAGGTCAGAAAACTAGTAAGTGGCCAAGCGGGAGTTCCAACTCAGAGCTTTCTGACCCTGAAGCCTGAGCTTCTCCCAAGACCCCCATGGTCCATGGGGAGCTCTGGTGTCAGTGACAGGAGGAGCTGGGGGCAGCAGGGAGTTGGGGGGGTCAGCTTGGGGTTCATTTGTGATGGCAGCATTTTATATTGAAAATGTCCATGGTGTCTTTTGTAGACCTCGCCCCGATTTCTTTTACCGCTGCTTTCCAGATGGAGTGATGAACTCGGAAATGCACTGCACGGGTGACCCCGACCTGGTGTCCGAGGGCCGCAAAAGCTTCCCCAGCATCCATTCCTCCTGTAAGTTCACAGTGGCTGGGACCCTCTTTAATTCTGGGTCGTGTTTCCTGACCACTTGCCTTGAGATTTTCGGTCGAGAGGAAAGTGCTGGGACGTGAATGTTGAGCACAGTTCATTCTTCTTCCCTGTAGGCTTAGAAACAAGAATTTGCCAGCAAGTAATAAGCCTGTGGATGAGGCTCTAGAGTTTACAAGACATTGTATGTGTTGCTTTTATGAGCTCAGCAGAGTGTGACATGTGACACTTTACCCTTTGGCAGTGCGATTCAGGAGCCTGACAGTGCAAGGGAATTTATCACGTTCTCTGGGACCTTAAGCTTTTCAGCTCTGTGTTCTTATCTAGCTCATTCTTTCGGTGACGGTATTGTGTGTGTACCAATCTATAGCCCATATATACACATATACAAATACATAAACACACACACACACACACACACACGCACACACACACACACACACACCCCAATATATAGTCTGGTTATAGATATGCAAGCTGGGACCAGCCTTAAAGCCAACACTAAGTAATACGAATCAGGTGCAGGGCGGTGTAGTGCAGAGCACATAGGTCTTTGAAGTGTGACAAACCCTGGTTCAGTCAGGTATTAGCTCTGTGACTGACCCTCCCCTGCCTCAGTTCCCGCTGTGTAAAATGGGGATGATAATGCTTCCATGATTGGAGCGAGAGTTAAAATAAGTAATGATGATCGCTGTCATTTCTGGAGCAGCCACCATGACAAAATGTGTAGGTGTGTTATCTTATTGAATCCACTCAACGTATACGTGAAGTACTCAGTACGTGTGTTAAATCAACGGTACTCAACTGTATTATTGTTTGTAGCCAGAGCTGAGGTTCCAGAATACCCGGGCTCATTCCGGCAATGTTTACGGAATGACTAAGTGCCAGGCACTGTGCCAGGTGTGGGGGACACAAAGGTAAATAAGACACAGCTCGTGTCCCGGGGAGTCCAGAGGCAGTGGCATGCTGTATATTTAGGTTGGTGATCCTGGGATCATTGGAGAAGCACTGTGGCCACCGGCGACCACTTGAGAGAGGCCACTCTTGTGACCCGAAGTCCTCGATTCCTTACAGGTCTGACGTTACTTGCCTTTGGCAGGTCTGTTACCTTAATCTTTCCTGTTTTCTCTAAGTACTTAAGACTGAGTACTTCTCCCTGATAGTGGCTGGATCAAGGAGTAACTATCCTGAGGTGCTTGTGGACATTTTGCTCAGAGCCCTTAGAGGCGAGAGCCCTGTCAACAAGATATTGGGGTTCCAGACACTCTAAGTGAGTTGCTGTTAACCTGTACAGTGGCCCCCCCACCCCAGGTCGGGTTATCCCCATTTTACGCATGAGGACAGTGAAGCTCAGACAGACTCAGTAACTTGTTCAAGAACCCTTCGTTGACCTTCATGCCAGCCTCTGACTCCATAGTGTCTCAGGGCTTTCAGTGTTTAAATACAATGAAGATTTATGTATGTATGTATGTATGTATGTATGTATGTATGTATGTATGTTTGTATTTATTTATGTATTTGGCGTAAATGAGTGAGGGACAGAGAGTCAGAGAGAGGGAGAGGGAGGGAGAGAGAGGGAGAGAGAGAGAGAGAGAGAGAGAGAGAGAGAGAGAGAAGAGGGGCTCACCAAAAGTGGGGCTTGAGCTCATCCAATGGGGAACATGAACTCAGGAACCACGAGATCATGACCTGAGCCGAAGTCAGATGCTTCACCGACTGAGCCACTCAGATGCCCTCCATGTTCATTTAGATAAATAACTCGTACTCTTGTCTGGTTTGTTGGAGACTATAGTGGGTTGAATAATGTTCCCCCAGAAGATATGTCCAAGTCTTAGCCCACAGAACCTGTGAACATGACCTTATTTGGAAAATAGTCTTAGCAGAGGTAATTAAGGATCTGGAGATGGGCTCATCCTGCATTTAGGGTGGCCCTAAGTCCAATGACAAATGTTCCCATTAGAGAAAGACAGAGGAATATTTGAGACACAGAGACACAGGTGAGAAGGCCACGTAAAGTTGGGGGCAGAGATCAGAGTGACACAGGGAGCCACCTGGAGCCACCAAATGCTGGAGAAGGCAAGGGAGGATCCTCTCCCGGAGGCTTCATGGGGAGCATGACCCTGCCACACCTGGATTTCAGACTTTTGGGCTCCAGAATGTGAGAGAACACATTGCTGTTGTCGTTAGCCATCAGGCTGGTGGTCATCGGTAAGGGCAGCCCTGGGAAAAGAATACAGAGGCTGAGACTGAACACTTACCAGTTAATGGAAGGGGTTTGGCTCTAGAGTCTCGGGGGAGATTGAGGGAAAACGCTTACTGAGTGTGCTTCCCTAGAATGCCCATAGCGAGGGCCCCGCGGTGCATGAAGGTGGAGGGCCCGAGCTTCTCTGAGGCTACTTAAGGCAAAACATCCATTTGTAATCACTTCCCGCTCTGAGTTTATTTGTCCTTCTGAAGTCTCATTTTTTTTTTTATGTTTATTTGAGAGAGAGAGAGACACAGAGAGAGAGACAGAGAGACAGAGCATGAGTTGGGGAGGGGCAGAGAGAGAGGGAGACACAGAATGTGAAGCAGGCTCCAGGCTCCAAGCTGTTAGCACAGAGCCCAACGTGGGGCTCGAACTCACGAACCGTGAGATTATGACCTGAGCTGAAGTCAGGCACTTAACTGACTGAGCCTCCCAGGCGCTCCCTCTGAAGTCTCATTTTAAGTGAGCGTCTGTTTTGGAGGACTTGTGGTGCCAGTGGAGGAATGCCCCACCGCACGGTTACCGTCTGCTCATCATCTTGCATTCTGATGCCAGCCACTGTGTACAGGGCCCCGGAACAGCATGCACCTGGGCTTGACCCCTGTCTGCTCTCCATCTCTGTCCCTGTAGTGTCACTCAAGTTCTCTATTGTTTTAGGGCATGTTCTGTCCTCCCAAAGACTTGGTGCTGAGCTTTAAGGGGCTTCCAATGCTAAAAGCAGAAAGAAGTGAACCCCTGTGGGAAAACCTGAACCCTGGCTTTCCAATGGTTGACCAAGGACAGCGGCACAATTTAGTATCCCGTGTTGCATTTGACCTTGGGAAGGAAATAGCTCTGGGTGTGAAGAAATCAACCCAGAAGACCGCTGGTCCTCGAGAGTGGGGGCCAGGCCCCACAAAAGTGCTCGTTTTAGAAGCACACCTTCCCTATCAGATGCATTTGCTGACAGAGCTGTCCGCCAGGTGCCCTGTCAAATGCATGGCTGATGTTGCATCTGTGGGAGACCATCTTTTTGACAGAGGCTGTTACTATCTTTTGCTTAAGACACTACTTAAAAAGTTACAGGTTTTTACTACTTGGCAGACACAGAATCCTACCCTGTGTCTAGGCGTTGATGATAGTATTTTTATCTGCTCTCTTTCTTTGTTGTGACAGGTCAGTGATTGCCTTACAGGGAACTGCCACATCCACTTAGAAAAACCATCAGTGCTGTTCTTTGGATTTCTTACTGTGGCTAACAGGAAGCCTCGTGGTTGGCATGACTCTTGGTTTTCAGAGGAGGTGCTGGGCCTCAGTGGGGTGATGTTAGTGGACCCCAGTTGTGACAGACACACTCCTTCTCCCTTCAGTAAAATCAACTTTGTAGGTTGCACTAGAGTGAGTAGACACAGGCGTTCTGGAGCATGGGATCTCCTGAGATGAATTTTCCAGGCTAGGTAACCATGGCTTTGCTTCTGCTCTGTTTATAGATAATCAGTGACTAGAAGGTGGTCGATGTCCACATATCATCCCGCAGGAGAGTTGGTTTTCTTCGAACATAAGAGCAAACGGTTTCTTTTGGAAATAAGAGATCTTGTTCCCAATTTACCATAAACAAGTCAGTGCTCCGCTGAAGTGCTCGGCTGGCAAACAGCATGTCCCACGGCAGCCTTCGTATGGGACTCGCTCCGTAAGGCAGCCCGGGCCACCCTTCTGGGCAAAACAGAGATCACAGTTTCAAAGAGCAAGTGTTCCCTCCAGAGTTACCAGAAATTTGGGATTTAAAGCAGAGAAAGGCAAAGGAGCTTCAAAGCAGGGATATTCTGAAAAGGGAATTGTCTTTCACTGCAGTCTCTGCTTCTGACCGGGTATGGTTTCAGGGTTCGGTTTCAGACAGAAAATAGAAGTAAATTATTAATGCCACGTGAAGCTATTAAGAAACTTCTTGTAAAAATGGTGAGAATCTATCAAGTGACATGGTTGTCAGACTGTCAGCAAACAACAGCCCGTGGGCCAAATCCAGTGCCTGCTTGTTTCTGTAAATAAAGTTTTATTGGAACGCAGGGATGCCCATTTGTTTATATATTGTCTATGGAGGTCTTCACATTCTAATGGCTGAGTTGTACAGTTGCAAGGGAGACATGGCCCAGAAAACTGAAAACCTGTTGCTTATTCTCCAAACAAATAGTTTGAAAAAGCATTACCATGAGGGCTGGGGTTGGGCGGGGATAAATAGGGAGAGAATAGAGGAGTTTGGGGGCAGTGAAACCTACTCTCTATGATACTTGAATAGTGGATATGTATCATTGTGCATTTGTCAAAACTCATAGAACGCACAACAGCAAGAGTGATCCCTAATGTGAACTGTGGACTTCGGGTGATTTGTCCGTGTAGGTCCATCAGTTGGAACAGATGACGGGGGATGTTGATAGTGAGGGGGCCTGTGCGTGTGTGGGGGTGGGGGTCCTGTGGGAAGTCTCTGTGTACCTTCTTCATTTTGCTGTGAACCTAAAACTGCTCTAAGAAACTTAAATTAAAAAAAAATTACTAAAACAAGTCCAGGGCACTGTAATTGTGCACACAGATGTTTCAGTTTTTAACCAACTATTTCATTTTTTAAAGGGGGCATTTATAGGATAATCGGTGCTTGTGGGATACAGTTCTTTACATGACAGACAAGATTCAAAAGGTGTATTTGGCTGATGGTCTTTTAACAGATTCTTCTTGAGCACTGACTGTTTTGTAGGTACTGGGTTAGCTCCTGGGGAGGGTACAGGATGGTCAGACGTGGTGGTGTCTTCTTTAGGGCAAGAACAAATACCAGGTGCATTGCCACGGTGCTGTGGAATTGGGGAGCTGGAAATTCCAAGCCGGGGACAGGGAGAACTCTGGGAGGAAAAGCACCTGTTCCTATCATTTCCCAGCAGAAGACATTGGAGCTGCACGTTTTGAGATATTTATACCAGAAGTGCCTTTATCCGACTCTTTAGCTGGGTGCGGAATTCTAGGTAGAACATCACTTCTGTGCAGGATTCTGGTTTACAGTGCGTTTGAGACAAGCCTTGTAGTCTTCCCTTCCTTGGTTTTGTTTTTTCTTTCCCTGTCTGGAACCTCTTAGAATCCTTTCTCCGTGTCTGGCCATCTGAAGTTTCACATGATGTAGCTTACTGTGATTCTTATTTAAGGTGGAAACACTAAGCTAACTGGGCAGACCTCTTTAATTAGTCTTCACTGAAGGATGACTGGGGAGCGAGCTGGGTTTTCACTGGTTGATTCTGAGTGCTGGCTTCTGGCCTTTACTTTGAGCTCTTCCATTTCCCAGGGAGGTGCCTCTGGATCTCGCCGGGTGTACCTGAGCCTGGCGTTCTTGTTGCCAGGCTGAGGGGCTTGGGTTCTTACAGGTGACCTTGCAGACATCCCCTTAACCCCCTGGTTTTCAGTCTGGTTGTTTGGCCCTGTTCTCTACTTGCCTGCTTTTCCTAAGTGCAGAGCCTCAAATAATTGAACTTTCTATCTTCTTCAAGAGTCAGGGACGTGATGTTTCCTTTCTGGTTTGTAGGTTGGGGTGGAGACGTTAACTGCTCTTAATAAGGTCTTTCCACCTGTTCCCTGTGTCCATCCTGTGCCTTCCCCCTGCCTCCTGTAGTACCTGGGGCCTCCAGTTCAGAGCTTTGCAGGCTCTTGTTGGTGGGTGAGCGGCTTCTCATCAGCACCGCCCTCTGCAGGCCGTAGACTTGTCTTTCCTGGCTCTGAGAGGTATTCTTTCTGCCACCTGCTTTTTCATTGGCATACGGTGTGGACTTAAATGGACTAGCTCCATTTAAGGTAGAATCTATGTTCCTGTTTTCATTAGTCATGGTTCTCCAGAGAAACAGAACCAGCAGTGTGTGTGTGTGTGTGTGTGTGTGTGTGTGTGTGTGTGTGTGTAGAGAGAGAGCAGTTATTTTAACGAACTGGTTTGCATGGGTGTGGGTCTGGCCAGCCTGAAATTTGTAGGGCCAGCCCGCAGGTTAGAAGCTCAGGTATCGGGTGACGTTGCAGTCTTGAGTTTAAAAAGGGCAGAGCAAGCCAGCAGCCTGGAAAGTCAAGCAGGATTTCCATGTTTCAGTCTTGAGGTAGGATTTTATTTGGGAAACTTCAGTCTTTGCTCTTAAAGCCTTCAACTGATTGGGCGAGGCCCAGCCACATTGGGGAGGGTGAGCTCCTTGACTTAAAGATGGCAAATGGTCATCACATCTACAAATATCTTGACAGTAACATCTAGACTGAGGTTGACAGAGCAGCTGGGCCCCCTGGCCTATCCATGATGACACATGAAATTAGCCATGGCACTGTTGTTCTATCCTTCTGCTCTCATTTTAAAATCAGAAACAACCACTATAATGCTCTAATACCTTAGCTGCAGAGGTATCCCATGTTCGAAGGTTCTTGCTCAGCCTCAATGTTCGTCTGCTGACAAGTCCTTGAGCGTGGCATGCACCTGTTGAAGGGTCTTTGTAAGGCTGAATGTCTGGGAGTTTGCTTTCACTGAACAAATCTAAATGCATTTTAACTACAGATTGAGAACTGGTCACAAGATCGCATGTATACTAACTGGCCAGGTGTGACCCTGTCCAGCATGAATATTCAGTATTATAAACCAGCTGGTTGTTAAATGTTAGGCAAGCTTTTGTGTAAAGAAACAGGAAAATGAAAACAGGAAATTGTAAGGTTTGGTCCTTTTGCATCATTGAGTTAATTGAAATTGCTGTCCGGGGGTTTTGCTGAATGGGTTTTGGTAGACGAGCAACTTGAAACGTACTACCTTCTTCTGATAAAAATGCTGTTGGGTGGCTCAGTCAGTTAGGCATCTGAGTCCTGATTTGGGCTCAGGTCACGATCTCACGGTTCGTGGGTTCAAGCCCCGTATTGGGCTCTGTGCTGACAGTGTGGAGTCTGCTTGGGATTCTCTGTCTCCCTCTCTCTGCTCCTACCCCGCTTGCTCTCTCTTTCTCGCGCTCTCTCTCAAGATGAATAAATGAACTTAAAAAAATGCTATAAAATGGCAGTTTCGGCTGCTGAGGTCATTGGTTCAGCCAGGGCACACTGGTAGTCATTTGTCTGGGGTCAGCTCAATTAGTGTGGTTTCTAGAACTTAGAGGAAAACGTCCAGTCTCACTAGTGTGTAGAGGGATGGCATCAGATTTGGCAAGAGCCCCTTACAGCTTTTCTCCTAAATCTGTATCATCCTACATCTCAAGCTTCAAAGACAATTTGCGAGGTTCTGGGAAGCAGCTGTGGTTATTTTGCCACATCTTTCTCAAGCAAACGAAGGCTCCCCTGTACATTGGAAAGCCTTGCTCTGGGGTTGCCAAACGTGGGGAGGGAATGATTGCTTTAAGCAGAATCCTAGACCTCTTCATAGGAGGGCACCTCTTCATCTTTCACAATCACCCCTCCTCCTTGTCTCAGACATCCCCCCCCCATAATTGCTCCTTTCTACTGTGAAATTTTAATGCCAACAATATACTGTATCTGTGTGTGTGTGTACTGTGACCCTTTGCAGGGCCACAAGCAATTATAATACCTAAGACTTTTTCATCTCCCCAAGAACCAGTTTTCATTCCCCTTGGTGGGGGGGGCGGGTGATGCTGTCCTGTTTGAGGATGCATGTTTTGGGGTGGTAGTTCTCAACTGGACAGTTTTGCCTCCTGGGGGACAGTTAGCAATGTCTCGAAGGAAGTTTCGGTTGTCACAAATCGGGGGGCGGACTATTAGCATCTAGTACATAGAGGTCACCGATGCTGCCATGAACAGCCTGCAGGGCACGGGACAGCCCTGCAACACAGAGCTATCTTGCCCCAGATGTCATGTGTCCAGGCTGAGCAACCCTGTTTAGGGTAATTAGGCAGATGTGTGGAAGAAGTTGATCACTCGTGTGTTAAATTCATCCACTCTCCAAGTTCCCGGTCTGACCAAATAGGATTGATTGATTGATTGATAAAGTTTATGTATTTATTTTGAGAGAGAGAGAGAGAGAGAGAGAGAGCAAGCGAGCATGAGCGGGGGAGGTGCAAAGAGAGAGGGAGAGAGAGAGAATCCTAAGCAGGCTCCACACTGTCAGTGCAGAGCCCGATGAGAAGCTCGAACCCACAAAACCGTGAGATCGTGACCTGAGCTGAAACTGAGTCAGATGCTTAACCAGCTGAGCCACCCAGGTGCCCCTCTCAAATAGGATATATTTAAAATTGATACGGTTCGGGGCACCTGGATGACTCAGCCGGTTCAGTGTCCAACTTTGGCTCAGGTCATGATCTCATGGCTCATGAGTTCGAGCCCCACGCCAGGCTCCGTACTGGCAGTGCAGAGCCTGCTTGGGATTCTCGCTCTCTCCTCTTTCTCTGCCCTTCCCCTTCTTGTTCTTTCTCTCTCCCTCAAGATAAATAAATAAACTTCTTAAAAAAATAAATAAAATGGATACTGTTTAATTAATATAAAATACTCTCCCTTAAAAACTCAACTCACTATTTGCTTTCTGTGAAGAAAACACCAGGGTAAGGTTAAAGGTTATATATGAGACTAACGCCTTTTTCCGTCTTTCTTTTTCAACTGTTCATTATAAAAAGTTTCAGGCCTATAACCCAAACCAGGAACCTACTGAATACCCGTGGCCCAGGTACAACACCTTGCCCTTCTTGCTGCTTATGTTTCTCTGCCCATTTCTTACCACCATTCAGTACTGACAGTGCTTTTTAAAAAATTATTTTGGGGGGTGCCTGGGTGGCGCAGTCGGTTAAGCGTCCGACTTCAGCCAGGTCACAATCTCGCGGTCCGTGAGTTCGAGCCCCGCGTCGGGCTCTGGGCTGATGGCTCAGAACCTGGAGCCTGTTTCCGATTCTGTGTGTCTCCCTCTCTCTCTGCCCCTCCCCCGTTCATGCTCTGTCTCTCTCTGTCCCAAAAATAAATAAATGTTGAAAAAAAAATTAAAAAAAAATTATTTTGGTATTTTAAGGTAAAATTTGTATCAAAACACATAAATCGTCATTCAGTTCCGATACATGCGCATACTATGTCACCCATGTTCCTGTCACAATATAGAGTATCTCCTTAACCCCAGAAGGTTCATTATGTCTCCGAGTCAGTCTTCAGTGCCTCAGGAGAGCTGCTGTTCAGGTTTTTTGCTTTTGTTTTTGTTCAGATTCTTTAGTTTTATCTCGTCAGCTAACATACAGTGTAGTCTTGGCTTCAGGAGTAGATTCCAGTGACTCATCACTTACAGATGACACTCAGCGCTCATCCCAACAACTGCCCTCCTCAGTGCCCATCACCCCTTCCCACCCCCATCCCCCTGTCAACCCTCAGTTTGTCCTCAGATTTAAAAGTCTCTTATGGTTTGCCTCCCTCTCTGTATTCCATTGTCACGGATATTCCCCAAATCATTTATCCATTCTCTCTTTGCTAAACAGATCCTTGCCAGTGTTTTCAGTCGTTAATAAAAGCCACTGGGAGCATTGATGTGCCAGAATGCCGTTTATCTTGGTTAAATAGCTGTGAGTGACGTTGGGGGGTAAAAGTGTGGTATGTGTTTAACATTGGAAGAAACCGCCAAATATTTTTGCCGAACACTTGTGTCAGTTTGCATTCCCACGGGCGGCGTGTGAAAATTTCAAGTGCTCCTTGATCTTCACCAACATTTGGGTGTCATCAGGCTCTTGCAGTTGAAGCGTGTTGGCACATATGCGGTAGTATCTCATTGTACTTGTAATTTGCATCTCCCTGGTGACTAATGATGCCGTGTATACTTGCATTTACCTATTGGTTCTTCACATGTCTTCCTTGGTGCAGGGTCTGAACAAAGTCCTTCGGCCACTAAAAATTTTTGGGTTTTTTTTGGTCTGTTTTTGATTAGTTGGTGAAGCTTCCTCCTATTCTCTTCACAAGCCTTTGTGAAAGAAATGTCTTGTGAATATTTTCTTCCATCACTGGCTTCCCACTTTATATTCATAACGGTGTCTTTTGGTAAGCAATAGTTTTTAATTTTGATTAAGTCTAATTTGCCATTTTTTTTTCTTTCATCATTATTGCTTTCTGTGTCCCGTTTAAGAAATCTTTTCTCAAAAACATAAAGGGGGGGGGAGGCGCCTGGGTGGCTCAGTTGGTTAGGCGTCCCACTGCAGCTCAGGTCATGATCTCACAGTTTGTGAGTTCGAGCCCCACATCAGACTCTGTGCTGACAGCTCAGAGCCTGGAGTCTGCTTCAGATTCTGTGTCTCCCTCTCTCTCTGCTCTTCCCCCACTCATGCTCTGTCTCTCTCCTACGAAAATAAATAAACATTAAAAAAAAATCTTTTCTCACCCTCCAGTTGCGAAGATACCTTCGTATGTTTTTTTCAAAAACCCTGTGGTTTTTGTTTTATATCTAGGCTTTTCTCAAATTGACTTTTGTTCACTGTGCAAGGTAGAGTTTGAAGGTCAGGTTCTTCTGTATTGATATTCATTTTTTCCAGCACCATTTATTGAAAAGACTTTCCATTTATCATCCAATAGCCTTGGTACCTTTGTGAAAACTAATACACTGTGTAAGTGTGGGTCTATTTCTGCGCTTTGTATACTGGTCATTAATCTCTGTGCCTATCCTGATGCCAGAACCTCACTGTATTGATGGCTGTAGTTTTCTGGTAGGTATTGAAGTCAGGCGGTTTGAGTTCTTCATCTTTGTTTTATTTTCCCGAGGTTGTTTTGGCGATTACAGGTCTCTGCAGCTGGGGCCAGGGACAGTGGTAGGTTCTCTCTCAATGACACCCATATCCCAGGACTTGGGTGCTATAGGGAGGGGACCATAGTAGCCTCTGATCCTCTTGGGGGGTTGAGAAATGCTGACAGCCTGCCCCTCCCAAGAGGGTCCCAGTGCCCTTGACTAGGAAGAGGAAGAGGAAGAGGAAAAGGAAGAAGAAGAGGAAGAGGAGGAGGGGGCCCTGTGTTTGGGCTATATCCACCTGGGATGGAGCATCATCATAGTAGGCTGTGATTGAGGAAGGAAGGAATGGGTCAGGTTCAAATGCCACAGATTCTTACTGTTCTTCCTGAGTTTTAGTGCATTTTTTTCATGTTAAAAATTTTTATTTATTTATTTATGTATTTATTTTTAAGTTTATATCCAAGTTAGTTAGCATAATGCAATAATAATTTCAAGAGTAGATTCCAATGTTTCATCCCCTATGTATAACACCCAGTGTTCATCCCAACAAGTGTCTTCCTTAATGCCCTTTACCCATTTAGCCCACCCCCAACCCTTCCAGCAACCCTCAACTTGTTCTCTGTATTTAAGAGTCTCTTACATATTGTCCCCTCCCTATGTTTATATTATTTTTGCTTCCCTTCCCTTATGTTCATCTGTTCTGTATCTTAAATTCCACATATGAGTGAAGTCCTATATCTGTCTTTCTCTGACTAATTTCACTTAGCATAATACCCTCAAGTTCCATCCATGTAGTTGCAGATGGCAAGATTTCATGCTTTTTGATTGTTGAGTAATACTCCATTATACCTGTCTATATCTATATATCTATATCTATATCTATATCTATATCTATATCTATATCTATATCTATATCTATCTATATACCACATCTTCTTTATCCATTCATCCGTCAGTGGGCATTTGGGTTCTTTCCATACTTTGGCTGTTGTTGATAGCGCTGCTATAAACATTGGGGTGCATGTGCCCCTTTGAATCAACAGTCCTGTATCCTTTGGATAAATACCTAGTAGTGCAATTGCTGGGTTGTAGAGTAGTTCTATTTTTAATTTTTTGAGGAACCTCCATACTGTTTTCCAGAGTGGCTGCACCCGTTTGCATTCCCAGCAACCGTGCAAAAGGGTTCCCCTTTCTCTGCATCCTCGCCAACATCTGTTGTTGCCTGAGTTGTTAACGTGAGCCATTCTGACAGGTGTGAAGTGATACCTCCTTGTGGTTCTGATTTGCTTTTCCCTGATGATGGGTGATGTTGAGCATCTTTTCATGTGTCTATTAGCCATCTGGATGTGGCTCTTTTCTTTGGAAAAGTGTCTATTCATGTCTTCTGCCCATTTCTTTACTGGATCATTTGTTTTTTGGGTGTTGAGTTTGGTAAGATGTTTATAGGTTTTGGATACTAACCTTTTATCCAATATATCATTTGCAAATATCTTCTCCCATTCCATCGGTTACCTTTTAGTTTTGTTGATTGTTTCCTTCAGTGTGCAGAAGCTTTTTATCTGGATGAGATCCCAATAGTTCATTTCTGCTTTTATTTCCCTTACGTCTAGAGCCATGTCAAGTAAGAATCTGCTGCGGCCTGGGTCGAAGAGGTTGCTGCCTGTGTTCTCCTGTAGGATGTGATGGTTTCCTGTCTCACATTTAGGTCTTCCATCCATTTTGAATTTATTTTTGTGTATGGTATAAGAAAGTGGTCCAGTTTCATTCTTCAGCATGTCGCAGTCCAGTTTTCCCAGCACCACTTGTGAAGAGACTGTCTATATTCCATTGGATATTCTTTCCTGCTTTGTCAAAGATTAGTTGGCCGTACATTTGTGGGTCCATTTCTGGGTTCTCTATCCTATTCCATTGATCTGAGTGTCTGTTTTTGTGCCAGTACCATGCTGTCTTGTCGATTACAGCTTTGTAATACATCTTGAAGACCAGGATTGTGATACCTCAAAAGCTTTGGTTTTGTTTTTCAGGATTGCTTTGGCTATTCTGGGTCTTTTCTGGTTCCATACATCTTTTAGGATTGTTTGTTCTAGCTCTGTGAAGAATGATGATGTTATTTTGACAGGGATTGAAATGTGCATTTTTTGTATGCTCTAAGGACCATCCAGAGACTTAAAAAAGTTTTTTTTTTTTAAATAATTTTTCCGAGTTTTGCTTTGGAGTGGGTCCACATAGCTCCTAGGGTCACATTGCCATCCTAGGAGTAGAATTACCTTATGTCCGTTTTGATGAATTGTATTTTTAAGGAATTTGTACATTTCTTCTAGGTTGTTGGATGTATTAGTATAAAGTTGTTTGTACTATTCTATGGACTTTGTGATGTCTGTAAGATCAGTGGTAATAGTGCCTCTTCCATTTCTGTTATAGTTATTTGTATTTTCTGTACTTTTTTTTATTATTTTTACTTGGGGTTTATCAGTTTTACTAATCTTTTCAAGAAAAACAACTTTCATGTTTATTTCTTTTCTCTCTATATTTTTTCTATACCATTGATTTTGGCTCTTCTTTGTATTGTTTCCTTATTTTTTAGGAT
This sequence comes from Puma concolor, assembly GCF_028749965.1. Taxonomy (NCBI): domain Eukaryota; kingdom Metazoa; phylum Chordata; class Mammalia; order Carnivora; family Felidae; genus Puma; species Puma concolor. The sequence goes on from NC_141677.1 coordinate 77,809,207, forward strand.
ACCTTTTATTTATTTATTTATCTAATTTTTTTTTACATTTATTATTAATTTTTGAGAGACAGAGCATGAGCAGGGGGTGGGATGGGGAGCAGAGAGAGAGGGAGACACGGAATCCCAAGCAAGCTCCAGGCTCCGAGCTGTCAGCACAGAGCCTGATACGGGGCTTGAACCCACGAACCATGAGAACATGACCTGAGCCAAAGTCGGATGCTTGACCAACAGAGCCACCCAGGAGCCTCTATGTATCTGTCTGTCGTCTATCTATCTACCTATCTATTTAAATTTAAATTCAAGTTAGTTAACATACAGTGTAGTCTTGGTTTCAGGAGTAGAACCCAGTGATTCATCTCTTACATATGACGCCCAGTGCCTATTCCTAAAAGTGCCCTCCTTAATGCCCATCACCCACTTATCCCATCGCCCCCTCCTCCCTCCCTTCCAGCAACCCTCAGTCTGTTCTCTGTATTTAAGAGTACATAAGAGTATGGTTTGCCTCCCTCTCTGTTTTTATCTTACTTTTCCTTACCTTCCCCTGTGTTCATCTGCTGTGTTTTTTAAATTCAATAGATGAGTCAGAGAAAGACAAATATCTTATTTTCTTATTTTTGAGTTTTGTTTAATTTGCTCATAATTTTCTAGTTTTCTAAGTTGGAAATTTATATCATAGGTTTTTTTAAAAGACCTTTTTGCTTTCTCATGTAGCATTTATAGCAATAACTTTCCCTTAAGCCCTGTATTAGCTGTTTGGTATATTGTACTTTTATTCCTATTATGTTCAAAATATTTTCCAACTTCCCTTGTTATTTCTTCTTTGATCTTTGATTCTGTCTTTGACTTTCCTATTTAGAAGTGAATTGTTTCACTTTCCAAATGGCTTTTCTAGCTATCTTAATATTTTGAATTTTTAACTTAGTTTTATTGTGAACAGAGAACAGCATGTTCAGTATTTTGAAATGTGTTGAGATTTGTTTGTTGCCTAGTGAATACTTTATCTTAGTGGACCTTCCACATACACCTGAAAATGTAATTATGTATTTGTTGGGCGTGGCATTCCATATGTGTCCATGAAGTTAAGATGCTGTCATTCAGAAATTGTTGATCTTTGCTTTTTTAATTTTTGTCTTAATGTTCTGTCATGACTATGAGTAGGGCTTGATGGCATTCAACTATGACTTTTGTCTCTTTCTCCTTTTAGTTTTGTTTCACGTATTTTGAAGGTTTGTTTATAGGCACATACACATTTATGATTGCTGTGTATTCTTGATATTTCAACTTTTTTTTTATCATTAGGAAATGTCCTCTGTTCCTCATTTTACCTCTTCCTATATCATGCAATGACTTCTTGTGGATACAAGGCTCTTGGGTCCATCAACCGTGAAAAAAAGTTTATAACCGAGATCTTCTGCACTGTTTGTGATGGAATGGATTTAAATTGCAAAGGAATTGTTGGCTAGACACCTATTTTGTGTGGGTTCCTTTTACCTCTGTATCAAACGATGGGCTTTTGACACAGTCTTCCAAATATGGGCCCAGAGATCATTCAAGATGGTAGATGTGTTCCAAAACTAGAAATTATTGCATGTGGTCTGTAATGAACATCTTTTGGGATGTGTATGTATGAATGGAAAGACACAAAGGGAAAGGGAAAGAAAAAAGGAAAGAAAGAATCAACCCATCAGTCATGAGCCAACACTGCTCCCCAGTCCCCTTCTCTGAAAACTGTCCCAGTCCTCAGTGATGACCCATCTTCAGATGGGGCCCTGCCATAGAAACATTGCCTTTATGGGTTCAGAGCCACTGGCCTTTTTCTTTGTATTTTCTCAGATTCATATCTAGCATGCATATCCTTAGTACCCGTGTATTTTCTTTTCCTTTTTGGGTAGAACTCCTAGAAGTACATACGTTATTCCCACGGGGGTCTCCACAGCAAACATTTCATTCCGGGCTTGCTTCCTGATGTCTCCCGGTGAGTCGGGCGGCCGCCTCTCCCACCTCTCTTGGCATCTACTTGGGAAATGCAAAGTCATTTGAATGTTAGCGGGAGCCAACTTAATTAGGAAGTTAAGTCTGCCGAAGGAAAATGAAGCAGATCATTCTACAGCCAAATCTGTGCAATCTTTGGATGATTCAGACCAGCGTTTCTTTGCTCCCATCAGTCTCTGGAGTCTGCTAATTAGTGCTAAATAGCACCTTCCTTCTATGCCAGCAGTGGATTCAGCTCTGGGGATATGGAAGTAGAAAAGACATTTCAAGCCTTTGAAGAGTATGGCATTCTAGAATGGTGATATCAGGACACTCTACAGCTTAAAACCCTTCAGTGGCTTCCAGTGTACCTTAAGGTTAATCCAGCCCCTTCGAGATAGTCTTCAGACGCTTGCATATGCTCTGGCCCCTGCTGCCTCTTCAGCCTCGTGTCCTGCTCCCTGACCCAACCGTGCTTCCTGCGTTCCAGCCACTCTGTCCTTGTGATGACACTGCAGACAGCTATCATCGATTCAAAATGGGAAATGGGGCAGGGACTGTGTTAACAGCTTCCAAGGACTTACCCCATTGAATCCCCACAACATACCTGTGAGGTCAGTACTGTTATTAGTCCTCTTGTCCAGATGAGGAAACTGAGGCTGAGGGGGGATAATTATTGGCTCCAACACCACACAGCCAGCATGTCACGGAGCTGGCATTTAGACCCAGATCATGTGACTTCAGAGCCTAACTTTTGACAGCTCCCTCAACGTGAGATGTTCTTTCCTTCCTTGGCCTTTGCACGTGACCTGCTCTCTCTTCTCAGGGGCTGTCAGGAGCCTGCCTGTCCTCCTTCAGCACCCACTGTGTCACGTGTACCAATCCAGTTCCAGCCACCAGCCCCCACTTCTCTTTGTGCGCTTGGCACCTGGGCGTGCAGAGAATGGACGCGTGTGTGTCCCCTGGAGCAGCCCTCAGCCAGAAACTAACGGGGCTGGTGTATAAATATCCCAGCTCCCTTGCTGCTTATGTAGAATGTGTCTGAGAAGTGTATTTTACAAGCCCTAGTGGGGTTGGGCTCTTGCCTCTGACAATGATAACTGGATATTGTGCCTCACTGGCTTCCTTCCTATCTCTGTCTCACCTCCCCACTGGATTTTCTGGAGTCATTTTCCTAATAAACTGTTTGCAGCTTATCTATCTGCAGAATCTATCTCAGGGTCTCATCCTGAGGGAACCGGAACTGAGGCCTTACCCTGGCTAACTCCTACTAATTCCTTGAGTTTCAGCCTCTATGTGGCCTTATTAAAGCAGCCATCCTGAACACCCCACACGCCCCTGCCACTATTTTTCGTTGTAGTACTTAGCTGCGTCTATAATCGTTCTGGTTGTTTACTTGTTTTTGTCTGCTTCTCCTCCTTGAGGGCAGGGACCTTGACTATCTCCAGCACTGGTGTATTTCTGGTGCCCATCATAGTGAATGGCTCATTAGAGGTGCCCCAAATGTTTCTTGAACAAATTTGTTAACTGAAAAAAGACTTTAACTGAAGCTATGTTTAGGCTATAACTGTGTGATCGGGACCCCAAATTCACCATTGATGCTCAGTTCCGAAAACAACCCCCACCTTCCTTTGTTGAGAGTAAGAAAGAGAGACCCGAGCTGTTAGGGTAACATGCTCAGCTGTCCTGCTCCCTCTCAGGGAAGTCTAGCAGCAAACGCTTGACTTCTCAGTCTTCCCCTTGACTCTTAGAACATGAAGGGATCTGGTTGGGCTAGGGTCTCATCACTTACTCTGACTTAGGAAGCTCTGTGGTTCTGCCGTGAAGTCTTCAGTTTTGTAAGAGGGTTTAAAATCCCAAGCAGAGAAGTTCTTGTGAGAATTGAAAGGCATACAGGTGGGGAAGCACCTTGCATGGTGCCAGGCTCTTAGTTGGTGCTTTGTCAATGCCTGGAAAGACCAAGACGACACCTTGAGTTAGGATCCCTTGTGCCTGGAGGCCTGAGTGGGGCCTGGGGACTTGAGTGTCTGTTGCACGGGGAGTGCGGGAGACAAGCTAGCTTCTGGAACTTTGACATTCATGAGTCTTTTTTAATAAGCAGGCATTCAGAGGCTTTGGGAAGCCTCTTTATGTTCATTTCCACCAGTAAATGGATTCAGTTTCAGGCCACAGCTTGTTCTCTTCCATAGGATTATCTCCCTTGGTTTTCTAGGTTATGAGGAGCTCTGCAAGATTTTGTTAGGAAGGAAGGAAGGAAAGGGAAGGGAAGGGAAGGGAAGGGAAGGAGGAAGGAAGGAGAGAAGGAAGGGGAGAAGGAAGGGGAGAAGGAAGGAAAGAAAGAGGCAGTGTTCTTGAGAACCTCCACCTGAGCCCCTCCGGATCCCATGGTGATTAGTAACCTTGTAAAAAGTACAGATCATATTTTTGTCCTTTACTAATATGGCCTTTTGGTCAAATGTTAGAATGTTTTGTCCTGGATATTTACCACACCTTACAAATAAAACCAGATTCCATTTATTAAATCCTTTCAAAATTACTTCCTTTTGGATGAGAAAAGTGACTGGCACTTGCTGACTCTGGCTAGAGCAGGGAAGCCCTACGAACAGCTGTCTTTTTCTCCCTGTTTCTCCCTGTTTCTTCATGTGGCTTGGTTCTGTGAACCTGGGCGTTGTTTCCTCCTGCTGTCGTACCTACTGTTGTACCTGCTATGACAAGTGAGATGTCGCCATATAGCTCACAATTGGGACTTTGTCATCACATCGCAGGCAAAACTTCCGGGATTCTCTAAATGCTTTAAAAAGTTTTCACTCACTCATTTCTTTAGAAATTCAGTCATTTATTCCACACACTTTGATCGCATGCCTACTCCGTGCCAGGCTTTTGTGCGTGGTGCGGGAAGAGGCGGTGGTGGATAAGACAGACACAATGCCTATCCCGGCAGAGTTCACAGGGCAGGGCCACTGCAAGGCCACGGAGGATTCGTGCCATTTAGGAGAAGGTATCTCTTCCAGCAGGTGCAGCACAAGGTACAGGGCATAGTGAACAGAGAGGCGCCCTCCCTTGTCGGCTGGGCACCCTGGGGCCACGAGTGTCCTCAACAGCCGTTCTCGGTAGCCCTGATGGACGGCAATGGACATGAAACAAATAGCCATTACAACCCTGACATATGCTACCAGGAAAAATATATAATACCTAGTAATTAAAGTGGTGTCTCTTACATAATCAGAGGCATGTGAGACAGTTCATTCGAAAGGAATGGTGGGGCAAGACTGGAGAAGAGGGACCGGGAGCATTTCTGACCAGAAGGATGCTATGCCTACCCGTCCCTCATCACAGCACACGTGGAGGAGGGAGACATCCGCCAGCGGGTGATGGAGAAGAGGGCCGGGACACATAGATCTTTTTGTGACTTTTGGATTGCGGCTCAAAATCCCATGAGCATTCATTTATTTCTTTTTTCTTCATATGTTTAGAAGTATGTATTGTTGGTGCCAAAAGAATGTCATTTTAAGACCTAGCCTGGGACTAAAAATGATACATTTGCCTTTGTCATCATTAGCTTGCTCTACATAAATAAATAATTTTGTGTCCGCCATTTATGTGTTGACTATGTAGAGAGAGAAGAATTATTTTCAGACTCAGACCTGACTTTGGCCTGGCCCCATCACTTCAGGGATGCAGTCTTGGACAGGTCACTTCATGACGGTGTGCCTCAGTTTACTTATCTGTAAACAGAGTCCCAATCCCTACCTTTCAAGGTGTCAGGGCAGCGGGGGAGGGTGAAATGAGATCATTTATTGCCATTCTGCCTTGAACTCTGACTCTGGGGAAGATCAAAGTCTGGTCTCTGTCCCCTTTGACGGATGAGAGAACAAAGAAGAAACAAAATCTCCTGTGCCTACAACAGGTATCCATTTGAACGCGTTTGTGTCTAAGGCAGCATGACAGCAGGCTGCAAATGTGTCACTCAAGTTTATTTCCCTATCTAAAGGTACGTGTTTGATGATTACATTATGAATGATTTCCTTCGTGCCATGCGTTTTGCCGAGAGAGTTGTGGGATAAATTCAGTCAACATATTCCTTTTGTGTTGGTTCTCACATTTACACCCGCAGTATTAATTTGATTCTAAGCACAGATACCTGTGCTTCAGAAACTCAGCATCTTATAATTTTTCAAAGCAAAACTCAAACATTGAAAAGATATTTCTCTCAGCATGGTCCTGCTTTGCATTTAAGAATCACAGTGTGCCATTTTTAGATTATTCTCGAACACCATTGTGTGCTTCAGAGAGCCTCCCCTGGGCTGGGCTTCCGGACACGGCACAGCATGGTGCCCTTGCCTGCCAGCCTCAGGCTTAGAGGTCGGGAGGTCTGCTGGAGGTTCATGGCCAAGAATGTCGGTTGACAGTTGTACCCACACCTAGCAAGGTCACTGAGGTGGGGATACCCGGAGTGAGGTCTGTCCGTGTGTTGGCCGGCGTGGGCCCAGACACCAACTGCCAGAGTCATAGCCTGACCTTAGACAGTGGAGTTCAAAGTCATTATCTGCTGTTCTTCCATCGTGTTTGCTCACTGGCTGTGGCTAAAGCCCAAGAACAGAATTAATAGTCAATTCCCCGAGTGAGTAACATCATTTATCAAGGTAGTTACTGGAGACGCAAAGGAAGCCTCCGCGTACAGCTAGGATGGTTGTCCTCAAAACTTAGAGGCAACTTGGGAACCACGGTTTACTGGGCCTCCCTCAGTGTTTGTAAGGCGGGATTTGGAGCAGTGGGGACATGGTGGCCGTGAGCCTTTCGCCGAGGAGCTGGCTGCCTGCCCCAGCAAAGAAGGTGCTGGTGAAGGGCTGCGGCCAACATAGGGGGCCGTGTAAACCTCTGCAAAAAGTGATTTTTCTAAAAGTATGCTCAGTTCCTTTCCCCCATCTGGCACACGCACTCATTCCTCAGTTGCTGGGAGAAGTTAACCGGTAGAAGCTTTCCCGTGACAACAACCACAAAACCCACTGTTGCGTGACTCTCAAGGACGCTTCCTTCTTGTCCTGGGCACGTGGAACAATTAGACACCTGATTGTTGGTAAATGACAACCTCGTTTTCCAAAGTTGTCAAAAATTCTCCCACGCGTTGGCAGCACTCACTGGGATGGAGTTTTTCTTCCTCTAGAGGAAGTCCGTGTGCTGTGTCTTAAGAGAGGCTGCCACAGGCAATGTCCCCCGGACACTGGACCAGTGTGGCTGTGGGCGGGAGGACTGGGCCCCCTTGCTGGGGAGCTGTGAGGAGGGGCCGAGGGGGCCCCACCAGCACCAAGGACTGCCCGCCACAAGCTGAATGAGTAATGTCACAGAGTTGTAGAAGCCGCGAGGCTCCAGGGACACCTGGGAAACTGGAGTCCCCGTCTTCAGCACCATTTTAGAGCCTTCCTGTTCAAGCAGCATTGTCCTTGCCTGTAGATGGTGAGGCGGAAGAGGGCAGAGCCCAGCTGACCCTGGCACCCTCACAGCTGCCTGTCACGGGGTGCCCTGCCTGTGTGGTCAGCCTGTGGTCCCCTACCAAGCTCCAGTGGGAGGGCCAGAGCCTGCGAGGCCCATGAGACCCAGGAGCGGGTCCCCAGATGTCGTCTCTTTCCCTCCCTCTGCCCTGGAAATGGCAGTGTGGCACAAAGGTGGGCTGGATGAAGGCTTGGCTTGTCCTCCAGCATTTCATTTAACTCCTTCCTCCAAATATCAGCCTGGATGCTGCCCCTCCCCCAACCTCCAGAAGCCCTGTATGGGCTTCCTCTTCTGTTCCCTCACCCATGGTGGCTCTAGAAGCCCTAAATGCTCCTCATGGTGGCATGGTGGCACTGCCTTGGGAACATGGGGACCTATATCACTCGTAGTCACTCACCAATTTCTGTAATAATTCCTTGGAGAATTCTAATCTGGGGATTTTCCTAAACCATGCTTGAACCAATTTGAGCTTCCTGTCTGTATTAGTCTGGGTTTTCCAGAGAAACAGAACCAGTGTGTGTATATAATGAGAACTGGCTTAGGTGATCATGGTGTCTGAGGGGTCCCGTTCTGCCGTCTACAAACTGCAGGTCCACAAAAGCTGGCGATGTAAAATCTAGTCTGAGTTGGGAGGCCAGAGACTAGGAGGACTGATGGTGTGTGTCCTTGTCCAGGTGAAGGAGCGAACTGGTGTCTTCGCTCAAGCTGTCAGGCGGAGAGAAGGCGAATCCCCTCTTGCTCTCTCTCTTATTCTGTTCAGACCCTCAGATTGGATGGTGCCCACTGACACTGCAGAGAGCACCCCGCCAATGCAAATGCTAAATCAGAAACCAGACGCACCCAGAAATAATTTTTAGCCGAATATCCGGGCACCCTGTGATCCGATCAAGTTGACACATAGAATTCACCACCACACTCTCCTACCCCCTTTGGGAAGAGCACGTTTCTCTCCTCTCCAGTACATACCCTTCAAACCAAGCAGCCTCAAGCCCCCACAATCACTGCCCTAGCCTGTGGCCTACTGTCTTCTTCCCGAAATGTCTTCCTGGCTCTTCGCTATAGCCGCCTCCCCCCACCCCCACCCCCACCCCCACCTGGCACAGAATAGTATTGAGAAAGTGAATATACGCCCTACCTACCCATCTTTCGAGGCTGGACTCATTTTCCCAACTCTTCCTGCAAGCCACCTGTGGCGATAAAGACCCTCATTCCCTTCTTCATATCATTTACCTTGTTCCTCCTGGCAGTGTGGTTGGATGGCTAAGGCCAGAGAGTGCACAAGGACACTGTTGTCCACAGTAAATTGAGACGTAAAGGAGAATACAAAAGCACAGTTCTCTGATTGTTTTTAGCCTGGAATAGTTGATTCTATGCATTGAATAGCAGGTGCAATGAATAGCAGAAGTTCACAAGGAATAGGTCTACCATGTATGTTCAGTTCTTTTTTATTTTTTAATTTTTTTTAACGTGTATTTATTATTGAGAGACAGAGCATGAATGGGGGAGAGCAGAGCGAGGAGGAAACACAAAATCCGAAGCAGGCTCCAGGCTCTGAGCCATCAGCACAGAGCCTGACGTGGGACTCAAACTCACAAACTGTGAGATCATCACCTGACCTGAGCTGAAGTCAGATGCTTAACCGACTGAGCCACCCAGGCGCCCCTGTCCAGTTTCTTACTAGAGTTCAGGGATGCTAGGAAGTATGTTCTTTTTTCCTAAAATGGATGTTCCTGAAATAATTTGCCTTTTAAAAAAAATCCTTAGGAGTGTTGAGCAAAGATAATGGAAAGGAAAATTATTTTTCTCTCTTTTCTAAAATAAAGCACCCAATAAGAACAAGTACTGAAATGAGTGTTTATAGTTAATCCCTAGTATTTTTTAACTAAGAGGAAATAAATGCCTTTTGAAGAAATGTCTAGAAATTAGAAGGCAAAGCATAACTCTATGCGGGCCTGTTATTAAATAAGCAGAGATGGCATTATTTTGATCAAACATAGCATGTCATATACTTGCAAGTGACATTTCCCATTTTCATCAATCATAAGGTTTGAAGTGAAAGTTGAAAATTGTATTTAAAAAAATAATTGGTAAAATGGAGGAAGAAACCCAGTAGAAGAATGATTGATTATCAAAAGTCAAAAAAGAGCCACAATCATTCAGACTTGGCTGAAGTGTTGCTTTCTGTAATTTCCATCAACAATGGCATTTTACTCAGTACAGTGTGACCCTTCTTGGCCATGTGAAAAAACTGAGGGACATCTTTTCTTTTCATGTTCCTTTTTCCAGCTGCTCTTAGCGTAGTTTCATGGAGGTTCTATACCTTTCCAAAGCCAGGCTGTTCAGGTCCTGGTAACATGATCCTGAATCATTTACTCATGGAAACTTACTGGTTGAGTGGAAATTACACAGGTGTTGGAATCCGAAGGACATGAGTGTGAATCCATAATTTAGCTTGTGTGACTTTGGTAGTTGCTCATTTCTCTAAGCTTTGGTTTTCTCATCTTTGAAATAGATATAATGCTATTTCACATTATTGTGAGGATTATATCACTGAACTTTCAAATTGTACTAATATTTTTTCATTCGGTTTAGTCACATGCTGGTGAATTTCTTAAGGATAATGACTGCATATGGACCAAAATGATTGGCGTTAGATTTGGGGGATTGATTTTCATGGCAACAATTGTTTGGAATACCAAAACTTTAAGGTAAAGGACTTCCAATTCCACTGGATTTGCCCTTGTTGTTAGTTCTTAAGATTAATAGAATTGATAAACTCCTAGCAAGACTGATCAAGGGAAAATAGAGAGAACACATAGATTACTAATACCAGGGAGGAAAGCAGAGCTTCTCTTAAGTATCCTAAGTACATCAAAAAGACTATAATAAGGGCATTTGTGAAAAGTTTCATGCCAGCAATTCAACAATGGATGTGGAATGGTCAAATTCCTTGCAAACCACTGCTCACCAGAACGGATATCGATGGAGTAGAAATATAATTTGTAATTAAAAACCTTTGTAGAAAGAAATTGCTAGGCTTAGATGGTTTCACTGGTATCTTCAAAACGTTTATCTTAAATATATAAATAAGTAAATAATCTTAAATAAATAAATAAGTAAATAAAACTCAAGTAATTTTTGAATAAATTATTTCAATAAAACGTTCAATAAAATAAACTTACTTAAATTTATTTTAAATAAATAAAAAAAACTTAAATAAATAAAACTTACAAAAATATAAAAGGGTGCCTGCCTGGGTGACTCAGTCAGTTGAACGTCCGACTTTGGCTCAGGTCATGATCTCACTGTTTGTGAGTTTGAGACCCATATCTGGCTCTGTGCAGACAGCTCAGAGCCTGGAGCCTGCTTTGGAGTCTGTGTCTGCCTCTGTCTCTGCCCCTCCCCTGCTCATGCTCTGTCTCTTTCTCTCTCTCTCTCAAAAGTAAATAAACATTAAAAAAAATTTTTTTTAATATAAAAGAGAAGGGAACACTTCCCAACAAATTCTGTAAGACTATACAGGTAAGGTTATAGAATAATCCTGATAACAACATTTGGAAAGATATTACAGAGAAGAAAAATTACAGGCCAATATCTGTCATAAATATAGACACAAAATCCTTTAATAATTTAGCAAGTTGAGTCCAGAAATACATACAGAGGAATTGGAATTTATCTCAGGAATGCAAAGTTGATTGAAAAATTAAAAATCAATCATTACAATTTCCCAAATTAACAAAATGTTGGGGAAAATCATATTATCATGTCAGTAGATGTAGAAAAACAACACTCATTCATGATAAAATCTCTTATTAAACTGGAAATAAAATGGAACTTCTTCAGTTTGATAAAAGACGTCTATGAAAAACCTACTGCTAACTTCATACCTAATGGCGAAAGATTTAATACTTTCCCCTTTAGATTGTGAATATCATACAAGGTTGTCCATTTTCACTGTATCTATTAAAAGTTGTATGGTGGTTTTAGTCAGTGCAATTAAACAAACAAAAGACAACAAGTGAAGTTATTTTTATTTGTAGATGACACGATTATTTAGAAAATCTTAGACAATCTACAAAATATAGTCAGATTAATAAGCAATTTTGAAAATCCTAGGTACAAGGCCAATATAAAATTCAACGTTATTTTGGGGCGCCTGGGTGGCGCAGTCGGTTAAGCGTCCGACTTCAGCCAGGTCACGATCTCGCGGTCCGGGAGTTCGAGCCCCGCGTCAGGCTCTGGGCTGATGGCTCAGAGCCTGGAGCCTGTTTCCGATTCTGTGTCTCCCTCTCTCTCTGCCCCTCCCCCGTTCATGCTCTGTCTCTCTCTGTCCCAAAAATAAATAAATGTTGAAAAAAAAAAATTAAAAAAAAAAAAAAACTATTAAAAAAAAAAAATAAATAAAATAAAATTCAACGTTATTTCTATATAATAGCAAGAAACAGAAAGTACAAATTTTAAAAATACCATTTACAGTAGCATCAACTTATGAATACATAAGAATAAACAACAGAAACTGAAAAACCTAGGGGCGCCTGGGTGGGTCAGCTGGTTAAGCATCCAACTCTTAGTTTCGGCTCAGGTCATGATCTCACAGTTGATGAGTTCGAGCCCCACATCGGGCTCTGTGCTGACAGTGTGGAGCCTTCTTGGGATTCTCTGTCTCCCTGTCTGTGCCCCTCCCCCACTTGTGCTCACACACTCTCTCAAATAAATAAACTAAAAAAGAAGAAGAAGAAGAAGAAGAAGAAGAAGAAGAAGAAGAAGAAGAAAAACGTGCATGTTGGTTTTTCTTAAATAGAACCATAGATTCAAAACAATCCTATATAAATTTTTTCTTGGTAGGGATTGAAAGTTGATTATAAAATTTATGGGAAAATTCAAAGGACCTAAAATAACAAAATCATTTTGAAGAAGGTAAAAATTTGAAGTACTGACAGAACTTGACTTCAAGACTTCATATAACACTACAGTGATCAAGCTAGTATGGCTTAAGGATAGATAAATAGATTAACAGAGCAGAATAGAGCCAAGAAATAGACCCACACATATATGGTCAAGGTGCTAAGGTAATTTAGTGGTGTAAGAAAAGATTGAAATCAGTGGTACTAGAAAGCCTGAATAAAGTATGAAAAATAAATTAACCTTGACTCCTACCTCATACAGTATGTAAAAATTAAAGTGAATCATCTACTAAAAGTTATATCTGCAAATCACCTAGAAGGTAATGTAGAGGAATAGATGTTGGTACTTTGGGATTGTCAAAAATTTCTTAGAAGGAACACAAAAGCACCAATAATAAAAATAATAACTTGAACTTCACCAAAATTTAGAAGTTTCATTCTTCAGAATATGTCATTATGAAAAGAAAAAGGCAAGTCATAGACTGATAGAAAATGCTTGGAGTTCATATATCTTACAAAGGATTTGTATGCCTATATCCACAATATATGAAGGGTTCCTACAGATCGATAATAAAAAGATAACCTAATAAAAACACAAACAAAAGGCTTGAACAGAGACTGCATAAAGAAAGGTGTGTGAATGGTCAGTAAACACATGAAGAGGTGCTCAATTATTGCTTATTAGGGAAATGTAAATTAAAACCACGAGATACCACTTCATAGCGATGAGCTAATAGTTAAGTTTAGAAAGAATGATAGCACCAAATGTCGATGTTGAAGGTGCAAGAAGAACTCTCATATATTGCTGGTGGAAATTGGTATAACCACTTTGTAAACTGGTGGTCAGTTTTTTTTATAAAATTAATCATATACTTACCCTGTGACTCAGCAGGTCCATTCTGATGTGTTTACCCAAGAGAAATAACACATGTCCAAGAAAGGACTGACACAAAGTATTGTAGCAGTTTCATTTCCTAATCAGCCCAAACTAGAAACAATACAAGTGTTTACCATAGGAGGAGAGACAGCAATGAACAGGAATAAACCACTGATCACCATATATGGATTTCAGAAACACTATATTGAGATGAGGAAGCCACACACAGAGGAGTACGTACTGTGCGTAGTATCCTGTTTATGTGAAGTTCCAGAACAGTTACAACTAGTCTGTGGAGTAGAAATCAGAGTGGTTTGTTCTGAGCGGGGCATCACAGACTGGGGAAGAACTGACCAGAAATGGTTGTAAAATCTTTTGGGAGATTTTCCTTACATGAGTATCTGTGTTTTTCAGGATTTAAGATTTGTGCATTTCACCGTAAGTTTTATCTCAATAAAAGAAAAGCTAGACCTAAAGCAAAAATTCTCAGAAACATAAGAGGTACCGTCCACGTATGAGTGAATCTCAAGGATATTTCAGAACAGCTTGGTAATTGATGAAGACATCACATCGCACTTGTTGTAACTTGAAAAGCGAGCAGGCTCTAAATTGTGATTGCATTTAAGTGGCATTTGAAATGACCTTGGGAAGTAATAGGGTACCCTGAGTTCAGTGTTGTCCACTGATACAGTGATTCAGACCAGTGGGCTCTTACTGTCTTCCTTCTTCTACTTTGGCTTATCTCCCGGCCATTCACTTAGTAGCCAATTGATTTTTGACTGCACTTCTCTTTAAAAGTCTTGGGATAAAAGGCAAACTCTTAGAATAACCGTGTTTCACAAAACCCTATAAAAATCTGGCCCTTGCCTGATCCGCTAGCTTCCTCTCAAGCCATGATCTACTCCAGCCATGCTGACCTGACACTCCTGATTGTATCCAGCTCTCTGTCTTTCGGGGCTCCACTGCTATTCCCTACTGTGGACACTCTTCCCAATGCTCTTGGCGTATGTAGTTCTTTCTTGTCTTTCAGATTTATATAAAATGGTGCCCACCTGGCCCCATCAATCACTCTCTTTCAAAAGCCTATTCCTTTTCTTACACGTTCACAGTTTATAATTATTTTTATCTCTAGATCCATAAGACCAAGAACCAAGTCGGTCTCATTGTTCCCCTGAGCGGAGCATAATACCTAGTCAAGCATGTAGCAGGAACTAAATGACTATTTGTTGAATAGCTTCATAATAAAACTCTCAACCTTATAACCCCAGGTGGTGTTGGTGATCATTATTTAAAGTAATTGTGTGTGTGTGTGTGTGTGTGTGTGCGCGCGCATGTGTGTGTCTTGGGAAGTCCACACATTTTTCTAAATCCGGGCCAGATTGTTGTTCATTGACAAACACTTGTATTGTCATAGGGAATAAAGTCATTTTTCTTTAAATTCAGACATTTAGCTGCCCACGGTTAGGTGACCTTTCACTGAATTGTGGCATCTGTATTTAATGGATGAAACATTGAAGTTAAAATCAGGGCAATACATCATTGTCTCTCCTCTGAGTAGAAAGTTGGAATCTGATTTGATTGCAGGGTTTGACATTTTGCATTTTTATTCTGTCACCAATGACCATCAAAGAGTGTCTTGGGAAGACTCAGGAACTTTATCATTTCCTGTATTCTGCACGCACATACCTACGCTCATCCCCAGGAAAGCGGTCTGGCTGGTAGACCAGATGAACCATTTGACTGAATTGACAAGTAGCTGCTACTGCTTCTCTGCCTCTTTTTTTTTTTTTTCCTTTCTTTATTTTTCTTTCTTAACTGAACTGACTGAATCCATGACCTACTTTGGCACTTCAGAACAAAAACAAGCTTCCACCTCTGGGCCTCATTTCCCCAAAGCCATTGGCTTGCGTCAGTGATTGGCAAGGAATATCAGCTATGCTGATTTCCAGATCTCTTCAAGGAGCTGAGTGACAAGGACTAGAGCTGATGGAATCAGTGCAGGAAAAAGCTGGGACCCCTGCCCCCAAATCCTCTTCTGGTATTTGGTACAGCATAGATGGAGCGCACTGCATTTGGGAAGGGCACAGACATCAGCGCTCTCAACATCCAGATAATTGTTATCTCATCCTCTGCAGTGCTGAGATTTCATGGGGAAGGTAGAGTCAACATGCCATGAAAGGAAATATACAGTAAGAATCAACCACCTTTGCAGGTGATCTCTCCAACATCTATGCCTGCTTCTGGGGCTTCCCTGCCACCCTTGCCCAGGTCTCACTGGTTATTGGGGGTTTTGACATGATGGTACAATGCCCACGCATGCTGTAAGGTGGTGACCAACGGAAAATCTTTGACGTCTTGACAAAGATTCAGGATTTCATGAAGTCAGTGAAAGTGATGTTGCAGAACTGTTGGACCAAAGACTTAGGCCAGTGTTACAATTAAAAAGAAGCAAACCCACTAGGATGAAGCCAGCGGACTTGCTTCAGAAGAGACTGATTTGAGGATCAAAGGATTATGAGATGTAATTGAAAAATGATGAAGACTACTGATATTTCTGTATTTATATATAAAAAAAGAAGGATCCTAGTGATTTTGAAGGCAAAATGTCCAGTGTTGCCTCACCCCCTTATGTTTACGTTATGTCAAAAACAGTTGGGGCGCCTGATGGCTCAGTCAGTTAAGTGTTCAACTTCAGCTCAGGTCACCATCTTACAGTTTGTGGGTTCAAGCCCCGCGTCAGGCTCTGTGCTGACAGCTCAGAGCCTGGATCCTGCTTCAGATCCTGTGTCTCCCTCTCTCTCTCTGCCCCTCCCTCACTCATGCTCTGTCTCTTTCTCTCTCTCAAAAAAAAAAAATTAATTAAATTAAAAAAAACATCAAAACTTGATTTATTCTTTGTTCTAGAAATTAGCTTCATTGCCATTGTAACCCATATTGTGTAAAATACAAGATAAAATAAAGTTTCACAAGTTTTAGTTTAATTTTTTGACCTGGAATCTCAATGAAAGATTTTTTGCAGTATTTAATGTAAAGAGTGGCTTTCTCTTTTAAATAGATTCACTTTAAGCAACTGTTTGCTGTCCGTGAGATTGCCTGTCCTGAGAGTAAGCTGGGTTCCATGGGCCTGGGTCCTCCTGATGCCCATGGGGGCCTGAAACCCCTCGAGAATCACAGAGAGGTAGAGAGGCAGGTCAGAGAGGCCCAGTGCCATGGCTTGAACTGCTCTCCAGACTTGGCCACTCCTCTCTGTGTTCCCAGCACCTGTTCACCCGTGGATCTGTGGCAGCAGGCTCTGTCCACCCACTCTGGGCGGCATATGACTCCTTGCCTGCCCCCAAACTTGCTTTAGGAAATTTTGGGAGTGCTGATAATTTCTCAGAGGCTGTTGGTTAAACTGAGTGCCAAATTTGGGAAGTAGGGTTGGAAGGGAATGGAGAATAGTGCCAGCGAGGGAGTAATAAATGCAAAACACCAAAACAAGCAGATCCTAAATAGCAAAGCCCTTATTTTTGCCTCTAGAGAAAAAAAGGAAAACCTGGCTTTTTTGTCATTTACGAAAATAGCACCCCACACCTCCCCCCCCCACCCCCCAGTCTCTTGCTCAGTCTGTTAAAATTCTCAGGTGAGGTTTTGGCAAATGCCTTAGTAAAATTGAGACTCCCTGAGAGTGTTCTTGTGCGAGGCAGAAAGCATGGGACCTGGGAGGTCTGACTGGCTTCAAGCCTGTTTGAGTGAAGGAATGAATGATTGAATGAATGTAATTTGGGTCTTATGTCTATCACTTTCGGTGGTGACCTTGAGGAGGATGACGTATCACTCATTCACCTAACTACCATTTATGTCAGGTTGCTTCTTAAGTTCCAGGCACTAAATTGTGTGTTGAGGCTGCAGAGGTGAATGAGACAGCATCTGTCCTCAAGGAACTCAGTCGGGTAAGGAAGTCAAGACCGTAAAGGAGGGATTCTTCCAGGAGGCTAACTGGCTGTATGTACTCTGAGACCAAAACTGTAGGCGTGGGTATCCCCTTGATCTATTATTTTTTCAGACTAGTGGCTTGTGTGACTAACTCCCTCTCTTCGCTGCCTTGGAAAATGGTGAGCGCTGTTAGGAGATCACCCTCCATTCCGTGAATATTCTCAGAGACTGACAGCAGATGTTTCGGTCTTTAATTTCCAAAATTCCAATTTTCTCTTAATTTTTTTTTTCAATTAAGATATTTTCTTGTCCTTAGGCTTCTGTCACCTCTTTTGTTTTCCACGTTTTTGCATCGATTCCTGGAAGTAATTTTTGATCTCATGAGGAAAGGCTCTCAGTGTCCTGGGGAGTAATTGTTCTCTTTCTCATGTTGGAAATCACAGTGGGAACAGAACAGTTAAATTATTTCTGGCCCAGGCATCTGTTTGTAGGTACAGGTTGTGTTCAAATTTCATGGGTAGGATGTCAAGTGGTGTGGACATGGGCATAACATTTAAGCTTGCGATTCACAACAGAAGGGACACAGGGCAAGTTCAGTCTCCTGTGGAGTATATTGAACAAAAGCATAGAAGCTTTCTACTGACTGTGTACAGCTAACATTTATTGAGTATTTACTATATTCTGGGAGTGCACCAAATTGTCTTGTAAATGCATTGTCTTGTTTAATCCTCAGAAGCAGTCTATGAGGTAGACATTCTTATAAATCGTATTTTGCATGTGAGACCCAAAGGGTTAAGTATCTTGTCCGAGGTCACACAACTAGTAAATAGTGAAACTAGTATTTAAACCCAGGCACTTAGGTGTTACTTTGCATCAATATCTGCCTGTCTTCTATTTCGTTTAAGATGCTAGTGAAGAAAACTCCAGTTTGATCATGTATGCACAGAATAGCTATTTCCTTCTGAAAACTTTGTAACAAAAGTATTTTATGTTCATGTTTGTGGGGCATGCTTCATTGCTAATAATTTTTAAAGAAAAGAAACAATCCAAGTCCTGATATTTCTTAGCCTGTGCAAATCACACAAAACATGACAAATGACACAGGATTGCAAGTTGTGTGTTGCAATGAACAGGAAGAAAAAGGATGAGGTGTTTCACCCTTAAGAAATAGTTACATCAGAAAAATAAAGTAGCAATGAAGCTTGAAAAACATCCTAGTGTAAAATCTGTAACAGTCAACCTGGCCAGTTTCATTTATTCTGTATTTATTCTCATTACAAGCTTTGAGTGCGCCCTGGTTAAATCAGTGTTTTTAGAATTCTCAGTGGCTTGAATTTTATAATCTGAGAAATCAATCAAGTGCCTCCGGAGAATGCCATGTCTTATTTACTAGCAGCCTCCAAACGCCTCTTGTAATTAAGTATTAGTTGGAGTTCATTGCACTTGAATAATAAGGTGATGTTTGGGTAGGCTTCCTTTGTTGTTTTTTCTTCAGGAGCATTGCTTCTGTTCTCTGGTTAAGCAGATTACTGTCGTCATAAAAATGCACTTTAAAGTCTCCGTAATTATGATTCTTAGCGTCTCCTGAAACCAAAGCCGGTGCTTTGTGTTCATTAGTGTGTTGCTGAAGCTGGCGTGCGTAGCCCCGATGTGCACACTGCCTGCCCTGGGATCATGGAGCTTTTACAGTCAACCTTTACGATGAAAGAAGACCAGGGCTGGGGGACTTGAACTTGGTGTTCTTTTATTTAAGGGGCCTGACTTGCTCGATGACCGAATGAATGGCTGAATAGTCCCTGATATAGGTAGGGCAAACAGTTTGGTGACTGTCTCTATCTAATCTGCACTTGCTCCTGGACTATATCATTTTCTTACTGCTTTTTTTTTTTAATAGGGACAATTAGTTAACAGTGAAATATATGTACAAAATCACATAGGAAACATATCTGTATGGTTTACATAATAATATTATTAAAGTAAATAATGGTAATAGTTATAACAGTAGTAGGAATAGTTAAATAATAGTATTAATAATAGTATTAAATAATAGTTAAATAATAATATTAAATAGTAACAGAAAACAGACCCTCATGTACCCACTACTTGGATCAAGATAAATTAGAATGTAAATATACTCTTAGAAATCCTAAATAACCTTCCATGGTGACTGTTCTCTCTTCCACTGTTGCCATTATCTTGAGTTTTTATTTTATTTTAAATATTTTAAATTATTTTTTTAATCCTTATTTTTGAGAAGGAGTCAGAGCAGGAGCAGGGTAAGGGCAGAGAGAGAGGGAGACACAGCATCTGAAGCAGGCTGCAGGTTCCGAGCTATCATCACAGAGCCTGACACGGGCTCAGACTCACGAACTGCGAGATCCTGACCTGAGCTGAAGTCAGACACTTAACTGACTGAGCCACCCAGGTGCCTGCATTATCTTGAATTTTCTTTTTAATTTTTTAAAATGTTTATTTGTTTTTGACAGAGAGAGAGAGACAGAGCATGAGCGGGGGAGGGGCAGAGAGAGAGGGAGACACAGAATCCAAATCAGGCTCCAGGCTCTGAGCTGTCAGCACAGAGCCCGATGTGGGGCTTGAACTCACAGACTGCGAGATCATGACCTGAGCCAAAGTCAGATGCTCAACCTACTGAGCCACCCGGGCATCCCTTGAATTTTTAAAAATAAGTTATTTGCTTTTCTGAGTAGTCTTACACACACACACACACACACACACACACACACACACACACCTAAACAAAATATTGGTAAGTTTTGCCTATTTTTAAAATTTTTTATTTTTGAGAGAGAGAGAGCGAGAGAGCGAGCAGGGGAGGGGCATAGAGAGAGGGAGACATAGAATCCAAAGCAGGCTCCAGACTCCGAGCTGTCAGCACGGAGCCCAACGCAGGGCTCCAACTCATGAACTGTGAGATCATGATCTGAGCTGAAGTCAGACACTTAACCACCTGAGCCATCCAGGCGCCCCTGGTTTTGCCTATTTTTGAACTTCACATAAATGGCTCATATCCAGTGATACTGAGTATATTTTTGTCATTTGATACTTTTGCTTACCATTGTTTTTGAGATCTGTTTATTAATGTATATGGCAGAAATTCATTCATTTTTATTGCTGCATAATATTCCAAGGCATGAATATACCAGTTTTAAAAACAATCATTCTGTTAATGGACACTTGGGTCATCTCCAACTTGTACCTGTTATGAAGAGTGTTGCTATGGACTTCTGGTGCACTTATTGCAAAAATAATTCTCAGATGTGTTTCCTGGCAGTAAGAGTTCTGGGCATTTGCTTATTTTCAACTTTAAGAAATAATGCCCAACTGTTCTTATACGGTCTCACCAGCAAGTTACGAGGGTTCCTATTGCCTACAGCCTTGCTGGCACTTGGGGTCATCAGGATTTAGTTTTTGCTGGTCCGGAGGGTGCAATGGCAGCCTCAGTTATGGTCTGTATCTTCCTGATGACCACTGAGCTGGACCTTGTTCTCATGAGTTTAATGGAGTTTAGGTTTCCGCTTTATAGGACATTACCGTTGTGTCTTTTGCCTATTCGGTTAGGTTGCCTGTTTTAATTTTGCTTACTTAAAGGTTTTTTAAAAAAATATTCTGGATATTCCTTGTTGGCTATTTGTGCAGCATTTTCCTCTTGGCGCTTGTCTTTTTCATTATCTTTATGTTTGTTTGGTTTTGCCTCCCACATTGAATTTGTGTATTCATTCTCTTATTTATTCATTCATTTATTTTAATAACTGTTTTATCCTTATAGAAGTGTTACTTCCTACTGCCCAGAAGTCACCAGCATGAACACCTTAGTGCATATTCTTCTGGGTTGGACGATTTGTGTGTGTGAGCGTGAGAGTCTGAGTCTGTGTATGTGACTCTGTGTGTGTGATCAAACTGAAAATTCAGTCAATAATTTCCACCTTTCCATTTGAGTAAATTTTCATCACATGATGTATACAAACCATCTCCCGATTTTCCCAGTGTTCCTCTTACAGCTGTTGTCAAGCCGGTATCCAGTGCAGGATTTATTGTGTATTTGGGTGAACCAAATTCTCACTAATAAATGCAGTCAGTTTCATCAGTCCTTTCTTTTTTTTTATTTTTTTGTATTTAAAAAAAATTTTTTTTTTCAACGTTTATTTATTTTTGGGACAGAGAGAGACAGAGCATGAACGGGGGAGGGGCAGAGAGAGAGGGAGACACAGAATCGGAAGCAGGCTCCAGGCTCTGAGCCATCAGCACAGAACCTGACGCAGGGCTCGAACTCATGGACCGTGAGATCGTGACCTGGCTGAAGTCGGACGCTTAACCGACTGCGCCACCCAGGCACCCCCATCAGTCCTTTCTTTATGGTTAGTACTTTTGGTGTCTATAAAAATATGTCTCCCAACCTCAAGGCTGTGTTACCTTCTAATTGCTCTAAAATTTCATTGTCTCTTTTAGGTCTGTAACGTATCTGGACTTGATTTCTGGGTATGGTATATGCTCTACAGTAGATGCCCAATTTTATTTTTTTTCCAAATGGATATCCATCTTTCCCAGCACTATTTATTGACTTACACTGATCTGTAACATGACCTCTGCCATATTTCCTGTCCACACAAGGACGGGTCTTCTCCTTGGCTCTCTCTATTCTGATCCATCTGATAAGCAAATGGATCTATTTGTTCCTGTAGCAATGCTGCAGTGTTCTAATCATTATAGCTTAATAATAACTTGAGATTAAGTAGAGCAAATCCCCATGTTAGCCAGGCTAGACTGGGCTATCTTTCAGTGGCTTAAAACTTTTTTAAAAAAGTTGTGTCTTGGGGCGCCTGGGTGGCGCAGTCGGTTAAGTGTCCGACTTCAGCCAGGTCACGATCTCGCAGTCGGGGAGTTCGAGCCCCGCGTCGGGCTCTGGGCTGATGGCTCAGAGCCTGGAGCCTGTTTCCGATTCTGTGTCTGCCTCTCTCTCTGCCCCTCCCTCGTTCATGCTCTGTCTCTCTCTGTCCCAAAAATAAATAAACGTTGAAAAAAAAATCATTAAAAAAGTTGTGTCTTGCTTATTACATGTGTAATTGTAGTCCCTTGGGGGCTCTGTTGGGTCATCTCAACATGTGCTTCCCCGGAGGGAGAAGAGAGAATGAAGAATCACACATCATCTTTCAATGCTTAGAAGTGACACAAGTCAGTTCTCATATTTCATTGACAGAGCTAGTCACATGACCACACCTAGTTTCAAGGGTGTTGGGGAATATAATTCTTTTATCACTAGAATTAGATGGTCACCTACCACATCTCTGACCTTGTTCTTCAGTAATGTTTTGTCTATTCTCAGCCTTTTGCTCTTCCATATGTATTTTATTTTTTTTTTTTTAATTTTTTTTTCAACGTTTTTTATTTATTTTTTGGGACAGAGAGAGACAGAGCATGAACGAGGGAGGGGCAGAGAGAGAGGGAGACCCAGAGTCGGAAACAGGCTCCAGGCTCCGAGCCATCAGCCCAGAGCCTGATGCGGGGCTTGAACTCACGGACCGCGAGATCGTGACCTGGCTGAAGTCGGACGCTTAACCGACTGCGCCACCCAGGCGCCCCCATATGTATTTTAGAATCAGCTGGTCAAGTTGCGTGAAAATCCTAATTGACATTTTGATTGACATTTTATTGAGTCTATGGTTCAGTTTGGAGAGACGTAATATCTTCCTATCCAAGTGCAGGGTATAGTTGTCTGTCTAGGTCTTTTAGTAGCTTTATACTTCTATATTTAAAGAATTTCCACGTTATTCAGCACATTAATTTTAGATACTTTATATTCATGTTATAACTATAAATTCTATTTTTAAATTATATTTTCTATCAGATTGTTTTCTGGTATCCAGGAATATAATTGACTGTGGTATATTATGGTATATTAATTTTTTTAATGCAGAAATTTTCCTAAACTCCTTAGTAATTCTGATTACTTATCTGTAAATTATTTTGGGTTTTCTACAAAGAAAATTCTATTACATACAAATGATGACAGTTTTGTTTTTTCCTTTCCAATTCTTAAAAGTTTTTATTTCCTTCCCTTACTTCACGAGCTAGGACCTCCCATACAATGTTCTAGAAGTGGGATAGAGGCATCCATGCCTTGTTACTGATATAAAGGGGATGTTTTAAACATTTTCCCATTAAACATGATGTTTTGGGTAGACATTTTTAAAATCAGGTTCCTTTTATTTCTAGTTTCTAAGAATGAATTTGGTGCATCTACGAGTTGGAGTTTTTCCCCTCTACTGTGTTAATGTAGTGATTTATAGTCCTTAATTATTAAAATATGAAACGGGTGTTAATTCCTGTAATTAACTCACTTTGGTTAAGCTGTTTTCCCCCTTTTTACTTAATGCTAGATTTCATTAATAGTATCCTGTTTAAGATATTTACCAATATTTTTTGAGTGATGTTGGCCAATAATTCTCATTTTTGTAGTCACTGGTTTTGTAATCACTTATCAAAGTCAGACAGAAGTACACAAAAGAAACACAAGACCTACATAATCCACCAAAATGGTTGGAAACATTATTTATGTCAGTGACTGACAGATCAAACATAAGTGGGAAAATATAGAAGATTGAAATAACAAAGTTAAGCTTCATACGATGAGTGTTGCCTCATTTTTAATCCTTTGTAAAGAGTCTGTGTAAGATGGTTTATCTCCTTTTGGGATGTCTGGCAGGTATGCCTATAAAATATTTGGTCTTAGAATTTAAAATACTGAATCAATTTAAAGTTACAAAGCTCTTGTGTTTTAATTTTTTTTCTTGAGGTATTTTTGGTAATTTGTATTTATTTTTAGAGCTTAGTTCTTTTAGGTAAACTTTCAAATGTATTGATATAAAGTATTTTGTAATATCCATTTGTTCTCAATTTAATATCTGCATTACTCAGTTTTTTATTGTTTATAGGCACCTTCTCTCTCCCTCTGTCCTGAATTTTTTTGTTTATCTTGCCAGAGCTTAATCTGTTACTCTTTTCAATATGCCCTCTTTTGCTGGAAGCCTCTGTGCAGTGTATTTGTTTTACCTTATTTCTGTTGCTATCTTTATTATTTCCCTCTTTCAACCTTGAATTTATTCTGTTCTCTTTTTTTAAACTTATTGAGCAAATTTAAATGCATTGCTCGATAGTGCTATTCTTTCTTCTTTTTCTAACTGGAACAATTTGAGCTGTAAATTTTCCCACAAATGTGGCTTTGAGCTGCATTCTGTAAGTTTAAACGCGTATGTTTTCGTTAAATTTACTTTTGAAAATTTTCTAATTTTCTTTTTTTTTCCTGTGACTCCTCTAAGTTGATTAGAAGAGTCTTTAAAAAAAAGAAGAAATCCTAAACATAGGATATTTTTCTTGTTATACTTTTTAAATGATTTATAGTGTAATTGCATGGTGGTCAGATAATGTGATCTGAAAATTACCACTCTTTTGATCTTGAGGCTAGCTTTATGGCTTAGCATATGGCCTGTTTTCCTAAATATTTCACATAGCTTCAAAAGGATGTAAATTTTAAAATTGCAGGACATAAAGCTGTACATATGTCCATTAGACCAAACTTGTTGTGCTGTCCAAATCTTAATATATTTAACCATTTCCTGTTTATGCTTAATTTATCAATTATGAAAATGTGTGTTAAAGTGTTTCACCCTTATGTAGATGACATAGTTCCATGGCCTTTGTAACTTTGTTCATTTTTGATTCATATAATTTTGAAGTGATGTGTAAACACAGTTTAGAATTATCATACTTCCTAATGTATCTTCTACTACCTTTATAAATAAGTCATGACCATTTTTATTTCTAACGCTGTTTTTACAATAAAGAATATCTGATTTTACTACTAAAACCAGCTTTCTATTGGTTAATATTTGCTACTTATATCTTTTTCCATTCTCTGTGCTCTGTGTTTTATGTATGTATTTCTTGAACTTTTAGCCGGAGCTAATTTTAATTACAGTTGTTGCCATTACTCATATGTGAGGGTTTATTTTTATCATTCATTATGTACTGTTTTCTCCTCCCTTCCTGCATGATTTTTTGTTATGATTTTTCATTATTTTCCTCTTTTTTGTTTAGAAGGTCTATCAGATCTCTAGTTTAGCACACACAGTGAACACAGTCTCAAGTTATTTAATATCTTTGTTTTTCCCATCTGAACGTTTATTTCTATTATTTTTTTTAATGTTTATTTATTTTGAGAGAGAGAGAGCATGAGCAGGAGGGGGGCAGAGAGAGAGAGGGAGAGAGAATCCCAAGTAGGCTCCACTCTGTCAGACCAGAGCCAGATGTGGGGCTTGATCTCACAAACCATGAGATCATGACCCGAGCTGAAATCAAGAGTCGGATGCTGAACCAACTGAGCCACCCGGGTGCGTTTCTGTTCTCAACATTGAATGTGAAGACCCTGAATGTTGTCCCTCTGATAAATGGATTCTCATTTATCTGGTAGATCTTTGGTCTTCACTCTAGCTTGATTCCTTTTCTCTCTCCGCCAACAGAACCACCAACCCCTGCATGTGTAACCCATGTACAACCTGTGCACATGTAACCCCTGTGCATACCAGCACCTCTGCTCACCGTCGATTTTCTGTCTCAGCCTGCCCACCTTCTGCCTCAACGAGAACCTTTAAATGTCCTTGTCTGATATTCTTTTTTGGTAAATGCCCTATTTTTTATTTTTCTAAAGTTTCTTCGTTTGATCTCGTTCTCCGGAGATGGCTTTACCAACAGTGGAATTCTAAGTTGACAGTTCCTGTCTCTCGGAACTCTGAAGGCACCATTTTGCTGTTATCTCGCTGCGGTGCCTCTGGCATTTTTGAAGTCGGTTGTAAGTCTTACTGCTGCTTCTGTGTTAGTATTGCTTTTCCTTTCTGGGTGCTTCTGGCCTCTTGCTTTTCTTCTGTGTCACAAAGTTTTATTATTCTGTGTGTTGGCATGGGTTTCCTTTCACGTATCTTGTGTGAGATTCACCGGGCTCCCTAAGTCTCAGGCTCGTGCCTGTCACCATTCTGAGATACTCCAGCCATTATCTGGTTGAATATCTCTCCTCCCTTTTGCTCTGTTGTCTTCTTCTCCACTCTGGAACTCCGGTTAGACTTTCTCACCGATTAGCCACATCATGTGACCTCTCCATATCTTGCCTGCCTTCTTCTAATGGCGCTTTGGAAGAGTTTTGAATCTGTCTTCCAATTTATGGATTCTCTATTCAGTGTTGTCTCACATGTGTATTTAATCTATTGAGCTTTTAAGTTCAATTACTCTATTTTTTATTTATAGAATTCTATTTGGTCTTAAGAAATCTGCTTCATTATTTTTTATGGCGCGTGTTCTTTGTGCTTATCTTCATGCCTCCCTATAATTTCCTTAAACACATCGCAAATAATTATTTTATATTCTGTGCCGTATATTATCTGAAGTTGTTATGAGTCAGCTTTTCCTCCAGAGGCCCTGAAATCTTTTGTGTTTAGAGCTTCCTTAGTCTGGGCTTTTAATTTTTCCTAGAACTTTGTTTTGGGGAATATTTTCATGTCTGGGTTGAGGACGAATTTTGCCAAAGAGCCCTACCTGCTCCGGGGCCATCCAGAATCAATTCTCCACTTCAGGTTTTGTGGGGACCATATGAGGAGCATGAATTAGGCAGCAGAGATCTGTGAGAGAGATGTTAGAGTTGTGACATCTCTCCACACGGCACAAAGATGAAGACAGGGAAGTCTTACTGTCTTCCTCCTTATTTACTCTTAAGCCTTTGAGATCTAAGGTTCATCCAGGAGGCTGCTGTTATGTTCTCTACCTCACATAAGCCTGAGGCCATGTCCCTTCACCCCTGTGCCTCATGGCAACATCAGAGCAGAGGCTCGAGGTCTGCAGGTTTCTGTGAACACATTCAGGACACAGGCTGGCTTTACTGTATCTAACGTATCTTGTATCTAAGACCCGGGCTTTCCTGGCCTTTTGGGGAACCTTGCTTTCATTAATTCTTCTCTTTGCGTCAACTCGGTGATAGGTTTAAAAGATTGTTGCCTTGTCCTTGTATTTCATTCAACATGGAGTTCTTTCAGTCAGGATATATAGTCTACCACACTGCTGGAAATAAAATCCTGGACTTGGGAAGTGTTAGCTATTTCTGTATCAGTAAAGGAGACTGAAGTCGGGCTGAGAAGCAGACAGATCTGGGTCCGAGGCCAGCTGCGAGTTTTCTCATCTGTTTCCTCAGCGTTTCTAATTCTCCCTTTCATTTGTACATGGAATTTCTGTTTACGAGGTACTTTTGCAAAACTTGTGGTTTTGAGACTCGGGTGAGGCAGATCTTGTTGTCCCCATTTGGCAAATGGGAAAGACCACTGTGGGGGACACCACTCTGCCCTGGTAACACCTGGGAGAGTTCTATTTTAGTTCTATTTTGTGCTGTCTTGGATTAAATCACTTAAAAGAAGCCAGCTACTGGATTTCAGTTTGTTGCATGGGGCGAGTTGGTACTTGGACAGGTGTCTTCAGGAAGATCCTGAGCCCCAAGCTGGCTTCTTGATAGAGTCCCTTGATCAGTTAGCAGTGTCTGCTAAGGTCACAGGAGATGAAAAATCAGCATTTTTGCTTTCCCGAATTTAAATGGCCCTTTTAGCTTAATAATAAAAAAAAAGAACCCACAATTCTTGTATGAACATAAACAAATCTTTCTGATTTGGATGGGGCCAGCAACAGGGGGACAGCCTTTCCATACATCAAATAAATGAAGCTCTTGCCATGTTTATGGTCAGTTTCCTTAGGGGTGTAAGTGAGAAATTAGCATGGATCGTGATGGAGGCTTGTTGTCAGGGAAACCAGGACATGAGGGAAGCTTGGGAAGCCATCTCCTCCGGTACCCAGTCACTTCTTCAGCCCTGAGTCTGGGAGGGGCTGCAGTGTTCTTTAGTAACCAGAACAACACCCTCGCCGGGCACAGGATGTCACATGAGGTCCATGTGCCTTCCCCTCGCCCCTCCTGCAGGGCTGAGAAGATTCAGTTGGTCGTGGTCAGCACCCATCATGGCCACTCTGCGGGGCAGCATTTGAGCCAAACACCTCGGGGCCTTCAGATCTTAACGCGGAGCCCATTTGGGCCTGTGCTGTGTACAAAACCCAGGTCTTTCCCCCTGCGTCCCCACTCTTCTTGCTCTGCTGTCATGCTTACAGCACTGCTGGTACCAGATGTGGGGGGGTCTTCCCCAGCCAAGCAGTTCTCTGCCAGGGGGCTCCGATTTAAGTCAGTTCTGACACTCTACCTGCAGATTGCCTCTGATCCCGTGGGTTAAGGGCTCGGTCTCACAAAACTGTCCCCACCCAACTTCAGATGCCAGTCACTAATCCAGGTTGTCGCTATGCTCCTGGCCGATTGGCCACGAATCTGAGGGTCCCATGGTCTGCTCCTCGGCTTTGATTGATTTGCTAGAGCGGCTCACAGAACTCAAGGAAACACTGAACATTTACCAGTTTATTAAAGGATATGATAGAGGTTACAGACGAACAGCCAGATGAAGAGATGAGGCAAGGTCTGGAGCGCCCAGTGCCCAGGAGCTTCTGTCTCCATGGAGTTGGGGTCATCCTCCTGGTACGATCACCAGCCTGGAAGCTCTCTGAACCTTGGACTTTGGGGATTTTTGTGGAGGCTTCATTACATAGGCATGATCGATCATTGACTCTGTTTCCAGCCTCTCTGGAGAATGTGAGATGGGGCTGAAAATCCCAAGGTTCTAATCATGGCTTGGTCTTTCTGGTGACCAGCCCCCATCCAGGAGCCCTCCCAGAGTTGCCTCAATAGAACAGAAGACACTCTTGGTACTTATCACTTAGGAATTTACAAGGGCTTTAGGGGCTATGTGCTCGGAACCTGAGGCAGAGACCAATGTGTACGTTTTCCTTTGTCTCACACGTTGTCCTCCTGTGTGGACTGAGCTCCCCAGTCAGAGCTAGTGGTGGGGGCAGGTTGGAAGGGTTGTTTTTCCCTAACAAATCATATGCAGGTGGTATAACAACTCGTAGAAGGTCACTTCCTTAGAGCGTGGCTGGGCGGTAGCCATCATTCAGACTTCAGAGGCTTCCCCTGAAGCCCGTGCACCCCACAGAGAGGCTGGTCAGATGGACGCACTGGGCATATTCATGGCCACTACCTACTTAGTTGCTTGTCAAACCATGCACGTTACTACTGAAATTTCACCCTCAAATTTCTGTGCTGCCAAGGCCTTGGGAGGGAAAGTAAAATGATTTCTCATTAAAATGTTATCTTCATCTTCATCTGGCCCATGTTTTTATCAGCTTCCCTAATGGTATTATGGCAAAAAGTGATTTCTCCCTTTTGAGGGCGTATTTTCATATTCATGTTTCAGATCATCGTGGCGTGTATAATCATGACTGAAAAAAGCAAAAGTTGTCTTGGCGATTTAGACCTTCTGGAGATTAGGATGCTCTGGTAGGCAAACCACTTCCATCGTGGTAACTCCTCATAGCTCTCTCTAGGGCGAGGAGTAGCATTTATGATTCCTAACAAGACTTGGTCATCAAGCAGCGTGGGGTGGGGGGTGGGGGAGCCAGAGTGGCTTCTGTCACTTAAAAATCCTTAATCCTCCTCTGCGGATGCTTTCCCTGTTCCCAGGATCTTGTCTCCAGGGACTGACTGAAGAACCATCACCTTCTTCCCCCAAAGCCAGTTTCTTAGGAGCTCCCTCTGTATTTTTTTTGCACATTGTGCCTGAGTTAGCTGTTGATTCTTCCTTCCTTCCTTCCTTCCTTCCTTCCTTCCTTCCTTTCTTTCTTTCTTTCTTTCTTTCTTTCTTTCTTTCTTTCTTTCTTTCCTTCTTTTTTTTTTTTTTTTTCCAGAACAGAATCCTATTTGAAGATGCAGACTGGGGTTTTGCAAGGAGCTTACAGTCTGCCTTTTCTGTTTGCCTTTCCTGCCTCTGACATTTGCTTTACAGACTAATTATGAGCTTTGTGATTCCTTTTCCTTTTCTCCATCACTCAGCCTCAAACAAAGCTGCACACTCATTTCTACCGTGAGATGGAAATCTTGTCTGGCTCAGGAAGCTTGAGTATCACCCTGCTTAGAAGTAGGGGATGGAGGGCATGACCTTTCATGGCCATGATGTTTTTCCATCCCCAAGGACCTTGGCCTGTTGCCAGAGTACCTAATAGAGTCCAGTTACATTTGTGAAGTGAATAAATGGTCTCTGCCATTTACATATTCATTCAGTTACTATGTATTGGTTACTTTTCTCACCAGGCGGCATGCTGGGTCCTAGGGCTTCCGTGGTGACCCTGAAAGGTACATGCCTACAGGGGTGTGAAACACAAATAGGCAGTTAACAGTGCCATGACCGCAATTATGCTAAGAAACTCTGTGGTTTCTTGCTCTATTTAGAAATAATTCACTGTTTCTAAGGGCTGCCTTAACCTTCAGTAAATATTTTGACCTAGCTGAGCCTCCATTTCTCATCCATGAAATGGGCCTATTACCTATGTCTCTGTGTTGTTCTGGGGATGAGGTAAGGCCAGATACTGAACGCTTCTAGTGCAGTACCTGGCAGATGGAGGCATCCCACGCCTGAGCGTCTTGCTGTCCTTCTGATAGAACATTCCTAGTGCCTGCTCAAGTCCGCACTATTTCCTCTTTCCTTCTTTTCTAGTTTATGGAGACACCACTCGGCCTGTCCATCCTTCAGGCCCTTGGAATCTCATGTTGCTTCCCTTTCTATAGCTTCACCTCATCTGAGAACTCTGCGAGCATCTCCCGGTGTTCCCTGGAATCCAGCCCGGATATCTGGGGGCTGGGTGTCAGTCCCTGGGGAAGAGAGGGGCTTCTATTCTGAAGATCCCAGGAGGATTCTGGGGCCACTCTTGTAGGATGAACCTTGTAGGAAGTGTGCATGTGCACTCATGCGTGTGTGCAGGCGTGCATGTGTTTGAGGGGAGGGGGGGTGCTAACTGTGGATATGTCTGGAGGGTGGGATGTGGCAAGAATGAACACCCCAGCTCATCTCCACCCCATATGTTATTCTGAGCCAGTGTCTGACTCTACCCCTTCTGTCAGTGGGTGCATCCCTCCCTTCTTTGTGAAACCTTCCCTGCTTATCAGATCTTCAGCCATTCATTCACTATGCACATTTGTTGAACATCTGGTGAGTGCAGGTGTGGGGAACACAGCCTCTGTCCCCATAAAGCTTAGGATCTAGTAGAAGGGAGATAGATGCTAAACAGTCACAAGAATAAGCGTATTGGGTTAAGTGTTATGAAGGACAGGTACAAGGTACAGTAAGAGCCTGTTACACCTGCTAGGGGGCTAGGGAGGGCCTCTGAGGAAGTGACATTTAAACTGAGACATGAGCGAGTAGGAGTTAGCTAGGCAGAAAAGGGATGCTCATCATTGCGTTCCCATAGCGCCCCCGAGAATATACATCATCTGGTCTAGCTTCCATAACACCACCGTTTCTTCCTTTCATTAATTTGTTCATTCACGTGTATTTATTGAGCACCCGTGACTTGTCTGGCGCTATTCTTGGTGTGGGGCATATAACTGCAATGGATCAGACACCATCGTGTTCGTGGAACCACTGAGTTTGCATCTTCGTTATCTTTGCACGTGTGTCTGTTTCATTTCCTCCTCCACACTTTCAGATTCACTTTGGGGGGAGGCAGCAGCATTTTGAGAAGAGCGTTAAGTAGGAAAGGAGAGGGAGGGTAAAAGGGATCAGACCATCATCAACAGCCTAATGCATGCCGGGCACTTTGCCCAACGTATCATGGACACTCTATCATTGGTTCTCCCAATCACCCTATTGGACAGCTGCTGGCATGTCCATCTTCTAGATGGCAAGCCTGAGTTTTAGAAGTTAGGCACCTTGCCCTAGATCACACACATAGGAGGTGGTGGGGTCAGAATGCCCATCTAGGTCCACCCGGCTGTGCTACAGAGCACTTCTCACCTGCGTTTATTAGATCCTAACTCCATCTCTGATCTGCTATAGGTTCTCAGTTAATATCATATTTCTGGAGTCTCAGGTCCGCTTGGCCACCTGGCTCCCTACAGTGGGTCAAGATGGTTTTCTCCATCCCTCTGGAGCAGTCCAGTGGTGTTGGCTTCAACACTCCCAGGCTCAGCCTGCCTTCCGCAAGGTGGTTAGGGTCTACCCAGTCTCCTCTGGTCTAACAGACAGCTTTCAGTTTCTCATCAGCACACTAATTGTTGTTAAGTCTCAAGGCTGATGGTGCGAGAGTAAGCAATTCTGTCTGAGGCTGACAGGCACTGTGATCATGCCTGGTCACAGACAGTTCTACCACAGGGTTGAATGACTTTAAGCCCTGGATTGCAGATAACTGAGGTGGTTTTTACAGCCCCTTCCTTCTGTCTGTCCTCCAGGCTCCAGTTCTATTTCCTCCTTGGAGCTTCCCTTGTTTTTCCCAGTTTTCCTCTCAGAAATAAAACTTCTCCAGGGCAAGAACGGGGTCTTCTGCATCTTCCTATCGCTATGGTCCAGCAAAGTCCCTGGATCCGAGAGGCCATTAATAAATATGTGTTGAGAGAGTTAATGAAGGAGTGGATGGCAATAACATACCTTTGGGCTCAGTCCTTTCTTCATTCAGCACATGTCTATTGGGGCCAGTCAGTTTGTAAGAGTATACAGATATGAGGGTGAAGAAGGTATTGTAAGTCCTGCCCTCATGGAGGTCATAGTCTAGTGGGATCTATGTCTACCGGGTTATAAAAGCAAAGCAAAGCACTTATGTATAGATGCTTCCTAAGATAAATCAGGACCTAAGTCTTTTCACTCAAGTCATCTAGTTGAGCTAATTGATACTTTTGAGGCTCTGTTGAATTATATTTGTCATGATGAACTCTTGTTCTTAAAAGAAATTTTAGAAGAATCGTTGATTGATGTAAGATTCAAAAGATTTCATGGATTTTGAGAGTTCTCTTTCTTCCAGCAAAATAGACTTTTTTGTTGCCTCCTGCATCAGAGCAGAGTAATCTCAGTTGCTCCTGAACTGGGGAGAGGCAGGCTGTTTTAAAAATCACAGTGTGTACTGAGTCTCTTCTGTGGTTTTCATCAAAATTGACCCTTGAAATTGTAACTCTGGTTGGGTTGTTAAATCAGACGCGAATGATCATCTGCCAATAATTTCAGGCGAAATAGGTAGCTGTCATTCCTTAAACTCTGCGGAATGGTTTTAGGCTACAGATGCCCTGTGGATCCACATTCTCACAAAGATTTGTGGTGATCTTCTTTCTTCTTCTTTTTTTAAGTAAAATCTCTTAACCAGTAGCTTAGAATATTAATGAATCTCACTTGTCCTAAAATAGAAAACAGAGCAGGCATCTTGGCTAGGCTGAACTGTAAATTGAGAAACTATGAAATTGAAACTATGAATGAGAAACTAGTCACATTAAGGGATTTGGGGCCACAGGGACATTAGAGTAGATTCGAACACAGTGAAGCTTGTTACTGTGGAATCCTGGGGAAAAAGCTACATGATGGGTCACTTAGCATGGGGACATGGCCTCCTGGCTCTCCGATCCTCTCATCTGAGAGCTTCAGGCATTCCTCAAAGTGGGATCAGAAAGATATATCCACTGACTCATCTCACTGAGTCTTCACGTTTGTTCATTTTACCAGCTAAGATCATTTTATCTCTGCTGAGAGCCCTGGAGGCTGCAGAATTGTAACAGCCTGAATACCTAGCCCCAGAATTCTCTCCAAGCAAGCATGCAGTTATATAACTAAAGAGCTGCAGATGACAAAGTAGACTTGGGGAAGGCTTCTCTTGCAGAATGGACCATTCCCGTGCAAGGCAATGCACAGCAGCTGCTGCTGTAGCCAGCAGGCTTAGGCAGGAGATCGCTTGGCGGCAGGTGCTACACTAAGCATTTTACAGTTCCTCGTTAACTGACTTGCAAGATCACTTTGTAAGTCAAGTGCTGCAAATCCTATTGCACAAATAAGGAACCGGAGACCCCAAGAGGTGAGCTTCTATGGGAGTTAAGTGGCAGAGCTGAACACCACATGGGTTTGCCTCAAAAGCCCGCACTCTTCAACAGCACACAATACACCCTTTCCTTAACTTATGATGGGGTTATGTTGCGATAAACCCGTAGTAAGTTGAAAATACCATTAAGTTGAAAATGCACTGAATGCACCTGACCTACTAAAACCTCATAGCTTAGCCTAGACCCCTCCCCCCGCTCCACTCCCCTTGAATGTGCTCAGAACACTTATATTAGTCTGCAGCTGGACAAAATCATCTAACACAAAGCGTATTTTGTAATCAAGTGTTGAATATCTCCCGGGATTTGTTGAACACTGCACTGAAAGTGAAGAACAGGATGGCCGTGTGCTGGTTGCTTGCTCTGGGGAGCGCGGGGCTGACCGGGCGGCCGAGCATCACGAGGGAAGATCGTATCTCATGTCACAAACATGGGGAAAGGACAACATTGAAAAATCAAAGTACGGTTTCTACTGAATGCATATCTCTTTCCCACCATTATAAAGTAAAAAAAATCTAAGTTGAACCATTGTAAGTCGGGGACTGTCTGTAGTCCCTGCTGTTGAATGGATTGTCTAGTCCCCAAATCCCCTGCCTAGCTTAAAATGGTGTTGCTGTTGGTTTAAACGAAAATCATTGCGGGGCGCCTGGGTGGCTCAGTCAGTTAAGCGTCCGACTTTGGCTCAGGTCATGATCTCAGGGTCCGTGAGTTCAAGCCCCGCATCAGGCTTTGTGCTGACAGCTCAGAGCCTGGAGCCTGTTTCAGATTCTGTGTCTCCCTCTCTCTCTGACCCTCCCCCGTTCATGCTCTATCTCTCCCTGTCTCAAAAATAAATAAACGTTAAAAAAAAATAAACAAAAATCATCGCAAACTCAAGTGCTTCTTTGCTGTGGTGTGGGGAGCAGGGACAAGTTGACTTGTAATTTTCAGCTCAGGCTTAGAGGGTCATTTAACAGTAGACCGCTGGTGCTGGAAGGCAGCGGTCAGGTGAGCCATCAGACCAGTAGTCTGTGGACCCTGCCCTGTTGGCCCACCCACCAGGCTCGCTTGGTCTGCACCGTCGTAATTTTTGATGAGTTGTTCATATTTTAAAATGGAGACATTTACCGTCAACTTCGGGATTTCCCTCCTGTGCTAGAAGATCGAAACTTCAACTTCTAGGAACACAGAGCCCACGTCTCTACGTGGCAGACACCGGCTGCTGTACAGGGAAGGCTGCATCTCTAAACAGGCAGGTGTTCTCCCGTTTTCTCCAGTCCTCCCCACTCCCAATTGTCACTCAATAGTGAGGCCAGGTGTTAGCTGGCATTCACCATCACAATGAGCTGTTGATTTTTTCAGAGAGTGCAGTGTTTCTTATCTGAGTATCTAGCAACAGTGGAATAATAAAAGACAGACCAGGAAGGTTTTCTGCTGCACAAAGTCACCTCTAATATCCAACTACTTTACTCATGTTTCCTCTCTGACCTGGTGGCCCCTGTGGTTCAGTCTCTCATTTTACAGAGCAAACCGAGGCCCGGAGAGGGAAAGTTACTTGCCTAGGCTTATGTATTCAGTTAATGGCAGAGCCATGGTGAGAACCCAGATCTCTGCCAGCTGCACTGTCCTGCTTGTAAGGAGTGTGCAGGTTTGTTCCCACGTGCTGCTTTTGGATGGTCTTGTAGAGATGGTCTTGTAGGGATGCATTCCCCTCAGAACACCCTTCAGTGTTAAGATTTATTCAGCCACCTGGTCTTGCCCTTCTCTCTCTTGAAGAAGAAAATACTAACACTTTGAGCATCATAAAATGGAAAATTTGTACAGATGACCTCATCAGGGTGCAATTCCATTTTTGGTGCCAGGAATGATCAGTTTGGGAGAAATTTATTAAAAAGGGCACACATGGAAAGCACAACATGAAAAGCAGGATCTGTCCCCTTGCTTCTTATCTCATTTATTTTGAAAGATTTTTCTTTTTTTGGGGGGGGTGCCAGTTTTATTTCTTGCAATCATTGGGGTCCAAAGGTCTTCCACTTGGTTTAAAAGTCAAGTGGGGAGGAAAGGCAAGCCACATTATTTCATCTAAGCTAGCTAAATAAATAAAACTTTCTTTGCAAAGGGAGACTCATAAACCTATGGCAATTCACCTGTGTAGCCTGGGAGAAGAATCAGTGATTCCTTTTCAAAATCACCAGGCAGGCAGAGAGCCCTGTTCAGGGGATGTGCCTCGCGTCACGTCCGGGACAGGCAGCTTGTATTGTGATGCTTTGCTTATCTCCTCTCATTGACCACAGCCAAGCGAGCATTGTAAGTGCCAGAAACAGGGTTGGGAAATCATCCTCTTTCATCTGCTTCCTAGTTTAGAGGCTCCAAGAACATCTTTGCTTTTCACAGCCAGATCAACATACAAATATTTACAATCGACTATTTCCAGCTAAGAAAACCCGCCACGGGCTCTGAAAGCAAGGGGTGTATGCTCTATCCCATAGATTGCTCTGTGTGTGTGTGTGTGTGTGTGTGTGTTTCAGACTTTGGAAAGTGAATAAACTCAGAGCCCCCAAGGACAGGTAGAGTCTCAGTATTCCCTTGCCCACTGGCTTGGGAGTGTTCTGATCATATTTCTATTGTCCATAATGTTAGCAAAATATGAACGCATTTACCCTATTCTATGATGGTCATCTTCTGAAATGTCCACAGCCTTGAAAGCTCTGTTCTCAGCTCCATTCCTTAATCATGCTAGAAATGGGGGCGATGTCCAAGGGGAAGGGCAGACAGAATGCACAGGGTGTCACCTGTTCCACATGAGCACGAAAGGCTGTCCAGCCCTGCAGTGTCTCAAAAGTGCACGTTTCTTTGAGAGAATAGGGTGTTGGTTGCTTGGCTAGTCTTGGAAAGCATTTCTTTAAAAACTTCCCTGTTTTGTTTTTCTCCCAGTCAAATTGAATCTGAGCCTTGGGGAGCCCCAGGATCTCAGGGATGGAAGGCTCCCAGAAGATTACATTCTCATCACAAACCCCCAGCCTCACAGGAGGCAGTAGCAGAACAAAATGTGGGATCACATGAGTTCAGTGTGATTTCGCAGAACCTGGTTCTTATTCAGACAGCTTTTGGAAAAGCAGGAATGCAAAGTGGCCATAGTGTCCGTGGTTCAGATGGGCCTCCCTGGCTGCAAGGCGGAGCCCCAGAAGCTCTCTGCCAAAGGATGTTTTGCTGGCTCAACCGCTGTATAAATGTCACTTAGAAAGCGACAAGCATAAGGTTTAGCATGAAATTGGAGGCTGTCATGTCACCTAGCAAAACAATGGCACACAGCGCTGCTTTAAAAATACTGCCCGGGGGCGCCTGGGTGGTTCAGTCGGTTAAGCGTCCAACATCGACTCAGGTCATGATCTCACAGTTCATGAGTTCAAGCCCCACGTCAGGCTCTGTGCTGGCAGCTCAGAGCCTGGAGCCTGCTTCGGATTCTGTGTCTCCCTCTCTCTGTGCCCCTCCCTCACTTGCACTCTGTCTCTCTGTTTCTCAAAAATAAATAAACGTTAAAAAAAATTTTTTTTAATTAAAAAAAAAATACTGCCCAAAGGCCCAGTAGGATGTGTGGAAGAAGAGCAGAGGCTGCTGGGTGGCCAAGGATCCAGACTGTGGAGCCCAGCCTTTCAAGATATGCCTTGGAATTGCTGCTCCTTTTCAGAGAAGCAGACACTCCAGCACTCCCGAGGGCTGTAGCATGAGTCCCATGACATGGGACAGAGGTCATTTTACCTGCCTGCCAAAGACTGGGTCCCAGCCCACCACTGCTGAAGCTGGCCAAATTTGAGTTCCTGGGGGACAGGGAGGTGATCCAGTGTAGGCTGAGGGTCTGGCCTAGAGCCACCCACCCCAGTTCTTGACCTTGGAGAGTTTTCAGCCGCCCCTTCCCTTGCCTATCTTGTGCCTCGAGGCATTGGCTGCCTGAGCTGGGACATGTCCGTTGCAAAGTCTCCAAACCAATTTTTTTATGGGGACACATACAAACTCCTGCTCATCATTACCCTTGTACTCGTTGACTTTTTTGTTTTCCGTTTCTTTTCCCAAGAGATGCCAGTTTGGCAACACGTAGAGCTGCCTCTCTGATTGAAATCTTGGAGACTTTCATCCATAACTTCACACAGCCCCAGGGCAGTTCTTTTAGGCTCCCGTGCTCAGTGTAATCAGCCAGATAGACTTGCTACACTGTTGGTTTGAATGAAGTCCATTACTCGCCTGTAAGAATTCAGGATGAGGCCAGTACCCACCAGAGACAACTGTCCAGCATCTCCCTCCTACTCTGGGACCTCAGGGGAGAGTATAAATGAATAGAAGAAACAGCAGTGTGGGCGAGGACAGGAAATTAAGAACCCATTGTGCTTGCGAGGATGGTAGCCAAATGGGGCCACCTTGGAATGCCCATGGATCACTTAAAAACCTTCCACCCTAGCAAAAATGTAGAACAGGCCTGGACAATGAAGCCCCTTACGTATTCTTATTTCAAACAGAATATTCAGTATGTATTGGCACTGCTTTGTTGTTTATTTAAGTGCTAATCATTATTCAGAAATGTTTAAGTGCTTCATTTTTATTCCTGAGATAAACCTGATTTAATATTATGTTTAAAAGCCAGGGGGGGGGGGACCCTCTTCCCTTCTTTAATTTGGTTGAAAACATTCTGCTTTGGCATAGGCTTGTGTTCGTACCTGGGGGATCCCTTTTAAGAAGACACATTATTATCAGAGATAATTTGCCGTTCATTTATTTTTACGTGATTATCTTGAACCTACAATTTGAGGTCCTGCTTTTGTCATTTAATGTACCATAAGTGTCATCTGTGGTGCTGTATTAGGGCCGTGATTTCCTGGGTGCATTGTAGTCCACTGAGTGGAGGTATGTCGGTTTGCTTATCTGTGCTTCTGTGTTCATCACCTTCTCCTTTTCTATAATTATGAATAACTCGACCAGAATATCTTCTAGATCTCTCCGTATTCTTGTATGAGTCTTAGAGATGTGTTATAAAGAGGATGACTGTGTTTCAGGCCAGGCCTTCTCAGACTTGAGGGTACACGTAGGTCACTTATGGACCTTACAAAACGCAGAGTCTGGCTCAGAGGGTCTGGGCAGGCCTGACGTTCTGCATCCGTAACAAACTCAGGGATGCTGAGGCTTCTGCTCGGGCTTCAGGCAGTCTCTCAAAGTCACCGGCATCCTGGCATCCGGAGTGTTCGCAAGTCCTGGTTTTACCAAGTCCCTGGGTGGGCTAGTTATCAAGGAGCTCTGCCCCCCAGGAACATTGTCCCAGCAAGAGGAACGTTTTGATTAGGCTGGTGTCTGGAGAAGGCAGGGGCTGCGGCTTCCACGATAGTGCCCTAAGCACAATCCTGGCTGACGTTAGAATGACTTGGGGAGTATGCACGTACACACTCCCACACTCACGTTTACTCACACACATACTCATACGTATACATACATACACACTCACATTCACATATACACACATACATACACACACACTCATAATATACACATACACCTACTGACATGCACACACTTACCCAACACACACACACACAGTTGCACACGTGCACACATACACCCTCGTACATATACACATATACGTTTGTATACACTCACACACTTATACACACTCACATATTCACACAATTCACATATACGCACACACTAATACATACACACATACGTACATACATCCTCACACACAGCACCTATACGTACACACTCATATATATGCATACACTCCCACCTACACATGCACTCTTGCACACACACACTCATACACATGCTCCAGACCAGTAGACCATCACCAACAGGATATCTGGCAGCAAGACCTGGCCACCAGTATTTTGTAAAGCATCCTAAGTTTTTCAGGTAACTCCATGAACAGCCAGGGGGTGAGGGCCATTCTTGTAAACCCACAGAAGACCCCCTCTAAACCTCACTGAGTTCCAACTGTGTTTTAAACCTGACTGGATGAAAAGTTTGGGGATTATATATGCTACACCCGACCTCCACGCTTTTGACCATGGGCTTGGCATAGTCAGGAGTGGTCTTTGCAATTCTAACTATCAATAACCCTAATTTCTAGACGAAAACAAGGCATTTCTCATCGCCGTCTTCTCCATCAGACGCATCCCACGCAGCTCCATCTCCGTGAATGCCACCAAGCCCCAAATCCCTTCCTTTTCCTCACCCTTCCGATCTAAGCAACCATCACGGTCTTGTGTTCCATGCACATGTTTTCCTTATGGAACTCAACGCATTATATTAAAATTCTCTCTTAACATGGCTATGTCTTTCAACCAGACCGTGAGCCCCTTGACACGGAGAAAGGATCTGATGCGCTTTGTTGTTCCCCCACCTAGAGTAGTGCTCATCTAGCACACAGTAGATGCCCATTAAATCATTGTTGAGTGAGAGGAAGAGAAAGAAAGAAAGAAAGAAAGAAAGAAAGAAAGAAAGAAAGAAAGAAAGAAAGAAAGAAAGAAAGAAAGAAGGAAGGAAGGAAGGAAGGAAGGAAGGAAGGAAGGAAGGAAGGAAGGAAGGAAGGAAAAAGAAAAAGAAAAAGAAAAAGAAAAAGAAAAAGAAAGAAAGAAAAGGAAAAGATTTTGATCACACACAAGCCTGGAAAGCCACTCTGATTGTTAAAAGTTTCATACCAGCGTGGTTCTAGCAAGAGCACAGATTGCCTAGATGGTGCCTGGTGCCAGCATGCCTTGGCCCTGGGGCGCGCAAGATGGTAGATAGGATGCCCGGTGTGTGCCGCGTCCCTGCCACCGTTACCGCCTGCTGGAGTAACACCTGCTGTTTCTCTTTGGCAGTTGCCTTTTCT
This sequence comes from Puma concolor, assembly GCF_028749965.1. NCBI lineage: Eukaryota > Metazoa > Chordata > Mammalia > Carnivora > Felidae > Puma > Puma concolor. Next base: position 77,850,234 of record NC_141677.1, read on the forward strand.
GGCCTTGGCTTCACGACGTTCTACTTGGCTGGCAAGCTGCACTGCTTCACTGAGAGCGGGCGGGGGAAGAGCTGGCGGCTCTGTGCCGCCATCTTGCCCCTATACTGCGCCATGATGATTGCCCTGTCCCGCATGTGTGACTACAAGCATCACTGGCAAGGTGAGTCCCTGCCCGGGGCCCGTCCCCATGGTTGTCTGACACCGTCCTGCAGGGATGGGTATAGCGAGGCACCTATTCAGGGAGAGCCAAGCTCCCACCATCAGACCAGAGGAGGCTGAAATAACAGGAGCTGCGGTTTTAAAGAAAACACGCCTGTTCAAGGGAGCTCTGACCTTCACACTGCCCTTGCTGGGTGTAGACTCGGAGCCCCACCATCTCCTCCGTGCTCAGGTCCTGCCGGGACGGCAGACCCGTGGCCTCAGACCCAAGTGTGATTTCCCTGCCGGATCACTTGCCTCAGCCTGCAGACTTAGTGCCAAGTGATTTGGGGCTCCCGTCACATCTCACATCTGTCACGCAAGGCCATATTTCTCACCACAGAGACACTTCCAAAAGATGTGTCCAGCCCGGGCATCCGCGCCAGCCACGTTCTGAGCAGCTGCTCCAAGGCTGTGGTGAAGCTTACCTATACATGTGACTCCTGAAATACCCGAGAAGAGTGAAAATAACACAAAACAAGTGAGGGACTGGAATAAGACTAAACCACGCCGTCTCCTCCTACAGATAAGCTGCAGCTCACAGCCCGCACCTGCCACAGCAAACAGGGAGCAGACACAGGTGATGTCCAGAGGACGTGGGGTGGCCAGGAGCGCAGGATCTAGGGCCGTGTTTCCTGCTGGGCAATCCTCACATCACCTGGAGCAGGCCACCCTGAGTTGGGAGGCCGACTCCGGGGGTAGCTCTGGAGTGGTGGCCAGGAGTCTGCGTTAGCATGCAAGTCTGTTGTTTCTGATGAAGTCTGAGGAGCTTTGGGGAGGAGCGCCAGTGTGTCAGCTTTAAGCAAACTGAATTATATGTGCCCCAAACCAGATTCCCCATCCGTATGGCTTTCCACGATCCTCCTGGGGCTTGTCCCTCCTCTTCTTGCCTGGTTCCTGCTGCCACCAGGCGGTTCCCCTCCTCCTCCTTTTCTGTCTCTGCTGCCTGTGGTTCTGTGGCCTCCTCACCTCATCCTAGCTATTCATTCCAGTGGCCCTGAGGCAGCAGATGAGGCCAGAGGTGAGGGGGGCTCCTAAATGGACATCTTCTCTGGATTCTCTTGCTCCTTCCCCAACCTCAGCTCCACCCACCACCCTCCTAGAGCTCGCACTCCGGGCTTCATGAGTCTCTAGCAGCAGCTTGGAGCTGGGAGTGAAGAGTGTAGGGGAAACAGGCTGATGCATGGTCTGGACAGGTAGATGCATCAAGTGCAGTTCAGGGTCTTGAGGCCCTCCTGATGGGGAAGCCACTAGAAGCCATAATGCTGGGTCCTGCGCCCTCCCTTGTGGTCTACTTTTATCGATGACTTGGATGAAGTTCTGGATAGCACAAAGCTACATCATGGAAGGGAAACAGAGAGAGAGAGTCGCTGAGTCAACAGCAGAAGGGCATGCCCACAGCGCCCGGGAATATTTTCCAACAGAATCATTGTTGTCCAGATGATGAGGGCGATTCCCCAGGGTCCTTGTGGGTCAAGAACATCATGGCCTGGATGGTGTCTTATGAACTGCTTTTCATTTATATCCCTTGCAAACTGAAGTTTCTTCTTCTGAACTTGGAAACAATAACCCCCAAATATTTCACATGCTATTTCACAGACTGAATGAAATAATGGATCTGAATGTACTTTGTAAGTGAAAACATATTACACAAATGCAAATTGGTATTGTTGTCTCTTCGTGCATTGTTTCTAAAGAAGGATATGTTGTGTTGCCCAAACAAGTGATTTAGAGGCAGATGTATTTTTGGAACGTGGTCTATTTCTTTTAAAATTTAAATCCAAGTTAGTTAACATATAGCATAATAATGGTTTCAGGAGTAGAATTTAGTGATTCATCACTTACCATGTAACACCCAGTGCTCATCCCAACAAGTGCCGTCCTTAATGGCCATCACCCATTTAGCCCATCCCCCCAGCCAACACCCTTCCAGCAATGCTGTTTGTTCTCTATATTTAAGAGTCTCTAGGGGCGCCTGGGTGGCGCAGTCGGTTAAGCGTCCGACTTCAGCCAGGTCACGATCTCACGGTCTGTGAGTTCGAGCCCTGCGTCAGGCTCTGGGCTGATGGCTCAGAGCCTGGAGCCTGTTTCCGATTCTGTGTCTCCCTCTCTCTCTGCCCCTCCCCTGTTCATGCTCTGTCTCTCTCTGTCTCAAAAATAAATAAACGTTGAAAAAAAAATTAAAAAAAAAAAAAAAAAAAAGAGTCTCTAATGGCTTGCCTCCCTCTCTGTTTTTCTTATTTTTCCTTTTCTTCCCCTATGTTCATCTGGCATGTTTCTTAAATCCCACAAACGATATTTATCTTTCTCGGACTGACTCATTTCGCTTAGCATAATACATGCTAGTTCCATCCACGTTGTTGTAAATGGCAAGATTTCATTCTTTTTCATCACTGAGTAGTATTCCATTGTGTGTATGTGTATGTATACACACACACACACACACACACACACTGCATCTTCTTTATCCATTCATCAGTTGATGGCCATTTGGGCTCATTCCATAATTTGGCTATTGTTGATAGTGCTGCTATAAACATTGGGGTGCGTGTGCCCCTTTGAGTCAGCATTTTTATATCCTTTGGAATGTGCCCGATCTCGTCTGATCTCGGAAGCTAAGCAGGGTCAGGCCTGGTTGTGCTTGGAAGGGAACATGGTCTGTTTGTAAGCTATGAACCCTTGGCTTGCATGTTTATTCAGTCACTTTGGATTTGAGAAACGATTAAGGGTTTCACAATGGAATAGACCGCTGCTTCCTCTTGGAAGGCAGGAAGAGCCTTCATGTAGCAATCTTGTCCTGAAACCCGAAGACGTGAGGTTGGCCTCTCTGAAATAGTTTTGGTCCTCATGACCTTGGTATGGCTGGTGCGTCATGGAAGGATGAAGACTCACAGTCCTAGGCTTTGTCACAGTGGTGGACTCATGACGCAGCTGGTGCATCAAAGGCCTGCTGGCATCAGGGCTTCAGACCCGTCTCATCCACCTGGCACACAGAGGAACTTGGAGCAGTAGAAGGAGGATATTAATGCTCTGTGGGCTGATGGGCAAGTGAAGCAATAGAATTTACGTTCCACGACGTTTAGGGCCACGCCTGAGGGGCAAAGCAACCTGTCACTGTAGACCTCCATGACATTCAGGCAAAACTGAATGTACATGGTACATCGATGTCCATTGGTACAGGTCATTGCTGTGGGTCAAGTACCAGTTCACCTGTGCCATCATCTGTTCAACTTCTACCCCTAGAATTAGCCAGGAGAGGACTGTGCCCTTTCTTGGATTCTTTAATGGGCTCTGAAACAAGTCCGGTTCATTTTACCTGAATTCCCCTTTATGAGGCCATCTGTCACTCTCTACACCAGTGGTCTCAACAGAGGGCTGACTGCTGTACCTCCCAGGGAACACTTAGCAATGTGTGGAAGTTTCTTTTTGGTTTGTACAGCTGAGGGTGGTGGTAATGGTGATTGCTCCTGGCACCTAGTGGGGAGAGGCCAGGGATGCTACTAAACATCTTACAATGTACAAGATCACATCTTCCTCACAACAAAGACCTATCCAGCCCCAGATGGCTGTTGCTGAGGTCGAGAACCCCTGATCTACAGTGTACCTCAGCCCCCCCCCCTTTTCCCCCTTATTATATGTTAAGAAGCAGTAGTGTTCGAGGTGCCTGCATGACTCAGTCAGTTGAGCATCCAACTCAGGCTCCATGCTGAGGGTGGAGCCTGCTTAAGATTCTCTCTCTCTCTCTTTCTCTCTCTCTCTCTCTCTCTCTCCCTCCCTTCCTCCCTCCCTCCCTCTGTCTTTCTCCTCCTCTCACACACACACTCTCTCTCCCCGCTCTGTCTCTCTAAAAAATAAAGTAGCAGTGTTCAATGAGTGGGAAATTTTATTCAGTAAACACTCACTTATTAAGGGAGTAATCAAGGAGGCCTCCAAGGTTTCCAGCTTGGAGAAGGGATAGACAGTGTGGGGTGGCTGTTTGAGGCAGGATTCCTGATGGAGATAAATAGGTTGTTGTTTTTCTTCACAGACTGAGCCTGCCCAGTGACCATGGGCAGGGGCCGTCCATTATGATGAGAATTCACATGGAGCCCCATAGGCATCAGAAAAACATGAATTTCTCTCGTTATAGACTTTAGTTAACAACATTAGTATTATGAGATTTTTACGAGTCCATTTCAATTTTGATTTATACAACCGTGCCTAATGGAGAAGTACGTCCAGTTACTCAATTACATATTCTTATCCAATATAGCTCATAATCCCAAATGCCTTACTCTTTTCATCATCATTGTTGTTTTCTGTTGTCAACACCCTTCTTGTCTTTTCCGTCTTCCCAGCTGCACTCTAAATATACCAGCCTGTTGTTTTATTAAGTGAAGAAAATGGAGGACACAGGCCATGGCAGGAAGGGGCACGTGAAACATTTAGCAGGACTTTTTCAGAAATAAAACCAGCTAGATGGGTAGCAAATCTGTGTGTGGCTGAAGTTCTCCATGTTTGGTGACATGCTGGCTTCCAGGTCAACTGGAAGCTACAGAGTTTTGTGGGTGATGCTAACTATAAAACCCAGCACCTCGTAAAGAGGTTTACCTTTGTGATTAGTCATGTGTTTTCAAGAGTTAAAATTTATGGAATTCCCATGCTAAGAAAAATATATGTGGAAAAAAATATAAAGAAGGAGAAGAGCATCCTACTGAACTTCCTTCTGCCTCAACTCATAGTGTTGTGTGTTCATGTTTTCTAGTCAGTGAAATATTACAGCTGGGAGTGGCAGGAATTATAGTTTGTTATGTGAATGGGCGTAATACGCTGCCCTCAAATTCCTGTATCTGGATCCAGGCTTTCCTTATGTGACTCCACCTTTGGGGGTAACCTTCCAACTGACACTGGTTTCTTTAGTTGTAATGTCATTCTCAGCAGCCCTGCTTACTTGTATGGTGTTTCATTCTAAGAAAGAGCATCTCCCTCTGAATGAAATACAGGAAAATGGGTTTCCAGGGGAGAAAGGTCCTTCATTCCCAACCAGCCCAAGTTAGAAAGCATCCTTGTCAGTCACAGATGCCATATTTGAGCGGGCTGAGGTTTTCAAGATGGCTGCCACTGCCTTCACGACATTTCCCTTCCTGGGCTGTGAAGCGTCTGTGATTTGAAATGATTTTTTGTGTAGTTACCAGACTTGAGATTATTAGATGTGAAGATGAGGTGGTTGGGAGGTGGGGGGCACTTTGCTGGACTATTCAGGTGTCACACTAAAAAGTGAGGCAGAGGCTGCTACCTCTGCCCCCCATCCCCCACATACACATAGTTGAGGGATACACGCTCTTAACCATTTGTTTCCTTGGGCTGTCAGAAGCAGTCTCTGAGCAAAGTGCCTTGAAAAGGACCCCTTGGAACTATATTACTATTCCTACCAGAACCCCACCAGCCTTCCATAGGACAGAAGCACTGATACTCTCCCATGGATATCCTTGGTCTGGAGTGAACTGATCTCAGCTCCTTTTCCCTCCACTGTCGGCTGCCCTCTGTAGTGGGGTCTGCGTTTACACTCCTCATCAGCTGCCGAACGTTGGTCGGGGTCTGGGAGCCTCCAATCCTCAATGGCTTATGAGTCTGCCCATCTCTGTCTTCCTACCCTAGCTGCCCCGTAGGAGGGCTGGGCAGTCTGCAGCCCCAAGTCACCCTGCTCCCTCCCATCAGAACCCACTGGACAGTGTTTGGGCCAGACCAAAGGGAGTGTGAGTCAGGGCCTCCAGGTTAGCCCTGGCCTTCCCCTGTTGCTCAGGTCCCAGGGAAGATGGATGGTGGCTGCTCAAAAAGGCTCACTGATAAACTTGCTTTACTTCACTCCAAGGAATTCTTCCCCCCTCTGCTTTCTCTCATTGTCTCTGGTTTCTCTTGTGGGCTCTGTGTTCAAAATATTTCTAGAATCCAACTTCCTCTGTAGATGTGGCTTGTTCCCTTCCCCCCCCTCCTGACCTTGACTCAAGCATTACGTTCTGGCTGAGGATGTCTTGTGATGGTCACTCTGGTGATTTAGCAGCCCTTCCTCCGAGCTTCCTAGCGCTCTCATCTTGCTCATTTATCACTGCCTGATGAACTAAGTAGTTTATTATGTATTGATTATTGTCTGTCCTTATCCACTAGAACAGAAGTCTGCAGACTTTTTTGGTAAGGGGTCAGATAGTAAATATCTTAGGCTTTAAGTAGGCCATACACTCTCTGTCCCAGCTCCTGGATTTGGCTGTAGCAGTGTGGAAGCAGCTATGGACAATATATAACTAAATAGTTGCCCTAGTTTGTGAACTCTGCACTAGAGTCTAATCTCCATGTGGGCAGAGATTTTTGTCTCTTTCGTTGGCATGGCACATGGTGGGTACTTGTGTTAGTTTCCTAGGACTCTTGTAACAAAGTGCCATAAACTGAGTGGCTTAGAACAGTAGAAAGTGTCTCACAGTTCTCTCTGGAGGCTAGAAGTCCAAAATCAAGGTGTGAGAAGGGCCACACTCCCGTTGAGACCAGTAGGGTAAGATCCTTCCCCTCTTCCAGCTTCTGGTAGCCCCAGATGCACCTTGGCTTACGGCAGCATAATTCCAATCTGTGCCCCCTGTGTTTTCCTTGTGTTTCTTCACACTCTCTTCCCTTCTGTGTGTCTGTCTTTGTGTCCAAATTTATACCCTTTTACCAGAACACCAGTCATGTTAGGTTAGAGCCCACCCTCATGATCTCCTTTTAACTTGATGACCCCTACACGGACTCTGTATCCAACTAAAGTTACATTCTGAAAACTGCAATGAGGACTTCAACATATCTTTTTTTTTTTTTTTTTTTTTTTTTTTTTGCAGGGTGGGGAGCCACCAATTCAGCTCATAACAGTGTCCAGTAAATGTGTTGAATGAATGAATGAATGAATGATTTTAACTAAATCATGTTCCTTTCTTACCAGTATCATGTTTTTCTTCACACTGGTTTTATTAAAATTAACCTTTCCTCTCTAAGTTCTTTTCCTTTAAAAATGAGCCAAACAATTACACCTTAAAAATTCTCTCATTCATTCATCCGGCCTCTTGTGCCTGTGTGCTGGGCATGTCCCCCACGGGAGGTGTGGTACTGAGGGAGACCACACCGCGGCTGCCAGCATACCGGATGGAACACGCATCCTCTGTGCTCTGAAAGTTCTTTCTTAGAGACTCAAAGTCACAAAAACGGGAAACTTCATTCCACAAGTCCATTGTGGCGGAATGGCAAAAATTGTCATGTGGGCTTGTTGAGTTTGTCAGAGCTAATTTTTACCCTGGTATCCTGGGTCATACAGCCCAAGGCATACAAGGGCCCAACTGAGGCCAGCTTAGTGAGCTTGGATGTTGCCATGGCAACAGAGAGATGTGTTTGCTCCCCCAGGGGGCTTGACAGTGCATCTTCAGAAGCCTTTCTGCTTATTTGTGCCAGACCAAGTGAGCACGGCCAGGATGTCCTGGCCCTTCCATTTGCCAGACCCAGAGAGAGCCTGTCCTGTCCTTTGACCTCATGAGAAGGGGTTGGGGGCCCATTTTATAAGTGGGAATCAAATCCAGGTTGCCTGATTTCTACCACCGTTGGAGCCCATCTGGTGTTGCTTCCCTCCCCCGACTTTGTAAACAGTTTTGTTGACGTATAATTCATAACTTGTAGTTCATTCCCTTTAAAGTGATTTTTAGTATGTTCAGAGTTGTGCAGCCATCACCACTATCTAATTCCAGGAAATTTTCTTCACCCCAAAAAGAAACCCCTACTCCAGCTCCTGGCAACCACTAATCCTCCTTTTTTTTTCAATGGACTTCCTTATTCTGGGCATTGCGCATTCATAGAATCACAGTATATGTGGCTTTTTGTGGCTGGTCATGTCGATTCTCTAGTGCGTCTTGTCAGTGCTGTTCAGCACATGTCCATTCACCAAACATTTACTAAGAACTGCTGGGCCCTTGGAAACGAAGATGAGGGAGGTTGTCAAGGGGAAGTCAATACTGGGTGGTGGGTATGGGTTAAGAAGTATGCACACGTGGCAGCCCAGAAAGCCCGTGGGGTCCCTGCTCCATGCTGAGTGTCCATATTACCTGAGGGTACATGAATACCTCATGGTCAACTTAGTTTTTGTAATATTTATTTTTGTGAGGGAGACAGAGCACCAGTGGCGGAGGAGCAGAGAGAGAGGGAGACAGAATCCGAAGCAGGCTCCAGGCTCCAAGCTGTCCGCACAGAGCCCGACGTGGGGCTCGAACCCCTGAACCGTGAAATCATGACCTGAGCCGAAGTCGGACGCTTAACCGACTGAGCCACCCAGGCGCCCCTTATTCTTTTTAAGTTTATTTATTTATTTTGAGAGAGCAAGTGTGAGCTGAGAGGGGCAGAGAGAGGGAGAGAGAGAATCCCAAGCAGGCTCCATGCTGTGAGCATGGAGCTGGACACAGGGCTCGAACTCACAAACCATGAGATCATGACCTGAGCCAAGATCAAGAGTCAGTCACTTAACCAACTGAGCCACCCCCCAGACACCTTCCTGCCTTTTTTTTTTTTTTTTTTTTTTTTTGAAGTTGGAATACCTCATGGTCGTATGTCCTGCAGGATTACGAAGACACCGCCAGGCAAAAGATAATCCTTCTCTCAGGCACCCAAATTTGCCAAGCCCCTTCCTTCTTTCCTCTGCCTGGAAGACTGCAGGTGCCTCCCCTGTCTCCACTGCCCACTTCCCCCCGGGTCACGCCTGCTTATCCTGCACGGCCGGCCCGTGGGCCATGTCCTTGGTGAGACTCCCCGGGTCCAGACCAGCCCAGGCTACTCCATTGGGCGATCTCACAGACCCTCACTTCTCCTTCATGTCATATGGCACAGAGGCAGCTCACTGATAAGGCTGTCACTGTTTAGTGTCCATCCGGCCCCTTAGGACTGTGGATGTGTACATTGTATTCAACCTCGTGCCCTGGGACCAGACGTCACGCCTGACCCCTGATACCTGTGCAGCACATACACATGACATTGATGCTGAGTAAAGAGACTCCAGTATTTCGTACTTCAGGGACACGGAGATCCGTGTATTCCCCTTTTGAACCCTCTGGTCTCATGCTACCATAGTTAGGGTAAAATCCATCCCAAGTGGTTTTTCCCTTAATAAACGCCTGTTTGTCCGCTGCCCGCTTTTCTGTCAGCACATGCCCTACAGGACGTGAGTGTTGATTTCATCAAAATACCAATAGCCCACTTGAGGCACTTGATGGCCGTCTCCCTCATAAAGTAAGTCCTTTTTTGGCCCTTGTTCACCACCTTTGTAATAAAGCCCCAGATGGCTTGGCTGAGAAGGCGGCTTGCCTAGACCTTGCGTTGCCCTTATTTTTTCTAATGACTCTGGCGGACCTGTGATACCCCTGTCCGCTCTTTCAACGAAATGGGAAGACAGCATGGCCGGGACTTGCCTCTCGCCTTGCCGTCAGCCTAGGGAACCCATACTCAGAACGATTCGATGTCCTATGGACAGTGGTTCACCCAGGGGGATGCTAAGCCCCGGAAAATGGAAAGCCAAATGACATTATCTGTGGGTTTTGTTATTTGGTCCGTTCAGTAGTCAGAGGCTCAAATGCAGATGTCCTGGGTCATTTCAGACCCTGATAAAAATAATGCCCCCACGCGGGGCTCTTCCCTGGGGTTAGAGGAAACACAAAACAATAGTGCCAACTCTCCGACCTTGAGCCCTTGAGTCCTGGCACATTTTTAGAGGCTGCCGGTCACAGGCAATGTGAAGAGCTTCTCCTTTTGAGGAACTTGATTTAATTCCGTTAATTATGCCTTGTGACCCCACTCAGGAATTCACGATGCTGTCTGCCTATAGGAGGTGTGTGCAGTCCAACAAGATGGTAAACGTGGAAGTGGAAACCCCCAGGCAGCAGCCTCCCGAAGGGTCTGGGGTCTTTTTGGCAAGAATAATCTATAGACGCAGTTTGAAGTGCCAACGCACATGCATACACACACCAAATGAGGGTTGTTGGGGTGGGCTGCATTCATGGGGTCGCTGTGGGGCATCAGCTGAATGCCTTCTTTTTTTTTTTTTAATTTTTAAAAAAATTCTAATGTTTATTTTTGAAGGAGAGAGAGAGACAGTGCGAGCAGGGGAGGGGCAGAGAGAGAGGGAGGCACGGAATCCCAAGCAGGCTCCAGGTTCCGAGCTGGTCAGCACAGAGCCCAACGTGGGGCTCGAACTCATGAACCAGGAGATCATGACCTGAGCCGAAGTGGGATGCTTCACTGACTGAGCCACCCAGGCGCCCCCAGCTGAATGCCTTCTTAGCAAGGGGGCTGCCCCCATGGTGTAGGTACCTGTTCTGCCTGTAGATGGTTTTTTGTGTTTTGGTTTTTTTTTTTTTTTTTTGCCTCCTCTGTCCCCTCAGCCCCTCAACTTGACGAGATGTTAGGGGGATTGGGATTCTCACACCAGAGATCTGTTGAGTCGGCGATCCTGGTGTGTCACAAAATGTTTTCTTCACTTTGTGACTCAGAAGGTTCATTTCTTCCCTGGAAAATCACTTACCATGAGGCAGAGACTGCCTGCTCGACGGGTTTCTTCTGTACACGCCAGCGATACTGCGGGTCTCTAGTAGAAACTTGCAGAAGAACCAAAATCACAGGTCTCTAGATCCTATAGAGGTGGCTGGACTCCTTCCAGAATCTGGAATTGATTTTGAAATTCGAGAATGCAAATCTCAGTTCGTGCGGTGCTCAAACGCATATTAAAGACATCGGGAGGAATCAAGTGAACATTGTAAAGGGATCTTTAAGTTCTAGACATGAAAAGATCTGGAGAGGCCACCAAGGTCTGTACCTCTAGCATGATTTCTCTTTCTTGTGGTCTTTCAGGGGGTCCGGCAAGCAAACCAGTCACCGCGGCAGGTGGGAAAAGCGCTTTCTGGAAAACGTAACTGGCCACATACGAATGAATCGTAACACGTGTCTCCCGTTTTGCTCTTTCTGCCTAGATTCGTTTGTGGGTGGAGTCATTGGCCTCATTTTTGCGTACATTTGCTACAGACAGCACTACCCCCCTCTGGCCAACACAGCTTGTCACAAACCGTACGTCAGCCTCCGAGTCCCGACGTCGCTGAAGAAGGATGAGCGGCCCACAGGGGACAGCGCGCCCAGCATGCCTCTGGAGGGCATCACCGAAGGCCCCGTATGACTGCGGTCTCGGGAGGATGGACGCTGAGCCCAGGGCACACTCTTCCACCCCGGCATCACAACACAGTAGGAGAGGTTTTCTGTAGTGTGTTTTTCATCAACTGTTCCTCAAAGTTATCCCTCTGCTTCCATCTGGCCGATGGCATTCCTGCTACTTTCGATGTCTCCTTTCAACTTTCTTGAGTTTGCAAAGGAAGGACGCAGGGACAGTCTCTGAGAGACGTGGGGAAGGAGGCTGCCAGGGGAGGGTGGGTGCAACTCGGTCCATTCCTTTGTCCTCAGTGTTTGCTGTAATAGCCACCGCCCTATGTTTTCATGGTCGTGAAACGTAATAAAGCCTCCAAGCTGGAAGACGTGGTGTCAGCTGTCCAGGGCAGCAAAAGTCATTCAAAGACGTGGTGTGTTTCACAACTGAGGCCAGCGTGGGCAGCTGGTCCAAAGCCAGCTCTGGCTGTGGGTCATTCCAGGTGCTGAACTTGGAAACTTTCTGAAAGGTCAGCCTATCATAGCAGACGTCTCTGAAATGGAGCTGAAGCTTAGGGCTCCTGTCTTAGTCTTTCCAGGGTTCTTCTTCTTCTTTTATTTTTTTTTTTAAGTTTATTTATGTATTTTTGAGAGAGAGAGAGAGAGAGAGCAAGCAAGCAAGGAGCAGAGAGAGGTCGAGAGAGAGAATCCCAAGCAGGCTCCACGCCCTCAGTGCAGAGCCTGGTGCGGGGCTCGAACTCACAAATCGTGAGATCATGACCTGAGCCGGAGTTGGATGCTTAAAGGACTGAGCCACCCGGGCGCCCCTCCAGGGTTCTTAAATCATTGAATTTAGAAGGAAATGAGGTGAATGGCTTCACACAAGTGACTTCACCCCGTACAGTGAAAACAGAGATGCCTGAGCGCCAGTATGGAGAGGGGGTCGCTGCAGTTGTCTGAGGGCTGGCGAGCACCAGATCCTTTCCAGGGGATGGCCGGGTGACCTCTGGCAGTAAGAAGCAGCTTCAGGGTAGGACCTTTCCCCTTGAGGACCCGAGTGTGGCAGGACTCTGCCAGAAGGTCTTCTTTAAACAGCGGCGTGCTCCCCCACTCCTGTCTGGCAGGTGGCATTTCCACATGACAGGGCTCCGGTAGAAAGCACCGGAACAGAGTCAAGAATACCCTGTTTTAGCTCAGCCAGCCGAGGACCTTGGCCATCCGAGGGCAGACCGTGCTGCTCCTTGGCCAGTTTGTTCTTTTCAAAGCAGTGAGCCTTCCCTCCGTTCGGTTCTGCTCAGACGCACCCCGCGGTTTTCCCGGTTCCTGGGCCTGCTGCGAAGGGGTGCATCTTTGATGACTAAAGACTGACACTTTGCAGCAGTTGCAGTGACAGACTGCCTCTGCCAAGACTCGAGTGGCTGTACAAATTATCACCCGAGCAGCTCTGGGCTGAGTGTGCCAGTTAGAACCATCAGGATGCTTTCGATTAGCTGTCTATACCGTGAGCTCAGCCCCCGGGTGCACATACCGCCTTGTGAAGACCTTTTACAAATGAGCCCCTGTGCAGCCCTCTCCAGCTGCGGTCCTTCCAAATTGGGGTCAGCACAGAGCCGTGGGGTGACCCTCCCGTCGTGAGGTGGGGTGGGGGGAGGGAAGGCTTGAGTTGCCTTTCATCCACAGCCAGACTCTTGCTTTCTAAAAACCACAGCAGCTACACTCACAAGCAACTCAGAAAACACATGCGATATACTTTAGCAGCTAAACCATAGCAATCTATATGACATGATTTAAAATCCGGGGCTAAAATTCATATAAAATTAGGAAATCAAATAATCTGATTCAACTAAGTGTTTACAATTTTCAAAAATATAGTCACGAATAACAATGCAAGAGTAGGATCCTTTGATGCTATTAAAAAAAAAGTTACGGGGGCGCCTGGGTGGCGCAGTCGGTTAAGCGTCCGACTTCAGCCAGGTCACGATCTCGCGGTCCGGGAGTTCGAGCCCCGCGTCAGGCTCTGGGCTGATGGCTCAGAGCCTGGAGCCTGTTTCCGATTCTGTGTCTCCCTCTCTCTCTGCCCCTCCCCCGTTCATGCTCTGTCTCTCTCTGTCCCAAAAATAAATAAATGTTGAAAAAAAAATTAAAAAAAAAAAAGTTACGGTTCATGTACTTCTTTTTTTTTTTTTTTAACGTTTTATTTATTTTTGAGACAGAGCATGAACAGGGGAGGGGCAGAGAGAGAGGGAGACACAGAATCGGAAGCAGGCTCCAGGCTCTGAGCCGTCAGCCCAGAGCCCGACGTGGGGCTTGAACTCACGGACCGCGAGATCCTGACCTGAGCTGAAGTCGGACGCTTAACCGACTGAGCCACCCAGGTGCCCCTCATATACTTCTTTGATTCTGTAGTCAGAATCAGAACCAGAGCTCTGCTTAGCAGGCGGGACAAAGACAGTTACACTTTATTACTGATGACTTCAAATGCTGGGCCATGAAATGGAAATTTAATGTAAATAACTTACATTTACAGATAAATGGAAGGATTCTGAAAAGTGACAAAGAACAGAGCACTGTTAATGCTGGTAATTGAAGGGAAAGTCCTACCCCAGGCCACGTAAAAGCTTTCATGAAATTATAAAGTTACAAAGGACGTGATGATGTGAAGCTGTGGCGGGATTCTTAGAAGCCATAACGAACCGCGTACATTCACAAAAGGCGGGTGTTTTTGTGGATCCACACGTTTTAATTTCATGCTCTATTAACATGAAGGAAAAATAACACCACGAGGCACTAACGAAGTGGCCGTGAACGAAGGCACTTCTGCGTGCCCCTGACCCCTTCTGGATGTGAGGGGTTACTAATGCAGGCGCTCTGGCAAAGCAGGTTGCACACAGTGCAAGCAGTCAGGACCTATCCTGGCGGCCGTGGTCTGTGAGACCTTCCTTCCTTCCCTAGTGAACCTGCTCAAAGTCCAATTAGAGATCAGCAGGCACAAGGTCAGACACCTGGAGGCAACAGGGGAGGGAATGGAGTGAGCAGGGCAGGAGGGAGGCAGGGGAGGAAGCCTAGCCCAGCTGAAGAGCACCCACCCCAGGTAGAAGGTGGCAGGGTCTCTTTAGTTCCAGATTGCTGCCAGGTAGGAAGGCGAGCCCAGTGCCGGATCTTCTGATTTTTCAAGAGAAGTTCGGAATCTGCCTTCTTATCTAAAAATGCTTTATTTTATATCACATAGCTATGTCTGCTGAGATCCTTTAAGATGCAAATAATAAAATACCCAGTTGAAAGCAAGTTGACCAAAGAGGGTTTATTAATATTATAGATAATAAGAAATTGGGAGGTAGGTGGTCTCAAAGGCCTCCAGCCCTTTCCATCCTCCTGCTCCACCATCTTCAGGATGTCGGCGATACCCCCCTCATGATCACAAGGTGGCTGCTGTATCCCCAGGAATCACATCTTCATTGAATCATGCTGGAATGCAGGAGTAAAGGAATCCAATCCTGTGACGAGGTAAATGCACTCCGGGAGTCTCTCTTTATAAGGAAGTAAGTGTTTCCCAGTACCCCTGGAGAATTCTCTTTGCCCACCTTGGCTAGAACTATGTCACATGGCAATCCCTGGAAGTAAGGGGGGCTTGGGAGGGAGAGTAAGCAGGATTTTCAGCCGCTGGGTGCTGGGAAACACACTTTTTTTTTTCCACTAGGGTTGCTTTCTGGTACTTATGACCAAAACTGCTTCTGAAGAACTTTTCATCACCTCACTACTCTCCAGAATTGGAGGGACAATTTACAAGGACTTTACAGACATTGTACGGATGGCACCAGGCTTCAAATTCCACTCCCTACTTTCAAAACTGCATTCTTCAAAGGTGAGCCCGTCCATCATGCAAACCCCAGCCGGAAATTTCAGAGACTTCCTGGCCGGTAGTAGTCTCAACTGGAATGTTCCCCCAAGTCTCTAGTGACCGGCCAGTGGTTCCAAACTCCGGTGAACACATCGAACAAAGTACCCAGCACAGCAGCTAAGACAAGGAAGGACTGATGGGGTGCTTTGATCTTGCTCTCAGTCCCCAGTTTAAAACAAAACAAAAGCCCCCAGCTTCCTCAGTTTTAAAAAGTGAATTGCTAATTTCAGTGTAAAATTTACCATGGATTTTTAAAGATAATGGTGCTTCTCTGGGGAGTCTCCTTTCCCTTGAATGTGTGTATTTTTGCCTTCAGAACTTTGATGGGCAGGGGCTAGCTCTTCCCAGCATGCCTCCTGCTTGGGGACATGGTGACCCTGCTTTTGTCAAGCAGAACTATTAACATACTTGAAAATGACCTTGCCGCCTGTGACTATAACCATCCTAGTGCAAAGGAATCCATCTTAATTAGGGTTAAAAGTCAGTGTGGTTTGCACCAGTGCTGCTATCTGGGGAGTAGAGATTTAGTACTGGGATTTCAGGGGAAATTCTTTTGTGAGGGGAGAAAAAGAGGAGAGATGAGCTTATACTAGTGTTTCCCAAGGAGACTTTCCCAGAACTTGTCTGGCTTTGCAAAAATACAATATGATACGATAATGCAATAGAGTACAGTATAATACAGTGCCGTGCAATACAGGACAAGACCGTATAGCACAGCACAATGTAATATACGGTATATAGTGTAGTACCATGTACTATGTATTATACTATACATACTGGATATGTATAGTTTAGTATAATACAGTGTAATGCAGTACAGTATGATACAATGTAGTAAAGTACGATACAATATGATATAGTTAGGTATAGTACAATGTAATATACCGTGTGCAGTATAGTGTAATGCAATGTAGTATGATATAGTACGGTATGATACAATATGGTAAAGTATAATGTAATACAGTATAATACAGTATACTATAGTCCAGTACAATGCAGGTGGTTAGCATATTCTAAACTCCCCTCTTAGAGATCCAAAATGCACAATAACATACTAAAGGCTCTGAGAAGTCCTGCATTAAAGGAACGGACCCATTTTCATTCTCGGAGACATTTTTTATTTCCAGTTCTTCCTGCCATGCTACCATGACTGTCTGCCAATGGATTTCTGCCGATAATCAGGAATACTAGTGCTCCCCGGGACAATGCGGGTGACACCTTCAGACGATGAATGCTGTGTGGTGGGTGAGCCCCGGCGATGGCCCTGCTACTCTGGTGCAGCATCTTCTCTCGATCTGCCCTAGAATGTTCCCCAGGCTGATAACAGACCACCGTCTCGGGTGGTCTTGGGTGCCTTGCACGCTGTGATGCTGGACACCTGCTTTTGTCCACATACTTGTGCTTAGTCATCAACAGACGCTCACTCCTCAGGGTGCTGCAGGGAGAGTGGGAGACACGCAGAATGGGGCCAGGCAGCCCTTGAGCAAATGGGTTCCTCCCCATGAGCCTCGTTGTCTGCATCTGCAAAGTGAGGACAACCGCGACCTTGTAGGGCCTTGTAGGACTGCTTGGTAATCAAGAAGGTAAGATGTGGGGCCATGACAGTTGTAGTTACTGCAGAAATCCTGGGGTGTCTGAGCAAGCGCTCAGGGATTGCAGAACTCCCTGAAGACTATAGGATCATTCTAATGCAAATAAAGAGAGTTTCTCCCGGAACACTGTGATGATAATCTACTATTAAAGCCCCGACTTATGATCCCTCCACTAATTGCTGCCACCAGAAGGCAGTGATATAGTTTATCCTCTTAGGGGAGCCCAGATCCTCACTCTAAGAAGTTAGAGTTAATATTACAGTAAATTTCACTGTTGACTTTTATAAGAATTAATATCTCAGAGAGGTGCTCGCAATAAGCCAGATGTTGCTGCAGTGGGAGAGGGGGGCCTGACTGTGGCCAAGGCAGCACCGGGTGGTAGGGGGTGAGAGGCTTGTGGGGCCCCCCCGAGAAGGGAGAGGAATCAGAAGGGGCCAGGAGGACCTCCTACTACCCAAGGAAGAGGAAGCAGCGGAACTGGCAAAGCTGGTGGAATTATTGGGGGAAAAAAAGTGTGGAATCGGAAAAAGCCATGAAAAGGCTCAGAGACTCAGGAGCTTCTTAAGGCTTGTGGAATGTGAACCAGAATCTAGTGCGCATGGAGACAAATGGTGCTTGTACCTGTGTGTCAGGTACCAGGTGCAAAGGGTGACCTGGAGCTATAGAGGGTGATGTGTCCTCAGAGAGGGCAGCGCTGGCCTCAGTGAAAGGGGAGTTTTGTGAGATGGCCAGCCCAGGCTTATTTTAAAATAAGAGTCAGACCCCCTTACAGTGCATTTGGGCACCCCCGCCACACACACACACACACACACACACACACACACACACACACACTCACACTGGAGATTGTCTGCAGGTGTGACATTTTCGTATGCCTCACCTGGGCCTGCCACTGCCTGAGGCAGACTTTACAGAACATTCTGATCTTTGGTTGGTCACCCTGGCCTGCCTTGTGACCCTGCATCTGCCCCCTGGACCCAAGCAGGACACTTGAACTTCTGGCTCATGGCCGACAGCTCAGAGGGGAAACTGGAACCAAAGCAAGGCGTGCCTTATGAGGCCGACTTGATGAACAGGTGCCGTCTCAACACTGTATTGAGTTCCACGAACATGGCAGGTAAGAGTCAGCTCTGGGCTGTGCTTGGCTTCAGATCTAGCTTGAGCACCTCCTTGAACAGGTCACAGACCCCTTTGAAGACTCCGTGTCCTCCTGTGTAAGACGGGGTTTTGTGAGGAAAGCGTGTACAGAGAGTGCTTACTGAGCCCAGGGCTTGGTACATAGTAGGTACTCAGTAATGTCAGCTGCTTTTGTTGATGTCATCCGGCATTGTGTTGTGGAGGACAGGATATTCCACGGGACTGGATTTTCCCGAAAAATTGCATCAGAAGCCTTTCTCACATGTTGACCATTTTCACGCCCCTGGGTGGCTCAGTAGCTTGAGCGTCTGACTCTTGACTTCATCTCAGGTCAAGATCTCATGGTTTGTGGGATTGAGCCCCGAGTTGGGGTCTGCATTGACCATGCAGAGCCTGCTTGGGATTCTCCCTCTCGCGCTGTCTGCCCCTCCCTCACTTGTGTGCATTTGCTTTCTCTCTCTCTCTCTCTCAAAACAAACTTTAATAAAAAGCTTTGAGGGGCGCCTGGGTGGCGCAGTCGGTTAAGCGTCCGACTTCAGCCAGGTCACGATCTCGCGGTCCGTGAGTTCGAGCCCTGCGTCAGGCTCTGGGCTGATGGCTCAGAGCCTGGAGCCTGTTTCCAATTCTGTGTCTCCCTCTCTCTCTGCCCCTCCCCCGTTCATGCTCTGTCTCTCTCTGTCCCAAAAAAAATAAATAAAAACGTTGAAAAAAAAATTTAAAAAAAAGCTTTGATGAGGCGCCTGGGTGGCTCAGTCGGTGAAGCGTCCGACTTCGGCTCAGGTCATGATCTTGAGGTTTGTGAGTTCAAGCCCCGCGTCGGGCTGTGTGCTGACAGCTCAGAGCCTGGAGCCTGTTTCAGATTCTGTGTCTCCCTCTCTCTGCCCCTCCCCCACTTACACTCTCTCTCTCTCTCTCTCTCTCAAAAATAATAAACATTAAAAAAAAAAAGAATACCAAAGACACTTAACATCAGCGATCTTTGAGGAGGGAAAGCAGGTAGATGGGAACAGAAGCGAGAGGAGACTCTTCAAGGAAAGCCACTCTATTTGTTTTAAATCTTGAACCACACATAGGATAACCTATGCAAAAATATGTACTTTTTTTTAACCTAAACTACATGTACACATATCTGTATACACTTGCACATGAAGGGAAGATCTCTGGGAAGATACACAACAAAAGGACGACAGGAGTTCCTCCAGCAAGGGAAGAAGACGTGTGGCTGGGCGACAGGGACACGGGACAGTTACTGTCACTGCTTTAAAAATTAAACACACAGGGGCACCTGGGTGGCTCAGTCGGTTGGGCATCTGACTTCAGCTCAGGTCATGATCTCACGGTCTGTGAGTTCGAGACCCACATCGGGCTCTGTGCTGACAGCTCAGGGCCTGGAGCCTGCTTTGGATTCTGTGTCTCCCTCTCTCTCTGCCCCTCCCCCACTCATGCCTCTTTCTCTCTCTCTCTCTCAAAGGTAAATGAACATTAAAAAATAATTAAAAAAAAAGAGCTTTGATAGATGAGTTCTATACCCCAAACTCTCCTTGCCCAGAAATTGCTTCCTAGAATATTACCTTCGTTTGAAGAACCCAGTGCCATGATTTTAAAGACTGTATAATGGATAATGGGGTCAGTCGTACAATTTCTATTTTATAGATGAACAAACTAGGGATCAGAGAAGGCAAGCCATCCGCCCAGGGTCACACAGCTTGCAAAAGGAAGACACTGGCGTCCAGGCCTGTGTGGCGGCTTCCTGCGGCTCTGTGGGAGCAAGTGCAGGGTTGTATCTCTGGTGGGGGTTTGTTGTCTCCCCCCTCAGTGTCAGGAGGAAGGGCCAGGCCCCTGGGGCCCAGACCCCTCAGATTCCGGGAGGAGCAGAGAAAGCAGAGATGGTCTGGAGGCCCCGGGAGGCCCCAAGGGCTGGGCTGGCAAGTGCATTCTTTCCCCGGAAGCCTCCAAGTTTGCCAAATGTACTTCCAGAGAGGGCTAGCTGTGGGCGGATGACCAGAGGGAGGGGAGGAAGCAGGTTCCGGGTCTTACCAGCCCAAAGAGCTGAGCCGGGATTCCTCAGCATAGAAGTCGGGGGCCTTGTCCAGCCTAAACTCTGCACTCAGGAAAGGCCGTCCAGCCGGCGACAGCCGCACACCCCTGTGTCCAGCGCTGCCCCGTCCCCTGCCGCCGCGTTCCCCCAGTCACAGGTGCAACAGCTTTGTGGGAGAGGCACTGTCCCCACTCTCCGGGGGCTGGTGAGGAACGGGAGGCATAGAGAGGTTCGGACACTCGGATGTGTCACACAGCAGTGAGGACGGGAGCCCAGCAGCCTGCCCCAGAGCCTGCACGTTTCATCCCTACACCCACTGTGGCCTGCGGCAGATCTGCCTGTCCTTGTCCCCGGCTGGCCGGTGAATTCGCAAGCCTTTCCCGGGTCCTCGTCAGCTGCTGCCATGCACCCAAGGGAGCACAGAAAGCTGAAGCTGTCTTCTGTCTGAGTGGTGAGCTTTCAAATGACTGCTGAGCTCCACCTTCCTGCGCTATCTCCCCCTCTCCTGCTTCCTCCCACGGTGGCTGGTCTGGGACTTCGCTCTCATGGTCGTGGAGGTTCGGGAGCGAGCGGGATAAGCACAGCTGCCCAGCTGCGGTGCGTCCCGGGAGCAGCCTTAGTACAGGCCATCCACAGCCTCTGCTTGACTCCTCTGTGTCCCCTGCTCTGGAAGGCACCTGGCACAGGGGACAGGCTCAGGTAGTGTTAACTGAGTGGATGAAACCGAATAGAAACAGCGGACAGCTCCCTTCCTTCATCGCCTCTCCTTCTTCACGTTTTGCAGTCCATTAGAGCCTCGTCAGTAGATTTGTGTTCCAGAAGCAGAAGGACGTGTTCTTTCTAGGACAGTGATATGCAGGGGAAAGGGAAGTTGGGAAATCACTAGGGATGGAGATTTGGGGAGAAGGGGGGGGCGCTGGGGGGAGGAAAAACAGCTGGGATGGGGGAGTCAGGAGAGAGCGTTCCAGGCTACGGCTGATTGGCCCTGGCCCAAGGGCTCCCAGCCCACCAAGCGCTACCTCTCTCCCCCCTTGGAGCACAGCTGGGCATCGGGGGACTCCCCAGTTGGTGGCCCAGGGCTCAAGACCCTGCTGGAAGCAAAAACGGTATCTAGGCATCCACCCCAGTCATCCCCCCAGGGAAGAGGCTGAAATCCTGTCCTGGGGGACTGAGGGGCCCCTCGTTCTGGGCTCCACTCCACCATTTCCAGCCTCAGCTTACAGCCTTGCATCCGGATTTCCTGGGTCCTAACCATACGCTCGGGCTGGGGTGCTGTGCTGCAGCCTCACACTCAGGGCTCCTCTCTGATGGTCCCTTGGGGCAGAGGCGCATGTCCCGAAGGACCAGTGACCCCCACGGGCAGCCTGTGTGTTCTCAGCAGGTAGGCTGAGCACCTGGTGTGGGGAAATGGTTCGGCGCATCCGGACCGGAGAGGCACTGGGGGTTCGAGGCCTCCCAGCCCCCTGGCTTCAGGTGAAGACAGAGCCCGAGACTGATCTCAGGTTCAGCCGTAGGTTGTGGCATGACAGGGGTGTACAGGGACAGGGGCCACTGTTCCCTTTCTCCGGGTCCTCAGGTTACCTGGGCCCAGGGTTGTGGGTGAGTGTGGATGGTTTCTTTTTCCTCTGATTGCCGATTGCTAGGGGTTACCCCAGAGCTCCCAAAGTACACGGTGCAGTGGACACGCACCTGGGAGCAGTCCTCGGGCGCCCCCCCCCCCGGCCAAACCCCTGCTTCTGTTTCCTTTCTCCCTCATGGACAGAATGGAGAAGACAATAGTGTGTGGAGCTCTTCTTGGGGTGTCTTCCACCCAGGGAGGGAAGGGTCTCAGAAATGGTGATGTCTGGGGCGCCGCCTGGGTGGCTCAGTCGGTTAAGCATCCGACTTCGGCTCAGGTCATGGTCTCGCGGTTCGTGAGTTCGAGCCCCGCGTCGGGCTCTGTGCTGACAGCTCAGAGCCTGGAGCCTGCTTGGGATGCTGTGCCTCCCTCTCTCTCTTTCCCTCCCCTGCTCGTGCTCTGTCTCTCTCCCTCTCTCCTTCAAAAATAAATAAACATTTAGAAAAAGAAAAAGAAATGATGTTTGGTTTGGGGTTTATATTTCGCAGGCAGTGCTGTGTACTTATACTGTGTGACCACTATCGGCTCGTCTGCCTAAGCCAGACTCCCAGACATCGCCCCTCCCGGTCTGTCTCCTCGGGTTCCCTTCATCAGATCCGTCGGCCGCTCCCCTTGGACCCACCTGCAAAATACACCCCACATCCACTCCTCCCCCCTGTGCTATTGTCACCTTACCGCAAGCTGCCACCTTCTCTCTCCTAAACCACTGTGACATCCCTAGTCACGTTTCCCCTCTGTCCCCAGCCCATGTTCCGTTCAGGAGCCAAGTGCGCACCTGTGTGTGTGTGGGTGCGTGTGTGAGTGGGTTGGCACGGGCAGTCCTTTTTATTAAGGCATTATTTACGTAGCATAAACTTCACCCATTCCACATGTCAAGGGGTTGTGAATTTTGACCCCTGTAAACCGTTACATAACCACCACAATCAAGACATAAAAGCTTCCGCATTCTAGAAGTTTCTTCCTGTGCCTCTGTGCCCCATGCCCTCCTCCTGTCCCTCGTGCCAGGCGACCGCAGATCTTCTTTCCGTTCAGCATCTGGGCAATGAGGATAAGCAGCCGATAGCAATGATATTCCTTCTTTAAGTGGCTGAGCCTTGAAGCAGGGCTGCAGTAAGATAGTCTATTAAGTGAAATTATTTTTTCTAAGCTGCCTCAGTGGCATAGCGACTGCTTTCATACAAAGTTAGTTCACCTAATTTGCAGTTCAGCACTGGGGTGTTCTAACTCTCGCTGTTTCCTTTTTCGCGGTTTCTTTTCTGTCTCTGTGTCCTTCCGAAGTGTCTTTTTTGGGGTCTCTGTGCATCGCTGTGTGTCTGTGACGTCTACGCTCTGTCTGCTATCTCTCCCCTTCTGCCAGCGTGTCTCTGTCTCCTGACGTGTCTCTCTTTAGTCACGATACCCGCCCGCAGGTGCTGAGCTGGGCAGGTTGCAGAGAACTTCACCAGCCTCCCCACACTGAAAGCTGTACTGTGGTGTGCAACAAGAGAGCGCTGAGGGGAAGAAAAATCCCTTAAAGTGTGCGCACGCACTCATTATCCCGGGGCTGGAGAGAGGCGCCTCTCAAACTTTGCCGTTTCAGTAAGAAAGGCCTTTGAAATCTGTACAATGACCTTCACACTTGTGTCTTTTTTTTTATGGCAGCTAGAAGATGGCTAAATAGTGCTGGATGCTCGTTGGCTGGTCCACGAAGGGCAGGGTGATTTATTGAGATTAGTGTGGCTTCTGTCTTTGCTGCCGAAGAACTAGAAAGAATGAGCGGCCTGGCTGCCCCGTTCTCTGGGTTCCTCTCTCTTCCAGGCCTGCTGGGCGAACCTGCTTTTCTTGAGAGCCTGAAGTCACTGTGGGGATGGTGCCGCATAGTCTGGGGGTGCAGAGAGGCAGGAAGGGCGTTCTGGAGGGGCCCAAGGAGCACAAATCTGCATGCCAAGCTCTGACTTAGGTACTGAGGAGACATCAGCGCACAAAACAAACATTCCTGCGCTCATGGTGCTCATACTGGGGAGGCAGCTGTGAACCATGATGGTCTCAAGGAGGGGAAAAGGACCTTCTGGGTGATGTGGGAGGGAAGCGGAGGTTTAGTTGGGTGGTCTGCCCTGCAGAGGAGGGACCCCCCATGGCTTGGAGCCCTTCACTTCAAGAAAGATTGAGGGGTACAAGAGTGGCAAGAATCAGCAGAATTTCTGCTTCTGAATAACAACGTGGGTTTGGGCTGTAAGTGGGTTGGCAGCTACGGGGGCAACCATGAGGCCCCCCCCTCGAATGTTCTCCACATAAGACCCCAGAGCTCTTCCACAGTGCTGGGTAGGGACAGGCCCCCAGTTCACTGAGCCAGGCCAGCAGGATTGGGGTGGGCACTCAGAGTCACAATTAATTTGATTTAAAGAAAATAAAGTAACTTGACATGCCTTGCCCACTTAAGTTTGTAATTTCCAAGTCTTAGCCAGACTATGATGGAAGGTGTGTGCTCAGTGGCATTGGGCAGGTCGGTAATTGTTTTGCTCCTCAGAGTACTATCCCTTACTCCTCATCTGTGTGTTAGTCCTGGAAAAGTATAGCTGAGTAGGTGGGTAAGAGTGACAGCTCTAGAATGATTGAGATCTTAGCTCAAACACAGACTGAGACCCACAGATTTACATCCCAGGTCTCCCATACGGCCCTGGGCAAGTTCCCTGGATTCTCCTTCTCTCAGTTTGTTCATCTGAAAATGGCAGGCATAGTCAAAGTGGCCAAAATGAACAAATCAGGAGACTATAGATGCTGGAGAGGATGTGGAGAAACGGGAACCCTCTTGCACTGTTGGTGGGAATGCAAATTGGTGCAGCCACTCTGGAAAACAGTGTGGAGGTTCCTCAGAAAATTAAAAATAGACCTACCCTATGACCCAGCAATAGCACTGCTAGGAATTTACCCAAGGGATACAGGAGTACTGATGGATAGGGGCACTTGTACCCCAATGTTTATAGCAGCACTCTCAACAATAGCCAAATGATGGAAAGAGCCTAAATGTCCATCAACTGATGAATGGATAAAGAAATTGTGGTTTATATACACAATGGAGTACTACATGGCAATGAGAAAGAACGAAATATGGCCCTTTGTAGCAATGTGGATGGAACTGTAGAGTGTGATGCTAAGTGAAATAAGCCATACAGAGAAAGACAGATACCATATGTTTTCACTCTTATGTGGATCCTGAGAAACTTAACAGAAACCCATGGGGGAGGGGAAGGAAAAAAAGAGGTTAGAGTGGGAGAGAGCCAAAGCATAAGAGTCTCTTAAAAACTGAGAACAAACTGGGTTGATGGGGGTGGGAGGGAGGGGAGGGTGGGTGATGGGTATTGAGGAGGGCACCTTTTGGGATGAGCACTGGGTGTTGTATGGAAACCAATTTGACAATAAATTTCATATATTGAAAAAAAAGATTAATCACAGTTTAGTAAAGGTAATGGGTTGCATAAAAAAAAAAAAAAAAGTAAATGGCAGGCATGACCATGACCATATTCACCAGAGAGGGTTACTCTGAGAATTAAGTAAACAATGCGTGTAAAGTATGTAGAAAACGTGCTTGGCCGCTGACAAGTACCCGAGACATACTGGCTCTTATTTTTTCTATTTCTTACTGACTAATCTTGGAGAAAGGAACTACTAGCTTCAACCATGAAGCTTTGAACTAGATGATTTCTGAAGTTCTGTCCTCTGAATCCCAGGACATAGGGCTTAGTCTCTTTTCCACCTTTAATTAACAGTGGGTAAAAGCCACAATTGCAAACTGGACTAATGATGCAGTGGCTTAACTCTTAAAGAGAACGATCTGGGGTTCACAGAAGACCCACTGACAATCCAAGCCATGTCAGGGAGCAGATAGGGCAGGGCTGGGTTGTGTGCACAGTTCACGAACACATCTTTCCTCCTTTGGAACACCGAGCTGTCCAACAGGTAATGAAAATCATCCCAAAGACTGAGTGATGAAGAAAGGAAAAAGATGAATAAAAGAAAAGAGAGACATTGAAGCAAAGAAGTTGGTTCATTATTGCACAGAAGAAAATTTGCTAAAGGGTGGCTGGTGTCTTAACAAAGTCTTTCACTTCCATAAACTCTGGGTCTCTGTTGGCATGGGCATATTCGAGGGCCCTTTGGCTACCTTACATTTTGGTTCCCTGGGAGGGATAAGGAACAATGACTTCAAATAGGCCTAGAATGTGAGACAGAGCTATACAAAATAGTGAGGGCAGGGTGGTAGCTACCCTGAATCTGCAAATGATTTTGACTGATGGGAACCTGCAGAGCAGACTTTCAACCTCTACAATCCCTCTGAGATGGATTCCTCAAGCATTAGTAGGTAGTGGATCCAAGATGGAGGTGTGAGCCTTGACAAGGCTCGACTTCACCCCTGCCCTGTTTAACTCTCAAAGGGATTATCAAGCTTGTAGGGGAGGGGAAATATCTTTCCCTTCTGCCCTTCTAGGTTCTCAGCTGGAGTCTATAACAAAATACAGACTAAGAAGGGAATAACACGTTTCTTAACATGTGTATTACACGCATCGCACTTGGGAGTATCCAGAGATGAGTAGCTCAAAGAGATGACTTTGAGTTCAGGCATCTGTAGCACCTTCGACAAACAGTAAATTTGTAGAGAAATGACAGGTCAAAGGAAAGCAATTTTAGGTTTCCAAGGGAAGCAAACTGTGGGAAGGTCAATAAATTGAAAACTAATGTTAGATAAAGCCTAGCTAATAAAGTTTTTAAGGTAGATTCCTCTGGTTGGTACTGTCTCCACATGGATAAGGGTCTAAAGTTTTCTCCCTTCCTGACAGAGAAAGGGGGATAGACACTTGGTAAATGTATGTCCTGCTTTTAGGCAAATGAGGGAGGGCAGAGATGTTTTTTTGGTTGTTGTTTTGTTTTGGTTTTGTACCTGCTTTGTTAAAAAGAAAGCTATAGGCCCAAGGTGTTGTCACTCGCCCCCAGGACAGCAAACCAAGACTTAATTGCAGTTTCAACCTCTCCAGTAGAATTTTAAGCCAATCAATCTGGAATTTTCTGGTCGGCACCAATGAGGTAATCTGTCATATGGGTTCTGTCCACCTCCCCGTGGAAGGTGAGGTGATCCACTTAAGACCCCCTGCCCTTACCCCTAAGGGAAGGTGACCTTGCCTGAAGCAATCCTTTCATGTCTTTTGCTATTAACTCCTTCCCCTATTCTTCTTCCTATAAAAACCTTCCATTTTGTACAACTCCTCAGAGCTCCCCTTACTTGCTAGATGGGATGCTGCCCGATTCATGAATCGATGAATGAAACCAATTAGGTCTTCACATTTACTTGGTTAGATTTTGTTTCTTAATAGTCTTCAGCCCAAAATAGTTTTTATGCCAAAGTACCATATTTTAGGGTGACATTTTGATTTCCTTCAGGCTCATGTGAGACAATGAGTGAAAGCATAGGAATATGATCAGAGAAGACTGGATGTTCTTGTGTGTGTGTGTGTGTGTGTGTTTAGAGAAAGAGAGAGAGCACACATACATGAGCAGAGGAGAAGGGCAGAGGGAAAGAGAGAGAGAGAAAGAGAATCCCAAGCAAGCTCCACACGGTACTCGGATCCTGACTCGGGGCCTGATCCCATGACCCTGGGATCATGACCTGAGCCAAAATCAAGAGTCGGACATTCAACTGACTGAGCCACCCAGGCGACCTCCCCCCACTGCCTTGTTTTTCATGTTCTTTCTTACTCACTCGTGTCGTGATATCTTTGGTCCAGCATTTGCAGAATGAGTGGCTAGATTAGGAGTGGAGTGGGTAGTCAGCAAGAAGAGTATGGAAGTTAAGATGACACCCTTGGTGGTGCCAGCTAGGCTTATGCCATGGCCAAGACTGGTCTCTGATTTGCTGCCTGGGAGTCACAGGACCTCTTTGCTGTATGAACATCACTGAATTCTTCTATCAGTTGAAACAGCCATATGGTGGGGACTTGCCTCAAGGGAACTTCTGCTCAGAGAGGGAATTACTATGAGTCAGTAGGAATGACTAACCGATTCTAGAGAGAAGACATTGCCTCTTGGCCTCTTAAATGAATCCACCAGCCAGAAGTCTCTTGTCTGCTCTCTGTGACTTTCAGAACAATCTCTCTCAGTTCTCTAGTATTAAGGGCAATCGGACACTCGGGAGAGGCATCAACATAACCAACAAACTTAGAAATGATGATTCTTGGCACTTCTAAAAAGATAACAGAAGCGTCTACAACGTTTGTAAGTTCACATTAGAAAATTACTTCATTAAATAGTAAGCTGTAACAGTGGTTTCACTAGTAAGTCAGCAAAGAAAACATGAAAACTTAACAAGCTGCCAAGAATAAAGACAATCGCTATATATTTTAAAACATGATCAGTCCTCGAAACCTCTGACTGCTGATGGGGCCAAATTCATTTCCATCCTGGAAAATCTTATGCTTTTATCTTCAGACAAGACCAGGTTGGGAGCTGCTGTACTTTGGCAATGGCAGTGATCAAAATGATGGCTGGAAGGAGCAGAACCCTGACTGGTTAGAGAATCCCCACAACGTGTAGGTTCTTTGGGGATGACGGCCACCATTTAGTGTTATACATAGCAGTCCCTTGCCATCCATAAACTCTGCCCCAACGCGTTCTACCAATTTTGTTACTTCGATGTGGTTATCCACTTTTGTTTACATCCTGCACGCTTTCTGCCTGATAACATTTAACTTTGGGAGGCGCTGAGGGGGGCGGGGGAGCGGGGCGGGCGGGGTGCGGAACTAGCCACGCTTCCCTCGGTCCAAGCTGTAAACGCTCAGAATCCGAGGGGGAGCATGTGACCTAGTCTGGCCAATCAGCATATCAAATCCCTCTGCCCTTAGTGATTGGTTGAGGGGTGGGCCAATCAGAGCCGCTGAGCCTCCATTGCAGGACTCGTGTGGGAACCATGGAAAAGGAAGCCGTTTCTTGCTGGGCGTAGCTGAGAGGCTGGCATGGGAACCTCGAAGGGCGGCTGCGGCTGTCTTACCAGCAGAGGAGACGCATCTGCTTGTAGGTGGAGCCCACATAGAGGAAATCACAGCCCCCAAATGGAGGGAATGAAACGGATGATGTCACCGGTGCCCCCCCCCCCCCCATTTGTGCCAGAGACCCCTGGCTTTTCAGTTACTTGAACCAGTGGATTCCCTTTTCCTCTGTCGCCAGGTTGAGTTTCCTTTTGCATTTCCCGCGACCAAAAATGGACACTGCTTTCAGCAAGTGCCAAGTTAACAGTGCGTCCAGGCCCTAGAAGACAAGCCATGCTCCGCTGGTTTCCTTTTTCTCGAGTGGGAGTCTGCCCGGGCCCTGCGTGTTCTTTGACGAGTGTCTTTTGCTCCCCATCCCTTCGCTTGCTGTCCCCCAGCCCTGGAACCACCGTGGCCCCCTGTCGTCCAGCTGATGCTTGGAACCCGTGGAGTGGAATGTTGTGTTATTCAACTTTCTCCAGCGTCAGCCCACTGGTTTTCTGTCTCGGGTGACGCGGGCTGAACGCAAAACACCACAGCCTGCTGGTTTGAATTCCACCGCCTGCCTTCATCGGCCTGACTGTGTACATGTAGCTGGGCGGCAAATGCCATATCCGTCTGATGGCTCCGAGCCACAATTTCACCCTGTCACTGATACCCATTATGTCATTTTGGAAAATGCAGGGATCCGGGCTGTCCAATCTCTCCAAATATATGATTATAAACAGATAAATACACATTTAAAATCCATTCTTACTTTGGCGGGATCTGAGGAGAAAATGCGGTCTTTGTGGTTGTTTTCCCATAGAAAGGAGAAGAAAGCCGGATGGCACACCGTCAATATCACAAGCAACAATGGAACACAAATACCGTATGTAAATTATTTTTACAATTAACAATAATACTGCTTCACAAGGGTTGTAACGGTCCCCTCCTTTCGTGAATGACATATCCCTCTTCAGGCAGGTGGTGGGTGGGGGGACGCGGTTCTAGAATCTCAGTTGATGCTTATGGAAAGAGAATCACCACAATTTAGTGGGCAAGGGGGTCACTGAGTTTGGTGGTCGCTCAGAGGTTGTGTCTTCATGTTGTGTGATCATGTGGAAACTGATCGGAGGCCCTCATGTTCAAGAAATACGTTTTCTTGTGTCAGTTGCTACATTAGACTAGGAAGTTTGTCCTCTGAATTGAACCAAGTAAGTGTCTTGACTCTCAGGCCCCTTTGTGGTCAGATGATATGTAGTGTAATGAAAAGCTGAGGTCTGAGTCCAGCAGATATTGACATTCTGGGAAAAAATACGATGCTGAAGCAAACTTTTCACCATGATTCCTTGGGTAAATAGGACCCCAAATTCTGTTTTTATGGAGTAAGAGAGCTGCCCTTATTCGGAGCAGATCTGAGTGTAGTACTTCGACAGGGACTGTGGGGAATAGGGGAGGCATGTATGTGATTGTGTTTCTGGACAGTGCTTTGATTGCATGTTTGTTTTTTGTTTTTTTGTTTTTTTGATAAAAAGCAACAAAGGGAGGAAGGAAGAAAAGGGAAAGGAGGAGAGGAAGGAAGGGAGAATGAAGGTAAAATCGAAAAGCAGAAGAAGAAGGAAAAAGAAAAAGAAACAGAGACGGTCAGAATTCTATTGCAGTATCACTGGCTGGAGGGGAGGACACTGGCGGTTGACAGCATTTGGGCAGTGTTGAAGGGGCAGGAGCCGAGTGTGACACAGAAGCCATCATTTGGAGACCAGAGTAGACTCGTTTTCTTGAACGGAGGAAGGAAGAATTAGAGCCAGTAAAGTAGGAGAGCGACTTCAGTTCAATTTTAAGAACTCTCGTCGTGAAGAAATGGGCTTCCGGGGGGGTAGTGAGCGCCCTATCCGGAGATGTGCAAAGCAGAGACCAGACACATAATTTCCTTGTGTGTTGACAAGGAAATTCATGCATTAGGGAAAATGTTAGACTGACTACCGAGAGTCTGTTGTTTCACGTTTGACTGTTGGAAATCTAAATGGTGATCTTAATGGAATACCTCAAAGGAGCTCAAGCCATTCGGGAGCAATAACTCCTGAGCTCCCGGAGAGCCCAGAGGAGGAGACAACTATGGCAGCGGCAAAAAAACACACCAAGTCACACTTTGCAGTAATGAGGAGGTGATTACTTCTCTTCAAAAACCCCACAGGGAACATTAGTAGGTGAAAGTTAAATCACAGGCATTTCCCCCTCGTTATCTGGTAAATAACTTGAGTTGCCTTTCTAATTAGCCCTGTGCTGTCAGCTCTGGAAAACTCTCCAGAACCTAGTGAGATGGTTATAAACGTCGCTCAGTCCCAAACTGTGCATGGTCACTGTTGGCCAGAACACTGCCACCCACACAGTGACATGAGTAAGAGGCACGGCAGAAGCCACTTACACTCCAGGACATAAGGCGTAATAACATTTGGAGCTACTTCATAGCCCTGCAGTTTTTTTATGAAGCTAAGCAAAATCTAAGTTCCTGAACTACTACTTAGAAGTCCAGATGGAAAAAATTTCCTTCTCCCACCTGTTCTTGGCGCCCTATATTCTGTGGACACGATGGCTGCCACCTTCCCCAGGCTGTGCTAGGTAGCTATTGGTAAATCATAGTTATTAAATGTTGGGTCACTTTTTAATGCACCTGTTAAAGAAAAGAAAGCTGGCATAATTCCCAAGGAACAATAGAGAAAACCAAAGTACCATTGCAACAGAGTCTCACTTCTACATTTCCCAACTTTCACCTTCTGGGGGTGGCAGGTATTCATGAGGTGAATTCTCATCCACTGGCTTTGAGGTCACTGTAGGGGTAGGGATGGAGGAGTAGTGATGAGAGACAATTTACAAAGCCCAGAGAAACTGGAAAGGAAATGGGCACATCACCCCCCCTGGAAGGAATTCATCTAGTGTTTATTATTCTCCTGTGTCACGGTTAAGCAGCTTTTCCGTATCCCATTCAAGCAAGCTCACCCTTTGGCTCTTCCCAGACAGCGGCTGTCAGCTGGCCTCTGAAAATTTCTTGTAAATATTTAGTTAATTAGATGTCAAGCACATCAGATGGTGGATAAACAGGAGTAGCTGCATAGTCAAAGAATCTGACAGGAATAAAAGCAGTTGCTAATTATGAGAAGAAAAAATTAGACGAAAGACAAAAATACTCAGACTTAGTTTCTTAACTCTCTGTTTCTATGGACTAATGCAGATCCTCAGCAACATTTAATATTGTCGGTCTTTTTAAATATTAGCCATTCTAGTGGCTGTGTATTTTCACATGGTTGTGATGTTAATTTGTACCTCATTTCTATGGCAGTTGACACTGAGCACTTTCTTGTGTACTTATTGGCCGTTCTTGTGTGTATATGTGTGTGTGCATGCATGTATTTGTGTGTGTGAAACATGTTCATGTTTTCAATATTTTGCCCATTTTAAATTGTGTTATTTGTCTTGGGTTGTAGGAGTTCTTTATCTATTTTAGTTATGTGTCCTCTTTCATATCAACGTGTTGCATTTTATCTCTCCCAGTCTGTGGTTTTCCTTTTCATTTCCTTAACAATGTCTACTAAAGAATAGATGTTTTTAATTTTAATAAAGTGAATTTATTAATTTTTGTCCTTTAATAGGTACATTTTGTGTTTTAACAAGTCTTTGCTCTTCTCTAAGGTGGCAAAAATTTTCTCTCATGTTTTCTTTTAAAAGTTCTGGGTTTAAATTTTACATTTAAATCTGTGACTCATTTTGAGTTACTTTTGTTTAAAGCAAAACTATTATTTACTATGGGCTTTATAACATGTGTGGGAGAAAATATGATACAATAATAGCACATAAAACAAACAGGGGTTAGAGGATTGGGAGTACATAGCTCTTAGGTTATTCTTGAAGTTTTGTGATGCTATGTGGGTAGCCTGCAGTGAATTAAAAATACATATTTTAAATCTTCGAGCAATGACTTAAAGAGATAGAGCTGATAAGCTAATAGAGGAGATTTAAAAAAAAATGAATGCTAAAAATACTCAATTAATAGAAAACCAGAAACAAGGACCAAACACCATATTGGACAAATAGAAGACAAAACAAGATGTAGATTTAAACCCAACCATATCTATACTTACATTAAATGTAAATGTTATAAATACTCCAATTAAAAAGTAGAGATTGTCAGAGTAGATGAAAAAAATAAGACTCAATTATATGCTGTCTATAAGAAATTCTCTTTAAATATAAAGGCAGATAAGTTCAAACTAAAGGATATATCTTTATATATATATGTATATATATATATACATACATATATATAAAGCAAACAATAGTTGTAAGGAAGTTGGAGTATTCATATTGAACACACTAATGATGAATAGGTTGATTTTTCAGGAAGATATTTAGATCTTAAATATGTATACACCTGGTAACAAAATTTCAAAAATGCATTAGGCAAAAACTCATAGAACTGAATGGAGAAATAGACTGGCCCACAGTTACCAATAGAGATTTTCGCACTCCTGTCTCAGTAATTCATAGAACCAGTAGACAAAACCAAAGAAATAGGGATAAAGAAGGTTCAAATGACACTAGCAATCAACTCCCTCAATGAGTGGTGCATTTTTAGCACTGGGACTTGCAGGGAGAGAGGGCAAGAATATATTACATCACCCTTTGCTAGGTACCAAATACATTTGTTCTGTCTGGCTTGCAGGGCTCAAACAGGTCATGTGAAGTGAAGTGGGGCCATGGCAAAGAGAGTATGTGCTTCTAAAACATTAGAACATACTCCATCCTCTCTGCTGTCAAAACCACACTTCCAGGACTAGCTCAGTCTTGATGAGACCCCATGGACATGTTCTGTACCCATTTGGGTACATGTACCATTTGGGTACAGTCATGCCCAACATGACTCCCAGGCAGTGCTCTTTCCCTCATTCTGGGCTGTGGCCTAGAAATCTGTGACCTGTCATCTCTTCCAGCTCAGGAGATGGGCAGGTGCCCATTCTGTTACTTGAAGGCATCGTGATGAGGAAATTCACCCTTCCCTGGGCTCCTTTCCATTGCTTCCCTAAAGCATGTTCATTTAATTACTCAGCATGTGAGACATGTACATCCCCTTTATAATTACAGCCTCTTTCCCTCTCTTTAGAATAATAGTGTCTCCATTTCCATCCTCCTTCCAAACACAGAGCCACACCCCCCATTCAGCTTCCAAAATAGCAATACTTCTTTTATTTTAAAACCAGTCCTCCCCTCATGTCTTTCCCAGCCTACTCCTCTCTTCTCCTGTCTCCTCTTTTCAGATACAGCTAACGGTCTCTCTTTAGTACTTCTTCCAAATATTCTGTATCCCTACTTCTTTTCAGAAGGGGAGCCATTGTCTCTTTCTGGAAGGCCTACTTGTAAGTAACTCGTGTCTGTTCCCATCTTCCTCTTAACTAGTTATTAGCTTAGGTGCTCAACTAACTTCTAATAATAGGTCATGATAATAACCTGAAATTTACCCAGTACTTAACTATGTGCGAGGTGCTCTGCCACTGTATCTCATTTCATTTTTACAACATTGTGAAGCAAATATTACTTACCATCCCCGTTGCACAGAAGGGAACATTAAGAATTTATTTGTCTAAGGTTGTACAAGGAAAACTGGCAGAGGCATGACTCAGATCCAAATCCAAGTTATTCTGACCCCCAAACTAGCAGTTGATGCCATCCCCCAAACCACGTCACCAGTTACAACATATAGTAGTTCCTGTGGTTGCCAAAAGAAATTTCCATAAACTGGGTGCTTGAAACCACAGGAATTTTCTCTTTCAGAGTCTGGAGATCAGAAGTCTAAAATTAAGGTGTTGGTAGCGTTGGTTCTGGAGGAGAATTCATTCCATGCCCTGTCCTGGCTTCTGGTGGCCACTGGCAATCCAGATGTACCACTCTCCTCTCTGTTTCTGTCTTCATATCATCCTCTCTGTGTGTTTTCTCCTTTTCGCTTCTCTTATTGGGATACTTGTTATTGGATTTATGATTCACCCTGATCCAAGATGGTCGCATCTTGAGATCCTTCCATTAATCACTTCAAAAAGACTTTTTTTCCTAAATAAGGTCACATCATAGGTTCCAGGTGGACACCCTTGGGGGCTGAGGGGGGTGAGACACCATTGAACCCACACAAAAGCGAAATCGATGTAGGGCGTGTGGTTTCCAGGCCAGGCTGCAGAGACTTCTGCCGAATGCAGATCCAGTCTATCACTTGACGGTAACAATAGCCAAGATGCCTTTTAATTCTAGAATTTTATGAGGATAACAAGAGTCACTGAAAATGAAATTCACATTGTAGAATAATCTACATAAACACACGCGTGTGTTAAGTAGATATGTAGTACGTTTAAATGCCAAGCAGATTTCATTAAATTAATGCATCTAATTGGCAGTCTCTACCCAATGAAAACCCCAGTAAAGTGTTGGGGGGTTCTGCCTCCCCTTTGGCCTGGCTCCCTTTCTTCCTTCATTCTCCTGGTCCCAGATCTCCCAACCTCTCTGCTCAGTCGCCCCCCTCAGCCTGGCTGGTCCCTTCCTGGCACCAAATCTCACACCCTCACTGCAGAGTTCCAGCCTGAGTCTCTCACCTAACAACACTTGCCCGGGGGGCTGTTTTTCCCTGCCATTGTCACTGCAGCATAATGACTAATTCCCAAACCCCTGCCGTGGAAGTAACAGCCAGAGGTGCACTCCGGGCTTCATGCTGCTGACATAATGCCCTCTGCCACATGCCATGGCAGCCAGAGGAGGGTTATGGCCCACCAGGGACATCGCAGGAGATGCATCCCCTCCCAGCTGCGTGCTACTGCTGGATTGATTTTTACGCTTTAATTATAGCCGTAGTTAGTGCCTTATGGATTGTTATAGAGTCAGACCCCGCAGAAATGTCTGTGAAGTTTGGCAGCAGAATAGGGGAGTCAGCAGCTCAGGGTATATTATGAGGCTCTTCCCAAAAAGGTGTCACAGCTGGCGTTCTGTGGAAAGGAAATCTGCAAGGGTATAGTGTTGTGGATTATCTCTAGACCCCATCACTTCCCGAAGAGGGTGGATGTCTAGAGCTTGAAATGCCCTTCAGGGTCCTTTGGAAAGCTACAGATGCCTCTGTGAGTTTGTAGGAGGCAGGCAGAGTCAAATTGTACTCCCCGGAAGGAGGGGGCAGATTCGGGACTGTTATCCCCTGGTAAGACCTCACCAGGGCTGTAACACTGAAATACTCCTGTACCTGTGGGAATGGTCCCCGTCCCGGGGACCCAGCACCTCCATGTGAATCCGCCAGGAGCAAATTAACACCTGGCCCAGCAGGGGGCCTCCAGGCACCTGTTCTAATTAATTGGTGCATTATAGCTGCTTCCTAAATGTTTGAATACTGCCGGTAGGAAAGACAGGAACCACTGAAACTGTGAGGTCCCTGGGAGGGAGGATTGGAGGAAAACTGCCAAGGGGTTGCAGCCAGAAGCCCAGGGAGGAGGAGCGATGTGTCAGTGGTGGTTTCGGAGCTTGTGCTTCTGAGCTTTGCCGCAGCTTCTGTTAAACCTGTCATAGATTTGGTCAGGATTCTGGCTGGGGAACGTGAGAGGGGCTGAGCCCTTGAACAAGGCAAAGCTGACCTGCAAGGGCGAGGAGAACAGCATGTGCTTTGGACAGTTACCCACGTGGTTAGGTTCCAGGATGTCACTGGGCTCGGAGACCCAGAGTCCTGCTTGTCTTGGGAAGGGATGTGTTCCATCTGGCCAGTCCGGCAGGCGGGTTGGGGCAGACAGTGGCAAAATACAACTTATCTTACTACCCTGGGTGTGTGGATCATCCAGGGGAATAAGAGTGTCATATGTAGCCATGTTTTTTTTTTTTTTTTAACTTTATTTACTTTGAGGGAGAGAGTTTCAGAGAGACAGCAGGAGGTGGGGTGGGGGGGAGGGCAGAGCGAGGGAGAGACAGAATCCCAAACAGGCTCCATGCCAGCAGCACAGAGCCCAATGCAGGGCCCAAACTCACAAACCTTGAGACCATGAACGGAGCCAATATCAAGAGTCTGACGCCCAACCAACTGAGCCATCCAGGTGCCCCAGCCGTACATTTCTTATAGAAAGAAGGAAGACTGAAACAGTAGCTTTTCAGAATACTCTCTCTCCTCCTGGACAGCCTGCCCTTTCCCCTAGGAGGGCTTTCTGCTTCTGCCCCAGAGGGTCTCCACTGTCAGCAACATTTTTGCTCAGGACTAGGCTTTGCTGTGCTTGTGCTCTGTACCAATATGGGCCGGGCATCAGTCCCAATGGCCACATGGATGCGTCAGACACTGGCTTTGGATTTGAACTGAGCCGAGCAGTCAGCTTCAGCTCTTTCTTCTCCAGGGACATTTCCTGCCTGGTCAAGTACGTGCCATTCTCCCTGCTCAGTCCATATCTTTCGTATGAAGGGTCTCACTTTTTTATCTTACACCTGCTTGCAATTTGGCTTGCGCTTCCTTCCTCTGCTCATGGAAGGGCTCTTCTCCAAATATGTGTTAGATATTTCCATCTGATGGTCAGGTTCCCCGAAGAGCATTAACTTCTCCCTTCACATCTCAAGTTTTCTGTTGAAGTTAGAAACTGATGGATTTTCTCACAGTCATCCTTCCAGAATTCCATGGAAAACCTCAGTTTTCCAATCTGTAAGCCTGAAGGAGTTGGGCTAGATGAATTTAACGTCTGACATTACCATTTTTTATGATAATGTCTGCTTATCATTTTTTCATTTTGCTAACAGAAGCTAGCCCACAAGTCACCCGCATGTGAGTTCTAAAGTGGTGTCTTTCTCCAGGACAGGCCTCCTATAGGTTTTTTGGCTTGGCAAGCAGAGCAAGAACTGGAGTTTAGTTCTCCTACACCTTTGGCCGGGTGCTCTCATGCAGTGAAGGACCCGTCCATCCATACATGGCAGTCTCGTTGTCCAAATACCAGCAGGATATACAGTTGCAAAGAACAAGGGTACAATAGTCATAGTCTTTGTCCAGAACAACGGTTCTCAACCAAGAGCAGTTTGGTCCTCCTCCCCCAGGGGACATTTGGCAATATCTGGAGATATTTTCTGTTGTCCCAATGGAAGGATGGGGTGAGAGAGCAGTGGGGGCGCCACTGGCATCCAGTGGGTAGAGGCCAGGGCTTCTCAACATCCTACAATGGACAGGACAGCACCACAACAAAGAACTACCCAGCCCCGGAGATCAGCAGTGCCGAGGTTGGGAAACCCTTCTTCAGATATTAGCCATATCAATCATCAGACATTGCATAAACAAAATAAGTACTTATTCAGGAAGTGGTAGCAAAAGTTTAAATCAGGAGTAACTTTAGCAGCTATTTCTGAACAATGTGTTTGAACCTCTCTTTCTGGAAAGAAGGCTACATTTTCATTGGGGAAACCAAAGAGAAACCTGAGATTTATCGCCCCCAAGGATATCTCGTTCAGTTCTTTCCTTCTTGTTTTATTTATTTATTTATTTATTTATTTATTTATTATTTATTTTTTGAGAGAGAGAGAAAGCGAGCGCAAATGTGGGAGGTGCAGAGGGAGAGGGAAAGACAGAATCCCAAGCAGGCTCCACACTCAGCACGAAGCAGACACTGGGCTCATCACAGGGCCTGATGTCACGCCTGTGAGATCATGACCTGAGCTGAAATCAAGATGGGACACTTAACCGGCTGAGCCACCCAGGGGCCCCGCCCTTCTTGTATCTTTCTAAACTTCTAGAAGCCCCTTGCCAAATTGCAGGTTAGAATTATAAAGATCAGGGGCGCCTGGGTGGCGCAGTCGGTTAAGCGTCCGACTTCAGCCAGGTACGATCTCGCGGTCCGGGAGTTCGAGCCCCGCGTCAGGCTCTGGGCTGATGGCTCAGAGCCTGGAGCCTGTTTCCGATTCTGTGTCTCCCTCTCTCTCTGCCCCTCCCCCGTTCATGCTCTGTCTCTCTCTGTCCCAAAAATAAATAAACGTTGAAAAAAAATTTTTTTAAAGAATTACAAAGATCATTTTAACATTAATACTTAGGGTCGTCTAGGTGGACCACGATTCGTGGGCTGGAGCCCCGCCTTGGGCTCAGCACGACAGTGATGAGCCTGCTTAGGATTCTCTCTCTCTCCCTCTCTCTTCCCCTCCCCTGCTCACTCTCTCTCTCTCTCTTTCAAAATGGATAAACTTAAAAAAATTAAAATGAATACTTAGGTTTTCCACTGTGAATTCAACTATAAATTAACCTAAAATGGAGTCTACAGTTTAAGTATTCATTCTATACAAAAACACAAGGGAAGAATGTCTTTTTAATCTTTATTAATTCTTTAGCTTAAATAGTAATTGAAGGGTTATTGACCCTCAAGAGATACTGAAGAATAGCCATGTGTGGTGCTTTATTATTGAAATCACAGTTTACATAAATGAAAAGATGGAGGAAGTAGAACTTTCGATTCTAAAATGGAAATCAAGTCGACTCTTCACTTGTTTTTCTCCAATGGGTCTTGACTTGAAAGAGATTGAAGAACCAAATTGTACTTAGGATGTAGAAAGATACGCCTAACAATGAGAAAAAGCCAGATAGTATAAGTCATCTGCCAGCAGGAACTTCCGTTTTGTTCAGTGTCGTATCTCTAGCACTTAGAACCTGGCTTGACATATGGTGGACACTCATTCAGTGTTCGCTGGAGGAATGACTAAGTGGATTAATGAATCTGTCATTATTTTTTAATTGTTGCCTGTCAAAAGGACATTTGGGTCGTCCCAAGATTTTGTGATTATAATGGTACTATGAATTACTCCCTACACACATTTCCCCAAGAGCTAGAGCATTTCAGACCATTGCTCTCTAGGCTTATTAAGTGGATTAATGAGAAAGAGTGGATGAGGAAGGAGGGACATTATTTATGTCTCACAAAATGGTATTAAAAAGCCTAGGGAAGGCTAAAGAGACAGAGGACAGTCACTTCTTCCACTTGTCCTTTGTGTTCAGCTCAAGGGCGGCCCATTCCAGGGAACCCCTCTGCAGTCCCCCCATCACCCTTCATGCCGTTAGCACCCATGGGTACTTCTCTGGTGGCACATACCACCCTTAATTGAAACTATTGGATTATTGGTCTCTCTTTGTCATCTACACAGGTGACCTCCATGAAGACCAGTTTTGTGACTTTCTGTAAACCACAGGCCTCAGTGCCTGAAAGAGGTATGTTTCATTCCAACAAAAAGTTATTAGCATAATAATAACATAAACATAACAGTGACTATGCTCACTGTTGGAAGTCACACAAATGTAGTAGTCCCTTCCCTAAGTGGGCACAATCTAAATGAGGAGACCTCCTACCATCACTACAAGTTCGCAAGCCACAACTCCGTTTGTGTCAAATATGCACCAAGTAATTGACAACAGAGGCATATTCTGTGAAATCATGAAACTTGTATTCAAAAAACACACAAGAAGGGCGCCTGGGTGGCTCAGTTGGTTAAGTATCCGACTCTTGATTTCAGCTCAGGTCTAAGGGTTTGTGGGTTCCAGCCCCAGGTCGGGCTCTGTACTGACAGTGTGGAGCCTGCTTGGGATTTGATTCTCTCTGTCCACCTCTCTCTGCCCTCCCCCCATCCCTGCCCAAATAGATAAATAAATAAATAAATAAATAAATACACTTAAAACACACACACACACACACACACACACACACACACACACACACAAGAACTGGATCAAGAAGTTTTAATGACATAAGTGACAAATGGTAGGTAATAAAGTGCTGTTTGTACTGTTTTGCAACCCTGATCCAGGTTCAAGGCCACGCAAAATAACAATTTAGGCACTAAGTAAAACTTAGGGTAATGAGCTTGAGTTATTAGAGACTGACATTGGAAATCAATTTATGCTTCTGTCTTAGGGTTTTCTGTAACCAGCAGAGGCTACAGCAAACAGAATCAATCTCCCACTCAGATGTATCCATTTGATGTCCTTCCTTCCTTCCCCAACTGTACTTTGGAGCAGCCGTAGTGCCTGAAGGTATGAGAAAGGTTGAGAACGGAGAGAGGGAATGGATAGAAATAATAGGTTCATCCACTGAAAAATAGAATATTCAGTGACTTCACAAGACACCTGATACTTAACTTCTTTGGTGAACCGCTCCCTCACCCCCCGCAAGGAATGTGACAAACCCCTTTAGATAATTTAGGCTACCTTGAGAAACCAGGATATTTTTCTTAAAAGCTAAAAAAAATCTGGTATCGTCATAAAGGACAAAAGTTCAGAGAAGGGGGAGTATTCAGGTGTCTGAAGTCCGAGAAGACGGTGAGGCTGACACAGGAAGAGATGAACAATTGCAGAGCAGAGCTGACGGCCCTTGGGTGGGGGGAGACTCCTCAGCACCTGCCTTGACCTGTCTCCTGGGAAGGCTGCCTGGAAGAAGAGGCATTCCTCTCATGAGGGAATTGACTTCTTACTTCATCAAGTGTGGCATCAAAACATTGCTTAGATGGAGCTCAGGGCCTTCCCACGGAATATTTTGCCAGATCTCCTCGCTTTCAATTGATAATGATGCCGGCCATGCAAATG
Organism: Puma concolor; assembly: GCF_028749965.1. Lineage (NCBI taxonomy): Eukaryota > Metazoa > Chordata > Mammalia > Carnivora > Felidae > Puma > Puma concolor. The sequence continues at coordinate 77,891,438 of NC_141677.1, forward strand.
CACCTCTTAGATCACCAACTGCAAGGAGGCGCGTAATTGGCAGTGGTCCCAGCTGAAGACCGTCTCCCTGTTTGCATCATGCTTTCCACTCAGCGCTCTTGGCAGGTGCCTGAGCTTGGTGGGAATGCTAAGGAAGGCCGTTCCTGGAAGGCACTTCGTCCTCTGGCGGGAGGACTTGGTCTCCCCAGGGGCCTTGGCAAACCTTTCTTAGAATGGCTCTGCGGAATAAGACTCTCCCTCCCCTGCTCCTTCGGCCCTTTCTCCTCCACACCTGGGACATGCATAGCTACCTCAGGGCCCTCCCAGCTTCCTCTGGCTATATCCCTATTTTCTCTCTAGGCATTTCCCCCAAAGAATCTCCTACACAACTAATCCTGTTTTGGTATCTGATTATCAAAGGACCTGAACTAACGCAGAACTATACTTTCTGAAAGTAGGTAAATTTGCTTTCGGTTTTGTTTTTGTTTTTGATTGTGCATAAGGTTCTTTATATGGCAGATAGTGAGGTGAGGTGGGAAAAGCTTAATTAGGAGCGTGGGCTTGTAGATCCGAAGGCCTGAGTTCACATCCCCTCCCTGGCTCCTTCCATTTCTGTGTCCTTGAACATGGTATTTAGCCTTGCTCCCTAGCTAAACCTGTTTCTTTATCAGCAAAATGGAGATGATAAATTACCTACTTCATAGAATTGTTTCAAGATTAAAAGGATATTATGTGAATGCGAGATTTCAAGCGCACGTAATGAGAGTTGCTCTTCATTGAGGGCTTTCTACGTTTATACGATTACTCACTTAATCCTCACAATTTTTATATGGGGTATCCAACTTTACCGATCAGAAAAGCAGGGTGCAGAGGGGGTGAGAGGCAGAGCCAGCATTTGAGGCCGAGCTCCAGAGCCCGAGGTCTCTAAGTGTACCCCGTGTCCTTCCCCAAATAGCAAATGCTTGGGAAATAGCTCGCTGTGGTTTCATCATTAAATCGGGGGGAGTTCCTGTTTTTTGTATGCGCTCACTGAATTGTAGCTATTATAATTACCACTATTATTCCTCTCTCTTAGCAGTATCGCCATGAAGGAACGATGGGCTGTGTGTCCCCCGCTTCGGAGGGGGCGTCTGCCAGGTGGGAACTGAAATGCACCGGGAAGGGGCGGAGTTATCACTGCTCCTGTTACTATAGCAGATATCTCAGTCTATCTTTTGCAAGCCTGCGTCGCTTTATGGGAACTTTGCCCCGTTCTCACTCCTCCCTGTCTGGCTCAATCTGCTGCCTGCCCAGGGCCATCAATAATATATGTCCCCGTGGGCGGCTGAAAGACATTAAGGACACATGGTGATGGATCAGAGTGCTGGTCGCCCTCTGCATGCAGACTGCGTGGGAGACTGGGGCTGGAGGCCGTCATGGCCAGCCTCCAACTGGGGGGCAGCGGGGGGCAACTCCACTGACAGCAGCTGCTGGGGAGCCCAGATGTGTGCGTGGAGGCCTCGTCTTCGTATGCTTATTCTAGCACAAACATGCACATGTTCTTTCTTCCTAAAATAGCAGGGAGGAAATAGAAAATGCATGTTGCATAATTCTTTTTCACTCTCCTTTCCATTCTGTGTCATGCTTTATTAACACGGTCAAACCGAAATCAGACAGGTGTTCTGGGACATCATAGGCTAGGTTGTTAACAGGCCAGGTGTGTTCTTGGCCTTGGCCTTCTCTCCTCGTTGCCCCTCCAGTGCCTCTCGACATCCTCGTCCCCACAGACGCACCTCAACATCCACCTCCCTACTTGGCTTGCAGGCGTATGGGATCTGCGGCTTATTCTCTCCGAGTTCTGGTTAATACTTAATCCCTTGCACTCACTCATGAGATTCAATTGTACAAATGTACGAACACCTGGAGTGTGGAAGGACACGTGCTCCCCCCGTCTTCCCGGGACTTCACACTGGTGGTGCTCTCGCTTCTGCGGGCAACAGAATCGCCTGCTGGGCTGGCTTTGAAAACACACACCGCTGGGCTCCACCTCCGGAGCTTTCCATTCAGTGGACGTGGAGTGGGTCTGATCTTTTGCTCTTCTAATGTTCCCCAGGGGCTGCTGTGCTGCTAGTCCTGGGGCCGCACGTCGAGGCCACTGGCTGGTGACACACACACGTCCGCAGGCATTGAGGTAACTGGCACCATAGAGGCTGTGTGGCTGCGTTGGCAGAGGCCGATTTCTGAATGGGTCATCCCGGAGGGGGTGACCTCTTTGCAGGCTCACGGGGGGCTCCTGCAGATGGGATGGTCGAGAAGTAGTTTTCATGAGGTACATGCAGATACTGAGGCAGAGGAGGGGGAGTCTGGGGGCAGGCAGCAGTGCTGGCCTTCTTAAAATTCCCTTGTTGACTGTCTCCATGACCTTGGCCAGTACTTACTGTGCCCCAGGAGCAGCCCCCAGCTGGGGATGGGCTTTCTTGCCCCTCAGGCGGGACACCTCTTAGGCGTGCTCTGCGTAGTCTCCTGCGATCCCAGCAGGACAGAAACCCAGTTGCCCACAACAGTAACCTGATTCTTAATGCCTGTACAGGCATCCTTCCTTTCTTTGTCTCAATTCTCCATTCTCCTCGGGGCGCCTCCTGGGATCATCTCCCAAATAAATTACTTGCACTCACTAACTTATCCCAGGATTTGCTTCTGGGGAAACCCAAATGAAAACACCTGCTAAACAATCAGTCAAGCGTCATGTCAGAAGAAAGACATTTCCAGACGTGCAGAGTATTTAGGAACCTTTTCAAGGAAGGTGTCAGAGAATGTGCTCTCACAAAATGGGGCCACGCATCAAACAAGAGGAAGACATGCCATACAGAAAGCAGCTCTCAGTGAAGGAAGGGGGGTGAAGAAAAGCCCTGAGGGTGCAGGTGTGTACAGCTGGGTGACAGCTGGGTGCCGGGCACACAGGGCCACCAGGTCAGCCTGGAGCACAGCTGAATGCTCTGGGAGAGAGCGTCCTTAGGCAGAGAAACTTGACAAAGTTCTGAATGCATTTGGACTCCTTGGGAAGGGTGTTTAGACGATTGTTTGTCAGTTTGGTCTTAAATTAGTGATAAGAACATAGTGTACCATGCAGACTTTTTAAAAAGAAAAGGACAATTCAAGTCTAGGAAAAACACAAAGTTATGAGTTAGCTATGTTATAAAATGGTAGTGTTGACTGATCCAATACAAACCACAATGAAACTCCTCTGGGAGGCTGGGAGATGTGGGGAGCACACCTGGGAAATAAAACTATAAAATCTTTTTTTTGGGCGGGTGGGGCTAGGGGGGGCTATAGGACAAAATGAATTTTAAAAAGCCTGAAGCTGAAAAATCAAAAGATAGCAACTCAAGCATGGTGTTTATTTTATTTTTAAAACGTGTTTGTTTATTTTGAGAGAGAGAGAAAGAGAGTTCGAGCAGGGGGAGGGACAGAGAGAGAGAGAGGGAGGGAGGGAGGGAGGGAGGGAGAATCCCAAGCAGGCTCTGTGCTGCTAGTGCAGAGCCCGACGCCAGGCTCAAATCCACAAACCACGGGATTGTGACCTGAGCCGAAATCAGGAGTCTGCCGTTCAACCGACTGAGCCACCCAGGCGCCCCTCAAGCACAGTATTTAAAGACATGGAGGTAAAGGGGTGCCTGGGTGGTTCAGTCGGTTAAGTGTCTGACTTCAGCTGAGGTCATGATCTCACGGTTTATGAGTTCAAGCCCCACGCCCTGACTCTGTGCTGACAGCCCGGAGCCTGGAGCCTTCTTCGGATTCTGTGTCTGTGTGTCTGCCTCTCTCTCTCTGTCTCTCTCTCTCTCTCTCTGCTTCTCCCCCACTCATTATCTCTCTCAAAAATAAATAAACATTACAAACATTAAAAATAAACAAAGACATGGAAAGAAAAATAAAAATACTCAGAGCTAAAGCAGGTAGATGTGGCTGCCTTCCGATGAACAAGAGGTGGTGGGGAAAAAGAGGGATCCACGGCTTTCCACAAATTGAAAACACTTTGACTCTCTACACCGTGTGACTGTTTTTGCCTTGAGGAAAACGAACAAAAAATTCAACACAATACAATACACAACCTCAGTTGAAGAGTCAGCTTTTCAAAAAGGTAACTCTGACCCGATGTCTGACTAAGAGCTGCTTTCTAGTGATCTGTCTGTGGGAGAGACATTAAAAGTCGTAAATCTCATTTGGGTCTTCTGGTTGGTCTCTCTGGTCAGACTCCAAGCTCTTTGGTCTCAGACATGGTGCCCCCATTAGCTCTGCATGTCCAGCATACATTTGGTGCTATACTTTTTAGTTTTTTTAACGTTTATTTTTGAGAGAGAATGAGAGGGAGCGCGAGCAGGGGAGGGGCAGAGAGAGAGAGGGAGGCACAGAATCCGAAGCAGGCTCCAGGCTCTGAGCTGTCAGCACGGAACCCAACATGGGGCTCAAACTCACGCACCATGAGACCATGACCTGAGCTGAAGCCAGAGGCACCCCCCAGGCGCCCCCGGTGCTATGCTTTTAGGGACAGAGTGGAGTGGTCCCCGTCAGGCTTTACTGGGGAGAAGAGGGCAACGGAACCCTTATAGGCCACTTACAGGCCACTGAGGCTTCTTGTGTGTGAAGATCGAGATTCCCAAAGCTGATTTCTCATCAGAATCACCACGGGAACATTTTTGACATACGTGTTCCTGGGCCCCATCTCAAGAGATTATTAGTCAGAGCTCTGGGGTCAGACTTAGGAAACTGCATTTGTCAGAAGATGGATGGCACAGGATGAGCCAGGCCTGGGGACAGGCTTGGGGCAGGGGCAGTGTCTTAGTTCAGGCTGCTATAGCAAATATACCATAGATTGGGTGGCTTTAAAAACAAGTATTTATTGCTCACGGTTCTGGAGGCTGGGTATCAGCCTGATGCAAGATCAGGGCATCAAGGTGCTGGGAGATCTGGTGTCTGACGAAGGCCTGCTTTCTGGTTTGCAGATGGCTGTCTGTCTGTCTGTCTGTCTGTGTCCTGGGTGGCGGAGAGTGGAGAGAGCAAACACACTGTCATGCTTCTTCCTGTGAGAGCATTGATCCCGTTTGTGTGGGCTCCACCTGTATCGACCCAATCCCCTCCCCAAAGCCGACTTCCTAAAACAATAACCTCGGGGATTAAGCTTCTACATACGAATTTTGAGGGGGGACACACGCATTCAGTCGAGAAGAGGGAGGAAGTGGAGGAGGACCAAATCAGGGCTGGAGAGTCAAGAACCACATTGGAGACAGTTCCCAAAAAGCCAAAGCTGATGTAGTTTGATCCATTTGAATCAGAACAAAATGAATAACAGCTTTGTGTTGATTTAAAACACAAACACTGCAAAAGAGCTACGTGGTGAGCCCTTCATTATGACTAAATCTACCATGTTATTTCTGAAATGAGGAGATTTGAATATGGAAAATTAAGATCGATTTCTAAATGACCTACTTTCATCGCTGGAATATAATGGGTTCTTTAATTTTCCTTCTTATGGAAATTAGTAACGGTGAAATAAGTCCAAAGGTAAGCTCGTGTATTTCACATCTAATATGGGATGTTGGTGCTGTTCAAAGTATCTAATTTTACTGAGGGAAAAATGCTTTAAAAATACCCTAAGGGAGGGGCGCCTGGGCAGCTCAGTCAGTTAAGTGCCCGACTCTAGATTTTGGCCCACGTCATGATCTTGTGGTTCGTGAGGTCGAGCCCAGCAGCAGGCTCTGCACTGACTGGGATCCTCTCTCTCTCCCTCTCTCTCTCTGCCCCTCCCCTGCTCTTGCTCTCTCTTTACAAAAGAAAAAAAAATACCCTAAGGAAACATCTAAGGAAACACCATTCCCTAAATATGCATAGTTTGATTCCTGTCCGGATGTTCATTTATTTCAGTCTTATCTTCCTTTAAAATCAATCAGTATCCACTGAGTTCCCACTCTGTGCAAGACCTGGATTTGGGAAGCAAGGAGCTTAACCGCTGTAGGGAATATAAGAAAACATGAGCCATGAGCTCTGTTCAAAAGTGGTTTACAAGCTAGCTGGGGAGATAAATGCATGACAGAATTGCTAATGATCCGAAGCAGGTGTATGCTAAAATCAAGTCAATGGTGCAGAGGACACAGCTATAGGAACGCAAATGAGGGGGAGGGAGATGTGGTCAGGGAAAGGAAAGCTTCTTAGAGGAGGTGTGATCTGGGCTGACCTTGAAGTCTGGGTGAGATTTCACTGAAGGGAGTTGAGCAGAGACTCCCAAGGCAAGGGGGAGAGAGGGCACGAGTCCAGAAGGGGGAGGATATAAGACAGGCTCAGGAGACAATGCTAGATTGAAGGAAGGTGCTTTCTTGGGAATCACTGGAGGTGAGACTGGACATGGTTAAGGGGTGACCATGAAGGTCCCTGAATGCCAAGGTTCAAAACAGTAGGCAGTCAGGGGCAGTTGATGAGCTTTGATCAGGTTAGAGAGGCAGCAGATGAACACAGTATTTGGGGAACATCATCTGGAGGAAGAGTGTCCGTGGATTAGGAAAGTGATGAGCCATTTAGGGGACTGTCATCATAGGGTACATCTGAGGGGATGGGATTCTGAGTCAGACCGTGGGATCTGGATGAACCAGAGAAGAAAGGTGGCCTTGTTCAGTGAAGAAGGAAGCAGCTCAGTGACAAGAAGGAAGAAGGTCCACAGAAGGAAGGAGGAAGGAAGAAAGAAAGGAAGGAAGGAAAGAAAAGGAAAGGAAAGGAAAAGAAAAGAAAAGAAAAGGAAAGGAAAAGAAAAGAAAAGAAAAGAAAGGATAGAAGGAAGGAAAAGAAGGAAGGAAAGGAAAGGAAAGAAGGAAAGGAAGGAAAAAAGGAAGGAAGGAGAGGAGGTGGCCCCACTTGGTCGGGTGAATGGTGGCATTGCTGTCAGAAACAGGAAGATAGATGTGGCAAGGGATGCTGGTGTAGAGAGAAAGCAAAGGACTTTATTGCAATCATGTTGAGTGTGGGCAGACAACAGAAGGAAATGCAGGCCGGTGTCTGAGATGCGGGACTTTGTGTAGGAGAGAGCTTGAGGCTAGAGTTGTCCCCACAGATCTGAGAGTTCACGTTGAAAAGCGGAGAAGGTTCTTTCATGCCACCATCTGGTCTGTGCCTCTTACGCGCCACACCTCTGCAGCGCTGGGGACACAGGAGGTGGGGGGTGGGGAGGAGAGAAGAGCAAAGCAGACCCCTCCCTTGTGCAACTTGCATTTCACTGGGGGAAGCTGACCTTACACCCAGAGTTTCACAAAGATCTGGGGGAGGGGAGCTCGAAGAGAGAGATGGCAAGCAGACAGAGGTCCATTGTTAGGGGCGAAAAACTAAAGCAGAAGTATTGTGGAAGCCAAGACTCTTATGAACTTTAGTACAGAGAAGAGAAGTCAGAGAAGGTTGAAACTCGGTATCATCTGCTCAGGACCATCGTGGGGCCCTGCCTCGCTGTCCCATGTGCTTGTGATTTTAGGCAGAGAGCACACAATCACTTCCAAACTCACACTGTGGATTCACTGACGAAGCTGGTGTGACCGGCGTCTCCCTGTGAGCTGCCTGGAGGGACCAGAGAATACCACCAACTCGCAGGCACTCAGTATTAGCCTCGGGCATTGAAAGGGAACCAATGAAGCGGTTGGAAAATGAATCAATTAATAGTGTTCATCGCATCAGTTCCTCACCGGGTCCCACGATTCCTTCTGAGCGGCCGGGGATGCTTCGTAGTGAAAGCCAGGCTCATGTTCCCATCAGCTAAATGAGGCCTCTCGTCACATGGTTCTTCTCGGAGGGAGAGCCAGTGATGTTGATGTTGATGTGACTGATACATATGTATCGACCAATTAGTCATAATGGCAGAGAGCTGAGGCCTTGTCTGCATTTCGCGTGAACCCAGAACAGCGCTAGAAATCAGTGGTGGGTTGTAGCTCTCCTCTTAGCAGGTCCGTAGGAAAGGAGGGAGCCCCCTCTGCCTCTCTGAAGCCTGTGTGACGTGCCTCGCTCGTATGGCACTTGGTCCACAGTGAAGCAAGGATCTCTTCACTTGCCAAGCTTCTGGCCTTGGAGTTCTTGAGGTCAGGGGCTGTGTTTTGTCAAACGCTGTGCCCTCACTACTTAGTCCGGTATCCAACACATGGCCCGGGTGCTCGCCAAAGGTCTGGAGCAGGTGCGAGCCCCCGTGGACGCCTCTCATGTGGAAGCAGTATGTGTGGAGGCAGTCGCAGGTACTATTAAGCAGTCAAAGCCACCAGAGGAATTCTGGAGAGCAAGGAACCAGTCCTTCTTTTCAGATTCAAAAGTTACATTTCAGCCCAGCCGGAGGAATATGCTAGAGACAAGGGACACAAATGTGCAGGAGAATATCAAATGCTGTGTAGCCCTGGGACAGACAGCTCAGCTTCTAGAGTCCTGGTGGGGGAAACGGTCTAAAGTCCAGGAAGTGAATGGACTCAGCTGTCCACAGAGACTCCTGGGTAAATCGGGATGGACTGAGCACCATGCAGGGGCCAGTGACACTAGGGGTGGTACAGGAGACTCAGGGACCCTCCCTAACTTTCCTCTTGTCTGTTACTCAAACTCCCTGCCACACCCCACAACACTAAAATGGCCTCGTATAAGCCATGTGCTTCTCCCCCTGCCCCTCCCCCCTCCCCCTCCCCCCCCCCCCCACCTCCCAGGCCCAGGCCAGGCTCCTGGGTTACAGATAAATGAGGCTGGAGACCCAGATGAGAAGCACATAGTAATAGAGGCCACATGGATGGGAGGAAGCAGACCATTCTCGGCACTAGCCGGAGAACGACGCTAACAGGGTGAAAGGGGAGAGAGTGTGGGTGCTAGGGGAAGGTCTGCCTAGGACTTTAAGGCAGGGAGTCCAGGGTTCTCCATGAGATCCAGGGGACTGAGGCAAGGCATACAGTTTCATGTTAGAGATTTAGCAGAAAAGAAAAACAGAATCAAATGCCCCCTCCCTTAGACTATCTTCCACTCTGTCTTGGGCTCAGCAAAGAGTCGTCTTAACTTACCGTGCCTTCTACATTCATTTGGAGGCACCCCACATTCTCTCACTAACTAATACAGTATCTTGATGTATTCATTATTGTGCATAAGAAGGCGGCGATGTGGATGGTGTAGATTTTAGCAGGTGATTATCAAAGTTGATATTTAAAAACAAAGGATTCCTCTGTAGCAGTACAGTGATACACAGCTTGGATTCTTTGCTTACAATGAAAAGAAACCAATTAAAACAACGTAACACAAAAGCAGGAATGGGGTAGGGGTGCATATTCCCTGGGAAGAAGAACAGTGAGACCAACGGGCTCCACGCAACAAAGGCCATCGCCCAGCTCCAGATGGGGATGCATCTGGGGGAAGCAACTCAGGGACTGTAGTAAGGGTCCTGCCCTCAGAATGACCCAGCCCCACTGGGCTTCCTGTTTGTATCATTTTGCCTCAGAGTAGGGACAGAGCCAGTGGTTTGGCTCATATTAGGTGTCCTTCCTCTGTTCACTGACATCATCCAGGGAAGAAGCCACTGTGGTGGGCAGCGCCCCAGCCCATACCAAGGGCCATCCTGGAGAGTGGGGGGAGAGCAAGGCTGTAGTCTGAGGGGCTGGGTTGGGAACGCTAACTCTCTGGAGGGCCTGTGTGAGCATCATGGGAAGATAGTGCTTGTGAGAAGTCTGTTCCAGCTCCTGGCGTGAAAGAGCTACTCCAAAATGGTAGCTTTTAATCATAAGATAAAAATTGCCGGGACGCCTGGGTGGCTCAGTCGGTTAAGTGTCTGACCTTGGCTCAGATCATGATCTCACGGTTCGTGGGTTCAAGCCCCGCATCAGGCTCTGTGCTGACAGCTTGGAGCCTGGAACCTGCTTCGGATTCTGTGTCTCGCTCTCTCTCTGCCCCTCCCCCACTCACACTCTGTCTCTGCCTCTCAAAAATAAATACACACTGAAAAAAATTAAAAAAAAAATAAGATAAAAATTGCCATACGCTTCCATTAGCCTGAACGCCCCATTCCATGGGATTTCTGGCAGATTGCTACTTTAATTTTCAAACTTGTTTTAATTGTTAGAATTTAATTGTAGCTTCCAAAACACACTCGAGACCACAAATAAAGCATTTTAAGATTCTTTGAAGCCAAAATGTTCAAGCTGATGAAAAGAGAAATTGCCCTCTATGGTCCTTACATGATTCACATGGGGAAAGCGCTTAGTCTGCCCCACCCCATCGCACTCCCCCCCCCCCCCCCCCCAGGCCTCGGCTTCCAGGCGAGACTCTGCCCTTCTCCTCCTGGCGACTTCAGGCACATCGGTCCCCTCCGTGGGCTTTAGTTTGTTCATCTGTGAGAAGGGCTCTGAGCTGATGAGGAGCTTGAACTGGACGGCCCCAGATAATGACGAACAACTCTACCCTACAGTTCAGGACCGAAAGCTCTTTGCCGTCTATCATGACATTCGATTCTTCAAGTGTAACAGTCATTGCATAAACTTTATATAAGCCTCCGCAACCACCATTTATCAATGAGAAGCCCGTGCCTTGCTGTTCCAGTGGTCCATGGGCATGTGGGGTAGGGCCATTCTTCTCCATAAACCTGCAGACATGACAGCCTCATCTCCAACACGTAGAATGGTGACCCAGGCGGGAGGAAGCTGAGTGCGACAGAGCCCTGGAGAAATCAGTCTGAACTAATTGGCTTTCCATGCATGCCTTCATCAGGAAATGAGGCACCATTATACTATTTTATTGTAATTACTATAATATCTTAGAAGCAAGACTCTTTAGCTCCCCCCCACACCCATAATTAGTAATAATGAGTTAATTCGCAACCGGATCTGTTTCATTTTTCAGGTCGGAGGGCATGTAGCATCTAACTTCCTGTTTTCTATCAAAATTAGTTTACCCTTGTAGCTTTGCACATTCCTGAGTGGGTTCAATTGTATTGGTGGTGAATGGTAGTGTGAATTTATCCTTGGAGACTATGGGGATATAATTCACACGGCTCAGGGATGCCTTGGTGGGCTAGTATTTCCTCCTTAAGCCATCCTTGATACCCAAATGCTCCATTCAGTGCTTCCACAGGAAGAAATTTCAGTTTCCCCTACCATTATTGTTTGTCGACATTTCCTACTTAAGGCCATAGATTTGGGGGCTGCAAGTGATCTTAGAGATAATCCACTCCCATATTAATGCAAGTGAATTGGATTCCCGAAAGGTTAAGTGAATTGCTCAAGGTCACAGGGCTCAGAATTCAGGTTTTCTGGTACTCATCCTGAGCCCGTGACACTTCATGGGTCTGCCCGGGAGGAAGATTGCAGGAATGTTTTTTTATTACCTTGGTGTCATTTCATGAACAAATAGTGACAAAGAGGCAGAGATTGGAAGAGGGGAGCAGTGGAGGGAAGGTGTGGGAGGGAACGCAGCATTAGAGAGTCAGACACAGGTTATAAATTACCGTAGGGACTGAGGAACACTGTTAGGAAGTTGGCTTTGTAAAACCCTCACCCAAAACAGCAGTGCGCAACGCAGATGATTTCAGCCACAGCTTTCTTAAGTTTCTGCAATGTGTTTTTTAAATCTGCTTCTGAATCCCAGCACCACATTTCTAGACACCCGTATTTGAAACTAATCAGCGAGGCAGTAGGCTGAGGGTCGCTTCAGGCCTGCCGTGACCCTGACCATCCTAATAGAGATGTGTTCTTTCTTTCCTGGGCTGGTGGCAGATGCTGTAGCCACTTTCTGTTCTGGCCCTTTAAGGAAGGGAGGAAGTGGATGGAGGGCTGGCCTGTCCCCACCCAGTCCTGTCTGAGGGCCCCAGCTCAGTGGGAACTCCTTTGGAGGGAGAACATGGCCAAGTCCCCCTTCTGTGCTCAAGAACTGTGGGGCTTTGCATCTTGCAAGGGGCCTGGTAGAACTCTAGTAGCTTCCTTGCACGAGGAATTTCGCCATCCAGGTGAGGTCTGGTTCCCATTCCTCCCTGAGCCACCAGACTCCAGGGGGATAATTTTGAGATCCTGGTCACCTGGAATCGAACTTGTCACCACTGGTTACCATGCATCCTCTTGCAGCAATTACCTCTACGTTGTTAGCATGGAAAATCAACCCAATCAATGTGAAACTACAAAGCTTTTGAATCTATAAAGAACCTACCACTGACAACCAGACCGAACCACAGATGTCATCTGTCTGTAGCCAACCCCCACACCCCTCAGGCGGTGCCCCAAACATCCCCCGACCAATAGAAAAAAAGGAAATGGCATCCACACCTCTCATGCCGCAGAGAAGGCCCTTCTGGGCTGCTGTTCTTGGGTCATCTGACAGTTGGGGGTGGGTTAAACGATTTGGGGTCTGTCCACCTGTCCTCTGCCCATGGTTGACCTTCCCTACAGGGACTCCCCTTAAAAATTAACAGCAAAGGATGACTGGTGACGAGAGCGTGGCTGCACAGTCCGCAATTTACTGGGGTCATCTTGGATTCTAAACTGGCCACAGAAGGTTGGAGGAAAGAGGGAAGGAAAGGCCATCCCTCCCTGGGTGGAGGGATTCCTTAGCCCGGGAAGGTACTGGGGGTCTGAGGAGCTGGGGTTGTCCTGTTGGCTTAGGGGCAGTAGAGCATTTCTCTCTGGGAACAGGCCCTGAAAGGCTTCCTTCCCGAGCACCATGAGCACCATGAGCACATGGTGATGGCCTTCTGGTCGCCAAAATGTGGCTCTTTTTTTATGGGGGATCTTTTTCCTCTTAGGGGCTGCGAAGGAGCCCAGGCTGACAGAAGAAACTAACTACTTTTGCTTTTTTCAAAATATAGCTGTTAGAACCCATACGACTGCTTCAACACTGAAATCATCTGAGAAACACTCGTAATCAAACTCTTTATACTTGAATTTCGATTCCTACCAGCGCACAGTTTGAAACCTCGCTTTAAATAAAACAATGTGTTTATAACGATCAAGGCTGCTAATGGGGAAGCAGACAACACTTGCAGGGGAGGCCGAGCCAGCCCAGCCAGGAGCTTTCCATTACTGGCCACGAGGGAGACGTGAACCCGGCTACACAGAGGGAGGGAGCTGTTTTCTTCTTCCCACCCCTCCCAGCTATGGCCCCGGGCATTACACGACCCACTCCAGTGGCAGCTTGGTCTGATGGAGAGGTCACTATAATCTGGACTCTTGGAGACTTGAGGTGAATCTACTCACTGTCTGTGGAACCTTGGGCGAGTCCCTGCCTCTCCCTGAATCTTAGTTTGCTTCTCTACTGAGTAGAAACAACACACCTGCTTTGCAGGCTTGTGGGGACGAAATGAGATGAAAAGTATAGTCTCTCAGGCACAGAGTCCAAACTTGGTAATGAGCCCCTCTTACTGAAATCTAACAGGCAGGGGTCTGCAAAGATTTTCTGTCAAGGGCCAGACAGTAAACATTTTAGGTTTTGCAGACCACAGCGTCTCTCAGTCAAGCTACTGAGCAGTCGAGCTACTCAGCTCGGTCTTGTAGCGAAAGCAGCTGTGTTTTCTCCCCATTTTTCAGTTGAGGTGACCAAGAGGGTAAACAGTTTGTCTAAGGCCCCAGTAAATGGCAAAGACACGATTTGAAGGTAGGCAGAAGTGGATTTACCATAAAGCTAACAAACCTTAAGCTTCAGGGCCCGTCTCTTGCATATACTACTTCTAAAGCTCTGGAATATATATTCATGTGTTCATACATTTTTTTTTTTTAAATAAAACTTGCAAAAGTAATGTGTGCTATTTGCAATCAGTTAAGACCACCGTCTCTCTCCATTCCAACTTCCCACCCACCACCATTCACCCTTACTGGTCTGATGTTGGAGTGGCTGTGGGCATGGTTGGGGTCTGGTTATGGGGACGGTGAATTGGGTAATGTTTGGTTTAGTTAGTGGGATTTGTGTGTGTGTGTGTGTGTGTGTGTGTGTGTGTGTGTGGTTTGCAGTCACCTCTGCATAGAGTTAAATTATTATTTGCCTTCCGGATGTAAGAATGCTTCTAGGAATGCTCTTACCATTGATTGTGTCAACTCACCTGAAATCATGACAGATTGTATCTGGTAATTCACACCAGAATCACCTAAGAAGCGCATGAAGCTATAAGGCTGGTCTATGGAAAATTCCTCGTTGGGGCGCCTGGGTGGCGCAGTCGGTTAAGCGCCCGACTTCAGCCAGGTCACGATCTCGCGGTCCGTGAGTTCGAGCCCCGCGTCAGGCTCTGGGCTGATGGCTCAGAGCCTGGAGCCTGTTTCCGATTCTGTGTCTCCCTCTCTCTCTGCCCCTCCCCCGTTCATGCTCTGTCTCTCTCTGTCCCAAAAAAAATAAATAAACGTTGAAAAAAAAAAAAAAAAAAAGAAAATTCCTCGCCGAATGTTACGTCTCATATATATACATATATATATGTATATATACATGTATATATATGTATATATATATATGAGACGTAATGTATATATACATGTATATATATGTATATATACATGTATATATATGTATATATATATGAGACGTAACATTTTTTTTATATATACATGTATATATGTATACATATATACATGTATATATACATGTATATATATGTATATATATGTACATATGTATATGTATATATATATATGTGTATATATACATACATACATACATATATATATACACATACATACATATATATATATATAAAGAATATGATGGAATTGGCCCAAATTTACCAACAATCCTAAAAATTTCATGATATTACCACTAGGTTGTAAAGCTAAAAAAGATGTTTCTGTTATCAGGGCATCTGGGTGGCTCAGTCTGTTAAGTGGCTAACTTTGGCTCAGGTCATGATCTTGTCGTCCCTGGGTTCAAGCCCCACATTGGACTCTGTGCTGATAGCTCAGAGCCTGGAGCCTGCTTCAGATTGTGCTTCCCTCTCTCTCTGCCCCTACCACCCCTCACATGCTGTCTCTCTCTCTCTCTCTTTCTCCCAAAAATAAACATTGGAAAAACAGAAATGTTTCTGCTATCAGCAAATTAAAAAAAGTTAATAAATTGTGTGAGACCAAAGGTCTGTTTCTCTATTTACTGTGTAGAAAGTGTTACAAAACCATTGTCACATAAAAAGGAAATTAGAGAGTAAGTAGCAAAAAAAAAAAAAAAAAAAAAGTAGCAATGTAAGGTAGATAATAAAATTACCATGCTATTTTTCTGGATATTGAGTATTGTGGTATTTATCAAATTTAAAATTTTCTGTAATTCCTTTTCCCATTCCAAATAAACTTTATAATCATATTTTCCTTCCTTCCTTCTTTCCTTCCTTCCTTCCTTCCTTCCTTCCTTCCTTCCTTCCTTCCTTCTTTTCTTCCTTTTTATTTAAGAGAGAGAGAGAGAGAGAGACAGAGCACAAGCAGGGGAGGGGCAGAGAGAGAGAGAGAGAGAGAGAGAGAGAGAGAATCCCAAACAGGCTTCACGTTCAGCACAGAGCCTGATGTGGGGCTCAATCCGACAACGCTGGAATCATGACCTGAGCTGAAATCAAGAGTCAGGTGCTCAACTGACTGAGCCACCCAGGCGCCCCTCTTCTCTTTTTCTTAAACAATGCTCAAACATTATGGGAGTTTGGGGACCCCCCCAAAACTTGTATGTGCCTGGAATCTAGGGAATCTGAACACAGAATATACACTCTGGATGCCAGAACCTTATTACACTACGGTTGGTCACAATTGTTCACATGCACCCACAAAAAAACACATTTGCTCACATTCACCTGCACCTTCTCCAATTGCTTTTAAGTTTACGGTCAGGCCTCTTCATCCAACCCTAATTCACAAACCTCTGGCTGAGGTGCCTGCACACTCTGTTTCTGCATTCTCAAATCATACATCATCGGATTACTGTTTTGTTTTGTTTTGCTTTTAAAAAAATTTACATCCAAGTTAGTTAGCATATAGTGCAACAATGATGGAGTAGATTCCTTAGTGCCCCTGACCCATTTAGCCCATCCCCCCTCCCACAACCCCTCCAGTAACGCTCAGTTTGTTCTCCATATTTATGAGTCTCTTCTGTTTTGTCCCCCTCCCTGTTTTTATATTGCTTCCCTTCCCTTATGTTCATCTGTTTTGTCTCTTAAAGTCCTCATATGAGTGAAGTCATAGGATTTTTGTCTTTCTCTGACTGACTAATTTCACTTAGCATAATACCCTCCGGTTCCATCCACGTAGTTGCAAATGGCAAGATTTCATTCTTTTTGATTGCCAAGTAATACTCCATTGTATGTAGGTATATATTTACATGTAGATATATACCACATCTTCCTTATCCATTCATCCATCGATGGACATTTGGGCTCTTTCCATACTGTGGCTGTTGTTGATAATGCTGCTATAAACATGGGGGTGCATGTGTCCCTTCGAAAGAGCACACCTGTATCCTGTGGATAAATGCCTAGTAGTGCCATTGCTGGGTCACAGGGTGGTTCTATTTTTAGTTTTTTGAGGAACCTCCATGCTGTTTTCCAGAGTGGCTGCACCAGTTTGCGTTCCCACCAGCAGTGCACAAAAAACCCTCTCTCTCTGCATCAGATTGTTTTTTAATCTGTACTATTTCCAGAATTTATGAGGCTCTAGGAGGCCTTTGGTCTTCATGGGGGAGATTGCCCTGCGTGGTGTAGGATTTCTCAGCAATCTCAAGGCTCCTCAGGTAGGGTCACCAGCCACATGGGGGTCTCTGGAGACTCCCAACCTTCTCCATTTCCCTACATTCCCTCCATTTCCAAGCCTCCCCTGCACCCTGAACTTTACTGTCCTCCATTATTTTACTTGGGAAGGAAGAGCGAGGGAGGAAGGTGTTTGGCACATGGGCTCAGTCAGCTTTTTTTATCATTTGTTCTTGTTTTTTCACAGGTGAAGGTGAACTTAAATCATTTACAGTTACTGAGGTAATTTTTGCATGTTTGGTCTTCATTTTGTTATCTCTTGTTCTATACTTTTGGGGATATTTTTGGATGGGGAGCTCTATCTGGTTTTACTTCTTGCTTGTCCTTGGTTTTATTTTTTAGCATATTCATTGTGGCCTGCCTTTAGTTTTTAGTGTGAGTGAAAGTTGTACATCTTGTTTTTAGTCTTTTAAAGAATATTTAAACTACAATTTCTATAATGATCAAAGTCAACAGTGAATCTGACATGATCTAACATAAAAAGAAAACTTAAGGATGCTTTAACTTACTCCGTCCAAGTTTTAGTAATGCAACTTAGAAATGAGAGCTGGTACTTAAAACAATATTTGTATTCAAATTCCTCACATTCATTCTTCGGGAAAGGTCATCTTCATAATTACTTGAGCTACTTTTCCTCTCTTTAACGTCTTTGAGATATAGGACTTTGGTGGTAATCTGGGTATCATGCTTTCCCTAGAAACATATTCCTCCGCCCCAGGACCTCAGTGACATAATGTCAGGGTGGTTGTTTTCTTCAACATGTAGCTGGATGTGATCTTCTCTACGCAGAAATGTACTGTACCGCTTTTTTTTAATTTTTAAAAAATATTTATTTATTTAGAGAGAGAGAGAGAAAAATTGTGAGTGGGGGAGGGGCAGAGAAAGAGGAAGACACAGATTCTGAAATAGGCTCCAGGCTCTGAGCTGTCAACACAGAGCCGGACATGGGGCCGGATCTCAGGAAAGGCGAGATCATGACCTGAGCCGAAGTCAGATGCTTAACCAACTGAGCCCCCGCTCCCCCCCCTTATAAATGTTTTTGTACTGTCCTGCTTTTTAAAGGAATTTTTTAAAACCGAAATCACAATAAATGTGGCACTTAAAACTATGAGATCCAACTTACACGACGTTATAGACCGAATGTTGGTATACACCCAAAATTTATATCTTGAAACCCTAATCCCAATGTGATGGTATCTGAGCAGGGGCTTTGGGGGTTAATATTAGATCCTGATGGTGGATCAGCATCTTTATAAAAAGAGGTCAGAGAGCTAGCTCGTTCTCTTTCTTTTCTTTTTAATGTTTATTTATTTTTGAGAGAGAGAAGGAAACACAGGATCCAAAGCAGGTTCCAGGCTCTGAGCTATCAGCACAGAGCCCAACGTGGGGCCGGAACTCATGAACTGTGAGATCATGATCCGAGCCGAAGTCAGACCCTTAACCGCCTGAGCCACCCAGGCGCCCTAGCTCTCTTTCCACCATGCGGAGTGACGGTGAGAATCAGCCAGCAACCAGGAAGAAGGCCTGCACCAGAACCTGATCATACTGGCACTGTAATCTCAGACTTTTAGCCTCCAGAAATTTGAGCATTAAATTTCCGTTGTCGAGAAGCCACTCTGTCTGTGGTATTTTTGTTATAGTGGGCTGGATTGACCAAGATGTATGAGGCGCCTAGAGAAGTCTAATTCATAGTGACAGAAAGTTGAATGGTGGCTGCCGGGGGCTTTGGAAGGAGGGGAAGCGGGGAGTTATTGTTCAGGGGGTACGGAGTTTCAGTTCCGCAAGATGAAGAGTCCTATGGATGGCTGGTAGTTGGTGGGTGTGTAGCTCTGTGAATGTACTTAATGCCTCCAACTACACCCTTAAAACCGGTTCAGATGGTGAAGCTTATGTTATGTGTACTTTATTCCAGTTAAAAACCTGTGATGTCAAATGCCCAGCCGTATTACTTACTGAATTGGAGTCAGATTTATGTTACCTGAGGGTTTTCACTGAGGCCATCAGTGACCTTCACCAAAGATTTGGGTCTAGTAGATCTAAGATAAGCATCCAGATCAAGGATAGGCATCTGTGTATTTTAAGAGATTTAGGTAACTCGGAAGCTTCCTGGTTGAGAATTTCTACTCTCATTTGATAGCGAATGGTGCCTTTCGCTTACTTGCTGTCTTGCTCAACGGTGAGCTGAGAGCAAATGCATCTGCTGCTCACCCCATACATACCCTCCAGCATCTAGTAAAGCCCTTCAAAACAGGTGTTCAATGAATAGCTATTGAATTGAGGAAAGAGTATAAATATTCCCCACATGGTGGCGTTATCCAATGACTAATCAAAGGCCACCATCCTCTAAGCTCTAGGAATCAGAAGTAGGTGATCTTTAGACTCCCTGTAAGACACTAGTCAGTCAACTGCACTCTTGGCCAGATTTCTCTGGCCTCCCAGGATAAAATACGCCTTTGGGGTGTGGGGGACTTAGGAGTTCACACTGACACAATCGTCGTGCAACTAACATGTGCAACCTCGTATAAGGGTATAGTTTCTGTTTTGTAAACGTTTAGAAGCTGTACAACAAAAACAAGACAGATTTTTCTCCTCACCAAATTCTTCAGTAACTTGGCTCTTTCTAGTCTAAACAAGACAGAGTAAGTGTCTCATATGATGAGGGTGTCAGATAAATACAACTCTCCCTAAGGAGGACTCTCATGCGGTATGAAAGAGATGTCCAAGGGTTCTGGGGAGCGGGAGGCAATGATGAAATCAGCAGATATGTGAATAAGTGGATTGTGTGCATCAGGGTTTCCCATGTTTGCTATAGAGAGGAGACTTCTCAGGAAAACAAACAAGGACACATCAGTTCAAAAACTGTTCCTCTACTATTCCCAAACTGTCTATGATAAGTAGGTTATCATCAGAATCAGAAACAAGCATTTATTTTTTATTTTTTAATTAAAAATTTTTTTAATGTTTATTTATTTTGAGAGCGAGAGAGAGAGGGCGCAGGTGGGAGAGGGGCAGAGAGAGAGGGAGACACGGAATCTGAAGCAGGCTCCAGACTCTGAGCTGTCAGCACAGAGCCCCACATGGGGCTCGAACTCATGAACTGTGAGATCACGACCTGAGCCAAAGTCAGACGCCCAACCGACTGAGTCACCCAGGCGCCCCTGAAACAAGCATTATTTTTAAATCAGCATCCCTGGTGGCAAACCTCTAAGGTATTATGTCATGAGCTGTGGAAATGCTTATCTTTTAATACCAATGTGAGAATAGCCAACTGGGTTCTTTACAAATCATTAGGACCAAGCACTTTGACTTGACAATAGAAGATGTAATGAGATCGGGGCTCCTGGGTGATTCACTCGGTTAAGTAACTGGCTCTTGAATCTGGCTCAGGTCATGATCTCACAGTTTGTGGGATTGAGCCCCATGTCCGGGCTCCATGCTGACAGCCTAGAGCCTGCTTGGATTCTCTGTCTCCCTTTCTCTCTGCCCCTCCCCCACTCATACACACACTCTCACTCTCTCAAAATAAATAAGTAAATAAAAAATTTTTAAAAAGATGTAATAAGATCAAATCTTTGCCTTCACTAGTCCACCCATTAGTATATTCAACAAATATTTATTGCATGCCTACTGTGTTCCGGGCACTGTACTTGATGCTGCAGGTACAGCAATGAACTAGATCCCCCCAGGCCCCACCTACAAGCTTTTGTCTCTGGAAGAGACACACACTGAACGTAATTACACAATTATTATTTTTTGATGAAAAAAATGATAAATTATTGGTATGTAATTGATATGCAATACATTGCACATATTTAAAGTGGTTTCGATTCGGTAAAATTTTACACGTGGAAACACTTGGGACACCATCACCACCATCAAGGTATTGAATTCATCCATCATCTTCAAACTGCAAGTATGCTGAGGTTGTGTAAGTGGAGAACAAACCTCCGCTATGTGGGGGTGCCTTGTCTCTGCAACGCTCATTATCATACAGGTCCCAAAGTGCCAACCCCCGGCCCCCATCTTTCTGGTGCATGTAGTCTTTGGATGAACTTGACAGTCAGAAATAATTTGACCTTTGGCTACTCTCAGTCTCTCTTCTACAGTCTGGTGGTCTCCATTTGGATGTGGATAAGCCTGACTATTTCTCTAAACTGGGCCATTTCCAGCTCAGTGAGTTTGTGGGTGTTTAGTAAATGGCTGAGATTTCCTGGCCCCCACCCTGCCCCTCACATTCCATGGGTGTCAAACTTTCCCAAGAAAAGGATGCTCAGAGCCTTTTTCTTAAGCTAGCACAAGGACCAGGGGGAAATCTTGCCGTTGTGTCATAACGTTGACAACGTGACAAGATCACTGGCCCAAAGAGAGAGCTGAAAGCAAGCAGGAAGCATAAAACTTGAGTCATAACTGAGGAAAGGAAAGGCGACACAGAGATGGCTCATCCCGTCATGTGTACTCAGGCCCCTATTGCCATATCGAAGAGTGGTCCTGCTCCCCTGCCCTACCCCCCATGGTGCAAGACCTAATCAAAGGGAGCAGGACGCAAAGGGTTGATTCTGTGAGTCAGCGAGACAAGGAGCCAGACGGCTTAGCATCTAGGGTCTTCCCTTGCTCCTGGAGTACATTTTCCGTAGCTCCCTAAGAGGCAGAAAGGAAAAATACACATGGCAATAGAGCAGAAAGCTGACTTTTCACTGGTTTTTATCGTCTCCTCTGTAATCTCTATAGGTTGTTATTCCTTGGTCAAAATGAAAATTCCATTTCTCATTTCTTCAAATATTTAGAATGTTTTCCTACGTGTGGCCAAATGGAAATTTTTAAAGAAGAGAACCAAGAACAAAAATAAGTGAATGTCCATTGGGGATATTTGCAGGAAGAACGAAGGCAGTAGATGGTCCCAAGAGCCATTCTGAGCTACCCATTTAAACCAGGGCCTCAGCAACAGGGCAGTTAGAACACTTCTCTGGAGAGCTTCTTTTGCTCATCTCCTCTCTGTCCCAAGCAGTTTAGCTGTTGACAGTACAGGGCTTTGTTCCTCCTCCGCTCTCCCCAGCCACACGACTATATCTCTTGTACCTCCAAGATGCCTATGACAGCACTGCGTTTATTGGCTTTCTAGATTTAGAACGCTTTGTCCCTGGTCGAATGCTGCAACGCCTTTCTCCTCCCTAGGAATAGGCTGCTACAAGTATTTACTTTTAGAGCTATAAATCTACAGTGATTTTATTTGGAAATCCTTTCCCCAATTTATTCCCCAGTTCTTCATTTCTGATGTTTTAGGGTTTTGAAGTGGTCTCTGCTTTCCAGATAACACCAGCTCATCCACCAAATTGCATCCAGCACTGGCCTCGGATGGCAACTGCGTTGCCAGAATTATCCTGCTTGTCAGACATGTTTGTGGAGTGCCATGTAAAAATTATACGGAATGAGCTCACCGTCAATCAGCTATAAGCATCAACTTTTATAATTCCCACCTTCACTCAAGGATAGATAGTATCATTGGCCCAATATCACGGATGAGGTCAAGTTACTTGCCCAAGATTAAACAATGGGTCAGAGGCAGAACGAAAATTCTACCCCAAATTCATCTAGTTCCAAAGCACAGGCTCTGAAGCACCGTGCTGTGACACCTCGCATCAGTTTCTGATGATCCCTATATGGTTCTATCACATCTGAATAAGCCAGTGTCTTTCTCCATCTGGCTCTGACAACAGTTCGCAGCAAATTTATCCCATGTGACTTCAGCTGACTTCTCCAATTCTTGCTCCTTTGCCTTAAACGTTGTTTGTCTCTGGACCACCTTTCCGCTCCTAGGAAGATTTTGCAAATTGTATGATAGGCCCTGCCCAAAGGAAATAGAAACGAAAGAACATACCCGAAGCTGTTCTCCAACACCCTGTCGATAATCTGGGGTAGGACACAAGGAGTCCAAGTGGACCCCATCTCAAGCTAGCTTGGAATGTTAGATCATGCTGCCCTCACTACGCTGCAGCCTTTTTAAAAAAATATGAAATGACAAGGGTTCCATTTCTATCTTGATTTGTATGATAAGTGGCTTTATTTAATTATTTGGCACCATCTTTATTAATATAGCTTTAAAGGTTGTAGTGTCATTTTGGGGATGCAGATTGGTAATACAACTTGCTGTCTGTCTCCAAAGAGAGACTGCAATTACTCAGCTGTGTTAAAGTAGCTCCCCTCATTTTATATTACAAGGAATATTCATGAGTATGCTATCAATATCCGAACAGGATGCACTAAATTCTGCTCCTGGGGAAATGCTGTGAAGGGTCAAACAGGCAATTAAGATCTTGTCTGCTCTTTGAAAGGACGATGTTTACTTCCCCCCCCTGCAAGAAAGAGTCCAGATGGAAACCGAGATTTACAAAAGATGAAACTGTTTCCCGATTCATTTCTTCAGGGCTGAAGTCGAGCTCTCGTTAAGTCTGAAAACGTTCAGAAGATGCTTGTTCAGATCTCTCAAAGATTTATGACACTACGAGCTAATTTCTGCCTTTCCCCAAATCTGGGAGGAGTAAGTGAATGTTTTCTCTGCTGAAGTATTTAGAATGGGTAATTGCTTTCACGCCAGGCACTTTTATGAAATCAAATAATAAACAGGGTCTTAAATTCTTTGTTTTCCTCAAGTTTCATGAGCTTAAAAGAATTTCTGTGGAGAATTTTATTTCCTATGCTGCAACTTTAATAACTCCATTAAAGCTTTTGCTTTTTTCCCCCCCACCAAATCCCAGCTATATATATTTGGGTGTGGAATGCAGTTTTCTCTGGCCACAACTCAGAAGCAGCTTCTTAAAATTTTTAATTTCTTCGAAAATGTGAAACACAAACAAGTTTCTCCTAGGAAAAAAATAGGTACTAGTTCAGGGATCTGCAGACTTTTTCTGTCAAGGGCTAGATAATAAATATTTTAGGTTTTGCTCTAGGGTGTCAACTTTACCCACGTAGTGTGGAGGCAGTCCCAGGCAATTCTAACCAATTGAGGATGACAGTGTTTCAATAAAACTTTACTTATGGACATCGATATTTAAATTTCACGTAGTTTTGGGGCACCTGGGTGGCTCAGTCGGTTGAGTGTCTGGCTCTTGGTTTTGGCTCAGGTCATGGTCTCACGGTTCATGAGCTCGAGTCCCGTGTTGTGCTCTCTGCTGATGGCACAGAGCCTGCTTGGGATTCTTTCTCTCCCTCTCTCTCTCTCTGCCCCTCCCCCACTCATGCTCTCTTTCTCAGAATAAACATTTAAAAATTTTTTTAAATAAATTTCACTTAGTTTTCACATGTCATAAGATATTTCCTTTTCCCCAACCGTTTACAAATGTAACAACCATTCTTTGCCATTGGACCATATGAAAAACAGGCAGCAAACCAGGTTTGATGACTCATAGACTCATTTATTGAGTCAATAAGTATTTTTTGAGCATCCGATATGTATGGAGAGCAAAACAGGTGCCATACCTGCCTTATATTACTTATGGAAGAGAAAATTATTTGGAAAAATTGAAAAGGAGGACATTTTCAAGTATGGGGGAAATGATAAGATTACACTAATCATGTCCCAAGCAACATCTCTGGAAATCTTAACCATAAGCAGTTCTCTAAAGTTACTCTGAGTAACATGAAAAACTGAGGTTTGGCTTGAACTTGCTGTTATCTCTGTACTGCCACAGCACACGCTTTTTTTTTTTTTTTTTTTTTTTTGGTCTGTGAAATGTAGAGATTTATTGTCATTCAACAGATTCCTACTAAAAAGTGTAAGCTTCTAGAGAGCAGGGCGTTTTACTTGATGCATATCCCTCTCGTAAACACAGCTCAGCCCAGTGAAAAAAGACCAACGAGTAAATGCACTCAGTTTTCCTTAGAACTGCCCTGTAAAATACAGCGGCCACCAGCTCCTGATCTATTTAAATTTAAACTCACTGTACTTCAGCCCCAATTAAATCAGGCACAGGGATGGAGCTCAGGCTTACCGGTCTTTAAAGTAAAGACCCCCAGGTAATTCTCATGCACAGACAGAGCTGAGCGGTACCAGCCACACTGTGGTTCTTCGAGCCCTGGAATAGGAGCTTCAGGATCACCTGGGAAGATTGTGAGGCCTGCATTGTCCTCACCTGAGAACTTGCTAGAAATGCAAATTCCTAGCGCTACTCTCCCCACCAACTCAGAAACTCTGGTGGTGGCTGTAACAATCTTGTTCTAACAAGGCTTCCTGGTGATTCTGAGGTAACCTCTAGCTTGAAAACCGCTGGGCTACACCAAACAGGGCTTCCTCTGATTTGCCAAGACCCACGGCTGCGCAGGGATGAAAAGGCCAAGGTTTTGGAACGTGCTTGGGTCGGCTATGATGTTAGATGGAATTCACCCCCCCCCCCCCCCCCCCCCCCCCCCCCAGAGAGGCCCTCGGGCCTGCCTTCCCAGCACAGTAAGTACCAGAGGGAATACAAATGCATGTTTGGGCTCTTTTTCCAAATTATGGCAATCTGGCGGGTCCTCTCTGCCCTGATAATATAATATATGGAGATGATGATTATTGCTTTAGAGCAGGTATATTTTCATCCCTAAGCTGGTTCCATTACTGAACCGTAATGAATCTTAATGGTAACATCACTGAAATCTGTATGCAGATTTAACACATGGAAATTATCCTTTTAGAACAACTAAACAATAACAGACCATCAAACTGTGCTCGTTAGCGCTCTTCCAACATGGCCTTCTCTGACCCCATCAGGAGGTGGGCACAGGAGAAGCTCCGGCCCCACAGACTTAGGGTCTTAGCCAAAACGCCAGTTCTTTTTTGTTCGTAAATGTTGGGGCAGGTTTTACACAACCTTCCCCTGAGCAGCTGTGCAAGTGACAAAGTTTGAAAATTACTGTTCTTCTCTCAAAGTGCCTTTTAGACCTGTCTCTAAAACCAAGCAGCATTTGATTATTTGCACCGGGAGATATTTTAAAAGTGATGTCAGGGAAGGAATCTAATTACTCCTTCTGGGTTTGCCTTGGTTCTCTGTAGTGATTCACCAGCAAGGATTGGATGTGCTCTGTTGACCACGCACTAGAAAGGCACAGGTTTTGTGCGATTTCTCCGGGACTGAGAGCTTTGCACTGATCTATCAGGAGTCCAGAACTCTTCTGAGCCACAGCCTTCCTACCCCAATCTTAGTCTGAGCTGGAGCACACCTATGCTGGGTTGGTGGGGGGGGGGGGGGGGTCCTGAGCCCCAGCAGGTGCCAGTGCCTTCTTCATAGCACCTACAGGTGCTGGGATGCCCTTTCCAGAAAGGATGATAACACATCAGGGAGGTAAATGGCTTTCTCTAGAACCATCTGCATCTCTGTTTCCTGGCTCCCGAGATCAGGAGCATTAACTATATCAACACATACTAATCAGGTACCTGGAGTATAAGATTTCACAAAGGTCTGGGGATAGAGATGATTCCTGGCCTCAGGGATCTTGCCATGCAGTGGGTTAAGCAGAATCACTAAAACAAGAATTCAGTGTGACCATCGCTAAGGGTGGCTGGTGCCTCAGTTCCAAAAGAATGTAGGAGAAGGGTCCCTCCTAGGGGAAAACAGGAGGCTTCACTAAGACACTGACTCTGAGCTGAGGAGTTTGAGGGGCAGAAAGGTAGTGGAAGGGTGCTCCAGATGGAAGGATCAGGGTCGAGAAAGGAATCTTTACGCAGAGCAGCCTCTAAACCCCTGGTTCATTGTATTTGGACGTGCCCTGCAAGAGGAGGGGCGGCAAAGATAAAAGGATGAGCAGCTTCCGCAGCTGAGTTAGTTTTAGTCCAGCATTCCAGAGGAGAGCCTTTGAGCCAGGGAAGAACATGAAAATAATAGTTCCTCCCAGCAGCATTGTGAGTATTTACACCTATCATGTGCTCAGCACTACACTGAAGCAATTCAGTTGAACCTCACCACGACTTTAGTAAATGAGTATTAATTTCCTTCTACATGTGAGGAAGGGAATTCAGAGAAAATAAGCGGCTGGTGTATAATCACTATTTACTAAGTGGTAGCCAAGTCCTGACTAAGACCCAGCTTGGTCTGACTCCAAAGGCTGCGCTTCTAAACCCTCTGGCAGCTCGGGGTAAGTGGAGGCGCCCAGACTAGCGAGACAGGAGAATTGCCGCATCGGGGTGCCAGGGTAGAACCACTAGAACTAAAGATGCCTGAATCTAGAATTGGACAAGAAAAATTATGTCCTTCTGAGCTGTGCAGAAATTCTCTCCCAGCAATCATTCACCCAACCTACCGTATGCCAGGCACTGTATGAGGTCCTGGAGACTCAGAGGGAACAAACCACGTTTGGCTGCCCCCACCCCTCTCAGAAGCCTCCATGGTGATGGAGGACTCAATCACTAATCACGTCCTTACACAAATAAGGTTCATAACAGTGACCATGACTTGTACTCTGAGATCAAGCCTTTCTGAGCTTTAAGACCAGATAATAGGTGGGAAGCGGCAGGGCGGGGGGGGGGGGGGGGGGGGGGGGCTGGTGTCCAGTCTATGGTGGGAGAACTAAAAAGACCTTCTTGGGGTGCCTGGGTGGCTCAGTCGGTTAAGCATCAGACTTCGGCTCAGGTCATGATCTCATGGTTCGTGGATTCAATCCCCACAACAGGCTCTGTGCTGACAGCTCGGAGCCTGGAGCCTGCTTTGGATTCTGTGTCTCCCTCTCTCTCTCTCTCTGCCCTCCTCTGCTCGTGCTCTGTCTCTCTCTCTCAAAAATAAATAAACATTTAAAACATTTAAAAAAGAAGAAGAAAAGAAAGACCTTCCAAACATAAGGTCTGAGGACTGAGCAGTAGTTAAAAGGTGTTGGAATGGGGAGGGAAGGATGTTCCCGACAGAGGCAGCCGAAGTGTCTGGTGAGGAGAGGGGAGATGGTAACTGAGAGACAGAATGAAAGCTGATGTTGCTGGACGGTGAGTAGAGAGAGGGAGAGTAGGAGTGGAGAGGAAGCTGGAAGGCACGTAGGGGCTCTTCCTTGAAGGTCTTGACCCAACAATGGTATGGAGTGTCAACCTTGGTGCACATTGGTGTACCTGGCAAGTTCTAAAAATGCTGAGTCCTGGGCCCTGTCCCCAGAGGTGGATTCTAATTGGTCTGGGGTACCGCCTGGGAATCAGGATTTTAAAAGGTGGTCAGTTCTAATGTGAACATGAGCTTGTGAAACACTGGATTAAAATGTTTTAAGTGTGTATACATCCTCTGATTTCCATTTTGAGAGGTCAGTCTGGCTGTCGTTGGAGAACGGATAGGCCAGGCGGGCCAGATGAGCAGCATTCTTGGCAGCTGGTTAATCAGGTCCTTTGAGGACATTTTATTGTCTATGATGGCAGCGGGCAATTTGTCTGAAATTGCTAGAAAGTTGGGAGGGGTACTTTCCCATCTGTCTGTCTTCAGTTTGTTTCTTTTATTTAAAAAAATACTAAGTCCAATCTGTCTCCTTAAAACTTAAAAAATTGGTCTAATTTCTGTTCCTTGGGACAAGAGAAACAAACCTTCTTCCCCTTCTGTGTGACAGCTTTTCAGTAACAGAAGATGATGATTATGGTTCCCTAAAGCCACCTCTTTTTACACAAGATGCTTGAACAAAGCTTTGATTTAAGAAAAGTTACCCATTTGTTTTCTACGACAAATGATATTTAAACTATCAACTTTTTTTTTTAACGTTTATTTATTTTTGAGAGACAGAGAGAGACAGAGCACGAAAAAGGGAGGGGCAGAGAGAGAGAGGGAGACACAGAATCCGAAGCAGGCTTCAGGCTCTGAGCTGTCAGCACAGAGCCTGACGTGGGGCTTGAGCCCACGAAACGTGAGATCATGACTAGAACTGAAGTTGGATGCCCAACCAACCGAGCCACCGAGGTGCGCCTACAGCAAATGATATTTAAAATGATGTGAAAAGCACTGCAGGTTTTACTCTTGGCCTTGGGAAGAGCTGAAGTCAGCATTTTAAATTCTAATTTTCCTATTTGTTTTGCATACTTAATAAACATAATTTCTTTTTTTAGCAAGAAAATGGAAACTGCAGGGAGTTTTCCCCTTCATTTCCGCCCCTCCCCAGATTTAAAGCTTTTTCCAGTTGGAGAATTTGGCTCAGCACAAATGTAATCTTTTTTTCTCTGTCTCTCCAAGTATGGAAAAGTGATACTGTTAATTGGTGTCACTCCCATTGATGGAGTTATTACTGTAGCGGGCACAGAGCTCATTAGTTTGCATATGTTGGATATCTCATTTAATCCCTTTCACAACTCAAGAGACAGACGTAATCCCTCTCTCGGTTCCTTAGATGAAGAGAGAGGAGTTAGAGTTTGCCCAAGATCACACTTGCCCCTAGCTCCTGGACATCAGTCTTCCCCACATAGCACAACACCCCTTTCCTATCCTCCTAAGTCCTCCACTCCCACCTTCAAATGCAAATTTACACCTTGATTAAAGAACAAGGGCCAGCTTGGATCCATGTTCCTTCTGGAAACTTCCCAGATGACCCGACTTGCGTGACCAGTCTCTTCTCTGTATGTCATGACGTGTGTCTGTACCTGAGGAGGAAGTTATAATGGAGCCTATGGCATCCATCATCACGCACAGTTATTAACCACCAAGGTATTGTTTATTCCTGATCTCCGAGTGGCTTATTTTCTCTACCTAGACTGTAAGTGTCTCGGGGGCAAAGACTGTGTGTTAGGAGTCTTTGCTCTCCCATAGTGCCCAGCACCCTTCTCTCTCTGTGAGACCATCAATGTTACTTAAATAAATGAATGAATGAGTAGCCAGTTCTGGGAAACCTGATGTACAGACCTTGGAAAAATCCCTGGAAAGCTAGGCGCGGGGAGGAGGAGAGCTGGGTGCACAGGCATACAGGCACGAGCGCTGCCCACCTCTGGGCTCAGGTTTCGGGGGTGCCGCCTGCCAGCCTTGCGCTCTGAGCCACGTCAGTCACCTCCTCTGTAAAACCTGGATGATGATGTAACACCCGGCTCGGAGGATTGTTGTATTAAATGAAATAATAACTGTAAATCCCCTAATTCCTGGCCTCTAGTCTCATTCACATACATAGTAATGACTATTGTTGTCCCGAGGGTCTGAATAAATGCTTTACCACTTCCCAAGGTAATTCCTGGACTTGATCGCATGGAATCACTGCCAGCTGTTTACTGAGCTCTCTGACGTGCAGGCATGAAGGCTGGTGTGTGGTACACAGTGGTGAGCACACAGGCATGGTCTCTGGCCCCACAGGGCCTTCCCCGTGCGAAAGGGGAGATCGGTAGGACAGCTCTGGTCCTTTCCTTTCTACTGATGTGAACAGAGGGGCTGAAGGGCAGGCCCAAGGCTGGCCACTTGCTGACCCGACCTTGGAGCTGCGCTCTGTCTGCATCACGGGATGGCAGCCCGGTGGGCATGAGCGCATTAGTCTGTGGTCAGTGCTGTTTACAGTCGAGGGATGTGGTGTTTATTTTAAATACATTCGTGCGCATGCATGTTGATTTTGCTACAGCCATTAGCTTTGATTGGTTTGATATTAAACAAGCCTGAATAAACATGAAACAGTGTAATATTCAGCCCCGTTTGACTCCTCAATGTATTTACTGTTCACGAGTAACTATGGATACTAACTAAAAGGAGTGAGATGCATTATTTGTATTTATATGTCAGGATTGGTAGAAATGCAAAATACTAAAACTGCTTAAGGTATTCTGTAGGTCTACTGGCAAGGTAATTTGTTTTTAAGAAAAAAAATCTCACTGCCAGTGTCTTCCCATCATCTGCCCGTGAGATATGCTAGGTACCTATTTTATTTTCCTCTTTTAAAATTCTTCATAACACATCGTATCGCGTATTCTTATTTGGTTTAGGTTTCATCCTTAGTAGTCTCTTGGCTTCATGACGTTTACAATTCTGTAGATAAAATTGACCTGTAATTATGTTTGATTTTAGCAAGGACCCTTGCAAAGAACTCAACTTAGATTCAGATTTGTTTGTTTGTTTGTTTGTTTGTTTGTTTGCAAACTGCCCATTTGGAAGTTCCTTTCTTAGCACCTAGGCTCTGATGAGCCGTGCTTATAACCTCTCTATAGCCAACTCAGATACCAGGGTCTTGAAAATATGGACCAATTTCCTTGGGGGTACATTCATTCTAGGAACTTGTGACCACTAACAAATAAATTTAATCCAGAGATAGCTACACACTGCCCAGATTACAGTTTAATCATGGAAAGAGGAATCAGACAATCTAGCTGTGCTATTTACCAGTCCTCTAATGACCAACACATTTGAAACTCTTGGATTCTTGATTTCTCCATCTGCAAAATGATGCCTCAGAGGGCCCATGTGAGGGTTGGATGAAATCACACCCTTAGACATGCTTGGTGGTGTCCTATCCCTGGGACAGATTGGCTGAGTCTTACACATCACCGATCCTGTATTTTATCACTTCCATGAAGATGGGAAGGTTCCCATGTAGGTGTGACCCTCCTCTGTCCATGAAGCACGGAGCCCACACCCTACAGAGATGTGACTGTACATAACAGTCTCCACAAAGATGATGGAAACCAGCAGGCCAAATGCCTATTAAAAAGAAAAAAATCCAAACAATTGCCCATGAAGGGAAACACTAGGGACTAAAAAGGTATGACTTTGGGATTATTCATTCCCCCAGCTGTTTTCCCAAATCACAGAAAACAATTCAAAAAGATCCTAAGACCAATAGTTCCTCCATCTTCCCATCTCTCTCCCATCTATGGTGGGTTTTATGGATTAAAAAGCTCAGTAAGCGAGGACACGTGATCAAGGCCTCATGGACGAGCTGTGACTCCTAACCGTGGCAGGGACAGCAGTCAAACGAGAGCATCAACACAACCTTGCCCTCGGAGTCTATTCAGGGGAACACCAACGGGCAGTTCTACATGGCGCACGGTGCACATCTGTCCCACGATGGGCTGAGGCAGAAGACCGTGAGGCCGGGAGGTGAGTGTGGCTGAGAGCCCGTCTGGAGAGGATCCATGAGGTGAGTTCCTGGCAAGCCAGGGGGCGTGCAGCCCGGGGACTGAGGACTTTGCTCCAGGGCTGACCTGGGGCCAGGCTAGCATGGCCACATCAGCACCCTGAACTACATTGCGCCTCTTGGGCTCCAGCCTAGCTTGCCTCCACCCCCAACTATGCTCCGATCTCTTCTCCATGCAGTTTTAACAAGGTGGATTTAAAATTATTCATGTGCAAATATAATTTCTGGAAGAAAATTTGGAAAGGACAGAAAAGTCCAAAGGAATGTCATTTGTATTACCATGCGAACCTTTTACCATTTTGCTCTATTCTCCATTTGGCCTTTAAAACTTGAGGACAGAGATTTTAAAACTCCTGTTGGAATTCCCATTTTCTATCTTAATTTTATTTTTACTTAATCATGTTTTACTTAATCATTCTTCAAAGTCACTAAGAATTCTTCAGAAACTTAATTCGTAAATGTATCACAGGGCCCTCTCAGGGCGGCAGCTGGCATGGGGAGCGAGAACACTGTTCTATGGGCTGTGCTATTTCCAAATCAGGCGAAGCAATGATGTTCACATTAAGTGTGTTCACAGGCCTGGGTATTAGTGTAGCTGTAGCCATTAGCCTGATTGGTTGAACACACAGTCATTCCCTATATGAATGTATCTTTGTTAACCATTCCTCTATTGTTGCTTATTTATATTGCCTCCAATTTTTCACTGCAAATAAACACTGCTATGTTCTATTTAACGTCATAAATAAAAATGGAACAGATTAGGCTTTGTCCCTCCTGCAAGTAACCTATACCTAAATACATAAACATTAAAACTGGCTGTGCTATAAAAATCAACCAACAGAGCAATGAAATAGAACAGACAGCCGAGGAAAAGGCCCTAATATATAAAATGTGTTGTATGACCAAAAAGAAAGAGAGAGAGAAAAGAGAGAGAGAGAAAAACACATCTCAAAGCAGTGAGGAAGGAATGATTAGCAAGTGGTGTTGGACAACCTTAACCTCTTACTGTAACTACAGAATACATTCTTTGTAGATTAATGAACAATATCTTTAAAAATTGAAATCCTAAAAACCCTGGAATAAAACCTTAATGACTTCAGTTCTGGGGGTTTAGAAAGAGTAAGAATTAAAGCATTGGAAGCAATCAAGAGAGAAAACAACATGTTTGCCTACATAAATTTTTATGACTTACAACATAAACAGGTATTTGTTTGGTTCTATCAGTACCATGGCTACGCAGTGAATAAAACCAGTTCAGTCTTGTCAGGGAGCTTATAGTCTATTGGAGGAAAACAAACAGAAGAAAACTTCAGAAGAAAACAGTGGCATGGGGGAGGAGGGGGAAATGGACATAGTTTCTTTGATCAACTGCAGTCATCAGGAAGGGATACCCTGTGATTTTAATTGTATTGGTGGCGACCATCAAGTTTGTAAAAGCCATTTTTAAGCTATGGTTTTCTTATTACCAAAGATACGAGTGACCTTTTTGTTCCTTCTTGCTTTAGAAGGAGAAGTTACCATGTTTTTTCTTTCTTCTTTTCTTTTTTTTTTTTTTTTTTTACCATATCTTTCTTCCTACTTCCTGTTCTCCATTAACGTATGTTGTGGATGGGTACCTATGTTACACGCAATTTTTGTTTTGTATTTCTTTTCAATGATTATATTTGAAAATTTCATGTGTAATAAGCTTTGAACTCTTTAATTAATGTTAGGATTCCATGCAGGCACTTTTATTCCAGGATTTCCCCATACTAAGTACTTTTCATTCTTGCTTTAAACTGCCGTCCATCAAGTTTTCTTTTTTTTTTTCAAAAAAAAATTAAGATGTGTTTTCTTTCTCTTTCTCTTTTTTTTTTTTTTTAAAGATTTTATCTTTAAGTTCCCTCTACACCTAATGTAGGCCTCAAACCTACAACGCTGAGATCGAGAGTCATGCTCTACTGACAGAATTAGCCAGATGCCCTGAGCTGTATTTTCTTAGTTCTTGACTTTGTGGTATGTCTTCCTCTTAGTTTTCCACATAAGCAGCAACTTGTGCGGAAAATCCTTGGAAACAGACTTTTTTGTTTTATTTTTTGTTTTATTTTTTTATATTTTTTATATTTTTTATTTTGTTTTGTTTTATTTCTTTTTTGTTATTCCTTCATTCTTTAGCATTGTAGAGGACAAAACGCATGCCAGCGTAGTTTTTAATCCTTTGTTGATAATCTGCAGGCATCTAGTTTAGTTTGTTTTCCTGTTTTAGATGCCTGTAGAATTAAAAAAAAAAAAAAGACAATTTTGAGAGCGGTTTTAGGTTCACAGCGAAATTGAGAGGAACGTACAGAGATTTCCCGTAGACCTTCCACTACCCAGGTGCACTGCCTCCCTTATTATCAACATTCCCTCGTGGGATGGTATGTTTGTTATAACTGATGAACCTACACTGACACATCATTACCCAAAGACCACAGTTTACATTAGGGGTCACTCTTGGTGTTGTGCATTCTGTGGGGTTGGACAAATGTACGATGACTTTTGTCTGCCATGATGGTATCATACAGGATAGCTTCACTTCCCTACAAAAATAAGCTTCCCCTATTCATCCCTCCCTTTCTGATAACTTACTTTCTATCCCTTTGCACAGAAGGCATGAAAAACTAGAGTTTTCCATAGACCTTGCTACCAGGACCTCAGTCTCTGACCAACTGCTGCTTTACCCAAGAGAGAAAAAAATTCTCAGGATATAAACACTTCCTTTTTAAAAATTTTTTTATTTATTTTATTTTTAAATTTTTTAAATATATGAAATTTATTGTCAAATTGGTTTCCATACAACACCCAGTGCTCATCCCAAAAGATGCCCTCTTCAATACCCATCACCCACCCTGCCCTCCCTCCCACCCCCCATCAGCCCTCAGTTTGTTTTCATTTTTTAAGAGTCTCTTATGCTTTGGCTCTCTCCCACTGTAACCTCTCTCTCTTTTTTTTTTCCTTCCCCTCCCCCATGGGTTCCTGTTAAGTTTCTCAGGATCCACATAAGAGTGAAAACATATGGTATCTGTCTTTCTCTGTATGGTTTATTTCACTTAGCATAACACTCTCCAGTTCTGTCCACATTGCTACAAAGGGCCAGATTTCATTCTTTCTCATTGCCACGTAGTACTCCATTGTGTATATAAACCATAATTTCTTTATCCATTCATCAGTTGATGGACATTTAGGCTCTTTCCATAATTTGGCTATTGTTGAAGAGTGCTGCTATAAACATTGGGGTACAAGTGCCCCTATCCATCAGTACTCCTGTATCCCTTGGGTAAATTCCAA
Organism: Puma concolor; assembly: GCF_028749965.1. Lineage (NCBI taxonomy): Eukaryota > Metazoa > Chordata > Mammalia > Carnivora > Felidae > Puma > Puma concolor. The sequence goes on from NC_141677.1 coordinate 77,926,446, forward strand.
AAGATGCAGTGCTACTGCTGGGTCATAAGGTAGGTCTATTTTTAATTTTTTGAGGAACCTCCACACTGTTTTCCAGAGTGGCTGCACCAGTTTGCATTCCCACCAACAGTGCAAGGGGGTTCCTGTTTCTCCACATCCTCTCCAGCATCTGTAGTCTCCTGATTTGTTCATTTTGGCCACTCTGACTGGCGTGAGGTGATATCTGAGTGTGGTTTTGATTTGTATTTCCCTGATGAGGAGCGACGTTGAGCATCTTTTCATGTGCCTGTTGGCTATCTGGATGTCTTCCTTAGAGAAGTGTCTATTCATGTTTTCTGCCCATTTCTTCACTGGATTATTTGTTTCTCAGGTGTGGAGAGGATATAAATACTTCTTGTCTCTTCCGGTCCTACCACTTTGTGCCCTGTTGTTGTTGTTATTATTATTATTATTGGAAGTTTTATTTAATTCTTTGCTCATAAGTAAGGAGTGTTGAGGCTGAGGGCAGGAAAGGGGCCCACACTTGACTACCCCCAAAGGAATGTCTGCACAGGAGAGGGAGGACCCCGACTTTCTGATGTGTGTAGATCTGTGCAGCCTCATTAGTGGCCGCACGTGGTGATGGAATTAAGTTACATTTGAATTGTATTTAAATTAACCTGAGAATTCCATCCCTCCCTTGCACTAGGCACACCTCCAGTACTCCGTAGTTCCATGTGGCCAGTGCCTAGCGTGCTGGACAGCACAGATTGTAGAACATTTCTATCATTGCAGAAAGTTCAATACTTGCAGCAGAAAAGAAAATATCTATACTTTTTAAGGGTGATAAGTTTTCTCCATTTAATGCAACACAAAAGCATATGTTGGCTCAGATTGTGGATATCCATCCATCTCTGTGTCTTGTAAGTAGCAGGACGTTCTCTCATATACTTATAGTAGATTGACTGCTATTTTCTTTAAATGTTTGTTACCCTTTTTCATTTTTCACTTGTGCTTTCAATGGTCTTTTACCAAGAGGTTGGGAGAGGCTATATCCGGGGTTGTTGGACACACAATGTATTTATAGAAACTCTGCCCATGTAGTACTTTTCTTTAAACTGAATGCTGGTAGCAGAAATTTTGGAAACTAAAATAGTATATCCAGCCTCTCTAGCTCCATGGGAAATTTTCTTCTAATTCTGGGCCATTCTGTCTTGATCAGGGAAAGGTCCTTCCTTTGTGGAGCTATCTCCACACATGGAAAATGTGAGCCTTTGCCAGGGACTGGAGAATAGATTCACTGGGCACCAGCATGGATTTCATTTAGGAAGCAGGGAGAGAGGATGTTGCTTTAAAAGCTTCTTCCAATAGGGATGTCTGGGTGGTTCAGTTGGTTGAGTGTCCAACTCTTGATTTCAGCTCAGGTCATGAGATCAAGCTCCACGTTGGGCTCCACACTGAGCATAGAGCCTACTTAGGATTCCCTCTCTCTGCCTCTGCCTCTCCTGTGTGTGCACTGCTCTCTCTCTCTCTAAATATAAATTTTTTAAAAAGTTGGGGGGGTGTGCCTGGGTGGCTCGGTCATTTGAGCAGCTGACTCTGATTTCAGCTCAGGTCATGATCCCAGGGTCATGGGAACGAGCCCCTCATTGAGCTCCATGCTGAGCATGGAGCCTGCTTAAGATTCTCTCTCTCTTTCTCTCTGCTGTCTCCCCCACTCACACACTCTGTCTCTGTCTCTTAAAAAAAAAAAAAAAACACCTCTTCAGATAAGAGTGTAAGAGTGTGCGTGCAGGTGCAGGATGGCTTGGGGAGGGGTGAGGCTAAGGCAAAGGGACAGAAGTCCTTTCCACCATTGATCTGATGTAATGAGGGCCCTGACAAATGTTGGGAGGAGGACTAGGGGTTTGGAGGAGAGATCACATCTTAGTGATGGGCTGGCCTTGAGGAGCTGAGGGACGTGTGGAACAGTCCATGCTCTGTGTCAGGCTGATGACTCCACAAGGTCAGGAACCACATCTGCTCTAGTGTCCTTTTGCATTTTCAGCACCTGGCACAGGTCCCCTACGTAGGGGCGCTCAATACATATTTCTCAATGAGTAAATGATCTTGTAGCAACTAGGGGTGGGTCAGGTCCCAGATGACTCTTGGTTCCAAATGTGAGCCTCTGTGGTGCTGTTACACTGGGAAGAAGAATCTGAAGCAGAACGAGAAGTGGAGCTGTCCAGGAGGAGAAATGACAAGGTGCACCTCAGGCAATGTGTTAGATGGAGTCTGGCGAGGTCAGAAAATGGGGGCTGTGTTACCAGGACTTCTGGTCTCCTGAACAAGGTGGATAAGAGGTCGGTGATAGGCGAGAGAAAGAATAAAATGGAACAGTCAGAGTAACACTTGGATAAGACTCAGGAGAACCAAATTTGATGTCAACCTTAGCCATCAGCCTGCTTTCCCATTCTGGGGGTTTTCTCATCTATACATTCCCAGGTTGTAGCAGGTAGACTCTGGACACCAGTTTAGGGCTAGGATTATACCTTGTACGGGATTCTGTGTCTCAGTGATGCTCGGGATGACACCTGGGGAGTAGGCAAGCAGTGACCAATAGTGAGCCCAGCCCTGCTTTCGTGTGAACGTGGATGACTCCCTCTTCTGGCTGTCACTCCTCGACAGAACATCATAGTGTTCTAGAGGTGGGGTATCAAAGGGTGTTTTACACACACAGCACATACAAGATTCTATGTTCAAGTAAGATTGAAAGCATTTAAATAAAGCTAGACGATTTCTTTATCGCTGTGCTTTTTAATAGCCTTTAATGCGCTCATTGTCTCTCTGGCAGGTTAATGTATTGGACACACTTCTTTAAAAATGAAAGGACGAAAATTATAATCAGGCAAATCTCAGCATGTGAGTGGGGTGGGGGCAGCTGACTTCCTGCAGGCTTGTTGAGAGCCCTTGAAGATGCCCTTTGGTGAAACGGCTCTTGCTGGGGCCTTTGAGGTTGAAGATCAGTAGAGTAAGCCACTCCATTGTCTCTTGGACCCAAGTGCCTCTCAAAGGCTGAAAGAAGCTTCTATGGATTCTGTGTGCACATCTGCCCCCTGCATCCTGTGAAGAGATCTGGACACACACAGGTGTCCCGGTTTCTGAATATATTTGGCTCCCATCGGTCCAGTGGTATTAACCACTTAGCCGTATTTGCCCATAAGTCCGTTCCTTGCTTGTGTCTTGCCTTGTGGGCACTTAGATTTTTTGCAGCATAAAATAATGAGGACCCTGAGGACTTTCAGCTCTAAAAGCTGGGGTTGCTTCCGAAAATTTATCACCAGGCGGGAAAAGTCCCAAGTGGTGTGGATGCTGTCCACTCCCATTTATCAAAAGGCCTCTATACTCAGGAAGTGTGGTCTCCTATGCCTTCAGCACGGGGGGAGGGTGGTGGTTAATGGGGCTGGGCACCTGCCTGCTCTTTGATTGCTGAGTGTGTCCCTGGTTCCTGATTCCTTTGGCATGGGGTGAGTGCCTTTAGCCAGAAACAAAACTTCCTCCGTGAGAGCCATTTGCTGGGTCCAGTCCGCGAGCCCTGGCCAAGCACTGGGTGAAGTGTTTCTACTCTCTTGTCTCCCTCTCATCCCTCCCCTTTGCAAGACGCTCTCTCTCCCACTTTATGCAATTCCAAAGGCTACTTATTCTAGTCCCCCAGGACTCAGAGGGGAGAAAGCCTCCAGGTCAAATATTCTCTGAGGCTGGAAGGGCTGAAAATTACAGAGAGGGGCAACAAGCAGCTGTGGCCTTCTAGGTACGACACATGGGCGGGCAGAGGCCTGAGGGAGGAAATCCCATGCAAGTCCTAAAATGGCATCCGACGTCTTGGTCCTAAACAGTGAGAGGCCTTATTTGATATGGCTCCCACTTGGTAACTATGGGCTCCCTGAGGGGACATCTGATTCACCTCTGTGTCCCCTAGCATCACTGCTTAGCAGGAGGCCAACAAATATTAATATGAACAAGGAATTAATAGCTACCACTTTCCACACACTGCGGGCCAGGCTCGGTGCTAAGCACATCCTCACTTGACTCTCCTGTTAACCCCAGGCAGTGGTGTTCTCTTCCCCGTGATACACGCGAGGGAAGAGGGGACAAGAGAGCGGGGTCACCTTCTGGGGACACAGCAGCTGTAGGTGGCAGAGCCAGAGTAGAGGCTGGGTCCTGAAGTACAAAATGAGAGTTTTGACCACAAGCTGTAGACAGAGCAGGTGGGGAGGAGATATCTGAGACATAAGATTGGCTGGGAAGGAGAAGTCTCTTCCTCAACGCAAGTTAAAGGGCACCAGTGGGAACACAGTAAACTGGAGGAGAGTTCCCCCCACGAGGCAGATGCTGGAATCTTCGTCCCCAGCCTGCCTCCTGGCACCTTTTTGGAAGCCGTCCACATACTGGCGTTCCGGTGCCTGGGCTGTACCCTTTCCCCATAAGTCGAGCCACCCAACCACACAGTATTTTGAGCTCTGTCGCCAGGGTCTGTGTGGTATCGGCCCTCCCTATTTGACCACAGAAGGGAGACAGTGCTGCTTCCGGGGCCCAGGGGCGAGCTCCTTCCAAAAGGAAAACTACTAACAACATGCCTGTCTGAAAAACCGATGGATGTTTTTAATCACCTTGGATGTAGTATATTTTAAAGTCAGTATTTTCAGCAGTAAATATCAAAAGAAAATGTAGCCAAGTGGAGATTTTGCCTACAGACTTCATACCTGTCAGCTGGTAAACAGCTCTTGAATTAAACAAGTTCAGCAATTCATTTTTCTCGACTAAAAATACAATCATGGCAATCAAAAAATTATCCTTTCCATTTTCACCGAGTTCATATGAGGGCATTCAAACTTTGCCAAAAGGTATATTATTATTATTATTATTATTATTATTATTTTATTTTTTATTTTTTTGTCTATGGGTCTTACCTGCTTTTGGGAAATCTCCCCCCACCGCTAAATGTTTTCCGGTTGTTATTTTCATGAAGGCTCTGTTTTCAGTTGTATTTTAGTTTCGTTAAATAGAATAGTCTTAGAATAGTTTTGTTTTGGTTTCATTAAAACTTTTAGTTTACTTCATTAGAACACTTAGCTAATAAAGTCCTTCCCCCAGTGGAAGAAAAAAGTTTAAAATGGTAATTAAAGTCCAGAAGATGGAACAATGAACTGATAACTTGGAAGGCCCTCTGACAGGAGAGTCTAGGACACAACAGTGATTTTTCTCCCCAGGTAGGAGTCTGAAGCGGAATACCAAGGTGAAATGGGGATTTTTTCTATTTGCGTCACCTCCGTGGGTAAGGGCTTCCTGCTCTGTTCTCGGCAGCAGCTTCCTATTTCAGAGGGAGGGGGAGAAACTAATTTTGCCACAGATATATCTCTGCATTTTAATTTCGGAGCCTGTATCCTATCCCGTCCCTACTTGGAAATGTATTTGGTTCAAGAAGTTGCTGTCAAAATGAGTCACGTTAATTTGTCTTTCTGGATGAAGGTGTTTCTAACAGAGCAATTATGTGTTTGCCTACCTAAACATTCACCTCATTTCCATCCAGAGACTCTCCCGCTTTGCTGTCAGGTGGAATATACGAAATTGGTTATCTCCGTTCAGAGAACAGAGGATGTGTTTAAATTACATGAAAGATCCTTCAGGCTGGGGCATCTCGAATGCAAAAGCAGAACAGCCAGAGGAAGGAGTGAGCATCCTCTCGTTCACCATCTCAGAGTAAATTTTATTGTTTCCTCTGCCTGTTAGAACCTTTCTCATGAAAAAGAGTATCTTGAACCTCCACGTTCAATCTACCCTCATTCTGATTGTGTGGCATTCTCGTGACCAAAAAAAAAAAAAAAAAAAAAAAATAGTCAAGTATATACTTCTGTTTCTTAACATTATAGGAACTGGAAATAGCATGGGGTGATTCCATTTTTAAGATCTTTTAAATTATCCCCAGAAGTATGAATAGGACAAAATGAAATCGGTTTGGGGGGGACGAGATAAAATCTCCATTTCACCACTATTACACACTAGGTAAAGTAGTCCGGAATACTAGCAGAATTAGATTCACCACTTCAACTCGGGAAATCCTGCTAGTCCGTATTCTCTGGCTCCTGCAATTTGGGATCATACTGAAGTGCAATTTGATGTTTTATAATTACCGCTTAGAGATAACCGAATTCAGACTCACCAGCGATCTTCATCAGGTGATGACACGTCTCAAATCATTAAGCCTACAAGGCATGTACATGACACTCAGGAATGATGCTCAGTTGTGGAAAAAAAAAAATTCCCATTGCTTTTTTTTTTTTTTTTTTTTTGAAAGGTTAATGTTGATTTTTTAAAGAGTGGTAAAACCTACTCAGAATATACAGGTAATATATGTTGTCGCCTCCCACGCGCCATCTCTAAAGCTCTTTTCCTAGAGGCAACTACTCTCAACCGTTCTAGCTATATATTTTTTATACTTACCCATCTTTTCCCAACTAATATGTTTCTAGTACTATTTCTTCACTGACTAGTTTTAGGCAATACCTTACTATTTGGTGTGATGGTTGAACATTTAGTTCTTTTACCATCACTACTAATTAGCTACCTTCAGTTGCCCCAGTAGAGTTATTTACAATTCCTGATAAAATCATACATTTAAAATGTTTATACTGTGGCCGTGAGCACTGCTTACTTCTGCATCGAGTGGTATACCATGACTCTTTTCTCTCTTGTAGAGTGTTGTCTTTCTGGGAGTGGAGAATTTGTATAGTTTTCTACTGTTCTGTTGCCAGTTTCCTGGTAAGCTTGTCTAAGGATTTGTCATTAGTTTTTAAACCTACTGGATAATGGTCTTAGCCAGTTTGGGCTGCTCTGACAAGGTACCAAAGACTCGGTGGCTTATATACAACAGCCGGAGGCTGGGAGCCTGTGGTCAGCACGCCCACAGGGTGGGGTTCTGGTGAGACCCATCTCCTGGTTTGTAGACTGCTTTCTTATCGTGTCTTCACATGACGGAAAGAGTGGGAGGGGGCTCTTTCTGCCCCCCCCCCCCTTCGTAAGGGCACTAATCCTATTTCTGAGGGCTCTACCCTCATGACTGAACCACTTTGCCAAGGTCCTGTCTCTTAATTCCCTCACACTGGGGAGGCATAAGATTTCAAGAAATTTTATGAAAGATTTTATGAAATTTTTAGGGACACATTCAGTCCATAATAATTATCAGCCCCAGTTTTCCTTGGTGACCTTCTTCTGAGTCTATGTTCTTGTTCCCGTGTCCATTGATAATTCTCTAAGACTGTGCCCAGACTGCCCTTCACCATTATCCTGTATTAGAATCTCTGTTTCTGACATCTTTCCCTTTGATTTCCTCTCTCATTTTGTGAAAGCACATTCCCCAGTTGCTTCCTAAGGACTTGTGCATTTTAGGTAAATCTTTGAGTCCTTCACATTAAAAAAGTCTCTGGTCAACATTCCCTCTTGAGTTGGTACAGAACTCTAGGTTGAAAATCATCTTCCCTCATTGGTTCTAAAAGGAATTTCCTGTGGTTCCTGCTCTCCAGTTTGCTACTGAAAAGTTTGACAATACTCTAATTTTTTTTGCTGTTTGTTTATTTTTGAGAGAGAGAGAGAGAGAGAGAGAGAGAGAGAGAGACAAAGAGACAGCATAAAAGCAGGGGAGGGTAGAGAGAGAGGGAGACACAGAATCTGAAGCAAGCTCCAGGCTCTGAGCTGTCAGCACAGAGCCTGACACAGGGCTCGAACTCATGAACTGTAAGATCATGACCTGAGCCGAAGTCAGATGCTTGACCAACTGAGCCACCCAGGTGCCCCGATAATATTCTAACACTTGCTTCTTTGCATGCAGCCTGTTATTTTTCCTTCCTGGAAGCTTTTAGGGTTTTCCTTTTACTTTAGGGTTCAGTATCTGGTATATCATGATAAACCCTGGTATGGATGTCCTGCCTTTCACTGGGCCGCATATTCAATAGGCCTTTACAATCTGAAGACCCACATTTAGTCTTAAGAAGCTTTCTTGTGTTATTTCATTAATAAGTTCTTTCTGCTTTCTCTGATCTCTCATTTTACAAATTCTAGTGCTTGGACTTTCACAGATATATTCTCTAATTGCATTTCACTCTCTTTATCTTACATTCTGTTTGTTCTTCATTTTGTCCTCCGGACACCTGGGTGGCTCAGTCAGTTGGGAACCCACCTCTTGTTTTCAGCTCTGGTCATGATCTCACGGTTGTGGGACTGAGCCCTGCATTGGGTGTGCTGGGCATGGAGACTGCTTAAGATTCTCTCTCTCTCTCTCTCTCTCTCTCTCTCTCCCTCCCTCCCTCCCTCCTCTCCCCCGCTCATGAGCTCACTCCCTCTCTCTCTCTCTCTCTCTCCCCCCTCCCCTGCTCATGAGCTTCTTCCCTCCCTCTCTCTCTCTCTCTCTCAAAAGAGAAAAAAAGAAAAGCATTTGGTTCTTGTTTTATGGATCGAGTATCTTCTTCCTCTGCTTGAGGATAGTAATCTAGTGAGATGTCTGATGTTCTGCTAAGACAAAGAGATGATGACATTATGAATATAATCCATATTCTGTTTACTTGTTGTTTTCTTTGGGGAAAAAATAAAAACAAAATTAAATGCAAAAAGAAATTTCTTTTGGTTCTTCTTTGTTTCCTTCCACCTTTATTTTTCTTCGATTGTTTTCTTTCATGTCAGAGGCTTTCTTTAAATTTCTCTTTGTCCACCTTATTTTTAAGAGGTTAGCTTTAAAACCACTGGTTTGGATCTCTGTTTGGAGGGCTAGTTAATAGAAGGCTGGTATGTTAAAGTGTTTTCTCTGGGACCATGAAATGTTTTCCGGAGTGAATGTGCCAATCTTCTGCTGAGGGAAGTGTGTGCTTTGCTTTGAGGTCGTGAGTCTGGAATTTGGGATGGGGGCTGGGCATTCCAGTGCTCAGAATGCATGCAGACTTTGACTTAACTCACTTTGTCCTATTTTTATCCCTGTGTCTCACTCCTTCCTTCTTGGTGTCCCTGAGGTTGGAAATTTCTAGACACATTTCTTTAAGGACTAGACAGTCTATTTTCTGTAGGAGGAAGGTAGGTGAGGCTGTGGTGGTGTGGGATGATGGAAGAAATTGGTGGGGAGGAGGGGACAGCTGCTCTACATAAAGATGACTGAGGGACACCAGGATGGCTCAGTTGGTTGAGTGTCTGACTCTTAATTTCAGCTCAGGTCATGAGCCCAAGTTTATGGGATTGAGCCCCGTGTCCATGCTCAGCACAGAGACTGCTTAAGATTCTCTCTCTCTCTCCCTCTGCCCCTCTCCCCCACTTTCTCTCTCTCTCTCTCTCTCTCTCAAAAATAAAAGACAGCTGACCCACCCTTTTTTCATTCTGCTTCTCACCTCTGCCTTCCACAGCCTCTGGTACTGATCTCATGCTTCTTGAGGGTTCTACAGGATGAACTGGCTTTTGTATGGTCAGCAACCTCCGCTCTCTGTGCATCTTCCTTGCAGCACACATGTAGGCTGCAACTTCCTGCCTTCTGTTGTCATGATTTCATCTGTGTTCGACCTTCCAAAAAACACATTGACATATTTCACCAGCGATTTTCTCCTCTCCCAATCTCTCAGAACTTGTGGCTTAATATCTGTAATTTGAGCGAATTTGGTGGGATTTAGAGAGTGACAGGAGATGAGTAACACTTCTGTGTCACGTTAACGCAGAATTCCCTCTGGTTTTCTAAATCAAATGAACACGGACTCTGAGGTGTCCACAGTAGAGACCCAGCTGACCTCAGCCTGTGTTGGGGCCTCTTCCTTTCCCTGGGGCTTAACAAGGCCTCAAGTGCTTCCTTGGTGCCTGGAAAACAGAAACCAACTGCTAGACTTCTGTTCTTTGTGGTCCCCCTGGAATTTGCTTCTTTTACAACATCACGATGCATAATCACTTTACTTGCTTTTTTCATTATTACAGTTCTTAAATTTTCACTGTTTTCCTCACTAAACAACATTCCAAGAGGGCAAGGATGACGTCTTCCTTGTTTACTGTTTTGTTCTCAGCTCCTTTCTTCATGTTGGTCACATATGTGGAGTCAATACGTATTTGTTCAACGAATGAATAAATGAATGGATGTTTTTAAACAAGGCTTTTATGTGATTCTAATGCAATCTGTCCACTGACCACACTCTGATAAACACTGCAGAGTATTTACTTGCCCTCTTTTGAAATCAATAGTCCTCAATTAAATTCAATTTGATTCCATTCTATTCAACTCACATTTTGAGTAGCACCAGAGGGGAGGGGCCCAACCCTGTTAATCTCCTAAAAAGTGGGTCCTACGCCCTTCTATTCTACCCCAACAGACTTTCCGTTGCAACAGGATACAAGCACACACCTCCCAACCCTGACACACCAGCAAAATGGGTATCTAGCAAGTGTGACTGTTTGTGACTTCTAGGTGCTCAATCTTCCTTACTAACAGCACCGTGGATTGTTTTAAAGGAGGGAGGGTTTCCTTTCCACACTTGGGTGGACCTGCTTCGGTGGTCCCATCGAGTTGCTATCCATCTAAGCTGGAGCAGCTTCCTCGTCCAGATGTGACCACTGGGACACCTTTCCCAGCCTACATCTCAAGCAAGTGATGCCGAGGGCCTCCATTCCAGCACCAGCACCCAGGGGAGATAGTCAAGCAAGGAATTCTTCCTGCCCTAACACCCCGGAACTCCCTGCCTCCCATCTTACCTCGGTGACTTCTATGTGTGTGGTCTCTGGTTTCCCACACGTGCTGCCTCTCTCTCTCTCTCTGTCTCTCTCTCTGTCTCTCTCTCTCTCGGACTTCCAGGTAGGTTCTCAGTGTCCTTGTCTCAGTAGCAGCTGGTTGAATTGAGGGTGACAATGTATCCTCCCCCAAAGTGACATTTCCCCACTTTCCTACCCAGGAGCCGCAGTTCTAACCAATGGGATGTAAGCAGAAGCTGTTGGGTAGATTTTCTAGTAAAAAGAAGTGGCCTGCCTCTCCAGTGTTTGTATCTCTGCCTCATTAAGTAAAAGTTTCTAGGTGAGGACAGATGCCATGTTTCCCCTTCAGCCCTGGCCATATAGGTATGCCTCATCAGGAGAAAATGGACAGATGCAAAAATACTAACTTCTGCAACAGGTGATTCCATATGTCTGAGACACTGTTCGCGTGGTTTCTTTAAATATCTGTATCCCTTTCTAACTCAGTTACATTTAAAATAAGATTTCAAATTGATGATTTGAAGGAGCACATGCACCCCAATATTTATAGCAGCACTATTGACAATAGCCAATTTATGGAAAGAGCCCAAAAGTCCATCAACTGACAAACGGATAAGGGAGATGTGGTGTGTGTGTGTATGTGTGTGTATATGTGTATATATATATATATATACACACACACGTATACATATATATGTATGTATATATATGTATACACACACATGAGAATATTAGCAATCAAAAAGCAATTAAAAATAATGAAATCATGCATTTGCAACAACATGGATGGAACTAGAGTGTTATGCTAAATGAAATATGTCAATCAGAGAAAGACAAATATTATTATATGATTATCTTATGATTTCACTCATGTGTGGAATTTAAGAAACAAAACAGATGCACATAGGGGAAGGGAAGGAAAAATAAGATAAAAACAAAGAGACAAACCATAAGAGACTCTTAAAAACAGAACAAACCAAGGGTATCTGGAGGGGAGGCAGGTGGGGGGGATGTGCTAAATGGGGGATGGCCATTAAGGAGGGCACTTGTTGGGATGAGCACTGGGTGTCATATGTAAGTGGTGAATCGCTAAATTCTACTCCTGAAGTAATTATTACACTGTGTGTTAACTAACTTGGCTTTAAACAAAATGTAAAAATTAAAAAATAAAGTAAAATAAGACTTCAGAAGCTTTATATTTTAGTGCTATATAGTGTTCAAGACTCAGACGCTGGACACAGAGACGGACTTGAACCCTAGGTCTGCTCTTTTCCTCAGGCAAATAATACATCCATTCTGAGCTTCAAGGTCCTTATTGAGAAAAGGGGGAAGGGGAAGCCATTACTTCAGAGGCCACGGTGGGGGAAGAAATGAAATAACACTCATAAGATGCCTGGCTTATGGAAATGGTAAATAATGTTAGCTATCATTATAATCGGTATTATTGATCACAAAGCGCAAGCTATCCATCGATTCAACCCGATGCATGGGCTGAGAGATTCCTTCTAATTTTCAGCACTGGGGACAGTATTAATGGTGCTTTTCCAGTTTCTGAATGCATTTTCAGAATCCTACTTGGGAGATGGAAACATTTTCTCACTCTTGCTTTCAAACTATAATTTGGACTGCCCCTAAAATACTATATACATCTTTGTCAGTTAACCTTTTTATAGTTTTTTAATAATCTTTTCTATAGTTTCCTGGAGAGGTGGGTTCAGTTTTGATCTTTACTTCAAGATACATACTATAAGATGCACCTGCCGTTAATGTATTCCGTCCAATGAGTTTGGACGGTTGTACAAATTGGTGCAGCCACAACCCAAACCAAGAGGAGAGGTAGGTTTTTAATTGGTTTGGCTTTTAAATATTATTTGCCCCTTCAATATGATGCTCTCAGTAAGCAATAGGTATGAGACACAAGTAGCCAGCAGTCACCAAGACGAAGACACAAGAGTGAATCTGACAAGTGAGTCTGTTGGGACCCCACTTTCTCCCAACCTGCCCTGTGCCTCGCTGTGCTGATGTCCTCTCGTCTTGTCGCTTCAGCCTTTCTTCCTGTCTGTGCTGCTTGCTTTCAGCCTCCCAACACATCCATCTCACGTTCCGTATAAATCCTCTCTTGAACCGTGTCTGCTGCAGCTCTGCTGCTTCTACTCCCCAAAGAGAGACTTTTGCTTCCTCAGTCTCCATGGGCTCCCAGCTCACTGCAGTCTGACTTCCACCCCCATTGGGTCACCTCTCCGTAACAGTTGGCCCTTGTGACCATCCCAGCCAGGGAAGGGCTCGTCCCTGCCTGAGACTTCCAGGGCCCAGCTGCTAGCGAGCTGCTGCCCTCTGGTCCGGCTGATGGCAAGTTCAGAGAGTCGACGGGGAGAAGACCAGGGGTAGCTGGCATCATATATTTCCTTGCCAATGGTGTAGATAGCTCGAAATGTGAGAAAACACCACTGTTCTGACCTGTTCCGTGTGTTCTGAGGAAGCCTAGGTCTGCTGTTCCTTTGTGGGGAAATCTCTGATCTGAGCTTTGCCTGGGCCAGCCAGATTCGGCAGTGGCTTAGGTTTCCTTTCCACTAGGAGGCCAGGATGGTCCCTGCAGAAGCAGCTGGAGGGGAGAACGGGACCCCGCCCACCTGCCTACGTCCCACAAAGCTCACTGTGATGGCCAGTTGCCTGTGCCTCCCATTTGTCACGTAGGAAGCCTGGGTACACACATAAAATAAGAATAAACACATAAAATTCGACCAAAAAAATCAGAAAAATAAAATAAATGAAATTTTATAAAGAAATCAATGATACGACCAAATAAACGTTAAGGCTGAGAAGATCAAATGGTGGAAAATACTAGAAGTACTTTTTATATTGAACAGTGTGGGATAGATTAAACACAGGGAATGACTTTTCACTCACAAGCCCAGCTCTGCAAGAACTGTCATTTCCTTTATTGAATCTCTCTCAACCTAATTTTGGATTCAGGCCTTCCAAACTTCCAGGCTGGTGGAAAAGTGATCTGGGTTCTTTTGATGGCATCACCCACCTGGCCTCCCGATCATGACAAGACCCCCTACCCTGTCTTCGCTTCTCTGGGGGAGAGGGTGGAGCGTGGGGCGCAGTAATTATAACTGTCTTTCACAGCAGTGACCAGTCAGCGTGCTTTGCCCTGGGGGGCTCTTACTGACCCTGGGCCACCCGGGAATGAAGTTTCTTTGCTAAAGCTAGAAGCTTCTGTCTGTCTCCACAGCCTGTCTTTCTGGACATATCATCAGCCCATCCCTTTCAGCTCCAGCCACCTCCTTGGGCTTGTCTCACAGGTACCAGAGACCTCTTAATATCCACCACTTTCGTTCTCTTCAGGTCTCTCCAAAACCACCCTTTCAGCCGATGTTTTCCAGACTCACCTGAACCAACAACCCCTTCACTGGGCTGGGACTTTTAGAAACAAAACCCAGGACAGATAACATTTTGCTGGCAGTTTCTGTTTGGCAATAGAGCCCTGCTGGGACAGGGAAACACAGAGCTTACTCTCTGCTTTAAAGGAGGAAGGACGGGGGTAGAAAGAACAGGAGGGGAGGAGAAACATAAGTTAATTAAACATAAATTAATCTCTGAAAGTATCATCCAGCTTTGTACATTATGTGCACGTGACGCCAGTCACTAAAGTTAATGACGTGGGAAAATGGTCAAAATTCACGAGTTGTAAAGAGGAGGTCAGGTGAGCCTGTGTCCAGGAGAGCATTTCTGAGATACATAAATAAATGCATAGACAAAAGACAGGCAGGAAATCTGCTCATGTTGTCTATAGGCAGTAGGATAGCAGATTCTTGTCCTCTTTTGACTTACCCGCTTGTTGTTGTTGTTGTTTTTTAACTTTTCCATGGTGAACTTGCTTTAGTTGTGTGAGCAAACAGAATAGATGAGAACAGCCAAACGTATATTAGAGAAAAAGAGAAAATAAGCCTCATGATACTTTTCATTTTTGTCCGTGCCCCGCATCTTTTGAGGAGAGGAGGCAGGAAGCTAGGCTAAATGTCCTGCAGGGTGGCAGTCCCCGGTAGATCAGTGTCCTGTGTTCTGAGGACTCTGCTGGTGGAGAAAGGGACCCCTGGGTCTCTGGCAGCCACATGAGGCCTGGCTCACCACCTAGGTCTAATATGCCCATCTGTCCTTCCTGCCTGCTTTAGGAAGGACTCCTACCCCACCACAGACTGCAGGCCAGGTGGAATTTGGGCAGGAAGGGGGTCCTGCCTCCCTCAGTGGTGAGGACTCACAGTGAGTCAGCTGGCATCGGGCCCCATGGGTGTTTAATATCCACCTGTGGGCAGCCTTGACTTCCTGGGAAGTGAGATTGCTCGGGGCTTACATCAAGAAGACGGCTCTGCAGCTGTCCCGACCTCACCTTGTGACCCCAAAAAGCCATGCCATGAAGCACAGCTCCTGTCCTGTGAACACTCTTTTGCAGCTAAAAACAAAGTGGCCTCCAGAAGAGAGTGATGGAAAGAACAGGCAAATCGTTTTTATGCTGTGCCTTGGAGCAGAAGCCACTAATGAGTCTAATCCATCCACCTTCCAGATGCCTTAGCTGTCGGCGACTCAGCCCAGAGAGACAGTCCATGCGACCCCTCCCCCCCGCCTCTTAGGGTGCCCATTCATTTACCTACGGAACCATCAAACCCAGCTCCCCAGATTACATTTCAAATGATGGAGTGTTCCAGAAGGCTTTCTGCAAACCAAACCAGGCTTTGTAAATGTGAGCGGTGATTGTGGTTGGCATCGCAGCTCAGAGGGCTCATTCCTAAGTTGTCAGGTTCTCTGTGTCGCAGGTGGGTGGATATTGTGCTCCGCTGCAGCCAGGGCCTCTGAATGCAGGCAGCATGATTAATGGGAAGCTCTGATGAGAAGTACTTTCTTCCAGAAGCACCAGAACCCACCTCCCTCTGTCTTGGACTGAAGTGCAAAGAAAGCAGAGGCTAGGCTGGCTTACTGTCTGTTCCTAGTTTAGCATCTTTGTGATCTCTCCTTATTGATTTCCTTTCACTGGAAACTCCGTTGCCTCCCTGATGAGTCAATTTCAAGTGGATTTCCGTCTGTACAGCGTGTGCTAGGATTACCCACCGTGTAGCAGCAATGGCTTGGAGCCTGGGTGTCACTGTAGCTTTAAAACCATCTCGAACAGCTGCCTGGATTGTGGGTTACTTTAACTCTCCTGAGAGCCACTTTGTTGAGAATACAAGAAAGGAAATGAAAATCAACCCCGTGTTAGGACAGCTGGTGTCAGCACATTCAGTTTTGTTAAAAAGAAAGAAATGGATTCATAACTAATTCCTGTCAGACAAGGAATTTAAAAATACTTCCTGGAATGCCTAAGGCTAGAACTTTTTGAAAATTCCACAAGTAGTTTCTGACAATTATGAGCTCTGCTTTACATGCCACCCGGAGTTCACTCCAGATGATCGTCGCTCTTCCGTCATTTGATTTGTGGTTCCATTGGATGCTTGGGATGTGTCCTTTTGCCCCACAAGTTGTTGACAGGGCTCTGTGGGGCAGCTAGAATCTGTGGGAATGAATCAAGAGTCAACAAAACACATTTTCACTATAGTCCCGCTGCTTTTGGCTACGGTGAACCCTATCCTGGGCAAATGTGTGTCCCAGTCCTAGTTCCCATATCTTTTACATAACTCCTTCCCTCCCCTGACCACCATACCATACATTTAGCAACTTCTCTTGAGTATCCTTGAATCTGTACCAGTCAGCCCAGCTTGATTGGTCAAGTTCCAAATTACAGGTGCTCAACCTATGCCCATCAAAATTACATGGGCATTGAAAACAATATGTTCAGGCATAGTTTTAAGCCTGGTAGGGCCCTATTATGATTCTGCTTAACCAACTCATACTACAGATCAAGCCATTTCCCCCAAAGGTACACCTCCTTCAACCAGAGGAAGCTTCATGACACATAGTTATCTGGGAAGGGCTCGTCCATCATTTCCGCAATGCCAATGGGCCCACTGGGCCAAAGATAAGGCCATTTTGGAATACAGATGCTTATGATGAACATCCCCTCCTGGGTGAGAAACATCACATCAAGCCCATCACTTACTCTGATTAAGGCATTGGGGGAGAGGACACATTGAATGAGTCCTGGGTATCAGTGATGAGCTTGTGAGGTCAGGAAAATGAGGGCAATGATAAGACAGTGCTGGAAACACTAGGCTTCCAGGAACACTTGCTGCTTGTGTACTGGTTACCAAGAGGCATTAAGGATGCAGAATGCTTATCAAACAACTTCTGGAATAACAAAATCCGTCTCCTCATTGTAAAAGATAATTGAATTAATTTTTCCATTTGGGGTAGGAAAAAGGAGAGGAAGTGAGAAACAATCAGGATACAACCTACTAGAGTCGCAAATGTTTCGTGAAATTATCTTGCATAGGTTAGAACCAAAGAAAATACGCATCTGTCCTTAACTTGTCCAGCAAGGAAATATATCCATGGAGAAGTCTTTAAAACTGGTTGAATTTCGTTTCCAGAGGGTGATTTTAACAAAGCAGTATAACCATCATCATCATCATTTTCCCTTTAGCACCTTGACGATTGATGCCAAGATGAGCTGATAATGTGGAAAGCTTTATTAAGCTTTATATGGCATACAAATGCAACATCTTATTATGCCAGAGTCATGCCCTTTTCTTCAGTGTGCTTCTGTGTATATACCAAGGAACTCACAAAAGGTTTTTTTTTCTTCCGAGAAAATACACTGGTGTTCCCACCATGGCAGCTTATGTTTTGAGTGTGGGCTTCCTGCACACAGAGCCTTATTCTTCTGACATGACCCCTGAGAGCGGTTCCCAGCCACTGCTACGCGGGTAGAAAATCACACAGCACTGTCTTCTGTATTTGGATTTCGTGAGTGGCTCACATGTTCCCTTAAATCAACAGTTTGCAACCGGGAACAAATTTGCCCCCAGGAGATATTTGACAAGGTCTGGATACATGTTTTGGTGGTCACAGCTTGAGGGGGCTGGTGCTCCTGGAATCTAGCATGTAAGCATCCTGCAGTGCACAGGACAGCCCTCCACAACAGAGCCAGAATGATCTGGCCCAACATGTCAATGGTGCCATGGTGAGCATTCCTGCCTTGATGACAGGCACCTTGCTTCCCAAACAGTGCTGGTCTCCCAGAGCAGCAGAGCAGGGAAAATCAAGCCCCCAGAACAGCTGCTGTTGTGCTGTGACAAAGTCAGGGCACAGAACCATGTTGTGGGAGATCGATATGAGCCTTTAGCTGGACGGGCTTGACAAACCGGCTTACAGGGAATGAGGAGACACAGAGCCTGCTTAAGAGAGGAGTCAGCTCTGGAGGAACAAGTCTGAACAGGAGGCTTCTTGCTGCCAAGAAGGCAGCCTGCCCTCTCTTCCCAAAGGGGCAGGATTCATGGACCCGGGAGCATAATCGTTAGCATGTGGCACAAAAAGCTAGGTGGTAAGAGGTCAAAAAACTAAAATTGGGGCAGAGAGTTGGTATGCTCCTTTAATGGAGTAGTTGCTAAATTAGCAGGAAGGAGTAAAGATGATTTTGAAGGACAAGAAAAACACATGCAGATTAGCAAATGTTGCATTTGAGGGCTATAAACATTCCTTCCAGGAGAAGACCCCGAGTTTGTCTCGAGGGGAAAGTGGTAGATTTGGGAGTAGCTATAGAGACTTCTCCACAGCTGTAGACCGGCAACTGAATCTTGAATAAAAATCAGACTTAGGTGGGAGGACACTGAATGCACTCACCCATCACTGATCTGCAGAGCGAAGCCTGTCGATCTTTGGAACCTCAGTACCATTTATGACGTGGAGTTTATCGAACTAAACTTGATTCAGGAAGCTTGTTGCGAGCATTGATCTTATTTAAGGAGGTTATGAAAGACGCATGAGCAAGCAGGACCCCATCCCTGCACGTATGAGACTCAAGACTTGCAAGTCCTCAGAGAAGTCAAACTCGCATCTATGATTCCATGGTGGAAATACTCTAGATGATTTAGTATTTGTCAGGTTAGATCTTTAATCCTTAAGAAACTGGAAATCAGGGACTTACAAAAGGGGGAAAGAAATGGCAATCCAAATCCGACAGTAGCAGAGTGTGAAATGACAAATGTCATTAAAACATTTTTTTTGGTCCAGATAAATCTCGTTTTTTAATACAAGAAACTCACAGAATCAAATGAATGCTAATTAAAGCAGAGATAGTGTAAGTAAAACTTATACTACTTTCTAGTGTGAGTAGAAACCTCTGATTGCACAGGAAATGCATGAAAGAATCAGTCTAGGAAGGGCACCTGGGTGACTCCGTCCGCCAAGCCTCTGGCTCTTGAGCTCAGATCATGATCTCACAGTTTCATGAGTTCGAGCCCTGCCTCCGGCTCTGTGCTGGCAGTGTGGAGCCTGCTTGAGATTGTCCTTCTCTATCTGCCCCTCCTCTGCCCATACTCCCTCTGTCTCTCCCAAAATAAACAGATAAAGTTGAAAGAAAGAAAAGAAAAGAAAAGAAAGAATCATGCTAAGAGAAAAGAAAGCAAAGACACAAGTCAATCTTGCTACATGAGGGATGTGCAGGGGCTCTGCAGGCTGGTCCCATATCCAGGAGCCCATCAGTGAAATGCTCCCATAAGTTCCCAGAAGGTCTGTGCAATCACCACACGGGATCAGGTGATCCATCCACAACGGTACTCATCTGTCAAAGTAAAAGGACTCACTTGTAACTTTGAGTGTGCCCTCTGAGCTTGAAAGCCACTGTACCCTCCAGCTTCACCCAAAGCCCAGAAAGGCAAAGTCCGCGGAAGAGGACGATGAGCAAGGCTGGGAGTCCCCATTTCTGTGCGAACGAAAACGAATCACAGATGGTCCGGGAGACCCGCGGCCACCGCGTTTTAGAGGCCTCTTAATGCTCAGGTAGAGTTGATGGGTTTTCCTTTCCAATGCAAGACAAGGTGAAATAGTAAATTGTGACTACTGCGTAGTTCTTAAGTCTCACTAGGATTTGTGTGACCTTGCTCTGGAATAGAAGTTTCTCATTACGGCACCGTATGAAACACCTGATGCTTGCAGAGCCGCTGGGAGAAATCTTTGCCCCCAAAGTTATGCAAGTGGTTCTCCAGGAAAGACGGAGCAGGACCTGTCCTTTAACTGTCTCAGATGGGACAATAGAGTTGTCCTTTGTGCCATGCTGCCCGTAGCACCCATAGGAATCTCTGTCTCCTAAAAAAAAAAAAAAAAGAGTGAGGCCAGTTCGACCCAAGACACGAAAAAAATTCACCTATCAAAGGGCTGAAACCTGGGTGCCTATCTCTAAAGGTTGATTACATTGCTTGTATTGAAAGGGGGGGAAGAAAAGAAAGCAGAATAATCTTTTGGCAAATCTCTAGGTCTCCTGGTGTCATGGGATTTCCTTCTCTTGGCTGGTTTCAAACAAAGAAAAGTAAGTTCAACCCAGAAAAAGAAGGTTCTTCTTGAAGGTCCTTTTTGAAGAAAGAAGTTTGTCGAGTGACCTGCTGCCTTAAGGTAAGAGTTCCTTTAGGCTGGGATTTCCAAAGGCCTGGGTCAGGGGACTCAACATCTTTGAGTCTCCTCCCCTTTGCCCCATCGGTGTCTGCACATAGAAACGGCAGAATGCATTGAGGTTTATTTGTTTTTTTTTTTTAAGTAACAGGAAATGATAGAGAAAGGGATGGGAGCCTGTGGAGAAAGTGAGCATCTCATCCAAATTAGGGACGTAGTAAAAGACCACGCGAGAAGGTGTGTTGTTATATTTGCAGGGCTCCAAGGCTCCAGGAAGGACCTAAAGCAAAAAGACTGAAGACTGAATTGTCATGATTTTTGAGAACTGTTGGTCAAGAGAGGGTTTATTTCAATTGTCAGCGTTGATACATCCCCATACGACTCTTCTCCCAACTGGAGTAAAGCTTTAGTTCTTCAAGGCTTGACAATTAATACAAAGTTTACGGTGATACTGAATGAGATTGAATACTTGAAAAAATTCCATCTATACATAAATTATATGTATATTAAAACAAATACCGAGATAGCAGACTTAAACCCAACAGTATCAATAGTTACATTAAATGCAAATGGACTAAACTCTCTAGTTAAAAAGCAGAAATTGTCAAATTGATTTCAACAACAAAAGATTCAATTATGCGTTGCTTACGAGAAACAGATTTCAAGTCCTTTTAAAGTTTGGGGAAATATTTTATGCAAACACTAAGCCTAAGAAAGCTGGTGTGCTTGTTAATATTAGATTAAACAGACTTTGAGAAAAAGAGTATTAGCAGATAAAAAGGGACATTTTCCCCCTGATAAGAGGATCACTTCATCATGATCAAATGGAACTTTCCAGTGAAGGAAGATGAAGGAGTGAACTTTTCAATAAACTCCAAAGCAAAGAGCATTTTTAAACACAAGACACTAGGATAAATCCATATTCCGTTGCTTAATCTTGGGAGTGAATTTGACCAACCTAGAAGTACTTGAAGGAGCAGAAAGTGCCAGAAAGAAAGGATCCCCTCTCTCTGACCCAAATTCAGGAGGTGAGAATATAAAGGGAATTATGCCAAGGAATTGCCCCGTATCCAGTACTTTCCAGTCTACTTGGAAAGACTTTCTAGAGGACTGATAAATACTCTAATCCATAAAAGCAACAAATGAAGTTCTGTCAAACAAGAATTACCCAAGTTAGCTAAATTAGAAAGAATGCAGGCTGGGGTAGATTCTAGCTGACCCACACAGAGATGCAGGGAAGGTAAGAGCTGGCTGGTAGAGAACACAGAAGCACAGGGAGAGACGGAACCCAAGAGCCAAGGGGACAGAAGAGAAACAAAGTACAGGTGTCAGAGTGGAAGAGGCTCTAGGAGAGAAGGCTAGTGGTCAAGTTGGGCGGGAGAGTATGTGACGAGCCTGGCACACACGAGACCCCAGAGCTTGCACCAGCTCAGGACTGATGAAGAGAATGGCGACCGATGTCACCCAGGGGAAAGAAAATTGATGGGGACATACAACTAAACCCTAGGTTTCACCCAGGGTACTGGTTTCCTGTGGCTACTGGTAACAAAAGACCACAAACTAGGTGGCTTAAAACAACAGAAGTTTTCCCTCTCATGGTTCTGGAGGAGAGATGTCCAGAAGCAAGGTGTCTGTATACCTGGCTGCTTTCAGAGGGAGGCTCAGTTTCGTGGCTGCCTGCTAACTTCTGGTGGCCATCAGCAATCCTTGGTCCTTGGTGTGCCGGTCACGACTGCAGTCTCCACCTGCCGTGGCAATCTCCCACATGGCTCTGCATCTCAGGGGTGCCTTACCTTCCTCTTATAAAGACATCCATCGCTTCATCAGTTCCTGAACTTGAGCCCCACATCGGGCTCTGTGCTGACAGCTCAGAGCCTGGAGCCTGCTTCAGATTCTGTGTCTCCCTCTCTGTCCTTCTTCCACTCATGCTGTCTCTTTCTCTCTCTGTCTCTCTGTCTCTCTCTCAGAATAAACACTAAAATTTTTTTTAAAAAAGATTTTTAATTATATCTGCAAACACCCTTATTCCAAAGAAAGGAACATTCTGAGGTTCCAGGTGAACATGAATTTGGTGGGGGGGGGGGGCACAGTTCAACCCACTACACCAGGTACAAGGGACTGAATTACCTCATACTCTAGACAAGCACTTTTCAAACTTTATTGTGTCTGTAGTCACCTGGAGATATTGTTACCATGCTGTTTCTGATTGCATAGTGCTGGGCTGTAGCTGAGAATCTGTGCTTGTGTCAGATCCCAAGTGATACCCATGCTGCTGGTCTGGACCATTTGGAAAGGCAAAGCTTTAGTGTCTATTTGGAAATGTGTGCAATTAGTTAGCCATGTTTAATCTAACTCCCAGTAAAGCTGGTATGTCCACAAATTGTTTAGAAAAATGAGCTATCAAGTGCTTTTTTTTTTTTAAAGGTCTATTTATTTTTGAGAGAGACAGTGCATGAGCAGGGGAGGGGCAGAGAGAGAGAGAGAGACAGAATCCGAAGCAGGCTCCAGGCTCTGAGCTGTGAGCACAGAGCCTGATGTGGGGCTCAAACCCATGAACCACAAGATCATGACCTGAGCTGAAGTCAGATACTTAACCAACTAAGCCACCCAGGCGCCCCTCAAGTACTTTTCACTGAAAAGTAAACAAAAATAAACAGAGATCTGGGTGTGAAACAAACTGTTTCCTCAAAGTGAAAAGCACCAAGTGTGAGAAGATTGTGTGATTTGTGTTGTCCCCCCTCAGTGTTCATGAAAATCACTAGGCCAGCACAAATGCATCATGCAAGCGAGGCTTTTATGGGAAACTTGAAAACACGGAGCTTTGAGCCCAGGTAGTTTGGGGAGGGACAAATGTCCATGAGGCAGAAGTCCCTGAGAATTTGCAAAAATTGGGAGAGGGGAGGTATCAGGGCTCATAAATGTTGTGAAATCGGGGATTTAAAACAAGTAAAAATATTTGGAAGTTAGACGCCAGCCAGTACCTGGGTGATGACTAACTACTTAGGTCCCATAGAATTGGCCTTCTGTGGGACAGGATTTAGGCAACTCTACCCCTAGCTTTGTCATGGTATAGTCTTTATTCAGAGGTCAGAAAAGGGCAGCCTGAAAAAAAAAAAAAAAGGATTTTAAAATAGCCAATTGAAAGCAACGGTGGACAGGGCGGCTTGGGACTCAATATTTTGAAATCAGTATTCTGTCCTGGTAGTTGGGACGGATGTGACAGCCACCTGACTCACTTCTAGACTTGGTTCAATAAGAGGAGTCTTGCAAAATATATCCTTCTTCTTAAACACTTTTCAGAGAGGGCTGTGGGGTGGGAAAATGAGGGTTGGCCATTAGATGACGCCAGTGAATGCGTCACCTGGCTCTGACAACATTGACTGTACCTGAGTCCTGTGATCCCGGAAAACAGCAACGGTTAAGAAATCCCCCCAGTCCTTTGTGTTCTGGAACGGGCTTACTGCATGGAAACTTCCCTCTCCACAGGGCTTAGATCTGAGTCACGACTGACCCCCTTGTTAAGGGGTCTCCATAATGGCCCCTCTGGAGGAACAGGCTGACCTCTGATCTGCCCCACTGCCCCACACCTCGCCCTTTCTAGACTTGCTTACTTCTCCCTAGAAAGGGAAACCCTTTACTGGCTGATCCCCGTGATGCTTGGAGATCTCCTGGTCAGAGGTCTTGTGGCTGCAATAGCTCCCTTCTGCACTAGCCCCTCCGCTTTGCAATAATCTTTTTGAATCAAGTCTCTGCTTGCCTAAGTCTGGATTTCTTATTTGACAGTGAGAAAAATAAAGAGACACTTGGGCATAGGCCACTGTTTGCCTATGACTTTGACTTGTTAGGTCAGCACAGCCCTTCACCCCCAAGTTCATTAAATGGTCCTTTGGTGCCACTCCATGAGCCTTCTTAGGGTGGCGGTGGCACAGTCAAGAGGCAGTCAAGCTGGAAGACAGGACCCCTGGTCTCTATTCCCACATCAGCCAATTACAACAGGAGCCATGTGGCTGTAGGTGTGTCCTGTGGCCTCCGGAACCTCAGCACAAGTGATACCTTAAAGAAGCTCTTGACTCTTTTATTTCATTTCTAACGGCTACAACTTTGTGATTGATTAGACTTCCAACCACGAACATCTTGAATTCTAATGGTGTTTTTTTTTTTTTGTCTGAAACTTTCAACTAGGTTCATATCAGTAACTGCTGCTTTTTATTTACTTATTTTTATTTTTATTTTTATTTTTTTGAGAGAGAAGGGGGGACGTGCCTGGGTGGCTCAGTCAGCTAGGCGTCTGACTCTTGGTCTCGGATCAGGTCGTGATCTCATGGTTTCATGAGTTTGAGCCCCGTGTCGGGCTCTGTGCTGGCGGCCTGGAGCCTGCTTGGGATTCTCTCTCTCTCTCTCTCTCTCTCTCTCTCTCTCTTTCTCCTTTTCACTCTGCCCCTCCCCCACCCACACTGTCTCTGTCTTTCTCAAAAATAAATAAACTTTAAAAAAATTTTTTAAAAGAGAGAGTGCGGGTTGGGGGAGAGGGGCAGAGGGAAAGAGAGAGAGAGAGAGAGAGAATCTTAAACAGGCTCCACACTCAGTACAAGCCCAACATGGGGCTCAATCCCGCGGCCCGGGGATCATGACCTGAGCCAAAATCAGGAGTTGGTCGCTGAACCAACTGAACCACCCAGGCACTCCAATAACTGCTGCTTTTAACTGCTCTGCGTGCAATAGTGTGTGCCTGTGTGTATGTGTGTATGTGTGTACACACGTGCAGATGTCACGTTCTTAGGAGGCTGGCAGTGTCTTGATGCTCTGGGCGACTCATTTGACTTTCCTTCCGCTGTCACTGGCTTTCACTAAATTCATTTGCTCTCCTTTGTCACCTTCCTTTATGGAGGTCAATAGTGTTTGCTTATGTGGGTGTGAAAGTCTAGGGTATTGACGCAGATCTGTAGTGAACCTAGTGGACCAGTCTATGCTTTTCCCAGCGCGTGGACGGACACCCTCTGCTCAGTGTCTGAGGCACTTCTGCCTTCCTACGTAGGTCTCTGGAGTGCTCACTTAGTGTTGACAGATTCCAGTAAATCATCACAGCAAAAGCCCCAGAGACAGAATGACTGTGCCAACTAGTTTGTTTTTTTAATGTAAGTTTTCAAATTCTATGTATCTTATTTATTTTCTTTAGCAAGGGGAGCTTCTGTCAAACAAAATCACGTGTTGGGACCCATCTGAATCACAGAACACAGAACAAAGGAGCTTCTTCGCCATGAAAGGGCTTCGGGGGCCAGAAATCCTGCCCTGGGCTTCCCTCTGATGCCCTCTGGGGTTCCTCAGGGGCCACACTTTCACCAGTGTGAAAGTCACAGATCTAGGTCAGCCCCTCATTTTTTCCCCCAACAAACAGTCCTTAAATTACTTTTACTTATTTTTTTAGCTTGTATTTTTAAAAGTTTTTTTTTTTTTTTTAATTCTGGTTAGGTAACAGACAGTGTTGTATTAGATGTACAAGAGAGTGTAGGCCAGTCACTTAGTTTATTGACAGAGAAGCTGCGCCTCAGAAAAAGTGTCTTGCTCACAGCCATGCAGCTGGTGAAAGCAGAGCTGAGGTTCTAGGCCTTAGGTCTTCCTCACGTGGACCACCTCCCTCCCCCCAGGGGGCCACCAATTCACCTTCTTCACATGGTCCTCAGACCCTCTCTGGAAAGCCACCGGATGCTCCTGGCTCACCTTCCTTTTGTGGGTCCCCAGCCCCGATGGCTTTTGGCCTGAATTATTCTAGAAGAAACATGTAAAGACAGGGAAGGAAGGAAGAAGGCCAATCCTTTTTCAAAAGGTGCTGAAACACTAAACATTCAGCTACCTGTGGCTCTCCAATATTTTTAAAAATGCAACTTACAGAAATACAGTAGTGCTGTTTGCTATGTGCTGATTGACGATACACATTCTTTATTTTAGGATCGGCCTTCAGTCAGTTTTAAAATTGGATTTTCATTTCAAAGAAGATCAATCCTATTTCAAAATTATCAGGATTTCTCTGAAAAAAATAGCAGAACATAGATCTGTAAGAATTTGAATAAAAATGTAAGCTCCAGATGACATCATTAGTAATATACCCCTGCAGGCGAGCATTACTTGGTGGTAAGACATATATCACTGCCAGGACGTTATGAAGTGAGAAAGAGGCAAAAATTTTGCAGGCTGGTGGATTAAAGAAATCTATCAGGCTGATTTAGTACTATGCCCAAGAGAGACGAGAAGGCCTAAATATTTAAGCTTCTTGTATTTGGCTTGAATGTGCCTGTTTTATAAGATGGTCACACATAAGATTCACTTCTGCTCCCAAGCCCTAGGATGCAGAAGCACCAAATTCTCCACAAGCTCCCAGGGAGTTTCCATGTCTTGGGTAGTTACATTGAGACCATGTGACTAGATCTGACCAATGGGCTCTAAGAGGAGCAGGTGTCTGTTCCAGTTGGAGGTATTGAAGAGCAGGGATAAATCTCGATGTCCCCTCTTCTCTTTTCTAGGCGCTCTGGAAGTTCTGCGGGGGGGGGGGGGGGGGGGGAGCATCACAACATGAAGACCACAGAGGCAAAGTGTCACTTTCATTGCATGATGTCAAAGGTGCAAACTATCAACGAGACTTACCACTGTTGACAATGACCTTGATCGCATGTCTCAGGGAATGTTTATCAGATTCCTCCGCCATGAGGTCACTTTCCACACTCTATGAAGAATTATGTTCCCTGAAGGTCGAGCAACTGCTTAAATTATCCAAAATTCTTCTACATGGCAGATGTGTCTATTGCCTCCCATTTATTTATTCAACCATTTATATCAGTATGGACTCATGGATATTTATTTTATGCTTTGGGTTACAATCTGATGTTCCTTTATTTTGTTGTTCCATGCCCTGGCCACGAAAAGCTCTTTCGGCTGGCTCTTGTGTCCCTTTGACATCATTCTGGATTTTGGTTTTTTAGCCTTTCCTTACATTTTGGCATTATAAGATGTTCCGGGCTCATCTTCTATATTCGCCTCAGCGCTCAGATTAGCATGTCCCCAGGAGCCCTGGTTCCTTTTATTAGAGAATGGTATTGGAAACCAAGATCTGGGGGCTACATGTGCCTGTTGCTCCTGGGGTATGGTAGCCTCTAAGTCCTCTTAACTGACAGAGCAAGGAAATAATCACGTTTGTGTAACCCACGCGTGTCCACTTACCTATACATACTTCTTTCTATATGTCATGCTTTTGTAGTTTTAATTTTTATTCTTGTAGTTTTAATTTTTGTTCTTAAAAAAATAACCTCTTGAGGTGTACATTTCATCCATTGATTTTTTTCCCCAATTCTCTTGGTTTTTGATCATATCTCTGGGAATATGAAATTCACTGAGCAGAGCATTTGCTTTATCTTACAAACTCTGTGTGCAATTTTTAATTATTGTACAATTCAAAATGATTTGTAATTCCTACTGGGACTTCTTTCATCTATGGGTTCTTTAGAAGGGCATCTTTACATGTTCACACATGACAACCTCATAGCTACTTTGTAATTGATTTATAGATTTATATCTTTATTGCGTTATGATCAGAGGACATATATAGTTATAATTATTTGCTTCATGGTACAGCTTAACGCCCGTTTGGGGAAATGTTTTGTGTGTGCTTGAAAGAATATGCACCCTGTAGTTTCTCCATGCAATGTCCTACACCTGTCCATCCGTCCTGGTTTCTGATGATGTTGTGAAGTCTTCCAAATCTTTACTGCATTTATTATCCGCGTGTTCTACTGGTGACCAAAAGACTTATATTAATTTCTCTCCCACAACTGTGGATTAATCTTTTGCTGGGGCCATGTCAAATTTTGCTTTATATTTTATGAGTTTATCCTACTAGGTACATGCAAATTACTCACAGTTATATCTTCCTGATGACTTGAAAAAGAATATTATGCAATGTCTCCCTTTATCATTTGTGATGCTTTTTGCTTTAAAGTGTGCCTTACCTAATACGAACACAGCTTTCTTTCTGTAGTGTTTGAACGGTACATCTTCTATTTTCATCCTTGTTAGGAACTCATAATTTATGCATGTCCCTCATCATTGGGCTCTTCCTGTTTGCTGGTATGACAGTCTTTCTCTTTTAATTGGGCCATTCAGTCCCCTTCTAGTTCATGTCACTTACAAATATATTTGGGTTTAGGCCTACCATCTTACTCAGTGTGATTTGTCCCATCTGATTCATGTTCTCTTTTCTCTCTCTTCTTCCTTTTGGATTGATTGAGAATTTTTTTATTGTTCCATTTTCCCCTTTGTTAGCTTGTAGATTATATACTTTTAAACACTTCTTTTAACAGATAACCTAGAGAAGCAGCCTTCAAACTATAGGGCATGGGGAAAATCCAGCCCATCGCCTGTTTTTGGATAGCTTGTGAGTAAGAATAATATTACATGACATGTGAAAATTAAATGAAATTCACATTTCATCATCTATAAATAAAGTTTTATTGGCACACGGCCACGTTCACTCATTTACATACTTTCTATGCCTGCTTTCCTGCCGCAATGGTGGAGTTGAGTAGTTGCAACACAGACCATGTGTAGTGTTCTCAAAGTTTCTTTCACAATGTCTAAAGTATTTCCCATCTGGCTAGTTATAGAAAAACTTGGCCAAACCTTGCCTTAGGTATTTCACCATACACCTTTGACTTAAAAAATTTTTACTACTGAGTCTTTTGTGTCATTGTTACCATGTATGTTAATTTCATTTCAAATCCCTCCAGATATTATCTTCCTTTATACATTTAATATTTATTTAAGTTTGCCTACATATTTACCTCTTCTTTGTACTTCTTTCCTTTGTGCTTCTTTGACCTTCCATTGCATATCACTGTCCTTTTTGGTGTAGGTCTGCTGACAAGTTCTTTGAGGTTTTGCTAGTCTAAAAATGTCTTTATATTGCCTTTAGTCTTAAAATGTATTTTCCCTACCTATAGAATTCTAAGATGACACTTTTTTTCAGTGCATTTAAATATACAATTCTTGGGTACTCTCGTGTCATACACAGAATTCTGAGGTGGGCCCCAAGATCCCACCAGCTGCTGTACACACACCTTCTTCCAGTTAGTCAAAGACTAGATAGTTTGGGAAGGGATTTTGCAGATGTAATTACGATCCCAAATCAGTTGACCTTAAATAGGGGGACTATCCTCAGTGTGCCTGAGATATGCAGGTGGGCCTGAAAAAGGCTGGGACTCTTCCTAAAAAAAAGAAGTCCAAGTGGGAGAAGGATTTGATGTGAGGAAGATTCTTTCTTGCTGGATTTGGAGATGGAGGGGACGAGACAGCAGTGAACATGGGTGGCCTGTAGTATTTCAGAATGGCTCCCTGCTGACAGCAAAACACAGGGATCTCAGTTCTACAGCCATAAGGAATTGAATCCTGCTAAGGATCAGAATAAGGTTGGAAGTGGATTCTTCCCCAGAGCTTCTAGATTAGAAGGCTGGCCAACACCTTGATTTCAGGTTTGTGATGAGCAGAGGGTCCAGGTAAGCCATGCCAGGTCTTCTGGCCTATGGTAACTGTGAAATAATAAACAAGTATTGTTTTAGCCACTAAGTTGGTGGCAAATGGTTATACGGCAATAGAAAACAAAGACATCTGGCTTCTATTATTTTGACATCTGTATTCCAGTTATACTCTTTTGGAGCGTACCTTCTGTCCCCTCCCCATCTGCTTGCTTGCATGATTTTTCTCTTTATCTCTCCTTTTTTTGGCAATTTTACTAGGATGTGTTTACGTGCTATTTTCTTTGTACTTATCCTACCTGGGATTCATAGAGCTTGTTGAATCTACATATTGATTTTTTTCTTCAGTTTTGGAAGATTCTCAGCCATTGCTTCTTCAAATATTACTTCTGTTCCACCGTCTCTAGCCTTTACATCAGGAACGTAAAATTACATGTATGACAATTTTGTACCGTGTCTTTCTTGGCTCCAACCTTTATTTTCCATCCCTTTGTCCCTCTGTGCTTCCAGATTGATATTTTCTCCTGATCTGTACCCAGCTTCCTATTATCTCTTCATCTGTGTTTAGTCTGTGGGAAATTCACCCACTGAGTCCTTAATTTTGTTTATTATATTTTTCAAGCTTAGAATTTCCATTTTTTATAGTTTACGATCCTGCACTAAAATTCAACCTTAGCCTTTATCTGTGTGAATATAACAGTTACAGCGATTTAAGTCTGTGCCTTAGTAAGCCTGTTTCTATTGCTGATTGTTACTTGTCATTCAGGATGTCTTATCTTGCCAGGTGTCTGATTATTTTTAGTATGGCAGACATTACATTTGCAGAATTATAGAAATAATTGGAGGACCAGGATGATGATATCTGCTTCAGAGAGTATTTATGTCTGTTTTTCATTATTGTTGTTGTTTTATATGTCTGAGGGTATCACCACTCCAAAATAATCTATTTCAATTTCACGGGTTGACGTGATTTAAAAGTGAGATGTCCTCTGAGTGCCTCCTTCCAGTTTATTTTACTCCTAGAGTGTAGCCTTTTGGTTGCCAATTCAAACCCCATGAGACTATCAGAGTGCTGATAAGGTTCTCAGCATCTCGGTGATCCCCTCAAGGATTGGCATATGACCCCATGAGAAAAAGCTGACCCCCAAACTGAACTTATTTTCCTGAGCCTCCTTTGACCCCGGGATCTTGACCCCACCCATCTTGTCCTGCCCATCTTGTCAGCACTCAATGCCTTCAAGGAGATTTTAAAAATATTTTG
Source organism: Puma concolor (assembly GCF_028749965.1). Classification (NCBI taxonomy): domain Eukaryota; kingdom Metazoa; phylum Chordata; class Mammalia; order Carnivora; family Felidae; genus Puma; species Puma concolor. The sequence goes on from NC_141677.1 coordinate 77,957,463, forward strand.
TCCAGGGCACCTGAGTGGTTCAGTTGATTAAGCCTCCGACTTTGGCTCAGGGCATGCTTACTCAGTTGGTGAGTTAGAGCCCCATATCAGTCTCACTGCTGTCAGCAGAGAGCCTGCTTTGGATCCTCTGTCCCCCTCTCTCTCTGACCCTCCCCCACTGGTACTCTCTCTTTCTCCCTCAAAATAAATAAACTTAAAAAAACATTTTGTCCAACTTTTTTAAGAGAATTGGTCCTATTTACTTTGGGCTTTTATTACTGGAAGCAGAAGTGTGGTGCTTCTCTTTTGACTTCTGTGTATGAGATGTTGTACGGGCAGGTAAAATCCCCTAGTGGTTTTCCATCAAGCTTTTTAATCAGTTAAACTGAAGAAAATCCAAGAATTTCAAAACACGTATTTAAGCTTTTGTTATCTTTTGTAACTATTTCATCTGTACAAACCAAGGCTTTTTTTTTAAACTGCAAACCAAAATGGTACAGAATAGTTGGGTGATGAAATTCCTATAATTTTTAAAAATTTATTCTTGAGAAAGAGAACACGAATGGGGGAGGGGCAGAAAGAGAGGGGGACAGAAGATCCAAAGCAGGCTCTGTGCCGACAGCAACGAGTCTGATGTGGGACTCGAACTCACAAACCATGAAATCATGACCTGAGCTGCAGTCGGACGCTCAACCAACTGAGCCACCCAGGTGCCCTGGATCACGCAAATCCTAATTTCAGATATTTTTATTAATCAAAGGGTCTTTTTGTTCTCGTTGACAGGCTTAATAATAAATCATGTTGTAAGTTTGAACAAATGAAATAATGTGTACCAATAAGGTTCCACTTTGGTTTTTGAGTTTCATGAGATTAATTTTGAAAATGGAATTTCCAGGCTCAGAAATTTGAAAATCAATAAATGAATGTAACCAACTAACTTGAGCCAAATAAAAAAAAATATTTTGGTTTTAAGTGTTAGCACACCAAATAGCTCACGAACATTGTGTTGGGAGACTTTCTGGGCCCTAATCCAAAGTAGAGACAGATGAGCATGTCAAGATAATTCTTGAAACTATCTTGAAAAAGATCATTTGGGGTAGACTTAGCTGTCCTTAAAGCAGCAGTTTTCAGCTGGTAACTTGTGAACTAGATACATTTTGCCTTTACATTTTATTTTTTAAGTCTTCTGCATTTGCTTCCGGCATTTTTAAATTAGAAGGTTTTATATAGAACAAAATCCATACTTCTGACTTCCCTTAGACAATTGGAAGAAATGCACTAGCATTTCTCACATGGTAATATTGGGTTGGAGTTTAATAGATGCTGTCACCTGTATTAGTTTCCTAGGGCGGCCATAACGAAGTTCTACAAACTGGATGGCCTAAACAACAGAAGTTTATTGTCTCCTTTCTTAGAGGCTGGAAGTCTGAGATCAAGATGTCAGCAGGCTTGTTTTTTTCTGTTGGCGGCAGGGAGAATCTATTTCAGCCTCTCTCCTAACTCCTAGTAGTCTGCTAGAAATCTTTGGCATTCCTTGGCTTGTAGACCCATCACCCTGACCTCTGCCTTCATCTTCCCATGGCATTCTACCTGGGTCATGGCTATGTCCAATATCCTCTTTTTATAAAGACACATCATATTGGACTAGGGGCCCACCCTACCCTAGTATGACCTCATCTTAACTAATGGCATCTGCAACAACTCTACCTCCAAATAGGTCACATCTTTGGGTACTAAGGGTTAGGACTTCAATATATGAATTTGGGGAGACACAATTCAACCCTGACACCCACCTTAGAAGGGCCATGTATTCCTCCATTCCTCACAGTTGCCATCTGATCGAGTATTCATTTCTGTTCCTCACCTGGCCCATGAAGGCATTTAAATTTGCGAAACTTGTCCTAAAAATCCCATGGGTTCAGGAGGCTGTGCACTTGGCACGTGGTCCTAAATCTTACGGAATCATAGGATCATGGGATGTCAGAGCTGGAATGAACCTCAGAGATGAACTATTGTCATCCTCTAGCCCTCCAAGAAATGCTCCAGCTGGCCTATTTCAAAATACTTTCCACAAAGACCCCAGAAATTCCTACTATTTGCCTGAGATTTTATAAAAATTCCATCACATTGCATTTATTTGAGGAGGGAGACAAGTCTGAGGCTCCCCTCTCAGATCCATTACATAGGAAATAAATCCCTTTCCCCTAAACTTTTCCCAGGAACTGGTCCTGTGGGAATTGGTTCATTCTGCAGGGCCTAAGGAGCGTTGTTTGTTTGTTTGTTTATTAGAGTATTTGCAATGGAGTTATTTTTTTAGAAAATAAAGAGGCTTTCCAACTAAATAGGACCACTGTGTACAAATTAGCTCAGGAAAGGATGCTTCTCAATGGTTCAGCTGTTTCATAGGCCACTTAACATACAGCATGGGTAAACACAAGTTCCCATCTACAAAGGGTTTTTCTAAATTTATAGCTTCTAAACAGCCATTAGTTTTGCTACCAGATGGGTCACAAGAGGCAAGCCGATAAATCTTTAATCTTCAGTGGATCATGCTTTCCCATATGCATGTTTATTCTCTGAATCTATGTGTGTTTCAGCCAGGGTACAGCTGATCTCCCACAAAAAAACATGCTGTCGAGCGAGAAGGAATCAATAGCATCCAGTGCCCACCTCCTCTTTATAAATTCTAACTCCTTGCATTTTCAGAGGAGAATCCAAGGAGATCCTGATCCTGTATATAATCCCATATGATAAATTATTATAAAAGTTGATGCACAATATAGCTTGACTTCTAATGCATCAGTCAATAGTAATCCGCCCTTAAAAGCCATTAGGAAACGCCCTTTTGTTTCCTCTAAGAAGTTTGTAGTTCATTCTTTTCGCCTAAAATGAAAATGGGATTGAAATATTTTTCATTACTAGCTCATAATAGCCTAAATCAGCCCATTCAGGTACCCGATGCCAAATTAGATTCTGCCACAGAGTAAATATTAAATCACTTAATTTTCTGCTCAACGTCTTCATCATTGACTGTAATTTGCCTGACATAACCTGAATGTAATTTCAAGTATATGGTACAATCAATATAACAGTAAATAGATGACATTTGCAAAAGACGGAGGAACTCATACAAACATTAATGCTGGTCCCTCCAGGTGTTTTGACAGCGCTTATTAGGAAGACCTCCTTTGCTATGAAGAGTGAAAAAAAAATGTCTTGCAATTCAAATAACATCTTATAGTTTTCCAAGTGCTTTCATGACCCCTGGCTCACGTTTTCCAAAATGAATAGTAACTCTCTGCCACAGTTAAAGCAGTTTCTGTTTTCTGAAAGACACTGATGCTTGAGAAAGCTAATGACCCATCCAAGGGATACAATCCGGATCCTGGGCTCAGGCTCGAGTTTTCTGCACCTGGAGGACAATGTTCTTTCTCCTATCCTATGTCACTTCTCAAAATATTGTGCTTCGGTATTTCTTTATCCATTAGTGTTTTTTTTTTTTTTTTTTTTTTTTTTTTTTTGGGGACAGAGAGAGACAGAGCATGAACGGGGGAGGGGCAGAGAGAGAGGGAGACACAGAATCGGAAACAGGCTCCAGGCTCTGAGCCATCAGCCCAGAGCCCGACGCGGGGCTCAAACTCACGGACCGCGAGATCGTGACCTGGCTGAAGTCGGACGCTTAACCGACTGCGCCACCCAGGCGCCCCTCTTTATCCATTAGTTTTAAGAAGCCCCACCCCGGGGCACTCTAAAACCACTGGCACACATTGTTTGCTGTCACCGTTCTAATGCTCTGAGGCCACCAGTCACGGGCTGGGATTTGCTTTATGTTAACTGCATCATGCAGGTGGATGCCTGGGAAATTATCTCCAAGTGTCACTAGCCACCACCTGCGTGCATTGCCCTTGATCAAGGGGAAAGGAGGGTTTTGTGTTCAATTCAAAAGGAGAAAGAAGCTGGCCTTTCTTTATCAGGAGCTCAGAACACCTCCAAGGGGTCACCATCATCTCTGTACCTTTCCTCAGCAGTTTCTTGAAAAGGACAAACTTAATTCTTACCAGAACATCTTTAAAGAAACTATACTTGTGTTGGCTTCCTTGCATTTGCACGGAAATTAAAGGAAGACAGTATTTTTGTTACAAAAATCACTTCTTAATAACAGCTTGATATGAACTAATTGCTTGCGTGGCTTTGCAGGCAGTGGCAAGAATTATTACATTGGCTGCGTGCTTTGGCTTCAGGCTTGGGCACACTTGGATGGGGCTCAGCCCCCAGGAGAGCCCCCCAGAGTTTTCGCCTTTCCAAATAAATGAACTCCATGCCCCCTTTGCATTGACTTTGAGGGTGGCACAGGCCCTTCCCCAATAAATTGGTAAGATTTGCATTTAGTAATCACGATGTGACGACGGTAGCCGTATCTTGCCGTGCGATAAGACACAGATTCTGAAGCTAAGCTACCTGAGTTTGAATTCTTCCTCTTCCACCAACTAGACATGCTACTGTGGTTGGGTTACATCACCTTATTATGCCTCAGTTTATGCATCTGTAGAATGGGAACAAAATACTCCTCTTTTACTTTTTGTTGTTATGATGATAAAATGAGTCACCATATGTAAAGAGCTAAGAAAAGTGAGGGCACACAGTTGGAACAGAATGAATTATAGTTTTTGTCGTGGCTGTAACAATGATGAAAACAGTGCTGGCCCCTTGAGCCACCTGAGAGTCGAGAAATATATTTCCCCTGACTTTACTCTTTTTTCCCAACTTCAGAAAACTGAAGGCTTACACAATATCTCCATGACCTGGTCAAGGTCTAACAGCTAGTAAATGACTGAGCCAAAAGGAGAACTGATTTATGTGCCCAGGACTATCACGTTAACTGGTCAAGTTAGCCAGCCCACTGGCCAAACTACTCAAACAGCCTGAAGTCAATGAGCTTGGCGGTGTCACAGAATGGACATTGGATTTGGAATCAGAACGTCTTGTCCTGACTCCAACTCTCACTAACGCAAGTCAGTTAACTTCTCTGATTTCACTTTCTGCCTCTGTAAAATGACCCTGCTCTAACCCACTCTGTAGGAGTGTTCTGAGAGGTGAAGAAATGCCATATTCAAGAGCATTTTGTAAATTCAAATGTCATGTAAGGTATCACTCATTAATTTTTGAGATCTTATGGAATGATTTTTCTTTTTTGCTGTTGTTAATTGAACTGACTAAATCACCTGGTTATTTCCTGCCCCATAGATGAAATCTGGCCTTTCTTTAACGTGCAAGCATACAAATCAGCCTTGAAACAAAGGTTGGAAAATGTCCCAGCCCGTAGAAATGGGGACCCTGTCCTTCCTCCCCCCTCCCCAAAACTGTGTAGGTTTGTATCCATTAATTGAATAATTCATCCATTCACTTATTGTACTTCCTTCTATGTACCAGGCATTATGCTGGATAATCAGATAAATAATACACAATCTTGGCCCTCGGGAGGTTAACCAACTTCATAGACAGATAATTATAATCCACTATGTTAAGTGGAGTACCAGATAATTGAATTGCGCTAAGGAAACCTTTATCTAGGAAGGGAATTCACAGAAGACTTCCTGGAGGAAGTCACATCTAAACTAAGTCTTAAATGGGGGGGGGGGAAGTCATTAGTAGCTAAGTATATGGGTATACTTTGTGACCCTCCAGGAGTAGATGGCAACACTTGGTTGATGGCCTGACCCCAGGGTGAACCCAGCCCAGAAATGACAAGAAAATCGATGTCTCAGCTGAGAATGTCCTTCAAAAACCTACTGACTACGTGGGGCTTTGCTGTTGCCAGTGTCTTAGGGCAGATGTTTGCAAACCTAGCTTATTTAATGTCTGAAGTTTCTACAGCGGACCATGCCTGCCTTTAAAGGAGGAACGGGACACTTTTTCTCTTAGAATGACCATAAGCAAGTACTTACCTTTACGTAGTGCAGCTTAGTGCTAAGGCTGAAGAGAAGAGTGAATTCACATGAAACTCTTGCAGGCACTAAAACAAAATGAAGGGGGTAAAGTAAAATCAGACCAGAATTCATGGGAGTGAATTTCCACCTATGAAGCAAGAGTCTCATTATCATTTTAAAAGATTTGGGGGTTGGAACACATATGGGTATTGCTCTATAAATATCATTTAGCATGCACTAAAAATAGCTGTTCATGCAGCAGTTTGAGAGTTTAGCGACTTCTGGAAAGGCAACGGCTTTGGACATCGCAGGCTGAGAACTGTTTGTTTATGTGACTAAAAAATGAAGAGATGTGTTCCCCAAAGACCAACGGTGATAGGGGAGGCGCAGAGGGGACTTACTTTGGACGCAGATCTTAATAATGATCCTGTGGATCCTTGACACCCGACTGCCTATATGAATTTATTCTCTGAATTTTTTTCTCCATGATTATGTCGTAGTGAGTGGTGTGTGGACAAACACTGTAATCACTACAAAGAAAATTAGTCACAATACATGTTTTGCGTTAAGACAAGTGCACTCTGATGTTTGCCTTGCAAATTTAGATGCGCCATCTAGTGGAGGGAGTGGAGATTTTCCAGTGATCAAAGGGGTCCTTCTTGGGGATTATTGCATCTAGATGGCTTCCTAAATACTTTTTCTCCCAGAGAATCAATTCCCCTGTTCAGATGGTGTGTGTTTGAAGCTGTTTGAAATCCATTGGTCCCTGCAAAGCTCCTCCCCTTCTGGAAATCAGTCTGTCCCAGGTGTCACTCCCTCTCGGCTGAAGCCCGTTTAATTCAACTGGGCCTCAAGGGAGGGGTCAGACTTTACCAACTGGAAGACACTGTAGAACAGGGCAAAAGGACAGGAGTGGGAAAGGGCTAGAAAAGGGTGAAGGAGCGTCCCCATGCCTGGGACATAGGGTGCTCCCCTGGGACCGCAGAGGGACATTCACAGCCGGCGCCTGGGCCAGACAGACCCTGAAAGGCATTGCTGTCGCTGCTGCAAGGTCTGAGGTCTGGCAGCGAGGAGCCTACCAGGGGTGTAAGCAGTGAAGAGCTGAGTTGCAGAGGGACAGCTTGGTGTCGTGCAAGGAGAGGCCAGGGGCAGGACACCTGTGTGCTCGGTGTGACAGTGGTCCAGTCGGGAGCGGATGAGGGCCGGAATTACAGACATGCAATGGTGAGGGGCAGGGAGGAATTTCTGACATGGGTGGAATCTGCAGAACACGGGTTATGGAACATGCCTTCCAGAGGCAGAGCTAAGAGCAGAGTTGTTACCCTTGTGTCCTGGTGCCTTTCACTTTGACGTGGCAGCAGCCTTAATTTGTTGGCAGGTCTGGAGTGGCAGATGGGGAGCCCCTGCCCGATTCCCTCTATTTTCTTCATGAGGAGGAAGGGAGTCGTGTGTAGTCTGGAGCTTGGGGATGGCTTGGAAGGGGAGTCTGAGAAGTGGAAGCCTGGCCAAGGACCCACGAACAAACACTGCCCAGTGATGTGGGCGTCTGTGCAGGGGCGTGGTATGCCATTATCCCTGGTTACATGGGGCTGCCAAAGCAGAGGGAAAGGGTAAGGTGTGAGGGAGGGTACAGAGGGAGAGAATACATCCCCATCACCGCTATCAGCCCTATCCTTTCAAGATGAACCATTGACTGCTGTCAGTGCTTTGAGTCATGGCAGCTTTGTGGTTAAGAACTGGTCCCACCTGCAAGGCAATCCTTCTCCTCTGCAGGCTTCAGTTTCCTCATCTGTAAAGCAGAGATAGGAACAGAAGCTATGCCACATACAGTGTGGAATACAATGGGATCGTTTATCCACGGTGCTTGGCAGAGAGCCTGATGTCCTGCTGGTGTTACGTTGATAGTAGCTATTATTTGGGGGGAGAATGAATATCTCTCAGAACACTCCATATATGGCCTATAAAGAATAAAGAACTTACCACATCATTCCAGAATTTCACATTTATTCCACTACTCGACTGTCTGGGTTAGGACCAAGTTCAGGTGACGGTCCTACCACGCCGCCTCCATTTCTGGTTTTTGAATTGAATGATGACAAGGAGACCTCTCTCATTCTGAATATTTAGACAGGCCACATTTATCTTATCCAGTCTCTTTACTCAGCAGCTAGGTATACTGGCACTGAGGCAATCTACACAACCAAAATATTAAATTCAACCTTGGCTAATTTGGTAGTTAAGGGACAAACTTCTTTAGGCTTTTCATGGAGGACAAAAACCTTTTTACTTCTTTCTTAGTGTGCCTGTTTGCATGCGGAGAAGGAATTACTGTCACAAATGCCGGCTTTTAAAACACCAATGTGGGAAGATAGCTAACATCATCCTGAAAAGGTATGAGTCAGAGCCTGGGACACGATAAGTTGTTTGGATAAATGGGATCTGTTACACGCACACACACACACACACACACACACACACACACACACACAAAGGCAACACATAGAGAAATGAAGGCACACAGCAGCATGACAATTGCAAGCCACCCCGGGGACCCTGCTGGGGACAGGGAGTTTGTAACTGTTTATGAAATCGACATATTCGTACCAAAGAAATGTCATAGGTGTTGACCTCTATGATTTCTACCCTTCATGACTTCTGGGCCCCATTTCGATATTTGTACTTTTCTGACTCAGGTGGTGTTCCTGGGGGCCGTGCTTTGGAAAAAGCTTGTAGTTCAAAAATCGCTAGACGTCCTCCTCCTGACTCCTGGAGCATCCTGGAGAGTATGAGTTGAAGAATCTCAACTTCACAGTGCTCTGGGTCCACGCCCCAAACACAGGAAAAAGTACTGGTGGGTTGTTTTTTTTTGTTTGTTTTTGTTTTTGTTAAGTTTATTTATTTATTTTGAGAGAGAGGGAGAGAGAGAGAACGAACAGGGGAGGGACAGAGAGCAAGAATTCCGAGCTATCAGAGCAGAGCCCTGTGCAGGGTTTGATCCCACTAACCGAGAGATCATGACCTGAGCTGAGGTCAAAAGTCGGTCACTTAACCGGCTGAACTCCTCAGGCACCCCATTTGTGGTTTTTTAAGGCCATTTTAAGAACAATCAAAAGAAGTTTCAGGGGAAAATAGCCATTGAAAGAGTGCAAGCTAAAAAACTTAATAGAAGACAAAGTAAAAGATGTGGGTAAAGGACTGGAAACAAAGCCTAGAAAAGTTACAATTCATCAGGACTGAAGGAAGGGCCTTTTCTGCTGGTTCATGGGTCACTGGTTTGTGAAACAAGAAACAAAGTGAGTGAAATCTGGAGCCAGACACAGTCAGCTGGGCATCCCGGCCCTGCTGTCTGGAACTTCTTGCATGGCAGGTGGGGCGGGGAGAGACGTGGGGCTCCGAGTGACAGAAAAACGAAGGGACACATTAATCAAAAGGCTCTGAGTCAGTGTTGGTCGGCCCTTTTCCCTTTCCCCTCATTCCTCCCACCCCTTAAGGAGCCTTTTAAGATACCATTTTCTTACCTGCTCCTCCCCATGAAATTTTAATACCACAGATGTACTGTAGAGCTGTGTACGTACTGTGGCCCTTTGAAGGGCCCCAAACCATTGGAACCTCTAAGATTTGTGCCTTCCATGAATGACTTTTCACCCCTTGGAAGAGCTATTGCCCTTGGTACTTGCCATACACCTGGCACTGACGCTTGGGACCTCATTCGTAATTCCCATTTGGCATTCGAGACGTAGAAGGTTAGAGAAACACGTTCCAGGACAGAAAGGAGTCTCACAGCCTCTTCTCTTAACCACCACACCCAGGCTTCTATCAGGATCCCCATATGACCTGCCATAACTACCATGTTCTGCTCCTCTAAGATGTCAAGACCATCACAGCTGGGGTGCAGAAATAAGGTCCCTGGCGTCAGGGCTCACGGGACCATCACCGGCATCCAGGGTTCCTTTTCTGAGCACCTTTCTCGGGGGCCACGGACAGTGGTTATGAAGACAGAGGCAGACATTGGCGCCTGGCTCCTGAGGACTCTCCATGAGATGCTGTGTTCTGAACTACAGAAAATGGTGGCAAATGAGGTCAAAGACACACTCCCTAAGTAGCAGAGTGTGGAAAAGCCCAGGAGTTACTCTGCCACCAAGGACGACACAACCATGCCGCAGGGGCACAGACAAGCCAGAACGTCCTGTGAGAGCTGGTGGGGCTGGGGACACGGCAAATGGGCCTCTGCTTGTCACTCTACTTGTACCCTCCATACATGTAGATAGCAGGATGCAGCTGACAGAGGCTGGGTACAAAGGACATGGAATCTCACCACCCAGTTAATTTGTCTACAGTGGGGCCCAGGCATCGGTATCCTCCTCCTCCCCCCCTCCTCCTTCTATAATAATAATAATAATAATTATTATTATTATTATATATAATTTATATATAATTATATATATAATATATTATTATTATTATTATTATTATTATTATTATTATTATTATTATTTTGTTCTAGGGAGAGATTCTGACTGCAGCCAGGGTTAGGAGTCTCCAAACTAGACCAAACCTTCCTCCTTTGCCAAAACATCTGATGCATTCCCATCTGCAGCTGTGGCTCACTTAAGTGATCCTCATGGCAAAATTGGTAAGGGACATAGGAGACGCTTCCAGGGAAGTGTATGGATCATAAATGCTTTTGACTACAAATAACAAAAATCCCAGCCAGAGTGATGTGAACAAACACGAGTTTACTTGCCTACTGTTTTACCTCCTGAAAAGTCCGAAGACAGACAGTGGCTGGCACTCGTGGCAGTCACTGAACAATGCCAGCACCTGAGTGTCTAGAATTCTCTTGGCTTTGATTTCACGGTTGCAGAATGGCTGCTACAGCTCCAGCCATCATGTTTATATGACAGCGGAGAAAAAAGCGCCTGCAGAAAACTTACCGCTTACATCGAATTGGCTACAACTGTGTCATATACGCCCCGTGGCAATAAGAGAAGGGGATTGAGAATTAATTTGGCTGACCTTGTATTTGGCACAGAGGATAACACATCTTTGGTCTTTAAAGGCTCTCGTGGTGATTCTGGCATGCTTCTTTCCAAGTAGGTCATGTAAATTAGGAGTCATTGATCTTCTAGACCAGCGGCTTCAACAAAGGGCAATCTGGCTCCCAGCCCTGGCTGAAAGGTAATACTTGGCAATGTCTAGAGAAGTTTTTGATTTATGACTACAGGGATGATACTGGCATTTAGTGGGCAGAAGTCAGGGATGCTGCTAAACATCCTATCGTGCACAGACAGCCCTGCACAACAATGAATTTTCTGGTCCGAAATAGCAATATTGCTGAGGTTAAGAAGTCCTATACTAGACCATCACAGAAACTTCCAGACATCACAGAAACTTCCTGCTCAGTGTCTCTGTCTAGAGTTCTGCATCACAAAACTTCCAACGTTACACCATGCTTCTGAACCAGTGCTCTAATCCAAATGACCTCTAGCTATTTACCAAAGCAAGGAGCCCAGCCTGTGGATCTTTTCATCCTAAAGCCCTAAAGCAAAAAAAAAAAAACCTTTACAGTATTTCGAGGAGTTGTCTGTACTCTGCCTACACACTTTCAGCTCTGGGGAGCTCCTTCATTTTTTTTTTTCTCCTCCACATGTTCTCCCTCTTTTTCTTCTAATTGAGATATAACGTACATAGGTAAGTTACACAGTTTTTAAGTATACAACTCAATGACTTTGAACATACGCCACCATGCAGCTATGATCTGGATCAAGATATAGAACATTCCCATCACCCCCAGAAAACTGCCCTGTGCTCCTTCTCAGTCATTATCACCTCCTAAAGGTTAACACTGTTTTCACTTCTTTATCCAAGCATGTGTGTGTGTGTGTGTGTGTGTGTGTGTGTGTGTGTGTGTATACACACACACACACACACTTCCCAGAGTGGTTGGGCCAAATTACACGATGTTTCAATTACCCTGTGTCCTTGTCAACACCTGGTATTCTCTTCTTAATCTTAACCATTCTGGTGGGTGCATAGTCCTGTCTCGTTGAGGGTTTTAATTTGTTTTTCCTAATAAGTAGTGATATTGAGCACCTTTTTATTTGCGTGTTATCCATCTCTTGTGAGGAACTTGAAGTTTTTTGCCCATGTTTTAATTGGGTTGTCTGTCTTTTTCTTATTGATTACCAAGAAGCCTCTGTATATTCTAAGAAACTTCCCTTTGGGTTAGAAATATTGGTTGGAATTGCGAGAATTATTGCTGAAATTTCTTGCTCTTTTCCCCTTTGGAAATCAGAAAATGTTCGCAGATACAAACCGTCCACGCAAAGAAGTTGAGTGTGGCCTCTTGCTGCCAAATCCTTAATTCTCTTGTTGGGTTGTAAATGAGAAGTTTGCCCTTTGGTTGGGCAGTAAGAGCTCGTGGTTTATATTAGGATTTTAATGTAGTGTAAGACACTCACTGTATCTCATTACCACTCATTGCGATGCCGTCATTTAGATTTTGACGGGCAGGGAAAAAAAAAGCTTAAGGGGGAAAAGAATCACCAATACTATAGTTAGCGTTTCTGGGCCAAGAAATTGTTCAAGACATCTATTTTAGTAGAGCTGGTTTTAAATAGCCTTTTAAAATAAGAGCAAACGCTGATCCCCTTTGTGTACCAAATGCTTGGCGAGGCACATTACATACCTGATCCCGTTTAAGTCCGTTATAGCCCTGCAAAGTAAAAATGAGGAAACAGAACCACGAAGAGGTTGGAAATGTACCCAAGGCAAAACTGGGGTTCCTGACTTCAAAGCTCATGCCCCCAAAAGAAGAGGTTATACTTTTACATAGAATGAAGTTCATAAATTATCTATACCTGAGAGTACGCTTTAAAAAATAATGCCTATCCGGCCCGTGTGTTTTCCTATAAATTTCCCTTTCCAACAGAGCGACTTGGAATCTAGGTGCTGTAAGTGGCATCTAGGAGCATCTTGAACTTGCAAGTGGCATCTAGGAGCATCTTGAACTTGCTCTGTGCACCTAGCGTACAAATGGCTTATCTAAAGACCTCCTGCATGGAGCTGGGCTGGGGCCGCCCAGGCAGCAGAGTGAAAGGGCAGGGATACAGCCTCTCAGCCAAAGTCAGCTCCCAGTGAACTTTGTCTTTCCCTTCAGGGCCTGTGCGTAAAGGCATTTCTCTCCTAATACCACGCCCATCATTCTGCTCCAACTGTCATTGGGAGCTACAGTCTTCCTGCCACTTTGTTATCACCATCATAAAGCAAGACTTGTGCCTCCAAACTCTTTCCCTGGGGGACATGAAATTCAAATGAAGGTCACAGATAATTGTAGCTTCTGGCCCCATGAAACTGTGCTTCTCTGTCTTCTTCAAAGGAGGGAGAGATTGGTCCCGATCAGTAATGCACAGGGAAGAAAACAGAAGTCCCAATAATGCTATTCTAATGACTGATGGGGAAACTTCAAAACATTTCCTATTCTTCCCTTAAGTTTTAAAAGGATTTTTCACTACAAGGGAAATATATGTGTGCTGACTCTAGGTTGTGCCCATTGAAAGTTATTCAGATGGGGGCACCTGGGTGGCTCAGTCAGTTGAGCCTCCGACTTCGGCTCAGGTCCTGATCTCACAGCTTGTGAGTTCGAGCCCCGTGTTGGGCTGTGTGCTTACAGCTCAGAGCCTGGAGCCTGCTTCGGATTCTGGGTCTCCCTCTCTCTCTCCCCTTCCTCCACTCATGCTCTATCTCTCTCTGTCTTAAAAATAAATAAACATTTAAAAAAATAAAAAAAAAGAAAGTTACTCAGACGTGACTAGTGCTTTATCCGCAGTGCATAGATCACTTGAACCAGATGGGATGTGGAAATTAGAATTGAATCGGCATCCTAACTTTCTCATGTGGTTGGAGAAATGGCCTAGGATAAACCTTGGGCTCCATCTGTTATGTACCTATAGTAACTATTTCTTTTTTCTTTCTTTTTTTTTTTTTTTTTTTTTGCTTAAGTTTATTTATTTATTTTGAGAGAGAGGGAGGGGCAGAGAGAGGGAGACAGAGAGAATCCCAAGTAGGCTCCACAGTGGCTGCACAGAGCCCAACTCAAGGCTCGAACTTATGAACTGTGAGATCATGACCTGAGCCGAAACCAAGAGCGGGACACTTACCCGATTGAGACATCCAGGCGCCCCCGTAGTAACTTTTTTTTGATGCATAGAGGTCCTTCTGATGTCTTCTGAGTGATAGGTAAAAGCAACTCTGGACTTGGAGTCAGAAAGCCTGGAATATGCCACCCTTATGTGATTGTCACCCCTATATCACCTTTCCAACTTCATCTCCTGTACTTGGCCCCTTGCTCACTCTGCCCCAGCCCATGGCCTCCTCTCTACATTGAACATGGCAGTCATGTTCCTGTCTTAGGCCCGTGCACCAACGGTCTCCACCACCTGAAATACTCTTCCTTCAGTTATCCAAGACCTTGCTCCAATATACCCTTCTCAATGAGGCCCGCCCTGATCCGCCTAATTAAAATCACGATCTGCCTCCACTCCCCACGCTTCTGACTTCCCTTTATCCTGCTCTTATTGTCTCCTAAATCTCTCCTGATTTCTTTGTTTCTTGTTTGTCTCTCCTCCGGGAGTGAGACCTAGAAGTTCTCTTACCAAATGCATTATATATATGTGATTCTTAACCTATAGATTCCAATAGTTTAATGCAATAAATTATCTTCTCACCAATATTACACATTATCTGTTTTGTTTACTGGCGTATCCCAAATGGCTAGAACGATGCTTGGCCCATAGGAGGCATTCGATAAATTGTTTTGGTTGTTGCTGTTTTAGTTTCATCTTGACACCTTACCAGCACGGGGACGTTAAGCAAAGCCATTACGCTGTGGGAGCCTGAGTTTTATCAAACTTGTATACAAACTTTTAAAGTTTGTAAATGGGGATAATAGTAAGACCAACAAAGTTGAGTTGTGAGACAAATGAGATCATGGGTATCAGAACTGTGTGCAATATTGATGAGAAGAGACTTTGTCGGGTTAGATACTAGGAACCCAGATGTTCATGAAACCACCTGCCCACCTTCCTGCTAGCCGCCATCATTGCACAGAAGGAGCTCAGCCTCTTTGTGCCTTCGTGAACAAGCTGAAGGGATTGGCATTTGTGTGTCCATTTTTCTCTCTGCCTCTTCTGTGGCTCCAGAGTTAAGAGTGAAGTCGCCCCAGAGGGAACAGGGAAGGGAGTGAATGAGAAAGGCTCCGTCTAAAGGGATGTACAGAGGTCAGTTTTTTGTTGTTGTTTGTTTCCCAGCTGGTCATCTTTATTACCTGTTCTATTCCTTTACTGGGATGGCAGCGTTTCATTAAACCATGGAATATCAAAACAAGAATGACTGGTAGAAATTATCTGACCATTCACTTTCTGCACGTCTCATCTATGTCAGACTTAGGGCTCAGCCCTGGGTAAACAAGAAATAAGTACTATTGTCCTCAATGACTCCACAGTCCAAAGGAAAAGAATAACAGGGTTTTTAAAAAATTTTTTTACATTTATTTATTTTTGAGAGACAGAGACAGAGTGCAAGTGGGGGAGGGGCAGAGACAGAAGGAGACACAGAATCCAAAGCAGGCTCCAGGCTCTGAGCTGTCAGCACAGAGCCCGCCACGGGGCTCGAACTCACAAGCTGTGAGATCATGACCTGAGACAAAGTCGGATGCTTAACCGACTGAGCCACCCAGGTGCCCCGAAAAGAGTAACCGTTTTAAAAAATGCAATACAGCAGAATGAATGTATACCATGTTAGAGGTACACATAGGGTGTTGTGGGGGCATAGACAAAGTGTGTTTTATTCAGATAGAGGGTGGAAGCGACACTATTCTGAGGCTAAGTAAGGGTTATCCAGGCAGAGAAGGGAGAAGGTGAGAGAAGGAGGGGGGCGGGGAACGGAGGCCTGAAATGCACACTTTGTCCAAGGAACTGCTGGTAGTCTGGGTGGGCTGGCATGAAGGCACACGTAGGCAAAGTGTCCAAGAATGAATCTGAGCAGAATGGCAGAATGTAATTAACACGAAACTTCACTCGTGTCTCAAGCAAATGGCTTTGAGCTTGATTGTGACAACAGAGACGATCCCCGAAAATATTTTAAGGTGGAAATCCTAAGCCTGGATTGGTTTTGACAAAGATGATTCAGCCTGCAATATGGATTCATGAATCAGCTTGGGCAGGAAGCAATAATTCAAGCAAGGAATTAGAAAGTCTGGACTAGAGCAACGTTATAATGTTTTAACAGTGGGTTTGGACAAGAGCAGACAAAGCATGAGATAGTCACAAAAGAGAGGGACTGGGTTTTTCTACACTCTGGGTTTCCATGAGGAAGTTCTCCCTAAGTGCACTCCCAGACTTTTAGACCTCTTTCACTCTGTTCCTTCTTTGGGGAGTTGGTGACATTTAATTGGCATCTTTGGGAACAAGAACTGGGCATGCTCAGGTCAGCTCAGGCCAGCCCTTCTCCCTTGGGGGTGAGCCTGTCCACTGAGAACACCAGTTCATCTCTTCTTCTCCATGCCCTCATTCTTTCCTGGATGTAGGATGCCCTGCCCTGCTGCTATGACTAAAGGGTGACCCTACCTATGAGTTTCAATATTTGCAAGTCTACTTGGTCCATAGATCTCACGTTATGTCTTCCACTGAGTCTCCCCCTGAAGAAAAGGTAACATATTGCTGACATCTGCTATTCCTTGCTTGATAGCTCCATTGGTTCAGACCCCTGGTCCAGGAGAGTGCTCTCCAATGGCAGTCCTCGAATAGGCCAACATAGGCAGTGATGGAAGGAGACAGTGAGCGAGAGGCCACATCTGAACACGACTCCCATTTTCTGCTTGGGGTTTTCCCACTCCTGGTTTCCATGTGGCAGGATGGGGAGGATTACTCTGGGTTGGCAATACAGGGGGAGGAAAAGGTTTTGAGGGAGAGGACGATGATTTAAGGTTTGGCCACGGTGAGTTTAAAGTGTCCGTGGACCAACCAAACAGCCATGTTCCTTCCCTGCTTCCTTTCTTCATGGTAGATGCACCCCGCCTCTGGGCACCCCCATGGTGCCCCCTGCCTGCGCTTCTCATCACACACCTCAGAAGATGCGCCAGCTTACCTGCCTGTATTTTGTCTCCAACTCCCCAAGGGGATGGTCTGTTTTTAAATCTCTCCACCTGTAGGGCTGGATCTGTTCTGAGCGCCAGTAGCTGATCAATCATACTTGTTCAGTGACTGAAATGAATTCAGTTCATGCAACCACACCAACGTGTTAGTTCTGACGCGCCTCTTCACCCTGGGGTATTCAGCAACGTAAAGGCTGTAAAGATGGGGAAAAGCTTGATCTGAGGGAGTGTATCTCCTCTGGCACATAGTCTCTCTTCTGCTTCAGTCAAACCGCACTATTCACCCCCACTCCCAACCATGCGTTTCTATGCTCAAAGTTTTGAAATCAGAGTCTAGAGTTCAATATAATCATGGCCACTGTCCCCAACCCATACGGACCCAGCAGCACAGTCCCAAGCTCCCCTCGCCCATGTCGGCAGCCCTGGGGACCTGTCAGTGGTTGCAGCCTGTGCTGGTCAACGTGGATCGTTTATGCGGAGCTGACAGGCACTGACCCTGGGAGACAATACACGCTCTGCTGACAGCAGGGAGGGCATCACCAGCAAGTCGTCCCACTTTCTGGGGCTCGGACAATGCATACCCTGAAAGACACTGTAGAGACACCCAAACATCTGGGGAAGAGGGGAGTACGTCGGAGAGAGGGGGCCCAACAGGCAAGAGTCAAAAGCACCGGAAGATATTTCCGAGAAAGGGAGATCATTTCTTCTTCATTTGAAATATGACAGACATACAGAAAAGTGCATACAAACATATGCTCTGTTTAATAGTCATAAATCAAATACCTTTGCTACTACTACCCAGGCCAAGAAACAGAATTTTGCCTACCTACCCCCCAAAACCTGCAGCCATTTTTTTGAGAGACAGAGACAGAGTCAGAGAAAGAGAGAGAGAGACAGAGAGAGAGAGAGAGAGAGAAAGAGAGAGAGAGAGAGAGAAAGAGAGAGAGAGAGAGATGGGGAGGGGCAGAGAGGGAGGGAGACAGAGGATCAGAAGCAGGTTCTGCACTGTCAGCGCTGATCCCGACTCGGGGCTCAAACTCACCAACCACGATATCATGACTTGAGCCAAAGTCAGATGCTTCACCGACTGAGCCACCCAGGCGCCCCACCTGCAGGCTTTTTTAATCACAGCCAATATGGTGTTGTTCATGGTAATCATTTCCCTGGCCTTCTTCAGAGTATTAACATCTTTCTGTGCATCTCTGGACAATATGCTTAGTTTTCGTGTTTTGGAATTTCATACAAATGGAGTCCTGCTACGGAGGGTCTCTTGTAACGTGTCTTTCACTCAACCTTGTGTCTATGAAATTCATTCACGCAAATGCGTATAGTTGCAATCTATTCTTGTGATGCTGTGGTATCATATTATGTACCTATGACAGAATTGACACATTCTACCATCTACAGGTGGATGGATGTTCAGGTTGTTGACATCTTGCTACTGGACTACTCTTGCTTCTGTACGCTTATGCAGAAGTTTCTCTAGGGTAATTGTCTTGGTGTTAAAGTTTCTCGGTCTTTAAGTATGTGTATCCCCACGGTTAATAGGAATGCCAAAGTCTTTTCCGAAGTGGGCGTACCTATTCACAGTCCCACCGTTGGTGGGTCTGGAACGTTTAAAGACACCCTAAAATTCTTACCACAGGGCCCCCAAGATAACTTGCATTGCCTGCCAACAGGGAGCTAGTCCTTGGACCTTGCCTCAACTCCTGGGAGGTGGCCTTTGACTTCTTGCTGTTAGAATTTAAACCCCACCCCTGACCGCCCCAGAGGGTGGAAGAGCATTACACGCACATTATTCGTTAGTCCAAGTTTCATTCTCCTAGTTTGGAAAGACAAAAGGGCAATTTAAACGCTGTCATACAGATACTTTTCCCTCTAACCTGGAATACAGAAGTATATTCATAACAAGAAATAAATAGAAAATTGAATGCCTAAAAGAGTAGTACAGTTTCTTTCTTGGGCCTGACTGATTTGCTCCGTGTACCTCTGCTAAGGAAACGAGGAACCAAATAATACAATCCGTTCAGGGTCTGAATGAAACACTTAACTGATGCTCTCTAGTTGTGACAGGCTAAGATAACTAAAAAGCATATCCTGAGAAATTCAGCACTGTGTCTGTTCAGGAAATTTTTCCAAAGAGGCTGTAGCTTTGTTTTGACCCTTTTTATAGAGCATGGTCAGAATCAAAGACCTTACCTGTTGGAAGAGCTCCAGAGAATTCTGTTACTGTTCTTTCCTCAGGTAAACAAGCCAAACCGACTTCAACACCACCGTCTCCCCAGCACCCAGCATAGGTCTTGCATACCATGGGTGCTTAGTTGAACAAATCAAAAAGTTCTTAGAACCTTGAGTTGAGGATAACTTTACTAAAACAAAGAAACACAACTTGTGAAAAAAACCCTAGTTTTTAATTTTTTTGAAGTTTATTTATTTATTTATTTTTGGGGGGGAAGGGAAGGGACAGAGAGAGAGAGAGAGAGAGAGAGAGAGAGAGAATCTCAAGCAGGTTCTGCCACGTCAGCACAGAGCCTGGCGTGGGGTTTGAAATTGCAAACCATGAGATCACGACCTGAGACAAGTCAAGAGTCGGATGCTCAACAGACTGAGCCACTCAGCGCCCCCCAAACCCTGTTTTTTATGATTCAGTCCTTTCCATGACTGCCCCCACAAAAAATCTAAGTCTCAAGGAATTTGACCAGTCACTTTTGTAAAGAAACTAATAATGTCAAGGCCTCATTATGATCCTTCTAAGCAGCTTTCATTAAATTCAGTTAACACAAAGCATAAGGAGAGGCTTCAAGCCTCCCATGGCCCTTGCCTGGCCTGTGATGGTAAACGTTCTCCCATGTGATTCCTGAAGATACTGCTTGGGGGTTGGTGACATCAGGGACTCTTCCCTGAGTACAAAATACCTTTCCACGTGGAGGTCCACACGATGGGAGGGATCACAGTGGAGGTTTAACCAACCATAATAAGAAGATAACAATGAAAGAAGTATCTGCTGAGAGGGCAATAAATCCTCCCTCCTTAATAAATCTCTGACAGAAGAGGACCACATGACATCCCAGTGCTGTGAGCCTACAGATTAAATCGGAGATGTCTTGTTGATTGATAGTGCTGGTAGCCAGATGATTGACCAGGCATGGGCTGATAATGAAATACTTGGGCTAATTAGAGAAGGACCAACGAATTGAAGGCAGATGAAAGGCTGCTCTAAAAGCTATTGCAGAGAAAAGGGTGGGTAACTGCAGAGTGGAAGTTCTATCATTCTGCTTAATGAATCATCTGCTTATTCGCTGAGCCAGGCTCAGAAACACCAGAAGCATGGAAATTTCCCAAGGATGGTTTGTAATCTAAAATCTAATGGTCCAGGAGAGGGTGTGGAACGGGGGGGGGGGGGGGTGTGTAGAAAGTGATGGAAATAGTATCCCAATAATGTGTTTATATTTTGCATTTGGGTACTGCTAAGGTCTGGCTTGAGTATGGAATGGTCGCATTTTTGGGGGGAGCCATTGGACATAAGACTTACACTGAACGTGGATTTCAGAAATGAGGTCCCAGAGGGGGCTCCTTTGATCCAAAGGGACATAGTCTGAATGATGACATGCTCTCCATGTACTTGAATGAGGATGTTACTGTTTTACCTCCAGGATTATGGAGACAACAGCCCCAGCCCACCTCAGTCTTCACCCCTTTTTCTCTCCCCCTGCCAAAACGCATTTTTTTTATTTTATAATTTATTAGGCGTATTGCTTCTCGGCTCTCTGGCTAAGATCAAGTGTAGTATAATTTATTAGGCTTTAGTTGTTATTCATTTTATTATTACAGGTGTTTTTCCTGTTAGAAGAATATTCACACACTCTCCTCCATCCCATTACCTCGTCTCTGTCATGGTGGTCACATCTGGAGCATTCGTTTTGGTTGCCTTGGTAGTACTTTGGTTTTTGTAAGGGAGAAGTAATAGGAGGTCATTGCATATGTAAACCAAAAATAAAGCTTGTTAATTCCTTTACTCACCCACACCTCCTACACCTCATCTCTCTCTCCTAAATTTATCTTTCTTCTTTGAAAGTAGTCATTCAACTCTTCAACACATCAACTGAGTTTTGCATTTCTACACTTGGATTTTTCATACCTAGGATCTCCCGTTGTGTCGTATTCATAACTTCTTGCTCTTCCTTCATGTTTCAAGTTTAAAGGTATTTATTTAAAGATGTTTATTTATTTTAAGATATTTCAAGATATTTATTGGGCTTATTTTAAATTTCTCCACTACAGGTCTGTCAGTATGTTGTCTTTCAGGGTCCGTGTGCCCTGCCTACGTCTCATTATCTACCCCCTGCAGATGTTCCCTTGGGAATTTCAGTTAAGGTAGAGAGTAATGTGTACCTGAGGGAGAGGCAAACGCTAGACTGTGGGGTCAGGAGGATACTTCAAGTGGGACCACCTCTGGTGTTATTCTTAGAAATCAGCCATTCCCAGGTGGCCAATGGGCTTAGTAGGTGGACCCTCTGACTCTTGATTTCAGGGTTGTGAGTTCAAGCAAGCCCTACATTGGGTGTGGAGATTACTTAAAAAGAAATAAACCACTCCCGGTTTGCTTTCTGCTCCTACCTTCCAGCCCTTACCCCCACCTCCCAGACTCTCACCCTCAGAGAAACTTGGTAACTGTTCTTTTCCAAAAACCATCCCTCTTTGCTTTAGGCATTGTGGGATATGAGGAGGAAATATGCAGGGGCTGACCAGCCTCCCTACATTTATCACCCCAGAGGGGCTCCAGCTCTGCCCCCACATCACCTGATTGCCCCTAGGGAGTATTGGGCTAGGGAGGTGATTTGCCACGGAAGTGACAAGTCAGTAGTCCACTGAGGTCAAGGTGGAAAAAAGAAAAAGTTACCATCAGCCAGCGCCCCCGCCCAAGCACACTTCCCACCTATGGCTTTTTGGCTTCTCCCGATATAGGCTGTCATTTTCCTTCTGCACGAGACTCAACCACCTTCTGTCTTCCTATGGATAATTCACGGTTTTGATGTTAAGTGCAGGGTTACATCCACATGTCTTTTGCTTTTTTCCCCAAATCTCCAAAGTTGGGTTTGAGGAAGGGAGACAATAGCTTATGTTTATTTATCATTTCGTCCAGAATTGAAATTTCTCCTAACGATTATAGAAGCCATGAGGCGTATATCTCCATTAAATGCAAAATGCCTAGCACATAGTGGGTTCTCATGAAACATTTCTTCAATAAATGTATAAATCCATTCAAAGATATTTTACGTGATATGCAAAGCCAGGCTTTTATTTTAACTTTCGTCTTTACACTTTGCTTGGGAAAAATGATATTGCTTCAGGTAACCTAAAAAGGGAAAGTGATTGCATTTTAATAACCCAATTACAAGGAAAGCCCCCAAACAGAGTAAATAGTGCATAGCAGATACAAGGTTGGGCAAGATTTCCAATTAAGTTTACATTTTTCTCTCCGATACCCAAGCTTCTCTGGCTCCGGGATCCATTTCTGGGCTGCATATCATTACATTAATACTGTAAGGCTTTCAACATTCCTTAGAGCTATTATTTCCCTTTCTGCGGCTCCTTCTTCAGAAGAGCTCGGAATGCTTTACAAGAGCCTACAGAATGAACATTAGTTCTTTAAATCTCACATGAAGGTAGAAAACACTGAAAAAGAAACACTCAGGGACTCCTCATTTTCCCTTAAAGAGAAAGAAGGAAAGAATGGGAGGGTGGAAGGAAGGGGGTTGGGGGAGCTAGGGAGGAAGTAAAGGAAAAGACAAAGAAAGGAAAGGACAGACAGACAGCAGATGGATAGACTGTCCTCAGCTGTGCTCCTTTATCCTCTGTCTCTTGAACTTCTGCTCTGTCCCAACTTGAGCTTCTGGCCCGGACTTTCCTTTTACTTCAAAGGGGCTCTGAGGCAGGCTGTAATCTCCCTGCTGTCATCTTAATGAGTGTTTCACAAGGGCAATCCTGGACCCTCTTCTCTCTTTCTCCTAAGTGCCCCTCCCAGTTGTTTCAAAAACAAAACAAAGCAAAACAGACATGTGTCCTTTGTTGAGGAAACTGGAAACGTCCATCAGGAACTTCCCCTCCTAACTTTTTGCCAGAACGTCTCTCCCTCTCCCTGCACGCGCACCCATCCTTTTTCTCTCTCGTTGCAGAGAATCCCTTTCTAGCTTCTCCAGGATCATCTCCTTCCCCACCTTGTCCCTCTTCTGTGGCTGCTTTGGCTGTTCTTTTTCTTCCTCCTCCTTCTTTTTGCTAATCAGCATCTTATTTCTTGGTCACTTAATGGATGCCACGTACTATGCGAAGCTAGGCATTTCATGAATTACTTCATTAGCAGTGAAATTTATGGTATCATCCCTTTTGTTACAGAAGAAACTTTTTACGCTCAGAAAAGTCAAGTAACTTGTCCAAGATGGCACAGCTTACAGCTGGTAAGATCTCATTAGCTCCTTTCCCTTGGTCTTGAAACATGGGCATTTGGGGCTGTAAGCAACCAAGAAAATAGATGCATGACTTCCTTTGGGGAATTGTTCTATTCCTCTCCCCTTTTCCACTGCTAATGTATCTGTCAAGCAAATGAGTATCTGTGCTTCTATTTTCCTAGCATCCAAACCTACCTTAAGTCCTTTATTCTGACTTCTGTACCCCCATTCTTTGATTCTTACCAATGGCCACCTTCTCTCCAAACAAACGGCCTTTACGATTCTTCTGCTTGACTTCTCTTAGCTGTGGGTGTTGTCGATGATTCTGTCTTTGAAATTTTAGATGCCAGCAAGTGTGGCTTAGGAAGCGGATTTATGTGGTCATTCAGATGTGCTATGAGATGGGGCGGTCCTGGACAGATGGGCATACCACTAATGGATGCACGCCAAGCCCATGGCCAGAAATTTTAATTTCCTTAGAGGGTAAAGAGACATGAATTATCTTTAGAGTGGGAAGGATCCTTTATGGGTTTAAGTCTATTTTTGCAGGAAAACAAATTGTTTACCTTTTTTTTTTTTAAAAAAAAAATTTTTTTTAACGTTTATTTATTTTTTGGGGGACAGAGAGACAGAGCATGAACTGGGGAGGGGCAGAGAGAGAGGGAGACACAGAATCGGAAGCAGGCTCCAGGCTCTGAGCCATCAGCCCAGAGCCCGACGCGGGGCTCGAACTCACGGACCGCGAGATCGTGACCTGAGCTGAAGTCGGACGCTTAACCAACTGAGCCACCCAGGCGCCCCTAAATTGTTTACCTTTTATGAATGGTATCTAAGCATTTGAGGTGACCCCATGTGTATAAATAATCCTAACAGCCTATATAACTAACTAATATTTATATTTGCAACAAAATATAAGTAACCCTGATAATCTACAAGGATTTTATGTCTTTAGGGAATGATATGGGGTATGGATAGAAATGGTTCCCAGTTTTATGGAATGGCTCAGTGGAAAAATGAATCTCCTGGGGCTTATTTTATATATAATTTTGCCTATGAGATTCTCCTAATTGCTCCCATAGGGGCACAGCTGTGACTATCCCAGAATATTTATTTTCTCTGAAGACTCCATAGTTTCTAAAGTGAAATAGCAGTTCAAACAAAATAATTTAGATTTTGTTTCTCTGCCACATGGCCCAGAGAAAGTAAGGTCTCTGGTTGATGGGAAGCATGGATGTATGTGGTTTAACACACCCAAGAGATATGGGTTGGCAGATTTTAAAATGGAGAACATACTTAACATTTACATAGAGATTTACAGCATCCAAGTATGTTCACACACATTATCCCGTCTGTCTTCTAGCTCCTTCGGTAAGATGGGCATTCTGATACTACCTTACAGATCAGGGGATAAAACTCCTGACAGTCAATCCTATTTGACAAAGTCTCCATCAGCAGTAAAGGCAGATACAGGTCAATGCCTCTGTCTGGTCCCTGATCCCAGCCAAAGGCTAAATCTCACCTTCCTCCAGCCCATGCATGCAAATGATGAGTTAACTGCAGGCAGTTCACTGTAGCAAAGATGGCGGGACACAGTCAGGCAGGCAATTATATGCATCTGACTCACAAACATTAGTGAAACTGCACGGGAAGAAGAAATTTACTTCCAAAGAGGGAAAAACCTATTAAGTTGGTGTCAGAGGGCAGCATTATTCTTTTAAAAGGACGTATTTGGAACATGATTCATTCTTGGCAGTCCCATTACAAAGGGCAGTACGTATTTCCAAGTGGAACCTGTCTTTTACCCGGCCGGCTGTATTTTCCACTGGGACAAACTCCCCACGTGCTGGATGATGCATTATTGGCATACATCGTGAGTGTTCAAAGGGTGTTTAGGTGTCTCTATGCAACTTCCGGTTAGGGTACCAAAACCCAGACAGGGGAAGTTATCAGCAGCGGTATTATTAAAATGTAAGGAAAACAGAAGTCTCTATCCCCCCGGATCAAAAGCACGTGTGGAGAAAACATTTGGGGGATGTCAGTCTGGTCACAGATCCCTGAAAGTCATCCCTCCTCCACCCCGCCCCTTGTGACACATACGTCCACACATATGCGAACATATACAGTGTGGGACCCCGGCAGTCATGGTCCTACAGTGACAGCCTGCTCTCCCAGCCATGGGTGGTGGCAGCAGATGTGGACCCCTGACTCAAACTGGACCATTCCAATCCTCTTTCTCTGGAAAGCCAATGAGAAAGGAGAGCTGAGCGATATGGACAACAGAGGTCCGCAAGGAAAGACCACAGACTCAGGCTGGACGGGCTCCTACCTCCTCTCTCCTCTTCCTAAACTTCACTTGGCCTTTTCTTTGACCTAAGGAGCTACGACCTTAGTGTCTTCCAATAAATTCCACTCTGGGCTTAAGCTAATTTGAAGTGGACATCTGATATTTGCAACCCAAAGAATCTCAACAAAACTGTAAGAGAGCCCCAGGCAAATGATAACACGCTCTCCGTATGCTTTTTCTCCATGCCCATGATGTATTAAGTTAAACTAAGCACGGATTGATCCCAGGAAAGCAATTGAAAACTAAGTGATAATTTATGTAAGCAACTATCATAAATTGAAACGCTTCTAAAAAAGTGATTTCTTGGGAAGTTTGATAGCCTTTAAATATCAGGTATGAGAAAATATACTCTATGCTTTTAAGTGACGTGTGTGTGTGTGTGCATGCGTGTATTCAAACCATTAAGCCAAACAAAAGTTTGTATGGACCCAACACAAAAAATATGGAATAGCAGAGTGGTTACTATAAAGCAGTTCATAATACATACAGTTATATGGAGCAAATGCATGCAGAAAAAGAAAGTTTATTTTGGAGAATCTATTCAGACTTATGCTCTGAGGCCAACGTAAATATGAAAAACATTCTAGCCACTTCTATCATCCTTGGCAAAAATGAGGAGGAAGGAGAGAGGCCTTTAATACACTTAGTGTTTCTTTGCCTGTCAGGCAGGCAGGAAGCAGCAGGAGCCATGGAAAATAAAAATTCACACACGGCTTTGAAGTGAACGTGATCCGCATTGTTTAAGGAGGCATGGACTTATCAACAGCTCCTTACCTGCCGTGTCAATAGGCAGGTCTTTTGTGAAAATATAAAGTGTGTCCTTATCTCCTCCAAGATGTGATCGCTGTATTGTACGTGCCCGTGCAGAAAACAGCAGGAAAATTCTAGGGGCTCCTTCAATTATAAAATTGACATCTGGGAGTTATTTTTTCAATTTTCAAATTTTTAGCTTAACAAGTATTTTGTGCTCGCTAGAAACATTTGAACTTATAACAGAAAAGAATCACAAAAACTCTTCTATCGATAATCTGGATGAATGTTCTTCCATGCTTTCCTTTTTAAAAAAATTTTTTTAATGTTTATTTACTTTTGAGAGAGAGAGAGAGAGAGAGAGAGCGAGCATGAGCCGGGGAAGGGCAGAGAGAGAGGGAGACACAGAAGCCAAAGTAGGCTCCAGGCTCCGAGCTGTCAGCACAGAGCCCAACGTGGGGCTCGAACCCACGAACCATGAGATCATGACCTGAGCCGAAGTCGGATGATCAACCAACTGAGCCACCCAGGCGCCCCTCCATGCTTTTCTACATATCCATATACACAAATTTAAATATTTGACAAAAATGAGGTTATACTGTAGGGCCACTTACTTTATTTCACTAAACAATATATCGTCAGTATTTTATCATTGTTGAGAAATAATTCTCTGTGAGCCTTTCATGTTTCTGCATATCTTGCAAGCAGAGGAACTTTCTGGCACTTTGCCCTACACTCTCTGTTCAAGGATATGTATGTAGCAAACAATCTTGGAGGATAAAGATAGTGTCTCCCTTTGGAACAAAGGGCAGGAATGCTGATTGTCAATTAAAAGAGATTTGGGTTCCCTAAGCTCAGCATTGCCCTCTTAAAATGCAACCAACCCATTGTTGATGGCAATGCAGGTGTCGTCGCCTGGACCTCTTTGGGACACTTTGGAATTGGAGCTTGGGGTATTGGCAGGAAAAAAAAATCCTGATATTCTGGTTACTGCTATTGCTGTGAGTAATAAAGCCCTTGGTCTCTGACCCAAGAGTCTTAAATTTTCTGCCAGCATCCATGAAACTGTGGCTGACCTGCTAAGTTACAAGGGGGTAGAACCCCAGAGTCTTCATGGTTCTTGACAGTCCTGTCGCTAACCATTGCTCAAGGTCATTATTTTTGGTAGTTGTATTTTAGTGCATGTACCATGGTGTCTTTATCCATTTCCCTGTTGTTGGATTCTTAAGCTTTTCCCACTGTCTTGCCCTTAAATCTAATGCTTCTACACAACATATTTTTATATCCATCCTTATATATAACTATATTTTGGATGAAAATCCTGCAAATTTTTACTTTTGAGGAAATGCAGATACAATGACACTTGAGATTCTCTGAGCATTTGATAATTGGCTTCTCTTGACTGCTCACCTCTCACTGGTCCTAAAGGTCAGGCTCACAAGAGAAGGACAGGTGAACCAACAGAGGACAGGATGGACCCAGGTGTCAAAGTCTAGTCATTCTGGGATTTGCCATAAAAATAAGAGCAGGCAAAGGCTCAGAAATCCAGAAGGAAGATGTTGTGACTCAAGAGCCTAAAAAATAAGTTCCCACCCTAGAATTTGATTCTAGTGATAGAATTCTCACCTCTATCATGTACACAAGCCAAGGCAAGACCACGGCCTGGCCATGTTGGGTGGTAAATATACAATGAGCCACTCTTTGGTTTAGTCAGTTCATTATTGTCACAGAGTGTGAAAAGAGAAATCAGCTGAAGGTCCCAGCTCCCCACGATCCTTGTCCCAAATACCCAATGGACAGCAGAAACAAAAGTGGTCAAATGACCAATACGGTGTGGGACACCATGTTGTAGATTGCAGCTAAATAGTTTATGTTCTGTACCTCTAATTGGAGAGACGGGAAGGAGGGCAGAAATCTCCATACATCATCAGAACCCTGGGGCCACGAGGAACTGCCTCATGACAGCCCCCCAGAAACTGGGGGAGGCAAGTAGAAGATGACCTCATAGCAGCTTCTACAAGCCCCCTAGCCTCTCGTGTTCTGGAAGAAGCACCAGTGTTCTGCCCATACTCAGATGAGGTTAGGTCTAGCCCTTGGCTGCGTGGCTACATGCAGGGTCGCCAGAGCACTTACCTTTCTGTCCTCCCCTCTCGCGATGGATTCTACCCTTTGCTCATACACCAACACCTGCCATTATACATTCTTGGCTCAACCCTCATGCTCCTGCAGCCGTTCCTCAGTTGAAGGGGAACCTTTATTATAAGACGCCGCTCCATCTTATATCCACCTATGTAAGTCCTGACTACCTGTTAAAGCGTGGAGCTTTAACCTATTTAATAATTGCAGCAACCTGAATGTTCAGCAGGGTGTGGGGGTGGGGTAGCAGGGAGTAATATTAGACCCATTTTACAGAAAAGGAGGGTCGTTAGGGAGCGTTCTTAGGGTCCTCCAGCTTATAAGTGGTAAAGCCAACGTGCAGCCCCTTTGATCCTTCACAGAACGTAACACAAAGCCCCGCACGTAGCAAGCTGTCACGAAACGTTTGGAAATTCACACTAACTGGATGGTAGCAAGAAGGCATTGCGATGGACTGAGTCCATGATCCTGGAGAGTCAGAGCTAAGGTCGATGCCAGAACAAGTGAAGGTCAAAGGAAAGCAGGAAAGGGAGCATGATGTAGAGTCGGGGACCCTCAGCCAGTTTGGGTCTTGAATGGCAGAGCCCAGGCTGGTGAAGCTGAGACTGATGTGTGAACTCAGAGTTCACGTGTGAGGAGGGAGGATCTGGGATTGTAGGAGCATCAGTAGGTCTAAGGGTTCACACTAATGTCCCCACCTCCGCCCTTTCAGGGAGGACCCCAGGCACGTCGTTAGTCAGTCCTTGAAGTTATGTTCATGCCATCCTGGCAGCCTGGCCGGGACCTCCCACTCATTTTCTTCTCTAACCAGACCATGGGTCCATCCACTGCTCCCTGAAGCCACTGTGAGACCAGGAGGCAGACACGGGGTGACTGAGTTGAGGGCCATTATCTCTTTGAAGTCTCAAGTTTATGTCTGTAAACACATCAGGTCTTTTGGAAGAATGAAATGGCATCCGTAGTAGACTTTGAAATGATAGCCGTCATTGTACTTGGAGTTCCTCTCCTGCAGAGGGCAGCGACATTTCTCTGACTTGAGAGTGACGGGAGGCCCGTGGCTTCTCCCCAGCACCATATTGGGTTGGTGGGAGTTGGGAGGAGGACAGCAAGGTGGAAATAAACTTCCCGGGTTTGCTGCTACGATGACCCTCTTCTCCTCCTCCCCAGCAGCCGTGCTGAAGTACGCCCCAACTGGTTGTCTTCCACATCAAAAATTGTGCTGTTGCGGGGACAATGTGACACGGGGGGTCAACCCACAGGGGCTTTGGAGTTGGGCAGCCGTGGTGAGGAGGCTCTGCTCTGCTCCACAGCAGCAGCTTTTGTAACCTTGGGCAAGTGACTTCACCTCTCGGAGCCTCTGTGTCCACATGGACAGGGGTGATAAAGGGCCCTGCCTCGTGGGATGATGGGACGGATTTAAGGCAACAGTGTACATAAAGAGGTTATTAGTGTGTGGCACGTAGCAGGAAATCATCATGGTCGCTCTTACTGCTGTTATTGAAGCTGGGGTCCCACATACACCCCACCAGTAGCAAGCAGGCTGGGCTGGCTGTTCTGCAGTGGAGACAGCTGTTATTAAAGGGACAGGCTTCTCCCTTGGGGATCCCCGCTGGTACCCACATGTCCTCCCGCCTTAAGAGGGCAATTGCTGTGATGGAGATTTTGTGCCCCAGCATCACGTTTAAAGATAGGCAAGAGCTCTTGATCTCTAGCAATAAACTTTAAGTTTTTTTTAATGTTTATTTATTTTTTATTTAAAAATTTTTTTTTAATATTTTTATTTATTTTTGAGACAGAGAGAGACAGAGCATGAACGGGGGAGGGACAGAGAGAGAGGGAGACACAGAATCAGGAGCAGCCTCCAGGCTCTGAGCCATCAGCCCAGAGCCCGACGCGGGGCTCGAACTCACGGACCGTGAGATCGTGACCTGAGCTGAAGTCGGACGCTCAACCGACTGAGCCACCCAGGCGCCCCAATGTTTATTTATTTTTGAAAGAGAGAGAGAGAGAGAGACAGAGCACGAGCGGAGCAGGGGCAGAGAAAGAGGGAGACACAGAATCTGAAGCAGTCTCCAGGCTCTGAGCTGTCAGCACAGAGCCCGACGCGGGGCTCGAACTCACAGACCGTGAGATCATGACCCGAGCCGAAGTCGGACCCTCAACCGACTGAGCCACCCAGGCGCCTCTCTAGCAATAAACTTTAAAGATTAATGAGCTAAAGCTAGGGATCCAGAAATGAGAACTCTGTGTTTTCAACTGTAACCTGCCCAAGGATGGTGTCCAGACCCCTGGATCTAAGCCCTTAAGTGTAAACAGGGATGACTGGCTCTTGGTTAATGACCCTGGAGAGACCTTCCCAATGAAAACATTCTATAAAGTCTCTGCACAAAGCTAGTTGCTTTCCCCTGATTCTGAGGAGCTCTGCGCCCCTGTGTGGGCTGTGCCACAGGCATCATATTGATTTTGGTCCCCTCCACCTCCTTACAAACACTCAAAAACTGTAAGATTAATTGAACTGCTAAGACGAATGGAGTTATATATACCAGCTCATTTTCCGGTGGTCAGCATGACCTTTTGTGAAAGTGTCTGTTCAGCATTTGAAAGCGCGTGTTTTCTCACATCTCCCAGTGAAATACATATGAGGAAGTAGGGCTTTACAATGATTTTCTTTTGTGCTGACAAGCTGAGAAGTGTGAGATGTTGATTTGCCCTGGAGTCGGAAAAAGCACAACCAATTTTGAAGTCTGAGAATATCAAAATTGACTCATAACAGCAAATAATCATGCCGATGTAATTCCATTTAACTGGTTACTCAGCTCTTTTTGAAAGGTGTTGATTAGCTCGTTAGTGATTCTCAAAGGGATCGGTTTTACTCAGCAAGTGAACAATTAGACCTTGGAGTATTTCAAACGATTATAGGCTGATGGGCAGGACGGCGAAGGGTTCTGCAATGCATCTGAGAACTCAATTGATGGATACAAAGATTTTCCAATTACCATGAATGGTTATTTTTCCAATGCAAGACAGTCATTATAGGGGCGCCTGGGTGGCTCGGTTGGTTAAGCGTCCGACTTTGGCTCCAGTCACAGTCTCATGGTTCATGAGTTCCAGCCCCACGTTGGGCTCTGTGCTGACAGCTCAGAGCCTGGAACCTGCTTTGGATTCTGTATCTCCCTCTCTCTCTCTGCCCCTCTCCTGCTCATGCCCTGTCTCTCTCAAAGATAAAATAAACATTAAAAAAAATTAAAAAAATAATGCATAAAGACAGTCAATGTATAAATACATTGTCTGTGTATATTACTGTTATAATTTATATAGTATGGAGAGGTTAAAAGAAGAAAATGACCCATTTTAAGGAATACCACTGTTAATATCTTGCTTTAACCTTTGCAGAGGTTTATGGAGTATAATCTGGGGGGTGGGGTAAGAGCATGGGGACCCCGCATCACAGGAGATGGACTGTCTTTCCACATCAGTGCGAACCTCTACGATTTATTGCATTTGAAAACTGTTACACACACAAAAAAGTGGAAATGAAAAAGGAAACGTCTGAAATCAATGGCAAGAATCATCGGGCTTGTAAGTGCACTATACTTGAGACAAAGATGGAAAGCAATATATATTTGATTTTGAAGAATGTGTACAAAATGCTCTAAAAGACACGTCTAGGTAGAAACGTCACAGATTATCTCCCAGAGAATGAAGACCTCTTCCAAAACCTATTGTTTAGTTTGAACTTTCATGCATTTGACTGATGTCCAAAAGGAACGTCCTGATTGCAGGCATCTCCTGACAGCTTTTGCAGGAGACCTGAGCCAAGTGCAGGGGATGAGGCCCTGATGCCGAGATTCGTTAGCACTGAATACCTAATAACCCCCAAAGCTCTCCTCCCCCAACCACCAAAGGACTGTACCCTGAGGACTGATGGACCAGGCACACAGTGGAGGGGGGACTGGTGTGAGATCTGGAGAAGAGGCACAGACTAAGAGTTTGAGAAGGGACCCCTTGAAGCTAATCACATGCTCTCAGATGGAAACAGCTTTTTGCCTTCATTCTGGGGTGAGGACACAGGGGAAAAAGGTTTGAGGAACTTTGCTCTACAGAAAGGAGGCAGAAATACCTATTTATTGTGCATCTAGTATGCCTAGCACATATTAAGTCCATTGACTGTTGAGTGGATGAATAATAAATGGACCCCTTTTGTCCAGTAAAGGAAGAGGAAGAGTACCATTTATTGTTCTGCTTGTTGTATCGTTACAAAGCTGCCCTGGCTGTTCTATCTTTTACCTACTGTCATTTAGAGGAAAGGGGACGAAGGGAACTAACATCTGGAGGTTGGTTATGCAGGGATAATGTGAATGGCACTTCAGCATTGCACAGTGCACACCTGTGCAGCTGGACATGATGGTCCTGGCTATTGAGTGTTTCCTGTCCCTGTAGTACTCATTAGACAACATCACATAATATTGATGTCTTTTTTTAAAGTTTATTCATTTGTTATTTCTGAGAGAAAAAGAGAGAGCGCACACGCGCGCACAAGCAGGAGAGGGGCAGAGAGAGAGAGAGGGAGACACAGAATCTGAGGCAGGCCCCAGGCTCTGAGCTGTCAGCACAGAGCCTGATGTGGGGCTTGAACTCACAACCAGTGAGATCACAGCATCATATAATATTAAACCATCCTCAAACCCTGTGAGGTGAGAATCATCCCCATTTTGCAACTAAAGAAACACTAACTCTACAAGTTGAATGTCTAAAGATGGCACAACCAGGAAGGAAGTTGGGTGGGGGGGTGGGGGGGTGGGGGGCTGGAATGGGAACTCAAGTCTGTGTCTGAATCTGCTCAACTTCCTGCTAAGCTCTTTCAATCCTCCCGGAGCATTTGGAGTTGAATCCATTTAAACACCACTGACCATCGCAAAATCACAAAACGTATGCAATACACAAAAGCCCTACGTCTCCTTGCTGAGAAATGCTCTGTGAGCCTGACTTCGGCCTCCAGAGCCACACTTCCCCAAAGTTTGGGAAGAATCCTGGCTCTAGTAGGAGCCTGAGTTCTTTGATCTCGAATTTGTGCACCGAACCTCATGCCCTCCTTTGAATTTGCTTCCTTGGTTAGCCCCAGAATCTTCTCCTCCCCTTTTCCTCATTGCTGGCTTTTTTCTATCTTTGTGTGAAAGGCTGTGTCCTCCACAGTGAGGGCTGAAATTCGAAAACCGAGCTGGCAGAGCTTGAAAAGAGGAAAGGAAAGGAAATCCCATGGCATCTAAGAGCAAAATACTGGTGAGATTGTCTCAGGACAACAGGTGCAGAACCGGGGGAGCCCAGCAGAGACAGGCTGCCAGCCCCACCCTTCCCTCTGGCACAAGGACGTGCTCAGGACAGTGAAGGATGCTCACGGGTGCCATGTGCGAGGTCCAGGCCTGGGGTGGGGGCAGGGAGCACCTTCCTGCGGCCACCAGGCCTTGGAAATCTGAGGCGGGAGACTCATACCCAGAGGGCTTGAGGGGCGTGGCATTACTTCTTCACCTCCTTCAGGGACTCCTCTGCTCCCTTTGGTGGGACCCCACCCCCACCCCCACCCCCCACCCCCCCCCCCCCGCCTTGAGGTGTGGTCCTCGGTTGGCTGCTGCTCTGTGTGATGGCTTTAACCCTGGAACCCTCTCCAGCAGGGCATTCACACTGTGTTTCATTCCCCCGGTGCCAGATTGTCACGGATGGTGTTTCTGGCGTCTTGATAAGGAGGTCTTGTTCTTTGCTGCCTTCCTCGTCTTCTGCCCTGCAGCAGCTTTTTCCTGGCTGAGGAACATTCTTGCCTCGTTCACTTATAGCACAGGGCTGGAAGGCCAGGCATGGAATGGGAGACAGAACAGTCAGGGGGCAGGAGGCCCTGGGTGGGGTTGGGGAGCCCTTGGGAGTCCAAGATGCTTTAGCTGCAAAGGAGAAGGAGGAAGAGGAGGAGGAGGGGAAGGAGGAGGGCGAGGCAGAGGAGGAGGAAGGGGAGGAGGAGGAGGGGGAGTTGTTTCCCCTCTTGAGAACAAGAAAATCAGAGTGATCATAATAATGGCAGTACTGGTAATTGCTACAGGTTGTTGACATTGACAGTGCTTGCAATGCACCAGGTGCTGCTCCTAACATGTTACAAATATGAACTCACACAGTCCTTGCACAGCCCTTGAGGCAGGTACAACACTCTCCCCATTACACTGATGAGGAAACTGGGGCACACAGAAGATCACAAATCTTAACCCAGTTCTCTCCTTTCCTTTTTCAAGAAAGGGGTGAGTTATTTATTGAAAAATAAACAAAAAGGCAACTGAATGTTTTAACATCTCTTCCCCAACCCCCATCAGGAAAGCCCTGTGCCACGTTGCTGAGTGTCTGAAAGGCATTTACATGAGTGACCCAGGGAAGAAAAGGGCCTTTGAGGTTCACCTTCAGGGAGACCCTCGAGAGAAGAGCCAGAGATTATGCTTGACTAAGAGAAGGGGCTGCCTTCCCAGGGGTCCCTGCTCCTGTTAGAAACATGGGTCCCCCCCCTTCCACCCTGCCCCCCAGTGGCTGATGGCTGCCTGTGGCTCAGGTACCCTGGGAAGGGGGCATCGAGGTCATCCTGTGGACGCAGCTGTTGCAAAAACAGGCAACAAGGGGAAATCTCAAGAGAGAATCAAGCAAAAATGGTCTCTTCTCAGTCAGACTCCAGTGTGATGGGAAAAGTGTCTTGTGTGCAGGGTGCTGTTGGGTCCCTCTGCCGCTCTCTCATGTGGCCCCTCCTCTGCCGTTCTTCTTCAAGTTCAAAACCCTAGTGCTCTTCCTGATTTTCCTCTCTGCATCCCCTACTGGTGTCCTAGGGACTGTGGTGGGCAGAGGGGAAGGGTTTGGGGGGGCGTGTAAAGAGAAAGACAGAAAGGCAGAAAGAGGACTTGAGGTGCTGATGGGCGACTTTGAAGGCCACTCATGGGACCTTGTAACACATCAGCCTGACAATGGGGCAACCTGAAGGATTGTAACAAGGAGAGAGTGAGCAGATTTGTACCAATATTCTAGTCAGGAAATAAGTCCTTGATTCAAGGCGAGTGCTGGGGCACTGGGGTGGCTCAGTTGGTTAAGCATCTGACTTTGGCTCAGGTCATAATCTTACGGTTCATGAGTTTGAGCCCTGTGTCAGGTTCTGTGCTGACAGCTCAGAGCCTGGAGCCTGCTTCGGATTCTGTGTCTCCTTCTGTCTGTGCCCCTCTGCCCTCATGCTCTGTCTCTTTCTCTCTCTCTCTCTCTGTCTCTCTCTCTCTCAAAAATAAATAAACATTAAAAAAAATTTAAGGCAAGTGCCAATGAGAATACTCTTGTTCTAAGGTCAAGTTGGGCCAGGGCGGGAAGGAGCAGCAGAGACCCAAAAGTTACCCACCGAGGCCAAGGTTCCAAATGAAATGCCTCCAGGGACCAGGCTGTCACACACATGAGTAAAGCAGCTGGTGGGGTTGGTGGCAACATGGAGACATCATGCTCTGGAGGGGCCGCCCCGGGAAAGGCTGTTATGACATTGGTGCTCAGGGTGTCTTCTGTGACCTTCCAGACAGCAAGTCAGCAAAGGAAAAGAGATCCAAACCGGAATAAAAGGACTGGAGGAGGCAGTGGGTGACAGAAACCCAGATGCAGTGGGTGTCAACTACTCTTCAAGTCTGGCCCAATTTCTTAGAATTCTGAGCTCCATATTTCATCCCCGTGAGTGTCATTAATTTCCGTGGATATTTTCAATTAGTTCGCAGCCTCTTCCTTCCCACCGTTCAAGGCTATTACCAGGAAGCAAAAAAGGAGCTGCTCCTTTGGGATTTTGTTTTAAGTAGGCTTCACAATGGCTGTAAAGGCCAACATGGGGCTTGAACTCACGGTCCCGAGATCAAGACCTGAGCTGAGATCAAGAGTCGGACACTTAACCAACTGAGTCGCTTAGATGTCCTGGGGCCTTTTAAAGTTTTCTGCAAGGAGGCAAAATCAGCAGAACTGCTGAGTGTATTCCAAGCCCCGCAGCCTGGAGTCCGGCCACAAAAATGTGCCCCGCCTAGATCTCTGGCAGGTGTAGGGGATGAGGCTCCCGTCCTGCGGTGTGAAGTCCTTCACAGACTTGCACGGGTGGGGGACCTGTGAGGCCTCCCGTATTGCTGTATGGGTGGCTGAGAACTGCAAAGAAAGATCGTCTTTCCTTCTGATGGCCCAGTTGCTGGCCCTGAATCTGGCTTCAAGTGTGTTGAAGATACACTTTATATGCCTCAGGCTGTTTTCAGCCAATGAGTATGTTGGGGACACTGAGGCAGGTCCCTTCCTGCATGATGCAGGTGTCCTCTAACACATGGCTTCAGCTGGAGAACTCCCACCTTCTTGTCGAAACCCTCTAGAAACTACCGTCTTTAGACTAAAGACTCTGCCACCCACTTTTCTTGCTTGCCCCTCTGATTCCTAAGTGTCAGACCTACCTCGGGACCTGCCGACTCTCCCAGCACCCCCCGCCCTTCACACGTGTGTCCCTAATAAACCTCTTGCACTGCTCGCCCCATCTTGCAGCTGCTTTTGGTAGAACTGAGCTGGCACGGTTCAGTGGAAGTAGAGGGCTAGCCATTAGACGTTGGGGTAATGTTTCAGGAGGCACTAGGAGAATAATAGATTCAGAGCCACAAACCGT
Source organism: Puma concolor (assembly GCF_028749965.1). Lineage (NCBI taxonomy): Eukaryota > Metazoa > Chordata > Mammalia > Carnivora > Felidae > Puma > Puma concolor. The sequence goes on from NC_141677.1 coordinate 77,994,871, forward strand.
GGACCAAGTCCCTTAGTAGCTTTACAATGGAGATGAGAACAATAATACTAATAGGTACCAATAATACAGCTGCAGTGTCATAAGCATCAAATGAAATTGTCCAGATCTGTTTGTAAATTATAAAAAACAGGGGGCTCCTGGGTGGCTCATCACTTAAGTATCCGACTCTTGATTTTGCTCAGATCATGATGTTATGGTCGTGGGATTGAGCCCCCCGACGGGCTCTGCACTGAGCATGGAGCCTGCTTGGGATCCCCTCTCTCTCTCTCTTTCTAAATAAATAAGTAAATAAATAAACTGCATGAATGCATTTGTTAATAATGATACATAATAATGAAGGTAATAACGCTTTGTTGTCAGGAACCCTGAACTGTTTTTACTCACAACCCTTCTGACACCAAATGAGTGGGGTTCCCCCCCCCCACCTCAACCAATTCTCCAACTCTCCAGCCACCTACAATCAAATTAATGACCCACAGTTTAAGGGTCTGGTCCCACAAGACTGCCCCACCTTACCCATGGGTTGCAAATTTCAGGCCTTCTGTACTTCTGACTGACTGACTCTAAACCCGTTGTTCTTACAGCGCCCTCCTAGCATCAATAAATTGCTAGAACGGCTCATAGGAGTAAGGAAAACAGTTTGCTTACTATTGCTGGTTTAGTATAAGGGATACCACTCAGGAACTGCCAAATGAAGGAGATGCATAGACCAAAGCATGGTGGGGCATGGAGCGTCCAAGCCCGCTCTGGGTGAGCCACCCTCCCAGAACTGTGATGTGTTTACCAGCCCGGAAGCTCTCTCCAAACCCCAGTATTTAGTGGGTTTCACGGAAGTTCCATTGTGTAGGCATGGCTGATTAAATCATTGGCCATGGCGATAAACTGGGTCTCCAGGCCCTCTCTGTAATTAGGGGGTATATGGGTCTACAAGCTCCCACCCTCTACTCACTTGGTGGGTTCCTCTGGCAAGCAGCCCCCGCCCTGAAACTTTCTAGGGGCCCCACCAAGGGTCCCTCACTAACTTAAACTCAGGTGTGGTTGAAAGGGGCTCGTTGTGAATAACAAAAGACACTCCTCTCACTCCTAACACTCTTGGCAAGGGATAGAGACCAAACATATTCTTGTTATCATGGAAACCAAAACACACTTTGTTATCAGAAACCAGGTGGAACTAACACGGGAGCTGTGCGAATGGGTCCCATGCGTGAATTCCCTCCCTGCTGTTGTAAGATAAAATGGGGGACCTGCCATCAATTCAAGAGTTGAAGGAGAGAGCTTAGGGTATGGTACTGGCGGGTGTGCGGTAGATTTCCAGTTGGTGTTGTGTTCTCCTTGAAACCTCAATCTATGCTTCTCTCTCTCTAATCCTCCCGCACCGACGGTTGACGGATTGCATCACCTGGTCAAGGAGGAACCACTTGGTAGCTTCTCACACTTTTAATACTGCCCAAGAGTCCTGACCAGACCCCTCTGCTCATCCCGTGGCTTCCTATTTTTCTCTCAGACCGTGTCTCTTCACTAATCTATGTTCAGGGGAAATGACACGTGGCCAAGTTGGAAAAGATTTACTCTTGGAGAGCAGTTCCTCTGATCAACAACGTCCATGGGGAACTTCCCTAAGATCTGGGAGTAGACTGATAAGTGAAAGTCCTGCGGAGGTGAACACTTTTGTCAAGACTTCTGGGGAATGTGTGGCTTGTGGAGGTGAAGTTGGGCAAACCAGCTAATGCTCACCAGCTCCTTTTGGCCCCAGTGGACATTCTGGATCAGCCTCTAGAGTCTTTAGCCAGAATCTTGAAGCCTCTACACGCACCCCATCAACCCAGTGCTAGCCCATCTCCTTTACATCTCCCTGTATCAGCCTTCACCCAGGGTTAACCAACAGCCCAGTGGCCCAGTTGAGCCTTACTTATAAAGCAATTGCTAGCCATATATGTTCTCCTACTATCATCACAACCCCTTCTTATTCATCGCTAATAACATTTACTTACTACCACCCCCCCCCAAATATATTTACCAACCACCTACTACGTTCCTGGCATTGGGAATACAAGGATAGAGGAGTGAATGAAATCAGCTCATTGGCCCACCTTCCACAGACCTGTTGACTGGTTCTGGAAAGAAAACTGGACACATGAGAACAGAAAGACAGCTGGATGCGATTTTAGGGGAAGTTCGTACAAAGAGCTATGAGGTTGTATAGCAGTGAGAACCGTCCAAATACAGGAAGTGACACCAGGAGGAAAGGCAAAGCGATTTACTTAAGGTCCTGTATTAGTTTTCCAGGGCAGCAGTAACAAATGAGCACACACCAGGTGGCTGAAGCCAACAGAACTTTATTCCCTCACAGTTGAGGAGGCCAGAAGTCTGAAGTCAAGGTGTCGGTAGAGCCATACTGCCTGTGGAGGCTCCAAGGGAGATTCCTTCCTCACCTCTTCCGGGCTTTGGGGGTCTCCACCACCCAAACCCTGCCTCCATTATCAGCTGGCCTTCTTCCTGGTGTGCGTCCCTCTCTCTAAAGCTCCCTCTCCTGATAAGAACACCAGTCACTGGATTTGGAGCCCCCCCAATCTAGTACGACTTCATTTTAACTTGATTGTATCTGTAAAGACCTCATGTCCAAAAGGTCATATTCACAGGCATCGGAGGATAAGACACGAACGTGTTCAACCCACAACAGGGCACACGGTCAACTAACACAGACCCACCGCTACCATGAAAGATTCATGACTCAATCGACAAAATCAAAAAAGGACCACCGCCAACAATGTGACTTTTAAAATAAATATCAATCAATTCCCCACCGCCGCTTTTAAGGGACACCGTGGCTCTTCTAGTTTGACATCTTGTTGGAGTAAAACTTGACATGACCATGCGCTTGTAACACGGTTACACTTCGTTAACACCACGTAGGGCACTGGGTGTGGCGTATTATCTGCAACACGGATTTACAGTTGGCTGACTACCCTCCCAGAGTCCAAAAGATAGTGCAGACACATTGTTTCCCCGTCTTTCACGGAGACTGCAAACCGGCTACATGCCCGGGTGTGACCTTCCTTCACAGGCTGCTTCCCCTGCGTCATACCGCGGTCACCTGAGGGCTGTGCTCACTCTGGAGCTCCCAGCTGCACCCCAGAAGCGGATGTCAGGCCCAAGACCTGAGACTTACTCAAGGTTCCATCTGCAGAGGACGTTGGCGGACACTCAGGGGAAGGAAGGCCTTGGCTCCTTCTGATTGTCAAAGCTAAAGCTTTTAGAGGGCAAACACACCTCCATGCTTAGCCCTAATGTGCTTTCCTGCCACCCACCCCACCCTCACCACCCAAAAGTTTCCCATCTTTTCATCAGTCTCACCAGAGACTCCCAGAAGCTCTGCCAGGGGTGATGTAGGTACGTGGAAAAGGGGCAGAGACCAAAGCAAGCCCATCTTGCCTGGTGTATAAAGTTCTAAGCGTTGGGAGATAATGAACTGTAGTCACGGGATTTACTTAAACGTTCCCCACCCCCACCTTCCCACCCCCCCCCCACCCCCGAGAAAGAGAGAGAGGGAGAGAGAGCGAGTAAGTGAGCTTCAAACCCCTCCGAGTGTTCTCTGAACGACGCAGAAGGAGGCGGGAAAAAGATGTTCGGGTTTAATTCCTGCATTATAATGAAAGCAGCTGTCCTGCATGTGTCATTATTTTCCCATTATCTTAATGCCTTGGTTAATGAAGATTTTGAGAGCCTGATCCTGCAGCGAGGAGAGCTGAGCAGCTAGACTCTCTCCTCCCCAGTGCGGACACAGACTCAGCTTCTCTGCACACCCTTCTCTTCCCCACGCCCGGCTCAGCGGTGCCGTCCAGGGGGCCTGCTCCTGGGAGCAGGAGGCCACTCCCATCCCACCCCTGTGGCTCCTCCCCACATGGCGTCTCACTTGCAGCGGGATTGCCATGGCAGCCCGTTTGGGGGGCACCCTCGGTGCGCACGGTGGCTGCTTATGGACACCACGGGCATAAGGACGGGGACAGTGCGTGCATGACACAGCACACGGGGGCCACACTTCCCTCTGTGTGACAGGACATGCAGTGGTTAGACGCGTGCTCGTTTTCGGACTCCATCCTTTCCTCCGTAGAAATAGCCTCGTCGGAATTGCCAGCTTGGCTCTTTCTGCCCTTACCCCCGCTGCCTGATTTCTGAGAGCAGAGAGGGCAAAATCCATGCAAAGCCTCCTGAGAAGAGAGCCCAGACAGGTAGCTCCACAGGGGACGGAAAGATGTAACAGGGTCAAATGGGTCATGGTGGGAGGCAAGCAGGGACAGTTGCAGGAACAGACCCAGATGGACGGTGTTGAGGGCGCTGTGACTTAGGAGAGTGAGAAAGCTCTGAACCCCAGGGTGGGCAGAGAAGAAAACAAAGAGAAGTCACAGTTGTTGTGGGCTTTACCGTTGGAGCCCAGTGAGTGGCTGAGAGAGAGCTAACTGAAATTAAACCCCCCACGAGGACTGTAGGTCTTCAGATGTGGAAATTCCAATGAACAGGACCACATGGGTCCCAGTTTTATGAGCCCAATATCTCATGTGTTGACTGTTCCGGGCCCATCTACTCTCCTGGCACCAAAACTCATTAGAAGGGGTGAGAACATAAAATTCTAGGCTTTCAGAGGATGAAGACACATTAGAGATGATCCAGTCTAACATCCCACTTAATTCAGGGAACATTCACTGTCCCCTCGCCTAGCTTCTGCTGGAAGGGGTCCAATAATGCAAACCTCAGGTCCAGTTTAGAGCCAGCCGCCTTATCCCAAAGCTCAAGACTCGTGTCAGAAGGTGTCGCTTCCAGACATTTGTGACCATTGAACCCTTGCTCCCAGAGTCTCAGGTCCCCCACCTGGAGAAAGGTTACCTCAGTACCTCTCTCAGGTCTATAAAGGGCCTAAATGGCACGATGGATGTGGACGCACTCCAGAGAGACACTGCAGATTCTGAGTATAGCCTTGTGACCCAGCGCTCTTGAGTGGTGGGGCTGTACGTTAACCAAATACCTAGTCGGTTTTGGGGGCCGGGGGGTAGGGAAGAAGAGCAATGTGGAAACATAAAATAAGTGATCTGACAGAGCTCTGGCTTGAAAGTAAGTTCTTCTGACATGCTAATACACACTATCTTTCATTGATTTGGAGAAAGCATTTTCAAAAGCCTACCTACCAGGTGGAGAGAAGCTTAGACATCCAACACTATTAAAATCAAAGTCATTCTTGAGGTGGCTCAATTGGTTAAGCATCTGACTCTTGATTTTCAGTTCAGGTCATGATCTCACAGTTCATGAGTTCGAGCCCTGCATTGGGTTCTGCACTGACCACGTGGAGCCTGATTGGGATTCTCTCTTCCTCTCTCTCTGCCCGTCCCCCACTCATGCATGCGCTCGCTCTCTCTCTCTCTCTCTCAATAAACATTAAACAAAGAAAAGAAAAGGCATTCCATTTATAGTGCTTTTAGTAGCTACTCTAGATATCCTTGTATTAGTTTGGTATCTAAGTAAGAATCTGTCCTAGGAATTGGGAGTTAGAAAACCTACCAGAAAAAATAGGAAAAAAAAAAAAAAGAGAAAAGATTGTAAGAAAAGCATTGCAAAATAATTACTTAAGCCCGGAGGAATTAGAGATGAGGTTAGTTTTCTTCTCTCTGCATATCAAAATTTCCTACAAACAAGTTCCAATATCTTAATAGTAACCAATAATTGTGTTGTGACGACAGTTGGGACAATTTAACTACTAGCTTTGTGTGGGCTCTTAAGTCAATTATTTCACTTTGCCCTGCCTCAGATTCTCATCTTCACAGCAAAACAGTTCAAATAGGTGCCATGCAAGGGCCTTTCCCAGAACAACCCTGTTATTCTGGGAGGTGAAAATTTCACTTACACGCAATAGATTGTCACCCATTCAAAAAAGCTTTCGCCTCCACAGCCAGACGATTTTGCACAGAAAAATCACACATTTCATTAACAACTGTATGCATCTTGTCTCAGAAATAATAAACAAAGGAGTGATAGACAGATGTTTTGAGTCCTGGCAATTTTTTGACTGATAGAAGAGCTAGCAAATTGTGCCTGGCCATGGGAAGATGGGTGTTATTACATAGCACATTTCCGCCTGGTTACAAGGAGAAAATTGCTTCTCTCGGATGAGTTAGCCTCCTTGGAGTCCACCCCCTTTCTGGTGTGTAAGGCTCACTGCCACTCATTGGACACACATCCCGCGTCCTTATTTGTTCCAAGGTAGCCGCCATGGCCCGAGCCTTCATGAATAGTCCAGCAGCCATGTTGTAAACTGAGATATAGTTTCCTTGTACCGAAGTGCCTTTGTAATTTGCATAGTTCATCAATGTCAAACCACGTCTCGTATGCAAAAAATTTTAAAAAATAAATTCATGAGCGGCAGGTGTTCCTGCATCTAATTTTAAAATATAATTTACATAAAATAGAACATTCGCTACACACTTGAAGAATTTGAAGAAAATCTATATTAATCCGTAGAGTGTCGGATTTTTGTTGGGTGATGTGATAGGAATATGGAATTTGGAGCCAGACGGACCACCTTGCTGGCTCTGAAGCTAAGTATTTTTCCCCTTTGAGTTTCAGTCAGTTCATCTGTAAGATGGGCAGGAAGTAGCTTTCTTTCTCTTCCCTTGGATGGCCTTAGGTATTTTTAATGGGGAAGTAAGCCCTATAAAATCTTAGAAATATTTTCTATATTTTACATATTTCTATACTCTCTTTCAAGCATTTTCTGGTACATGTCACCACTGTGGTGACTAATTTGCTGTAGTATTTCAATGAATAGCAGATCCCAGGTCCTAATCCCCTGATTCAATGAAGGGATAAAGGCATTTATATTCTACCACAGTTATTTATGCTATGAAAATGAAGCTAATCCTTATACGCATATGTAGCCCACATTTGACACAGGTTTTTCACACGTGCACATACAGGACTGTGCTGGAGGGTTTAATACGTCCTGTCTCTATTGAGGGGGTGGGGAGAAGGAAATACACACATTTTCAAAAATGGTTTAGAGTCAATGGCGGGGGCGGGCAATAAAAGCATTGGTACTGGCACTCACCTCCTCACGAATGACAGTGTCTGTCACCAGTGTTCCTCGTTACCTCTCCAACAGCCACCCCTCCCCCCGATATCTGCCTACTGGTGGAGCCTGCATCAATGATAGATAGAAGCTAAAAACTACAGAAACTTACTTCTCAGCCATTCATGTTCTACTGGCCACCATGGGACCTAGTGTGGTCCAGAGACCTCAGAGGAAATATGCTGAAGGTCTCCTTGGAAAGATCTCTCTTCCTGAGATACAGCATAAAGCCTCACTCTTGCTTTGGGACTTTTGGACTCGTAACAGAGCAGAGGCACCAAGTCAGTATCCAGATATCACTGAGTTGTTGAGCCAACCCCAGTAGGTAGGGGGACTTTTTAATATGCGGGGGATAATGGCCCATACTGGCTAAACTACTTCTAGTCTGCACCCAGGTACTCTGCTTCTTGAAGTCAGAAGCATCCCGCAAGCACACCCCCCTACTCCTGCTCTGAGACTTCCTGCTTCTCCCCCTTGTCCTGGCGTGATCTCTGGCCCACACAATATACTGCCAAGAAAAATGATAAAAAGTTGACCTTTCCTCAATCTCTCCAGATGCCAAGCTCCCACATGAACTGCCAAGGTACAAGAGGGTCCCAAATCAAATCCCCTTAGGAGGCCACTAAGGAGAGGGGCAGTGGAAGAGTGTCCTGACCAAGTCCGTAAGGCTTTGGGGCAGAGCAAGGGGGAAAGGCAGGCACGGATGGGCTGGTGACACTCTAAAGCTCCTAGGAAGCTATGCCCAGTTCCTTCAAGGGTCTGCAGGGCACCGGAACTGCCCCTGGACCCTCAGCAGGAACGATGCCAAGAGCTGTGAGCTGCAGCCCCTTTGACTACAGAGGTGGCCTCTACGCTGTCCCGTTGTCTGAGCCCTGAGTGATAATCAGCAGCTACTATTCATGGTGGCTGTTGAGAGATGATGCAAGTGGCTGCAGGGAGCCCTCCCTGCAGTGGGAACAAAGCAGCAGCTCTGCAGGCTTTGTGTCAATGAATGATGCTCTAAGGGCCCCACTTAGGCTTCATGGAGGACCAAGCCAGAAGACCAGCTGGGGGACCCTGTGGCTGGGGTTGCCAGCTGGGGGACCCTGTGGCTCAAATGTCCATTTGATTTCTCAAATTTCCATTGCTCTCTCATGATCCGTCCTGACATCTGTATAGTAGAGAAGGAATTTCTTCCCCTGTTTTGTTCACCCCTTCACTATGGAGAGAAGATGGCTTTCTCTCACTGGGAGATGAAGAGAGAGTAAAGGCCCCAGATCTGGAGCTTACCCAACTATAAAGGACCAAGATCCAATCCAGGGTGCTGATGCTGTGGGAGCTAAGATGTTTCCCCCTGCCTTGATCAGCAGGTGCCCACAGGTCGGGTAAATCGCCCATTGGCTACTTTTGCCAAGAAGTCAGATTCTTCCGGCCATGAGTATCGGAGCAGGATGCATAATTTGTACACACTGGCAATTATGTTTTCTGAAGGGCTTGGTACGGCTTTCGGGCGTTTAATAAATGACCGCTTCTCCAATTCTTTGTGCTTAAGTGTATCCACACAGCACACAATGAAGTGGAAATTTGGCAAAAGAGATCAAGTTGATCACAAGTCAGTTGCTGTCAATAACTTGTCTACCCATGTTGCTAATATCAAACCACAGCTAAGTTTCCACAGAGCTGTGCCCATGTAAGCATCACAGTGTTAAGGATAACAGCCAACATCATCGAATGTGCCAGACACTGCTCATAGGCGTCATTCATCGTCACCTCCCTATATGGTAGACACCTACTATCTGTGTGGCTTCCATTCAAGGTGGTGGCGACAAAGCCAGGACTCCAACATGATCTGTCTGACTCCAGGGCCTGGGTTTGAGACCACAGTGCTGTCCTGTCACCAGTGAATCACCGTTGGGAATCCCCACCTTCCCCTACCCATCCCTGTACAGCTTTCTCCTGAAAGATCACCAGCAACGGTGCAGTATCACAGCATCCTCCAGGCCTGGCTCTTCCCCAAGGCCGAACACACACACTGCTGTTCATGCTACTCTCCTGCCTCTGTAGTGTCAATCAGACTGGAATTGTTTGCTGAGTAAAATGGGGCATTCCTAATTAAATACCCCAACAACATTTTACTCTGTGTGTGTGTGTGTGTCTTCAGTGATGTTATAGCATAAAGTGAGTTACAGAATGTAAATAAGAAGAAAGGGCATATCACTATTCTTATGGACAAAGCAATTATTTATGGCCATCCTATTACTGGGGAGATTTATGCTTTAAAGTATCATCTATAGCTTTTAATTCAATAAAGCCATGTATATTAGGTTTATATCACAAAGCTTTTTTTTTTTTTCCTGACACCAATCCTCGTGGCTGGCCATAAATTACAGCAGAATTGGGTTCTGGTTAATAGAATACTTCAAACCCAGTCCAGGAAAAAAATAATTAAATGTGAGGGTAAAATAATTAATGATGAATATTTTCCACAAGTAAAACGAAATACCCAGAGACCTAACATGCACCATTTTGGTCTTGGTTAGTGCTGACTTTTCAAGCCAGAAGAACATGAGACAGTTTCCAATCACCCTGGACTCAAACTTACGTTTCCAGGCTTCATAGACTCTTAACTACTTTTAAGAGGAGCTGTGTGTGTGTGTGTGTGTGTGTGTGTGTGTGTGTGAAGCTAGAGTGGATGCTCCAGGCTATTAGTGGGGAGAAAATTTTAAGATGATTTTAATTTGCTTTCATGTACTACCTCAAAGAACAGAGCCATGTATATTAAATATTTTGAAGATCCAAGTACTTCCAAAAAAAAAAAAAAAAAAAAAACCACACACAGGAAAAAAGCTCTAAAGGGGCCTGCAAGCACAAACCTTAGTAACTCAATATTTGACTAGAAGTTTCTATCCCTTCTGCATTTGAACACCACAGAAGCCAATATTTTATTATAAATTTTCCTAGGTTGTCAGCAATATAAATGTAGAGAAAGCCTTTTAAAAACATACACGTGCAGCCTAAAGTCTTTTTTTTTAAGTATCTTTATTTTGCCTTTCCTCTTGGTTGAATATCATCAATATGATTTCATTTTATTTAATTTCAGATAAAAGATATGAAAACTCCATTTACCAAGTGAGGGAATGATCTGTTCTAAATCGTTGGTAATTATAAAGACCACACATATTTTATTCCTTGACACTTGGCTATAAATTTGTTTTTTAGCCCATCCATTAGGGAGAAATATTGGCTGCATACATTAGCGGTTATGTTCAACAAATGATTCATATTTAAAAACCCATTTCCACTTCTCAGAGCAACCTTGGAAGTGATGGTTCTATTTACGCTGAAAGCTGTTGATGGCTTGTACCTCCTATGGATGCTTTAGATGGCCTCACTGGGCTGAACTGGCCCATGGAACCATATGTGATACGTGCTTAAAGGACTCCATGCTTTTCCCTTTAAGAAAAATAAAAGCCACTGGAATGTTCCTCTGCTCTGTATTAGCAGAAGGAACTCAACTTCTACAGGCTGATTGTGTGCTCCCAAAACTCCTATGTTGAAACTCTAACACCCAGCACCTCATCGCATTACTGGATTTGAAGACAGGGTCCTTAAAGAGGCAATTCAGTTAAAATGAGGTTGTTAGAGTGGGCCCCCATCCAATCTGACTGGGGTTTTTATAAGAAGAAGATATTAGGACACGGATGTGCACACATGATGGAGAAGGACCATGTGAGGACATGGTGAAAAGGTGGCCATCTACAAGCCCAGAATGGCCTCAGGAGGAACCCAACCTAGCAACATCCTGATCTTGAACTTCCAGCCTTCAGAAACACAGGAAAATAAATATCCATGACTTCAATCATCCAAACTGTGGCCACCCTAGCAAACTCAGATGTCAGTCTATTATCCGTTGAGTACAGATAGATCTAGAGTTAAGTTGATGATTCTGAAAACATGGTAAGCCTTGAAGGACAATGTCAGTTATGCCCCCATCCCAGTATTGGAGTGCCATCCTCTGTGAGTAGTGTTCTTACCATGAGAACTTTCCTTAATATTTCAAGAGATGACATGTGACCCTGGTAATTATAGCAACCGATCAGGCCTTTGATTAATAGTGAAAGCAATAATCATCACCAGTATTTACTGGGAGCGTATCATGTCCCAGGTTCAGCACTGCATACTTTGTGTGCATTATCTGATCACCATCGCCACACTTGTGCTAGGCAGATCTTACTATTATTCCAGTTTTACAGATAAGGAGTCTATCTTGCCTTTGGTTACATAACCAGGAAGCCAGGCTTGTCCCCAGGCAGCTCATCTCAGGAACTTGTACTTTTTTTTTTTTTTTTTTAATTTTTTTTTTTCAACGTTTATTTATTTTTGGGACAGAGAGAGACAGAGCATGAACGGGGGAGGGGCAGAGAGAGAGGGAGACACAGAATCGGAAACAGGCTCCAGGCTCTGAGCCATCAGCCCAGAGCCTGACGCGGGGCTCGAACTCACGGACCGCGAGATCGTGACCTGGCTGAAGTCGGACGCCTAACCGACTGCGCCACCCAGGCGCCCCAGGAACTTGTACTTTTAACTTCTAACCACTGATAATGTCAGTGCCTTAAAATGTAAGGGTCTAAAAACGAAGTGACACCCCAATTTTTCCTCCAGATGAGTGACTAAGATGATGGAAGAGAAGGCCATTCTCTTCTGAGAAGGTTCTGCTCTCTCCTCTCCCCTCTGCCTTCTTCAGGAAGCCTTCCAGGACCACCCCACCTCTAAGGGCTCAGTTGTGCTTCTTTACTCCTCCATTGCTTACTGATGAAACACTTCATTTTGTATTCGGTATCACCTGCCTGACATTATTGATGATATTCTCATGAGCATTTGTCATAGTTTACCAACTTCTGTTTAAGACATGAGGTGTTACATTGCAGTATTCCATGGTTTTCCCTTCTTCTTACGCAACAGTGTAGGGCAACAAGCTAGTTTGTCTGAAAATGACCACAAGGGCTCACCTGGGGTTGCTTAAACAAGGAGCCAGGGACCAGGGAGTCCCTGTTTCTCCAGTGGTGGGAAGAGAGATCAGAAATTTGCAAAGAGCTGGCACGTCAAAACCAGACTGTTTGGGGCCCAGCCAGTGGGTTTGTGTCCCTCATTGGCAAGGCTGCTCTCATACTTGCTCTATAAAAAGGAACCCACCTTGCATGTCAGTTGGGCAAATCAATCTTCCTTCATAGGCCAACTAAATTGGCTGCCTACAATTTTGCATTGAGAAACTTCTAGGTCTAATCTAGGATCCGTGGAAAAGAGTCTCCCGAATCAAGGGAAAGCACTTTTTGAGAATAAGCGCGTTTTGACTCTCACCTCAGACTGAATCAGAAAATCTAGGGGGATGGGATTGAAATCACTATGTTTTAAAAGCTTCTCAAGTGAGTCTAACATACACACAGGAACAGGTGGGAAAACAGGAGGAACCATTGCCCCCCCCCTCCTCTCCCCAAAAGGTAACATGGGGGGTGAGTTGGCTGGGCTCTGTAAGGCACTCACCACGCAGTGGGTTGTCAATAATGTTGTCCCCATCCCGCTTCTTTGTATAGCCCCCTAGGACTCTGCTAGAAGTAAGCAGGGCTCAGTAAATGCTGCTGGTTGATGGATGTGTCAGCCCAAGTAAGGGAGAAGAGGTTTGCCATGAGGCGCCAGTGGAGGTCCCTGAGGAGTACAGTAACCAACATGTCCCGGTTTTAAAACTGAAAGTCCCATGTCCCCTTAACCCGGGGGAAACCAAGATAGTTGGTCACACTCCTGGAGGAACAGGTAAAGTGTCTGTAGCATCTGTACCTCCTACCTGCACTGAGTTCAAAATTGGCAGCCCTTGAACTTCTCCCTGCAGGCAGTCAGAGCTGAAAGGGGGCTGACTGTCATCCACCCTCCTGAGTTACAGCTCACTGTGACCTTGAGCACCTACCCAAGGGCAAGACGAGCCATGCTGCTAATATTGGAAGGAGTTAGATATGCCAGCGCTGCTGTGGTGGGTATAAGCCTAGGGGAAAACCTGGCACTGAGTCTTAAATATTAAATTTAACTTGCACATATGACTGCAAAGCCACCGCCTGATTATATGCGTGTTTCCTATATGGCCATGAGGTTTGGTTTTGCTGTGTTTGGGGAAATGAGCTGTTGTTGGGGTTGCCCAAACTTCTGACTTGGGAACATGCCCCTAAATGTTGGTTTGCAGACATGGTCAGCTATCTTCTACCATGGGCAAGAATTTCAGAAGAGAATTTGACCAGCTATAAAAGACGTTTCTAGGACAACAGGGGAAATTTGAACATAGACGGACTATTAGATGATACTCATTTTGTTGGGTGCAGTCATGGTGACGTACAGGAAAATGTCCTATAAATGTACTGAAATATTAAGAGTAATATATCATAGTGTCTATGATTCGCTCTACAATAATTTGTCAAAGAAGTAAGCATAAAGATCAAAATATTCAAAGCCCTGTCAACTGGAGCATTGCATGGAGAAGAGCAACTCCCCACATCTACATGGTGAAATATGATTCTGAAAGTTTGTAATGCTAATCTCGGATCAGGAAGAAATGGTTGAAACTTGGCCTGTCATTTACTATTAAAGGATAGGAAAGTATCTGATTTTAATTTTCCAAATCTTTCCTCCAAAAGGTGGTCTAAGCAGTAAATATTTTTACAACGTTTTGAAGCCCTAAGATACATAACGCCTGACTTACTGCACAGAGTATGTTTCAGGCTTGGGCGCTGGCGGGGAACTGGGACCCCAGCGCCGTCATTCACTAGCTGTGACTTTCAGCAGGACACAGAATCACACGGGGATTCGGGCTTCCCCGCTGTGAAATGGGGTTGATAATGTCTTCCTCACAAAGCTGTGAAGCAGGGCACATGCAGTGCTATGGAGAGGGAGGGACCTTGCCTGGGACACATTAGATAAACAAGAAATGGCATAGCCTGCTATACGAGGAAGGAAGTTTGATATTTTTCCCCTCAGTGTACAGAGAATCCAAACAAAGAGCCCCCCCTCCCCCCAGTGATACCTGAGTACCAATGTTAGTACTAACCTCCCATGTGGGATAGATGTGTTGACACACCGAATTAATAGCTGTGGAAACCCAAAGCTGACCTGGGAACCATGTGTCATAGGAAATAGCTGTGTGACATTCACCCTATAAAAATGATTTTTAAAGGAAAATCAATATAAACAAGTTTCCATTTTTATTTAGCCAAAACCATATTTATATACAAAGGAAATTAAACCTAATGTAAGTTGGGATTCATATTTCTCCCATTTCTAATCTTCAACCTAATAAAAATGACTCCATTTATTAAATGGATACTATAGGCCAAGCATCACTAGATGTAATTAATTTTCATCTTCAGCACAACCTAATGAAGTCGGTATTATTATCAAATTATCCTCCATTTAGCACAAGTGATGGGTATCAGAGGTGACGTCTCAAGCCCGGGGGTAGTAGAGGGAAAGGAAACACAGCCTTTGCCCAGAAGAGTTGCCAGCGTGCGATGACCTCACTTGGTCCCCCTCCTGGCCCCGCTGCCTACAAGCCAAGTGTCTTCCTGGGAACATGAGAGTAGTGATAGGAACAAGCCCAGTGGATCTGAGGATTAAATGAGCTAATTACATGAATGTGTGCAAAGCATCTAGAATAGTTTTTGGAACATGGCCAATGTTCCGTGACATAAGGTTAGCTTATTTAACAAGTTCAATCTGGTCACCTGACCTTTGCACTGCCTCACGGTACATAAACTTAGCTGGTGGCCCTTCCCACTGCTCACCAGATGTCACTATCAAGAGAGGGCTGGAGGGGCGCCTGAGTGGCTCAGTCAGTTAAGCGTCTGAAATAGGTTCGGGTCATGATCTCACTGCTTGGGAGTTCGAGCCCCGCGTCAGGCTCTGTGCTGACAGCTCGGAGCCTGGAGCCTTCTTCAGATTCTGGGTCTCCCTCTCTCTCTGCCCCTCCTCCACTCACACTCTGTCTCACTCTCTATCTCTCTCAAATATAAAAAGTATTAAAAAAAAACATTAAAAGAGAGAGAGAGGCCTGGAGATGGGCTTCAGGTCCCCAAGACCATCTCTGAGCCCCACACACCCTCTGGCTGGCTCCATCACGGGCTCTCTCTGCCCACCACGGTGGTCAAGACCCCCCGGGCCCCTCCAGTTTCACTAGAAGGGCTGTCTATGTGCTGACTATTAGGCTGTCAAATCCCTGAAGCTCTTCAAGGCAGGCTTTCAAAAAATCTGCTGTGGGGATTAAGAGTGTTCCGTGATGTGGAGATCAGACTTTATCACACATGAAGAGGGAATTTCCGTGGCTGAGAATATCTTGGGAGATAGAAGTTGGTCAGAAACTCCTGAGGATAAACTGGGTTTGAAATATTACATTGCAGGAGTGTAAACAGCCTTCCTCTCCTCCATACGTTCCAGCCGTACTGTGATGGATGGGCACTGACTGGCTTAGGGTTGGTGCGCTTTTAAAAACCTTTTTGTATCTACGCACAGCACAAGGGTTTCAGGCTGAGTTTGGATACAGGGTATGAGGGCCGTTGTGCGTTGCAGTGTCACGAAGCACAGAAGAAACGAGTCAAAGAAACAAAAAGAGAATGACTCCTAAAGTAAAAAGGGGAGTTTCTTCTAACTATAGACATAAGTTCATTCATTCATCCATCCCTTCGTTCATTCATTCATTCATTCATTCATCCACTTGCTCATCTGCTTATTCAACAAACGTTCATGGGCTTCTACAGTGTTCCAGGCTCTGAGCGCGAGGATGGATAGATGATCAAGACTGAGTCCCTGCACTCGGGTAGGGTAGTGGTGGTACAGATCCGGGATCCTGCTTGACCTTGGCTGGGTGCCACCTCCATGTCCTGGACCTGCTTTCAGCCCTGGGTGACTGGAACTGGGGCCTAACACCATCTCACCCACAGGGCTGGTAGTTTTATTCCCCTTGGAACTGGCGAGGCCATTTGGGATCTTCCTGAGCGTGGAGACTGTTCCCCCGCTTACACCCCAACTCCTGATGCTCTGCAGTGCTCCTCCTCGCTGAAAAATACTCTGAGAAATTGCGAGACAGGCCACTCCTAGCAATTCACTCTGTTTCTCATTCGTATTCTCTCTCTCTTCCTCTTCTCCCTCGAAAGAATGAATTATATGTCCCACAGGCACGCATAATTAAAGAAAGAAAATTAAATCTAATGTATCCTCCGCCCATCACGTTCATGTTTATTTACTCTGTGCTCCTTACCTGCTATTAATACTCTTATTGATTATAGCTTATACCATGAAGGGGGTAGAAAGATTAATTGCAGTTGGTAAGGAAGAATAAGTACTCTTTTATGTAGCTTGCCGTGCAATCAGGTGATAAGCATTCATTGCGCACCTGCTATGTTCCTTGACTCGGTACTTTAAAGGACACAGATCAGAGCTAGGCATATGCTCTTACCCTGTTAGCCACGGCCTGGCCAGCAGCCCCCGGCCAGGGATAAACGAGCACACAACCTGAACACCACCCCCCCTCCCCCATCTTGCGTTCACCTCATTCACACTTTCTGTCCTGAATCAGACCCCTTGACCCATCTCACCCTTCACCCTCTCATCAGCGCCTGATCCAAAGCAGGACATTGCGACAGA
Source organism: Puma concolor (assembly GCF_028749965.1). Taxonomy (NCBI): domain Eukaryota; kingdom Metazoa; phylum Chordata; class Mammalia; order Carnivora; family Felidae; genus Puma; species Puma concolor. The sequence continues at coordinate 78,011,639 of NC_141677.1, forward strand.
GCTTTGTCAATCTAGCTGTTAGTGATCCGTCAAAGTGTAAAATTAGTATTAGGCACAGCACATGTTTCCTATCTTTATTTCTTCTCGACTTCCCCTTCCTCATCCCCTTTCGTCAGGGGGACGTTTTATTCTTTTTTTTTTTTTCCTTCCTGTATTATCTAAATTTTTGCAGCCTGCTCTTTTATTTAGTGGTGTTTTCTAAAAATCTATTAGAATGGAATTAGTCTCTGTGGACAGGTGCTCTGCTTTGGAAAAGTCGTCATGAAGTGGGCGAATGCTATCAAATATACTTCACGTGTACTCCTGGGTACTGGGGGAACGACTGGAAATGTATTTGAGGCTTCCCTCCGCCATTTGGAGAGGAGCATAAGGGCTCCCGTTGGCGAGGTGGAAGGTCAGGTGGTGCGCTGGGACAGGGTGAGGGCAGAAGCGGCTGGTCCTGTGTGGCCGCAGGGCCAAGTCAGCACAGCTTTTACAGTAGAGCCCCTTCTCTGCGGCTTAGTGCTCCAGGTTCTGTTCCCTGCGCTCAAACTCCATCTGGGAGGGGATGATCGTCCTTCTGAGAAACCATCAGAAGGTCAGCAGTAGCCTCACACTATGTCGTTCACCTCACTGCATCTCACGACATGGGCATTGTACTGGCTCACGTCATCACAAGAAAGGGGAGTGTAGTCCAGCAGCAGGACATTGAGAGAGAGAGAGAGGGAGAGAGAGAGAGAGGGAGAGGGAGAGAGAGAGAGAGAGAGACCACATTCACATAACTTTTGCTAGAGTATGTAGTTACAATTGTCCTAGTTTATTATGAGTGTCGATATTTTACTGTGTGTAACTTACAAATGAAACTTTATCATAGATGTGTACATATAGGAAAAAAACATAGTATACCTAGGGTTCAGTACTAAATGCGGGTTCAGGCATCCACTTGGGGGTCAGAGAACGGATCCTCCAGGGGTAAGGGGGACTAGGGTATGTTAGACATTCCGAATTTGTAACAACGGCAGACATTTCTGGCACTTACTGAGGTGTGGCCTTGACCAAGTCCCTTGACTTGTCAGAGCCTTTGTTAAGCTCTCCTCTGTAAAATGGGCATGCCAAGACGTGCTGAATTAAGGAGACTTCGGAAGAGGATGAACACTGAGATCTTTCGATCCTTAATGAGAAGAGCCTGAAAAGAAATTGGGTTGAACTTGGCTCAGTCTTGCCTCACCTGGGTTAACAAGTGTCCCACCTGCGGTATCATTTGAGGCTGCATAACTTAAAAAATAAAGCATGCATAGTTGAGGGACATTGTATGGATCTCTTGGGGAGGCCAGAGGATTGGTCCACGTGCCTGCAGGTGGGGTTGGGCTTCTAGGAAATGAAAACTCGGGAGAAGGGCGTTAGACACAGCTGACAGAGGGAAGTAAAAATCAACTTTTCATCTCCATCAATCCGGGGACCCTCTGGGAGCTTCCAGATGGTTGGGGGCCTTGGAATGCCCTTGTCCTAGTGTTGGAGTGGGGTTGGGGGGCTGGAGAAAGAATATTTCCCTGAGTGACTGTCCCTGGAGTGGTTGCTCTCTGCTTCTGTTCCTCATCCTGCTGATTTCCCATATTGTCTAGGCCCCACTGGAAGGGTTGCATCCTGGGAGCTCTCCTGGGCTCTGGCCACCCCTTAGATGACTTGATCCACAGACGGTGGCCTCACACATACTTTCCCCTGATGTTGGAGGAGGGGGCTCCTGGACATGGGCAGTGACCGATCGTATCCATCCCTCAGGAGCCAGGACATCAAGGGAGCAGCTCTTGATCCTTCTCCAGGCTGTCCATCCTGTCATCTGTCCCCAGGGCACCCCCTCCCCCACTCAGTCCTCAGTGGTGCAGGAGGTCGGCTGCCCAGAGGGTGGCTGGGGAACGACATCAGTGTCCGCTTCTCCAAGCAGTCACAGGCTCGCCCAGGGTCTCCCTTATGGTGAGTCTACTCGGGGGGAGCAGAGAGAAGGGAGGGGCAGGGAGACCTTCTGCCTCCCACAGCCCCTGTCTTCTGGGAACCCTTGGAGAGAAGGGACACCTTCTTGTCCTGAAAAGCCACCTCCTTGTCACCTACAGGGAAACCAACTGTCCATAACTGGCTAATTTTGCTTGTTTGTTGTTATTTATTTATTTTTACTGAGATAAAGTTCACATTCCATAAAATTTATGATTTTAAAGTACAGTTTGATGGGTTTTAGTACACTCATTGTGCAGCTATTATTACTATCTAGTTGGAAGACATTGTCATCACCCCCAAAGGGAGTCTGGTGCCCGTTAGCTGTCATTGCCCATCCCCCACCCCAGCCCCTGGCAAACACTAATCTGCCTTTTGTCTCAATGGGTTTGCCTATTCTGGAGATTTCCTGTAAACTTAATCATACAATGTGTGGCCTTTTGAGATGGCTTCTTTCACTTGCCACAATGTTTTCAAGGTTCATCCCTGTCGTAGTGTGTATCCGGACTTCGTTCCTTTTCGGGGCTGAATAATAGTCCACTGTATGAATAAGCTACATTTTACCTACCCATTCAATCAGTTGGAGGCCATTTGGGGTGCTTGGTTGGTTTCTGAACTTGGATTGTGGGTCATTTGGGGTCCTTTCCAAGATAGGAAAAATACCTTTGACCCTCTTACCACCGTCCTATAGAACTTTGGCAAAATACTGAAGATTATATAAGAAATAAGTCTTTCAAAAACACTTCCAGGCTTCAAATTGACCCTGACACTCACTGTGAAAAGCAAGTGTAAATCTTAGGCACAAAGCAAGAAAAGTGCAGATAACACTGAATGCAGAGTGTAATCATCTCTATAATAATGACTATTATTTGGGTATTCATATTTTTCTGACTCTGCAGAGAAAAATATTAATTCAGTCTAGCAATTTGAAAGATTAGGCTGGACACATTGGTGATGGATAGAGTCATTTAACAGCTAACGATTGTTTAATTTCAAGGCGCCTATTGTTGAGAGTGAAATACTTTCTTTGTTCTTCGTTCTGTGTCACGTATCTCAGCTCTCATGAGAAGTGCTTCAGTGAGCATCATCAAACCTCTGTTGGCAGACCTTCTGAGATGCTGCAGGACAGGACAATGGTGTTTGTTCAAAGTCAGCAGCAAACAGTTATAATCTCATTTCATTCAAATGGTGTTATTATTGCAAGATGTAACATCAACAACCCAAACTGTCTCTGACAGTCTCATATTTCTCTGGTTTAAGGAACAGCTGTCAACAGGATCTGGGGGAGCTGAACAACAGAAAAATTATGGGGAAATGATATTTTTAACCAATCACTTGCCTGAAGACGTGAAAGCTAATATTTGGGTTTTAGTTACCCTGCCATAATGCCATTCAGAAACTCTTCCTTCATCATTAGACATCTAGTAATTTTCATGTTTTTTTTCTTCTTAGGCTATGACAAAAAAAAAATGTCTAAAGGGGCACCTGGGTGGCTCTGTTGGTGAAGCATCTGATATCGGCTCAGGTCACGATCTCACAGTTCTTGAGTTCGAGCCCTGCGTCAGGCTCTGTGCTAACAGCACAGAGCCTGGAGCCTGCTTTGGATTCTGTGTCTCCCTCTCTCTCTGCCCCTCCCCTGCTCACGCTCTGTCTCTCTCTCAAAAATAAATATTAAAAAAACATTTTAAATGTCTAAAAAAGATGCACTTTAAATATAAAGACCTGGGTAGACTGAAAGAAAAAGGACGGAAAAGATATAAAAGGCAAAACATAAGAAAACTGGAGTGGCTACATTAATACCAGTCAAAATAAATTTCAAGGAAAGAACCACGAGCAGAGCTGAAGAGGAGCATTTTATGGTGATAAAGGGTCAACTCATCAGGATACGTGACAAGACAGGATGTGTTTGGTCTTCAAAATCAACGCCAAATAGTTAGAGAAATTCAAAATCCCCAAAGAAAAAAATAACAGTGTTAAAGAGAGAAATAGAGACAGCTGAAGATGTGAATACCCCCTCTCTCAGTAACTAACAGAAAACAGGGCAAGAAAAAATCAGCAAGGATACGGAAGATTTGAGTAACACTGTGCACAAACTTACTGGGGATTTTACTGAACAAGGTGCAGGAGGACACGTCCCCTTTTTAAGAACACGTGGCAGATTAAGAGACCACATGCTAGGCCATAAAGTATGTCTCATTGAATGTCCAAATATTGAAATCTTTAAAGGTGTGTTTCTGAATCCCAGCAATGTTAAATTTGGTATTAATAATGTTAAGATATCTGGAAAGACTCTGAATGTTTGAAAATGAAACAGCTGAATGTACAGGTCTAAGGTGAAATCGAAGCAACAAGAAAACAGGTGCACTGGAAAATTATGATGAAAACACACACATCAAAAATTCAAAGATTCCACTAAAGCATTGACTTAAGAGAAATGTATAGCTTTAAATCTCAGATCATTGATCTGAAATCTTTCTTCTTTTTGAAGTTTCCACATGATGAAACTAGGAAAATGTGGGTGAATTAAACCAAAAATACATAGAAAAGAAGAAATAAGGATAAGAACAGAAATAGGGGTGCCTTGCTGGCTCAGTTGGTAGAGCATTCAACTTTTGATCTCAGGGTCGTGAGTTTGAACCTCACATTGGGCATGGAGCCTCCTTGCAAAAGCAGAAATAGAAGAAATGGAAAATGGCTAAATAATGGAATTAACAAGGACAATAGTCAATTATTTAAAGAAATTGCGTAACATTAGTACAGAAAATGATATCAAATGATACGTCCTTCTCATTTCTTCACGGAGTAAAGTATCTCAATGTGTTAAAGCCTAAACTTATACACTAGGTCAATTAGACCATCGGGATTAACTTTGCAGAAGAATTCTTCAGGCTAGCAGAACGTGGATCATGGAAGATCGTTATTTCATCGACAAGCTCAAGGGCAGGAACAATGAAAGTTAAAATCATTAGCCACTGCACATTAAAGCGTGGAGAGAAATGGGAATAACATTACTGAGGCGAAAATTAATACGCCCATCATATGTGCAAGCAGAACTACACACAACCTTCAGACCCATTTTTTGCCCAAAGTGGGCATCTTTGTACACGCTCCAGCTCCTTTGTTTCCATACAATGCAGGTCCTTTGCCTTCCATAGTCAGGATTCTATTGACATTCTTCACTATGCAGAGCTCTTTGAGAATAGCAATTGTGAGAAAGGAACTCTCAAATTAGGTTTCTGCTTCCTCTGCCCTTCCAGACAGAACGGAGTCTACAGAGAATGGCTTTCCCCGAAGTATAGCAGAGCCCCATTGTAACATTGTTAGACAACCTAGCACATGCTCAAAGGCCATAATGAGAAGGGAAAACAAAGGCCTGATCAAGGTCCTACCACTCATAATTCCCACTTGCCTCTATCTCCGCTGCCAGTGAGGAAAGGCATCTGATTAACTCACCCTGGGATATGGAGGTGCCTTCGTGGAGTCTGTACCTTTTTAAAACAATACCTGGAGAAATCAGTTGCAGTAGGAATGCGTAATGGAGAGATTTCAGGCACCAGAGTGGCTGGGTTGGGAGAGATTTGGGGGCTATGGGAAGAATTTTCCGCCTCTGCTCAAATCCTTACCTTCCCCTCCAGATCTTCTTCCGTGTTCAGTGAGTCTATTGAACGCCCACTGTCTCATCGGCAGGTGGGCTCATGCTTGCCCTGACTGGAAGCTTGATATCATTAGCTCCCTGGTCGACAGTTTGTTTTTCCATCATTTCCACCAAAGCCATTGATTCTGACCCCAGAGAGACCTGGGATGCTAGTTACCAGCCCGATCGTGTCCACTATCACATTTCACGTCTTTTGGCAGAATTTATGACACGGCGTTGTTCAAACAGAGAGTGCTAAAAAAAAACACCTCCAGAGGGAAAAACTTCTCTACAGCCATGGAGTCCTAAAGTTGTCATCCAGGGAAGAGACTCTATCACAGGTCGGAAAATGATGTCCAAGGGGGCACCTGGAAGGAATGAAGGCTTGAATGAGTCAGATGGTTGTGCAAGCACTCTACCGCGGATGCTGCGGAAGTGGTTTGATGAGGCTTCGCTTTCTCCTAGAATTAATTACAACTTTAAAGCCTGGCAGCCTGATTTTATACTGCAACTTTCTTCAATTAAATCTGCATGTTTTTCGTCTTGCCTCATGTCATCTCACTAATTGGTTTCAGCATCTCCTTTTGTCCGTTGCATCCAGTACTACACTGTCTAAAAAAAAGAAGCTGTTCTACTAGAAGAAAATGAAACATTCAAATGGATCCTCTCTCATATTACTTTCTTGTTTTCTGGCGGGGCGGCGGCGGGGGGATGGATGCCAGAAGAGAGGGGAAAAGAGTTAGTCAGCAAAATCTGGTGATGCCAAGTTGGAATTAAATTTTAGCAGTGTACTGGAGACCATTATCAAGCCAGGGTGCTTTGGGGGCTCTGGGTTGGTTCTTTTTCAGCCAGTGTATGGGAGCATCCGCCGTGCACCAGACTCTGTCTCAGGCACTTCAACACCTAAGCAGGATCAGCCGAGGATCCACGAGAGCGGCCCCCAGCTTCCCAAAGATGGCAGAACCATTATTCACACTCAGATCTCTACTTTCAGTGGCTTGTCTCCAGACAGTTAAAATCTTGGCAACGTCAATTGAACAATTATTTCCTGATGTTCCTTCTATAAATGCTGGTAGCTACTGTGTCTACAACCTTCTGTTTTGAAAATAATGGTACAGGGAAAAGCATTAGGGGCAACATAAAGTAAAACTCTTCTCTTATTAAATATCATTAAAAGACTCTGTGTAAAGAACAAGGATTGTTTTATACTCAGTTGGCTCTAAAGACCTAGCTGGCAGGGAAGAAACCATCAAGAAGATGATTTCTTATCGTCTATTGGTACAAGAGGGGCTTGCAAGGTCACTGTGTGCAAATGAATGTGGTCAAAGAAGGCTACTAAAACAAAGAGATTTGAAAAGGCTGTTTCTTCAGTGCAAGACTTCAATCCAGACTGTCAAAGAGATTTGAAAAGGCTGTGTCCACTGGTTGTCAATCTGGATTCTGGGAGCCATAGAGGTTCAAGCGGATGCCTCCAGGCCTCTAGAAAGAGCTGTGCAGGGTGATCCACGGGATGGACAGGCTTTAAAAGTCCTGTTCTTCACCCCAATTTTAACCATAGGGGCCTTCCTCTCACTTACCTCCCAGATCGGTGTTCCCTGGGAAATTCTGTGTATAGATAGGGCTCTCTAACTGTGACAGGAATTGAAAATTACTAGCCTATCTCCTGTCCCAGCAGGCTAGAGAGACTCACTGATGAAGTATGCTCTTTGGAACGAAAATAGTTTGAAATAGCAAATATTTTGATGAATGACTAAGTAAGACCTGGGTTGTGGTCAACACTGTCGTGTTGGTGTCTTTTGTTTTGTCATCTGGCGCCCCTTCTCACTCCTGCGGGGTTGTACAGAGGGAAAGCACTCCAGCAAGAGGAGAAGGGTGCTCTGTCCTTGCCTGCGGTTCCTCACTCTCTTCCAGCCAGCTTCATGTGCCTGGGAAACTGAGCCAGCATAACAGAGCCCCAGGATACTTTCAGACACTTAAGTCCACATTTCCATGCAGGTCTGCATAACGCAAGGGAAGCTTAGCTTACTTAAAAATAGACATGCCTATGGTTGGGTAACACACTGCTTTTATTGCTGCCATAAACCAGGATTCCGCGAATGGAGCCCCTGACCATTATTTTTCTTGCTCATTCTTTTTCTTACTCCATGAAACAGCAAAAGATGGTTTCAGGGAAAAGTTAATACGAATATGCATCTAATGGGTATTGTGAAATGTTTGTTTTATGGTGATGGATAAAGCCATTTTGAAGCAGATCCTAAATAGCCACGATTCCTGGGTATCCATTAGGATGGAGTCATGCATAGAATCGGCAAGCGAAGCAGCCCAACTCTCCAGCAGTGACATGAGCCCCTACAGACATTAGAAACAAAGCTGCCATTTACTGAATATTTAGCATAAGTCAGGGTTTCTGTAAATGGTTATCTCTGACTTTTATGTCATTTTACAGATACAATGGGCCTCAGTGGAGTGAATGTTCAAGCCACGGAGCTTTCTCAACCAGATCTGTTCGGCCTGTTCTCTTCCTGCTTCCCACACTTCGACCGTGATTGCATACACCCAGTGATGGGGATGGTACAGCTGAGTGCTGGACAGCGCTGAGAAGTAAGTGGAACTCTTTTGTCCTGCCTTTCCTATCTATGCTTTTTTATCCAGAGCCCTACCTCCTTTTCCCCCATCATCAACGATTATTGCTTTTCAAATGATACAAAGGAAAATAGGTAGAATGATCAAATGTGCAGAGGAATCAGGCTGATGTGTATCAAACACCTTTATCATATAGCCGAAGATGTTGACCCTGATTTGTTTTCTCAGTCCCCACTTCCAAGACCTGTAAAAGGAATGTTACTAGATGAAAACATGTTCTGTAGTTAAGATGGATGAAACTCTAGTATGTATTGACTTTGGTAAGACATCCAGTTAAGAATACCTTTAATTGCCTGGTCCCAGGGGTTATGTTTGAATTAACTAGATTTTGGCTTCTCTCTCTTCTGGGACAAGTTCTCAATCGACTTCTACTGATGTTACAAGAATCAATAGATAAATGTGCTTCTAAGTAATTAATAATGCTTCCTGGGTTTAGAAGATTCAATAGTTTAAGAGAATAAAATATTTTTGTTGCTAGTATCATTAACAGCATCGGTTCTCAACTAAGAATGACTTTGCCCTGGGAGTATCTCGTGATGCCTGGAGACATCTTTGGTTGTCACAACTGAGGAGATGGGGTGCTATTGGCAACTAGTAGGTAGAGGCCAGGAGTGTTGCTAAACATCCTTCAGTGCTCGGAACAGCCCCTCCACAAAGAAAGATCTCAGTGTATAAATAGTGCTGAGATTGAGAAACCCCAATTTACAACAATTCCAAAAGAATACAAATAATAAGGGCTATTGATTTCACAATACAGATAATAATTTATAATAATAACATTGGTGCCCTCCATAATATCAAGAACCAATTGGAATGAATTATAATGGGGCATAATTTAAAGACCACAACTTTAGGTGAGTTATCAACATTCAATAGAAGCATCCCTCACCTTCCTTTTTCTGTAGAGATTGTTGAACAACAACCAATCATACCATGTTTCTGGGATACAATATAGCTTAATTCTCAGATTTTTTTAAAGACAAATGGGAAAACAAATTCAGGGGTAACATGGAATATGTGGTGTTGGCTTTCATGTGACAATGACAGCAGGAGACTCAACTAAACCTGAAGACAAATGAAGAAGCCACCTACTACTAATGAGTTTGGGGCAGATCATTTAAGCCTTGTGCTTTGATGTCTCCAATCTTAAAATGAAAATAAAGGAAAACCTTCTGAGACATTAGGGTGATTATATCAAATAAAACATGCCAGTCCCCCATTCAGTATAAAAGGCTACCCTACAGAAGGTTTTACCAGGGAGATTCATTGTTGTAAGTGAAAACAGACATTTCAAACAGCCACAAGCAATTGCCCAATAATATTTAAATTCTTAATAACAAGCCCTGAAATTGTTGTACCCCAGTTGATTCAATCCATGATTTAGCCATTCTTTTCTAATCAAACACAATTATGTGAATTAAATGCTCTTCATAATATCCTGAAATTAGATTACGGTGTTGCACCTGGAGCTTTCTCGATTACCAACAGAATAGCATCTCTTTAGGAAGCAGAAATGGTTGAGTGCGCTCTGAAATGAGACTAGAAAGAATGAAAAGAGATATGAGGAAAAGAGAAAATGCATGAAACAATCTTTCAATTAAGTAAAGCCGAATAGAAGAGACATGTAGATCAAAATCTGGGGTGGAGAACACTCTTCCCTTAGGGTTTTCCGACGTTAGACAACTCTTTCGTGTTTCAAAAGGACATCAACGTGACTTTACTAAAAAGAAGGCTATGTTGAATAATTAGAGTAGATGCCAAAAGACAAACAATTTTTAAAAAATAAAAGGCAAGCACAATGTTCCGCAGAAGATCTTTGATTAAATAATTAGATTTATTTTTCTGAGTTACATGGAAGCAAGGTTAGCTAGAACTGTGTCTTTCTGTAAAATTAAGTGGCAAAAAAATGTTTTTCCTACATATGAATATGGAAACTGAGGCTCAGTAAGGTTACACTGACTGTGAATGGCGGGATATGAATTCAGACCCAGGTCTGCATGGCTCCAAATCCCTCTCTTTTTCCACTGTATGTCTTACAACTGCATAAGACAGTCTCCCAACTCAGTCTCACCCCTTCCTTGCCCTCTGCCTGCACAAGCTCTCTTTTCACAGTTCACCCTTTCTCCTTCCACCCCTGGGTCCTGAATGAGCATACAAGACCTCGACACCTATCTCTTTTCTCTTTCTTTTGCCTCCTCTTTCCCCACTTACTGCATCCTAACAAGCACCAAAGACCCACAGACCAGAAGAAGAGGCTCTTCCTGGGAGCCCAGACTTCAAGTCCAAATGGCTTGATTCTGTGTCAGCCCAGGGATTCCCTCTCAACCAGAAATTTCTGCCTTTTCATGCTTTCCAACTAGCCGAATACCTGAGCCTTTCTGACCTCTCTGTCCACCCTGAGTCTGCCTCCTCCTGCTCCTCTGGCTTTTGGGAAAGACCTTGAGCCCAGTGCCCCGGTTCTCCATCCACCCAGGTAGGTGCTAGGAGAATGTTAATTCCCCATTAGATCTACAAAGCCCACACCAGCAGTCACATCCTCAATGCAGCACTCATGATCCTAAAATCCCTTCATTAGCTTTTTTTATTATGGTAAAATAGATATTCCATATAATTTACCACTTTAAGTATCTTTAGTGGCAGAAAGTACATTCACACTGTTGTTGTGCAACCATCACCACCAACCATCTACAGAATAGTTTTATCATCCAAACTGCAGCCCTGTCCCTGTTAAATAATTCCCCATTCTCCCCTCCTCCCAACCCCTTATACCCTCTGTTCTACTTCCTGTCTCTATGAATTTCATCCTTCTTTATAATTCCTATAGGTGGAAGCATGCAATACTTTTTGGTGTGACTTATTTCACTTAGCATAATGTGTTCAAAATGTTGTCACCCGTGTGAGAATTTCATCCCTTACATTGTATGCATGTACCACATTTTGTTTATTCATTCACCTGTTGATGGACATTTGGACTGTTTCCACCTTTGAACATGGATGTACAGATATCCATTCAACTCTCTGCTTTCAATTCTTATGAGCATATACCTAGAAGTGGAATTGATTGATCGGATGGTAATTCTATATTTAATTTTTGAAGTACCACCATATTGTTTTCCATAGCAGCTGTACTATTTCACATTCCCACTAGCAGTGCACAAGGGTTGTAACTTCTCTACATCTTAGTCAACATTTATTTTCTGTTTTGTTTTTGTTTTTGTTTTTTAAGTTTATTTTGAGAGAGAGAGAGAGAGAGCAGGGGAGGGACAGAGAGAGAGAGAGAGAGAGAGAGAGAGAGAGAATCCCAAGCAGGCTCCACACTGTCAGCATGAAGTCCGATGTGGGGCTTGAACTCATGAACCATGAGATCATGACCTGAGCCGAAACCAAGAGTTGGATGCTTAACTGACAGAGCCACCCAGGTGCCCCTGGTTTTTTGTTTGTTTGTTTGTTTTTTGTAATAGCCATCCTGATGGGTTTGAAGCAGTACCTCATTTGATTTTAATTTGCATTTGAAATGCACCCATGTTGGTACCATGTAGATCCAGCTTAGATTTCCATTTGATTAATAGACCTTACATCATTTATTCAGTCCTCTACTGTGGGATGGTTTCCACTTATATGCTATGAATCACAGAGTCGTGGTGAACACCCATGCACATATAACTTGTGTGCAAATGTGAATTTCTCTGGAGGAGAATGTACCAGGAGATGTCCAATTGCTCTCTGGTGTGGTCACTTCTGCTGATTAAGCACTCACACCAGCAATGGTGCAGAGTGTCTATTTCTCTACATCTTCACCAACACTTGGTATGAACAGGCTTATAAATTGTCCTAATGATGTGTGGGATAGTATTTCATTACAGTTTCATTTTGAAATTTGCATATTTTTGTGAGAGGTTGAGAATATTTTAATATATTTATTGACCATGAAGTTTTCTTCCTCTGGAAATTGCCTGTTCATATTATTTTCCCCATCTTTCTATTAGATTTGCCCTTTTCACTAGGAATTATATATATATTCTAGTCACTGATATTTTGTCAATTACATGCATTGTGAAATCTGCTTTTACCTCTTCATGTTTTTTCTTGCCTCTTGGCATGAGAATTTATCATTTTGATTAGACAACTTCATCGAACTTGTTATCTGCGACTTACACTTTTCCTATCATTAAAAAAAATCTGTCCCTACGCCACTATCTTAATGGTATTTGCCAATGCCTTTTTTTGAGAAGTTTTACAGTTTTGCTTTGCACAGCTGTGTCTTTTACACAATGGAAATTATTTTCGCATATGGTCAGAAATAATGACCTAATGTTATCTTCTTTCAAAATGAAGACATCTCATTATCCCAGAATCACTAGTTGTTTGGTCCATTCTTTCCATGCTGATTTTTCAGCCACCTCTGTCATGTACCAAGCTCACACACATATGTGGTTATGGTTTCAGGCTGCCTGGGGTGTACCATCAGCCTTTGTATTCATCCCCAGACCAGTGCTGCCCTGGCTTAGTTACCATGCCTGTATGGCTAAGCTTTGTTGTCTGCTAAGGCAAGTTTTGCTCCCCGTTCCAAATTTTTCCCTTACCATGCGTATGGCCACGTTTTCCAAATTGGTCTTAGTGTTTCTTCGCCCTTGTCATATTGTGGGCAAAAACGTCATTAGGACTTTCATTAGACTATCATTAAAATAATAAAGTGATATGTCTTCTTTATGATGTCGGATCTTCCCATCTATAAACTAATATTGAGATCTCCTACATCTTACAGTGGAGTTTTTTGAATTATCATTCCAACCATTTTTTGTAAAGGTTTTATTTGTGAAAGTTATTTATTTTTTTTATTTAAATCCAAGTTAGTTAACATACAGTGTAGTCTTGACTTCAGGAATAGAACCCAGTGATTCATCTCTTACATATGACACCCAATGCTCACCCTGAAAAGTGCCCTCCTTAATGCCCATCACCCATTTAACCCATCCCTCCACCCACCACCCCTCCAGCAACCCTCAGTCTGTTCTCTGTATTTAAGAGTCTCTTATGTTTTGTCCCCCTCCCTGTTTTTATATTATTTTTGCTTCCTTTCCTTTATGCTCATCTGTTGTGTTTTTCAAATTCCACATGAGTGAAACCATATGATATCTGTCTATCTCTGACTGACTTATTTCGCTTAGCATAATACACTCTGTTCCATCCACATAGTTGCAAATGGCAAGATTTCATTCTTTTTCATTGCTGAGTAGTATTCCATTGTATGTATGTATGTATGTATGTATGTATGTATGCATGCATATATCACATCTTCTTTATCCAGTCATCAGTGGATGGACAATTGAACTCTTTCCATACTTTGGATACTGTTGATAGCGCTGCTATAAACATTGGGGTGCATGTGCCACTTCGAACCAGCGCTCCTGTATCCTTTGGATAAATACCTAGTAGTGCAATTGCTGGGTTGTAGAGTAGTTATATTTTCAATCTGTTGAGGAACTTCCATACTGTTTTCCAGAGTGGCTGCACCCATTTGCATTCCCACCAACAGTGCAAAAGGGTTCCCCTTTCTCTGCATCCTCGCCGATATCTGTTGTTTCCTGAATTGTTAATGTGAGACATTCTGACAGGTGTGAAGTGATATCTCCTTGTGGTTCTGATTTGTTTTTCCCTGATGAGTGATGTTGAGCATCTTTTCATTGTGTCTATTAGCCATCTGGATGTGGCTCTTTTCTTTGGAAAAGTGTCTATTCATGTCTTCTGCCCATTTCTTCACTGCATTATTTGTTTTTTGGGTGTTGAATTTGGTAAGATCTTTATAGATTTTGGATACTAACCTTTTATCCAATATATCATTTGCAAATATCTTCTCCCATTCCATCGGTTGCCTTTTAGTTTTGTTGATTGTTTCCTTCAGTGTGCAGAAGCTTTTTATCTGAATGAGATCCCAATAGTTCATTTTTGCTTTTATTTCCCTTACGTCCAGAGCCATGTCAAGTAAGAAGCTGCTGCAGCCTGGGTCAAAGAGGTTGCTGCCTGTGTTCTCCTGTAGGATGTGATGGTTTCCTGTCTCACATTTAGGTCTTTCATCCATTTGGAATTTATTTTTGTGTATGGTATAAGAAAGTGGTCCAGTTTCATTCTTCTGCATGTCACAGTCCAGTTCTCCCACAATTTCCTAAAGAAGACTGTCTTTTTTCCATCGGATACTCTTTCTTGCTTTGATGAGGATCAGTTGGCCATACATTGGTGGGTCCATTTCTGGGTTCTCTATCCTATTCCATTGATCTGTGTGTCTGTTTTTGTGCCAATACCATACTGTCCTGATGATTACAGCTTTGTAATACAGCTTAGAGTCCCGAATTGTGATGCCTCCAACTTTGGTTTTCTTTTTCAACATTACTTTGGCTTTTGGGGGTCTTTCATTGTGCCATACAAATTTTAGGATTGTTTGTTCTAGCTCTGTGAAGAATCCTGGTGTTATTTTGATAGGGATTGCATTGAATGTGTAGATTTCTTTGAGTAGTATTGACGTTTTAACAATTTTTATTCTTCCAATCCATAGCACGGAATGGTTTTCCATTCCTTTGTGTCTTCTCCCATTTCTTTCATAAGCTTTCTATCGTGTTCAGCATATAGATCTTTTACCTCTTTGCTTATGTTTATTCCTAGGTATCTTATGGTTTTTGGTACAAGTGTAAAAGGGATCAATTCCTTGATTTCTCTTTCTGCTGCTTCATTATTGCTATATAGAAATGTAACTGATTTCTATACATTGATTTTATATCCTGTGACTTTGCTGAATTCATGTATCGGCTCTAAAAGTTTCCGGTGTAGTCTTTCAGGTTTTCCATGTAGAGTATCATGTCATCTGCGAAGAGTGAAAGTTGGACTTCTTCCTTGCTGGTTTGGATGCCTTTTCTTTTTCTTGCTGATTGCTGAGACTAGCACACACAAGATTTCATTTTTTTAAGTAATCTCTGTACCCAACGTGGGGCTCTAACTCACAACCCCGAGATCAAGAGTCTCATGCTCTACTGACTGAGGCAGTCAGGTTTTCACCTTACAATAAAGTTTTTGTTCAATTTTGTTTTTCCTACAAATGCCTATTATGAATATGAATAAGTTTCAGGGTTTTTTTAAATTACATTTTCTACTTAATTGTCCCTGGGGCTTAAGAATGCTATGGATTTTTTCAGAGCAATTTTCTGTCCAACAACAATATAGAGTTGTCTTTTTTGTTGTAGTTACTTTTCTGTACATCCACTTAGAATGTGATGTCAACAGAAATTTTATCTGTGAATAATGGCAACTTTGCTTCTGCCTTTGTAGTCCTTATACATTTTATTTCTTTTCCTTTCCTTTTCCGGTTTTCCTTACTGCACTGACCTAAAACCTTTTATGCAATGTTGAGTAGAAGCAGTGCTTGAAGCAACACAGGTGTTATTCTTACTTCAAAGGGAATATGTGAAATGCCCCACACTTTAGGTATATTTATGCCTATATTAGGCAGACTCTTTATCAGGTAATAACGTTCTCTCCTATTCCTAGATTTCTACTTAAAAAAAAATGAATGTTGAACTTTTAATTTTATTCTTTCTTTTTTATTTGACATTTGAGAATTAGTGCAGTAGCTTACTTGGGTGATGGATTCGAGTCAGCTCCTGGAACATAATGAAAGTTGGATGACCCATTCTTTTGAAGGTTGTTCTCAAATTTGTTGGTGTCAGCATCGTTTTGCACTCATAAAAAAGACTGAAGCCTGCAAGGAGTGTTTGTTTTTGTGGGTTGTATATTAATATTTATCATGTTAGAAATGAAAACTAAGAAATTTTAAAAAATGATTGATTCATTTTAAAACAACCGTAAGCCCAATCCACGTTAAGATAAGTGATATAATTTTGTATGAAAAATACCATATTCTGGGGCGCCTGGGTGGCTCTGTCGGTTAAGCGTCCGACTTCGGCTCAGGTCACGATCTCACGGTCCGTGAGTTCAAGCCTCACATCGGGCTCTGTGCTGACAGCTCAGAGCCTGGGGCCTGCTTTGGATTCTGTGTCTCCCTCTCTCTCTGCCCCTCTCCCGCTCATACTCTGTCTCTCTCTCTCAAAAATAAATAAAGATTAAAAATAATTTTTTTAATGCAAAGAAAAATACCATATTCTCCAAAACAAAATCAAGTGAAGTCTGTGTATCTACTCTACTTCCTAAACTCATCCCACAGTATTTTCAAGTATTATTAGACTATTCACCTGTTCTATAGAAATTTACATACAGCACCCCCTAGCCTCTAAGGCTGAGATCAGAGACAACTTTTTTTCTTCCGGTTCCCTAATCATACTTCGTTGAGTACCCCAGTCGTTCCATCTATAAAATAGGTTTGTTGATCACCACAGACCAATCTAGATGATGTTTTCATTAAACCAGGGAGGCTGTCTTTTAGGACTGGGCTATTAGTAATATGGACAGTGGCATAAGTTTCTGGGTAATGGAGGAAAAATCCACTCTGGGCAAAGTATCTGGAAGCTCTAAAAATCTTACTCTGTACCTAATAGTTGCTTGAGAATAGTGTTATCGATAGACTGTAAACAAGAAAATATGCTGCTTTAATCAAACTGTGGCTCACCTAAACTATGATTTATCTCTGGTCTTATGAAAGGAGAATGTTTATTTAACAAGAGCAGTTGCCATAGTTTGTCAAAGTCACATCTTTTTTTTCTTTCCTGAAATTATTTCTGTGCTCACAACATTTTTGCATCCCCCCGGTAGCGGTGTTTATGAAACGAGTTTATTTTTATTTCTCTGTTAGCTGGATCAGTAATCAGAAAACTTGCTTTGAGGGATTATTTCAAGATCTTGTCAAATAACACAAGGATCCTGTGGGAGGCATTTGCAGAAGCTTCCTGAAACCTAACTTGTAAACAGCAGCAACAGCTGATCACGGCAGAGGCAGGGGGACCCTTCTCGTTACAGCCACTCGAATGGGTTGTCTACGGGAAGTTCAGTTCTCCCTGCTTTCACTGAGACGTGTCCTGGTGGAGACTTGTACCCAGCCACTCTGCAAAACAGATGTGTCCTAAGCATGATTTAAATATGACCTTCTAGGGGCACCTGGGCGGCTCAGTCAGTTAAGCGTCCAACTTTGGCTTAAGGTCATGATCTCGTGGTTCATAAGTTCAAGCCCCGCATCGGGCTCTGTGCTGACAGCTCAGAGCCTGGAGCCTGCTTCGGATTCTGTGTCTCCCTCTCTCTCTGCCCCTCCCCTGCTCACGCTGTCTCTCTCTCTCTCTCTCTCTCTCAAAAATAAATTAACATTAAAAAATGTTTAAAAATAAAATAAATATAACCTTCTAAACACACTATAGTCATTATCTTCAATTTGTGAGAGAATTGAAGTTGTTCCCACTCTTCGGAAGTGAGAGCAACCTGAAAACATGGCAGCCATTAGAACAGCTGGACGCTGAGCTTCCTGGGCATGATGGCTCTCTCTCAACAGCTGAGGATTTCCCGCCCTTAGACAAGCGGGGCCTTAAGTGTACGCAACCCAGCATCTCAGCTGCCTCACCTTAGTCCTCCCTCAGACCCTTCCTTTCCAAGAATGACTCCTCTCACCCGACTCTAGCCTCCATCTCCTCCTTTGCGGCCCACCCTGGTCCCGAAGCCCACCCCTCTGGGCTCATCACCTTTCCATTTCCATCAACACTTGGTGAAGGCTTTGTGTCGAGTTATGTGACATTCATCCAATGAACCTAGGAGCACCCAAATTTGTCTGCCACTTAGCCAACCTTTCCTTGTGGTGTCCTGAGAAATACAGGCAGCAGAAAATATGTACTGGACACTTTTTCTTACTATTTCAGCATCGTCCGCAACTAGGGTGACCAATTGTCCAGGTTCAGTCCAGGTTTGTCCCGGACTGAAGACGCTTCTGGGACAAGGAACTTTCAGCTTTGAAACCAGGAGAGTCTCCAACAAATTGAGGCAAATTAGCGACTGTTATCGATTCAGTTGCACCCCATCCCCCAAAAAAATGTTGGAGCCCCAACTCCCAGTACCTGAGAAAGTGACTTTATTTGGAAACAGGGCCATTGCAACTGTACTTAGTTAATTAATAATTAGATGACATCATTCTGGAGTATGTTGAGCCCCGGATCCAATGTGACTGATGTCCTTATAAAAGGGGGAAATTTGGAGACAGGAATGCACACCAGAAGAGTACCATGTAAAGATGAAAGCAGAGACCAGGGTGATTACAGCAGAAGCCAAAGACATAAACATCGCCAGCAATCCACCAGAAGCAAGAAGAGAGTCCTGGAAGATTCTCCCTCACAGACCTCAGAAGGAACCGACACTGCCAGCATGTTGCTCGTTTACAAAAGTCTGGGCTCACAGAGAAATCATGCTAGATGGTTGCGGGCAAGGGAAGCGGTGGGTGAAATTGAAGCAGTTGGGGGACGGTGAAGCCACAGAGGGAATGAAGTCACTTAGAGCTTCACCGGGCTCTACGAGGAGCTGGAGGCTTTTGAGGATTGCATGGGTAAGAGCAACCCAAGTCCTATTCCCAGCTGGAGCACTGGGATTGGGGCTGTGGGTGGGGCTTTGGCAGAACTTCCCATGGGATTGAGTCAGGAATGAGCCTCCCCACCCCAGCAAATGTCTACATGCGATGCCTGCCGAGGAAGCTACCAATTTCAAGGGCATCCCATTGTACTCTTTGAATAGGGAATATGAGCCAAAGACCAGAGGAGCGTTTGCTGAATGTTCTGGACTCTGCCATATCTTCAAGGCCTGGGTACAACTCAGAGGAAGGGAAAGGGGGCTCCTATTCCATAACCAAGACTGAATTTCCTGCCACTTTGGCTGGGGGGAACTCAGAGCCGATTAAAGTTGATTTAGAAAAATAAAAACACTGTGACATTTCTTATGTGCACAGATGTAGAGGAATATTCATATCCAATGCACATTCATGGTGCTTGTGATAGGATGTGCTTTCAATTTCTGCAAGCTGAGGCCCGACTGGCTGATGTCCCAGGGCCCCTTCCTTCTCTCAGCTTCCTTGCCTCAGCTGAGCAGCGGGTCCTGTGGAGACAGACACTTCTCCCCATAAACCCCAAACAGAAGTCAGTTTAGAGGGACTCCTGCAGTGCTACAGCTGCGCTCTGAACTTGAAGGAGAGGGTAGCCTGCGATGAGGGAGAGGGGCGGCGGGTAAAAAGGAGACAAGAGTCGCCTGGGGAATGGGAGGCTAGAGGAAGAAGACTGATTTGCAAGCCCGCCCTCCAGAATCCGCCGGGGCCTCTCTAGCGCCCCTAGAGGCCACCTCAACTCCAAGGTTCGCATTTCCGCCCCAGCTATTTCTGGCCTCCACTCACAGACCAGGGTGCCCATCAGATTGGATTACAGCCCACAGCTCACTGCACTGTCACATCTGCCATCTGCAAACAGAAGGGAGTGTATTTCACTGGCAGGGGCGGGGGGGGGGGGGGGGAAGGAAGGACTTAGGGTCTGTGGCAAGTAAAAATGGAACGCGGTGAAGGAGAAAACTCTGTTACAAACTCTCCAAGGAGCCAGGATCATCTACCTTCCTCTTCTGGTTGTCTTTAATCTTTTATTTTTGGGGGAGAGCTCACATCTTTTCATAAGACCTCACCCCCAAGTTGTAGCCTCTGTATGTTTCACTAGTATGTTCCGTCTACCAGGCCACCCTTCCGTCGTTAGTCTCCGCACGGCCAGACGCCTTAGACCTCTCTACTGTCCGAGTATCTCCTAAAACCCATGAGCTTTAGCCAGGGATTTGATTTTGAGTTCGGAAGAGAAATCAAGAAAAACCATCCTAAGAACAAAACTAGTGATGGTGTTTTGGTGTCTCTGTTCATTTCCCCAGAGACGGGGCACTGTAGACAGGAGCCCCTCTCTCAGGCAGGGTGCCCAGCACATGGGTGAGTCGTGGTAGACTGTGAGATGGCTCACAGGCTACTACCGCTACTAACTAACGTCTCTGGATGCATGTCTTTCTAAGAGAATAGGGCGTATCCAAGGTTATTCGTATAATGAAATTACTTTCACTCACTTACACTCTGATAAAGTCTCGTGAGTGCAAGAAAGGGGGGTAAAGTGCAGACGGCACGCCCAGAAGATTTTGACCACCTTGGATTCTTCCACGGCTCAGGATGCACCTTTATTGATATCCCGTTAACAATTATGGTGGCTTGACAGGGGTGAAGTCTAGTTATACCCATGGGGGTATATTAAGAATGTGACATCACATGACTCCTGTCTTATGACAGAAACAGTCCCTGGGCTTGAATGCCTTAGAAACACAGACCCTAGATCTACCAACCTGCTTTGCTCCCCAGAGGCACCAGCTTCTCCATGTCTCGGTTGACACTTCTTAACGATGAGGGGCGACCGGGTGGCTCAGTTGGTTAAGTGTCCGACGTCTGCTCAGGTCACGATTTTACAGTTCTTGAGTTCGAGCCCCACATCGGGCTCTGTGCTGACAGCTTGGAGCCTGGAGCCCGCTTCAGATTCTGTGTCTCCCTCTCTCTCTGCCCCTCCCCCGCTTGCACCCTGTGTCTCTCTCTCAAAAAAAAAAAAAAATAAAATAAACATTAAAAATTTTTAAAAAAAAGGAAAGAGAAAAACTGACCATGACATATAACCTCCCTCACGGGTTGCTTGCCAAGGTAAAATGAACTACAGGAGATCCTCAACTTGCCAAAGTTCCAATGATGAGCTCTTAGAAATAGCACGAAAACTAGCTGTCGAGAAAGTCTTTTCAGCTCTGCCTGATACCAACAGATGGAGCTAGCTAGGTATCACTCACGTGGAGGACAGAGGAACCCAGGAACAGCCTTTGGGAATCTAAGGTGTCCATATGGCTCTCGCAAGAAAAATGTGCCTTGAAGTTGGAAGGGTTTGAAGTCATTGCCAAGATTTACATGGCAGGCTTTCATCTTTACTGCTGCACTAGCCTCTGCCATGAGCATGTGTTTGCCAGTGAACTCAACAGCACTGGGGTTGTTCATCCAGGTTTAGGCTTGTTCTCGTGGAATCATGTCTCTGTTTGCAGTCAACGTCTGGTCTGTATGATAAAATATCTGGTCTCCCTACCCAGTGGAACCCTTGAAAAGCCATTCATTTCAGAGTTGGCATCCAGGGGCTGGTACTAAGACTATACTTTGCATCCCTGGCAAATAACACACTGCATCAAGAGGGAGAAAATGGTATGATTTTTTCCCGTTTTGACTTAGAATCCAGTGGTAGCTTACGTAGCACAGGGGTTCTCAGCCTCGGCACTGTTGATATTTGGGGCTGGATAATTCTTTGTTATGGGGCTGTCCTGTGTGCCGTGAGATGTTTAGCAGCATCCCTGGCCTCTACCTGATAGATGTGATAGATGCTGGTAGACCTCCTCCTCTTCCCCGCCCCCGTTTGTGACAGCCAAACGTATCTCTGGACATTGTTGGATATCTTCTGGAAGGTAAAACCGACCCTCTTTGAAGAGCACCAAGGTAGTACGTCTTACAGCAAAATTTGATGTACAAATCTGAGTGGGTTCAGCCTCAGAGAGTCATGGTACCTGAAATAGCACCCGAAGTCAGGAAATTTGAAGCCTTTCCCTTTGGGTCTGGAAGAATATACTGGTGGTCATGAGCTCCAGATTTAGAGTCAGACTGATTTGAATGTGGCTTTGCCACATACTAACTATGTAGCCTTATAAGTTATTCAACCTTTCTGAGCTTGTGTTCTCATGTGTATGTGGGTAAAAAATATCCCTCTCTCCCAAGGCAGTTACAAAGACTAGAAGGGACATGACATGTAAAGCATTTAATGCATTTGAGGCATGCAATAAACAGCAGTAATAGGGCATCAATGATGATGAGCGATGCTATTGTTACTAGGCCTTGGACAGAGGCATGTGATGGTTGAATAGGCGGCTGTATTTGGAAGGCACTGAAGGCAAGTCAGGTTTCTTGGGAATGGACCCTTTAAAAGAAAAATACACAGACTTTCCCTATAAATATTTGGAGGTGCCGTGTAGTTCTACTGGAAGCCTGCCTCTTTGGTACCTGATTTGATAATCAAAAAGGTACATGCTGATCATATTAAAAGATTCTTGAAACTCATGACATAGGGAGTTTCCAAAATAACACATAGCTTGACCTCTCTGACACAACCCCATCTCTCCCCAAATCTAACCTAAGCCCCAACCGGGGACATGGGTACTGCATAGCCCATGAGCCCAGGACTAGAATGTGTGAACCCTTGGTCAGACGTGATGGCCCATGCTCCAGCTGATGGTCCCTCTGTGTCAAAATCTTCTCCAGACAGTGATATGCTAAGAGAACATGAGCCATTCCTGGTCCTGGAATGTTCCCTGAAACTCAGTCCTGGGCTTTGCCTCTACCCCGACTGTGCTTATAAATCTTTACTTCACTCTTTCTGAACGTCAACATCCTCACCTGTAAGATAGAAACAAAAATAATGCCTCCTTCTTATTGACTACAAATATTGAATAAACTAATTAGTGTGCTCAGCATAGTTCCAGGACACTGTAAAAGCCCCTACACATATTTACGTCTGACCACCTTTCAGACACTCATGCAAATTAAATGAAGCCATGCTTGGCGGCTTGCCCACCACGTCCCAATAAGCTCACACACCCCCTTCCGCGCCTTCCCACTTCTGCCGTAATTTGGTCCTTCTTCCTCTGATAACCTCAGCGAGGACTTTGCTGGGGAGTGCAGGGTGCCTGCACTGAGCTTTCTAATGGTTTCCTCCATCAGCACAGGGGAGCCAGACCCTGTACTGTCTCCTTGCTGGGAACAGAAGAGGCACAGCAGACGGAGACTCACCATGGCCCCAGCCTGCATGTATGCGGGCACTGAGCACCAAGAAGTCACTTTGTGAGGGAGGTCTCAGTATTGGGAGCCCCTCTTCACTGATGGGAGATCCGACCTCACTCGGACACGAAGCAGGATGAAAAGAACATATTGTTTTAACAGCAGGGTCAACTTAGGCAGCAGGAACCACAGGACTGTCACCCAGGGCCCAGGATACTTTTTAGGGACCCATGAACAAGTTTTATTTCTCTTCAGATCAGATTTTTTTTTTTTAATTAATAGAACCCAGCTGGAATTATATTTTTCTTATACCAATGCGGTCCTAAATAAAACCTTTTATATATTTATATTTATATCTATATCTATATCTATATCTATATCTATATCTATATCTATATTTATATTTATATTTATATTTATGGAGGAAGTGGCCCAGGAAGATAAAGTGCATGGGGCCCACCAAAGTCATGATGTGACCCTGCCCAACAGCTATGCGGTGTGTGGCTCTTTGGAAGGGAACTGCTGTTGGGGCAAACAGGAAGATGCTCTTCGGGGAAGAACATGGGACCCTGAAGTCAGGTGCCTGAGGAACAAAATGGGAGGTAAGCTTTTCTTCAAGAGCAGCTGAATTAGTCTCTTTGGGCTCTGTGGGGGAGGGGCAGGGGATGCCGAGGAACAGAAGGCGGAGAGAGAGACAGGGAGAGGAGTGTGCATAGGGAGAGTAGTGAGTGGGTGGCATGGGGCTGCCCCAAGTGAAAGGAAAACCTGAGGAGTCTCTGAGAATGGTGGTGGCCGTGGTGAGAGCAGGGAAGGCTGTTGTTCATTTTGGAGCTGTGTGTATCTTCCCTCCCTTATCTCCCCCAACTCAGCTTCTCAGTCAAGTCGATTCTACTAGTAAATTTTGTGCAAATGGAGTTTAAGCAGAAACAAAAGTCAAAGAGGAGGCAAGTTCTATGTCGATGCAAACGGTATGCAATCTGCACGCCCAGAAGCAGGAGCCTCGTCACAGGGGTGGCAACCTGGGGACCCTGAACCCATTGGTGATTTCCCTTTTTGTGGGAAAGGCTTTGAATCAGAGGGATTCAATGACAATCTTGCATAGACCACAGGGGGTGGCAATGTCCCAGTCATCGGGGGAGCCCACAGGTCACAGCCACTCCGTCGCCTTCCACCTCTTGGAAGGTGTCACTTCTGTTTTAAACCTGGGGCAGCCAGGGCCCCGATGCCGGCTGCAGAGTCTGGTGGGCACAGAGCACGGGGAGTGACGGCTAGTGAGTTTCTTTTCGGGACGGCGAACACTTTCTGGAATTGGTGGCAATGGTTATGCAACCTTGCAATGATCTTTGAAAACAAAAGTGAAGTAAAAAACAAAAACAAGAGTGAGAAGAATCCAGCACAGGCCTTGGGAGTGGCTGGATGCAGGGCCTCACAGATCATCTGGCCCATCTCTCTCCACCTGCAGTTCTGCTTGGCTTTGGGTGGCCCCAGCCTCCAGTTGCCTCCTGCGGCTCCCCGCTTACCTCCTCTCGGCTTTGGGGAGCGCAGAGGGAAGTTCTCCTTTCTTAACATTGCATGGAAGTTTCCAGTTTGACTGTCCGTGGTCATCCCTGAACCGGACATTGTGGTCAGGGGCGTGGAATGTGCTGATTGGCCTAGGCCCGAGTCCCTTGGTGGGGGGATGGGGCACAGGGAGTTAGCAAACCTCGAGCAAATCGTGGGCTCGAGAGTGGGGGGATGGGGAGGTGGCTCCCCAAGGATAAATGGAGTCCTGTGGCCAGAAGCAGGTGTGGGTATTGACTGGGCAAAAATAACAGAGGTTGAGTAACTGACTCTGTTTTTTTTTTTTTTTTTTTTTTTTAAGTCTCTGTGCCTTAGTTTCCTCATCTGTAAAAATGAGAATGATGGTAATACCTGTCTATCCAGGTGGTTGTAAGGATTAAATGAGTTAATCATTTCTATCATTTCAACTTCTATTTCATCTAATCATTTCAACTTCTACAATCAGGTTGTGTACTTCCTCAATAGACTGGGTCTTTCTTTAGTTATCAGCGATCTTTGAATGTGCTTTAGCAATACTCAGTCTGTTCTTGTTTTTCTGCATAAAATAACTATAAACAGTTGGCAAATTTCTACCGAAGATTGCAGTAATAATAATAACAGCCCCAGGAATCGCAGTAAGATTAGTAGGGGAGAGCTCTAATCCTGGCCAGCCTTTCTCCTAAATCTCCATTCCAGACATTCTTTGTTTTCAAGCGGCCCTACAATCAGAATCCAGAACCACACCGAAGAGAATGTTCTAGATCAGGAATCTAAGTGCCTTGACAAAGAGAATGCACAGCCTGGCCATTCCTGCAGTTCCCTGGAGAGTCACGCAGTCTGTCTGAGAAAAGTGGCCCTTCGTGATTCTCAGTGATACCAGAGCCTCTCTCCCCCACTGGGTGCTCATGCCAGAGGGACGAGGCAGAGCTCCAGGGCTGTACGTGTCACATCGCATTAGTGCTTATTTCTGGAGACAAACGGCTTCCTTAAAGACTAGGAAAGCCTTCTTATACTTGGACAACCAGCTGAAAACATAGAAATTGAATTCCACACTCACAGCACACATCCATCTTTATAATACAGTCCCCGAAAGTACTTCAAATGACTTTGTGCGAAGAGTTTCTGAGATATGATTATAAGATATGATTGCTTTGGGGGAGGGGGAAGGAGGGAGGATAATTTCATTAGCTTTGTCAGCTTTGGCACAAGGTGACGTTATGAAGGGAATTAGCAACCCTGGAGACTATTAAGGGAATAAATAAATATTTTAATATAATTTGTAAGCCACTGCAATAAGGCCCCGCATGGACAACCCACTACTGTCATTGTGATGTGCTTATGGTTGAAAGTCAAATATCTAAAAAAATAATAATAGTCCCAGGGCGCCTGGGTGGCTCAGTCAGTTAAGCATCCGACTTTGGCTCAGGTCATGATCTCGCAGTCTGTAAGTTTGAGCCCCGTGTGGGGCTCTGTGCTGCCAGCTCAGAGCCTGGAGCCTGCTTCAGATTCTGTGTCTCCCTCTCTGTCTCTGCCCCTCCCCTGGGCATGCTCTGTCTCTGTCTCTCTCTGTGTGTCTCTCTCTGTCTCTCTCTCTGAAAAAAATATGTCCTGGTTATTATCAAAGAGAAAAAAAATACATATAACTTTCCAAACTATGGTTTGTATAGGTGCTGCTGACCTCAAGGCCCAGGCAATGTGGTGGTGGGCTTGGTTAGAGTCGTCTCAGGCCGATTCCATGGTCTAGGGCTGATGGTAGCTTCCAGATTCCTGGGCAAGGGATGAGGAAATCTGAGTTTTTATCTCCTGGACAAGCCTGCTGTCTTTCCTGGTGGGGCAGGTAGGAAAGACAGGGGGCAATTACTCCTAATCTGTAAATATCCCCCAGAGATAAAGTAGGAATCTATTCCAGGGGTGGCAGAAAGGAGTCTGTTTTCGCCACATCGGGGCCGAGAAGTTTCTCAGTCAGCTCCATCCATTCCCACACTTTACACACAGCGGGGTCCACAGAGAGGGTCTCTAACCTGGTGTCTGCCAGCAAGCACTATCCTTTCCCCACTGGGAGACCTTAGGCAAGTTACCTTGTTTTACAGATCCTCACTTCCCTCATCTATAAAATAGGGAGGCCTAGGCATGGTGTGTGTGCTCTGAAGATCCAATGACACGAGGTACCTGAAGCACGGAGAACAGTGCATGCCTCCTGACAGTTGTCCCCTGGCCCTCTCCTGCCTTCTAACATAGACGAAGGAGGGAATTCTCAATTCCCTTTTAAACAGCACCAACAATCTACCGCACACTGTTGCGGGTTTATGAGAAGCTGAGAAGTATGATTCTTTTGAAGAGAACCACACTCAATGCTTCTTGCCTCTGATTTTCTCTGTGACTTTTGAGAAGGCTCCTGGTTGGTCTGACCCCTGGTTACCCGGACGACTTCGTCCTCACAGCGACTTCCAGCTCTGTTGTTGGAAGATACCGATCCTCTTAGGTGGCTGGGGCCTTGTAGAGTGGCGGACCTTTCAGGGATTTCTGACAGAATGCCTTCTATTTCCAGAAATGCGTCCCAGGGGTGCCTGGGCGGCTCAGTAGGTTGAATGTCCAACTCTCGGTTCCGGCTCAAGTCATGATCTTGCGGTCGTGGGATCGAGCCCCGTGTTGGGCTCGGCACTGAGCATGGAGCCCGCTTGATTCTCGCTCTCCCTCGCCCTCTCCCTCTGCCCTTTCCCTGCTTGCTCTCTTTATTTCAAAATAAATAAACTTTTTACAAAAAATGTGCCCTCCTCTACACAGCTATACAGCATTTTTTGTTATTACGCGGCCTAGCTTCCCTGGGCCCAAAGTAGCTCTAACAGGCACCTGACCAAAGTGGGTGAATCAGTGTTCTTCTCCATGAGTTGTTCTGGAATTGGGGAAAAGCAATGAGAAGCAATGAAATACAGCTCAAAATCTGTTGACAGCCATCTCGTCAGCCATTTGGTGGAAAACAGGCCACAATGAGAGAAAAAAAGCCAACACACAGAGAGAAGCAGAGAACAAAGACCCAGGGAGAGTCCAGTCTAGTCAGTACCTGACATTCTTATTCCAATGTCGTAGATGCCCCCTGCACCCCTCTCCTTCCTACCATTTGGATATTTCCTTCCTTGGATTCTTTCAGCCAAAGAATTCTCTTGTTGTCACTTACAACTAAAAACCCTCACTTGGAGCATTTTTTTTATTTGATCCAAATACTCTTCATGCTTATTTGGGATGGCATGGTCGTCTTTATTTTGTTTAATTATCGTAAGAACATCTAACATGAGATCTACCTTGTTAGAAAATCTTCACGCATGCAGTACAGTATTGTTAACTACGGGCATAGTGTTGTACAGAAGACCTTTTGAACTATTCATCTTGTACAACTAAAGTGTATGCCCATTGACCGGCAGCTCCCCATTTCCCCATACCGAGGCCCCAGCAACCACCATTTTATTCTTTGAGTACCTTGGTTTGACTACTTTATATACTTCGTATAAGTGGACTCATGAAGGATTTGTCCTCCTGTGGATTTTATAGTTGCTGGATACAAAAGCAACACATAAAAATTACTTCTGTTTCTCTATAGTAACGATGAACCACCTGAAAAGAAAATTAGGAAAATATTTCTGTTTAAAATAGCACCAAAAAGAATACAATACTCAGGAATAAATTTAACTGGAGACATGAAAGGTGTGTATACTGCAGACTACAAAACATTGCTGAAAGAAATTAAAGACACAAACAAAGGGAAAGGCATCCTCTCTTCGTGGATGGGGAGAATTAATATCGTTGAAATGTCCATACCACTCAAAGTGATTTATAGACTCAGTGCAATCCCTTTTAAAATCCCTATGGCTTTTTTTTTTTTCAGAAATAGAAATTCTAAAATCCATATGAAACCACAAAAGACCCCGAAAAGCCAAATCTGTCTCGAGAAAGAAGAACAAAGTTGGAGGTATCACCTTTCCTGATTTCAAAGTATATTACAAATCTACAGTAAGTAAAAACAGTATGATGCTGGCATAAAGACAGACACATCTGCCAGTGGAACAGAACAAAGAGCCCAGAAATCAATCCATGCATAGATGACCAACCGATCTTTGACGAGGGTGCTAAGCATACGCAACGGGGAAAAGAGTCTCTTCAATAAATAGTTTCGGGAAAACTGGATATTCTCTTGCAAAGAATGAAGCTGGACACTTATCCTACACCATACATAAAACTCAATTCAAAATTGGTTAAAGACTTGAGACAACAGGAAGGGGCTAAGATGGCAGAACAGCATGGAAGTTTTTTTGCGTCTCTCGTCCCTAAAATGCAGCCAGATCAATACCAAACCATCTTGCACACCAAAATTCATTAAAGACTTAAACATAAGGCCTGAAACCATAAAATTCCTAGAAGAAAACAGGGTATCATCTTCATGACACTGGTCTTGTCAACGATCTCATGGATATGACACCAAAGCAAAAATAGTCTCACTTGGGACTACATTGAACTAAAAAGCTTCTGCACAGCAAAGGAAACAGCCAACAGAGTGGAAAGTCTACCAACAGGATGGTAGGAAATATTTGTAAACCAACTATCTGGTACGTGTTTAGTTCCCAAAATATGAGGAACTCCTACAACTCAGTAACAACAACAAAAAAAACCCCTAATAACTCAATTTTTAAAATGGGCTAAGGACTTGAACAGACATTTCTCCAAACAGGACTTAGAAATGGCCAGCAAGTACATGAAAAGATGCTCAATGTCACTAATCATCAGGGAATTGCAAATCAAAACCACAATGAGTTATCATTCTCCCACTTGTTACGATGGCTATTCTCAAAAGAAAAAAAAGACAGCAAATATTGGTGAAAATGTAGAGAATTAGAATCCTTGTACACTGTTGGGTGGCATGGTTTTTAGCATTTTATGAAACCTACTGTTATGTTACCCTTGGAATTCACTTTTGTTGCAATATGCGGTTACCCTCAGAAAAAACTGGGAGTCCCTCAGGGGTACATACTCCTAACATCTCTGGGTGAAAAGACACCCTCTCTGTGCGGGTCTGAAAAAGAAGAATATTAGAGAGAAAGTCACCAACAGCCCAGCAGGCAGAGAGTCCCAACTGTCTGGAATTTCTCAGAATTTGCTGCTTTCAGTTATTGTCTGTAAGTGCAGAATTTATTACAAAGTGGACCTAACTTTGTAAGAAAAGAGTATGAATTTCTCCTTCAGCTAGTTTGAAAACATTTGGGCAGAGTTCAAAGTCAACAATGACTCTTGGCTCTGGAGTTCTGCATTCTAGCATGGGTGGGCAGGGTTTCCCTGGTTGCTCAGCTCTTAGATTAGATTAAGTTGAGTGTTTTGTGAAGCATCAAAGACCCAACGTTTCTCAAAAAATGCCAAGAAGACTCTTGTTTCCCAGGCAACAGCTATTGCTGTCCTTTAGCTGGCTCCCCACAAATTAATCATGAATATAAATGAAAGTGTTTCTCAAGGTAAGTGACTGCCACCCCGCTCTGCCTGTTGAGATAGCACTGGAAAAAGAAAAAAATAGAATAAGGTCTTAAAAAATATCAATGGTGCAACTCAAAGCTAAGTGTCCACAGTATAGCCGAGTGGCTATAACACTGGTCAGAAGAGGGTCTGCCAAACCCAAATACCATAGAAGCACACACTGCCTTCACAGGAGCCGGATGCTTCCAGGTAGGAGGCAGTGTGCTTTCTGCATTTCATGCCATTCTAGCAGAGAGTGTGGACTGCTCATTGGCTCTTTTCAAAGAATGCTTTCAGGAGCTGCTTGTACCAGTATTTTATGCTATAGTTTAACTTTTGAAGTGTGTCTTCTTTCCAAGGTCAAAACATGTCAATTTGAGTGCATTAGGCTGCAGTAACAGAAAATCAACTCAAACTGGATTAAACTAGAGATCTATTGTTTACGTGAGAGGAAATCCAAAGACGGGTGGGCTTTGGGTGGGTTGACGTAATCAGGCTCATAATATAATTGAGACCTAGGCTCTCTCTGTGATTCTGCTCTGTTGTTTATAGTCAACTGCGTCCTAAAGCTGGCTTTCCTCCTCATGATAAGGTGGCTTCTAGCAACAACCAGGCTATGTTCTCCCTGTTCATATCCACAGGACAAAGAGAGAGCAGCTTCTGGAAGCCTTTCAGAGGAGCTCCTTTCAGAGGAGCAAAGAAGAATGTTACCAGAAATTTCCAGCAAAAAAATTATCATATTTCATTAACCAGAAGCATATCACATGCTCCTTCCTAACTACCTCCTGGTGAGGAGGAAGGAACCCCACTTGGACCAATCAGGCACATGCCTAGACCCAAAGGTGGTAAAGGCATTTTATCCTGACTTATTAGGATTATTTGGGAAGGGGTAGATAGCTGAATCAAGTCTGAGTGCTATTAGAAAAGAACACAGGAAAAATACATAGCTAGGCAGTCATATATTTAGCTGATGATAACCAGCCAGAAGTTCGAATAACTCATTTTCCTTTCTAGGTTGGCATTTCATTACAAATATCTTTCTTTTTCAATTCTTCAAGTCCCACCTCTCTGTCTGTTGTGGATGGAATGTTTGTGCTTCTCCAAAATTCTTATATTGAAATCTTAACCTCCAGTGTGATGGTATTGAGGGGCGGAACCTTTGGGAGGTGCTTAGGTCATGAGGGTGGAATGCTCTAGAAGACACATGGGAGAGTTTGCCCTTTCTCTCTCTTATTACTTCTAAAGATTTTTTTTTCATACAGGTATCAGAAAGTATGCAGGATAATACAACAAGCACTCACATACCACCATTTAGAATTTTCTAAGTACTAGTTCAGATCTTTTCCTTTGATCAGAAAAATAAATGGTGATGGACAACATTGAGGCTTCCTTTCCCATTCCTTCTTCCCAGACTGAGTACGACTGTGAATTTGGTGAGTATAATTCCAGTCCATTGTTTGGGATCCACATACAGAGTTGGGTTTTTTTTTTTTTTTAATCATTTTTTGAAGCCCACTTAAGTTTGTGTCTTGTTTCCTCAGCCAAGCTTTAAGGCCTTTGAGCAGTGGGAAAACAACATTTATTGAAAGCTTACAACATGCCCGACACCATTCTAAATACTTCCCATACATCATCCCCTTTAATCTTCATGGTAGCCCTATTCCTTGGGCACTATCATTATTTCATTTCTATAGATGAGGAATCAGAGGCGCAGATGGGCCCAAGGTCACGTACCTAATCAGTGACTGAGGATGCCCATGTGCATGCTCACTGTGTGGACTGCCTCCCCTCCCTTTTACTTCCTGCCTGTTGACACAGCTGTAACAAAATACCAGAGACCAGGTGGCTTATAAACAACAGGATTTATTCCTCCAGTTCTGGGTGGGAACTCTGAGGTCAGGGTGCCAGCTTGGTGAGGTGAGTTGAAGGCCTTCTTCTGAGTTGTAGATTTCTTGCTGTGTGTTCAACATGGCAGAGGGGGGGAGCTAGCTCTCTGAGGTCTTTTTTGTAAGGTACAATCCCATTGATGAAGCGTCCACCCTCATGACCAGATCACCTCCCAAGGGACCCACCTACTACTAATACCATCACATTGGGGGTTAAGTTTCCAACATATGAATGAGGGGGGCACATAAGCAAACAGACCATAGCACTGCCCCTCACCTTGAGCCCTTGCACCAGTATCCTGTCATGCTAACCTCAGGCTGTAATGTTATCCCGGCTCATCCTCTCGGCCTCAGAGGTCTTGACACACTAGGTTGATTCTTTTTTCCTCAGATGGAGTGAACTAGAAAAGAAAATCTGAAGGGGATGCTTGTTACTTAGAGCGTCCTTTGTGGAATCTTCCTCATCAACAAGGACCATACAGTGGGGATCCCATGCTAGGCTTTGAGGGTGAGGGGTCCTAGAGGCGCTATAGGTCCTCCTGACTCCTGGCTCCAAACCAGGCTGGCCGTCATTGGGTGCTTCTATCTACGTGTCAAAATGTGCAAGGCAGAAAATTGATTAATTTTAGGTATATCCCATGAGAGTAACATCAATTAACATGTCATTTTGATAATGTTGAAACCGTATTATAATTAATATATACAGTATGTGTAATAAGTAGAACATCTAACACTTTTATGGAGCTTTCCATATGCCACATGTTCTAAGCAGGTATGAACCCATTCACTCTTCACAACAATCTTAAGAAGAAGCTGATCCCTATTTACAGATAAGAGAACTGAAGTGCAGGGCAGTTAAGAAATATATGTTTATAAAGGTACTCACGTAATGAGTTCAACAAATCATGGGTGCCCACTGGAGGCTGAAGATCGAAAGATGCATAAGGCTGGTTTCTGTCCTTACAATTTTATTCATTCATCCACCCACAAAGAGTTATGCATTATGTCTATCACTGATCTAGTCCTTGAAGAAATTAAGAGATAGATTCCCTTACAACTGGGTGGGAAGGCACTCGATAAAGATAGGAACAATAAAAACGATGAACATGCGCTATGATGTCAGTAGTGATGGGAGCTCTGGAGGGAACATGGCAGGTAGGGGAGTCAAACATGAAGTGCTCATCTTCTCGGTGCTGGGAGGGGCCTCTGAGGAGCAGAACTTTCTAGGTAGCTAGAGCAGACTATCAAACCTAGGTCTTCCAGGCTCTAAAACCCACATCCTTAACTGCTCCACCATACTCCTGTTTACAGCAAAGTATAAAGCATATTGCATTAAATCTTCCACATCTCATATTCTCTCTCACCACCACCCCCTCCTCTCCCTCTCCTACACTACTGTGGAAGGGTTTAGTTATGCCCTATGCCCAGGCTTTGTTGGTCAGCATTATGAGGGGCCATAGTGATTTACTAGGCACAGCCTTTACGTAAAAGATGCTCAGAAGTTATCTCTGAGGGACTGAGAGTTGGTGTCAGTGCAGGTAGAGGGGGGTTGAATTGTGTCGAATTTTCTGAAAGCTGACTTGAATTTTGTGGGCTGTGCTTACCATATGCTGCAAATGAGCACCATGAGGTCGGCAGTGTCCTCCAACCAGGCTGGTAGAAACAATTCTATTTTAGATTCAGAGTGTCTTAGATCATGCCGGGAAGACCTGGACCGAGAGCAAACTTGACAGGTGCCCTCTGCCTTATATTCCTAGTTGTTCTGAACTGTGCAAAGATTAGTCAAGAAATAACTGAGTGGTACACATTTGAACAACTTTGTGTGTCTGCCACTTGCCGGTTTGGGTTGAGGTTTTAGGGTAGAGATTATACACATCTTTTTGGGAAGGAAGGCTCTTTTCAAGAACTAGGGATCATGTTCATAAAACCCTAGTATAAGGGCCCCCGCCTGTGACTGCAGCTCAGCAGAAACCCCGTGTGCTTTCTCTTCTTCCTGAGCCCCATGCTTTGCAACTTGCTGCTCTGTTTTGCCCTGTGGAATCTCCGAAACCTGGGGACAGCCCACATCTCCTCCCTCTGGGAAGAAACTGTCTTTTCTTGGAGTCAGGCTACTTCTTAAACGTCTGTTCAGCCCTGGAAGGGATCTGAGATGTTGGGCAACCTATGGGCCTCGGACTAGGTCACTGTTGGGTCTCCAGCACAGCTCAACATCGGCCTCATCCTGCTTCTGCTCACCCCTTTACACAGGTGTTGATCTCTGATAAATATCTCGTTGGCCAAACTCTGTCACGGCGTCTGCTTTAGGAAGACCCGATGTGCAACAGACGTCAATGAAGGCTTCCAGGAGAAGTGTCTCTTCTGGTTAAGTGCGGAAGGACTGATAGAACTAGGCAGAAGAATGAGAGAAGGAGGCAACAGCATGTGAGAGTTCATACAAGTTCAGTTCTGGTATCATCTAGGCCTCCTCTTGCTCTGTGTTGAAGGCTGTATTGCTAGCATATGGGAGAAAATGCAGTTGACTCAATCAGTTAATGAATATTGAGATGGCATCACAGGAGTATTGGGGAGAGATATATGGGTAGACATCTACGACTGGACCCAGAATATGAGAATATTTGTGCCTCATCAAAAGTTACCCTCTGTGACAGAGGCTCTTGGAGGTAGAGGGAGGTAATGGGGAAAGGGCCCTAAGGATGTCAGCTGACTTCCTTCCTCAGCCAGCCCAGAGCCTGCTCGTGAAGCAGAGGCTCTGTTTGGGCTCAATAAGGTGAACTTCCTCTCTCTGGTGTTGACCGTGACACCGCTGGTGCCACCGGCACAATCTGATATCAGCAGTAACCAAACCTAAAAAGCCACTAGGGGATAACAAGCCGGCAGTAGGTTAACTACGCCAGGTTTGTTCCATCATGGAAGAGCAGAGCTTTTCCCTCCCTAGAACAGGCCTCTTGCTGAACTTGGAGTTGCTCTCCTGGCCCAGCAGGCTTCTGCCAGGGCCAAACTCCATGTCTTACCAGATGCATTTTGGCAGCCCACGCGGCATAACTTGTGTTCAAGGAGCTTCCTTCTTGGTGAGAGAAGTGCCCTTGGGAGATACCAGTCTTAGGGGCCATTGTCCCATCTGCAACCCAGGGTTCTGCTAGTTTGGAGAAACGGGAGCTGAGTATAATGTCAGTGTGAACCACAAGAAAATGATCAGATGCGACCATTTGTTGATCAAGAAGAATGGCACTTTCATATGATTCAGTCCAGAAACTGGTGGGATTTGGATGAACCCTCCCTGTGGGTGGGCACTGTTCTACTTGGAGTTATGACAGGGAGTGGACCTACTTGCCAGGAGCCATTATTCGTAAGCATAAGTAGAGGAGGAAGTGTGCATGGGCACCCAGCATAACCGAGCAGGGTGCGTCAGTCAGAGAATGTTCTTCGTGGTGGTTGCTGTGGACCAGAGTCCACCGTGCGGAGGGAGTTTTGTGGCAGAGAGGGAGATGTCTAGAGCTGGTGGCACCAGCAGTGGCGTGGGGCCAGCTGGGGAGCAGTGCAGTCCTGGGCAGATTGCTGGCATGCTTTGGGGTAAGCTGCTCCTCCTTCACATTCCTAGTCACATTCCTGGTTTTCCTGTTTCCTAGCGAGTGTACTAGTTTTCCGATACTCTTGGAACAGTCTCTTTTCTGGTAAGCCACGCGGTCGGTTTTGTTCCTTGCAAGTCAACATGTTAACAAATCTACGTCTTGGGCCATATGTTTTACAAATGGCTTCTAGATAATGGATTTTATCAATGTCTTGACAGTATAAGAACTCACTTGTCAAGTAGCCCAGGTCAGCAGTGAGCTCTAAAGAAGAGGCCTCACTTCTTTGACTCATTTCTTCTTATTTATCTTTTCTGATCTAGAAGAGAAATTTACTATGGTATCAATGTGTGTTTTTCAGAACTACCCATGTAATTTAGCCTTTCAAGTTATATATACACATATATATGGTACTTAAATTTTTTTTAATATTTCCACACCTACAATTCAGTCCTGTTCTTCTATTATTTGTATTTTTTCTTCACTGTTTGTCTTCAAGAGTTGCCAAAGAGTAATCCATATACTTTTTTTTTCAAAAGAAGATTGCTTTGATTTATTAATTATACTCTCTTTTTCTACTCTATTTCTCTTTTGTCTTTATTATATCCTTCTGTTTGGTGGAAAGAGTTTATGTTTCTTTCCTAATGCCCCAAATAGAATGCTTAATTTGCTCATTTCTCTCTCTCTCTCTCTCTCTCTCTCTTTGTAGCAATAAGAGGTGAATGAATCTGGATCCACTCAATAAGCATGTATTGAGAGCTGCTATGTGACGGGCAGAGAGCTAGGTAGAAAAAGGCATAATATGAATAAGACATGAATATGTGTCCCCAAGAGGTCAGGGGAAGGGAACAGGCATATTAAAAGAAACTTTTAAAATGATATGAATATTATCATTAGATGCGATTAATAGAAACTTTTGTCTCTTGTATACGTGTTTGTATTTACCAATATTTCAATGATACATTTTAAAAATTTACCAATATTTCACTCATGAACACATGCTACTTATATAATGAGAAGAACATAGGAAATACCCTTTTTTAAAAGAAAAAATACGGCAGCGTGAAAATGGTGAATCTGAAGATTCCAGAAAGACCTCCCCGAGAGGAAGATACCAGACCTGATTTTTCAAGAGAGGAGGAAGAGCCAGTCAAAGAAAGACAACTCGGTGTCTCAGACAGAAGGAACAGGGTAAGCAAAGACCCAGCAGTGGGAGACAAGAGACATGACCTTGGTTGACAGTGAGGTCCACGAAGCACCTCACTGCTGTAGCCCCAGCAATGATGGACAAGTAAGATGGCCACCAGCTGGCCCCGTAGCACCAGCCCTGGCAAATGCTTTGCGAACACGTGTGACGTTGAATGAGGATGGATGAGGGAGGGAAGGGGGAGAAGGGCAGTGGTCAAGGGAGAGCATTGCCCTGGAGGATAGACTTGATGGAGGTGAGCATCGGGATACAGTTTTCAGAGCATAAGGGAAATGTTTTACACTACCTGAAACATTGTTTTAGAAGAAGAGGTACTGTTCAGGGATGGAGAATTTCCCCTACAGTTTAAAATCTGATGTTGTGTTATTATCACTTCCTTGAATCATTAAATTTCATAGTAAAGCACCTACTACCTCCTGTTGTAGATTAATGAGCCCTAATGCAAATTCTGCAATGGCAGTATAACCCCGACACGAACATATTACCATGTAAAGACTGTTCTTATGGGCTAACTAAAGCAGGGAAGCGATGGATTCCTCAATCATAGACACCATAAACGTCTTCGATAATGGTTGCTCTATTCACCCTCTCTGTTCGGGCTCTCAGCAGTAACTCACATCCCCCACTTCCAGAGCCCCCAGAGAGCGCTCAGCTAGGAAAGGCAAGACTTAAAATGAGAACATTTTAATATCACTGCCATTTACCACATGGCAAGTTATGGTCGGAGCTACAACATTTTATATATATATTTTATATTTGTGATTTTATACATATACATATATATATAACATATCTAATCAGAAGCACGAATTTCGATTTACCAAACTGCTTCTCAATAAACCGCATTATTTAGCTCATCAAGCTTTATAGAATGCTCCTTTCTACAATTATCCAAGGATCCTAGTAGTTCTCCCTTTTAAAAATGTTTTAAGTGAAATTTCAGCCTGATCCTGCAGAGAATTGACTTTTATAACTGCTACATTCTGCCATGAGAAAATTAATGACCGTCTTCCTTCTCTACTGTCTGTTGAAACCCTTCATGCAAATGAGACAGATGTGACACATAGCGAAGTCAGATGTGACTTTCCTTGGCTGGAAACCCCTGAGCATTAACTTGGCCCTCAAGAGAGCATCCTTCAGAGGAAGGGGCCAAGTTGTCATTAATTGGCTTGTTTGGCAAGCACCCAGCTAGGTGAGTCTTGAGGCAGATGCGTGGGTCTGGTGGCCGTCCCTGGCTACCTGAACCAGTCTCCCAGCTGTGGGGCTGAATGACTGACATCTAGGTGAGGCTGTGAAGCCCAGGCTCCCTGCAGGGTCCGTGTAGACAGTGAGTGCAGACTCTGGGATTCAGCTCCTACTATACCAAAGCCCTCTTGGGAACTTGAGCAGACCACTGAGAGAAGCAGGGTGAGAGGGGAGGAGGGCTGGCACCTCCCAGGGCTGGCACCTGGCTCATCACCTGAGGACTTCAAAAATGGCTCCTTTTCATTAGCTTCTGTGACTGACATCAGGCCTAGACGCAGCGATGCCAGACCGATCTAGAACACCGCGTTGTCAAATGGAAATGGGGCAGTCAAGCAATGAAAGACATGCTTTTATCATATGAAAGGGGCATACAGTGGGCAGCGTGTTCTATTCCATTAAAAACTGTTAAATTTCTGTATTACAAAAAAAAAATCACAAAATAAAGGGCAGATTAAATTAGGAAAATATTTGCAAATGATCGTATCTGGTTACTGAGGGGAAAATATTTACAAATGATTGTATCTGGTTATTGAGTGGGAAAGAGAAGAGTAAAAATATCACCTATAGTATGATCTCAATTTTCTGAAAAATAAAACGTATGCATTTTAAAAGGAAGACATAGTCACTTACAAGAAGCCAATCCTACCAGTGACCATATACTTAAATTTTTTTTGTCTTTATGCTTTTCTGAAACTTCCATGCTTTCTACAATAAGCATTTATTTGTTTTATGATTTAGAAATTTTTAGTAAAACAAAGATAGTTATACTCACTCCTGCGAATGATAGAATTAAAACCAACTATAAGCATAAAGATGTTTACTGTAGCTTTTTATCTTCATTCTTTAAAAAATTGGAAATAGGGGGCTCAGTCAGTTGAGCATCCGACTTCGGCTTAGGTCACGATCTCGCAGTTCGTGAGTTCGAGCCCCGCGTTGGGCTCTGTGCTGTCGGTGCAGAGCCTGCTTCAGATTCTCTGTCCCCCTCTCTCTCTGCCCCTCCCTCCTCTCAAAAATAAACATTTAACAAAATGGAAATAACTTATGTATCAGGCAAGGAAGGGTAGGCTAGCTAAATCACTCTACCAAATATTGTGAAATCATTCAAATGATAATGATGACTACATAAATATTATAAATATAATTTTGATAGAATGTTCAAAGGAAAAGATTGACAAGATGTATGTGTATTACACAACTATGTAAAATACATCTTCATTTGAACAACTGGGAGAAAATGTGTAAATAAAAATAAAAACATTAGCAAATGAAAGTTACAGATACATTTCTAAAAATTATATTGTTCTTCATATTTCAAAAGAGTAAAGCAAGATAGTTCTGAACAAACACTTTTGGTACAGGTCTGAGTGCTGTGAGCCCCCTTGGTTTTCTGCTGTCATCTCCGCCTCTTGATTCAGCCTGTCCACACTCAAGCTTCATTACAGGGTAGATTTGAATTAGAAGTCGTTCATCTGCCCTGGGCAGAAACACAAGTATAACACTCAGAGATTCAAAGTTCACAGAAGAAAACTGGCATTTATTTTTAATTGCAACAATTAGTAGATTCTGTGAAAGACCAGACGACATCAAAAAGTCCTTAAACCTGTCAGAGCATCTCACACTCCACTTCCGCCAAAGTTCAAGCTCGTTAAGAGAAGAAATCAATAGAATCATTTTTCCCCCCAGAAATCATGGTCATATACCAGATACAATCTTGTTAGGTTAATCTAGTTTATGAAATGCTGTTCTATGACCACATTGTTAAAGGCACTGTTTACTTGGACTAATAAAATTGATGAAGAAATCAAATAAGAAAGCCCTCTCTAGTTTATTCTTCCTTTCAAAAAACAGCCAATAACTGGATGAACACACACTGACAGAACCCAAGCGGCCTCGGAATGAGATATGCTGGCAGGTCAATTACGGAGACCAGCTGGAAAGAGATAAAAGGCCAGAATGGGCCACTGAGAGGCAAAGGGCGACAAGGGTCCTCATCCTTAATAGCCAGGACAGCCATTATTGCATTGGAGAATCTTACATGCAGTATTTTTATGCCCTAAAATCACCCACAGTCACAGGGCTCAGGGTGGCAGGGCCAGACCAGAGCTCTCGCCTGCCTGACTGTCTAACTGTAAAGCACTCCTGATCTGAGCATCCAACCACCCCTCCTGTGCTGACCGTGTAAGAGAAGCACATCCCTCACATGACCTACCTGAAAGAAATCCATTTCATCAGGACTGCGCTTCTCAGAAACATCCTTTAGTCAGGTAAGCCTCAAATACACTGTCAGCGTGGAGCCCGGCGTGGGGCTTGAACTCAGGAACCATGAGATCATGACCTGAGCTGAAACCAAGAGTCAGAAGCTTAACCAACTGAGCCACCCAAGCTCCCCATACCTGTAGTATGTATACATGAAAGGAGATCAGTGAAGACAGTAGCCAAATAATCAGATTGATGATCCTTCTCAACAAAGTAAGGGGTGGGCAGAAGGTGTTTAAGGAAAAATCCGAGGAAAGTTGAATAGATACCAAGTCTAGGCTATCAGCCCGGAATTCCCTCCCATTTGGCCAGTCACCCACTCCCCTTCTGACTTTGCCCACATAACTGGGTGCCTTTCTTTTCAAATGTTTTGACTGTGCTAAGTGTGCACTCCCAGGCCTCATTCCATCCCCTGGAGAACTTCACAACCATCCCTACATTTGATGTGGAGCAGCTCTGTATCCTGGAAGATGCCAGGGTTTGGAGTGAGAAGACCTGGTGGAGGTTCCCCTATGCCACTGGCCGGAAGTGTGATCTTGGGTAAGTCACTGATCCTGTTTGAGGCCAAGTTCCTTCATCTAGAACATGGGGTTGGTGATACCCACCACTAACAAAACAGGTTTAGTTTGGAATTCAAGTGCTTTTGTTTAAATAATAGAAATGATCAAGTTAGAATATCAATGTTCTAGGGGCACCTGGGTGGCTCTGTTGGTTAAGCATCCAACTTTGGCTCAGGTAATGATCCCATGGTTCATGAGTTTGAGCCCCACATCGAGCTTCGTGTTGACAGTGTGGAACCTGCTTGGAATTCTCTCTCTCTCTCTCTCTCTCTCTCTCTCTCTCTCTCGCTTTCTCTCTCACTCTTGCTCTCTGCCCCTCCCCCAACTCTCTGTCTCTCAAAATAAATACACTTCAAAATACCAATGTTATAAGGAAAATAACAAGTGCAGTAAAAGTCATGGCACATATTGGTGCCATAGTTGGTGGGGGGCTGAGCAACCAATGTCCAGAGAAGGTTTTGAGTGAGGACACAGCCTGAGAACGGCACTCAAGGGATCTAGGCCTGGAAGAGACACTAGGTAACATCATTCTGAAAGGCATTCAGGCTGTAGACCCCCCTCATTTAGAAGCCAATCCCTGGTGGGGCGGGGGGCTGGGTGGTTCAGTGGGCTAAGTGTCTGACTCTTGATTTTGGCTCAGGTCATGATCTCACAGTTCATGGATCCAAGTCCTGCATCAGGCTCTGCACTGACAGCTCAGAGCCTGCTTGGGATTCTGTCTCCCTCTCTCTCTGCCCCTTCTCTGCTCTCTCTCTCTCTCTCTCTCTCTCTCTCTCTCTCAAAATAAGTAAATAGATGTTAAGAAAAAATAAATAATAAAGCCAATACCTGTGACCACCAGAGGTGAGACCCAAGCAGCATTTGGTGCAGTAGGCAGGATGTGGTTTACAGGACTGCTGTCCCTACCTATGGCTCCTGGTGGGGAGCACAGGTCGGGGCTTGCCTGACAGCTCCAACAGCCTATGTCTTTGGCTGTGTCAGGACACCCTCACCTTTTAGAAAGTGTTGATTTGGCCCCTTTAGCCAACTTCAGCATGGTCTGTCCAGAGCTGTGATTTCCAAACACTGTCTGATGTATTCACCGTGGGGACCCGGTAAGGCTTTGTTTAAAGCTGGCCACTGTGGTTTTGGTGTCCCGATGACTGACAGCAAATTCAACTCCACTTTCATCCAAATTCTTATTGCTACTTCTCTTGCCAGGTGCACCTTAAAGAGGGAAGAGCTTTCTACAAATGCAAGGTGTTACAGCTTCGATGGGCCAGTGCCGCCAATGAAAACAGGAGGCCTAGATTTATTCCCCAAACTCTGTGAGGTGCTTAGGAATCTAAGTGTTATGTTGGGCTTTTAAAATATGTTGTCTAAGGTAATGCTTTTAATCATCTAAGAACAGTTACTCCTCTCCCTGTA
This sequence comes from Puma concolor, assembly GCF_028749965.1. Classification (NCBI taxonomy): domain Eukaryota; kingdom Metazoa; phylum Chordata; class Mammalia; order Carnivora; family Felidae; genus Puma; species Puma concolor. The sequence continues at coordinate 78,053,867 of NC_141677.1, forward strand.
AATAACAGAAGAAGAAAAAAGGAGTTTAATGAGGTCAAGTAATCTGTCCAGGGTCACAACAAAGGCCCTTCTATTACTGATGATAACTGTCCATGACTCTCCCAGGAGAGGAGGGCCAGGAGAAGAAAATCCAGCATGAGAATTAAAGAATGGAAAAGGCTTAGCCAACGTGGAAAGTCCTTAGCTCACTATCTAACACATGGTTCAAACCTCAACAAATGGGACCCAGTATTAGTAATAGAAAGGCATTGGGGCGCCTGGGTGGCTCAGTCGGTTGAGCGGCCGACTTCGGCTCAGGTCACGATCTCGCGGTCTGTGAGTTCGAGCCCCGCGTCGGGCTCTGTGCTGACAGCTCAGAGCCTGGAGCCCGTTTCAGATTCTGTGTCTCCCTCTCTCTCTGACCCTCCCCCATTCATGCTCTGTCTCTCTCTGTCCCAAAAATAAATAAACGTTAAAAAAAAAATTAAAAGTAATAGAAAGGCATTAAAAAAGATCTGCAAAGGATTACATACAGGGCATGGTTTCCACAGACTTGTGCACACAGAAGTGCTAGAAGACATTTGGTCAAGTGTGAAGGTCAGGAATTGAGCAGGACTGCCAACAGTGTTCCTGAAGTTGTCCATTATCCTGCCATTTTGAGTGGAATAAGTAAAAACAAAAACACAAGTTAAAGCTGCACAAATGGTGAAATATAAAAGGGGAAAAAAAAGGAAATAAAAAACGATCCACAAATTTTCCCTTCAGTTAATTTCATTATTCCTGGAAGTGTATCGTGTTCTTATACACATTGTTTTAGCACCGGAATCATGTTCCTTTCCCTTTCCACAATTACGCCAGAACCAGGCCACCACTATCTTTCTTAGTTTTGGAAATAAGATCTTGGCGACAGTCCTTAAACTTATTGGCAATATTTGCTCAACCAAGTGGCTCAGAGTCTATGTTGTCACCTACAGAACAGGAGAATTTTTTTCAAGTCTAATAAGAGACTGTGTCTAGTGTGTATAAGAACTTTTATAACTCAGTAGTAAAAAGACAAATAACCAAATTTAAAACTGAGCAAAGGATAGGAATAGACATTTCTCCAAAGACCATGCATAAACAGCCAATAAGCACATAAAAAGATGCTCAACAGCATTAACCATTAGGGAAATACAAATCAAAACCACTTCACATCTACTAGAATGACTATAATAATTTAAAAAAAAAAGACAGAGATAACTAATGTTGGTAAAGATGATGAGAAATTGGAATTTTTATACTGCTGATGAGAATGTTTCCTCTTTGGGAAACAGTCATTCAGTTCCTCAAGAAGTTAAACATAGAGTTACGACATGAGTCAGCAACTCCACTCCTCAGTATACACACGAGAGAAATGAAGACACGTTCACACAAAAAAGCATACAGGAATGTTCCTAGCAGCTGGAAAGTGGAAACAACGCAACTGGTCACAACAGATGGATGGATAAATAAAAAGTGGTACATTGGAACTATGAAATGTTTTTCGACAACGCAAAGGACTAAAGTACTGACACGTGCTTCAACCCAAACAAATCCTGGAGACATGATGCCAAGAGGAAGAAGTCAGGTGCAAATGGCCACATGGTATATGAGCCCATTTATATGAAATGTCCAGAAGAGACATGTTTATGGAGACAGGTGGTGGCCTAGGGATGGGAAGGGGGGCAGGCAGGTTGGGGAAATATGGGGAGTGACTGTTAGCGGGTACAAGTTTCCTTTATGAGGCGATGAAAACATCCTGAAACTAATTGTGGTGATGGTTGCAAAGGTCTGGGAACATCGGCAAATTGTGCAAGTTAAAGAAATGAATTGTAGGGTATATGCATTCTATCTGTATAAATCTGTGTTGTTGTTGCTTAATCCGGTGCTTCCCAAGCAGCTAGAATTCGTTGCACCTGGGCTGTGGAGTGGGTTGTGGCATGGGGTGGGAGGGCAGCATGGTACCACCAGTAGTCAGAAGCATGAGTTTTGGAATCAGACTCACCTGGGCTCCAATGCTGGCTCTGCTTTCTGTTGGCCGTGTAACTTCAAATAACTCTGTGAGTCTTAATTTTGTCATCCATAGGACGCTGGTGATCATAATCTTGTGACTTTGAGATGATTAAGTGAGATGATACAGGTAAAAGGTAGATCATCGTATCTGACACGTTATGAGTGTCAGCAGTAAGGTATTGGCTTCAACTTCATCGTCAACATCTCCATCCGTGCTCAGATCTATTTACCCAGTGCTCTTTCTTTTTCTTTTTCTTTTTTTCAAAAAAGTTACTTTAAAAGTTTATTTATTTATTTTGAAAGGGGGGCAGAGGGAGGAGAGAGAGCGAGAATCCCAAGCAGGCCCCTCACTGTTAGCGCGGAGCCCGATGCGGGGCTTGAACTCGCGAACCGTGAGATCACGACCTGAGCCGAAGTCACAAGTTGGATGCTTACCTGACTGAGGCACCCAGGTGCCACCGCAGTGCTCTTTCTGATGTGACTTTGGCAAGTTTATGAGGTAAGTGTTCAGTTATCTATGATTTCCATCTTCATCACTTTTCTCTGCTTCCCCCGACCTGAGCGGAATAGCTATCAGAGATATCAGCAATATACACTTGACCCTTGAACAATGAGGGGCTTGGGGGCCAACCCCCTATGCAGCTGAAAAGCTGCATATAAGTTTTGGATCCCCCAGACTTCATTGCTAATTGCGCACTGTTGACCAGAAGCCTTACCAATAACATAAACAGTTGATTAATACAAATGTGTGTATTTGTATGAATTCTATACTGTATTCTTACAATAAAGTAAGCCAGAGAAAAGAAAATAATTTAAAAAATAATAGTTTATTATTATTATTATTATTATTATTATTATTATTATTTTGAGAGCAAGAGAGCATGAGCAGGGGAGAGGGGCAGAGGGAGAGAGAGGGAGACAATCTTTTTTTTATTTTTTTTTTTGACATTTCATGTATTTTTGAGAGAGAGTGAGAGAGACACAGAGCACAAGTGGGGGAGGGGAAGAAAAAGAGGGAGACACAGAATCGGAAGCAGGCTCCAGGCTCTGAGCGGTCAGCACAGAGCCCGATGCAGGGCTCGAACCCATGAACCATGAGATCATGACCTGAGCCAAAGTCAGTTGCTTAACCGACTGAGCCACTTAGGTGCCCTGAGAGAGACAATCCTAAGCAGGCTCCATGCTCAGCCTGGAGCCTGACATGGGGCTCGATCCCAGGACCCTCGGATCGTGACCTGAGCTGAAATCAAGAGTAGGACACTCAACTGACTGAACCACTCAGGCGCCCCAAGAAAAGAAAATATTAAGAAAATCATGAGGAAGAGAAAATACATTTATAGTACTATATCTGCTGGAAAAAAAAAATCTGCATCAAACTTGTGTTGTTCAAGGGTCATCTGTACTCTTATCTCCACCAGCTTTAAAAGAAAGAGAAAAATTGTTCTAGTTCAGGGATGCAGATGATATAGCAGTGGAAGGATGCTCTGGGCCCTATCACCACGCTTTGGAGCTGATGTCTTTTGGCAGGAGGTGAAATAATAGTTTTTCAGGCATGGGAGAGGAGCACAGGTTCTGTCCTATTGAAGAGATCAATAGTCCAGTGTGTCCAATATTCTGTCGCCACACTGGCCAAGACAGATGCTTCAGAGAAGGCCATAGAAACCCATTAACATATTTAATTCACACTTTGTACCATGGGAGACGTATTGCTATCCCAGCCCCGGCTGGTCATCCACCCTTGCCCTGAGTATTCAACATTCATGTCCTCAAGGTAGCTTACAGATTTAAACTAGTGAATCCCTCTTCCTCCAAGAGGGTCACTTGCTGCACCTCTCTGTCTGTGAGTGCCGTCACTGACCCCTCATTGTCACCTGAAACCTGATTGGCCTTATGCTTATGGCCATTTAAAGCTCCTGCTCCCTTAGTCATTTATTGAGGACCAACTGCATGCCTGAGAAGTGTTTGGCACTGGAGAGAAAGAAAGATTGGAATTTGGTCCCTTTCTCAAAAGGAGTTCTAAGTCTACGAGGACGAATTTATTCCCCTGTATTACAGTTGCCTAAAAACGTGTTACTTTCCCTGCTAGACAGAAGTGTACAGGGATAAAAATCACGTGGAGTATATATATTGAAATAACACAGAAGAGTGGTTTCTCAGAGGTCACTACACAATACGTCGACTTACATCACATTGGCCAGAATTTAGCCTCATGGCTGGATCCAGTTGTCAGGGAAGCTGGGATATATATTCATTGAATGGAGTGAAAATGTGCTCAGATGCAAATTGTGGTTCTGTTTCTATGAAAGAACAGGAGAATGAATTTTGGGAGCCAAGTAGCAATCTCTGTCATAGGAAACATCAAAGATGTGCAATAAGGGGGTGATAAATGTAGACCTATGGGTATTGGCACCTCTGGATGCCCCCAAAAGCATCAGTAGGGAAGGATGTGGGGCGGGAAGGGAAGCAGCAACACTTGCCAGAGAGCAACTAGAAGGAAAAAGGAGTTCATTGGCTTTAACAGCTGAGATTGTATTGGAGGTGATCTTTGAGAACATTGTTTTCTAAGAGCGATAAGATGGACACAAAAATTACCAATGGTTTTGTACCTTGTGTTGAATGCATTGGGGAAAAAAGAGACATCTACAAAAATTATTCCTGGAAAGAAATCATGTCGAATCTTACAGGAAAGGGCATGGCAAAGACTCAAAATAAAGTCAGGGCTGTTAAGAGAGTCGCTCTGAACAGAGTGGAAAAGGTCATGGAATGGAAGTGGGAAGACCTGGGCACCTCTCCTGTTTGAATCCTCAGAATACCAGGAACTTTTGACTTTTGTCAGTCGCAACTTCACCACCTCCGGGAATACATCCTTCTATTTTGAGCCAAAATAAAAAGAATGCAACACTTGTTAGCTACATAGCCGATCGTGTATCAGATGATCAGCGTAAACTCTGCCAGCACCAAGTTTAATTCTTTCAAAACAAGCTATGGAACCTTGCTGTTTTCCCCTTTATAAGAGTGCACTCCGGCTCCCTGGCAATTTAGAGCATATTTTTGATTTGAGTGGATCCTATGTCCATGGATTACAATCCCTAAAACTCCAAATAAATGCTTTAGTTGCTTTACAAACCTCTTCTTGCTGATCAACAGTGCAGATGATGTGCTGAGCACAGAGGAGAGAGAGAGAGATGGAGTTTGATTTAAAGGAGAGCTGCAGAGGAAAAACTGCACAATGAAAGCCACCCCAACAAGCCCGCAAATTGACAGGTGGCCTCAGGGGTAATGGACTGTTTCAAATATTTTCAAGACCAGACACGCAGTGTTCTCCATATTTAGAAATTGTGTATATTGGAGCCATTCATCTCATCCATGCTTTTTTTATTTTTATTAAAAAAAAAATTTTTTTTAACGTTTATTCATTTTCGAGAGACAGAGGGAGACAGAGCATGACTAGGGAAGGGGCAGAGAGAGAAGGAGACACAGAATCCGAAGCAGGCTCCAGGCTCTGTCAGCACAGAGCCGGACGCGGGGCTCGAACTCACAAACCGCGAGATCATGACCTGAGCCGACTGAGCCACCTAGGCGCCCCTCATCTCATCCATTCTGTCCATTTTATATTCCTATATCCCAGTCCTATTCCTATGTTTGTCCTATAAACTTCTTGAGAGCGGGGACGTTTCTTCTTGGCTACACTGCAGATGCCTAGGACAGGGCTTGGCATTTGGTAGCTGTCCTAAATCAACAGATCAAAGTCAGAAAGGCTAAGTGGGGCTTTCAGCCCTTGCTTTTCACGATTTCCAGCAGGGCACAGAGGCCAATGCTGCCCCCACGGCAAAGCAAACAGACGTCACGGAAAGCAGCCCCGCCCCCACAGGGATAGGCAGCCCGGACCTGGGCGGCCGGACCCTGAAGGAGGCTGAACCGCGGAATCCAAGGTGGTGGGACCTTGCATCCGACGGAACCAAACGGCGGCGCTAAAGGAGCCACCCGGACTCTGCCTGGAACGGAAGCGCAGCGGCCGCCGCTTCCGGGTTGCCGGTGGGCGCCGAGGGCCGGGGTTTCGCCGAGGCGATGTTGCCCTTCACGGTGAACTTCAAGGTGTCTGCGCGCACCCTCACCGGGGCCCTCAATGCTCACAACAAGGCGGCGGTGGACTGGTGAGGGCGCCGCGCTCCGAGGCGGCCGGGCTCGGCCAGGAGTGTGTAGGGGAAGGGGAAAGAACGAGAGATTTCACCCCCCTGGTTAATTTTGGCCTCGCCAAGCCGGGGGGGCTGCCTTCACGCTAGAGACTTCTTTTCATGCTGGGTTTTTGTTGTTCCTATAAAAGGAGTAAATGCCCCACGGGCGAACCCTCCCTGTGCAAACAGAGTTGCCCCGTTTCTCCCAAATTCTTGCTTTTTGCTCTTTCGCCCCGCACCTTCGCCCCCATCCCCTTCTCGTTTCTTTCCCTCGCCGCTGACCTCCAGCTTGTCTCCCTCCGCCATCAGTTCCCCTGCCCACTTTCTCTTCCCCAATTTGTGCCTTCCTTCTGTGTCTTATACCTGTTTCTTACCTGTAGCTATTCAACAGCTTTGCCAGACGAGGCGCCTGTTTCCTTACCTGTCATCTCACCTTTACCTTTTCACTGTAAACCAGCACCGCAACTCCGACCGTGAACCCTGAGGCATAAAGCAAAATTCTGTACGGCACGTTAGCCAGAGAACTGAAACCTCCTGTCTGTCCAGTGTTGCCTTATACGTGCTTACGGCTGTATACGCATGTCTCTTAGAAACTTTTTTTTTATCCAACTGAAAAACAAATGTCAACATTCTCAAGCTAGCTAGACGTTTTATTTAAATGAGATAAGGTAAAATACTGACCTTTATGCTTAAATATTAATTTTGTTAATGGTAGCATATATTAGATTTGCGATTTATTTTAGCATGTCTCTTGGCAAGAGAGAACTTAAGTCTTTGTTTTGTACTTAAGTTTTCATGTCACTGTTTTGTTAGGGGCTGGCAAGGTTTAATTGCTTATGGATGTCACTCGCTTGTAGTAGTGATCGATTCCAATACTGCGCAAACTCTTCAAGTTTTAGAAAAACATAAAGCTGATGTGGTCAAGGTAAGTCAAATTCCGCTTTCACCCTATAACGTATTGTCTATTCAGAAGTTTTATACCACTGGATTCTCATCAAGCCATATGTATAAATGTTGAATGGTTTTTAGATATGATAATTTATCGGGGTATTCTGGTGTAGGCTAGGGTATGTATGATTTAATGGCAATCCAAGATGAGCTTTTAGATACTAGCTCTTAGGTGATTTTGAAGCTAATAGTCAACACCAATTCTACCATTTACCAGAATACTTAGTATATGCCAAGATTTGAGCACTTAGCATATGCTAAGCATTTACAGATGAAAGCCCTCAAGCAATTCATTGTCTAATGAGGAACAATGAAAACACAAATACAGTTTGATAAGTGAACTCTGTGGAAAGACAAAGGAGCTACCTATCACCTAGTTTTGGGATTTGGGGAGAGTCACAGAAGTCTTTCCAGTTTAGGGACTGGTCAGCCGTGGTTAGCAAGTGAGGAATTGGGGAAGAGGCACCCCAGGAAAAAGGAAGGATAGGCACAAAGGTAAGTAGGGTGTAAAGATGGCTAAAAGTAGGGATATGCTTAAAGGGGTGATCGAAGAGGAGGCAGCCAGAGAAATTCATCCTTTCTGCAAGTGTTTCAAGGTTCTCAAAGAATTAGGATTTTTAAGTAGGCAGTTGATAAGGTCCTATTGGCATCTTGGGAAAACTTACTCTGGCAGCAGTGCGGGATTTCTTGGAGAAAAGGCAAGATGGGGCAGGGAGATCGTTTAGGAGAGTTTTGCCGTAATTTTAGCAGGAAATTCGAAGGGCCTAAAATTAAGCCAAGGCATGAAGGAGTCCTATTCAGGAGCTGCTTAAGAAGTAAACTTGATAGGGGTGCCTGGGTGGCTCAGTCGGTTTAAGTGTCTGACTCTTGATTTCAGCTCAGGTTATGATCTCAGGGTCGTGGGATTGAGCCCCGCGTGGGACTCTGCATGAACGTGGAGCCTGCTTGGGATTTTCTTTCTCAAAAAAAAAAAAAAAAAAAAACAAACAAAAAAAAAAACAACAACTTGATAGCCTTTATAGTAGTCAGTTTAAGGAGAGTCGAAGCTATAGAATGATTCCAAGTTCTCTCTGAATAAATGAATGATGTTGCTATGACAAGGTGAGTAGGTATGAAATCAGTGAGTTAAATTTTCAACATGCAAAGTCTCAGATGGCTGGTGCACTTGACTTTTGAATTCTAGTGACCTGAAATTTTGGGGGAGAGGATTAGAGCTAGAGGTTTGGGGTTTTGGTTTGTTTGTTTTTGGTAATAGCTTTATTGAGATACTCCTACCATAAAATTCACCCACTTATGGTGTACAATATCCATGGTCTTTAATATGTTCATAGAATTGTGTAGCCATCGCTGCAGTTTCATCACTGAATAGAAGCCCAGTACCTATTAGTAGCTGCCTCTAATCTTTCGTTTCCTCATCCCTAGGCATCCAGTAAAATAGTTTCTGTAGATTTGCCTATTCTAGACATTTCATATAAATGAAGTAATAACAATATGTGGACTTTTGTGCCTAGCTTCTTTCACCTCTCACTCAAGGTTCATCCATGTTTTAGCACGTTTCAGTACTCCGTTCCTTTTTATTGCTAAAGAATATTCCACTCTGAGTATACCACATGTATTGATGGACATATGGGTATTTCCCACTTTTTAGGTATTAGGAATAATGCTGCTATGAACATGTATGTACAAGTTTTCATGCAAACATGTGTTTTCATTTCTCTTGGGTGCATACTGGGGAGTGGAATTGCTGACTCATATGGTAGCTCTGTGTTTAACTTGTTTAGGAACTTCCAGACTATTTCCAAAGAGGCTGCACCATTTTACATTCCTATTAGCAGTATATGAGGATTCCAGTTTCTCTACATCCTCAGCGATGTTGGTTTTTCTCTGTCCTTTTGATTGTAGCCATCCTCCTGGGTATGAAGTGGTTCTCATTGTGGTTTTGGCGTGCATTTCCCTAGTGACTAATGATGTTGGACAACTTTTCATCTTTTTGTGTGTTAATTGGCCATTTGTATATCTTCTTTGAGAAGTGTCTATTTTAGTCCTTTGCCCATTTTAAAATTGTATTATCTTCTTATGGAGTTGTTAGAATTGTTTATATATTCTAGAGGTGTGTTCATCAACTGATGTCTCTTAGGAGACATATGGTTAGTAAATATTTTCTCTCGTTCTGTAAGTTGTCTTTCACTCTCTTGATGGTGTCCCATAAAACATGAAAGTTTTTTTTTATTATTATTATTTTAACGTTTATTCATTTTTGGAGATAGAGAATGAGCAGGGAAGGGGCAGAGAGAGAGAGACACGGAATCTGAAGCAGGCTCCAGGCTCTAAGCTGTCAGCACAGAGCCCAGTGCAGGGCTTGAACTCACGAACAAACTGGATCATGACCTGAACCGAAGTTGGACACTCAACCGATTGAGCCACCCAGGTGCCCCAAACATGAAAGTTTTTAATTTTGATGTCCAATATGTCCATTTTTTCTTGTTTTTTCTGTTATTAAAATTTACACCTTTGTTTTCCTCTAAGAAATTCTAAAGTTTTAGCTCTTAGATTTAGATTCATAATCCATTTTGAATTAATTTTTATATATAATGTGAAGTAGGGAAAATTCAGATGCCTTGTATCCTGCGATCTTGTTATTAAACTCATTAGACCTAGTAGCTCTGGGGACACTTTTTACATAGTCATGTTATCTGCAGATAACAGTTTAGTTTTTTCATTGATAATCTATTATGTCTTCTATTTTTTTTCTCGTCATATTCATATTGCATTGGCTAGGACCTCTACTATAATGAATAGGAATGGTGAGAAAATACTCGTGTTCCTGAGCCCAGGGGGAGGGCATTCAGTCTTTCACTGTTAAGTCTGAGGTTAGGTACAGGGTTTTATTTTGAGAAAAATAGGTTCTCTCTCTCACCTACTCCCCAATCTTTTTGGCATTTCTGGAGTTTTCACCTCTTTGTGTGGATCCGTGTTTCAGTCTGGTATTATACTCCCTTTGCTTGAAGAAATTCCTTCAAGTTCTTGAGGTATATGTCTAATATAGGATGATTCTCTTGGCTTTTATTTGGCTATAAAGGTATTTCATCAGTTTTTTTCTCTTATAATGCTTTAAAGATATTCCACTGTATGTGCAAACTCAAACACACAGCATTGCATAACTTCTGAGAGAAATTCTTATCTTTATTTCTCTACATGCAGTGTATGTTTTCTCATTTGGCTGCCTTCAAGATTTTCTCCTTATCCTTAGTTTTAGCAGTTAGATTAGGATATATCTAGGTGATTTTAAACACACACACACACACACACACACACACTGCTTGGCATTTACATAAATGGAATTCAAGCACTTAAATACATGCATACGGTCAGTTCTTATCTATGATAGTTTTATTCTGTAAAGTTGATGCAAACGCTGAAATTGGTGAATACTGAAATGTTGATTACTTCTAGAGGAAATACAGGTTAGGTTCCTGTGAGCCTCCTGTCATAACATTTTCATCAACTGATCAGTATATAACCTTGTTTCACATGTGGTTTTGTTGATTCATTAACATTGAGCTCACAGCCAGCAGCACTAAAGCTCATGCCTGAACAGAGCTTATCTCGTGTTTTTTCCAGAAGGCACATCACAGCTTCTTGGGCTTGGGACCACTGGATAGCACTTGGGCACTGTGCTTGGGGACCATTTTGAATTTGAACAATGAAATCCTCAAGAAAAAGCACAAAACGTAAAAGACTCTTAACTATAGAGAACAAACAGAGGGTTGAAGGAGGGGTGGTGGGTGGGAGGGGGGATGGGCTAAATGGATAAGGCGCATTAGGGAAGACACTTGTTGGGATGAGCACTGGGTGTTAAACAGAGGGGATGAATCCCTGGAATCTACTCCTGAAATCATTATATCACATATGCTAACTAACTTGGATGTAAATTAAAAAGTAAATAAATTAAAAAAACAAAAACAAAAACGCTTGTTTGCGTTATGAGAGCTGAAACAAGCACATTTTGTTTTATGTGGGAATTTTCACCCCTGTGCATGTGTCTGTGAATGACAGTGAAAGCCCTGCAAATACTGATTTTTTTTAAATAAAAGCATCAATTTCAGTGAGGAGGCAAACTCACAAAGCATCTGCAAATAATGAGTCCTGACTGTATACACACAAAAATATACACATAAATGCACATTCAAACATGTATGCTCGTACACATTTATACACATATGTTTTATTAAAAAGATTCTGGCCTGAGGAAAAGATGTATTACGATAGAATTTTAAGCCTTCTCAACACTAAAGTTCAGGAAATGTTTTATTGCTATCTTTTTTGTGAATGCTGTAGGAATTGGTTTCATACTTCCCTGCCTTAGCATTAGGCATAAACGTGTGTTTACGTATATATACGCACAAGTATCTATATGCATATGTTTATGTATGTATATATTGGAAGATTTTGTGGCATTTGGGTTCATTTATTAAACACATACTTGCTGAGCACTAGCTTTGGCACTGTGTTAAGGTCTGGGGATAGCAATATGACTGAGCCCTGTGTGATCCTGCCCGTGGAGCTTACAATTCATGGGTTGGTGATATAGGTCAGAACAGGGTAAATAAAGCAATTACCAATTGTTGTTTGGAAAATCCTTTGAAGAAAACAAGCTGGATGCTGAGCTAGGACAGTGGGGAGATCGTGGCCTTGGAAGGCCAAGGCTTCGGGCAAAATGAAGACCATATGTTTTATTCCTGTCTCTAACCATCGGTATTTAATGCTCAGGATTAACCTGATTTGTGCCAGAATTCTTGTGGTTTTTATTTTAAAAATTCCTCTCTTAAGATGTTGCTTGAGGTATGAAGCATTCCTTTTTTTTTTTTTTCAGAGAGGAAAAATTAACATTTTTTCCCCCAATTTTAGGAAAAGGACAGTTAGAGGTTTTTTGCTTGCTTTTATTTTTTCCTATTTTTTCCTCTGCAAGGCTTTGGTCTTTCTAAGTTTTCTCCTTTTAATTAGGAGAGGAGAATATGGAAAACCATTCTGCTTAGCAGTTTAGGATTTTAGATGTCTTGTCATGATTAGATCTTATGATTGCAATGCAACTTAAAAAACATCACAAATAATAAGTCTGATTTTTGAGACAGAAACCAGTTTCCTGTTTATTCTTTCTAAATATTTTTGTAACATAAGTGCAGACTGTATTTGGGGTTCTGGTTGATGTTCTATGAAAATTGTGTTTAGTTTCATCCAGTACAAGTATTTACTTGATTTGATTTCTTCTTGATACTAGGTTAAATGGGCCAGGGAAAATTATCACCATAACATTGGCTCACCATATTCCTTGCGCTTAGCTTCTGCTGATGTCAATGGAAAGATCATCGTTTGGGATGTAGCAGCGGGAGTAGCTCAGTGTGAGATCCAAGAGCATGCCAAACCTATTCAGGGTGAGGAAAGTCTGTGCTCTGCTAAGTGTTTGTGTTAATACACTTAACTCTTAGAATGGTTTTTCCCCCTTTAATTTCATCACTTCCCAGTTAACGCTTGATTGTGTTTAGCGTTCTGTCCTATTGACCTGAATCTAGCTTTCTTTTCCTTATCAGTGTATTTCTGTACGTTTCCTCAAATCTCAGCTGATCTGTGCTTCTGTAAATTGTGCTGATTTTAACATTGACTTCAGTCAAGCATGATGAGAAAAATGAAGCTGCTATAAACAATATTGTAATTTAAGCTATAACAGACGTAAACTTGGCTGAACTGCTATTTTGAATTAGCCCTCAGTGCTTACTTTCTGTTAATAGAGATGATCCACATTTTATTTTCATTTGCCTATAGATCATTTATTTGTTTATGTTACTGACTTAAAACCAATATGGTATTCTTTAGATTCCAGGCTTTGACTGAGTGGCTTTCCTGACTGAATGAATTTTTTAAAAATTCATTTAAAAATGTTTTGTCGAGTGTTTTGTACTAGGTGCTGAACTAGATGTTTATTGTTTATTATTGTGAGAATAAACCTGAAACTCTGCAAAGTTCTATTAAGTAATTCCACAAAAATGTTAGGAGAATATGACCTTGATCATGGCCAGCACAGTCTAAGGCACAAAGTTTTAAGTAATGACTAATGAAAACTGTCTTGTATTTTCTTTGAAGTAATTTGAAAATGTTGACCTTGAGGTTCTACTGTCCAGACAGCTCATTTTTATATAAAATTGTACTTTTTCTGTTCATTCTTCACATAAATACCCGTATATGCAACATAGGGAGAAGGGAAGTTGGGATTTTAAGGATTATGAAAAACAAAACAAAACAAAGTAAATGTCAAGAATACATTAGCCAAGAGTTCTGAAGTGATTTCTGAATTTTGCCTTTATCCGGTCTTTACAGATGTTCAGTGGTTGTGGAATCAAGATGCTTCCCGAGATTTACTACTTGCTATCCATCCACCAAATTATATTGTGCTTTGGAACGCAGATACCGGCACCAAACTGTGGAAGAAGAGCTACGCAGATAACATTCTTTCTTTTTCTTTTGACCCTTTTGATCCCTCACATTTAACTTGTGAGTAATAGTCTCTGGTGGAAAATGAGTTCTTCATAATATAGTTAATACTATATACATAAAATATGCACAACCCACATCGTACATCTATAAAGTGAAAACAACTGAGCAAAGCAGAGAAGTCCATATATCTGCAGCTCCTAATACAGACACTAAATCATAATCCCGTATCATTTGCAAGTATTTTGATGGTTAGAAATTTAAATCAGCAAGCTGTACCTTCACTGTGTTGAATTCGTAAATAGAATTAGATTAGCCAGGGAGAGGGAGTTGCTGGGCTATGCTAATTCAGGCTTAATTAAATTTGTTTTTCTAGGAACATTTAAAGAACCTGAGTCAAGAGTTTCATTTAGTATGTGGCCAAATTCAGTTCCTCTTTTAAAAAAACCGTTTAAATTCATGCCATGTGTCTTGAGTGCCATAAACAGACGCATGTGAGGAACAGAATAAGCCCAAGGGGATTTTTTTCTTGCAGAGGTTGTTTTTGCCAGTGCGCTTTTGATAATTCACTAAGCTGCTGATCTAAAAACTAGAGTTGTTGTCAGACATGTATTTTTGTAACTAAATGATTTAGGAGAGATTCCTTATTCAGTATGTGACAGGTATTTCTTGAGCTATCACTACATGCCAGGCATAAAGGAAATGAAGGGGAAGGGGGGGTGGGATGGGCAGGTTGTCAGATTAGACAAAGTGGTCAGAATAGACTTCATTTTGATATTTGATCAAAAACTGGAGAGGTAAGGGAATTAGCTGCGGTAAAGAATGTTTTCCCTGAATTTGAATGACTCGGAGTTCTGACTTTTATCTACCGGCGTGTGTTCTTACTGAGTGTATTATTTGTGTGTTGGAGAAGGAAGAGAAGGGTGTACAAACAGAAACTAAAATGGGCAGTGTGGCCATGGAGCTCCAGTAGTGTGTGGTTAGGCTTTGCGTGTTTCTATCTGTGTATACGATCATGTGCCTACATGAACTCTCTGCCTAGTTTGTGTGGTGCCGTGGGGACGCAGGGGAGGGCTGCGTTAGCTGGTCGACTCAGGGAGGGAGGGCATCATAAAAATGGGGAATGAATGAGACCTTGGAAAGTGAGTTCTGTCATCTGAAAAGGAGATAAGGCCTCAGGCTAACTTACTGCATCTCTGTAATTTGGTTGATAAAAGCACTGTATATTTCAAAGCTTCAGTTCACCCAACATCTTTGATTTACTCCTATTGAATGTGCTAAGGCTGTCATAACTCTTGAATACTTCTTTGCTCTCTGTGCTTAAGGCAGCCTCACTGTCTGCAGGAAGCCAGGGTAGACAAGATTTCTCTGTTCAGATATCCTTGTAACGGCCCCAGTTTTGGAGGGAGATTATTTTTCAGTCATAAAAAGGCATAATTTGTGTTGGTACATGTGGTGCTGCCTTCTTGAATACTTCTGTTTCCTGTACATTTCATTTAGTAAGCCATTGTTGGCACTCTATTTTTACTCTAGATATGAAGAGAAAAAGAATACTCTTTCATATTTCCTGAGGTTCAGTCCGATGCTCCAGAAGAAAAAGGAAATATATTTAGATTGAATAGCTCATGATAATCATAAAAAATTAATAACATCAAATATTTGAACTTAGCTACGTGTGATATGTAGAGTCTCTTACATATGGGATTTTTTTTTTTTCGTCTGTGAATTTTATATTCTGAAAAGTCTTTGGATTTTGAAGTTAACGGATATAATGAAGAAAGGTTTTTAATGAAAGTCCGTGCACTGAATTTATTTGGAAGAACAAACATTTGTTCTTTCTGCCGGCAACCGTCTGGTATCGTTTTAATATAAAACATTAATTTAAAACACTGAGCTTGGAGGCCTCCGATGAATTGTAATGGACCACCTGTTTGACTTCAACTTGGATAACATTCCAGTTATGTTATGACTACATTACACTGCCAGTTCTATATTACTAAAATTATCATTACCTTGCTTTCAGGCTTGTATTGGAATAAAACTCTGCGCTAAACTTGATTAAACTTTAATCAGAGTTTTGCTTCTCTCAATATAGTACTCACCAGCGAGGGTATTGTATTCATCTCAGACTTCTCTCCAGCCAAGCCTCCCTCGGGCCCTGGGAAAAAAGTTTACATATCCAGCCCACACTCCAGTCCAGCTCATAACAAGCTGGCTGCAGCCACAGGGGCCAAGAAGGCTCTTAATAAAGTAAAAATCTTAATTACTCAAGAGAAACCTAGGTAAGTTACAAGTGTAAAACTAATAACCTTCATCTATTCACCGTTTATCTGCCATCCATTCATGCAGCATCATTTTTGAAGATGTACTTATACTGGTTTTCTTCTTTACCTCCCCCTTTCTTATTTCTGGTTTTGAATTTACAGGAGGAGAATGTTCTGTCTCTTCCCCAAAGAGGAGATTCTGCATTAAACACAGTTCCTTCATTTCTATTCATTGTGCTAACCTCTCCCCCACTAATTTTTACAGATCACAGTTTTTGACTTCAGTTTTTTTTTTATCTCTGAAAGTATAAGATGAAGATTTTAAAGTTGGCTGTCGAGTACATTAAAAATTTGGGGGAAAAAGCTGGATTTTCATTTTAAATATATTTTCCTGACTTAAATGCCGTGCAGTCTCATTAGCTGCTAAAATATGTGTGTTTCTCTTACACATGTGAAGATGTTTCCTATACTGGTAAAGGGCCAGGATTCTAGGGAACAGTATAGCTGTGTGACTCAGAAAATTCTTTAATGTTGCTCAGATTTCAGTCTCCCAATCTCTAAAACAGTGTTCTAAAGGATTTTAGATGGTCGTTGTAAGGATTAATAGATACAGTAACTTAAGTACTTAATGTAGTGGCTGATACTTAGCAAGCATTTATTTGGTAAATGCTACCTGTTGTTTATCTCAGAAATTGGAACGGAATAAAATTTTATTTTAAGTAGCTAATTTTATGCATTAGAAATAGATTTTAGTCCTTTTTTTCCCTAGAGAGCTATGATTGTTGTTATATTTTTATTGCTTTGGCAGTTTTTTGGCATTCATTTTAAAAAGGCTCTTATTTTTAATGTGCTAAAATTATTCTCTCTAGATTTTATGGTTAATTACCTGAAAAATATATGCTAAAATACAAATAGCTCTACAAATATATTCTGAATTTATATATAAGTATCATTTTTATGTATTCAGCCATAGGCTGATTGCATTCACTAATTTATCCCCCACCCTGTGCCAAAATAATTTAAGATTGTTCCTTAAATGCCTTAAGAGAATTTTCTATTTTTTTTTTTTGTTTGTTTGATTCTGTGTTATAAATACATCTTTTGAAGTCTGAATTGTTTTATGTTATGATTTGGGGAAATGAATTCCTAGTCCCTTCGAATAGAACCACTCCAGGTGCATTCACATCCATCATTACATATCCAACTACAGTTCTGGGCAGCATTACGGTGCCTATTTTATAAGTGAGGAAATTGAGTTCCACATTGTTTGAAATATGTTCCTCAAGCTTGCCCAACTAGGAAATGGCAGAGCCAGGATTTTAATGCAAGCTGTGTCCCTCTTCTAGTCCTCTAGTCTAACTTTATTTTAATTTGAAACGTTTTAATCATTATAGAAAAGGAAAATAGCACATAATTATATGTTTATTCCTATTTAAATATGTTTAATATGAAAAGTTGTGATTAAATATATGCAAGTCACAAACGACTAAAATGATCCTTGAGTCTCTTGAACAGTCTTCTGCAATCGTTATATAGTTTTATTAATTTTATTTACACAGAAGAAAATGCTGTGATAAGTGAATATGATGCCCTACTTTGTTTCAAAAAAGATTTAAGACCACTTAAAAGTGAATGAAGGCAGAGGGGAAGTGACTTGCCCAAGGCCATACAGATAGTTCATTGACTCCTGATCCAGGGGCCCTAATTGGCCGAATTATTTTTGTTTTGATGCTGAGTCTTGATTTCAGCAGTCTGTCTGGTACCTTTTTTTTTTTTTTTTTTTTTTTTTTTTTTAATATTTGAGAGAGAGCACACGAGTTGGGGAGAGAGGAGAGAATCCCAAGCGGGCTTCACTCTCAGCACGGGGCCCGATGTGGGGCCCTAGCCCACGGACCGTGAGATCATGACCTGAGCCAAAGTCAAGAGTCGGATGCTTAACTGACTGAGCCACCCAGGTGCCCCTGTTTGGTGCTTCTAATTGCAAAATAAAAATAAAACTACTGGGGCGGCTGGGTGGCTCAGTCGGTTGAGCATCTGACTCGGTTTCGGCTCAGGTTATGATCCCAGAGTCGTGGGATCGAGCCCTGTGTGGTGCTCCGCACTGAGCATGGAGCCTGCTTGGGATTCTCTTCCCCTTCTCTGCCCCTCTCCCCTCACTCATGCTCTCTTTCTCTCTAAAGCAAACAAAATTTAAAACTTAAATAAGTGAATAAAACTCTCTTGTGAATGCCAGTACAGTTTTGTCACCTACCGTCTTACAGACTTCGTACTTTAAATTTCTCAGAAATTTAGAAATGTCTCTAATCTATGCAATATTGTTGTCATAAATTTGGATTTTGGCACGTAGTAGAGAAATAATTTTAGATGCTAGTCCCTGTTGGTCATTTCAGGAAACAATTGTACATTCACATTGACAGTTATGTGGAAAGGACAAAATTCAGTATTTTATTAGCTTTTTCTGATATGAATAAAGTCTTTGACTCATTTCTTGATGCCTAAAATACATTTACTTTTTTCAGTGCTGAATTTATAACTCTCAATGACTGCCTTCAGTTGGCATATCTGCCTTCCAAAAGAAATCACATGTTGTTACTCTATCCTCGAGAGATTTTAATCCTTGACCTTGAGGTGAATCAAACAGTGGGTGTGATTGCAATAGAACGAACGGGAGTTCCATTTCTGCAGGTATCTATGATTTATAAATTACATCCCCAAAAGTTGATTATGAATGTTATAGAAAGAAAAAACATAATCGTAGAAATGTCCTTAGTTCCACCTTCTCTTTTCTGTTTATTTAGAAATTAACAATGTTGTCGTATATTCCGATTTTTCTACACTTTCAATTGGTTTGATTTACCCTAGAAATTCTTTTGACTGGTCTGGAGATAAGTATTGAACTATTTAAGTTACCTAGACGAAGACAAATTTTTTATGTATATAAGTGGAGTTTTTGAATGTTCATTTAGTTTAAAGCTTGGAGATTATGTGTGTATTTTTGTTTTCCTTTTATTTTTCTTTTGCCCATATTCTCTAAATATGAGTTCTGAGCTTCCCAGTATATACTCTTTAATCTATTGTGTTTTTAAAAATGATTATATTATCTTTTTAAAGGTAATACCCTGCTTTCAACGAGATGGTTTATTTTGCCTACATGAAAATGGTTGCATAACTTTACGTGTTCGAAGATCTTATAACAGCATTTTTACCACTTCAAATGAGGAGCCAGGTGAGTTTATATCTCAGAATAATATTAATGTATTTTTCTTTAGAATTTCATAAACCTTCATGTGGCAGATACCAGCCAAAGCATAGAGTTAATGGTAATCCTGGCCTTGAGAAGGTAGTATATGGTTGTGCCCTGGATCGGGCTCCACACTGACAACACAGAACCTGCTTGGGATTCTCTGTCTGTCTCTGTCTCTGTCTCTCTGTCTCTCTCTCTCTCTTTCTCTCTCTCTGTGCCCCTCTCCCATTCATGCTGTCTCTGTCTCGAAATAAATAAACTTAAAAAAAAAAAAAGTAGGGGCGCCTGGGTGGCGCAGTCGGTTGAGTGTCCGACTTCAGCCAGGTCACGATCTCGCGGTCCGTGAGTTCGAGCCCCGCGTCAGGCTCTGGGCTGATGGCTCGGAGCCTGGAGCCTGTTTCCGATTCTGTGCCTCCCTCTCTCTCTGCCCCTTCCCCATTCATGCTCTGTCTCTCTCTGTCCCAAAAATAAATAAAAACATTGGAAAAAAAATTAAAAAAAAAAAAAAAAAAAGTAGAATATGGTCATAATATGGGGCATAAAAAAGCACAAGCCCAAGATTCATCTCTTGGTGTTACAATAGTGTTCGTCCTACACAGCAAAGAAAGTAATGATTTGTAATTCCTTCTCAGTTGTATCCATGAGCCAAGTAGGTATTATCTTTGTGAATTTTTCTTCACAAGTAGACCCAGTAAAATACCTTTGTTATTACCCTCCCTGACTTCACCTCTGCTTTAGGCATTTCCATTGTAAAATGACATGGGTTAATAAGTCACCAGGGTACTCGGTTGTCATTTTCAGTCTTCTCCTAGAGAATGAAAGCAGTGTTTTGTAAAGTGATGTACTACATAAAGGCAAAGGTGACTTTCACATCTTTTGTAGAGAGCTATTATTTTCGGGCTCATTATATAGACCACTGTAAATTATGATGCTCTATAGTGTACTGTACATTACTTAATCATATCACTGTTGATCCTTTTTCAAAGTTATTTTCTTTTTTAAAAATATTAAAAAACAAGCCATATTGATTATAGTTTTTATTTTGGAAATTAAACTTGGCATAGACCGTCGTTAGATGAATTATATTTGTATTCTGAAATTAGTAGTAATTGTAAAGAGAGAAGGCATGTGTGACAGACTCTGCACTAGTGAAGGAATGATGTTCTTTTTAGTTGAGGTTTGATTTGAACTAAATAGTAGTGATACTGCTGCGGTTGTTTTCTGCCATTTAAAAGAAAACAATACTGTGTTAAGATCCAGATCCTGTCCAGGAACTTACCTATGATTTACGAAGCCAATGCGATGCCATCAGGGTGACAAAAACCGTGCGTCCCTTCAGTATGGTGTGTTGTCCTATCAATGAGAATGCAGCTGCCCTCGTTGTGAGTGACGGCAGGGTCATGATATGGGAGCTGAAGTCTGCTGTTTGTAACCGAAGCTCACGGAACAGGTAAATGAATCAACGGGATCATTTTCTGGTTTGTTTCCTCTTTTTAAAAGATTACCAGAATCATATGAAAATAGCAGGGACTTTTATTCCTACAGAAAATATTTTTAAAGTGAGAATTCAGACTTTAGATTATCAGGGAATTGTGTAAATCTGCCAGGGAAATTTGCCTATGGGTAAGATTAGTAAGTACCGTAAAAGTGGGTAGAATGCCATGATCCGAAAATGGTAATTTGAGTTACTGAAATGTGACGTCGGTTTTAAATATGTGAAATCATGTAATTGTTATGTCTTTGCAGTAGTTCTGGTGTGTCACCTTTATATTCACCAGTGTCTTTCTGTGGAATTCCTGTAGGAGTGCTACAGAATAAACTCCCAGACCTCTCCTTAGACAACATGATTGGTAAGCTATTTTCTTTCCTCTAACGTTTAGGTTAGGTATTCTTCTTGAAGGGCAAAATTAATAGTCTCTGCTTTGCAATTATTATAAAGTCAAAGTTAATACTTGAGAAAACTAAAATGTGGAATCATTCTTCCCTCAATAAATCCGAGAGTATGAAATATTTAAGCATAAAAGCCTAGATGAGCATTACAGTTATTAGAATTAGAAAATGTTCATTCGTGAGAGATTCTGATTTAAATGAAGGGGATGACATTAGGCCTCCGAATGCCAGATGTAGTCTGTGCTGAGTCCTGCCCTACCTCCCCAGGGCCTTCATGCTGGCTGGTCCCTTCACTCTGAACACATACTTTCTTTCTCTCCCTTTCTGCTACTCCTAATTCAAGATTCAGCTCAAGTGTTGCTTTCTTTAGTCTCCCTAGCCTGACCTAAATGGTCTTCATTTGTGGTCCCTAACAGTGGTCTGTTGATTGTAGTGATTTTGTTTCCTCCAGTAAATTATAAACCCTGTAAGTTTGGGTCAGTGTTTGATTCCACTTTGTATCCTGAGCACTCAGCAAAGAGCCTTGTACATTCAAGATGTGCAGTATACATTTGTTGAAGGAACAAAGTGAGCAGTTTTAGTAAAAGGTTATTTTAAACATTTTGATGTACATTTTAAAATTTTCATGTTGGGGATTCTTTCAACAAATATTTAATTACAGATAAAATATTGTTTCAGAGTTATTTAAGTATTATAGGGTCAGTATATACTAGAGGAAGAATGAGGATTTATGATTTCAAATATTGTACAACTAGAAATTATAACTATGCCAGGGAGTTTTGATGTCTAATTCTTTGAAAATTGTGGCTCTGGCTCATAAAGGATTTTCTGTACCGTTATTTGTAAAATTGATATTATTTAGTAGGTTTTTTTTTTTTTAATGCTGATGATGATTATACTAGAAAGAACATTACCATATTGATCTTTAAAAAAAAATTTTTTTAACATTTATTTATTTTTGAGAGAGAGAGAGAGAGAGAGGGACAGAGCGCGAGCAGGGGAACCCACGGACCATCAGATCATGACCTGAGCTGGGTGTCAGATGCTTAACCAACTGAGCTACCCAGGCACTCCTCCTTTATTAATCTTTTTAATCAGAGATGACATTTGGGGCACCTGAGTGGCTCAGTTGGTTAAGCATCTGACACCCAGCTCAGGTCATGATCTCACGGTCTGTGGGTTCAAGCCCCACGTTGGGATCTGTGCTGACAGCTGGGAGCCTGGAGCCTGCTTCGGATTTTGTGTCTCACTCTCTCTCTGCCCCTCCCCCACTTGTGCTCTGTCTCTCAAAAATGAATAAAAGTTTAAAAAAAAAATTTTTTTTTTAAATCAGAGATGACATTTATTGGTGCTGTGCTAAATGCCCTGCATGTTACCGTAATAACCCTGCAAGGTGGGTAATACTATTCTTATTTCTATTTTATGTAAGTGGGAACTGAGACCCAGAGAGATTTAAAAAACTTGTCCCAAACCACACAGCCAGTAAGTGGAAGAGCCCCCATGTGAGCCCAGTCACCCGGTCTGGAATCTGCTCCTTGGCCATGACCTCCAGTCCTGGCTACTCTACTGTGATCTTAGGCAAAACCTGACTTCTCCAGGCCTTGCTTTTCTCACGATTCTTCCCACTTGCAAAATCCTTTTGCTCAATGACACTAACTTGTATATTTAAAATTCTTTCTCCTCATCTTCCAAACATAATCCATATGAGGAAGTTTAGACACGTACTTGTTTTGCAGAATTCATTTTGTCAGTAACAGTTTGCTGAGTTAATTGACCTTGTCTTCACTTAGCATAAAATATTAAAGTGAAAAGAATTATAAACACTCATGCATAGAACTAATCAGTAATATGAAGCCCACAGGAGGCTGAAATTTCACGCTGTTTAGGTATCTAACTGATATAAATTACATTTTTTTAAGAGACAAAAGGATATGGATTGTATACAATTCCTGACAATGTAGTTGATTTAAAAGCATTAAATAAATAAAGCTTTGTTACTTGAAAACATTTTAATTAAAACTTTTAATTAAACTTTTAATTTGAAATTCACTATGTCCTTAGTGATAATTGAAAGCAATTCATTTAAATACAGAGGCCTGATTTATATTCATTGGGTAAAGCCTGCTGCTTTTTAAGACCTAATCTGCCCTACCTTGTGAATTGCCTCTATGGGAGAAGTTTGAAGAAAAATATGGCCATTCTCAGAAGTCAACTCCAAGCTACAGAGGGTTGGTAAACATGGTACCTATATGTTGAACTTCACATTCCTTTAGACTCTGTTTTTTGTTACCAAAGGCTGATATCAATTGTATCACTGATCTTAAGGGATCATTTTATTTGGATTAAATTGATGGCCATTTTTCCTGTACATCTTATGAATTTTAAAGTGTCGTTTTATTAAAACGACTTTATAGCTTCAGAAAGTTATAGTCAACATTGAGTCCCATCATCCACTTACAGTAATTATTTACATTTTCCCCTTTCACAGTGTATGTGTGGTGTGTGCATACATATGTATATGTATGTGTCTACACACACCCACACTCATGTATCCTTTATTATGTGTTCTTGACGACTATGTCCCGGTATTCAGTAGTGGTTTATAGGAAGAAAATTTGTATATTATACTCTTTTTAGTGAGTGGTCTTGATTTTGTTGTACTCTTCATATTCACGTTTTGTTAAAATGGTTTTACCGAATCTATTTAGTTTGAGACTTAATAATCTAAGTATAAATGCTATCTCTGAAAATAATGCCCATCTAACTGTCAACCATGACAGTTTACACATTATTTATACCATATATTAACATATATTCTCATGTTTGTATGTAACATATATAACTTATTTATATGTTATTTTATATGTTTATATATGAAGTATTTAATTATAAGGCTTAAATTTTATAATTACATTGACACACTAAGATTTCCCATTAGAAATCTAGATGGGTTCTTTGAACCTGCAGTTGGCGATTACTATTTTATGTATACTTGAGCAAGTGCATCAGTTTGAAAAGCAACCCTTTAAAAAGGCAGGAGGTAAGGTGGGAATGTACTGCAATATCCCACTCCGTAGAAGCTGCTCTCGAACCCAGGTCCCCTCATTGGCTTTGTTTGGTGTCCTCGTACCCGGAACTCAGGCTGAAATCATGCTTCTTAGATGACAGGTCCCTGAAGTCCGGACAGCAGTACTCCGGAGTGGTCTGTCCTCTGAGATGGTAGACGGTGTGGTTTAAGTCCCATAGCCAAGTACAGAACCACTGTTCAGCTGTAGCCCCTCGGGTGCTGCGTGATACCCTGTAGGTCTGAAGAGTATTTCCACTGAAAAGTTTCTTTACCTTTCAGCATACGTTATAGTGAATATGTTTGTATTTTTGATTGCCGATCAGGACAAAGCGCCATCGCCGGGGAGGAGCATCCTAAAAGCCCCGTTCTGCAGGAAGTGCACCTCAGGTTCCTGCTGACGGGACTGCTTTCAGGGCTGCCCTCACCTCAGTTCGCCATCCGCATGTGCCCGCCGCTGACCACAAAAAACATCAAGGTGTATCAGCCACTGCTTGCTGTTGGTGCGTATTGGACCTGTTCTTTTTTTAGTCCTTCATGCCTCCTTTCGTTTATAAAACATTTAAGTTTGCTGGTTACTGGAAAATCCTTTCTTTGAGGATAAGGACGAAGAGGCCCAGTGAAATCACGTATATATACATCTTAAAGTATTTTGCTTCTTGGGGCGCCTGGGTGGCTTGGTCACTTAAGAGTCCAACTCTTGACTTTGACTCAGGTCATGATCTCTCACTGTGTGAGTCTGAGCCCCGCATCAGGCTCTGCTGACAGCGTGGGGTCTGCTTGGGATTCTGTTTCCCTCTCTCTGTGCCCCTTCCCTGCTTGCTCTCTATCTCTTCTCAAAATAAAAATAAACTTACATTTTTTTTCTTTTTTCTGTCCTTTTAAGCCACCCTTTTTAGTCATTTAATTTAATTTAAAAAATTTTTAAGTTTATTTATTTTGAGAGAGAGAGTGTGAGCACAAGGTAGGGGCAGAGAGAGAATCCCGAGAAGGCCCTGCGCTGTTAGTGTGGAGCCCAATGTAGGGCTAGAACTCATGAATTGTGAGATCATGACCTGAGCCCAAACCAAGAACCTACCAAGCCATCCAGGCGCCCCTATTCATTCATTTTGATCGCAGTGTTCACTCCTCCACCTGACCCTGGGTGATAGAGCCCCTGACACAATGGGTATCTTTCTGAAATGTTAAGAGGATAATCCCTGTGTGATGCTGAATCCAGATTCCTTGTCTTCTTTTGGACTACCCAAGGCTTATTCTGTGCATGTCGTTTTGTTTTGGGTTTTTGTTAATGAATAACACAATCACAGCTAGTATTTTAATGATAGCAGTGCTCTTCATCTGGTATGAATTGTGTATGAAATGTTGTTTAAAGTGACTGTGGTCTCTCTAAAATAAGATTTGCCTTTTGGGTTGAAATTGCAAAGTTTTGTAGTATAGATAGAAAATTGGTCTGGGTTTCAACTTGCTGTCACATTAACTTATAGTAATGTGAGTAACCTAACTTCCTTTATAGAGGAAAGCAAATTTTAATTTGCTATTAAGTATGTAAGGTTAAAGTCCATTTCTCTATAATTTCAAAAAGTATATTCATTTGAAATTGTCAACATTTTTTCTTAAGAGGCTGTTGGTTGGCTTCTGGCTTTCATTCTGGGCCTGTAACACGATTTGTGATTTTTTTTTTTTTTTTTTTTATCCTAAAATGAAAACCTGACCCACAGTTATTTTGTTGCTAGGATGTCACAGCGTCTCAGCTAACAGTTGACTTGTGAGTACTGAAGGCTCACTGGAGTAATTCTATTTGTCAGTGTTCTGATTTTCCCATTTTTCCTATCACTGTCTTCCAAAAGTGGTTTGCGTTTTAAGGTTTGGTAGTCTGTGTGTAACATGTGTCCACATTTATGTAAATCAAATATTTAGTTTTTGCTTCAGAAACTGTTAAGCCTCTTATAGAAATTTTAATTGGAATTTGTCAGTGTACATTATATGGACATGCATGTACAGTGTCAGTATACCTAATTTGTGAAATAGGATTTGGTCAATTTCTTGGAGAAAATTACTTCTTGGCACAGCTAAATAATAAGAGCTGAGTCGGGATCTGAGATTTCTCTCTTTTTAAAATTTTTTTTTTTACAACTTCTTTTAAGTTTATTTTTATTTATTTTGGGAGAGCGAGTGAGCAAGGGGGTGGGGGGGAGAGGGCGAGGGCAGAGAGAGGGAGACAGAATCTCAAGCAGACACTACACTGTCACCACAGAGCCTGATGTGGGGCTCAAACTCACAAACCCGTGAGATCATGACCTGGGCTGAAATCAAGATTTGGATGCTTAGCCTACTGAGACACCCAGGCGCCCCAGGATCTGAGATTTCTATTGTAGAAGAAGCTCTATTGTAGTGGTATGTCGTGACAGTCAAGTCATTTATTGAGTTTAATACAATCACAAAGTAAAAGGAAAAAACCTAAAGAAGTGCCTAAGCTTTTGTAGAGTCACTAGGGGAAAAGAGGCAGAGTTCCACTGTGGAATTCTTCCTCCTATAGCACTCCTAGAAGATTAGATCATAGGTTCAGCATCATCAAAACTTGCAGAATATAGAAATCATTTGATTATTATGAAGATCTGTTAATTGAAAGATTTTAGTAATTTTTTGGATATTGTCTCAGCGCTAGAAGTGACTAATTATTGTGGAATAGATGATAAATGCACCCAAGTATGATAGTGTATTTTCCTGAAATAGTTTTATAAAATATTTAATGAAGCTTTATTCAGCAGGTGAGCTAAAATTGGAGCTTACCTAGCATTTTTACTTCTTTTATTATTATTATTCTGTTATTTCTACATTCGATTACTTTGCATGAATCCATTCATTTTTTTAAGTCATGTGCAGTGAGAAAGTGATTGGCCAACAAGTTATACTGTTGACTTTTCTGGCTTCATTTATAAAAACATTTTAAGGACTGAAACTTTACTTTTTTAAGTATGGCCATGTCCCTTCAAATTAAATTTTAGACACACACACTACCTGAGACCATGAAAAGCATTAGGCATAATAATAACTATAAACCAAAATTACACTGATAACAGAAATAGTACTTAGTTTGTGCTAGGTACTATACTAAGTGTTTAAAATATGTCTTCTAATTTACTCTCCAGCACATAGATTTTTCTATGGGAATAAGAACACAGATTAGTATAGGTAGGTGATTTGTAAGACTGTAAGACAGAGCCAGAGCTTGACCTCAGGCTTGTAATCCACAGTGAACCGCCATACTTGACCATCTCTATGATTTATGTAATGTAAAAGACAAAACAAAAAAATCTTTGTAAAGAAGAATGCAAAAGTCCTGCTTAATGAGTTCTGCTAGGTCGCCTTTTTGAGGACCAGCTATATAGTAAACACTCCAAATCTCAGAAAGTATGAGTTCTCGTGTATAAAAAAGCTCAGCAAAATGCTTCTTCAAATCCTGTGTGTATTGAGTTAGAGTTTTGAAGTCCTTCTGTAAAAACCTATCCCTGGATTTAGGTAAGATTCAGACCACGTAAGATTTTTTAAGAAGAGAGAAGACAGAAAAATTAACTCTTTCTTCACTCATCGCTTGGGTTCCTTTTAGAAAAGGTAAATTTATAAAATGATGAAAATCTTGAGAAAAGTCTTGTTGGAAAGATCTGGAACTCCCATTAGATTAATACCCTTCTTTTACATCATTTCGATAGGTACAGGTAATGGTTCTGTCCTGGTGTACCATCTCACCAGTGGGCTGCTGCACAAAGAGTTAAGCGTCCACTCATGTGAAGTCAAGTGAGTATGTCGTTGTGACATTGACATCACAAATAATAAGAATACTGGAAAAAAGTTCTGGTAGAATTTTCTACATTGAATCCTCTGCAGAGGTGATTATTTGCCTGGAAACTTTGAACAGTGATTATTCAGGTTTAGAGTAATGGTTATGTTAATCAAGGCTGAGCACTAATTGTTTGCTTTGTGAAAGGGTATTATGCAGTGGGAAATTTTCTTTCTACCTTTTATGGCTGCATCTTATTTCTACAGTCTAGGATATCTTCTCACTAGATATCACTGCGTTTCCTTGTTCATATTTCTATTATTTGTTTTTCATGTCTGTAGAGATCCATCAGTAAGACTATTCCTGAAAAATTTGAATCAAGTTTTTTTAACTATTAACAAATCTGATTTGTTTTTTGTTTCAACACCATGAGGAAAGGACCAAACTGTATGGCATTTCTTCTTTCATTTTGAGAGGTGATGTGTTTTATGAGTTCTGTGCATTCAGAGATGTCTGAGGGAAGAAGGTTGCTTCCTGTTTTAATGTGTGCGCATTATCTGCTCCGTAGCTTTTTTTTTTAATTTTTTTGGAAATGTTTATTTCTGAGACAGAGACAGACAGAGCATGAGTGGGGGAGGGGCAGAGAGAGAGGAAGACACAGAATCTGAAGCAGGCTTCAGGCTCTGAGCTGTCAGCACAGACCCCGATGCAGGGCTCGAACTCACGAACCGTGAGATTGTCACTCAACCGACTGAGCCACCCAGGCGCCCAGATAGCTTCTTTTGTTGATGGCATGACTGCTTTTCTTTGCCCCAGCAAAGATGGATTGTGAAGTTATGCATGTATAATATAAATTTATCACATTTCTACCATTTTTGATCTTTTAACAAACATAAGAAAGGCTATTTTCTGTCCTTTATACTTTATATAATTATAGGTCTCATGCATATGTTAAAATTCATATGATCCCTTAGTGAACACGTTATTCTGACTAATTGTGTTTTCTGAATGGGGAAGGGTTAACCCTTTAAGTATCACAACTTCTGATTGTGATGGAAGTTCCAGAAAAGCTTACATTGCCTTCAAGTGTTGTTTGTGGTGCAGCCCAAATGACTGTTGGTTGCCACCTTATGCTGTGCCCTCCAGCAGCCCCTTAAATACCTTTCCGTGGAGTCGTAATGTCTTTAGAAATCACTAGGGTGTCGGGTGCAGTGACACAGGTTTGAGTTTGGCCCATTTCAGGCTCTTGTTCGTCTTTTCTTCTGGTAGACCTTTCTGCCTCTGCTAATACCTGCTCTCGCCCTTTCTTGTCTGCATTTCTTCTCTTGACATTCCCTTTCACCCTTGCCTTTGTGTAGTGTTTCCTTCTGTGGGTGACACCAGCCAGTCAGACTCTCCATTTAATCACAACATGTTCTGAGGATTGTGTTAAGTGCTAATATTTTGCATGACCATTTCATTGTATCCCCACTACAACTTTATGTGGTAGGCACTATTTTTATTCCCATTTTACAGAAAAAACTCAGTATTGTAATGTGTGAAACAGTAGATGGAATTTAACCTGGGCGTTTCAGGCTTCAGAACTGACCTTTATTTATAGTACATGGGCTACATCTCCAGCTAAATAAATGCATGTAGCACACATTTTGGCAACAAGATAAAAATGTTGACTGATCTGGGATTCATATACCTGCTTCTGGAAAATCAGGTCATTTTCATTTTTTTCTGAACACCGAAATCTTTAATAAAGATTCAATAGCTAGTTTATCAGCAAGCTATTAGTTTTTTTTTTTTTTTTATAAAGCCATGGCAAACTAATTTTATCTCATTTTATTTATTTATTTATTTATTTATTTATTTTAATATTTATTTATTTTCTTTTTTTTAATATGAAATTTATTGTCAAATTGGTTTCCATACAACACCCAGTGCTCATCCCAACAGGTGCCCTCCTCAATACCCATCACCCACCCTCCCCTCCCTCCCACCCCCCATCAACCCTCAGTTCATTCTCAGTTTTTAAGAGTCTCTTATGGTTTGGCTCCCTCCCTCTCTAACATTATTTTCCCTTCCCCGCCCCCATGGTCTTCTGTTAAGTTTCTCAGGATCCACATAAGAGTGAAAGCATATGGTATCATCTTTCTCTGTATGACTTATTTCACTGAGCATAACACTCTTCAGGTCCATCCGCGTTGCTACAAAAGGCCATATTTCATTCTTTCTCATTGCCACGTAGTATTCCATTGTGTATATAAACCACAATTTCTTTATCCATTCATCAGTTGATGGACATTTAGGCTCTTTTCATAATTTGGCTATTGTTGAGAGTGCTGCTATAAACATTGGAGTACAAGTGCCCCTATGCATCAGCACTCCTGTATCCCTTGGGTAAATTCCTAGCAGTGCTACTGCTGGGTCATAGAGCAGGTCTATTTTTAATTTTTTGAGGAACCTCCACACTGTTTTCCAGAGTGGCCACGCCAGTTTGCATTCCCACCAACAGTGCAAGAGGGTTCCCGTTTCTCCACATCCTTCCAGCATCTATAGTCTCCTGATTTGTTCATTTTAGCCAGTCTGACTGGCGTGAGGTGGTATTGCAGTCTGGTTTTGATTTGTATTTCCCTGATGAGGAGCGATGTTGAGCATCTTTTCATGTGCCTGTTGGCCATCCAGATGTCTTCTTTAGAGAAGTGTCTATTCATGTTTTCTGCCCGTTTCTTCACTGGATTATTTGTTTTTCAGGTGTGGAGTTTGGTGGGCTCTTTGTAGATTTTGGATACTAGCCCTTTGTCCTATAACTCATTTGCAAATATCTTTTCCCATTCCACTGGCTGCCTTTTAGTTTTGTTGATTGTTTCCTTTGCTGTGCAGAAGCTTTTTATCTTCATGAGGTCCCAATAGTTCATTTTTGCTTTTAATTCCCTTGCTTTTGGGGATGTGTCAAGTAAGAAATTGCTGTGGCTGAGGTCAGAGAGGTTTTTTCCTGCTTTCTCCTCTAGGGTTTTGATGGTTTCCTGTCTCACATTCAGGTCCTTTATCCATTTTGAGTTTGTTTTGTGAATGGTGTAAGAAAGTGGTCTCGTTTCATCCTTCTGCATGTTGCTGTCCATTTCTCCCAGCACGATTTGTTAAAGAGACTATCTTTTTTCCATTGGATATTCTTTCCTGCTTTGTCAAAGATTAGTTGGCCATACTTTTGTGGGTCTAGTTCTGGGGTTTCTATTCTATTCCATTGGTCTATGTGTCTGTTTTTTGTGCTAATACCGTGCTGTCTTGATGATTACAGCTTTGTAGTAGAGGCTAAAGTCTGGGATTGTGATGCCTCCTGCTTTGGTCTTCTTCAAAATTACTTTGGCTATTTGGGGCCTTTTGTGGTTCCATACAAATTTTAGGATTGCTTGTTCTAGCTTGGAGAAAAATGCTGGTGTAAGTTTGATTGGGATTGCATTGAATGTGTAGATAGCTTTGGGTAGTATTGACATTTTAGCAATATTTATTCTTCCAATCCATGAGCACGGAATGTTTTTCCATTTCTTTATATCTTCTTCAATTTCCTTCATGAGCTTTCTATAGCTTTCAGCATACAGATCTTTTACATCTTTGGTTAGGTTTATTCCTAGGTATTTTATGCTTCTTGGTGCAATTGTGAATGGGATCAGTTTCTTTATTTGTCTTTCTGTTGCTTCATTATTAGTGTAT
The DNA here is from genome assembly GCF_028749965.1 of Puma concolor. Classification (NCBI taxonomy): domain Eukaryota; kingdom Metazoa; phylum Chordata; class Mammalia; order Carnivora; family Felidae; genus Puma; species Puma concolor. The sequence goes on from NC_141677.1 coordinate 78,085,425, forward strand.
GAGAATGCAACTGATTTCTTTACATTGATTTTGTATCCTGCGACTTTGCTGAATTCATGTATCAGTTCTAGCAGACTTTTGGTGGAGTCTGTCGGATTTTCCATGTATGATATCATGTCATCTGCAAAAAGTGACAGCTTAACTTCATCTTTGCCAATTTTGATGCCTTTGATTTCCTTTTGTTGTCTGATTGCTGATGTTAGAACTTCCAACACTATGTTAAACAACAGCAGTGAGAGTGGACATCCCTGTCGTGTTCCTGATCTCAGGGAGAAAGCTCTGTTTTTCCCTATTGAGGATGATATTAGCTGTGGGCTTTTCTTAAATGACTTTTATGATGTTTAAGTATGTTCCTTCTACCCCGACTTTCTCGAGGGTTTTTATTAAGAAAGGATGCTGAATTTTGTCAAATGCTTTTTTCTGCATCGATTGACAGGATCATATGGTTCTTATCTTTTCTTTTATTAATGTGATGTATCGCACTGATTGATTTGCGAATGTTGAACCAGCCCTGCAGCGCAGGAATGAATCCCACTTGATCATGGTGAATAATTCTTTCTATATGCTGTTGAATTCGATTTGCTAGTATCTTGAGAATTTTTGCATCCATATTCATCAGGGATATTGGCCTGTAGTTCTCTTTTTTTGCTGGGTCTCTGTCTGGTTTAGGAATTAGAGTAATACTGGCTTCATAGAATGAGTCTGGAAGTTTTCCTTCCCTTTCTATTTTTTGGAACAGCTTGAGAAGGATAGGTATTATCTCTGCTTTAAATGTCTGGTAGAATTCCCCTGGGAAGCCATCTGGTCCTGGACTCGTACTTGTTGGGAGATTTTTGATAACTGATTCAATTTCTTCGCTGGTTATGGGTCTGTTTAAGCTTTCTATTTCGTCCTGTGTGAGTTTTGGAAGTGTGTGGGTGTTTAGGAATTTGTCCATTTCTTCCAGGTTGTCTAGTTTGTTGGCATATAGTTTTTCATAGTATTCCCAGATAATTGCTTGTATTTCTGAGGGATTGGTTGTAATAATTCCATTTTCATTCATGATTTTATCTTTTTGGGTCATCTCCCTTTTCTTTTTGAGAAGCCTGGCTAGAGGTTTATCAATTTTATTTTTTCAAAAAACCAACTCTTGGTTTCATTGATGTGTTCTACAGTTTTTTTAGATTCTATATTGTTTATTTCTGCTCTGATCTTTATTATTTCTCTTCTTCTGCTGGGTTTGGGGTGTCTCTGCTGTTCTGCTTCTATTTCCTTTAGGTGTGCTGTTAGATTTTGTATTTGGGATTTTTCTTGTTTCTTGAGATAGGCCTGGATTGCAATGTATTTTCCTCCCAGGATTGCCTTTGCTGCCTCCCAAAGTGTTTGGATTGTTGTATTTTCATTTTCATTTGTTTCCATATATTTTTTAATTTCTTCCCTAATTGCCTGGTTGACCCATTCATTCTTTAGTAGGGTGTTCTTTAACCTCCATGCTTTTGGAGGTTTTCCAGACTTTTTCCTGTGGTTGATTTCAAGCTTAATAGCATTGTGGTCTGAAAGTATGCATGGTATGATCTCAATTCTTGTATACTTATGAAGGGCTGTTTTGTGACCCAGTATGTGATGTATCTTGGAGAATGTTCCGTGTGCACTCGAGAATAAAGTATATTCTGTTGCTTTGGGATGCAGAGTTCTAAATAATCTGTCAAGTGCATCTGATCCAATGTATCATTCAGGGCCCTTGTTTCTTTATTGATCCTGTGTCTAGATGATCTATTCATTGTTGTAAGTGGAGTATTAAAGTCTCCTGCAATTACCACATTCTTATCAATAAGGTTGCTTATGTTTGTGATTAACTGTTTTATATATTTGGGGGCTCCCGTATTCGGCGCATAGACATTTGTAATTGTTAGCTCTTCCTGATGGATAGACCCTGTAATTATTATATAATGCCCTTCTTCATCTCTTGTTACAGCCTTTAATTGAAAGTCTAGTTTGTCTGATATAAGTATCTGATATAAGCTACTCCAGCTTTCTTTTGACTTCCAGTAGCATGATAGATAGTTCTCCATCCCCTCACTTTCAATCTTAAGGTGCCCTCAGGTCTAAAATGAGTCTCTTGTAGACAGCAAATAGATGGGTCTTGTTTTTTTATCCATTCTGATACCCTATGTCTTTTGGTTGGAGCATTTAGTCCGTTTACATTCAGTGTCATTATAGAAAGATACGGATTTAGAGTCATTGTGATGTCTGTAGGTTTCATGCTTGTAGTGATGTCTCTGGTACTTTGTCTCACAGGATCCCCCTTAGGATCTCTTATAGGGCTAGTTTAGTGGTGATGAATTCCTTCAGTTTTTATTTGTTTGGGAAGACCTTTATCTCTCCTTCTATTCTAAATGACAGACTTGCTGGATAAAGGATTCTTGGCTGCATATTTTTTCTGTTCATCACATTGAAGATCTCCTGCCATTCCTTTCTGGCCTGCCAAGTTTCAGTAGATAGATCCATCACTAGTCTCATTGGTCTCCCTTTATATGTTAGAGCCTGTTTATCCCTAGCTGCTTTCAGAATTTTCTCTTTATCCTTGTATTTTGCCATTTTCACTATGATATGTCGTGCAGAAGATCGATTCAAGCCACGTCTGAAGGGAGTTCTCTGTGCCTCTTGAATTTCAGTGCCGTTTTCCTTCCCAGATTAGGGAAGTTCTCAGCTATGATTTCTTCAAGTACACCTTCAGCACCTTTCTCTCTCTCTTCCTCCTCTGGAATCCCAATTATGTGTATAGTATTGCATTTTATCACATCATTTAGTTCTCTAATTCTCCCCTCATACTCCTGGATTTTTTTATCTCTCTTTTTCTCACCTTCGTCTTTTTCCATAATTTTATCTTCTAATTCACCTATTCTCTCCTCTGCCTCTTCAATCCGAGCTGTGGTCACCTCCATTTTATTTTACAGCTCATTTATAGCATTTTTAGCTCCTCCTTTCTGTTTCTTAGTCCCTTGATCTCTGTAGCAATAGATTCTCTGCTGTCCTCTATACTTTTTTCAAGCCCAGCGATTAATTTTATGACTGTTATTTTAAATTCATTTTCTGTTACATTGCTTAAATCGTTTTTGATCAGTTCGTTAGCTGTCGCTACTTCCTGGAGTTTCTTTTGAGGAGAATTCTTCTGTTTCGTCATTTTGGATAGTCCCTGGAGTGGCGCAGAACTGCAGGGCTCTTCCTCTATGCTGTCTGGAGTTACTTGCATTGGTGGGCGGGGCCACAATCAGACCTGATGTCTGTCCCCAGCCCACTGCTGGGGCCACAGTCTGACTGGTGTGTACCTTAGCTTCCCCTCTCCCAGAGACAGGACTCAATGTGGAGTGGTGTGGCCCCTGTCTGGGCTACTTGCACACTGCCAGGCTTGTGGTGCTGCTTGGATGGGATCTGGCGTATTAGCCGGGGTGGATCTGCAAGGTGCACAGGGGCAGGAGGGGCAGGCTCAGCTCACTTTGCCTATGGTGGTCCGCTGCGGGAGGGGCCCTGCGGCACCAGGAGGGAGGCAGACCCGTCGGAGGGATCAAGCTATTAGTTTTAAATGAGATTTGTTATCCTGGATTAGTCATGTGGTATATGTCACTAAGTACATGACTTACACATGCTGTGATAATGTTTGTTATTGAGTGATGCTGAATTATAAAGTGTTACTTGGAATACCAAATAATGGATGTGTTACTCAGGCTGATTTGTGAATGATCACACAAATGTGCTCCATTTTTTTTAAGTTTATTTATTTTGAGAGAGAGAGCTCGAGCATGGGAGGGGCAGAGAGAGAGGGAGAGAGAAAATCCCGAGTAGGCTCCATGCTGTCAGTGCAGAGCCCCCATGTGGGGCTCAGTCCCACAAACCGTAAGATCATAATCTCAGCCGAAATCAAGAGTCAGTCGCTTAACTGACTGAGCCACCCAGACACCCCTCCATTTTTTAATATGAATTTTCCTTTTTAATTGCCATTTTGAAAATAACTCACATTTTATATCCGGAGATCACGTGCAGGAGGATGCTAAAATCCTTCCATCTTTGTGTTTCTGTTAATGCAATTATAGTATTACAGTTAAAAACCATTATGAAAATTTCACATATGTGTTATAAAAATTGCTGAACTTATTAGCAATAAACCTAATAATTCTAGATATTCATATGCACATTTAGGCCAACTTTTAGAAAGTTGTTTTTACTTTGTACTAAATGTGTTTTAAAAACCACTTGCTCTTACAAAATTTGAATCTTATGCACACACACGGGCAGGGAGGGACTGCCAAACTGCAGGTAGTTGTTTGTGTGCTGTTTTAAAGCCATGATGTTTGGGGCGCCTGGGTGGCTCAGTCGGTTAAGCATCCAACTTCAGCTCAGGTCATGATCTCACGGTTCGTGAGTTCAAACCCCGCATCAGGCTCTGTGTCGACAGCTTGAAGCCTGGAGCCTGCTTCAGATTCTGTGTCCCCCTCTCTCTCTGCCCCACCCCTGCTTGTGTTCTCTCTCTGCCTTTCAAAAATGAATAAACATAAAAAAAAAATTAAAGCCATGATGTTTTAGCCAGTTATGCTTTACTGATAGGTACTGAGCATCTTCTGTATTCCTGTAAACAAAACCTTGATGCTTATGTCCAGGGGAGGAAACCTAGGAGTAAATAAGTAGTACATGCAGGTTTTTTTAGATTACTGGTTTGTGCCTTTGTCCTACATTTATAATAATAACATTTATAATAATAAAGCACAATACCATTTTCAGTGTCAAAACTTATTACAACAGCGGTTTATATGACTTTCAGAACGTTGACTGACTATTACTTTGAGCAAATTGAGTGATTTTTGGAAAGTAAAATAATAATCTCTGTTTTGTCTGTAATTTTGCACAAGTTAGTTTCTTGGCATTGTGGAAGTTCAAGGCCTTCCCGAGGTGGGTGTCCCCCACCCCCCGTGACTGCCAGTCACCTAAGTGTCAAGAAGTAGCCTCTGCAGCAGGCCCGGGAGAACCCCAGATACCTGGTGACAGAGTCTACGGTTACAGTTGTTCGCTGGTTAATCCTAGCAGAACCATCCTAGATTGAGTCAGAAAGTGAACTGCTCTTCTTAGGCGTTTTTAATAGAGCTCAGTGTGTAATTAAACCCAGACAGCAACTTTCTAATCCTGAGAGCAGTGTGGTGCTCGCTATTGTTTGACAAGAGTTTTCATTCTTTTCTGTTGAGAAATAATCCCGCCCTTATCTAGTTTTCTTTGAAGTCCAACTTGATTTTTATTTTCTTCAGTTGATCAGTAGGAATCAGATAGAAAAGCTGCTGCTGGACTCTGCTCAAAGGCAACAAGCTCACAGTGCTTGATTACGAGTAAGCAGCCACTCCGTGTTCTCTTCTACGCTCAGCACTGGGATGTCTTGTAAACAGTGGGGAAAACAGGCCGAATGCGTGTGGTACAGTCATAAGGAGGAACGCTGGCTTTCCTCGGATATCCTTCATTTAATCCGACAGAACGGACTGAGTGCCTGTCACATGGAGAGGCATGGTGTGGTGCCTCCCTTCAAAGAGTACAACCCAGGGCAGTGTCTCTCAGCCAGTGGCACCATTTCCTCAAGTTGTTTAGACTTTTAGGCAGCACCCTGTTTGCCCTCTGGGTCTCGGCAGGCCCCAGAGACCAGATTCTGTGTGATTCTTACAAGCTTCTGTGGAACTCCGTCCCACTGTCTTTTGTAATAAGGAATCGAGAACACACTTATGTAATGTCTTTTTTTCCGCTAGATCATAAGCTCCAGAAGGCCCGACTCATGTCACAGCGGTACTCTCAGCACCTAGCACAGTCATGGGTACACACTGGGTACTTCATAGGTACCTCTGTAAAAATAATGAATGAAGAAGGGGGACCGGGATTCTTGGTATTCAGAGGTCGTGGCATCACTGCGGGAGCATAGGTGTTCAGATAGCCAGCAACGAGCCTTGGAGAGTGTGTCTTAGGTTTGTCGGTGAACAGATCTGCTCAAAGCTGCCAGACTTACAAAGCACCGTAAGTCCAAGATGATTTCTCACTTCTTTTGTTCACTCTAAGTAGAAACTTAATGAGTACTGTGACATGTTAGAGAAGGGAAAGAGAAGCATGAGACAATGAGGCTTTTCAGTGAATGATTAACCAAATTTATATTGTATTCGGTATAGGTGTGGTTTGAGTTTAGTAAATGAGGAGGATTCACGAAGAAAATAGGGCTTGACTTAGATCTGGAAATAAGAATAGTAATGATAATAATGGTAATTGCTAATACATGCAGCGCTTACTGTGTGCCAGGCATTCTTTATGTACACAGTGTTATTATTCCTGCAGTAATAACAGGTAAGGTGTAGAGAGAGCACAGAGCTGGAAGTGCTGAAGCCAGGATTTGAACTCAAGTAGTATTTGAAGAGGGAAGGAGAGAGGTCTTTCAGGCCAAGCATGAACATTTTTTTAATTTTAATTTTAATTTTTTTTAACATTTACTTCTTTTTGAGAGACAGAAATAAGAGAGAGACAGAGCATGAATGGGGGAGGGTCAGAGAGAGGAAGACACAGAATCCAAAGCAGTCTCCAGTCTCCGAGCTGTCAGCACAGAGCCCGTTGTAGGGCTCGAATTCACGAACTGTGAGATCATGACCTGAGCCGAAATCGGACGCTTAACCGACTGAGCCACCCAGGTGCCCCATTTTTTTTTTTTTTTAATGTTTATTTTTGAGAGAGAGGGAGAAGCGTGTGCATGAGAGGGGGAGGAGCAGAGAGAGAAGGGGACAGAGGATCCAAAGCAGACTTTGTGCTGACAGCCTGACTGGGGCTCGAACTCAGAAATCATTGAAATCATGACCTGAGCCGAAGTTGGACTTTTAACTGACTGAGCCACCCAGGCGCCCTCAAGGCACGGAAGTTCTTAAGGGCACTCAGTTTTAAGCGCCTGATTTGAGTGTTTCAGCACAATTGTACACTTAAAGAGTTATAATCTTTGATAACTATGGCAGTTCCTTGGTTTAACAAATATTATTTTCAGCTCCTTTGGGACCATCTTTGTCCCTCTGAGGAGGGCAAATCGGTGGATACACAGGGGTCAGTGAGGAAAGTCACTGTAGTTAAAGTAGCAGACAAGATTCAGAGGATTGAGAGATAAATTTGGTGGGATGAGCAAATGGCTGGATGGCCTTGGAAATTACATAGGAGTTTGGATATGATGCAGGAAGCCATCATATCTTCATGCGCAAATGAGAGACCTGTTCGAAACAGCATGTAATGCTAAATCTAACAATAGCTTTCGAATTGGAGTAGATATGGATAAACTTGATCGGGGTTAGTATGCATTTTTTCTAAAGGACCAGATAGTAAATATTTTAGGCTTTGCAGGCCATAAAATTTCTATCACAGCTAGTCAATTCTGTCATATCAGGAAAGCAGTCATAGATGATATGTTGTTAAACAATTGTCCCATAAATGCTGATGAGCAGTTGCATATAGGACAAAGGTTAGACGTCCCTCCCAGCCAGCCTCTATGACCTTGTAACCAAGGTAGGGCAGTAGTGCAAAATTTCTCCTTCTCCTTCTTATGATTCTGACCGTGCGCTTGTCCTGTGGCTCCCCACCTGCCCCCACCTCCATTCTCTATAAGCCATGGTGGTAGCACTCTGCAGATGATGTCAGTGGGAGAAACTGTGGATTCACCTCCTGTCAGTCCCCATAAAGGAGACTTCCAGGCCTCTGGTTGACAGGTTGCTGTCTTCTCGTTTCTTTGAGATTTTTCTTTTGTGCTTTTCTCTAATTAATAAACCATTTGGAACTGCAAGCCGCTTCCAAATCTAACAGCTAAGTTCAAATTGTTTGCTTCAGGAATTTCTGCCTCCTAGCCAACTAGGAAATTTGATGAAATTCTTCAGTGTACTCAACTTTAAAAGCAGTCTGGCTCAGAATATTTGTTTTTTTTACAATTTTTTACAATTTTTTAAAATTTAAATCCAAGTTAGTTGACATATAGTGTAGTAATGATTGTAGGAATAGAATTTAGTGATTCATCACTTACATATAACACCCAGTGCTTGTCCCAACAAGTGTCCTCCTTAATGCCCCCTGCCCATTTAGCCCATCCCCCCACCCATCACCCCGCCAGCAACCTTCAGTTCTCTGTATTTAAGAGTGTCTTATGGTTTGTCTCCCTCTCTGTTTTTATATTATTTTTGCTTCCCTTTCCTTATGTTCATCTGTTTTGTATCTTAAACTCCACTTATGAGTGAAATCATAACGATCTTTTTATATCTTATCTTATCTTATCTTATCTTATCTTATCTTATCTTATCTTATTGTCTTATTTTATTTAGCATAATACACGCTGTTCCATCCACATAGTTGCAAATGGCAAGGTTTCATTCTCTTTGATCGCCGAGTAATATTCCATTGTTATATATACCACATCTTCTTTATCCATTCATCAGTTGATGGACATTTGGGCTCTTTCCATACTTTGGCTATTGTCGATAGTGCTGCTATAAACATGGGGGTGCATGTGCCCATTTGAATCAGCACACCTGTATCCTTTGGATAAATACCTAGTAGTGCAATTGCTGGGTCTTAGGGTAGTTCTATTTTTAATTTTTTAAGGAACCTCCATACTGTTTTCTAGAGTGGCTGCACCAGTTTGCATTCCCACCAGTAGTGCAAAAGGGTTCCTTTTTCTCTGCATCCTTGCCAACACCTGTTTTTTCCTGAATTGTTAATTTTAGCCATTCTGACGGGTGTGAGGTGGTATCTCATTGTGGTTTTGATTTGTATTTCCCTGATGGTGAGTGATGTTGAGCATTTTTTCATGTGTCTGTTAGCCATCTGGATGTCTTCTTTGGAAAACTGTCTATTCATGTGTTTTGCCCATTTCTTCACTGGATTATTTGTTTTTTAGGTATTGAGTTTGATAAGTTCTTTATAGATTTTTAGATACTAACCAATTTGCAAATATATTCTCCCCTTCTGTCAATTGCCTCTTAGCTTCGCTGATTGTTTCCTTTGCTGTGCAGAAGCTTTTTATCTTGGGGTCCCAGTAGTTCATTTTTGCTTTTATTTCTCTTACCTCTGGAGACATGCCAAGTAAGAAATTGCTGCAGCCGAGGTCAGAGAGGTTGTTGCCTGTTTTCTCCTCTAGGATGTTGATGGCTTCCTGTCTTATGTTTAGGTCTTTCATCCATTTTGAGTTTATTTTTGTGTATGGTGTAAAAAAGTGGTCCAGTTTCATTCTTCTGCATGTCACTGTCCAGTTTTCGCAACACCATTTACGGAAGACGCTGTCCTTTTTTCCAGTGGATATTCTTCCCTGCTTTGTCAGAGATTAGTTGGCCATATGTTTGTGGATCCATTTCTGGGTTCTCTGTTCTGTTCCACTGATCTATGTGTCTGTTTTTGTACCAGTACCATGCTGTCTTGATGATTACAGTGTTGTAATACAGCTTGAAGTCCGAAGTTGTGATGCCTTAGGCTTTGGTTTTCTTTTTCAGGATTGCTTTGGCTATTTGGGGTCTTTCTGATTCCATACAAATTTTAGGATTGTTTGTTCTAGCCCTGTGAAAGAATGCTGGTGTTAACTTTGATAGAGATTGCTCAGAATATTTCCGTACCACTCTTTCTTAAGCAGTGGAATTCTTGCAAATTACTGTGATAAGTGACTCTCTCCTTTGCCACATTTTAATAGTCATTTTAATGCTGCTATGAATCCTGGTAACTGAACTATCTTATCATTTCATTTGGAGATAAAGTTTTAATTGGAAATAATTTCACATATATTGGAAATGTATGGTAATTAGGCTCAAATGAAAGGTCATGTTAATATTATTCCTTTTTATTTTTTAACGTTTATTTATTTTTGAGAGAGAGAGCGAAAGCAGGGCAGGGGGCTGGGGGAACAGGCAGAGAGAGAGGGAGACACAAAATCCGAAGCAGGCTCCAGGCTCTGAGCTGTTAGCACAGACAGAGCCTGACCTGGGGCTCAGGCTCACAAACCGTGAGGTGAACCAACTGACCTGAGATGAACCAAGTGACCCACCCAGGCGCCCCTAATATTACTATTTTTTAATTAACTTGAAAATTTAGGTCTTAGGAACAAAAAAGGTTATTTCACTAAACTTTATTTAATTTCTCACTTTAGGGGTATCGAATGGACAAGTTTGACTGGTTTTCTTTCCTTTGCTACGTCAACACCGAACAATATGGGATTAGTGAGAAATGAACTTCAGCTGGTTGATCTTCCAACAGGTTTGTGTATTTAGTCTATTGAAAGATTGAAAATGGTTTTTCATACTGATCAAAGATGTTGCTATTTATAAAACATGTTCCAAAAAAGTTTGTTTCAACTTGGAGTTTTTTTCTTGTATTCTGTATTTGTATATTCATTTTGTTGTTGTTTTCTCTGTAGTAATTGCCCTAGAAAGACTTGTTTGTATGCAAATTATGTTAACATAAATGCATGGTAAATGGCATACCATTAGCCTGAACAGACAAATTCATAATTAAATACGGTATCAGTTATACTTTTAAGTACATTGTTATAGATAACCAGAAATACAGTTTTATTTTTTTTAATTTTTTTAATGTTTTATTTATTTTTGAAGGAGAGACAGAGTATGAGTGGGGGAGGGGCAGAGAGAGAGACAGAGAGACAGAGACAGAGATAGACAGACAGACAGAATCTGAAGCAGGCTCCAGGCTCTGAGCTGTCAGCACAGAGCCCGACGTGGGGCTTGAACTCACAGACTGCAAGATCGTGACCTGAGCCAAAGTCGGACGCTCAACCGACTGAGCCACCCACGTGCCCCCAGAAGTACAGTTTTAAAATAAATCTTTGTATTAGGCTTTATTAGATTCTCTTTTATAACTTTTGGCCTTCGTAGGAAAACCTTTATAAATTTGTAGGTAAGGATTGTTGTTAAGTGCTCATATTTAAAACTTTTGGTAGTCTCTGGCTGACTGAATAGGGAAATTTGGGAGTTTAAAGACTACAATAGGAAACATTCCAGTAAAGTAACTTGTTCAGAATTGTTTAAAAACCTACAACCCAGTGAATCTCAAAATGAAGAACTTGAAGAAAGAATAAGGTGAGAGTTTCAAATTATGTTATGGCACATGCATGATTTCAAATAGAATTCTTAACAAAATAGTCCTGAGTTTCTTTAAAATGGTGTGGCAATGAGAATATATATGTAGATAGTTTAACCCTAAGATACGTATGTGTGTACATGTGTGTGCGGTAAATCAAGTATATGGTTGTTTCCTTGTATTCTCCATATGTATCTCCAGGGTATGGTTGTTCTTACTTATCAGAGTATGTTACTAAACCCCGCTGGAATTAGCCCCGCTGGAATCAGTTCAGTGTTCTGGTCTCATTGGAAGTGGCCTGCCTAGTAAACCCTGCCCCCAGATTGGGGTTTCTCTAATTACATGGTAGCCTGGGGGTGAAATGCTGTTTTCTAGTGTCATTCATTTTTTTCCCATTTTTCCCCCCCGGTCAGCTCAAGTTCAAGACTGTTAGTTAACTTAAAATCTTTCTTTCACGTATTTATTTTTCACGAACAAATTTCTAAGTCATAGTTACTGACTTGCTTAAGTGGGATATTTGACTTCATAGATGATTGACTTTTTTAGTCTTGTCTTCTAAAGGAGGGCAGCAGACCAGCAGAGTCAGGAAAGGATGTGGGGTGTTTGGCAAATAAGAAGAGGGAGATCTCATTTGATGGCACTGGGGAGGAGGGAGGCATGCAGGCGTTCACTTGTCTTTGATTACTTTCTCTCTTTTGTTTAATGTAAATACAAATGTGAGAAAGTTATTAAAATATATTTGTTCCAACATAAAGTAGAATTTGCATTTTTTAATTACAGAAAACCACTTAGCTTCTTTGGGAGTTAACTAATTCTTATCATTCCCCAATTTCAGTGCGTAGAGAGCTTTTGACAGGAACATGTCAAAGTCTTTCAGTTGAGCTTTGTTCATGGGACAAGGAATCTTAAGTACCAATTTAGAGAGTGTTTTCCCCACTAGTTAGTTTTGTGAGCATGAAAATATTTATATTACTTTAAATATATCAGTAGTTTTTATAGTAGACAATTCCTTTACCATAAATGCGTTGAAACTTTAGAAATTGATTTCTTAATTTCTAAAATATAACTGTAAGAAACCACTGAAAGTATTCAAAAAACTCTACAACAAAGGAAAATATATTTGTATAAAATAGATATTTGAATACAAGTAATATATTAATTTGTCTTTAACTTGTAATACTTCTAAGAATATGTTTTAAATTTAGAGTAATTGAAACAACTTAGAAGCAAGTGGAAGAATGAATGGGAGAGTAGAGGCAGCCCAGATCAGATTCCATTGGTGTGGATAAGTTCTTGTGTCTTACATGTTTTATCTGGTTTTTTACATTTTCTTTAATATTTGCAATCAAGGTAGGAGCATTGCTTTTCGCGGTGAACGAGGCAATGATGAGTCACCCATCGAAATGATTAAAGTATCTCATTTGAAGTAAGTATGAACCAAAAAAAATCTAGTGTTATCACAATGGAATCTTAAAAATTTCTTTTAATCTTGAAGAAAGTGTACGTATTGAATTTCTTAATGATAATAAATGGTGCTATGCAGCTCTATCCAAGAAAATATTTTGATCACAAAATTAAATTGCTATTTCTTTTAATTTCTTTTTTTTTTTTAATGTTTACTTATTTATTTTGAGAGACTGATAGAGAATCCTAAGCAGGCTCTGTGCTGTCAATGTAGAGCCCGACGCGTGTCTCTATCCCATGAACTGTGAGATCATGACCTGTGCTGAAATCAAGAGTTGGACACTCAACCAACTGAGCCACTCAGGCACCCCTATTGCTTTTAATTTCTACTTAAAAAGATGAGATAACATTTCATTAGATCAGTAAAACCAGTAATCTGTTTTTTCTGCTATAGCTCTATTGTAAATACCTATCACCCACTAAGAAAATGTTATTTGTTACCTAATGAAATTCTTATGCATTTCTATCTCAGCATGGGTTTGTTGAGTGAAAGAACTGATTTTCTTTCCTTATAATTTTAATTTTAGTAAGTTTTGAGTTTTTCATTCCAAGAGAAAATACATGTTAAGCAAGATTATTAAACATAGAGACTGAATGAAAACCAATCAGAAGAACAAAAAAAGAAAGAGTAAGCTGTCCACAATAGTTTTCAAAATTGCTTTAGCTTGGGGCGCCTGGGTGGCTCAGCTGGTTGGGCATCCGACTTCAGCTCAGGTCATGATCTCGCGGTCCATGAGTTCGAGCCCCGCGTCGGGCTCTGGGCTGATGGCTCAGAGCCTGGAGCCTGCTTCTGATTCTGTGTCTCCCTCTCTCTCTGCCCCTCCCCCGTTCATGCTCTGTCTCTCTCTGTCTCAAAAATAAATAAACGTTAAAAAAAAAATTTAAAAAAAAAAAAAACACAAATTGCTTTAGCTTTATGAGGATCTTTGCATTTCCATATAAATTTTAGAATTAGCTTATCAATTTTACCCAAAAAAGCTTCCTGGGATTTTGATTGGGATTGCATTGAATCCATAGATCAATGTGGGGAAGAATCGACATCTTAACAGGTTTTGGGATTCATGAACATGGTGTCTCTCTCCACTTATTTACAGCTTTAATATCTTTCAGTAATATTTCTAGTAGCATTTTTGTTGATTCCGTACTATTTTCTATATAGACATACTTCACTGTCGTTTGCCAGTAAGGACACTTCTATATCTCTATTTTCTGGAGTATGGGCCTTTTTCCCCCCCTTGCTTTGCTGTACTGAGTAGGACCTCCAGTACAATGTTGAATAGAAATGATGAGAACTGACATCTTTGTTCTGTTTCTGGATTTTACAGAGAAAGTGTTCAGTCTTTCAACATTAAGTAAAATGTTAGTTGTAGATGTTTTGTAGGTGCCCTTTATTAGATTGAGGAAGTTTTCTATTCCCAGTCTGCTGAAACTTTGTATTGAGTAGGTGATGGATTTTGTCAGATGCTTTTTCTGCATTTATGGACATCACCATGATGGTGGTTTTTGTTTTAGGTCAGCTAATGTGGTGAATTACATGGACCTCTATTTCATGTTAAACCAACTTTACATCCCTAGGATAAATTTTTCTTGGTCATGATATATTATTGCATTTGATTTGCTAATATTCTGGTATATTCCTGGGTTTGATTTGCTAATGTTTTATTAAGGATTTTTTGCATCTGTGCTCATGAAAGATACTGACCTAGTTTTCATGTAATATCCTTGTCTGGTTTTAGAATCAGGGTGATGTTGACCTTGTAAAACAAGTTGTGAAATATTTCTTCCTCTTCTTTTTTTCTGGATGAATTTGTGTAGAATTGGTATTATTCCTTACTTAAATAGGAAGATTTCACCAGGGAACCCACCTGGGCCTAGAACTTTCTTTGTGGAAAAGCTTTTAAATACATATTCAGTTCTTTCATCAATATATAACTATTTAGGGTTTGTTTTTTTGTTTTTCCCCAATGAACTCTGGTAGTGGCTTTCAAGAAATCTGTCCATTTCAATGAAATTGTTGAATTTATTGATTAAAACTTGTTCATGATATTCTTTTAATGTCTGTTTCACCTGAATGATGGCTCTTTCATTTCTGATATTAGTGAATTACAGTGATCAGTTTTGTTGATATTTTCAAAAAAACTCGTTTAGTTTCTTTAATTTTTCTCTATGGTTTTCTAGTTTTTGTTTCATCGAATGCCATAGGTATCTTTTTTTTGCCTGCTTACTTTGGGCTTAATATGTTCTTTCTCTAGTTTCTTAAGATAGAACTGTATACTCTGGTTTCTCTTCAGATCGTATAAATCTTTCGCCCTTTTAAGATAGAACTGTAGATGATTGAATTAAGGTTTTTCTTTAAAATTTAATATAAGCATTTAATGTTACATAAGCACTACTTTTTCCGTACCTTACACTTTTTGATGTGATGAGTTTTCTTTTAATTCACTGTGTAATAATTTTTTTAATGTCTATTTTTGAGAGACAGATTGAGCGGGGGGAGGGGCAGAGAGAGAAGGAGACACAGAATCTGAAGCAGGCCCTGAGCTGTCATGTCAGCACAGAGCCCGATGCAGGGCTGCAACTCACAAACTGCGAGATCATGACCTGAGCCGAAGTTGGACGCTTAACCGACTGAGCCACCCAGGCGCCCTTATACTTTAACATTTCTGTGGGTATTTAGAGATACATTGTTTAATTTCAACATATTTAGGGGTTTGCCATATATCTTTCTGTTAATTTCTGATTTTGATTAGAGTCAGCATATTTTATATTATTTTAGTCCTTATAAATTTAATGTGATTATTATGTGGCCCAGAATGTGGTCTTAGTGAATGTTCCATATGCACTTGAAAAGATTGGTTTGTAGTTATTCAAGTCTCACATTCATACAGATTTTCTGCCAGCTTTTCTATTACTGAGAGATGAGTGTTGAAATGAACTTTGTTCTGGATGTATTCTTCTTTTGAAGAACTTGAGTTTTTGCTTTAGATATTTTAAAGCTCTGCTCTTGGGTACATGCATATTTGGTATTGCTATTATGTCCTTTTGATTAATTGACTTCTTTATCATTATGAAATATCCTCTTTATTTTGGTCCTATTCTTTATTCAGAATCGGATTTGTCTGATTAATATAGCCACTCCTGCTTTCTTTTGACTAAAGTTTGCATGGTGTATTTTTTTCTTCCTTTTACTTGTGTGTTACCTATGTCTTTACATTTAAAGTTGATTTCTTCTAGAAAGCATGTAGTCCGGGCTTGTTTTTCTATTTGGTAATTTGTGTTTCAAATGACAGTGTTTAAATTATTCCTATTTAATGTAATCATCAATGTGACTTATGTTGAAATCTACCACCTTGCTATTTTCTATTTTTTTACTTTAAAATGAGTTAATAAGGATAGTTTTTAATTTCTTAGATTTCATTTCTAATATGCAAAATGTCAATTGTTATAAACCACATAAAAGTTCTTTGTGGGAGGTCCTCAATAACTTTTAAAGATGTAAAGGAGTCCTGAGACTGAAAGTTTTCAGAATTGTTCAGTTAAACTATTTAGACTCCAGTCTCTCCTGTTTCCAGCCAGTCTTGACTCTATGTACACCTGCTAAGTTAATACACCTAAAACAACTGATCACTTTATCCCTCCTATCCTAAAGCTTTCAGTGATCAGCTATTCTCTGCAAGATAAATCTCTTTATAACCTAGTCTGACATATTCAAGTGTTTTAAGTCTTTTGTAATGTGATCCAAAATTCACACTTTAGTCTTTCTCACCATGATTGCTGTCGCACGTTCTGCATCTCAGGTAGCATGTTCCCCCGCTCTGTGTCCTTTCTTGTCTAGGCCATTTGTCACATTTGTAACTGCCTGGAATGCCATTTCCTGATTGTCAAAGTAAATCTCTTCTTTCGTAGTGAATCTTTATAGCATTCACCAGATTTTGTCTTATATTAGTTATTTACATACAAGCCATTAGATGCCTTTATGTTAGACATTGTAAAAAGTGTAACATATTTCATTTGTATAGTCCATCATGGTTTATAAAATTAATTCGTGTGCGCTCTCCCCTCCCCTTCCCCTTTTTATTCTTAGAGCATTCAGTGAGGGAGGTAAGACAGGTGTTATTAACACCATTACAAAGATAAGTAGACTAAAACTCCAAAAGATTACATGGTTTGTCTGAGGCCACATAATTATCAA
Organism: Puma concolor; assembly: GCF_028749965.1. NCBI lineage: Eukaryota > Metazoa > Chordata > Mammalia > Carnivora > Felidae > Puma > Puma concolor. Next base: position 78,102,175 of record NC_141677.1, read on the forward strand.
GTGGCAAACTTTGTCCTGAGCAAGAGAACATAAGTCTTTGGATGCACTGAATGTAGGGATCTTTCTACTCTCACATTTCCTCAGTGTCAGCATGATAGAAACTTTATGAAAACTTTTACTTTTTCATTTAATTTTTACCATAATCCTCATACCAATTCATTGGGTTAGGTAGGGGTATTCTCATGTCACGTGCCAGAAAAGTAAATCTTGGGAGGGTTACCATATTACTATAAACTGTTTCACCAGGATATGAACTTGTGCCTTTTTTTATTCTGTCTTCTGAGCTGGGCTCCTTACGTAAGTTTGGCTGTATGACTCTCAAAGGTCATCTTAGGGTTTTACCTTCTTATGACTATTAACCATGAGAACTAAATGTTAATTTATATTGTCTGTATTTAGAATGTGTCATGTGAGTTTTCTGATTTACTCAACTTTTTGTGTGTATTATGGTGAAAACCTTGCAATAAGGGGCTTATTTAGTAATTTTGTTTATTTTAGGCAGTATTTGGCAGTTGTATTCAAAGATAAACCCCTGGAGTTATGGGATGTTAGGACTTGTACCATTCTGAGAGAGATGTCCAAAAACTTCCCTGCAGTGACTGCTTTGGTAAGTTCCAGCTGAAGAACTAAATGTTCTTCATGCGTGAAGGACATAGGCGTGTGTGTGTGTGGTGGGTATTTTTCTTTAGCTCGAATTGAAGTCATTACTGCCATGTATTTTCTTGTTAAAAATGTGTGTTCAAGAGAAGATGATCTAAATACCTGGAGATAACTCTTATTTTCTTGGTTCGGTTAAGATAATATTACGTTGGTGGAATTCGAATTACAATTTTACTTAAATGTTTTGAGGAACATGATAAACATACTCCAAAAGATTTATGAAAGGATAAAAATCCTAACAGCTAACTCAGCCTTGAAAAAAGTGGAGGACAGTATTGGGAAAGTGGTCTCACTTTATGGAGAAAAATACTGGATCTCTACCTAATACTCTATTCAGAAGTGGGGTCTCCAGGATTAAAGACCTAAATGTAAAAATGTAAAGCTGTAAGATTAATATAGTCAAACAAAGAAGAATATTTTTGTGTCCTGGAAGCAGGAAAGGACAATAGAAGCTCAAACCAAAAGGCAAAAAAAGAAAAATTCATGCATTTAATTATGTCAAGGTTGATGCTTTCTATTCAATGAAGGACACTAATGTCAAAGTTAAATATAGAAGACCAGTTGGAAAAAGAAATTTACCGGTGTCTGCAACCAACAAAGGACCAACTAATCCCTGTAGGGGGTTGGGATCGTGGGAAGTCTTGCACTTATACAGTGACAGGACAGGAACCCCCGTGGAAAGATGGCCACAGGACAGGAGCGGTTGGTGGAGAAACCTAAAAGGCCAAGAAGCATAGGAAGAAAGATTCAAACTCATCTGTTTTTAAAGATGGGCAAAATAAAATAACCATGGTATAACTCTTAGACTAGCAAAAACTGGGAAACCAGATGCGGGTGTGGTATGGGACACAGGAATCCTTATGCAACTATTGGTGGGAAAGCAGATCAGTGAGGCGCTCTGCAGAGCAGACCGATTGCGCCTGGGCAGACAGACATCCCCTGTGTGCCAGCTTTTCAGCCCCTGATCACAAAGGAGCTTCTGTGAGGGTACTGACTGCAGTGTTATTTGTCGTGAGAGTTTGGAGGCAGTCTGGGTATCCTTTGCTGAGAGAACAGAGAGACTAAAAATCGGCAGATGCACTCGTGGAGTATTGTATAGCATGCAGAAGACACAGAGGTGGGACTTAGATTGTGCTAAATGAGAAGAGTTAGGAACAGGGCAGGATAGGACGCGGTCCTATTTATCTAAGGTACAAATACATGCATGGAAAATGACTACCATGAAGAATCTGTGCACATGAGAGGATATTAGATTGAATGCATTAGAATAGGTGGGAATGCAAAAGAATAAGTAAATAAAATCAGAGATTTGAGGTGGATCTGTGGATGACAGTGGGCCATGATTGGAGGAACACGAATCTCACCCTGTGCACCTGCAGGGGAGAGGTAGGGTAGAAGTAGGGAAGAGGAAATCCCATAATTATATTTATTATTTTCATTTTGTAAGAAAAAGAAAGCACCAAAAAGTTAGACCTTTCGGAAGTTTGCCATTAAACTCTTCAACCTTAAGCTCTCATTAAAGATTAGAGGTAGAAGGAGGTAAGAGGCAGACTATTAAAATCTGCCTTAAGCACTAATTAAAATGCATTCATTCAACCTTTGTGTAAACAGATAAAACCTCAGAACAAATTGTGAATTCATGTGCAGTAATAAGAAGTGATGCCAGGCAGTGGCGAGCATGCCCAGCTGTTCTGGAAGGATTCTTTGACTGAAGTAAACTGAGCATTTCTAGGTGTGCCTGTCTTTGCTTCCCAGGAGTGGTCACCATCTCACAACTTGAAGAGCCTGAGAAAGAAACAGTTGGCCACCCGAGAGGCCATGGCCCGCCAGACTGTGGTCTCAGATACAGAGCTGAGTGTCGTCGAATCATCCGTGATCAGGTGCGGTGTGCTGTTTCCTACCTTGGTCATTTGGGATACCAGTGTCATGCTCGGGAACTTGACAAGTGTCACCCAAAGGCATCTCTAGCAGCAAGGTGCAGTCTGCTTTTGAACATACTTTGTTGTGCTTCAGTGCATACCTGGAAGACTGAGTGAATTCTATTATTTCATTTCTTAGTGCGGTCAATAACGTAGCCAGTAATATCCACGTGTCAGCATCCATTAGCGAATGTGTTCCATAAACTTCAGCTGCTGAAATTCAAATGAGTGTAGCATGAACATCTAGATACATCATATTTTCATTTTATGTACACCAAAGAAAATACAGAGAGAATTCTAGATTTATGGACTGTCCCCATCCCCATTCCCATCAATTTTACAAATAAAAAACTTCAGAAAGAATGATGGGTCGAGGTAAGGCCTCTCTTCTGCTGAGGAGTGTTCTGCAGCAGAAATGGTGAAGAAGTTCCTTGTGTGAGGTCTGGATGACCGCATGCCTCTGGGGGGGGAGGTAAGTGTTCTCTCATAGTGTGACCAGTTGGGAGTCATTTGTGTTTTGTTGTTGTTCTGGGTTTTGTTTTTTTTTTTTTCTTTTTTTTTTTAAGAGAGAGTAAGCCTGTGAGTGTGGGGGAGGGGCAGAGGGAGAGGGAGAGAGAGAATCTTAAGCAGAGATCCCAAAGCAGGGCTCAGTCCCACAACCCTGGGATCATGACCTGAGCTGAAATCAGGAGCTACCCAGGCGCCCCTAATTTGTGTTTTCTATATTATTAGCTGGGCAAAGATCCGTTTCAGCCTTTTGTTTTGTTTGTTTCTTGTGGTTTGTTGGTTTGTTTGTTTCTTTGAAATCATTTTGGACCTCTTGTTAATGCATCTATATTTTGGGCAAGTTAATTAACTGTCACTCTAGGGAAAAGAAATACCTTTCTCTTACTTCTCTCTATTCCAAAGCTTGTTGCAGGAGGCAGAAAGTAAATCTGAACTCAGCCAGAACATCTCTGCCCGAGAACATTTTGTGTTTACTGATAATGACGGCCAAGTTTATCATCTCACGGTTGAAGGAAACTCCGTGAAAGATAGTGCTCGGATTCCACCGGATGTGAGTCCAACTCCTGGTTAAATCTTCATTGAGAGTTCTGATCAAAGATTCTGTTGATTCCATATCCAGGGAAGCCATAGTTAAGTTGTGAAACTATTTCAGAAAAGTTTAATGTAAATAATAAACTTCACTATTTAAGGAGATAGTATCATTGATAATAAACTTGTCCCATACTGCTAGAGAGTAACATTGTAACTACTTAGCATAAATACTTACTACGTGTTACTTACTCTTTATCCCTTTAATAATCCATGAGGAATTATTTCCATTTTATCTGTGACAAAACTGAGGGAGAATAAGTAACTTTCCCAACATTACCCAGCTTAGCGACATGGCACTTCTAAACTCAGGTCTGCCGTCTGACTCCGGTGTCTCTCCTCTTTCCGTTTCAGGCATTACCCTGAAGGATTTGACTTACAGTCTAGCATTATTTTGGGGTAATAGTAATCAGGTTGTAAGTGCAATAGTATTATTAATATTTACTAATTTATGTATATCCTTCTATGACCTTGTGAGACCCTCAGAGCTTCTGTAGTTCACAGTTTATGTCCGCATGCATCTCATAGGTTGTTCTTAATGAATAGATTAAGAAAATGTTTTTGTTAACTAATACTATTATAATGGTTAAGCGGAGGGATGAGATGATGGCATAAAATACATCTATTCATTTAAAGTAATTGTCTAAAAATGTAATGTTTTAGTTGAATGCCAACCCTCATGTTTTGCAGGTGACTCAGAGTGTCATGGGTTGTAGTCAGGATGGCGGCCAGGGTGGAAGGTCCATTTCCAGATGGCTAACTCACAGGGCCATTGCAAAATAATGCAGGCTGTTGACGAGTGGCCTCCGTTCTTCCTCACATGGACCTCTCCATAGGGTTGAGTGCCTTCCTCCAGAGCGAGTGATTCAAGAGAGAACACAGAGAAAGCTGCAGTGTTTAGGACCTTGGGCAATCCCACTCCGTCATTTCCTCAGTGTGCTGTTGGTTCACGGGTCAGTCCTGTTCATCGTGGGAGGTGACTGCCAAGGGACATGAGTCCTCAAGGCAGGGTTAGTGGGACCTCTCAGAGGCTGCTGCCACATCTTGCTTGTAAACAACAGAAGAGTTGAGGCCAAACAACCTTCTCTCCTAGAAATGGAAACTAACATGTGAAAGTACTTTTCAAACCAGTTTCATTTTTACTGTTATATAGAACAGGTCATACCTGAGACTTAGTAATGCCTATTTTGAACTTTTTCCAATTGTCACTAGTTTGAAAGGATGGAAGTGGTAATGAGAGTGTGAAAGATTGATATTTGGTAGTCATAACAGAAAGGTAACTTGCTTTAAGCGTATAGGATGAAAGACCACTAAGGAGTGCAGATGGAAGACTTGCAGTGTCATGTAGCTGTCCTGTGGAATCTGTTTGCTGTCTTAGAAAATAGGAGGTTCCTCCTCCAGAAGCTCAGAGAAGGCCCCATCTCAGCGCTTCTAGTGCCACTCGCAGGCAGTTCCGTCTGCTGCTAATCTGCTCCACGCTTGCGATGAGGATCTAGAAACGATCCAGTAATTGAGATGCCAGTTCCTCCTTACCCCAGAAAAAGTTTAAAACTTTTGGACATTAGACCCAAGTTTCCCTCTTAGAAGTATTCCTTTCAGGATGATAATTGTGCCTCAGGACTTGTAAGATTCTGTCTCCTCTTGTGGAGGTCTAAAGTAAGGGAATAGCAAGTCTCCATCTGCCTGCCAGAGCCTTCCATTCCATGGCTGGAAGCCACTTTCTCACGGAATGACCAGCCTCCGGTGAAATGAGTATGCAGTTCGGAGCAGTTAGGGAAAGGGACTTGAGCGTCTTCTCAGTAATACACGAGGAATTGGCTCATCGTTTTTATTCTCTGGAATTTAAACACTTTCTAGGGACTAATATAGAATTTAGGCAGGGTTTTGTTTGCTTGTCTTAATCCAATATTTATCACCTTCCTCCTAAATGTGAAGTATTAAACGTTTGCTTTGAGTTGGCCCCAGAACTATAGTGTATATACAGACGGTAAAAAGAAAAGGGAAGTTTGGCGTATTTTAAATTCTGGAGCGTCTGTAGTTGATTGCCTTTATTCACAAAACTGGAACAGTGGGAGAGAATGAGTGTCCCTGCTTTGTGGCCAGCCTGACTTCTGATGTTTGGAACATCGTATTTTATATACAGGAACATAACAGTGTCAGCTAATAATACTCTATTGAGTTTTAATCTCACATTTAGTTCTCTCAGGATTATTTGGAGCCACAAAGCAGCTTTATGCCACATCCTCTGAAAGCACCTTGGTATTCCATATGGCTCGTATCCCACCAACAAACTCTTAGGTAGAAAGATCTGGATTGTTTAATTATATGGTTGTATTAATATCTTCACTTATAATTCTAATTTGATTTCTGAGCTTAAATTTTAAACTTTTACGTTTTAATTTTTAGAGTTTAGGAAGTAAAGTTATAAAATGTGAAAGTTTTTAAAACTAAATAGTAAAGGCAAATTCTTTTTTTGTTTTCAAAGTTAGTTATTTTTGAGAGACAGCATGGGGGAGAGGCAGAGAGAGAGAGAGAGAGAGAGAGAGAGAGAGAGAGAGAATCCCAAGCAGGCTCTACACTGCTAGCGTGGAGCCCAATGTGGTGTTCAAATTCATGAACCGTGAGATCACGACCTCAGCTGAAATCAGGAGTTAGACACTTAATCAACTAAGACACCCAGGTGCCCCTAAAGGCAAATTCTTAATTAAAAATTGTTTAATAAGACCTTGCAGTGTTGCTTCATACTATATAGAATTCTGTTTATTTAACATAACTTTCTAAGTTTTTTATTATTGAATTCTTTGAAATACTTTTTTTTTTTTTTTTTAAAGTACACTCCATGCCCAGTATGGAGCCTAATGCAGGGCTTGAACTCACGACCCTGAGATCAAGACCTGAGCTGAGATCAAGAGCTGGATGCCTAACCGACTGATTCACCCAGGCGCCCCTAAAATAATTCATTTTTAATCCAGTCTTTTTCTTTTATTTCTTGACTACCACTAGGATTTATGCAGTATTTGACGTGTGGGCCAGTCTATTAATAGTCAATTTGGCAAACCTTGAGCTTTCTACTCCCTACTATGGATAGCATGAGAACTAAGCATGTGGATTTTTATTTTTATTTTGTTTTATAGCTGTAAAAGCAGATTTAATAAGTGGAGAAATAAATAAGCAATAATATGGTTTAATAGTAGCATGTATTGACTGCTGTGTAGCAGGCATTGTTTTGAGCCCTTTCCTGTAGAAATTCATTAATAGTAACAGGAACTCCTCAAGTTTCATGAGCTTAACCTCCTTGATCCATAATAAATTCAAGAGGCAGGAAGATTAAGTGAATGCGCCCCAAAGCACACAACAGATTTGAGTGATAAAGCTCAGATCCAAGCCCAGGCAGCTGACTCCAGAGCCTGGACTCCTAGGGTCTCTGTCACACTGCCTCTGTGCGTCTGTTAGAGCAGTAGGCTCCTTTCTCAAACCCCGCCTGGGAGTTACTACAATAGTGTTACCTTCTTATATTTGAGTTTCCATGTGTACCTTCTTTGCAAAGCTTTCTGTGAATTCAGATTGTGCAGACGCCTTTAATCTACAGTATCTTTTTACCTTCATGATTCCTGAAGGTATCCGTGAAGCTCTGGGTCCCCTTTTCAGTAGAAAAACTGCACAATCCGTTATGAAACAGCTTTGAGTAGTTTCCTCTGGAATAGAGTGGTTTATCCTTTTGCAGTGAATGATAAGTTGGAGACAAGAGCTCTCTGGAAAAGGTTTTCTTCTTTCTCTTTATTTCTTTTAATTTGCTTTCTATGAGGAATTTCTTCCTTAAAAGTTCTCTTTTCTCTATAAATTTAGTTCGGATAACTTAATGTCTGTCAAATTGAAATTTCCTGTTTCTTCATAGTTGAAATTGATGAACTAGGTGGGTGGCACTTTTAGTGTCCGAAGTCTGTTAGTATTTGATGGCATTCATACTAAAGCAAAACCGTTTATAGTGAAGTTTTAATTCAAATACCTGTATTATTTTATCACATTAGGTAAAAACATTTCTCTGTTTTGATGGCTCTTAAGTAGTGAAAGCCATGTGTATTTGTTGCTGTTGTTTTCTAGGGAAGTATGGGTAGTATTACCTGCATCGCTTGGAAAGGTGACACATTAGTTCTTGGAGATATGGATGGAAATTTAAATTTTTGGGACTTGAAAGGCAGAGTATCCAGGTATGACTCAAGAATGCAATATTATTTGATTAAAAAAAAAAGTAGCTTCTTGTTACGTTTCCTTTGGAGGCTTGTGACATGGTAAGTAGGATCATTAAACATGACCCAGTGTCGCTTACACCCTTGGGTCTCTTGTCACTGAACTTGGGAGGAAGGGCCTTGAGCCAAGCTCTGGGTCATTCATTGGAGACATTTAGTATGCAGGCAGAAGTGCTTGCTGAGACATTATTCGAGTTGTTGTGAAAAGGCAGACCCTTTCCGTCGGATGGGACCCCTGTCCCAGAAAGCAAAGTGGTTCTCGTGTCACCAGACCTTGTCAAAAACAGACCTAGAAAGAGTCATTGGACATAGTTTCTGGTGACGAGATCTTACCCTGCTTCATACTGGCATTTTGTTTTTGTGTGTCCTCAGAGGAATACCTACACACCGCAGCTGGGTGAGGAAGATTCGTTTTGCCCCTGGTAAAGGAAACCAAAAACTAATAGCAATGTACAGCGACGGTGCGGAAGTGTGGGACACGAAAGAGGTGGGCTCAGCCCCGGGAGGGGCCCTCCAACCAAGCTGCTGGCCACAGGAGCTGTATTCTTCTCCCTCCTTCTGATGTAGAAATGAAGCCTGTGTAATGGGTTTAGCAAGCTTCTCAAAACCATTTTCTCGCTTTTAATGGTATCACTGTCTTTGGAATCTTTAAAATGCAACCTGCATGTGGAAAGGAGATTGCCAAAGACTGTTCGGTTTTAACTCACGCTGGTCTTTGCCACAGGCACCGTCTGTGATAAACATCTTCCTTTTCTTTCTGAAAATGACAACCAAATTCACTCTTGTAGGTTCAGATGGTGAGCAGTTTAAGAAGCGGAAGAAACGTGACCTTTCGGATATTGGATGTGGACTGGTGTACTTCAGATAAAGTGATCTTGGCATCAGATGATGGGTGTATCCGAGTCCTGGAGATGTCTATGAAGTCCACGTGTTTCAGAATGGATGAACAAGAGCTAACCGGTATGGAACGCCTTTATTTCGCCCAGGCTGCTCTCTTCCAAAGACAGAGCTGCCTGTGTTTCTTTTCGGTCTTGCTTTCTAACCATCTGAGTTTAAGGAAATATATTAACTTCAAGCTTGAGTGCGCTGGACTCTGTAACTGCAGATGCCAGTCATTCTCCGCCTCTGGTTTGACAAGTGCCCCTTCTTTGACCCTTTGCAGAGTGCTTTGTCAAAAGATCAAAGATGTTTACATAAAAATGATACACTTAGAATTCAGGAGAACTCATCAGAGGAAGTGAATCTAGTGGTAAGGTGCTGCTGGCTTTTTCCTAATGAGCTTGATGTCTTTTGCAAGCATGTATCACTGGGGGCGCCTGGCTGGCTCGGTAGGTAGAACATGTGACTCTTAATCTCACAAGTTGGAGCCCATGTTGGGCAGAGAGAGACAGAGAGAGGGAGGGAAGGAGGGAGGGAGGGAGAGGGAGGGAGGGGGGGAGAGAGAGAGAGGGAGAGAGAGAGAAAGGAAGGAAGGAAGAGAAAGAAAGAAAGAAAGAGAGAGAGAGAGAGAGAGAGAAAGAAAGAAAGAAAGAAAGAGAAAGAAAGAAAACGAAAGGAAGGAGGGAAGGGAGAAAGAAGGAAGGAAGAAAGGAAGGGAGAAAACAAACCATGTTAGAAAAGAAAGGGGCGAGCATGTATCATAGAAAAGGTACTTTGGTAAGGACAGACAGTGTTCTGTCATGAATTTTGATACCTATCTTAAGATAGGTTAAATGGCCAGTCAAAATAAAATTAGATGATTGCTCTATCATACCTATTTTTAGATTGTTTTTATCAGAATGAAGAATATTTTAGTAACTATAACCTCTGTGACTTTGAAAAAAGAATGGGATTGTCGGTTTGAAAGGCAGCTTGTGTCCAATGAAATACAGCGTTCATCCTTGGAATGTGCTTTTGGAGGGAGACAGACCTTCTGATCCTAATTGGAGCAAAGCAGGAAACTTCCTGCATTAAGTATTCTCCAGGCATCCCTGCGGTGTGCACTCCAGGCTGCTGATCTGTAGAGCATTTCCTAAGAGACTTGTTTGGTCACTTGCTGAGTTTCAGCCTAGAACTGGCAGCTCTGGGAACTGTCTGTACCTCTGGAAGGTCGGTCTTTGGCACATTCAGAGACAGTGTTTTGAAACCTGCCCTTGGACCTTGTGTTCCTGCTTGAGGTGCTCCCAGCGTGCTGCGGATGCTGGCCGGGCTCCCTCGAAGTTCTGTTAGGTGTGCTTTGTTTTTGTCGCTTCCCCACCCCTGCCAGTGGATTCGGTACCGCCACTTCCTCCTGTGTGACTGTGATGGCCACCTGCTGAAGCCAGGGGTTGAGGACTGCATGCCCGCATCTGTCCTTGAGACGTTTGCCAGCTCCGCAGAGGGGCGACCATCCCCTACTTCCTTCCGTAACACACCTCAAGTTCTTGCGGAAATCGAGGGAACTTCGAGATGGTTTTCTTTCTAACTGAGTTACTAGTTGTAGGTTAAAGAGGTGCGCCAGTATAATCCAAACGTTTGAAAACTTTTCAGTCACAATTAATTTAAAATTCGAGTCTACCAAAGCCAAGGTAGCTCTTTCTTAAATTAAAGTGACTACAGAATCGGAGCCCATCATTAAATCATTCCTATCCAATCTCTAGTGATGTACCCTCAGCCAGAAAGGGAAAGTCTTTAAAATAGTAATGGGGAAAGGTCAATATTGACCTTTAAACAACATTCGATACACATTAAAGAATCAAAACTGGTGGCAGCCTAAATACGGAGTTAGCAAGAAGAGGTCTCTGTGTTTACCTCCAGATACATGCTGATATGGTCTGGGAAAATTATGTTTAATATATTCTTATTCTGGGGAATTAGACAGTTTGGGCTTCTTAATATGGGATGAAAAATCATTTTAGGTCATATGCAGTGATATATTTAATAAATTTTCTTTAATTCTCCTTAATAACAAGTAGAGAATATCCTACTGGTTCAGGTTTGTCGGTTTTCTTAGAACAGCTTAGAAAGTCCTCTCCCCCGTCCCCCTGTTTACATTTGTCTCAGCCCTCCCCACCTCAATAAGCGAGAAGGTCTGACAAACATAGAAGATGGGGGGCCCTGTTTTTGAGTTGGAGAACCTTTGCTGCCTTATTTATCAGGGTCATAAAATGGCATTTAAAAAAAAAAATTGTAAGACTTTTTTTTAGCGGCGTCAAGAAGGAATCCAAGAGTGTGGGACTTGTTTAATGACATTCCAGTTGGATGCAGTTTCCACACACCCTGAAAGGTGTCGGCGTGGTGTTAGAGACTGCAATCCGGTTCCTCCCGGCTGCTCGGGCCACTGCTGGACGACACGCTTTTCCCCGAGGGAGCACACATAGAAGGAGGCTTTCTGCAGTCAGATTTATGCCCAAACCCTGCCTCTTCGTCTGCCTCTGCTTTCCAGTCAATTCCAGTGGTTTTCCTTTGGGGTATTTGGCAATGTGTCATGACTTGCGGGGGCAGGGGGGAGGTCTGGGGTTACTGAACAGCATGCAGTGCATGGAACAGTCTGGACGATGAAGAATGGTCCCGCCCAAAATGTCAGTAGTGTTTCTTGTGTCCCTTCTTCCCCCCCTCATTGCGTCATAGTGAAAAAGTCACCAGGGCAGGGTCCTCTCCTTCCCAGACCGCCTGCGCGCCTTGCCATTTGCCACCTCCGCTTGGCGGGGGAGCGATCTTCCTCCTGCTTTTCTTCTCAGCTCTTCAGTGTTTTCTGCACTGCTGTCACACAGGCAGCCAACAGTCTGGGCGTGCTTCTGTTTGACACCCCAATAGCTGTAGCCCAGACCAAGCAGAACGTGTGAGGGAGAGTATCCATGCCGCGAGCCGCCTTTTCATTCTACGCTGTCATTTCTAGACGTGAACGAGCTCTTGTAGCTGACTTTCTCCAGCTGCGAGATGGTCACCTGTTGTGTTCTCATGGCTGATCTTTGCCCTTGAGAAGAAAGGTAGGAGGGAGTGGAGTTCACTTGCAATTTGTTCACCCCCATTGGGATGCCATCAGCAATGTTTCATTTCGGAGAAATGACACATTTGTTTTTAAAAATCAGACGTTTCCCTCCGTTTGCCCTGGCTTGGTAAAGGTTGTCTTGCTCACGTTACGTAAAAACTGTGGAGTGCTGCTTTTTAAGAATATTCTCTTGTGTCTTTTCATTGTCCATTGATTAAGAAACTACCACTTAACCTGGAAACTTCCTCTGTTTCCAAGCTTAATTTGTACCGTTAAGTCTTTGTGTCCTCACATGGACTGTTTCCAAACATTTTGTAACCTAATGCCAGCAGCCACTACCGTCTGAAGGTGACAGGGGCCGACTTGAGAGCTGGAGGATTACGTGGTTGTCTAGTAAGGATGAGTAGAGACAGAGTGTGCTAATAAGTAGACCCACGCTCGTCTCTTCCGGTGCTGGTTTTAATGGTTCTGTAGGTATGTAGGTGAGTCTCACTCTTACCAGGTACATTCCTCCCTTAATAACCTGGGTGTACAAGATAAATTTTACCAAATGGAAAAATGTTTAAAACTTCATAGCAACAGAAACTCTCAGCAAAGCAAAATGCAAATTATAACCTGGGAGAAGGTATTTCTAGAAGTTATTTCCACGTCCTTAATAGACTGTCCACAGAGAAGAAAAAATATATATACCAATGGCCCTTAAATATATGAAAAGATGCTCAACTTTATTCCTAATACGAAACATACAAATTAAAATTACACTAAGAATCTGCTTCTCAACTGTCAGATCAATAAAAATTGAGAGCTTGAAAACATGCTCTTGCAGATCTGAGGAAACCAGTAACTCGTGCAGTACTCACAGAGCACTCCCTGGAGGAGGGGATTGGGCAGTAGTTCACAAACGTGCACGTATATTTACCTTTTTACTCAGCAGTTCCACTACTAATGATTTACCTGGACGTGTCCATCCATACCTGTGACCATAGCAAAATTCTGGAGAGAATAAATTTGGGAATACGTGCACAATGGGATAGTCTAGCAGTAAACTAGAATGAGGGCTGTCTCTCTGAACGGATGTGGAGTGATAGGGGATGGGTAGGTGAACAATGCCAGGGTAAAGGTGTGTGCGGTCTGCTTCTGCACTTGCTTATTTTACAGAAACAACAGCCACGCAGAATAATCCAAGATCTAAAGAACATGATTAGTAAAAGGAGTCATAGGAGGTAGATGGAAAGATGGAGAGAAGCGGGATGGGTGAGACTTCAGTGAATATACTAATATTATATAGTTTCAAGTTCGGAATCACGTAAATGTTGTGCGTCCTCAGAAAATACAAGTGACCCTTGAACAGCATGGGGCTTAGTGCTGTCGGCCCCTCATGCAGTTGAAAATCCAAGTATAATTTTTCACTCCCCAGAAACTTTCCTGATAGCCTGCTGTTGCCAGAATCCTTACCAATGACCTAAATAGTCGATTAACACATGCTTTGTATGTTATATGTATTATATGTGTATTCTTACAATAAAGTAAGCTAAAGAAAGGAAATTAATGTTATTAAGAAAATCATAGGAGATTTTCGTGAAATCATAATTTTGTCAACTCATGAGAGGAAATACATTTGCAGTATGGTGCTGTATTTATTGAAAAAAATTCACCTGTAAGTGGACCCGTGTGGTTCAAACCCATGCTGTTCAAAGGTCAACCACAAAATGAAAACAAGGGTGAAAGAAAAAGCAAACTCTAGAACACAAACCATTCAACCAAACCATATGACAAATTGGTAAGAATAGTTCAAATAACTGAAAGCCAGAACTCTCCTGGTGCACCTTAGTGGTTCATGCTGGGGACAAAGAGCCGCAAAGGAATTTGCCCTGGGTGGTGGCACCAGTCCACTCGTTGACAGTGGCACTAGTCATTCTGAAACTGTTTTGTGCATATTATCAGCTGGAACAGGCCAGTAAATGCAATTTAGGGGAACCAGGGTTCCTATTGAGGGAAAAGGGAGATACAGACACGGAATGAGGGGTGCGGAGGAAGAACCCTCCAGGAGTGGATCTGCATTGGAGATACCAGTATAAATTCGTGACTTTTTTCCTTTTTTAATGTGATTTCCTTAATTTTAATGTTATTTCCTTATTTCCTCATATCCTGGTTCTGTATACTGATCTCACACCTAGAAGCAATGACATTTAGATGGCAGTGAGCGTTCCTGGCACCCAGATTTGGTTTATAAATTCCATTTCCCAACTAAAAAGAACCAGGGCTCCTTGGACAGTTTATTCCAGGACAGAGGCAAGAAAGTTACAAGATGAGTCTGGGACATTGTGTGTTGCCAGAAACTAAGGAAGGAATTGAAAGACGAATGAGAACCTGTCATAAAGATATAAAAACTAGCATTTAGGGGCTTCCACTACCAAATCTGGGGCCGTCTGAACATTGCAAAGAATAACAGCTATATTGATTTTTTTTTTTAATCCGTTGTTTCCTAGTAATATTCAAAGAGAAAGAGGAACGGGTGTGGGCAAGACGAGAAGGCTTCTATTTGTAGAAGAATGCTGGTTGATAAATGTAAACAGAATGATGGAACTAGAAAATCACCAATTCCCCTTCCTAATGTATAGTCGGTTCAAGCCAGGGTCATCAGTGGGTGTCAGACCACCGGGTGGAAGGGAATGGGAAATTCGGTCTCACAGTATCTCCCCATGCTGCACCCCACCCGCCATGTTACCTACTAACTGTAAAGAAGAAACTGTGCCTTGACTACGGCAGAGCCCATGAGTTCCCCTTAACCAGATGATCAGATTCATTGTTAACAGGAGGCCAGCCGACATGCTCCCTCCAATGGAATGTGGTGGGAAGTATACAACATCCCTTGTATCCCGTTCTTGCCGAAAATGTTTGACCAGAGTTTGAGGCTCAGAAAACACACAAATCACAATGGAGACCAGTTCCTAAGACAATGAATGGGCCAGGGCTTTTCCAAAATGAAAACATTGTGTAAGACCAAAAACAAAAAGGTGAGAAGACTGTTCTAGATTAGGGGAGACTCAGGAGACATGAGAAGCCAGTGCAGGCAGGAGCCTTGGATGGATGCTGGGCTTCCGACAAGGAATATACCTGTCAGGATAAGGAAGTAACAGAGGTCCTCTGAATATGGACTGCAGTTTAAGTGATTTTAATGAGTCAATATTAAAACTCTTGGGTTTGAAAAAAAGTAGTATTACAAATATTTCTGACCAGAGGCTCCTGGGTGGCTCAGTTGGTTAAGTGTCCGACTCTTGACTTCGGCTCAGGTCGTGATCTCACAGTTGTGAATCTGAGCCCCGCATGGGGCTCTACGCAAACAGCATGGAGCCTGCTTGGGATTCTGTCTCCCTCTCCCGTTTGCTCTTTATCTCTCTCTCAAAATAAATAAAAATAAACTTAAAAAAATTTTTATAAAGAAATATTTCTGACCATGTTCTGACTTTGAAAAGTCCACACAAGATATTTTATCTTTGATTTAATTCTTAGCTAACAACATAGAATGAAGTTTTCTAAAGCAGTACTAGTAGAAATGTAATGTGAGCCACATGTTAGTTTACATTTTCTGGTACCCACTTTAACGAAAGTGAAAAGAAACAGATAAAATTAATTTTAATAAAAATTTTATTTAACCTAGCATATCCAAAATTTTTTCAGCATATAGTCCGTATTAAAAATTACTGATGAGGGGCGCCTGGGTGGCTCGGTCGGTTAAGCGTCCGACTTCGGCTCAGGTCATGATCTCGCGGTCCTTGAGTTCTAGCCCCGCGTCGGGCTCTGTGCTGACCGCTCAGAGCCTGGAGCCTGTTTCAGATTCTGTGTCTCCCTCTCTCTCTGCCCCTCCCCTGTTCATGCTCTGTCTCTCTCTGTCTCAAAAATAAATAAATGTTAAAAAAAAAAAAAAAAAATTTAGAGGCGCCTGGGTGCCGCAGTCGGTTAAGCGTCCGACTTCAGCCAGGTCACGATCTCGCAGTCCGTGAGTTCGAGCCCCGCATCAGGCTCTGGGCTGATGGCTCAGAGCCTGGAGCCTGTTTCCGATTCTGTGTCTCCCTCTCTCTCTGCCCCTCCCCCGTTCATGCTCTGTCTCTCTCTGTCCCAAAAATAAATAAACGTTGAAGAAAATTCTGTTTAAAAAAAAAAAAAAATTAAAAAAAAATTACTGATGAGATATTTCACATTTTTGAGTGCTCAGTTTTCAAAATCCAGTATTTTACATTAGAACTTATCTTAATTCAGAGGACAAATTTTCAGCAGAAATACTTAAGCTGTTTTTAGATTCTATAAAATTTACAACTGAAAAAGTGGCCACGAAGCTATTCATCTTCTTCCTAATAGATTTAAAAGTTATCCGATGACCGAATCAAGTATTAGTTTTTAAATTTAAGTTAGTTGAAATTAATTAAGGTTAATTCATTAAAGTTGAAATGAAGTCCCGAAGAACTGTATTCGCTCGAGTGTCCGACCCAGCAGGCTGTGTAAGTTAGCTGCCGCACAGCTGCGTAGACACCGGGCCCTGGGGCTTCTGCTTCTTTAGGCTAGAACGTGCTGAACAACAGGCAAATCTCTGTTGTGTGCTAAGTAAGCCAGCTGTTGCCCGTAGGGGATGCTAGGGCCCGTGGTCTAGGAAGATGATCCTTCTGTTCAAGGGCTGCTCTTACAAGTGAGACCTGAAAATGCCTTTGATCCGAGGTGGCTTTTAGTGACAGGCTCAAGGTTGATGGGCCATGTTGTCTAATAGTCTCAGAAGAGCAAAGATGGCAAATGGTATCTAGATGACACAGGTAAGTACTGTTTTTAGTATTTCAAAATAATGAGGTTTCTTAATGTCGGTTGAGTTTTGTTACATTGAATCTTTTATTCACTTAAGATCAGTGTTTTCATACCATACAAGGACAGTTACATTTTAAAAGGGGGAAAAAGAGATATTAATCATTTGAATGAAGAGAATCTCCCCACTCCTAGCCTGCTTGTCTTTAAGCAGTGATTACACTGAGTACCCTCTCTCAGCTGCCACCACGTTTCTACTTTGTTCTCTGTTGACTTCTCTGTAAACTTCTGTAGCTGAAGCTTCGTAGCAGAACTACAAAATTTTATTGAAAGAAATTTTATTATTTTATTTATTATTATTTATTTTTAATTTTAATTTTTTTTTTTTTTTTTTTTTTTTTTTTTTTTTTTTTTGTCTAGAGCCTGTGTGGTGCCCCTATCTCCTTATTCCCAGGGCCTCTCTTGCCTTGAAAGCTTTCTTATTACACCAGCCGTGGAACGGACAGTATTCTCTGGACATTTCTCATGTGTAAGTTTTTACCACGTGCTGTTTTCCTTTCTTAATTTCCTTGGGGTTGAAGGGCACCCTGAAAATCAGTACAGCGGGAGCCTGTAAAGACAAGCTGAGGCAGACACATTGGAACAATCCCTGATGTGCCTCTCGTCCCCACCCTCCGGGGGCGTGGGGGGGGCTGGCTACACGAGCAGCTCTCTGGTTGTGGTCCAAATGTGGAGTGTGGGATGTATGATGAGTGTGAAGATGGCCAATTAGGCCAAGAGGAATTTGAAGCCAGGCTTCAAATCCACTCTAAAAGCAGCAAGAATGGGCTTACTGCAGAGGTATTGTATGTTTTATGAATGTCCCCACCTGCTTCACTCCAAAAACATACGGTAACTAGTAGTATGGTTATTAGTTAAATCTGCGAGTGTTATTGGACTTCTGCCATGTCGAGTGCACAGGTAGGCAGGGGTTAGGGGAATAAAAAAAAAAGAAAATAATGTGATGGGTATCTATTCTCCAAGAAGTATCTCCTTGGAGAAATGAATGTCCATTTTGCAGAGCAGAAAGAACAAATTCCTTTAGTCATTGCTAGGTTCCTTATTAACATGAATCTAAAATGATTGTTTTTAGAGCCAACTGATAAATTTTCTGCTTTCTTGAAAGCCAATGAGACTTTCTTTACTCATTTTTGTTTGTTTGTTTGTTCTGTTTTAACTAAAACTAAAAGCAGTCACGAAAGGTGGCTGATAGGTTCTTGAGTAGTTGCTGTTTGGTCTGAAACCAGCTTTTTAAACCAGCTACTGCAAAGGGTATTTATTGGCACAACTTTTTTTCTGGTGAAGAAATACATGGTTGTATTACATGTGTAACTGCATGAGCTGACTCACAATCTTTTCTGTACAGTGATTATCCAGAAAATGAAGAAATAAAGAATCTCCTTCAAGAACAGCTGAATTCATTGTCAAAGTAAGCACTCCGGCTACGTTTTATGAAAAGATAAGACTAGGAGAAGGAAAATATTATAATTTAGGCTTTTTGAAGTTAAAGTAAGTTGTGTTTAGAAAATAGTAGCCCCAAGGCGAGACCGTTCTGTTCACAGAGGTTTATCTCCCTTGAGGATCTTTGTTTTGCAGAAACATAGTTAGTCAGTAGTTACAGGGACAACATCTACCTTCGCCAAGTCTATAAGCATCAGGTTGCTGTGGTCTCAGGTCAGGGCAGGGTGGAGGCTGCGGCTTGAGCACCTCTGTGGCTCCGCCCACCTCCACCTGCAGTGCCCTGCGAAGCCTCGTGCTAGAGGCCACGCACAGGGTGGTTCTTGTGTGGCAGCTGCCTTTTCTAAAATAAGTTCTCTGTGTCCAGTGCTGC
Organism: Puma concolor; assembly: GCF_028749965.1. Classification (NCBI taxonomy): domain Eukaryota; kingdom Metazoa; phylum Chordata; class Mammalia; order Carnivora; family Felidae; genus Puma; species Puma concolor. The sequence continues at coordinate 78,120,706 of NC_141677.1, forward strand.
GCGTGTACAACTCTGAGAAACTAATGTGCTCCCTGGAGGGAGGGCATTTAGAAGTACCCTGTAATTGGCATTGGGAATAACATTGCAAAGGAAGTGGAAAAGTATGGGTCCGCCAGGAGTTCTTGGTAAAACATGATACATTTTTGCAGTCTTAGAATCTGTCACATGTAATAAATTTACCATGTTTTATTGACGCCAGATTCAAAGTAATTACTGTTTTCTGCATCCAAAAGTTAACATTTGTGTTTCAGTGGAAAAGAAAAGATTTAAAGAACCTCTTTTCCTCCCCTGATTTATGAATATTCTATGTATGGCTATTTTAGAAAAACCAACTTACAAAAACCTGGCTTTTTTTCCTTATGTATTTTTTGGGAACAGTTTCTGAATGTATCTTTCCTAAAGTGTATCCTGTTTCTGATGATTAGCAAACCATTTTATCAACAGTGACCTCGTTCCTATTGTTAGACCTCTGTTCTTGTTTTCAAAACCATGAGTTGACCTGTTGCCAGGGTGTAAGCCAGAGTCAGAGATCACGCCCTTGTGGTTGACAGGTTCTAGTTCTCTAAGCCCAGACACGCTCTGTGCCTTCTAAAGCATCTGTAACTTCAGTGTCCTGGCAAAGCAACTTCCTTCTAGGCATACTACCTAGTTCAAAAAGAACAAAAAATTTAAGGAATAACAAAACTTTAAGTAGATTAACAGTACTGAGTGTATTTCCCCTTTCAAGAGTATAGCGATTTATCTCCTTTATTGTTTGATTCAAAAATTTTATCTTGCCTTTGTCTGGATTTTTGTTTGCAGTGACATAAAGAAACTCTTGCTCGATCCGGAATTCACTCTATTGCAGAGATGCCTGCTTGTTTCAAGGTAACACTGAAACACTCTGTGTAAGAGACAAGAGTATTTCAGATTAACTCATTTCTCTTATTAATGGTTTTTATTTCAGACCAAACCTTTTCAGACTATAAAACGGCATATCAGTTCATCCTTTAGATTTGATTTACAATTAACTTTGAAACAAGTAATACAAATAGGAAAAACAATTACATTTTTAACATGAGATCTTTTAACATGAAAAGATTGCCTCCTATGGACAGCTTTTTAAAATACATGTTTTAGGGGCGCCTGGGTGGCTCGCTCGGTTAAGCGTCCGGCTTTGGCTCAGGTCATGATCTTGTGGTTCACGAGTTCGAGCCCCGTGTCTGAGCTGTCAGCACAGAGCCTGGAGCCTGCTTTCAGATTCTGTGTCTCCCTCTCTCTCTGCCCCTCCCCTGCTCGCGTGCTGTCTCTCTTTCTCAAAAATAAATAAAAAACATGAAAAAATTTTTAAAAAATACATGTTTTAAAGTATCAGGCACAAAGGGTATGTCCTCAAATACGCTGATAAATTGTATTTAGAAGCAGTAACCTGTAACTTCCTCACTGTACGACAGAGTTGTCACTTGCACAAAAATACCCTTCCGTCCATTCCCCAGAGAATAAATTGCAACTATTTCCATACCTTATTTAGCCAGTTTTCCCAGAGGAAGTTCTTTAATTTCTTTAATGTGAAGCTCTGGTCCAGATTAAAACGTGTGCTAATGGCAAACCGGGTGAACCATTGCCCAGGCTTCGGAACCATGGCGCTGATCTGCCCGCGGCACAGCGGGAGGTTGGGGCACGGAGGGGCCGTGTGCGCAGGCACCTGCCTTGTGGGAGGCCCAGTGACAGGGCTGGACACGGCACCGCTCCCCCTTTCTCCCCGCCCGGCCCAGGCCGGTGTCCCAGATGGTTTTCCACGTGACGGCGCCAGGCTCCTGGCTTGCCAGGCTACTGGGGGAGCCCCTGGCCACACCCACGTCTGCCGTGTGGGCTCAGCGAGGCTTCGGTGTCCCCCTTCTCAGGCTGTACGGCGACGAGTCGGAGCTGCACTTCTGGACCGTCGCCGCACACTACCTGCACAGCTCGTCCCCGCGCAGCCCAGCCGTTGGAGAGGCCTCCCCTCGGGACAAAGTGAACAACCCGCTGGATATATGTTATGACATACTCTGTGAAAATGCCTATTTCCAGGTATTCTGTTTCGTGTGTTAAACTCTGTGACGCTCTCATCTTGATCGCTTATGTCTTTGCGAGTATCTTGAACTCGAGAAACGTGCCAGCTAAGTTGAAATCGTGTAACAGAAATGTGTCCGTTGGCACCCCTGCCTAAAAAAGGCCTGTCTCCGGCCTGGAAAAGCTCATAAATGCTTACTGAGTCTTTAAATACACATTAGAATTTTATTATTAAGCCTTTGTTTTCTTAAAATTGCTCACTTAGAAGACTCTTTTTAATTTCTCTCATTTTATTTTCTATAAATAACAAATATTTCTTTCGCTTGACTTGAATTTGCCGTGTTGTGTATAAAAAGGTGGTTTCATGATGTTTTCACTGCAGTGAGTACTTCAGTACTCAGTACTTCAGAGGGCTTTCACTCAGCTCCACCCGACGCCCGGTTTCTGTAAATGGGCAAACTTGCATACAAATGAGAATTCATGTCAACAATTTTCCTAATCAAATTCTTATTAAATGGTTGGATTTCTATGAGGTTGATTATCTAATAACGTCAGAAGTCAAAATAGGGTTTATAAAATGATTTTTTTAAGTATGGTAAAATTTAATTCAAGTCTTATAATCCAGGCTCAATTTTCTTTCTTTTTTTTTTCTACTCTAGAAATTTCAGCTGGAAAGGGTTAATCTCCAGGAAGTAAAGCGGTCAACTTATGATCATACAAGGAAATGTACAGACCAGCTACTTCTCTTGGGTCAGGTACGTCAACTTTTATAACTCGTTCGTGTTTCAAGGAGCTGCTCTTTGATTAGTATTTCAGAGTATTACGTTAGATCACACGCACACACACAAATGGGTAGATAGATCAGAGTATTTCTCTGAAAGTATACATGTAAATTTAGGCTGTCTTTCAAAATAAGACCAACAAAACCTGTGAGAAAGCAAAAATCTGTAGTTGACCAGCTTGGAATGTTGACTTCTATAAATGTCCGATGAGACCTAACTGTTTGGGTGTGGTCTGGTTTTGTGTCTCAGAATTGACAGATGTAAAGCTAAAGTAAGCAGTTTCTTGAGCGTTTGCATAAGCCAGACTGTGGTTTTGCCTTTATTTCAAAGAAGCAGTGGGAGACTTTGTTGTTTTTGTGCATAAACACAGCATTGACCAGCCAGTTTTGAAAATAAAAGTCTTGGGGCGCCTGGGTGGCGCAGTCGGTTAAGCGTCCGACTTCAGCCAGGTCACGATCTCGTGGTCTGTGAGTTCGAGCCCCGCGTCGGGCTCTGGGCTGATGGCTCAGAGCCTGGAGCCTGTTTCCGATTCTGTGTCTCCCTCTCTCTCTGCCCCTCCCCCGTTCATGCTCTGTCTCTCTCTGTCTCAAAAATAAATAAACGTTGAAAAAAAAATTTAAAAAAAAAAAAAAAAAAAAAGAAAATAAAAGTCTTCTTTAAGCTGTAAACTTTAGTGTTCCAGATTATAAATTCGGTAAGATGATGTTGGAAGAAAACAGTCTCATAGTTACAAGAACGGTTTCTCTCATTAGACAGACAGAGCTGTGCAGTTGCTATTGGAGACAAGTGCGGATAACCAGCACTATTACTGTGACTCACTGAAAGCCTGTTTGGTCACAACTGTCACCTCGTCAGGCCCCTCCCAGAGCACCATTAAGCTGGTGGCGACCAACATGATTGCCAACGGCAAGTTGGCAGGTAAGGCACACCGTGGGGGTGTGGTGGTCAGTTCCCGAAAATCCAGCCTGTTCCCAGCAGAGCATTGGATTCTGAAGGCAGTTCTTGCTTTTTGATATATGCTGGAGAAAAATAGGCAGTGATTGCTAGCTCTTTATACGATGACCGTGTCTCATAATCATCTGAACCGGAACACGTCGTAGGTGGGAAAGGGGCACCGCTAACGCTCCCCGGGACAGCGGTCCGGCCGCCACAGGGGAGGCGAGGGCGGGAGCCCCGCGCTCTCCCCGTTTGCTTCCTGCACTGTGTTGGCACTGGCCGCCCCCCCCCATCCTCGCGTGGTAACGTTGTAAAACTCCCCGTTAGCATTTTGCATTGAAATGTGAGTGAAGAACGTCTGCAGTGGTATAAAATGCGTGAGACCAGATGAGGTCCAGTGGTGGCTTGTCGGGGATGGGCCGCCGGCTCACTGGGGCGGCTGCCGTTCTGTCTTCCAGAGGGCGTGCAGCTGCTCTGCCTGATCGACAAGGCCGCGGACGCCTGCCGCTACCTGCAGACATACGGCGAGTGGAACCGGGCCGCCTGGCTTGCAAAAGTAGGTCACCCCAGGAGGTGCATTGAGCGTTTGGGATAGAAAGTTCGGCCTTGTCATTTAGAAGCGGTTTTTGGCTGCAGAGCTGCTGTGCGAATGTTTTCTTGCAACTCCCGTGCTCCTATTTAGGAGTATGAATTCCGTGGCTTCTTAATGAAAAATGGATCGCTGTGGTAGCAGTTAAGCGAAAGCAGCTGGCCCCTTTCCCCGCTGGGGTGCGAGCCCAGCCCCCGGCCCCGGGGCCTTGCCGGGCCCTCTGCTCCTCAGGCTGGGCTTCCCACCGCTGTCGATGGCGAGCGGCAGCGTCAGGGCAGCGTGCTGGCAGAGCCGGGCCTCGAGTTTGCTTCCTAGGAACAGAGCCCCTTTTGATCACGTGACAGTTTTTTCTACGTAGCGCAGGATGTCTTTGTTTTTCACGTGGGCCTCTTTCTCAGGTCCGTTTAAATTCCGAAGAGTGTGCTGATGTTTTAAAGAGGTGGGTGGACCACCTTTGCTCTCCACAAGTCAACCAGAAGTCAAAGGCCCTCCTGGTCCTCCTCTCCCTGGGCTGCTTCTACAGCGTGGCCGAGACCCTTCACAGGTACACCCAGAGTGCTTTGTGGCAAGTCGGGGTGACTGATTGCTTCGTGCTCTTTTGAGGCTCTGCGGTGTGGGTGGAGCACTCGCCGTGCGGGGTGAAAGGAGAAGCTTACAGGTTAGGTTTATGAACCCCTGCAGGAATGGAACAGTCCATGCTTACCCGTCTTCACTGGGCCTGGGAGCTCTGGGCTACCGCCAGTATAGTAGCCAGACCTAACAGGTACCATGTAGTTAAAAACAATATAAAAGGGGCGCCTGGGTGGCTCAGTCCGTTAAGCGTCCAACTCCTGATTTCAGCTCAGGTCATGATCTCACGATTCGTGGGTTCGAGTCCCAAGTCGGGCTTTGTGCTGACAGAGCGGAGCCTGCTTGGGATTCAGTCTCTCCTTTCTCTCTGCCGCCACCCACTCATGCATGCGCTTTCTCTCTCAAAATAAATAAATAAACCGAAAAAAAAAAAAAGTAGAACAATATAAAAGAAGTCTTCAGAGAATTCAGCTTTGAATAGTGTAACTAAAATGAAGGCTAGAGAGCAGCAGGAAGGGTGTCAGCGTTGTGGGTGGGAGATGTCCCAAAATAATATGTATCCCTTCCAGGACATTTAAAATTAAGGGAGGCTGAGGCAAATATGGCCAAAAATTCCTTGTTAAATCTGGTCAGTGGATACGTGGATGCTTGTCTTATCTCTGTAGATTCGTGTGTATTTCAACTATTTCACAGTTTTTGTAAACGTTAATTAAAAAGAGCCTGGGGGTGGGGACACGAGTATTGTCCCCTGCTTTCCTCTATGAGCCAGAGATTGGAAGGTGCTAGTATAACCTACTGGCACTTAGGTTTCCAGGGAGAACGGGCACAACAAGTCTTTGTACGGAAATACACCCTTGGGTGGGTCTGCCCCCAACTGCCCTAAATCCCAAAGCTTGAACTCACTTTGTTCTCTTGAGCAGCATGAGATACTTTGATAGAGCTGCCCTGTTTGTGGAAGCCTGTCTCAAGTATGGTGTGATCCAAGTCACCGAGGACACGGATATCCTTCACTGGGTGGATTATGCTGAGGGGAGGCAAGTGGCTGAGTGGGCTTCTCGAAGGTCCGTACTCAGATCCACCGAAGTCAGGAAGGAGGGAGGATGGGAGGGAAGGGTCAGGAAGAAGGTGGTTGCGTCGCTGGCATCAGCTGTCAGATGGACGGGGAGGCAGGAAGGACTGGAAAGGGACAGGACTCCACATTCTGTGAAGGCTTGTTTGAACTGAAAGGAAATACTTGAGGACAGGTCCAGGAGCCGTGGTGCTACTTTAAAGTAGTGCTGTTGAAAAGAATGCACTCCGTGGAATAAAACGTGTATATTTACCTGGGAATATATATTCTGGAATAGGTAAAAAAGATATTGTTACCCAAGGCGACAGTCTAATGGGAAACCATGATGGCACTTCAGAGATGTGCGTCATGCAGGCAAGTCACGGTGGCCCACGTATTAGCAGGAACTTTTACTTCTGACCTCACATGAGTCACTTGTTTCTCTTTGAAGAGATTGGGCTTGAGCTCGTGTTGGCTGAGCCCTGCTTGCTCTCATCACACCTCCTCTTGAGTTACTACATTGTGGCCTCATTTCTGCCAGATACTTGGTCTTCTGTGTATATATATGTATATGTTTTTTTTTTTACAGACAATGAAACTGAACTTGAACTTATTCACTATCCTATCTCCAGGCACTGGTGAACTTGGCTCTAGTTGGAAGGGGCCATTTGGAATGTCAGAGCGCAATGAAACAGGGCTGTCTGAACGCCCCCCCCTCCTCCCGCCCACCCCCCGCCCCAGGTAGCCAGAGCTCCTGCCTCAGGGCGGGCTTTATCATCAGAACCTCTCTCCTAAGCTGGATCTGCCCCCAAACCACCCACCTCTGGGCCTTTCAGATGCCACAGGGTGTACACTTACATCTTACCTTTCTTCTTCTAGTCTTTGGCTGCGTTAGGCTTTGAGGGAGTCTAGGAGGATTTAGTTGGATCTTCCTTAGAAGGAATAGCTTTGTACTCAGACTTCGCCTCCCCCAGGCAGGTGTCTGCACTTGCGCCCTCCTGAGGGCACCCTCGTCCCTTCCGAGCAGCCCCCCATGGAGCTGGTCTTTCTTTCCTGCCCATGGGAGCTTGGTGGAATATAATCACAGCCTTTTCTGCCCTTCTTTTCCTTAACTGTGGTTTACAGAAACTCATCTCTGCTATATATGCAGATTATGCCCGAAGTTTGAAGAACCTCGGTTTCAAACAGGGAGCGGTTCTTTTTGCTTCAAAAGCTGGAGCAGCTGGCAGCGATTTACTGAAGGAGCTGGAATCCCCCAAGCTAGAACGGACTGAAGAGTGACAAGTCCATCTGTGCTGGGGAACCTGACCTCGTAAGCAGGGCGGGGCAGGAGGTTGGTCTGGCCGTGCTCACGGTCACGATCCAGACTGCGGAGGACCCCGTCCCTGCCAGGGTCCCCGGGAGCTGCTCACGTGCACAGCAGCAAATGAGCATGTGTGTTGTTAGGGGCCACTTCCACGTCCCGTGTTGATCTCAGAAAAAGATGTGAACGCTTCAGATTTTGAAAGGGTATATAACATTTTATACTTTTGGAGACAGCCTTAAGAGTCCCTGGAAATACTTTTAATTTTTTTAAACTTAAAATTCAAGTGACTGAATTGCTTTTCTCATTGACTAAATGTAAAGATGTCTGGAAAATCTAACAGTGAGAGAAGTTTGTGAGACTTAATTCTCAAATATGTGCTGTGCCTGTGTTTATACACAGTCATTCAAACGACAGAGCGGAAATATTTAAACAGTAAAGATGACTTTACCAAAGCATTCCTTGTTTCTTACCTTGAGAACATAGAACGGTTGATTCTCTGCTTTAGGCAGTTGCTAAATTTTGTAATTTTAGGCTAATAGGCTCACAGGGAAATTTTAAGCTTTATGTTTTATTCTAGGATGTGGAATCTTGGGTATTTTGAATTTTAACTCCTTCTCTGATGCATGACACTAACCTCCTTTTTGAAGTATCTGTGCTTGAATTTTCTGTCTTTGTGTTTGTCCAATAACTGACATACGTGAGATGTGACAATTATAAATTATTGCTGTCTGTGACTTACAGAAATGATAAATAAAAAAGAGATTGCAGCCAGGCGTTTCCCCGAGCTGCGGTGCACGAGGCCAGGGGCTGTGCTGGGTTCTCGGGCGTCAGTCCAGGTGCTTACCCTGCAGAGTCCAGGCTGCGGGCCGAGTCCAGAGAAACTGGAGTAGGAAATCTGGGAGTGTGGTGCAGGGTTGGACCAAGCCCTTGCCCCCTGGGCAGATCTGCTCTGATTTCCGGAGGGAGCAGGGCTCGGCGTGCAGCTCTCGGTGAGGTGAGGAGAGGGGGTGGCATTCCTGTCATCCCTCCTGGATGTCCACATATGGTTTTTAGATAGAATCATGGCCTCTGCCCTCAGAGGTCCATCTGAGCCCCTCCGACAAGGAACTGGAATCCATGGGGAGGACGGGCCTGTCAAAAGGAATGCTTGTTCCGAGACTGGCAGTTTGGCTGAAGGTTCTAGAGGAAATACAGGATCCATCCATTTGTCCTGTAGGCAGGTTACATCTGAATACCTAAAGGCCATGGGCAAACACCACTCTCTGTATATTATTAGTTAAATGATTGCCCCCATATATTGTGTTTATTTGGCCATCAGCTAGCTAAAGGGAAAAAGAATGCTGGCCTTACTAAGCCAAGAGGAAAAATAAGAAATCGTACTCCAGAGTGGGGCATTTTGAAAATTAAAAATGCTTTGGATTCGAGGCCAGTGACTAAGTAATGGGGCGCTGCCGGCCTGTGGGGATGGAGGAGAGGACGGCCAGGCACAGCAGCGCGGGGAGAACCCGTTAATCAGGGACGGCCGAGGGCCCGAGGTCTGTCACAGTCCAGCTGGGTAGAATGGCAGTCGTTACTCCTCACAAGACGGAGACCAGGTCTGTCAAGATCCACCTGAAAGTCCCATTCCAGACAGAACCTGGGCTCCCCTTTCCCTGGTGACCCTGGGGGCTGGAAGCTGGCCCTTAGCTACACTCACCTCTGCTGTGCGTTCAGGGTCAAGAGCTGATGAGGAGGAATCACCTTCATCGTCAGCCTGCACTTCCGCTTATCTTTTCACGAAGGATCTTCAGGAGCATGGTGTCACTGGGGCCTTACGAGGGAGGCTTCCCAGGATGAAACCCGCAGCCGGAATTGGGACGAGAGCGACAGTGGCTTCGGGGCTGCAGGCGCCTCCCTTTCCCGGGCCCACAGGAGCACTGTCTGGGCCTTGGCCCTCCCCTCGGCCGCCAGGCCAGCGGAGGCGGGAGGAAGGCCCCTGGGTGACCCCTTCCTCCCGGCTGGCCCCTGCAGGGCCCTTGCCTGCCGCTCACCCTTCCCTTCTTCCTGCTCCGTGGCTGATGTTCTGCCGACCGTGGCATGCTGTAGGCCTCCCCGTAGCCTTGCTGCAGGTACGTCCATTGCTTTGCAAGTGGTAGCAGGACATTTCGCTCTTCTGAAATCGACACCAGAGTGGCGTCTGTACGAGCCTCCCGTCCCTCACTGCCGTTCCTGGTCAGAAATCCACAGAATAGACGCTGGTATGAAACCAGTTCCCCTCCCGGCTGGTTACTGCCCGGAAACGCCACCTCTCGTGAGGACAGTGTCCTGTTTCGGGGACTCCTGGGCTCTGTGGTCATCCATGATAGCTCGTTCTTCTCAGTGGCGATACGTGACCCACGTCAGGCTGAGGTGCGAACTTGTCACCGTGCAGCAGAAGGGGTCCTGCAGGGCAGAGGCACGGCCGGGAGAGGCCTCCAGCCAGCAGGGCTCTGGGTCACATTCTTGTAACGGATTTGATGGACTCCAGACGTTTTGTGAGTGAAAGAACTCTCCAGTAAAATGAAACGGCACTTGAGATTGAGGACCCTTGAAGGTGTTACTGTTTGTTTTAATGTTTACTTTTGAGAGAGAGACAGAGACAGAACGTGAGCGGAGGAGAGGCAGAGAGAGAGAGGGGGAGACACAGAATCTGAACAAAGCAGGCTCCAGGCTCTGACCTGTCAACACAGAGCCTGACGCGGGGCTCAAACTCACGAGCCGTGAGATCATGACCTGAGCTGAAGTCGGCCACTTAACCGACTGAGCCACCCGGACGCCCCGAGGTGTTGCTGTTTTAAAAGAAGGGGAGCGAAGAAGCTGAGTCTTGGGAACGCGCTTCTGGGAGCTGCTGGCAGCTAAGTAGCCAGGCAGGTCTGGAGGACACGTTGGGAAGCAGATTGTCCGCTGTCCTTCCTGTCCTTAGAGGGTCCTTCAGTTTGCTTGCTTTTCAGCCATGCAGGACCCACTGAAAATAACCCCATGAAAGCCTCACTTTTGTCTCACTCAGGATTTCCAGTGGTTCTGAAGCTCTCACAGGAGTCCCTTCTGGCACTTTGAAGTATTTACCTTCAGCATTTGGCTCTCTCGCCTGAAAAGGCCAAATAAACACCATCGCAGCCCCCTTCTTTTTTTTAAGGGGTATTGAGAAATAAAGACCTAGTCAGACAGGTAAGATAACAGTTCTAAATGTCAGGGAAGGAAAGACATTCTGCATTTTTCAGGTAATTTGGGTTGATTTTTAGCTTTCCCGGCTTCCATATTTATATTTAGCACAGCCAAGTGCAGTTAGGGAAGAGGGCTCTTCAAAACCCTGTGATGTACTGCTTCAGAAAGATGGGCTTCAACTGATAGTGGAGAATTAAGATCGGACAAAAAGACCTTCCTCAGTCACTACCTTCAAAATGTAGCTCAGGTCAGTTTTCTCTTTGCAGTTAACGGTATTCTTAACCCTGCAGGAAAGTGGGCTGATGGTGGAGGCTGGGGGAGGAGGCAGGGTCATCCAGAAGGGGCCTCTCCCTGGAACTGTTCCTCTAGGTTAGGGGTCTGCAGACCAGCCTGCTCACTGCCTGCTTTGTAAATAAAGTTTTATCGGAACACAGTCCTGCCCATCTGTTGTCTGTGGCTGTTTTCATTCAGTGGAGTTGAGTAGATGCTACAGAGACCATATGGCCTGAAAAGCCTAAAATATTTAAATATCTGGCACTTCATGGGCAAAAGTTTGCCCATGCCTACTCAAGGACCCAAGTGCTTCCTTGTGATGAAATTTCAGGTGTCCCACTGCCTTGTTGGGCACGGATCAGTATGAAGCCCTTTGCGATTTTTCTGTGACCGGGTGCACGAGAACCAACCTCTTTACAGAAAGCTGTTTGGGCTCCCTCCCATCTGGCTCCTCTACGGGCCCAGATCTCCATGGTGGTGGATCTGGGAAACTACATACGACATGTACCACCTGGGGTGACCTTAGTTTTACTCCTGACAATTCTGAGACTAGAGGCATCCGTAGATATAAAAGTTTAAATCCAAGAGCCATCTCCTATCAGCATTTTATTTTTTTTTTTATTTTTTTAATTTTTTTTAACATCTATTTATTTTTGAGACAGAGACAGAGCATGAATGGGGGAGGGTCAGAGAGAAGGAGACACAGAATCTGAAACAGGCTCCAGGCTCCGAGCTATCAGCACAGAGCCCAATGCAGGACTCGAACTCATGGACGGCGAGATCATGACCTGAGCCGAAGTAAGCCGCTTAACTGACTGAGCCACCCAGGTGCCCTGACCTATCAGCATTTCAAAGCAAATCGCAGTTTTACTCCAGATACCTCCCAATGTGTCCTTCCCTAGGAAGACCCTCACTTCACTCTAGTCTTTTGACATTCACCATCATTTTTTAGCCAGAATACTTGAGGCAGGGTAGAAGATGAAAAATACTTCTGTCCTAAGCCAGTGGTAGGTACTGCTGTTGCTGATGTGAATTCGTAGGGTGCACACATTTATGAAGATCGTCCTGGGGAGAGAGTCCTGGGTCAGGGGAGTTGCAGTGACTGATGGCTAGGGCTTGCCATCCACGTGGATGAACCGGGAAGTGGGACAGTAACCAGAGTGGAAAATGGACGAGTCTGCAATATAATCAAGTGGAAAGCTCAGGAGGGAATCGGCAAATCGGAATTTGCACAGACACGTTATGGAAGGGAGGGAGGCCCAAGAAATGAGATTTCTCAGGCTGATTTGTGGGGAATGACGGAGAGTTTTCTTGGTAACTACCTGTCCAACAACAACATTCAGTTCTACAGACCGTTTGCTTCCTAGCGGTCTTCCAGCATGCATGTCAGTGGGGAATTTAATCGAACAACAGGCCCTTTCTCGTCTTAAGTGGCCGGTCTTTGCCAAGAGCAGGCCAAGGACAATGGACTGTGTCCTGTCAAGCAGCTAGGAAGCCATCCCGGAGGGTAATGTTCTAGCAAGACTCCAAAGTAGGTTAGTTCAGGTGATGGTAAGAATCTAAGTTTGTGCTTTGAGAAATGCCGACACGTTTCAGAGGGCCTGCTGGAGCCACACTCTGGCCGGCAGAGGAACTCTGCCGAACCTCTTTACCTCTGAACCCACTCGGTGATCGTGCCCAGCACCTGAACGTGGGGGCAAAGGGGACAGTGGAGCTTGGGACAGCGTGTTCTGCCGTGTAGCTGCCTGACCTCGCTGAGGATGGATGGCGTGGCTCGCTTTCCCTCACCGTCCGGAGCCCCGCTGCCTGGGCGGAGCTGGGATTCAGACGGAAAGAAGGAAGGCTGGATTCCTGACTTAGCTCTGCCTTTACCCACTCTGGCGTTGTGGAAAACTCGTGGAAAGAACTTCGTGTGGCGCCCGCTGGGTTGCCTTCTGTCTCTTGAGGCATCTCTAGAAACCTCTGCCAGCTTCTAGCAGTTGTGAAAATCCACATGCAACAGGTCTGCCTGAGACTCCAAAGCCTCTTCCTACGTCCCCATCCTCTGTTGCTGCCCCTGCCCTGTCCCTCCCTGTGGGAACCGCCACCCTCTGAGTACTGGCACAGCCACCACCGGATACTTCTGGAAAACTAGGTAGGCTGGGCTGGAGGGGGCAGAGAGGTGAAGGGCAGCACTGGGCAGCAGGGCAAGTTCACCCTCACCAGGGAGGGGCTGGACAGAATCCACGGGGAGCGACCATGAAAGGGCACGATGCCGCAACGGAAGACAGAGCAGGGGCGGTGCGCTGCGGGTGCAGAGGGCCCAGGGGTGACGGGGAGCAGGCCGACTCCCTGGAAGCTCCCATGAGGTGGTATCCGCACGGCCCTGAACGGTGGGCAGAATTAGGACCAGCAAGCACGAGCCGGGAGTGCCCAGGCACATAGAACAGCACAGGAAAAGGTGTGGTCGTGAAAATGGCCCTGGAACCAACACAAGCGGCTGGTTCCATTTTTCAGGAGTGCTGGAACGGGTCCCCCAGGCTGGTGGGCGGAGTCGGGGCCCAGGGAACGCTGCGGGCATCACTAGCCAGGGACAGAGGGAAAGACGGGCCAGGAGGAAGGGGCAGGACCTCCTGAACCTGCTGGGGTCCTCAGACTGCGGTAGTGGGACCCAGCCAACTGCACGTGAGAAGGAAGTTCAGGTGTGGAGGTGGGGGACTCAGCAGCCTTGACGGCTCCCTGCTTCACCGGTAGCCCCGCTTTCTGTTCACAAAGCAGCTAGTGACCCTCTGGACACGTATTCTCAGCATATGCGGCCCTGGCCACATCTCTCCAGGGGCTTCCGCTACCCTTGGGTGAAATCCAAAGTCCTCACCAGGGCCTGACTCTAAAAGGCCTGATCTAGCCCCTGGCTTCCTACCTCTCTGTCCACATCTCTGACCTTGACCGTGCCAATCGGGAATCATGGCCCCGCCTCATCACTTTTGTGCCTTTGTGGTTGCTGTGCCCTTGGCCCAGAGCTGTCTTCCCCAGGCATTTGCATGGCTCTCTGTCTCCTCCTTCCTCTCTCTACTCAAATCACCTCATTATGAGAAAGGCCGACCCTGAGCCAGGTCCTGTAACTAGCACCCCATCTCTCTCTATTCCCTGACGTGCTTCATTTATCTCCAGAAACCCCAGCGTTGTGTGCGTTTGACCCGGCTTGCTCACTGGATTGCAGGCTCAATGAGGGCAAGGCTGGGTTACTCTTGTTCTTTCCTGAGATCTTCTCAGATCCCAGAAGAGGGTCTAGCACACAGAGAACCATCGATAAATAAATGTTGAATGAATGGATGCATAGTACAGGGAGCCTGGCAGGGAGGTAGAGGAAAAGGAGGTGCTCCTTCGTCCCAGCAGGAGCTGACAGCGCGTGTCTTCTCCTCCCTGTCTAAGGTGCTCTTTGGGTGCCTGCCCTGTGTCCCCTACTCAGGATCCTGTGCTTAGTGGCACCGCATGCCGGGGTCGTAGGGCCTCAGACCAGGAGGGGGCCATGTGAGGTCCGCGATCTGCCTCCGCCCATCTGAGTGGGAGCCCTGCCCCCCTTCCTGGGCACGAGGCACTCAGGACCGGGACTGGCCTGCCCTGTCCTGCTCCAGACGAAACCAGGCAGAGGAGCAGGGCCCAGGAGGAGGGGAACCTGACTGCCACCCCTTGTCGGGATTCTGCCCCTTCTCCAAGCGCTCACTCCGACACTCTCTCTCAGGTGAGTGAGCCTTTAATGAGCATGACAGTATGCTGGGGCCCCACATCCGTCATCCCAGAGAGGACAGATGCAGAGGCTTCCTGGCCCAAGTGCCCTGCGAGCCCGCAAGGGGGACAGGAAGTTCCGAACGCCTGAGGGGATGAGCCCAGGAGCTGCTCTTCCATCACGGCAGCAACAGGGAGTTGATCTGGAGGGCTCATTTCCAGCAGTCCCTGACTCGGGGCAGGGCCAAGCCGTGGGCTGCTGACAGATGTCACTCCATATCACTCTCACGTGCTGCTGGGCACCGCAGGCCCACTCACCCTGCCTTTGTCTAGTGACCGCAGGCCCACGTCACCCTGCCTGTGACGTCATCCAGCTGCCCTGGGAGAAGACACATGAAACAGAGATTTTTCTCAGAAATGCCACAGCCTGTGCAATCGGCCCTGACCCCATGACCTCACGAATCTAAAATTAGGAAATCCACTGTATGCTCCATGTGACTGGCTTTTTGGGAAAAGCCAGAGAGGGGACTGCATTGAAGTCCAAGCTGGTGCCAGGCGGAGACAGCCCATGTGATGGGGGGACAGACACACACTTAGGTCCCCAAGGAAGGTTCTGGCCCAGGGAGGACGCAGCCCTACCCGGCTATGGAGCTCAGGGCAGCCTTCCAGAGCCTCCCCACCTGACCGTGTCCTCGGGCAGCCCCCTAGACTCTGCAGAGTGTTCGAGAAGGGTTACCGGCAGGTGTGGAGTAATCACATTCCGGAACTTTCCATGTTTCCCGGCACATGCAGCAGGGCTCCTTTTTCTCATCACATTTCATGTCCTTTAGCAAATGCACATGGTGTTTTAATTCAATGCAATTCCCTGAAAACTGACTAACTGGAGGGTTTAGTCTGACGACATCCTCTGGTCAATGAATACAAAACAGAAGCGCTTTCGAGAAAGGAAAATGATGTGTCATTGTTTTGTATTTTCTGAAATCTGTAGGTACCAAGAGGCCACCTCTGTCCTGAAAAGCCAATATTTCAGTTTCTACGGGAATGAGGGGACGGCCTGAACTCTCACCCGCCACCTGGGTCTGCCCTGCCCCCTCTCGGCAGCACCCGCCCTACTCGCCCCCAAGCCCACCCCAGCTCTGCCGTTAGCCAGTCGTGTGACCCCTAAACATGTTAATCTAGCCTTCCTGTGCCTCAGTTTCGTCATCAGCGCAGTGAGCACCGTGACAGCACTTCCCTTGTTGGCACAGAGCTCGGCACGGCGAATGTTGGGTCTCGTTATTGGGTCACATGGGTCGGGGATGGTAAATGTCTGGGCAGCCCTGATGGGTCTGCTTTGGAGAATGAGCGCCTTCCCAGGAGCCCCTGCCTCTCAGCTTCCGGAAGCCAAGTTCCCACCTGCACGCGCGAGCCGAGCCATGCTCCGTCCGAGTCTACGGCTTCACGGTAGACAGTCTCGTCCCATTTCACCGAAGGGCAAACTATGAATCAGAGATGTTGAGGACAACTGGGGTGGCCCTCTGTCTTGGACTGTTCCCCAGTGGGGAATTTTCTGAGACACTGGATTTTGGATGCTAAAGCCAGCATGGTGCAGAATGGGACAGTTTGGTGACCCGACTAGTGAGTGACAGAGCTGGGATGTAAGACACAGGCCTATCTGCTGCCTCAGGCTGCACTGCGTGCACTGGGCCAGCCGAGTGAATGAGGGGATCTTAGAGGGTTCCATCCACAGCTGAGCTGGAATCCTGTACGCTCTCCTCATCCGGGGTCAGGCTGGGTTCAGTTAGCAAACCCGGCAGAGACAGTGCGAGCCAGGGAGGGGCAGAGAGAGAGAGGGAGGGAGAGAGAATCCCAAGCAGTCCCCACACCGTTAGCACAGAGCCCCACACGGGACTTGATCACACGATCTGTAAGATACGACCTGAGCTGAAACCAAGAGTCAGACGCTTAACCGCGCCCCCCAGGCGCCCCTGTGCTAACTCGATTGTAATACAGTGGTTGGGATGGAGGGAAATGGAGGGGCCACGTTTGGGAGGTGAGCAGCCCGTGGCTCTTTGCAAAGTAGTTGCCATGCCTGGAGCATGGGCAGCCGGCCCCTGGACTCCCGGACCTTCAGACTGTGATTGAACCCAATGGATCCCAGCAGAGAGAGAGCCTGCGGCCATCCTCCCGCGCCCGAGCCACACACCAGCCTGCTGGTGGGACCGCCAGCCCTCCTGCAGAGGCTCAATGGTGTCTCCCAAAATTCATGCCTACCTGGAACCTCAGAATGTATCCTTTTTTGGGAACAGGGTCTTTGTAGTCCTTGGTGATTAGATCATCACTCCATGACTGGTGTCTCTGGGAGGGGAGGGGAGGGGAGGGGAGGAGAGGACACAGAAACACAGAGACAGAGACGATGGCCCTGGGAAGAGACTGGACAGACGCAGCTGCCAGTGGAGGGACACCAAGGAGTGCCGGAAGCCACCAGAAGCCAGGGAGCCTCCAGAACTGTGAGAAAACACAATTCTGCTTTCAGCCACCAAGCGTGTGGTGACTTGTTACAGTGGCCCTAGGACATGACTACACTGCCTTCGACCAAGACCGAGGACCCAGAATTCCTCAGGGACTTCACGTCACAGGGCCGGCACACCCTCCTCCCTAGAAAAGTAGGAATTCTGACTCGAGTCTCCTGGCGGAGGGCCTGAAGCTTGCGTGTTTCTCTCGGCGTCTGCTTTCTAAAAAGAAAAGCAATGGCTTTCAGTTGCACCTCTGGACCTAGAAATTTTGTTTTCAGCCAGATCTGCACGGCCAGGCTCTCTGCCTTCTACGTCCACCCCCTTGTTTGCAGCAGCTCCCGCCACATGTTGCTGGCTTTTTCTGCTGCCCGCTGCTGATCACAAGGATATGGGCACCAGCGATTCCAAAACCCACAGCCCAGGAAAGTCTGCTTGGCAGTCAAAGCCATCCAGACCCGCGATTATGGCTTGGGGAAGATTCCAGAGGTAGGAATCTCTGTGGTTTTAGCTTTCCAGGCTTCTGGAGTCAAGATTTTTTTTTTTTTTTTTTGTCAATGTATCCCAGTCTGTGTTTTTTTGGAACTGTAATGTCCTGCAAAATATTAATAAACATTTTTAAAAGCATCAGAATGAAGTAAGTTTGGGAAATGCCAAAATGAATATGGTTAAATAAGTTCTTTTTACTGCAGACCTTCTCAGGATCTTCAATATGCCAGCTACAAGTTGTGCTCGTCTAGGCAAAGGATCTGAACTTTGGGATTCCGAATCCTATTTGATCACAGGTTCTTTCCGTGTTCTGCCTGCTGCTAGCTGATTGTGCTCTCCTGCATTTCAGCAGTGAGGACATCCCTCCCTTCCTTCTTTCCTGCCAGGGCTTTCTCTTCCAATTTAAAAAAAAAAAAAAACACTCTGCCCCTCTTGTCTTCCCCTTAAATCAGTGTTCTATGCTGATTTCCAGCCCAGAACCCTTCACCAGGTCTCTCTCCACAGACTGGTCACTTTCAGATGACATGAAAGGCCCTCCCTAACCCAGGGCCAGGCCACCTCTCCTCTCCAGGGCAGGACCACTCGGCACCTGCCACCTGCACCCGATGACACATTCAACCAGCCTGACGTACTGGTGGCTTCTGACCGTGCAATGCCATCATGGCGTTGCTCTTGCTGTCTCACACGCCTTTCCTGCCTCGCCCGTCTACCTGTCCTGACAGCCAAGGAGGGCCCCCTGCCCCATCTCACACCTCTGAGCTCACCACAAGGCCTGCCACTCTCCCCCGTAACACCCCATTCCTCAGTCTGTCTCCTCCACTGGGCCGTAGGCCCTGGGAAGGCAGGACGGGTCTCCCCCACTCCAGCATCTCCGGCATTTTCTTCAGCGCCAGGCATGTCCAGGTTTCCATACGCCTGCTTCTTCATGATGAATCAGGGTCTGGGACAGGCACAAACCACGTTTCACTAGAGGGTGAGGTTACCGCCATGACAGGCTGTCGGGTGCATAGCCACTGGGTCTTTGCTCGCCGCTTCTTGCCTCACGGTCCTCCGGGCTTGCTGTTGGCACATCTACGTTGTTTTTCCTTCCCTGGGCCTGTACTGTTTGATGTTTAGCCTTCTGTGCCTCTACATACACCAGGCATCCCTTCTGAGTACCATGGAGTTGGGTTTTGTTTTCTTTTTTTAAATGTTTATTTATTCTTGAGAGAGAGAATGAGAGAGAGAGAGAGCGTACGTGTGCACATGAGCGGAGGAGGGGCAGAGAGAGAGGGAGACACAGAATCTGAAGCAGGCTCCAGGCTCTGAGCTGTCAGCACAGAGCCCGACGCGGGGCTCGAACTCACGAACTGCGAGATCATGACCTGAGCCGAAGTCAATGCTTAACTAACGGAGCCACCCAGGTGCCCTGGGCTTTGGTTTTTATTTATTCCTTCAGTTGGAGTGTTAGACCACTTACATATCACCCGTTCCTTAATGCAATGCAGTTTAAATCTGTTATCTTGACTCTTTGTTTCCTCCTTTCCCCTACTTGTTTTATATCCTTTCCCCCTCCTCCCTGCTCTTTCAGATTAGTATTTTTTTAATATTCCATTTCCCCACTTGTTACTTATATATTCTCTTCTTCTCATTTCATTATTATCCGGGGGATTACAGCATTCATCGTGACTCATTATTAAAGTCTAACATAAATGAATGCTTTTACCACCTTCCGGACAGTGAAAAGGACCTTAGAACATTCTAATTCCATTTATCCCTCTTCCGGCTTGTGAGCTATTGTTATCATGTAGTTTAATTCTATGTATATTTCAAACCTCCTCACGACATAATTATTATTTTATGTGGTCAATATCCATTCAGACTTGCCCACATCGTTATTGCTCCTTCTGAATTGCCAGCTGCCATCTGGGATCCTTTTCGCTCTGCCTGAAGAACACTTTCCACTCTTTTCTTTAGTATGTGTCTAATGGTAAGGCAGTCTCTCAGCTTTTGTTTATCTTCATTGTCTTTCATTTTGCTTCCATTTCTTTTCTGGAGAATGTCAAGCCTCCAGAAGTAGAGAAAACAATGAAATAAACCTCTGTGTACCCATAACCCAGCTTAAACAATCATTGCTCAGCTCCATCATTTTAAGGATATTTTTGCCGCAGAGTCTAGCCTGGCAATGATTTTCTGTCAACACTTTGAACATACTCTATCGTCTTCCGGCATCCACTATTTCTAGTGGACGACGAGGAACCAGTCGTCAGTCTTACTGATGCTCCTTTGAATATACCTGATCATTTTTGGATAGTTTTTTCTTAAAGGTTATTTACTTATTTTGAGAGAGAGAGAGAGAGAGAGCAGGGGAGGGTCAGAGAGAGAGAGAGAGAGAGAGAGAGAATCCCAACCAGGCTCTGCGATGACAGCGCAGAGCCTGACGCAGGGCTCAAACTCACGAACCGTGAGATCATGACGTGAGCCAAAATCAAGAGTTGGACGCTTAACCCACTGAGCCATCCAGGCGCCCCTGCCTGATAATTTTTGATTGTCAGACATTGTATATAAAAAAACTTCGGTATAACTTGGAGCTGTGGATGGGGCTGTCTTCCTCCGGGGGTTGGTTACTTTTTGCTTTTTTGCAGGCAGTCAGGTGAGACGCGCCAGCCAGATTACCTGAACTTAATCCAGTTGGGAAATGAGGTGACCCCAAATTGGGCTTTGAACCTTGGGAGGGCAAGTCTCCTTCTGGTTGACTCTTATTTTTAGAGTGTAGTGAGCCTTTCAGGACCCCCAGCCTGTCCACTGAAACCTCCACTTGGGTTCACAGCCTCTCTGTCGCCCCTTTTAAACACAGAAAAAAATTCATTTTGGCCACTTCTTGGAAAAGACGGTAAGACTCCAGTGGCCCTGGTGCCTCCATGGACTGGGCTGCAGGCCACCACGAGCTTGGGCGTAACTGCCAGATAAGGCGCCTTCCTCCTCATTCAGCAAAGAAGCCACGTCCTGGTCAGATCTCCCCTCCGTTCCGTCAATGCTCACCTTCCGCTCCTGAGCAAAGGGACAGGTACGGTGTCTAACGGGGCGCTCGGAAATGACCAATAGTGTTGCGATCCACAACTTTTTCCCTAGAGTTGCTTGTGGTTATCGTATTTGCAAGATGAAAACGTATAGCGTCGCTGACTCAGGGGCTAGAATCAGATGCACAAAGAGCCCCTGAACAACTTGATTTATGTTGCTTGATTTTAATACGGAGGAAGTCCAGAGGCACCAAAACATTTTTATTTTACGGGTGACGGGGACCCACAGGCTCTAGAACAAGTCAGAAAGTCAAACGCTGCCCAGGCGGGGCGGTCATGAGTGCGAGGGAGACAGACGGGGTGCAGCGCTCGAGCCCACCCTGTGTGCGGGGGGTGCCGGGGCCGCAGGCTCCGGAAAGAAAATCAGTAGCAGCCACTGACGCCAGCTGACTGTTGGTGCAGAAGAACCCCAGCCCTGAGCGTCAGATCTGATCTTTCAGAAGAAGCTGAAAGGCCAAACACTTCATAGAATATCCAGATTTTTAAGTGTTGGCTTGATTTAAAAAAAAAAAAAAAAAAAATCCAAGCCAGACAAAATACGACCCCGGGCCAAAATCAACTCTTGTGCGGACACTTTTTGACTTTTGTAATTATAAAACTGAGAAAGGACCAGCACCGTGCTTTATTTTGTAGTTTCGCTATGTTCGTAAGCAAAGACGCTCAACTCTTGGGACCACCTTGGTCTCACTGCACGACCTGTGGCCCCACCTGGGCACACGTGGGCCGCCAGCATGCGCCCCAGGTGTTTCTGCCTCATTCCTGGTCGCCTGAAGTGTACGAGCAAATTGAAAACTAGGCACCAACACACAGCGTCGTGCAGCTGGAGGACCGAGGGGGCGCCTGAGCACGTGAGCTGTGCCCAGAGCCCCCAGCCATTTCCCTGTGTGGTCGGGATCGAGCTTACTTTCCTTATCCGTCTCCTATCCCTCCGTTGGAGTGACGGTGGCTGAGAGCCGATGCGCCTGTGATGGCCCCTCTGTACCCCAGCGGCCCTGATGGCCAAGAACGGGCCATCTTGCCACCGTAGGGGTGCATCCGTCCCTCCACGGCCTTCTCGGCCCGTTCTCCAGACCCATCCCAGGGACAGGGCAAGAGCATGAGATGTGGCATCAGGCGCCCCGAGCGGTGTCCTTCTTGCCCCGCGTTGCCCAGATCCTGCAATTTGCCCCGAGATCTGCATCTCCCCGCGTTCACCAGGCCGGGGAGGCAGCTGCTGGCGACATGCGAATTTCCACAAGCAGCTGGTAGGCCGCGGAGTGAGGTGCACACCCCCAGGCGGGCTTTCTGAGTTTCCTCCTGCCCCCAGGCCTTTCTGTATGTCCTTGCTCTGGCTCCCCAGCAAATGCTCCCACGCGGCTTCCGACAGGCCCTTCCTCGCTCCTGCCCTGCTGTCACCAGAGCCTTGGGGGGAGGCCGTGTCTGGGCCAGGGCACAGGGCTGGCACGTGGCTTCACTGATGATGCGCACAGCCTGCAGAAAGGAGGTTTTGGTCCTTATTACCAATGACGCCTTAAATGCCCCTCACGGAGGCGACTGGGCCTTGAACGCCGAAACCACCTCTCGGCTCCCCTCCCAGGCTCCAGGCAGCTCTGGTTCTCCCAGTGTGACCCCATCTCCCTGTCCCTCCTCGCCTGGTCTCTGCCCTCCTAGGTCCCAAGTCTGCACTCTCCTGGCCCTCGGGGCATCGTTATCTCTGAAAGTTACCTCTGAAAGTTAAGGATCACGTTCACACAAAAGCTCCAGAACAGGGCCACCGTCTTCTTAAAGTGACTTTTCAGTAAGAAAAGTCCCTTCAGTTCAGGGTATGCTTGGGAGCCGTGGGAGGACGACCTGACAGGTGTCACAGTGAAATGAGCCTTGGAGGCACCTTGCCTGGCCACGTGCTACAGCGTGGTAGTCACAGGTGGACAGAGGGCAGAAAGGAAGAACTCCAGGCCACACTGGCCATTTGAAAAGCGAATTACTGGGGCGCCTGGGTGGCTCAGCTGGTTACGCGTCCGACTTCGGCCCAGGTCGTGATCTCACGGTTCGTGGGGTTCGAGCCCCAAGTTGGGCTCTAAGCTAACAGTGTGGAACCTGCTTGGGGTTTTCTCTCTCTCCCTCTCTCTCTCTCTGCCCCTCCCCCCTCACACTTTCCTCCTCCCTCAAAAAATTAAAAAAAAAAAAAAGTGAAGTACCAAACAATATATAGCATGATGGCTAGTATAATTAATATAATGCAGTGTAACGTCACATATGTTTACATAAAGTCAAGCTGGGGCACATGGGTGGCTCAGTGGGTTAAGCATCCGACTTTGGCTCAGGTCACGATTCCAGTTTGTGGGATCGAGCCCCGCAATGGGCTCTGCACTGACAGTGTGGAGCCTGCTTAGGATTCTCTTGTCTTTCTGGCCCTCCTCCACTGGCTCGCTCTCTCTCTCTCTCTCTCAAAAAAAATAAATAAACTTAAAAAAAAAGCCTCTACAACAAATTCTTATCAGTGGTTATGTCTGCATGATGGGATCATTGGTGGTTTAAAATGTTCTTCTCAGGGTGCCTGGGTGGCTCAGTCTGTTGAGCGACCGACTTTGGCTCAGGTCATGATCTCACGGTCCATGAGTTTGGGCCCCGCGTCGGGCTCTGTGCTGACAGCTCGGAGCCTGGAGCCTGCTTCAGATTCTGTGTCTCCCCCTCTCTGACCCTCCCCCGTTCATGCTCTGTCTCTGTCTCAAAAACAAACATTGAAAAAAAATAAATAAAATGTTCACCTTCTCTGTATGATCCACATTTTCTAAAGTTTTTAAACAATACAAATTGTCCCATAATGACTAATTAATTCTGATGGGGTAGAAAGATTCAGGCCACCAACCCCCAGCCTCTGCGACGTCTTTTCTCGGGGCACCCCCTGCAGCCCACAGAGGGAAAGGTGGAGGCTGAGGTGTCCTGGGTTCCCTCATAGCGCTGGGGCCACCTCCCTCTGAAAATGTGACATCCCACTGCCTTATAATTCTCCCTGTCACTAGGCGGCGCCCTCGGACTGTCTCCATCACAGTGCTTCGTATAGCTGTGACCAATTAATTCCAGCGACTTCATTCTTCTGTGCTAGTTCTGGTCTTCCCCATGGGACTGCGTCAACAAGGGCAGGAATCAATGCCACACGGCTGGCTCGGTCTTTAGAATCCATGGTTAGTGCTCAATAAACAGTCACTAAACGAGGGAATGAATGCATTCAAATCAGGACTGTCTCTGAAAGTCCATATCCCTGTCGCTGATGATGTCGGGCATCAGATGGGTCTTGCTGAGACCCAGAAATCCTGCTGGACAGCAGAGGCTCTCTGTCACTCACTGCAGTGGCACATGCATCACCCAGATTAGAGAAAACTTCCTACATGCTTGTCCCCCAGGAGTCTCATTCTCTGCAAAAGCTCAGACTGAGCCCGCCTGTGTGATGTGGGGATCCTAATGTTCTCACAGCACTGAACTACCCAAATACAAAATAAAAACAAACTAGTCAAACTACATTTTCATGTCTCATTTTAATTTTGAAGATGCACGATATGAGTACAAAATACATGTAAATATAAATAAATTCATATATACATATACACCCATTCTCCTTTGGGCTTCTGTTTCCAAAGAGAAGCGAAGCTTCTCCTTTAGCGTGTGCATCAGAATCACCTGGAGGAATTTACCAGAATGCTGAGTGCTGAGTCCCGTCCACAGTTTCTGATACACAGGGTCTCGGGGGACACCTGAAAAGCGTTTCTAGCCAGTTCCCAGGTGGTGCTGCAGCCACTGCTGGTCCCGGCACCACCTGCGAAGCCTCCGTGAGCCAGAGGACTCTGCCCGGCTGATGGGGAGGCAGCAGCCCTGGAGGACACCGCTGTCCCTTCCAAGAACCCCTTGGAATGTGGCTCCGGGCTGCCTTGTCAGCATGTCCTAGCCAGCACTGGACAGCAGAGGGCGGCAGAGATCCGGAAATGGCGTTATTTGGGCGGCTCATCCCCTCCACAGAACTCTGAAGTGCCTTCTGTTTGATCAGATCTGTCTGGCCCCTCAGCCCTCCAAAAGCCATTGGCCAAAGAAACCAAAAATGTCCCAATCTATGTGTGCTCTCTTTCATGACTAGGACCGGTAAATTGATGGCTTACTTGGCAGTTTATTTATTCAAGTCAGATGATATCAAACTGCCTTTATAGTCCTGCACGCAGGGAAACTGAGGCCTGGAGAGGGAGAAAGGGCCACACATTGTGGCAGGCTCAGGATAACGCACAGGCCTATCACTCCATCCCATTGTGAGTTTTACATTCCCTCCTAGAAAAGAATCAGTCCAGGTGGCCTGAGGGCCGGCTTCCTGTCACGGGTCTCTGGGGGGTCCCCAAACATCCGAGACAGCAGATGATCCCAGTCTGGGATCAGACCCCTCCGGCTGGTCTTCAGAGAGCCCCACGCTCCTTTTCCAAGTGTGCATCTGCCGGTGTGGGCCCATGAGGGGCGGTGGCTCTCCCATCCCCGGAGACTTTGAGTCACCAGACCCCATTCATTCATCAGGTCTGGGCGTGTGGGGGGGGGGGGTGGGGGGCCGGGGGGCAGGTGGCCCTGGAATCTGCATGTTAAACAGGCCCCCACGAGACTCAGGCTGGTCTTCCCCAGCCACACCGGGAGAATCGCTGCGGTGAAACCGGGGTGCAGAGAAGAAAAGAGGCCTGACCAACACTGGCAGTTTCCTGTCTCTGTTCTCAGAATCACCCAGCCTCCATGAGGAGCATTCCTTGGTTCTGGCAACTTCCTCCAACTGTCTCTGAGCTCCCTGACGTTTGAGATGCCCAGGACAAGAGCAAAAGTGGAGGCCCCGTGCCCTGTGCCTATTACTGACAGGTTATTAAAATAAGCTGTTAGATAAGACATGTGTTATTCTTCTACCTTGATAAATGAATCTTCCTCCTCATCTGGAAGGCCAGGTTTGACTTTAGGAATCTAAAGGCCCCCCATGTGGCTCAGTCGGTTAAGCTTCCAACTTCGGCTCAGGTCATGGTCTCGTGGTTCATGAGTTCGAGCCCCACGTCGGGCTCTGTGCTGACAGCTCGGAGCCTGGAGCCTGCTTCGGATTCTCCCTCTCTCTGCCCCTCCCCTGCTCATGCTCTGTGTCTCTCTGTCAAAAATAAATAAATGTGAAAAAAAAATTTTTTTAAAGAATAAACATTAAAAAAATAAAAAAAAAAAAAGAAATCTCAAGAGTTGCCTATCAGAACATGCAGGGCAGAGAGCTGGGCTTCAGCCCAGCCCCAGCTCTTTGTCTCGTGTGTGAGATGCACGTCCCACATGTCCAAGCCCTGTCCGTGCCCACATCCCCACCACCCACACATCCTGGCTCTGTTACCCACGGGAGAACAAACCCAGGGAGAGAGGGCCACACAGACCGGGGTTGGCTCAGGGCGCCAGGTACCCAAGATGAACTCTGGAAGGTCAGGACGAAGGTCCCATCTTGGCCCTGGGGCTCCTTGTCCAGTAGACAGGGGCCTGGCTCCAGAGCTGGTCCCAGCCGCAACCCCCCCCCCCCCCCCCCCCCGCCCCCGCCCTGGGGCCTCAGGCCAAGATAGCCTCAGGGGTGGCAATGCGGGCTCCTCCTCTCTGGACGACCCAGTGCTCGGCGCTGATCACCACACCCCACTCCTCAAAGGCCCGGCCTCTCTCCTGCACTCCCAAGGGCCCCCCAGCGTGGCCGTGTCCTCATCAGGCCCTGGGCTCCCATGTGCTACCGAAGCTCATTCCCACAGGTGGGATCCTCAGCTCTTTCTGAGAAAAAAATTGATGTGGGGCCCAGGAGGCTCTGGGGACCCTCTGGGGGATTTAGGGCGTCTCTAGGAGGGGTGACAGTTGGGCAGGACAATTGAGTGGCCATCCAGCTCTGCCCCCCACCCTAGGAGGCTTTCAGAGGCCCCTTAAAGAGGCCAGATCTGCTATGAGCCTTGGGTGTGCTCAGGGGTCTTGGCCTCGCTAACAGTGGGACACGGGCCTCACCCCGGGCCGGGCCTGGGTGCCGTAGGCAGGGTGGGAGGTGAAGGCCCTGGGTTATCAAAAGCTCCCGGGACAGGCCTGCTGAAGCTACACTGGTTGGTTTGGGGCACCCACAGCCGTGCAAGGGCTTTCTCGAATCTCAGGGAGTCTGACGGGACAGAGATGGCAGCAATCCAGGGCTGAGCAGGGGAGGGGGCCGAGGAGGGACTGCAGCTCAGGCTGAAGGCGTGGGCTGTGCCATGGCCACCGGCTGGGCGGGGAGCAGAGCCTCTGGGCAGGCCGGGACCTGCGGCAGCCCTCATCCATCTCCCCGGCCGGGGTGCACAGGAGGGGAGGGCCGTTGAGGTGCAGCTTCCTGGGCCCCACACCACCGTTTCTGAATCGGTGGGGCTGGAAATCTGAATTTTAACAAGTCTTCCAGAAGATTCAAATGTACGCTAAAAGTGTGAGAAGCACAACTTGGAAATATTTTTTCATTCATCCAACTGTCAGGTATTGATTGACAAAGCGTAAATAGGAGACTCTTGTCTCCTGTGGCTGAAAAACAACCAGCTCTCCCCAGGCAGATTCCCTCCCTCCTGGAGCCTCCACTGCAATTTCACCTCCTCATGGGTGCCCTTCCCAAAATGGCTGCCACCTCCAAGCCCTCTCCACCGCATCCCGTCATTTAGCTCCTTCTTGGCCTTTACCACAGGCAGCAATTAGCTCACTTGTGTATTTTGCTCATTGCTGTATCTCCCTCTCAGGAATATAAGACCCCCACCCCCAAGGCGAGGGCCTGATGTATCAAGATCACCCCTCTCTCCCCAGTGATGCTGGCATTTAACGGGTTCGATGAATATTTGTGGAATGATGAATGAGGCCACCACGACTCGGTGATTCATTGTCGCTTCCCGTAATGAGACAATGGGACGGGTGCCCGCTGGAGAAAGACGGCATTTGAAACGAGGAGAGGTGGAGATGGCAGAAGCCTCGCGTCCTCAAGACCCAGCATGGCTGGCTGCCAGAGCCGCTCTCTGGGGACACGCGGTCATGAAAGGCAGAGAGGAAGAGAGACCGAGAGAGCTCACAAACAGGGCGTCCCCCCTCGCGAGGAAGGATTCAGGGCTCAACACGCTTCCTGGGGTCGGGTCTGTACAGGTAGGAGGAAGAGGCCCCAGTCGGCTCCCAGGCTGGGCCAGCCCAAGGCCTGGCAGGAACCTTCCCTTCAGAGCCTGCCTGTATGTACTTGCTCCTCTGGCACGCCTTGAATTATTTTTTGGCTGCCTTGTTAGAAGATTAAGCTTTCTTTTAAAAAGGCGGAAAACAAGAGAGAGAGAGAGAGAGAGAAGAAAAAACCTCCAGCAAAGGCTTGACTAGAGCTGACCCCTGAGGAGGGGGCGGCAGTAACTGATGGGCGCTACATTTGTCTAATTAATCTTCTTGTCAACAAAGTTGTTCTTTGCTGGTGCCAGCCCCTGACATCACCCCGCAAGCCTGCCACACTGGTTCGTAACCAACTACAAAGGCCGCCTCTGACCTGGCCCCAAGCTCACCAACCACTCCCCAAGACACCGTCTGGCCTGGACCCTGAGGATGAGAACAGAGGTTCCGTACCCGCGAGCTGAGGGGGTTTAAGAATCACAAACCCGGAAGGCTCGGGGGACCTCCAGGCCTTAAGGAGCCTGGTTCCCAAATACAACTCAGATCCTGAGCTTTTTCTTCAAGGTTCAGTTCTGAGGGGTTCAATTCCACAGGGCAGATCACTGTTGTCTCACGGCTGGGTTGCCCCGGGGGGCAAGGTTGCAAAATCAAGTGCCTTCAGGGCCCAGGCTGGGGTGCGAGTATGACCAGGCTTTAGGAACTGGGGGGCGGGGGTGCAGTGCACTGTGGGCAAAGGTTGGAGACCAGTCCTGCAGGCAAGAGTCAAGTTTGCGGACTGTGTGGGTTATGGGTTAAAGTGCGCCCCCTGGTGGCCATCTCCTGCCTCTGTAAGAGCCTCTTCACAGATGTCTTCTCATCTGGGCCTTCCGGGACCATTGCATGTGACATGCACCTACTCCCCCCACCTCAATTTTGTGGCCAGAATCCCCCTCTTGATCTCCTGCAAAGCATTCAGCACCATCCACACCCTGTTTATTTACCTATTATCTGCTCACCCGCCAGCTTCTTAACCAAGCCGCACATGGGTAAAATCCAGGGGCTCCGGGAACTCGGATGAGGAAGCATTTACATCTTTGTTTTCAACTTAACATTTCTTCAATTATGAATACAAGCAATACGTCCCAGCGTATTAGCAGTGCTGGTGACTTTGTCACTAACGGTAATCACAGCTATTTTCCCATCACGTTACAGTTGGTGCAATTGACTTGAAATGTCACTTGTGCTCCTCACTATATGAAATGACAGCCGTTAGCACTCTGGTCTGTAGACCTTGTTACATCATATATTAACAAAGAACACGACTATTTCACAATTAAAAAAAAATACTTTGGTGACTGTGTTTTAGGATAATTGGTTGCTTTGTGATTCTGTGTATCTTTCCTTATGTGTTCTCAAATGTTTTGAGAAGGAGCCCAGGGGCCTCCGCTGGCCGGTAAAGGGCCTGCCACATTCTAAGCCAACCCTGGGGTCCTCTTTTGTACCATCGGCATGCACCTTGGGTCCTGGCACATGGGAAGTGCTCACTACATTTTTGCTGGCTGACTTAATGAACCGTAAAATGAAGGAATGAATAGTGGTGTGGGCCTTAATATGACCTTGCCCGTTTCGAAAAGCCACATATCCTTGAAAGAGCAGAAGGTTCTCAGGAGCCGTTGCTATCCATGCTCCTTTTTTCAGGAGGAAGAAATCCATTGCCCCACTAGGAGAGGTGGGGGTGACTTGCTCCCCCCACTGAAGGCTTTGGGACCGACCACAGCGTCTCCGCTGAGCAAGACCCCACGGGGCCGTTCCCCCTGCTGTTACAGCCACACAAGCCGCCAGAGCCCACAGCTGCAGACTAGGGGAGGTTCCCAAAAGGATGAAGTGGTCCTTCCCCATCCTGAATCGCCGGACTAACTCATCCTGGTCCTGGAGGTTTGAGCGGGAGGTTCTAGCTGCGCTACCCACTCTGGCCACGCGATGGCGCTGTGCGCCCGGCCGCGGAACATCCGTGCTTCAAGGTCCCGGAGCGTGCTTGCTGCGGACTCCGGACCAAGGATTCCAGGGTAGGGCTTCACGGTTAGGTGTCCGCCTCCGAGCAGCCAAGCCCGTAGACCTCCGGGTCTGGAAAGGGTGCTCGCGAAACCCCTGCTGAGGTTAATCAGCAGCCGGTCAGTTATGCATCAGTTACCCATCAGTTGCTCATCAGATCAGTTACCATCAGTTCCGTGGGGCTGGAGGTCATCCCCAGGGTAGGAGGCGTGGGAACTCAGGGCAGCACGCACTGGCCTGGCAGGAGGGGCGAGAGGGGCCTGGTTCTCACTGCCCTCGGGGGTGAAGCCCCAGGAGCTGGGCTTAGAGAGCCTCTAAGTTGCTGTGCACACCCCGGGTCCTCAGAGAGGACCGTCTCGTAGAGGCCTTGGCCCGGTCGTGGGAGCCAGGTGGACTTGAGTTCCAGTTCAGTCCCCCCTCCCCTTTGTCTCCCCTTTCTCTTTTGCAAAGTGAGGGTAATAAGGTCCCCACCAGTTGGTAGGATGTGGGAGGCAATGCTAGGAAAGGCTTACTGGGCAGAGTGCCCTGTGCTGGAGTACAAGGGGGACTGATACCATCATCCCTTTGTGGCCTCGGTGTCATCATTCCAAAGAGGTAGAGCCTCCCTGGGTTGTCGAACTGAGTGAAATGCGTGCGGAGAGCTCGCACAGTGTAATAGGACAGTTAACCCTTACGTTGTTCAAGAAAGAGTACCGTGCGTGGATACGCGGACGTCAAGGAGGCCAAGATGCCTCCTCTGATGAGACAGTCCCCAGGGGCTTAGAAGTCTATGCCAGGGGGATGGGTCCCAGACTGCACCAGGCTCCCCGACTTCTAGCGAGTGCGGGGGCAGTGAGAAAGGAAAACTCAAGAGGGTGGTGACCGTTCATTCCCCAGATCTTTATCAACAGGGAGATTTGTTCTTGGAAAACTGGTTTCTAGCGAGAGGCTCAGCGCAAACCCGAGGTGTTTCAGGAAAGTAGTGAGACAGCCTTGCCCCTGTGGCCGGGACCGGTCCTGAGGCCCGTTTCCCGGGGCCGTGTCCCCGGCACACAAGTCCTCTGGGTCTGTCCCTGTGTGTGTAGTCACTGGGGCGTGCAGGCTTGAGCCCGGCCCTCTCTGAGTCAGCCGGGGCCCAGGGTGTCCATAATTAAGAGACACACGTCAAGAATGTAAATTCCTGTGGTTCCCAGCCTTGAAAGGGTTCATTTGGTGCCTCAGGACAATTACAGGCTGAGAGGGTCTGAAAGAGCCAGTGTTACTGTTTAAAGTGTTATCAGTTTAATGAACTGCTTATGAAGTGTTAATGCACGCAAGCGTAAACACAGCATCTGGGCTTGTATTTTATTTGTAGACTTCAAACCTGGTGCTTGGTGTTTTGAAAATGCCAATTAATGGTGTAGAATCGGAATTTCTAACAGGGAGGAAGGAGATTCTTTTGTGATATCTCCCGAAACGATCTCAAAATCTATGTCACACACAACACACACTCAGCCACTCACACCCAAGCAGTACGGACCCAAAGAACAAAAAAGTTCCTTTTTTTGTGTAACTGAAGAAGCGGGCATTTGCCACTCTGTCGCACGTTGTCGCAGGATTTGGTGTAGTCTTGCTGGAGGAAAGAGCGAAGCATTTTAAAATCAGAAGTACCAGCGGGGCGCCTGGGTGGCTTAGGTGGTGAAGCGTCGACTTCAGCTCAGGTCACGATCTCACAGTCTGCGAGCTCGAGCCCTGCGTTAGGCTCTGTGCCGACAGCTCGGAGCCTGTTTCGGGTTCTGTGTCTCCCTCCCTCTCTGGCCCTCCCCCGTTCGCGTCTCTCTCTTGTCTCAAAAAAATAAATAAACGTTAAAAAAAAGTTTTTTAAATCTGAAGTACCATCAACACAAATTTCCCAGAAGTTGTTCTAGGAAATCTGTCATTTCTACCCCTTTCTTCCGGGCCAGAAAATAGGACAGTCTGCAGTAATATTTACTGCACTTTCATGAGAAGAATTTCCAAACTACCCCTTGAAGCAATGAAGCTGGATTCGGAGCAAATGGAAACATTTTGAAATTGCTTATTTTCTTCCAAAATTTGTATTTTGCTTCCTTATTTCCTGTGAAATCAGTGCCACTCATTAGCCACCATATTTTTACATTCTGCACCGAGCAGAATTTTCTCTCCATGACTGTATTCCAAATTAAACTTGTACGTTTCCAGGAAAAGTGTAACAAATGTTTGAGTCGGTCAGAAGTTACCCTAATGAGAGCGAGAGGGAGAAAACATACGCGCAACTTTCTTCTTCTCTGGCATAGCTGTTGCTTTTTATCTGCTTCCTGCTTTGGGGGCGCTTTTACTCCTTGGGTCTTGAAAGGGCCCGTTCACAAAGTCAGAAGGCTCAGGAAAAATGTGAAGATGTCCGAACTCAGAGCTTGCGGAACGTTCTGACGGATGCGGGCTTCAGGGAAACAAAGGCGGCGAGGTTTGGATGCAGTCGCCTCCAACCGGTTGCACCGCGTTAGAGCTGGAAGGGAGTCCAGTTTGGAACCCTCGTGTTACAGATGGTGTGGCCGAATTCCAGAGCGTGGCAGCGGCGTGCCCAAGATAATTTAGTGACAGAGATGCAGGTGGAACCCGTGCTTCAAAGTATTATATTGTTGAGGGGAAAGAAGAGAACCAAAGATATTCTAAAGCTTCAATGGCCAAATCAAACCATCGGCAGATGGATGGGGATAACAGAGCGTCTCACACGCAGACCCGAATAGAGACACTTGTAGATAAAAAAATCAGCACATGGTTAAGATCCGTGGGGAAAGGGAGGCTCGCCACAAATGATGTTCGGACCAACCATGTGGAAAAAATGAGAGATGATCCCTAGCTCTCCCCATATTTCATTAAAGTAATCTTTTCGTGTTTGTTTTTGAGAGACAGAGAGACAGCATGAGCAGGGAGGGGCAGAGAGAGAGGGAGACACAGAATGAGAAGCAGGCTCTGGGCTCCCAGTTTTCAGCATGGAGCCTGATGCGGGGCTCGAACCCACGAACCGTGAGATCATGACCTGAGCCGAAGTCGGATGCCCAACCGACTGAGCCACTCAGGCGCCCCTCTCCCTATATTTCAAAATAAAGTCCACATGCCTTCAAGAGTTATATGCAAGGACAACGTAAGCCTGGAAGACATAGGTACACTTTGGATCTTGAGGGAGGGACTTTGGAGATACAAAAGCTGAGATGGAAGTTAAAAGTAGGAGATGATTGTGTTTGACCACAGAAACACGAACTCGTGTGGCTCTAAGTAACCCAGTGCAGAGGTGTGTGCTAAATGTCACACCGGATTGTACTTTTACGTGAAAGGCTATTGCAAAACATGACCCAAGCGTTAAGAGGAAAAAGAACACCCGTAAACGGCAAAAATACACACGGTCGACAATCATGCCAAGTGTCTCCAAGCGGTCATCAAAAATGGAAATGAAGCCAATAATGCAAATTCATGCAAACAATGCCACGTGTTCAGCGGGGAGAGTGGGGGACCGGGCACCATGTTAATGTTCTCCTTTCGTGTGTTTTTTTCCCCCATAATACAAGAGATTAATTTAAGATCGAAAACAAGTTGTTGAAAATAGCAAGACCTTCCCTGTCTGACCCCCTCACTCTGGTGTTGGCTGGGGGGGGGGGGTGGGTATTTTCCCAGGTAGGGGTGGGGGGCCGTGTTCTCACAAAGCAGGCCCAGCCCCCTCACAGCTTGTTCCTCGCTAGCCACATCCTTCAGGGTGGATTTTCCCAGCCCCCTTAGGAGGGCAGGGCCTTCAAAACCCCAAACAGCGGGTGGCCTAACCCCCCACAGCCATCTGCATATCTACCCTGGGATCTGATCGTCACCACATTCTTCTGTCTCAGGGGAAAGATACTGTCACATTAGGGGTCCATTTGGGCTGCTCAGAGGTTTCCGTTCTGTTTGTCCACCGTGAACCCAGAGGCTCTGATTCTCTATCTTGGCCAGAGGCAAGTGCAGACAAAGCTCCACGAATGTCAGTCTTCCTGGTTCTGGCTCCCATCCCATAAACGGGAAGGAACTTTAAACACCTTTGGGGCGTCTGTGTGGCTCAGTCCGTTAAGCGTCTGACTCTTGATTTCCGCTCGGGTCATGATCTCACGGTGTGTGGGTTCGAGCCCTGTGTCCGGCTTTGCACTGAAAACATGGAGCCTGCTTGGGATTCTCTCTCTCTCTCTCTCTCTCTCTCTCTCTTCCTTTCTCTCTGCCCCTCTCTCACTTGCACTCTCTCTCGAAATAAATACACTTTGAAAAAATTTTAAAAATCAATAAAAATGAAACCCATTCAGCAGCACCTATTGGCCCTGCAGAGCTGACCTGATTCAGGGTTTGCTCCAGCTCTATGGTCAGCACGCCCACGGTGGGCATCTCTTTTCAACTCTGTATTCACCACTTTGGTAGCTTAAGGTTGGCCATTCTGGGACTATTGACACCACAGAAATGGTCGAGCGCTTACATGGCGATTCCGGGCTCCCACGAGGGTGTTCGACTCAACGTGGCAGAGCCGAAGTGCCTTCTATGGCCTCACGCTGACGTCAGAGAGTATCACGTCTCTGCATTCTGTTGGTTACAAGTGAGTCAAAAACTCATCTGGTTTTTAGGTGGACGGAGAGTAGACTCCACCTCCTGGTGGGTGAGTAAATCTCTTGAAAGTTATACAGAATGAGAAATGGGATGAGAGATATTGCTTTTGGGAAAATGTAACTCGCCATAGAGTTTTAAAACATTAATTTTTTAATGTTTATTTATTTTTGAGAGGGAGAGAGCGTGAGAGCGAGCAAGCATGAGCAGGGGAGGGGCAGAGAGAGAGGGAGACACAGAATCCAAAGCAGGCTCCGGGCTCTGAGCTGTCGGCACAGAGCCCGACGTGGGACTCGAACTCATGAACTGTGAGATCGTGACCTGAGCCGAAGTCAGATGCTTAACTGACTGAGCCACCCAGGCGCCCCTGCCATGGAGTTTTAAAATGTGACTAGGGATTTGCCTGCAGAGGCTACAGCACATTTTTCTAGATATTCTATTGGCACGGTTACCCTTCCTCTGTTGAGCCACATATTTGATTTCTGAGGATACACAAAAGGTATTGAAAGCCGACTCTAATAAACTACCTAGTAGATAAGTCTGCTGGATAACAATAGTACCAGAAAAGGAGACGTTACAGTGGTAATGGGGTCAGCTTTCATATGCGTCCTTCCCCGGGGCCTGAAGACAGTTCCGAAAGAGGACACCATGACCTGCTCTCAGTTGTAGGCGTGCAAACTTCTAAAAGGACTCATGTGAAGGGCGAGTTCTTCTGGGCTATTTGTACACATTACAAAAGTGGCATTTTTACTACAAAACCCGTCTTATTGCCTTGTAGCACACCCTACTTTCCTTTTGCAACCATCAAAATATTAGTAGGCATTGTACCAGACCCATGGTAGGGTCAAAGTAAATATCTGGTTGATTCGTGATCCAGAGCCAAAACAAGCCCGCCCCTGGTTCAGCTAGGGCCTCAGGTACCAGCTGTAGTGAGCCAACCATAAAAAAGAGAAGCTGACCATTCCTCTTCAGACCTCTAAATATCATTTAATGTATTTGGGGCGCCTAGGTGGCTCAGTCAGTGAAGCATCTGACTTTGGCTCATGTCATGACCTCCTGATTCATGGGTTCGAGCCCCGCGTCGGGTTCTGTGCTGAAAGCTCAGAGCCTGGAACCTGCTTTGGATTCTGTGTCTCCCTCTCTGCCCCTCCCCTGCTCATGCTCTGTCTCTCTCTCAAAAATAAATAAAACTTAAAAAAAAATCTAATGTGTTTAGTCCTGGAGAACTCAGGATATAAATAATAACGTACGTTTCTCTTGCTCCATATTCTTGATTTATCTCTTTCCGAAGTCCATAAATCTGTGTCTGTATTTCTTCCCATCCTTACTGGAGGACCATAGTGGGTAGAAGAGTGGGTGAGCACCACAGGTGGTGCTCCAGGTTTCCTCATGGCCTGTAAGACAGAGCCAGATGGACCAATTGACTTATCTCTCCTCAGGCCACGAAGTATCCTGTTTTAATTCTCAGGCACCACTTGTCAATTGCTCTTTAACCATCAGATATTAAAATCCTGACGTATTCTGTCACTAAGGCAGAGAAGCCCATGGAAGTCCTTACGCATCTGCGCTTTCTCATTATTTGGAGCTTAGCATGTTTCACCTGTGCCCACCAAAGACTAAGGAAAGAACTCAGAATATGTTTTTAGTAGGACTCAGGATTGTAGACATGTTGATGCTTACATGGGATGGCAGAGACCTTTCCAGCGCCTCATGTATCTATCGTGTTCCCTCCTCCAGCCCCGTTGTACAGAGGTCAGGTCACGTGACTAGTTCTGCCCAATGGGCTGTGAGAGGAAGTGGCCTGTTACTTCTGGGTTGGAGCATGAAACTGAGGGGGCCGGATTTCCAAGTGGTCTCTTCCCCTTCCATGGTAATCGTGGAGGTCAGATGTTCCAGAGAGTATAGCTGTAGGATACAGGGGGCCACCATTAGCCTGGGTCTTTACATGACTGTGTGGAGTACTACCACCCTTGAATATTTCCTGGTCTCTCGCCACCCCACACTGGGAACAGACTAAACCTTTGTTACATTAAGGCGCTCAACTTTTAGGGTTAATTAATTGTCGTAGTATAGCCTAACCTAACGAATAGGACTGGGAGCTAGCCACGTTCTCATGAAAGGTTAGCTGAGTGGTCCTTTCTAAGCAGAGGACCACATGGCGTGGGGACAGGGGTACAAGACTGCTCTGCTGGTGGGAAGAATGCCACCTAACTTTTGATTTAGGGAAAATCAGCATGGGACTGCCAGTGGCCTCTAAAGGATGTTTCCTTTGGACACAATAGAAGTACAGCAAATATAGTTTATACTCGACCAGGATATATTTCTGGGCTCAGGATCATGATAAGTGTGTAGAGAGTCTAAAAGCCAATGTCTGATGAGCTGGCTTTTCGCCCTGCAATGGGTATGTATCCTCAGTAGTGCTTGCATGTGCGTGTGTGTGTGTGTGTGTGTGCACGTGTGCCTATACACCTGTAAGTTCACCGGAGAGTTGAGAATATAATCATTAGAGGTATCATTTCTTCATGTTGTAGCTGGCAACCCAGTGGCTCTACTCCAGAAGCTAGTATCAAACAGTAACAGATATTTGTAAACAGTAAATGAAGGAAGTCGGAAAACCAACCCCAAAAGGAAGAAGGCCAGTCATTGATTGAACTATTGGGGAGCCAAGTAGAGTTGCTAAAGCACCAGATTTGAACTCTGACTGCCTGGGCTCGGATTTTCATTTCCTCCCTCATCCAGCATATGGCCTGGGGTTAGTTATATAATCTCTATCTGCCTCAACTGAAAAATGGTGATGTCGTACTGTTGTCATAAGGATTACAAGTAATGGCTCTTAGATGTCTGTATTAGGATTGTGTTGAACTGTAACAGAAAATGGTGGCTTAAAACAAAAGAAAGATCGTTATTTCCTTCTATAGGGGCTGCCACAGGGGGCGGCACGGGCACCCTGGGAAGCGAGGCAGACCAGGCTGGCGTATTGCCCAGTGTCAGGGACACAGGTCCTTCTAACTTGTCGCTCTACCTTCTTCAAAAAGTGGCTTCCACTCCACAACCCGAGATGGTCCACTGGTGCTTCAGAGCCTCACTGCAGCTAGCAGGAAGGAGGAAGAGAGGCAAAGGGCACACTCTGTGCATCTCATGAACCAAAACTTAGTCCTGTGGCCACCCCCAGATGCAAGGGAGGCTTGCAGATGTTGTCTCTAAACTGGGAAGCCTTGTGCCTCACTTAAAACCATGGCTTCTAGAATTAAAGGAAAGGGGAAGAGCAGTGTCAAGATGTACAGCCTGCGGTCTCGAGTGTCTCCAGGGCTCCAACCAGTTCCATGGTGCTTCGTGAGCGGACGGGAAATGCAGACTAATACTCTTACCAGAGTGCCGCCATATTGGAAGAAGCTGGTCATGCTTCAAGCACGTGATAGATCGCACCTTCGTGCTCGGAACCCTTTTGTGCTCAGGTTCAGTATAGGGACTATTCTGTTTTCACAGAGGAGTGACAACAGTTTAAAAGGGAGAAAAGCAAAAGCAAGCACGGGAAAAGACCGAATCTCGTGTTCCTTGTGAGAGGAAATAGCTGCACCCAAAGGGTGTCGAAGGCGCTGGCACAGTGGGTGGTGTGGGTGCCCTGGGAAGTGATTTGAGGTGCAGGCTCCAGGAAAGTGATTCCTCCAGCTAACAGAAGGGTCTCAGACAGACACGTCTGTGGGAAATGCAAATGAGAACTGCCCCGGTCCTTCCCAATGCCACCCAGGGTGACACCGCACCTCACTTCTCTTCCCGCAGCTCCTGGAGAGGGTAGAGGAAGGAGAGGGAGTGGGAAGGAAGACAGAGGAGGCTTGTGGAAGGCGGGGGCCATGGGAGGAGGAACTGCCATCTCTGAAGCCACCCCTCCTTCTCCCATGGCTTTGGCTGCTGGACTGTAAGTAAGCAGCTGGTCGTCTCCCAGCTTTGCAGGATGGAAAGGGGATGGGTTGTCCTAACCTTTTCCGTGTCTGAGACTCTGGTTATCTTTCTGGAAGCGGGGGCAAAGGGGTCCTCTTTGCTCCAGGTCAGTCAGTCCTCTCCTAGAGGCTTCACCCTGCGACTATTATCATATATATGCCCTTGTGTTTCTAAACCAGCAGTTCTCAAAGTGTGGCCTGGGAACCCCTGGGGTTCCCCAAGAAACATTCCGAGGATCCACTATGTCAAAACTATTTTCATAGTAATGCTAAGATGTTATTTGTCTTTTTCGCCCTCATGGTGGAGTTTTCCAGAGGCTATGTGTAATATTGCAGTGGAGTGAACACAGAAGCAATGATGAGACTCTACCTGTCTTCTCTTAACCCAGATTTTAAAGAGATTTGCCAATACGTAAAAACTCTGCCACTCT
Source organism: Puma concolor (assembly GCF_028749965.1). Taxonomy (NCBI): domain Eukaryota; kingdom Metazoa; phylum Chordata; class Mammalia; order Carnivora; family Felidae; genus Puma; species Puma concolor. The sequence continues at coordinate 78,159,299 of NC_141677.1, forward strand.
TCTCAGCAGACATTTTTGTTTTGAAAAACATAGTTGTTTGTTCATAAAAATGTTAAGCATGTTAATATGTAATGGGGTTATGGTATTATTGTAAGTGAGTTAATGAATTTTTTTAATGTTTCATAGGTTTACTTTCTTTTTTTTTTTTTAATTTTTTTTTCAACGTTTATTTATTTTTGGGACAGAGAGAGACAGAGCATGAACGGGGGAGGGGCAGAGAGAGAGGGAGACACAGAATCGGAAACAGGCTCCAGGCTCTGAGCCATCAGCCCAGAGCCCGACGTGGGGCTCGAACTCACGGACTGCGAGATCGTGACCTGGCTGAAGTCGGACGCTTAACCGACTGCGCCACCCAGGCGCCCCAAGTTTCAAATATGGCAAATATTAACACATACAACCCACATTCATCCAAACTTCTTTTAGGTCTTCAGTGATTTTCAACATTAAAAAGGGTTCTGAGGCCAAGTAATTGGAGAGCAAATCAACCAAAGAGTTTTTGCACCACTGGTGACTGGGTACACACACATATAGACTTCCAAGTACGTTGTGACCAAATATCCTTTCCTACCTGCAGGCCAGAAGTTGGGAAACTTTCCTGTAAGGGCCAGAGAGTAAATATTTTAGCAACTACTCCACTCCGCCGTAATATACCAGAATCTGCCATAGATGATGGGTAACAAATGGGCGTGGCTACGTTCCAATAAAATTATTTATGGACACTGAAATTTGAACTCTGTATAATCTTCATGTGTCACAAAATATTATTCTTCTGCAAATGTTTTTCTTCTTCCACATAAATAGATTTATAAATCAGAAAACATCCTCGTTTCCCACTCTTTCTTTGGGAAAATATGATTATCCGTGCTACATCACCACTTTTTTCAAGGCCATTGGTGGCCTTCAAATTTAATGAGTGGTGAAAGATCAGGGGTGAGATCTGGAGTTTGCTTTTTTGTGAGGGATGCTTGTGCCTCAGAGAAGTGCCTGTTAAGAACCAGCTAAAGGCAGGACAGGGAGAGAGACTGGTTAAAAAAAGAAGAAATAGAAAATACAGTGTCCTGGGGCACCTGGATGACTCAGTTAAGCGTCCAACTTCGGCTTCGGTCATGATCTCACAGTTTGTGAGTTCGAGCCCTACATCAAGCTCTGTGCTGACAGCTCAGAGCCTGGAGCCTGCTTCGGACTCTGTGTCGCCCTCTCTCTGCCCCTACCCTACTCACACTCTGTCCCTCTATCTCTCAAAAATAAATACATGTTAAAAGAGAAGAAAGAATAAAGAAAGAAAGAAAGAAAAAAGAAAGAAAGAAGAAAGAAAGAAAGAAAGAAAGAAAGAAAGAAAGAAAGAAAGAAAGAAAGAAAGAAAGAAAATACAGTATCCTGACCTGGGGTCCAAATTGTATAACAGCCTCTGACTTTTTTCCCACTCATTCAACACGCACTGTCTTTAGAGAGTGCTTGCAATGTACGAGGGGTATTGCAAGTTAAAAGATAAAAAACAATTGAATTGTATTTTCTGTAGAGACTTTCTGGAACAATTCTTGTGAAGTCGCAAACATGGAATCCATGAATAGTGAGGATGGACGCGTGTCGATGTATTGGTGACGCCTGAAAAGATGTTAGGAAGAAAACTGGTGTCTCATTCTGGAGGGGAGGCCCACGTGTCCCTAAAATCTTTAACTCTGAGAGTTCATCTTCTGGGAATTATCTAGAGAAAATCATCAGGCAGGTGGGGGAAGGATGCAAGGATGCTTATCGGAGAGCTGTTATGGTGTAACAGAATACCCTGCAGATGTGAAGAATAATGAATTAGGCGACTACTGTTACTATGAAAAGAAGTTCATGAAATGCCGTAAAGTGAAAACACAGTCAAACAACACATAGGCCACGGCCCCACTTGTGTGAATAGATATATCCCATTTATGATGTGTGAGATCGACATAACCAGTTTATATTATAGACATACTGAGTTTATGGGTAGAAAAAATTCTGGAAGGATATAGATATATATCCACCAGGTGCCATGTCTGAGAGTTTGGGTTATAGATGCATTTAATTATGTTCTTTGTTCTCGGCGTTTTACAAATTTGTTTATTTGCTAATTCAGAGCTACCCTTATAACCAGAAAGGTATTATTTTTATAATGACTATTTTGGGGGTGCTTACTCTATGCCAGGCACCGGGCTGAGTTCCTCAACTCTTAAATTTTTATTAAAATTTTATGAAGAAAGCAGTTGTTTGTATTTTATGATTTGTAATAAAAATAGAAAAAAAGTCTCAAGATTCCCTAGCTTCGTTCCACACGTTTGGAAGGCTCTGGAGGCCCGGCTCCCGCTGATAGGCCTTGCTGCCACTCTGGGAACCAGAATCATGGGAGGAGACTCTGGGCCAAGTCCCCACCGCTCGGAAAAGTGCTGAGGCCTAAGTCTTCCCAGCCAGGGCAGAATTCCTGGGGCTTGGCCGCAGGGGCAGGGTGAACGGATTCAAGCAGGAATTTTGCCTGTCTCCCTCTTTGTTTTTAAAAGAAATGGCCACGGCCTAAACTGGGTTGAGCCCAGTATTATCTGGTTTTCTTCAAAGGCTGAGCACGGACGAGTTGCTGCTAGTTAGTTATGTGGGACTGTCTGGGGAACGAGGTTTCTGGGAGAGGGTGTGCTCAGCCCAGACCCAAGTCCATTGTCAGCTGGGCCCATCGACCCACGGGGATGTGCTTAACAGATGCAAGCTCGTGGGCGTGAGCATTTCTGCTTGTAATTTATCCTTTGGAGCGAGGCTACGTCCCCAACCTGGATTTTTCTAACAGTCAACAAATCAAGAAATGACCAAAGGTGATAATGCGAACCGAGTTCGGGCTCCAGTTTTGTGCGTGGCACCCCTGCTCAGTACCGGCCTCTGGAATAGGACGCTTGACGAGTCCTCAGCTTTTTTTTCTTTTTCCTCCATTTCTTATGAACTGCAGCGTCTGTTAGATCCGAAGCCAGACTTGGATGCAAGTCCTACTCTGCCACATTCTGCCTATGTGACCTACAGTGAAGTCCCCGGTTCTTTCTGGCCCTCAGTTTGCCCACTTGAAAAATTAGATCTAAATATTAGGTCATGTTTTGGTCTGTTGACTGTTTTAAAAAAGTATAGGTTGGGGATATAGCGATGAGGTCCCGTCTTCCCTTCCTACTGAGGTACAGCCTCCAATAAGGCAAGCACAATGTTTGGAATTTTTTTTTTTTTTTTTGGCCATGTTGAAAGCACCAGAATTAAAGAGCTACGCGATTTTCAGCACCAGTGCATTTAGCTGGGGTATTTCCGCAGGCAGGAGCAAGGGAGGGGGGCTTCCGAAATCATATGACACAGGGGTCCCCCGACCTACATAAAACAAGTCAGTACCCCCTGGGGCCAGCCAATTGGAGCTCCTCAGATCACGTGGCAGAATTAGGCACGGTTTATGGTTCTTTTCAGGGAGCAGATTCTCCAAGAACGGTGTAAATGTCAGTTTCGTGAAAATCCATTCTAAAAGCCCCGATGAACTTCTCAATCATCTGCTCTCCATCCCCCCGCCCCCCTCCCCAGCTCTCCCAGAGCGCCCGAGGCGCTTCTGAGATCAGAGAGCATAATTACAAATGCACTGGGGCTCTGGGGATGGTTTACAGCTTAATTAGCTCCCGTCCCTGCACCGTCTCTGATTCTCGGCCTCACGCTTGGTGCAGGAGTCCCGACTGCCAAAGAATTCAGAGCAGGAGCCTCCTGGCTGGTTAACACGCTCTCCCCGGTCCCTCCTGACGCTCACATCCAGGTTGCAATTAGGCCCAGCCTAGAGGAGAGGGAGAGGCCTCTGTCTGGGCATCCGGAGCTGAGGGTGGGGGGAGCAGCTTGTCTGAGCCAGCCCGGAGGTGAGGCACCGTGGAATGTGGAGTGGCGCAGGCTGCAGGAACATGCACCTGCCCGGCCCAGCCCAGGTCAGGAGGCTGCAGGCTGCAGGTGTGTTTCCTGGGGCGCCTGGCAGGGGCCGGGCATTGAAGACACCTGGGGTTAGAGGGGCTCCTACCCTTGGGGCGAGGTGGGGGAGGGGCGGCCCCTGAGCGTGAGCACCCTGGACAGCACAGGCCTCTGGAAAGGGCTTCTGGCTTTGCGACACCAAGAAGCCTCTGTACCATCACCTCCGGAGAGCCCCTCTCAAAGCAAAGTGCACACCGTAAGTTGAATTTCTTGGTCCTCATGGCTTCCCGGTGGCCGTCACCGAATTCCTGGCTTCAACTACATTACTCTACCTTAAAGAGACCTTCTCTTCCCTCCCGGAGAGGAGGGAGCTTGGAGGAAGAATCCAGCTTGGAGGCAGAAAAGACATTAGCTGGGCCCTGATGCTTGTCCAAGACGACAGAAGAAAATAGTGTTGCCTCCCTGCCCACCCCCTCCCCCCCCCCCCCCCCGGGCCCCTCAGCCGGGCGTGTCTGCAGAGGCTCTCTTGGCATGGGGCTTACTTAGGACCCAGACCCTCTGAAAGGGTTTAAGCCACACCCCTCCTTCAAAGAGAGGGAGTGAAATACAAAACTGAAATGAATACATCTTGAATTTAATGCCTACGAAGCATCCTGTCACGTCTAGAATTCACCATCCCTCTACTTCGGTGTTTATGTACATACATGTTCAAGTATCGGCAGAGATGTGTTTAACCTGTTTGATATTACAGGTGAGGGTCTGACCTCGCCTCTGGGGATACACCTCATGGTCAAGGGATCCTCTGAGCTCACAGGTGTCTGCACACCTGCCAGGTATGCCGGGCCTGTGCCGCAGACTTGGGACTTTCTCTTTGAGGAAAAGGGGACTTAGGGAGAGTGTTGGGGTGACCGAAAGAGCTCTATACCCATTTCCTCTCCTCTCAGGGCAGTGAATTCTCCGCCCTGCTTGCTCCCCTGGACTGAGAATGCCCTTTGTGTGTCCTCCAGTGCCGAGCCGGGCTGCACTTCCCTATCTGGTGAGGGAAAGAGGTCTCCGCACAGCCGGAAGCCAGAGTGACTAGATGCTCGCACTATTTATAAACAGGCATTGACTGCCTGCCGGCCATATGCCTGGCGGGTGCTACTTCTGAGGTGCTCAGAGGCTGGCAGGGGAGACAGCTGCAGCACCCCAAGGAAAGCTCCAGAGCGGGCGGGCGTACGAAGTGTCCCAGAGCCTGGAGAACGATTCCGGCCGAAAGTGGGGAGACCACACAGGGGAGGTGACTGCCGCTGGGGCTCGAGGATGACGGCGTGTCCCTGGGCTCAGGCCTGAGTGAGAGTGGACTGTGGGCCAGGGGCTGAGGCCGGAGAGGTGGACTGTGACCTCAGGGCGGCGGGGGGGGGGGCCTGCATGTCGCTCCAGCAACTGGGAGGGGATCGTTTGTGCACAGGAGCTACAGACGGAGCCAACAAGGGAACGGTGTTTAGTGACCAGGCTGCAGAGTGGAGGCTGGAAGGGAGGGGAGGGTAAAGGGAGGGTCACCTCCACTGACCACTTGGCAGCAACATCATGGAGACCTGTCGGCCACAGCTATGAGTGGTCACACCGCTGTGCATCCTTCCACCGAGCCCTTGGGCTCCCTTTCTTTGTACCTTTCTGCCTATAAAATAGAGATCTTCCCACAGAAGCTCTAGCTGGGTTTGGACCTAGACCCAGAGCCAGCTGGAACCCAGCCCCCCTGAACTTGTTACCCAAGGCGTGGTCCAGGAGTCAGCAGTATCAGCATCCCCAGAGAGCTTGTTAGAAACACAGAACCTCGGGCCTGCCCCACACCCACTGCATCGGATTTCTCTGGCTCACCTGAGCCATGTGACTTCCCGAGGGGTTTCTGGGCCAACAGTGGCCACTGCCTGGGGGCAATGTGACCTCGAGGACAGACCCTCCCACTCCCAAGCTCAGGCCACGCAGGGCAGGGGCCAAACCCCTCATTCTCTCCACGTGCAAAGCAAGGCTGCAGCTTAGGTTTTCCAATACTCCAGGCAGGAGGCCAGCCGGAAAAAGGGGGCTCGGTCACTCCCAGGCACACGGCGTCAGGCGCCCAGTCAAGACACACAACACCCTGGGAATGCAGGTGAGCTCATGCCGCCGTAGAGCAGCAGGACTTCGTGCTGTAACAAGTTATGTGCGTTTCACTGGGGAGGCGGCCTGTACAGGTGGAGTCATGCGCCCGTACCTGTCAGCGCTCACATTATCCACGATTATCTGGATTTTCTTTCCATTTGGCCCCAGAGGAGGAGCCGCCACACAACGAGTTTAGCAGAGTGAAGTCACTGACTTCGCACTGGATAGAACAGTATCCGCGGATGCAAAGAATAAGCAGTCGAGTGTGTATGTGCACGGGGGCTTGTGCGTGTGTGCAAGGGGGCGGGGCTGCCGACACAGGACGCACCTTGTTGCAGAGGAACGCTGCTTTTCTGCAGGTCACAGCACGAGAGAAGCTTCTCACCACTTTTAGGGCCTTGGGCACTTGAAAATAAGAAAAAGGAAAAGTTTTGAATTAAAATTTATGGTTGAGCCTGCCCGTCTGGGAGGAGCAGGCTGCAGAGGCTGGGAGAAATTGGAGCCCAGCGTCCCTGTGAATGAGAGAGACGACTCTCCCGCAGACCGTGAGGTGGCCCCTCTTGGCCAGCCGCTCCCAGCTCTAGCTGCGGATTGGATGCTCCTGGGGGAGTGTTTCAAAAATGCTGATGGCAGGGACACACCACAGACCAAGCTCCGAGTTACAGCTTCGCCAGGCGATTTTCATGTGGCAACAGGGTTGAGAACCACTGGCTGAGGCCAAGGTCCCCAGAGCGGGAGGAGAGGGGACAGGCTCCTTGTTTTTGACCCGTGACCTTCCCCTCTGCCAGGGGCGATGGCACATGCCTCCGTGGGAACAGGAGGGGAGATTTTGAACACCTAGGTCTTTGAGAGTTTTATCCACCCATAGAGGGACCCAAATAGGTCGGGTGGGTGGGTCTGACAGATTCCCCTGCAGGGATGTGATATCAAGTCGGCCGCCGTCCACACCCCTCCTGACCTCTGAGCACTTCCGATTTCCATCTAGAGAGCATTTCCCAAAGGACTTGGACATCCATGATCTTTTAACCCGTGTATTAGTTTTCTATTCATGATGCAGCAAATCACCACAAATGTCGTGGCCTGACCCAACACCAACCCATCTTACAGTTCTGTGGGTGAGAAGTCCAACACGGCCATCTTGGGCTAAACTCAAGGTGTTGCAGGGTGGCGCTTCTTCTGGAAGCTCCAGGGGAGAACGCTTGGAGGCCTCAGTTCTTCCTTCCGCCCGCCACACCCCTGAAGGAGAGGGCTGTTTTGTTATGAATGGAGCCCTCACCCAGGGCTCAGAAAATTCTACCTTCCCGTCACTTCCCAGGAGAACGTAGGTCCCTCCCTCCGTCTTCATCCGTAGGTCCGAAGATGCCCAATTTAATCGTTAGGCTATCCTAGCAAAACGAAAACAAGCAATTACTCTCTTTCCTGCTTTTGCTCGTGTATTTTTGGATTTTAAGATCAAATAATAGCGTGCCAAGCCAAATCTTTGGATGTGTGTTGGAATGGTCTGAGCCCTGTTGGCTGCTACTACGGGCCAACTGGAGCCAACGGACAGGAAGAAGCCCACACATGGAGGGGTTCCGGCTCTTCCGGAGGCCGTCACCACCATCACTGGTGTTGGGGGGAGGTTTTCTGGCTGGTCTCTGTTTACCTCTGAGGCGGTGGGTAGGGGTAGGATCGCCATAATCTGCAGAGAGTTTGAAATACAGGAACAAGACTTGCTTCTTTCCTCAGAACCTTGGAAGTTTATTTACAAAGCCCTCCAGTTCCTAGGTCAAAGGCACTCACTGCAAGACCTAAGGTGTCCTCAAAACGATCCAGGCCCCAGTCAACATTTATAACCCGGGGCTTTGGCGCAAGTGGCTTCACGAGTCTGCTTGAGCTCCACTTAACTTCTGGATGTTGATCATCCGCAGGAGACCTTTTGCCCGCTGGCCCCTCTCTATTATACTGCGCAATGGGGAATACACTTGAGTTTCAAAGGCTCAACTTGTGCCATTCAAAGGAAAAATGCCCACCTCATTTTTAAGCCCTATCTTGTTCCTCGTCAGTCTGAATAAACATTACTCAACAGCCCAAGTTACTTAAGCATCAATCATTTCCACTTCAAGGAGAAGGTAAAGGGAACAAAGATGTGACAGCACAAAAAAGATTGAAATTTAACCACCGCTGGGTGCTTTCCAAGCTTGTTCAGATTAGTTCTTCAAAAAGAAGGCCCAGAGAACGGGCTACCTCAAGTTCACTAAAATTCTCTTTCAAGGTTTACGCGTGGGTTCACATCCTGGAAACCCCAGGCAGGTAGCAAACTCGACCAGGGTGTATTTGTGCTCTCTCTCCTCCGGAGAAATTGCCACACACCTTTGACATCCCTTTGCCCTTTGCCGTGCCCTCCCTTGGATGCATCTCTGACATGCCTTCCACTGCCTCTCCCTCCAACACGTGACCCAGTCCATGAGCTTCTATGTCTCTTTCTCCTTCCCCTCTACCCATCCACTCGCTCAGACGTCGTTGACTAATGCCCACGTTTAGCTCTGGGACGCAGAAGTCCGACCAGTAGTGCCCAATGGTAGCAGGATTGCTGACGTCACAACCTTTACACAATCCAGGAAGTGGGTCCGGGAATCCATATGCTTTAACAAGCTCTCCATGTGATCCTTCCAACCGATGAAGCTGGGGATCCTCTTTGACTGAGGGGGAGTGTGGCTGTGAAGTCAGAAAAACCCAGGCTGGCTTCTGTGCTCTGCCCTTGACCGGTGGCATGATTTTTTTTTTAACAGCTTTCTTGAGATGTAATATGCATATCATGCAATTAATTTGCCCGTATACTTTGTACCTACAATTCATTGGATTTCAGTATATTCACAGAGTTGTGCAGTCACCATAACAATCAATCTGAGAACGTTTTTCTTACCCCAAGTAAAAAAAAAAAACCTGTGTCCATTGGCAGTCATTCTCCATTTCCTGACCCTTAACCCCCGACCCCTAACAGCCGCTAATCTGCCTTCTGTCTCTATGGATTTGTCTGTGCTAGGTATTTCCTATTGGAGGGCCATTCATGTCTGGGTTCTTTCACTTAGCATAACATTTTCAAGGTTTATCTGTGCTGTAGTGTGTCGGGACCTCATTGTTTTTCATGGCCGAGTAATATTCCATCGTGTGGACATACTATCTTTTATTTATCCATTTATTTGTTGATGGGCATTTGGGTGGTTTCCAGTTTTTTGGCTGTTATGAATAAGGGTGCTGAAGACATTTGTGCACCACGTTTTTGCATGGACGTGTGCTTACGTATCTCTTGGCTACGAACCTGGGAGTAGACTCGCTGGGTCGTGTGGTAACTCTCCACATACACCATTCGGAGAAACTGCCAGATTGTGGCAGCCCCCCCCGTTCACATTCCCAGCAATCGTGCAGTTTCTCTACATCTCTCCCAGTACACGTTTTGTCCACCTTTTTTTTTTTTTTTAATTGTTATTGAAACCATCCTACTTGGTGTGAAGAGTCCTCTCACTGGCTTCGATTTGCCTGTCTCTAAAGGACAATGACACTGAGCATCTTCTCAGGCACTTGTTGGCCATTTGTGTGTCTTCTTTGCAATAGCTGCGTGATCTGGAAAGGCAGGTAATCCCGAGGTCTGGTTTCCTTGCCGGCAAAACAGACACAGTCACAAGGTGACTAAATGAGGTCACGGAGATGGGGTCCATGACATACATATTAACCTAGCTAGGCTGAACCGTGCTTCCCAGAATTCCCTTCCCTGTACAGCCCTAGGTTCAGACTGACCGCAGGAGACCTCTGTGGGAAATCTGGAAGGCATAAGCGGTGCGTGGCCATTTTATCCTCTTCAAGGTCGGTATGGGGCACTTTGTTGGCCTGGGACAGCTTCTTCAGTGCCCCCTGGATCTCCTCCTTCGCTGTCTCCGTGTCCCGGCCTAGGTGCCTGTGACTTCTGTGGCTCAGGGCACAGTTCCTGTGGTAGGTCACTCATGCTGTCAAAGTTGCATGGGGGACAGGTTTGGGGACCCCTGCTGTCCCGCACTTCACATCAGCTTTCCTTCCTCACTGCCGGCCTGGTGTTCTAATCAGTGTCAGACTCAACACTAGAGGCAACAGCCTTCCAGCGAATTTTCCACCAGCTTCCAGGATTGTGTAAGGCCCATTTCCTATAATGAATCCCCAATTCTCTATCCTTCAGAGGACATCTATTTTCTGAGCGAATCCTGTGAGCTACAATCACCAAGAGCACTTATGGTGCCCCTACGCCCCCTAGGAAGCAGGGGCCAGGACTCATGAAATGCGGTCTTCCCAGAGAGACTAAATGTGTCACCTGGAGTGTTTCCAGCACTGGTTACCTCAGGTCTCCCCAGCACTGGTTACCTCAGGTCCTCCCCAGAGAGGAACACCACCTGTCTTTCCTGTGTTGGTTTGTTATTACTGCTATAAGAACTTACTACAAACTAAATGGCTTAAATCAACACAAATTTATTATCTTACAGTTCTAGAGGTCAGAAGTCCAGAGTGGGTCTCATCGGGTTAAAATTATGGAGTCCTCAGGGCCACGTTCTTTCTAGAGGCTCTCGGGGAGAATCTGTTTCCTTGCCTTTTTTAGCTTCTAGAGGCCACCCACATTCTATGTTTCATGGTGTTCTTCTCCATCTAAAAAGCAGTAGCATCTTCAAACTCTCACAATGACCTTCTTGCCTCCCCCTTGTAAGGACTTTTGTGATTATATTACGCCAACCTGTATAATCCAGGATAATCTGCCCATCTCAAGATCCTTGACCACATCTGCAATGTATTCATAGGTTCTGAGGATTAGGACCAGCAGATATTTGGGGGCTATTATCCTGCTGACCACACCCCCAGATTTACACTCCTCACTTCCGCTAAGCTGTTCAGTGCCCCGGGGGAGACTGACCCATAGGGATCGCATCTAGTCACTCCCTTGTCCTCTCGCTTCTGGTGGGATCAATGAATGGAGGCATCAGCAAAGATCAGAAAACAGAGATCCCCCAGTTTTTCCCCGTGGTGCGCTGGCACCTGCTAGTCAGTCCCTTCCCCCCTCCACACAGCTGCAAACTCCACTCAGCCTGTTCCTCTCTCTCTCTTCTGCCCCCAGGCTTAGGAATGGTTACAGCACCCCTGCCTGCCTCGCCCCAAAGTCCTGCACCATTTCTTGTTGGTGTCCTTTAACTCTGCACACACCTCTTGAAAAAGTTCCTGTCAGTCATAAATACAACTGCTAAAATTATAAAACTCTTAGAACATAACATAAGGGTAAGTCTTCATGACCTCGGATGTATCAATAGATTCTTAGATATGATCCCCCCCCCCAAAAAAGTACAATCAACAAAAGAAAAGAATTGATAAATTGGATTTCATTAAAATTAAAAACTTTGGTCCATATCAACACTCGCAGGAAAGTGAAAAGACAACTCAGGGAGCCGGAGACAGCGTGTGCAAATCAGATATCTGATAAGAGCCTAAAATCCAGAATATACCAAGAGCTGTTACGATGCAATAATAAAAAGACAAAGGACCCAATTAATAAATGGGCAAAAGATCTGAGTAGGCGTATCTCCAAAGAAACTACCCAAATGGCCAGCAGGCACGTGAAACGATGCTTCACATCTTGACCGCCTCCTTTGATGTGAATCAAAACACGGTGTGATACCACATCACACACACTAGGATGGCTGTCACAGAAACAAAAGAAAAATGCCAAGTATGGGTGAGGATGGAGAGAGAGTGGAGCCCTCATCCCTTGCTGGTGGGGATGTCAAATGGAAGAGCCACTGTGCAGAACGCTTTAGTGGGTCCTGAAAAAATTAAACACAGATTTGCCATATGACCCAGCAATTCTATTCCTAGGTCTATGCCGAGAAGAATGAAAAACATGCAAATAAAACTTGTATGAATGTTCACCGGTAGCATTATCCACAGTAACCAAAAGGTAGAAGCAACTCAAATGTCCCCCCATGGATAAATGGATGGATACAATGAAGTATATCTATACAAGGGATATTATTCGGCACTAAAAAGGCATGAAGTCTGGATACATGCTGTAGCATAGATGAATCCCTGGAAAAGGACACTAAGTAGAAGAAGCCAGACAGAAGCCACCATATGTTATCGTATGACTCCACCTAAATAAATGTCCAGAATAGGCAAATCCGTAAGACAGAAAACAGATCAGTGGTTTTCAGGGGCTGGGGCAGAGATGAAAATGAGAATGATTGCTTAATGGATACATGGTTCCCTTTTGGGGGGATGAAAATGTTCTGGAACTAGATAGTGGTGATGGTTGCACAACTCTGTGAACGTACTAAGTACCAATGAATCATAGCTTTAAAATCGTTTAAATGGTAGTTTTATGGTATGTGTGCAAAAATTCCTTTTAAAATGACTTTAAATGCACCATCGATTCCTGCCAGGACTAAGTCCCCCGACTCCGGAGACCCCACCAAGGTGACATCACTTCTACGGCTGGACCTTATACCTCAGCGGGTCCTACCCGTTATGGGAGCGACTGCTGTTTACTTCTGGGAGATCCTTCCTGTAAAAGCACATCTTCTGCTGGAAATGTAAATAAATCCCCTGCAGAGGAGGGTCAGTTCATCTCGGCAGCCTCTGCTGATCAGAGCATGGCATGGAGACCGGAACAGCTGGTTTGAGCACAGATTGCAGAAACTTCTTAACGTTGGGAACATATTTGAGGCCACCCTGGGCACTTCTGACACGTCCACTGGGGAGTTGAGGACAGCCTGTTCTGTATTCTCTTTTGGGGTCAGGGGTGAGTAACCAAATGATCTCACACTCTTCCAGATAATCTGCCCGGAGGAAAGACTGTTTTGCTAGAGACGTGGCCTGGGAAGAAAGTTAGAGGGCCGCCACCGGCCCAGAGGCCAGCTTAATGGAAGCTCTTGTCTTCTACGTCATGTGGGATTCCTTAGCCAGTCAGCCTTCCCTTCCCTCCTTCTCTACCCCTCAAGGACACCAGGCTCTTTCTGCCTGGTTATTCAGGTGGGGGCTCTAGCCTGGCATGGCTCCTTGGGCAACGTCTTCTCAGTCACCTCTCTCTCCTGATTCATATACTCAGAATCTCCAGAAATATGCTCTCTCCTCCAAGGCTCAAGTTAGGCCAATCTTTCTCAGTTCGTAACATCGCCCCCTGCCCTTCACCCCATCCTGGCCCCCATTTTTCTCCCTCACTGTCATTGCTGACCTTAGTCAACTGTATCTCTATTTCCTTGTGTCCTGGGTAGGAGGCCAACCCCTCTGTTCATTACCCATGGATCCTTTCAACCAGTTCCACCATGGGAGCAGAAAACACCTGCTTTTAGATGCTCTCACAGTCGATAATGCCGGTATATTGCAAAAGAGCTGAGGCACAGAGCCTAGGGAGTGGGCGGCGGGGAGCTGTTCATTGTCGGGGACTGTTTATCACAATGTGACACACAGTTCAAGGTTTCTGCCAGCCGGGCTACTTCCCAGTGTGCTGGAGGGAGGCACACTTCACCGACTACAGAGACCTCCAATTTGTGGGGGGTTAAGATCAAAACAACATCAGAGAGAAACTGGCTGACCCACTGTGAATCGAAACTGATCTCAGCTAAAATAGAGAAGAGGGGGTCACAGAAAAGGGAGTAGTGTCTGATGTTCCATCCCCCCAAAATAGGCAGCCTCCTGGGCTCTGATCTTGGCTTTCTCTCTGCATTATCTCTCTTGGAGCTTACCATGCAGACGTGTCTACGCTAAATTTCTACCTGAGGCCTGCAAATCCTCTATTCAGGCGCATAACACGTTTCAAATGTAGCATATCCTTGATTGAATTCACTCATCCATCCATCCATCCATCCATCCATTGTGCTTTGTTCATCTCCATCATTTCCAGACTTCTCTGCATCCTGACCTCCCCATCCTTTCCATTTCCTACCTCCAGCAGACCACACTCCCCAGCTGCCAGCCAATGCCAGCGCATCTCTGCGTCCTGGTTCCCCCAGCTCCAGTCTACCTTACACCCGAAGGCCACGGCCTTTCCACGGCCTTTCCAAAGTCCACACCCTTTCCCTGCCATAAGCCTTCATTCAGTTCATTACCATGAGAAGTCCATTTCATTCATTCTGCATCTGGTATTTCTTAAATATCGATTACACGTTGGGCATCGTGTTAGGAGCTAGGATTAGAACAGTGAACGGGACTCTGGGAGCTCATGATCCAGGAGGGGAGACAGATATGAAGCTGTGCTACAGGGTGAAGAGTATTAGGGAGGGAGGGAGAGGCTATGCTGGGGCCACAAATAAGGACACTGACCCCAGACTCCGCGGGTCAGGATAGACCCCAGTACTTGCAGGACTTAGTCCAGTTTCCTCGGTGAGCATGCAAGGTTGTCCACACCTGACCTGGGTTCCCTTTCCTAACCTCTAGACTCCTCATGTGTTCCATGAAGCATCCGCAAAGAACTTCTGCCTCTTTCCAAGCAGGCCAAGCTTCCTATTTCCAAACATTTTTGTTGTTGTTCATTTTTCTTTCTCCCTGGATTATCCTTACTCCTCACCTCTACATATCAAGTCCCTACCGAGTCTTCCAGAGCCATAGAAACACCACCTGCTCCCTGAAGCCTTCCCTGGTTTCTGGATTCACATTCTCTCTCTTTCCTGCCCTTACCAATTTCTTTGTGGTATAGTGGAGTGCTCTGTATACTCCTTTGTGCCATTGAACTCAGGCCAGGACCATATTTTGTTCACTTTTGAGAGCCCCAAAGGACCTACCTACCATCATCCCCCGTGCTAAGGTGAAGGTCAAGACAAATTAAGGAAGCAGCCCAATAGGATTTCTGTCCCAGCTGCACTGAAATACGGACGGGCCACACATGATCGATCTGTACTGTTCTGTGTGCTCTGCTTGCTTGGGTAGAAACCCTCTGCCAAATCATCTGCTCCAGCACTGGTCCGGGAAAAAGCCAGGGGCAACATGCATCCGTGTGTCCGGGGGCCTCTGCCTGCACTTTGCAGGCCCACAGTAAACCTTTCCTGACTGGGACTAACAGCAGATACTTCTAAGTCTGTCTCTTGACCATCCGCGATCTCCAATGTGCTCGCACTGAGACAGAAAGCTCTAGTAAACATAAGCCCACCTATCTCTCTCACACTTTTGGTGAAGGAGGGCTTGCTTTTATTCTGGGCTCAATGCTCTCTGTCATCCTTTTTAACCGGTCCTTCTCTGCTTCTCGATGCACTGGCAAACCTTCCCTCCTAACCCAGTTGGAACAGAACTAGCCAACTGCCCAGTCCCCGGGACGTTCCTTCCCTCTTGCACGTGGGCCCCCCACCTTGGCTTTGCTTAGGAGAAATTTGAAAAGGCTACTTTCCTCCATCCCCTTTAATTATATTTGCTGATTTTGATCAGCACTTTTATTTTGCATTAAGCATTCTGCCTTGAATTCAGACTTTTTGGGGGAGGGGAGTGAGCTGGAATGAGGACTGTTGGTGATGGCCATATTTCACCATGCGTCACGGCCATGGGTTAAACATGCAGTTCATCAAGCTGGGACTGGGGGAGGGAGCGGGGGGGGGGGGGGAGGGGGAGAAGGACATGAAATACCGTAAAGTCACAGTGCAAAATATTTTTCAAGGACACATCAAAGCCTTTTTCCATGGTGCCTTGCCTTGACCCCATTTCACACTGGCAAAACACAAACTCAAGTTAAAATAAAAATACCAGGCCGGCTCCATTTAGCCAGTTGGGCTGTTGGGCTAAGTGACCGATTTTATTAAAGTCACCAAATGCAAACATTCCAAGATTTATTTTCCTTGCTTATAATTTTTCTGCCTTTCCACCGGTGGGCTGTTTATTTCTAATAATTTGGCGGGGAAAAAAAAACATGCGCTCATACCATTGGAGGTCTCATATGCCAAGCTGCAAACCAGAGCACATTTTATTATGGAATAAAACCCTTGGAAAACAGGCTCCAGGGGGGCCTGCTGACGGCAAGTTTACAAGCATAGTACAATCGATGCCATTATAATTAGTTCCCCCCAAAAGTCTTATTTTTTAGGGCAGAGTTCTGAATCTTTCTCTTTGCACATGAATACTCCGGACTAGAGCAAAAACATTAAAGAGAGTGAGTCATAGACCAGCTTTGGGCTTTAAAGACTAACGCAGATCCTATAAATCTAACCCACATTCTTTTACTGGGAATGACTGACTTTTATGAAAACCGAGGATTGTAAATCAGAAACCTAAATAGCTTACTTTGCAGCAGATAAACACAGATTTATGTAGTGGCTGAGTCCGAGCTTAACCCTTTCGTGGCGCCACAGCTGACCTGGGGTACACGGGTAGGGGCAGTTGCTTACGCCTCGCACTGGTATTTCCTCCTAAAAGCTGGAGTATGGGGACGGGATGTCTCATCCGTCTGTCTCCAAAAGCTGCAGGTGGGTACCACAAAGGGCACGTCTTTCTGGGGCCAGGTGTGGTTTTGCCTCACCCATGTCAGCTGGGTGTGCCCAGAGGCACCAGGAGTTGGTCTCTGGTTATCCCAAAGGACGGTCCCCAACTCGATGTGGCCCATGCACCCAGAAGCTAACCTAGAAGCGTATCTGTGTGGGTGCTTGTTTGCCAGACTGTCCCGGCCTGGGCTTCGGATCGCTTCACATGTGACCTCTGGCAAGGCACCAACCCTCCCTGAACCTCAACTCTGGCATCCACAAAATGGTGTAGCTGGCCTGTTGCAAAGATTAAGCAGAATAATTACACAAAGCGCTTCGATGGAGGCTGACTCATGACAAGCACTCAATGCCCGTTACCCGGTTTTGTTGCCATTATAACCAGAACCACCGGTTACGTAGGTGGACAAGGCTTCGCAGACTGTAGTGGGCACCGGAGTCAATTGGCAATCTAATTGAAGCCCAGATTCCGATTCAGCGCGCCGGAGATGCCGCATTTCTCAGGAGCACGCGGGTGTGGCCAGTGCTTCTAAGGCCTGGACCCCGCTCTGGGTGGTGTAAGGGCAGAATTCGGAATTCACCAGCCGTGCCTACACGTTTCTCATTCAATTCTCATTACAGCGCGTTGCCATGTGGGCAGAGCAAGCTTTGTTCCAGCGGTTGAGGTTACCATTACCGCCCACAACAACGTGATCCTTGGCGGAGAGGCAGGTCCCGCCCTGAGCTGGCGCAGCGCAGGTGGGGGGGCGCTGGTGGCTCGCCCGGTTCCCGCGTCCGCCCCGCCCCTCCAGGCCGGGTCCCCGCAGCCACCAGCCACCGTGCGCGTTGGTCCCCCCCCCCCCCCGCCCCCCTCCCTCCCCCGCGCTTCCGTGTTTAAGCTGGACTCGCCCGACTCAAACTTTAAAGGGAAAGAGGGCCTGCCGATCCGGGGAGGGAGGAAGAGAGCATCTATCATTTTTATGTGGCGTTTCAAAGGAGGAGGCTCCTGGGCGGCCTAGGGACAAAGGCTGGCGGCGGGGTTAATGGAGAACCCCGGATTTAATCATTAACGCTTAATACTAAAGCAGCCCCAGGAGGGCGACCCAAGTCGGGGCGGAGGGTGCCCGGGATGCCCTGGCTCAGCGTTTGGGCGGGGGAGGGGGTGGCTTCCGCGGCTCCCACGGTGTGGATGGGGCGTCCTGCTGACGCCAAGGGCACCTGCGGCCTATTGAGGTTTCAATCGTTTGCGAATCTAAGGCGAGTGGGGGGCACCTAGGTGGCCCTTCCACCGGCCCGCGCAGCCCTGGGAAGGTGGAGGCATTAGCCCACTTTTTAGGCCACACTTGAGATGCGGTGTGTAAGCAGCCCAAAACCACAGACGCTGGCAGCTCTGAAAGGCCAGGGGCAGCAGGGAGGCCCGAACCTTGGGCAGCCCCGCCCCGCCCCGCCCCGCCCCGCTATGCCCCGCCCCGCCCCGCTCTTTCCAGCCCCTCCCCCCACCCCGCTGGCCCTCAGCACAGGGCTTCAGCTCTGCTTTCTGCTGCCCCCGCACACCCCCATCCTCCCACCCACCCCCTGTCCACCTGCCTCCTGCTGCGCACCCTCAGTGGCTCCTGCTCTGCACCCTGACCCACCGCATTGCAGCCTTTTACCTGGAGCTGGGGGTGGGCTGCCTCCTTCTGTGTTTTCCCCAAGTGCCCGTGAGAAGGCCCCGTCCTTTCTAGTTCTCCTGCAAACCTTCGGAGCAAACCAAAGGAGCAGCCTTTGACGCCTCTTGGGCCCTTCCTATGCCCTCTTCCTACCACGGGGCGCGGCCCTCGGGCTCAGGGCCCTTGCACCCACATGGCTGATGCCTAGAAGTTAATACGCACCCTCGCTGGTTCACTGTGTTTCCACTTCTTGTAACCTTTTTTTTTTTTTTTTTCTTTTTAACGTTTAAGTTCAGCACCCTAAGTGGTGTGCAACTGGGCAACTGGGCGAATTATCTGTCGCAAACTGAGCAACCTGTGAATCCAGCAGTCAGATAATGCTGAATTCACAAAACAGAATTTTCTGGGCTCCTGGGAGCCCCTCCCCTCCCTTGCCAGTCACTATCTCCCTCCCCAAAGGGCGACCACCCACTCTCCTCTTAACAGCATAGGTTAGATCTGCCTGTTTTTTACATCATTCATACAAATGGAATCCCCCGGGGCCCAGCTTCTTTCCTGAAGCTTTCTGTTTGTGAAATTCATCCGCATTACTGTGTTTATATGTAGGTTGATCATTCTCGTTGCTGACGAGTATTCATCGTATTTATTTTTACGGTGATAAAATATGTACATGTATAAAATATGGTGAGAGAGTATGCATAGTACATGGGTACTGGTACCGGCTTTCCACTGACCTCTGTTGATACTTTAAAAAAAAAAATTACTAACGGGGCGCCTGGGTGGCTCAGTCGGTTGAGCGTCCGACTTCGGCTCAGGTCATGATCTCGCGGTCACGATCTCGCGGTCCGTGAGTTCGAGCCCTGCGTCGCCTCTGGGCTGATGGCTCAGAGCCTGGAGCCTGCTTCCGATTCTGTGTCTCCCCCTCTCTCTCTCTCTGCCCCTCCCCCGTTCATGCTCTGTCTCTCTCTGTCTCAAAAATAAATAAACGTTTAAAAAAACAAGTTAAAAAAATTACTGAGGGATAAAATAATGGACTTAAAAATGGAAACAACAGCACTTGGTGGAACGCAGATGTGGCAAAAATAGTGACTGTGGTGCATGAATTGTGAAGAGCTGGCATTTCTGACCTACTGATTCAGGGTGAGGGAGTTTCTCATCGCGCACCCATGTTCAGGTTTGAGCCCATTTTAAACCTTGTCAAACGAGAGCTTGATAAAACCTGACAATGGGGGGCGCCTGGCTGGCTCAGCCGGTTGAGCGTCTGACTTCAGCTCAGGTCATGATCTCGTGGTTCGTGGGTTGGAGCCCCGTCAGGCTTTGCACCGGCAGTGTGCAGCCTGCTTCAGCGTCTCTGTCTCCCTCTCTCTCTGCCCCCCACCCTCTCAAACATTAAAAAAAAATTCTATAAAAAAATAAAACCTAGCAGTGATTTTCAGCTGTCTTGTAGGCCAGGAACCATGTTAATGCCCCGCACTCAGAGCTCCCTCGTATGTCTTAGAAGGACACAGGGGCCCCCGGAGTACAGGTGTGTAGGCTCTGGGACCTCTGTCATAGCCCCTCTGCAGCAGAAGGGGGCTGAGCCTGCCCCCAAGGCTCCCAGGACACACAGCTGACCTTTCCCACCTCCCTGTGGGAAAGTTCCGCAGGAGGAGATAAGATCAGTGTGGTTAGGGCCTTTCAGAGGGCCTCCTGCCTGGGGAGCAGGATTGAGGGAAACAGTTCAGATCTCGCTTAAGCCAAGTGCCCCCAGGGCGTCTCTCTCCATCTGGAGTTCCCGTCAATCTGTTCTAGTTTCCCTGCTGACGGGGGACCCTACTGAGAATAGCACTGGGCCAGGACCCCCCAGGGGGTTGGAAGCAAGGCCGCCCCAGGAGAAACCTGAGCCCCTGCCTTGGGCTCAATTAGGTATGGATTTCCACCTTTCTCTCCCAAGAGAGGAAAAGTCACTCGCAGACCGACCTGACCTGTAGATCCTAAACGGGAGGTGATACTGACTTGTTTACCTTCAGATAATGCTTTAAGAGTCCTGGTGACTCATTAATCTTGGAGACCCGATCACCCAGTGGTTGATGGCTCAACACTTAGGAGACTGAGAAGAAAGGCCCCCCGTTCTCTCCCTGCAGACCCAAATCGGAATCCCAGCTCTCCTGTCCTTTCTGCTGCGGGACCTTTTGCTAGTCCCTTAACCCCTCCCAACCTTAATTTCCTGGTCTGCAATGTGGATAGTAATACACTCATCACAGGGTGGTGGTGAGAATTACATGCACCAGTGCCAGCCAGGCATTTAGCAGAGAAATCCAGTAAGCCAGTAAGCCGTGTGGGTCTCCATCTGGGGAAAGGGGGATGGGGGAAATGTCTAACTGCAAAGCCTGTGGCTTTTTTTTTTTTTTAATTGAGGTACAACTGACATACAACATTACATTAGTTTCAGGGGTTGAACGTAACGATTCGATATTTCTATATATTGTGAAACGATCACAATAAATCCAGTTAATATCCATCACCACACATAAAGAGTTGTTTTTTTTCTTGAGCTGAAAACGTTCAAGATTTACTCTATTAGCAACTTTCAAATATGCAATGCTGTAATTTTTTTAATGTTTATTTATTTTGAGAGAGAGAGAGGACGGATGGGTGCATGTGAGAATGGGGGAGGGACACAGAGAGATGGAAAGAGAGAATCCCCGCTCCCCGACGTGGGGCTCCGTTTCATGAACCCATGAGACATGACCTGAGCTGAAGTCAAGAGTTGGACGCTGAACCCACTGAGCCACCTAGGTGCCCCAATACTGTATTATTAACTATAGTCGCCATGCTGTATATCACATCCTCATGATTTACTAGTTTTAAAACTGGCCCCTTTCACCCATTTCACCCATTTAACCCTTTTCACCCATTTCCCCAACCCCCAACCCCCACCTCTGGAAATCACCAATCTATTCCCTTTTTCTATGAGCTTATATATTTTTTTAACTTTGGTTTTTAGATTCCACATAAACTGAGATCATTCATATATGTCTTTACCTTATTTCAGGTAGCATAATGCCCCCAGGTTTCATCCATGTCTTTGCAAATGGCAAAATTTTCACTCTTTTTTATGGTTGAATACTATTTGTGTGCGTGTGCGTGTGTGTGCGTGTGCGTGTGTGTGTGTGTGTGTGTGTGTGAGTGTATCACATCTCCTTTATCCATTCACCCATCCATGGACACTTAGATTGTTTCATATATATCTTGGCTCTTGTAAATAATGCTGCGATAAACATAGGAGTGCATATATCTTTTTGAATTAGTGTTTCCATTTTCTTTGGGTCAATACCCAGAAGTGGAATTTCTGGATTCTATGGTAGCCCTCTGTTTAATTTTTTGAGGAACCTTCACTCTATTGTCCATAGTTGTACCAATTTACATTCCCACCGACAGTGCACAAGGGCTCCCTTTTCTCCTCATCCTTGCCAGCACTTGTTATTTCTTGTCTTTTTGATATTAGCCATTCTAACAGGTGTGTGGCAATATCCCATTGTGGTTTTGATTTGCATTTCCCTGATGATGAGTGATGCTGAGCATCTTTTCATGTGTCTGTTGGCCATCTGGATGTCTTCTTTGGAAAAGAAACCAGTTGCTTTATTTTTCACCCCAGTTCTGGGCATTTCTTCACTCAGATTCAGTTTTCCCTTTGAACAGAAGAGAGGAATGAAAGAGGTATAGCTCCGCCTGTCATGCCAAGGGTGACTCTGCTAGGTTTGGGAGCTCAGGCTCTCCCCACAGCAGGATCGTCTATGGGCTTATTTCTTTCCAATGCAGTGTCTCCCAGAGGAGCTGGGGTGCTTCCAAAGGGCTGCCTTAGCATCCTCAGCAAAGGCCCCGAAGCAAGAATCTAGCAAAGGCTTGCTGAAGGATAGAGCCTCTGCTACTGAGGAAACCCTACTCTCTACTCACTAAGGGCCTCCCATTGTACCCTTTGACTTGTGAACAAACATTATGTAACACTTCAAATGTTTTTTTTTTTTTTTTAATTACACCTGTGTTGATGCATGTTGATGGCAGCATTATTCCTAAGAACCAAGAAGTGGAAGGCCTCCCAAGTGTCTACTGACAGATGAAAGGACAAACGACCAGGGGTGTAGCCCTACAATGGGGTATTATCCAGCCTTCAAAAGGAATGTTCTTTCTTTTTAATGTTGATTTATTGTTTTTGACGGAGAGACGGAACGCAAGCAGGGGAGGGGCAGAGAGAGAGGGAGACACAGAATCTGAAGCAGGCTCCAGGCTCCGAGCTGTCAGCACAGAGCCCGATGCGGGACTCGAGCCCATGAACCATGAGATCACGACCTGAGACCAAATCTCATGCTTAACCGACGGGGCCACCCAGGCGCCCCAGGAATGAAGTTCTGACACATGCACATGACACGCTGTTAAAACTTGAAAGCATTATGCTAAGTCACAAAAAGACAAATACTATATAATTCCATTAGTATGGAATAGTAGTCAAATTCAGTAGACAGAAATAGAATGGCGGTTACCAGGGGCAAGGTAGGGGGAGTTGTTTTCGTTTTAAAACTGGAAGTTCACATCCTGGAAACCTCCCCCAGCCCGAGGATTGGTCACCCAGGCAAAATTGCTTTAGCCTATTCTAATCTGGTTATTTCCCGCCTCCCCCTAATTAACAAGTATGTTATTGAGGAGAGGTTGTGCTGAGCACACATTCTACACGATTTCCCTTGATTTCTCCAAACGATCCTAGGAGGTAAGTATTACTATTATGGAAACCAACATACTTTACTGTTCCTGTGCTAATTAATACTGGGGCAAAACATGTTTTCTGGGGGTTGTGCTAAAACTGGACTATGCTAAATTAGCTGCATGTTCCAGAAAATACTTGCTGCTGGCAGCAGGCTACAGACTGATTTTCTGATCCAGACCACAGGCTTGCTCATGGATACTGTCTTCAAGTTTATTTTTGAGAGAGAGAGAGAGAGAGAGAGAGAGAGCAAGTGGGGGAAGGGCAGGGAGAGAGAAAGAGAAGCAGAGAATCCCAAGCAGGCCCCGCACTGCCAGCACAGAGCTTGATGCAAGGCTCGAACTCACAAACTGTGAGATCATGACCTGAGCCGAAGTCGGATGCTTAACTCACTGAACCACCCAGGTGCCTCATGGATACTCACTCCAAGACCCTCACTTCACTGTGCTCCCCAGTCAAGAACTATTATGTCATCAATCCTGCCCAGTCCCAACCAGTCTTTCCAGAACTGCCTTAAAATCACCCTGGACTTCAAACCCTGTCACTCTATTCTCCCGGCTTCCCCTTCCGGAGACGTTACTAGGATTGTCAAGATGGTGTGCTCCGTGATAAAGTCTCCTGATGTTTGTTCTGAGAAATTCGACAGCTGGCATTATTTTTCCTATTGTAGAGATGACGCATCTGACGCTCAGAGAGATGAACTTTCCCTTCTTTTTTTTTTTTCTTAATTTTTTTAACATTTATTTATTTTTGAGAGAGGGAGAGAGAGCGTGAGTGGGGGAGGGACAGAGAGAGAGGGAGACAGAATCGGAAGCAGGCTCCGGGCTCTGAGCTGTCAGCTCAGAGCCCGATGCAGGGCTCAAACTCACGAACTGCGAGTAAAGCCAGTTGGGGATATCTTCAGATATTGCCAGTGGCTCCCTAGTGCACCAGAACATAGCTCTCGTTCCTTCCTTGGGCGTCGGAAGCTGTCCTCGGCCAATCCTCTTTGTAGCAGGATCTCCCTCCCCTTCCCTTCACCTCTAACACCCCCCCTCCCCTCCACTGACACCAGCCACTAGCCCTTCTCCTGGGAGCCAGCCTGCTCCCACCTGAAATGCCCACCAGCCTCCCTCAGCCCGCCTGACTGCAACGCACTTGACCCCTTCCACCACCCAGAACCTTCCTATTTTCCAGGTCCCGTTCATTCCAGCCGGTTGCTCTGCATTCCCCTTTTCATATGCTCAGGGCTGATTTTCCCAAAAAAGCCGAGTTTCCGGAGGCTTCTTCTCTCTGACCACCTTTGTCTCATCCACACCCCAGTGCCCCAGGGGTGGTTCACTGGGGAGCCATGAACCTCGGTCAGTCGGTCAGTCCCTTCTGAGCCTCGGTCTCAACTGTGAGGCGAGGATGATAATATCACCTCACGAATCCGTTGTGAGACTCTGCCAGGTGGTATGTGTGAAAATACTTTAAAAAAATTTTTAATTTTTCATTTCTTTTGAGAGAGAGGGAGAGAGGCCGACAGAATCACAAACAGGCTCCACACTGTTAGCGCAGAGCCCGACACGAGGCTCAATCTCACAAACTGTGAGCTCATGTATGACCTGAGCCAAAATAAAGAGTCAGATGCTTGCCCGAGTGAGCCACCCCGGCCCCCCAAATACTTTCAAGTTTGACAGACGTTTTGATGAGGTTTCTCTCTCACAGCAAAACCCCTCAAGGATGGGACAACCCTACACCTTGTCTACACTCACCAGCTCCTCAGAGAAAACTCTGATCCCTCCAGGTAGGGCTCTCTCTCGAACTCCTGTGTGGCTGGCCCCCGTGTGAGGTAGGGGGGAAGAAGCTAGGTCTATGACATGTCGTCTAAGAGGGGCTGGGAGATCCCGAGCACCTGGCTATCACCTGGGGGCTTGTCGTTATTTTTATTCTGTGTTTTTGATGGCTTGACAGCCTGCGGCCTTGCTGACCCAGGAGGGACACCCTCCCAGGGCTCGCCAATTCCTAGAGATGGCAACAACTGGCCCCCGAGGATGTGTTTCATAGGCAACGCATTTCAAAGTCCACACTCCCAAGCACCTCCTTTATTGAGCTCAACCAGGCCACCTTCCCCCGCCCTCATCACCCAGGCCCCCTACCTTACATCCAGCACAGCCCCTGTAACCCAGAGCCCGCTGAAATGACTCCAACCAGCCAGTCCTAATCTGCTTACCTCTCGTCACCTGTTCATTTGCACGGAAACCACAGGAAAAGCTCAGGCCCCAGAGCCACTCACACCTTTCGTGACACTGCCGGGCTCAGCGGGACTGGACTGAGGCCGAGTGGGGTCTTCAGGGAAGACCTTTCCTTCAAAAGCAAGCACTCCAGGGGCTCTGGAAGCTGGCTTCCTTCCTGCCCAAGTGCACCAAGGCCAAAACTGACGAACACTGTTCAACTCTGCACCCACCTGATGAGCACCGAGCACGGCTTTGGGCCCAGCACCCCTGATTCGGTCCCTCCCTCAGGGGATTGCCAGTCAAAGGGAAGCCTTTTCTTCCTTCTTTCCCTCCCTCCCTCTCCCTTCCCTTCTCTACCTTTCTTCCTCCCTCCCTCCCTCCCTCCCTCCCTCCCTTCCTCCCTTCCTTCCTGCCTGCCTTCTTTCTCTCCTCCTCCCCTCCCTTTCTTTCTTTCTTTCTTTCTTTCTTTCTTTCTTTCTTTCTCTTTTTAGTCATTCTAATAGGTGTATATGGCCTCGTAACTTAAGATTAGGGTGCTGGGGGCACCTGGGTGGCTCAGTCAGTTAAGCATCTGACTCTCGATTTCAGCTCAGGTCATGACTTCACGGTTTCACGAGTTGGAGCCCCGCATTGAGCTCTGTGCTGACATCATGGAGTCTGCTTGGGGTTCTCTCTATCCCTCTCTGTCTGCCCCCCCCCCCTTGCACTCTTTCTATGTCTCTCTCAAAAACGAGTAAACTTTAAAAAAAATATTGGGGTGCTGTATTAGTTCACTGGGGCGGCCATAACAAAATACCACAGGCTGAGTGGTTTAAACACCAGATTTATTTTCTCATAGTCCTGGAGGCTGGGAGTCTGAAATCAGGGCGTCAAGAAGTGTATTTCTTCTTGGCTTGTAAATGGCCACGTTCTCACTGTATCTTCATACAAGGGATTCTCTGCATGTGCACATTTCTGGTATCACTCCAGGTGT
This sequence comes from Puma concolor, assembly GCF_028749965.1. NCBI lineage: Eukaryota > Metazoa > Chordata > Mammalia > Carnivora > Felidae > Puma > Puma concolor. The sequence goes on from NC_141677.1 coordinate 78,185,326, forward strand.
CCAAGTCTCTTCTCTTTAGGACACGGTCATGTTGGAGTAAGGCCCACCCTAAATACCTTATTTTAATGCAATCACTTCTTTTCTCCAAATACGTTACATTCTGAAGTACTGAGCGTTAGGGCTTCAACATGGGGATTTGAGGGGGCACAACTCAGCCCATAACAAGCGGCCTAGAGCCATCTCAGCCCAAGCACGCAGGATGGGAACACTGGTGAGCAAGGGGCCTTTATGTGGGACAGGTAGAGAAAGTTCCCTGAGCCCGTGGGGCTCAGAGTGGGATCCACCACTTTGGGACCAAACGCCGGAAGCCTCCTTCCATTGAGAGTGTGGGAAAAAGCACAGGCTATAGAATCAGAACCCAGCTCTGGCCCCAACTCTGCTGTCTCCTGCCCACACTGACCCACTCCTGGCCTTGAGTGGGTCCCCTCCTCTTAGGCCCACTTTCCGCATCTGTAACAGAAGGGAGACGCGGCCTGGTAGCGAGCAGTTAAGAGGATAACTCCCGTGTAGCCGCTGAGCTGCGGGGGAACTACAGTTTCCTTTATTATTATTTTTCTGATTCATTTTTGCTTCTCTTTAGCTGAGCTGTAGGGAAACTTTTGGCATTTTCCCTACCTCCCGGGGTCTGTGCTAAGGTCCAAGCACTTAGGAAATGTCAGCAGTTGGATTTAAAGATTTGGTAAAATTGGCCTACTGGGGACTCACGATGTCCTCGTACATTTGCACATGCTCAGGAAACAGTCAAGTGCTCTAGAAAGTTTAGCTACTGGGGGGCGCCTGGCTGGCTCAGTCAGTTAAGCATCTGACTCTTGATCTCAGCTTAGGTCATGATCTAACGCTGGGATGGAGCCCCGCATCGGGCTCCACACTGAGCATGGAACCTGCTTAAGATTCTCTCTCTCCCTCTCTTCCGCCCCCATTAAATAAATAAACTTTAAGAAAAGAAAAAAAAGAAAGTTAGCCACTGGGATTATTTGCCACACGTCTAAGATGTCTCCACCTCCCTGACTCTTTCCGTGGCCTACTTAAATAAATTCCCTTCTCTGCCCGCGTTTCTCAAGGAAATATGCATATGCTTTGTAAAATGCATGAGATCCACTGGGGGGAGGGAGGGAGGGCGGAGGAGGGGGGAGTTGCGTAGGCCAGGGGAGAGGATGGGCCGAACAATAAGCAGGTGCCGGGATAGAACATGCCGGCCTCTCCCCCGCCTTCTGAGCAGGGACGGGCCACTGCAGAAAGGAGGCCCTTCCTCTGCCCCCCCAGTGTCGCAGCTGCTGTCCAAGCTTGGACGACTGGGCTCCAGCTCCAGGATTCACCAGCACGAACCAGCTGAGGAGACGGCTTCCCCATGATGAGACCGAAGTTTCCGTCTGTTCTCCAAGCCAAATCAGAGCGTGTTTTCTTTTTCAAGGCCTTAAGATCAAGGAACGTGGAATTAAAACCACACTATCGGATTGTCTTTGCTCCCTGACTATGCACAGTCCCTGCCAGGACTGTCTCCTGAGCCCTCAGAGTTATCAGCCCGAAGTGGCATAATTTGCACGTACGATTCTGCACCCAAGAGCCGCCTGGAGCATTTGGGTCCAGATGCTATTTGAAGAAATGAGGGAGACGCCACTTTCCCCAAAGTTCCTGCGACGGTAGCATCCGTGGCCAAGAGGACCAGGATGGGGCCACCCCACTTCTCCAGGGCCACCTGCCACCTGCTCCTGTAGGGACTCTTAGCTCAAAGAAAAACAGACTGTCACCACCCTCAAGCCCGGCCTGCTCCCTCCTTCGTGGCTCTGCTCACCCCTTCCCCTGATGGCAGGGCACAGGCGCTGTGAGAGAGCAGTGCGCAACCCAGCCTAGAGGGGGAGGCAATCAGGGGAGGCCTCCTGTAGGAGGAGAGTTCTGAGCAGAATAGGAGGTTGGGCAAAGAGAGGGAATCGAAGGCATTGTAGGCAGAGGAGGGGATGAGGGAGGGTTTGGCTTTCTCTGCCTCAAGGAGACCATTCTTCCCTGGATCTTCTTACCCCTCTGTGCAACCCAAATCTCTCTTACTATCCACGGCTCTGGGTAGCAATGTGTTCATCTAGTGTGTGTGTGTGTGTGTGTGTGTGTGTGTGTGTCGGAGAAAGATCTGTAGACCCCTTTCCAGCCTCCGTGCCACCTTCATCAAAGCTGGCTAAGCCGTGTCTGCAGCATACCCCTTGAAGCCTCACACCCCAGCCGGACGGGCTCGCCCCCACCTAGCTGTGTTTCTTCAACCGTAACACGGATGATCACGGCCTCTCCCCTCTCAGGGTCACGGCCGGCTGGCCGCTGGCACTGCCTCCCGCTTACCTGCCCGGCATCCCCACAAAACCTGCACGGCCGTCCTCCAAGAGAGGCTGCGGCAGGTGGTCCCCCGGCAGGCCCACGCCCCTGGGACTAGGCAAGCCAAGTCCACACCCCAGCACCGCCCTTCCTGGTCGTGAGACCGCAGGCAAGTCAGTCCTAAAGACCCCGTGGGTAACATCGGGAAAACAGGGATGGCGAGTGTGAGAATCACAGGGTGCTTGTTCGGAGCCGTGTCTGGCCCGTGGCAGGGAGCAATGACCGTTTCCTTAAAAAGGGTGCGTGATCAGACCAAAGCCACCACCCAAGTGCCAGGAGCAAAGAGTACTCAAGACGGGTCGCCTCCTGAATCAGAACTCGTAACTGTCCTTGCAGCTTCGCTTGGGGACCTGGGAAGGTCGCGGACGTGACTAGAGCAGAGGAGATGTGAGCTGGGTCTGCAGAAGGGGAGACACGCTCTTTTACCTGAACGACAAGGCTGGGGGCAAAGCCTGTCCGTGGGAAGCTTGGGAACTCCTGGCCAGAAGCCAGAGTCGTATCGGAGGAGCTGTCGGATGATTCCACGGACCTACTGCGTTCCTGCACTCGGTGTCGCCGGGGAGATGGGACAAAGGTAGGCCCTGCGTTTGTCACCTAGGCAGGGAGTTGAGGACACGAGTGCCGAGGACAGTGTTGGCCACACCCTCTGAGCGCCAGGCAGTGGGGGAGCCCCTAGTCCCCCAGCCCGGGAAACAAGGCTGAGAGAGTGAGGGGAACTGTGGGCTGCCAGCCTGGGAGTCAAGTGGTGTAGACGCAGGTGTGCTCAGACCAGCCTTAGCCCCAAGAGGGCTGCTGTTTTCCCCTTTGCTGGGATTTCTGTGGGTAGAGACCCCGGCCATCTGGACCTGAAGGCCAGAAAAGAGCAAGGAAAGCTTCACCGTGAGGCAGGAGGAAAGGAAGCCTCAGGACTCAGGGCCACGCAGGGTCTCAGGGCTTAACTCCTCGGGGGTCCCACCCACCCAACCCCCGGGGAACCCAGGACTGCAGGGGAACGACAGCTGGCCGGGGCTTCGGGGATCTAACATCCCGAGCCTTGCCGATTTGCTTCTACCACACACAGAGTCCTGAGAGGTGTGAAGTGTTTTGGCGACGAAGAGGCAGAGGCGAGGCCTGGGGAGTTGGGGAGCTTTAGGAAGGAGAGGGTCTTTGCCCTCTCATGCTTGGGGTCGCTGCCGAGACTCCACTCCCTGAGGGCAGGGCTGCCGAGTTATTCTGCGTTGTATCCCCAGACGCGCCACCGGAGGATGAGGAGGACAGCAGGACCTGAAACCTGTGTGGCGCTGGGGAGAGGTGACTTCCACGGACACGGTCACGTTCTGTGACCTTGAACTGGCCGAGAGCAGGGGAAATTTGGAGACAAGCTCTTGGGTCAGTGGGGTCTCTGATGTAGGGCATTCTTGGAGAGTAGGCATGACCAATCAGCGAGACAAAACGTGAGAATCGTCTAGACCATAGGTCCTAACATGGAAGCATGTGCTTGTGGGTGGCGAGGAGGGGTGGAGGGTCAGGTGGGTGGGGGAGGGGCTGCACGGGTTCCTGTTCATTGGCTGGCTAATGCCAGGAGGGCAGGGGGCTGGGTGGACCGCGTGGAGGTCCACAGTCAGGATAAGGAGGCGTGTGCTTTAAGTTCCCATAATTCTTTTTTGTTTTTCCAAAAATTTTTAATGTTTATTCATTTTTTGAGAGACAGAGAGAGACAGAGCACGAGTGGGGGAGGGGCAGAGAGAGAGGGAGACACAGAGTCGGAAGCAGGCTCCAGGCTCTGAGCTGTCAACACAGAGCCCGACGCGGGGCTCAAACCCGTGAACCGTGAGATCATGACCGGAGCTCAAGTCAGACGCTTAGCCAACTGAGCCACCCAGGAGCCCCTATAATTCTTTTTTGTTGTTGTTTAATGTTTATTTATTTATTTTGAGAGAGAAAGAGAGTATGCGCACGTGTGCGAGCAGGGGAGGGGCCAAGAGAGGGAGAGACAGAATCCCAACCAGGCTCCACGCAGTCAGCACAGAGATCATGAGATCATGACCTGAGCCAAAATCAAGAGTCAGATGCCTACCCGACCGAGCCACCCAGGTGCCCTTAAGCTCCTTGAACTTTAGAAAGAATCGGGGACCCAGATTTTCACCAGTGAGTTTCACCCTGTGACTCTGGGGTTCCATTGCTTCCAAATTCACGGGTTTCTCCCAGGCCTTCCTGAAATCCCGAAGCAGGAGGAGAGGTGAGGGACGGCTCACCAAATGCCCTTCTTGGCTTCGGGGGGCCCGGCTAACTTCCCCTCCTGTGGTTCCGCGTTGGCTGTCGGCACAGCCCACGGCTCCCGCGGTCGTGAAGCCACAGAAGTCCCTGCAAACGCCACCCAAAGCTGAAAGTTGTTTAAGAACCAGCGCCTTTAGCAAAATCGGGGTGGCTGAGCCCTCCTGTCCTCCCTGTGCTGGTCCCTGCTGCTGCTGCTGGAGTCAAAGGCCCTGGCCCTGCCCCCAAGGGACTGAGCGTGATGAGAATCCAGGGAAAGGAGGGGAAGGGGAGGAGGGAGACCGGCCGGGGCGTTGCCCCCAGTCACCGAATCCACTCGGAGAGGAGAGCCCACAGTCCTCAGGCCAGCCCCTCTTTGGATTTTTAGCGCAGCTCCCCCCACCGTGAGCAGCAGCCCCTGCCCAGAACCCGATCGGGGTGGAACCACACGTCGCTGCTTAGCCAATGCCACGCTCCGTGCTTCGTAGCCTTGCCCACTTGTTCCTAGTGAAATGCCAAGGAGCTGGGTCTTAAACAAACCCTCCTTGTCCTCCATGGCCCCTGGCACTTCCCAGCCCTGCGTGAGCATCTCGGGCCTGTCTGTGGGCCACCAGCTCTGGATCAGAGGCCTCCCGACGCCTCACCCCTCCCTGTCTCTCCCTCCCATTCCGCTGAAAATGCAAACCTTCTGTGTTTAGCGCAGGCCTGTCAGTCAAAGTGTAACGCCAGACAGAAGAATCATCTCTGTGGGTGGCTTTGGGACTGTGTGGCTGCCAGAGCTGCCTGGGTCGACCCAGACTGTGGACTTTGGCTCGGCGAGGGGCAGGCTGCTGCCTGGGCTCCTGTTCTGGAACAGTGGGTGGGGGAGCAAGGAACATTCACGGAGCGCCTATGCTGCGCCTGTCTTCACGGCAGGCTTTTGAAATGTCACCTATTTCATCCATTCCTCGCCGCAGTCCCGAGGGGTGGGCTTTGCTCCACTTTACAGATGAGCAAACAGAGGCGCAGGGCTTTTCCGACTCCACCCTCCTCACCAGGGCCAGAGCCCGGGGCTCGAACTCGATTCTCACCCCGGGCGTCTCCGCCCTTTCCCCAAGCCTTTGGCGGGGGTGTTTTTTGCCTCACGGGAGGTGCTCCGTCAATGGTACCAGTGACTCACGTCACCACTAGGAAAGGGCACAGGGTTCGAAACCAGGACAGACCCGGAGAATGGCATTGTCAGGATGCCGCCTGCAGGGTCGGTGCCGGTCCTGACACTCCCCTGTGACTGCTGAAGGAACTGGCACCTCCAGGGTGGGGCGGATTTCCACCCGCAGACTCAGGCGGTGTCCGCTCCCTTCTGCCCAGCGGGGACACTGCTATCTGGCCTCTCCGTCACCACCGCGGCTCGGCCATGCCACCATTGCTGCGTAGCTTCGATCCTTCCCCTCCGGGCTCCTAGCTAAGCACACGGGCTTTTCGGTTCTACTTCCTCGACAAGCCAAGTCTCCATCTCGGGCATCTGTCATTGCTGCCAAGAGGCTTCTCAGAGGCTGCAAAGAGCCAGGACAGGTGCTCTGGCCTCAGGAACGTGTTTGCGGCGCTGTCTGCTGAGCCTCCGCAGGTTCGGATTCTGTAAAACGACACCAGAGCCCAGGAATTTGCATGTTAACAGGCTCCCCGGGTGACTGATGCGGGCACTGCCCCTGGAGAAGCTCTGAAGGACACCAGTGCAAGCTTCCCAAACGGCTTAACGCTCGAGAAGAGAAAAACGCTTTGGAAAAAGAGGTGTGTGAACCATTTAGAGATACGTTGGAGGTGGGTGGGCATGTGGAGTGTGCTAGGATCCGACACACTTGCCCCCCCGCCTCCAACTCGGAGCTGGCGGTTTTAGATATGTTGTCACCTTTGGACCCCACAAGAGCCCCGCAAGATCAACCGGGTTGTTAGCGCTTCTCGCAAAGAAGGGACGCTGAGGCTCAGGAAGGTTAAGGACACGCAGGAGTTTTCATAGCTCCCGGTAAAGACCCAGAATCGGACGCCACGTCTGGCTGATTCCGGAAGGCTTATTTACAAATATTGCTGTCAGTGACTGAGGGGGTATCAGGGCCAGGCACAGAGTCGGTGTCAAAAGCGTGCCTGTTCAGTGACGGAAGGGTGCACGAACGCGCGCGTGAACGAATGAATGCGTAAACGAGAGAACAAAACTGCTCTGAGATGAAGGAAACCCGCCCAAAAGGTTCCCTCTATGACTCATGTCCCAACAACCCCTCCCGCCGTTCTTTTAATCTGAAAGGTGACCCGGCTAAGTTTGCCCAGTTGATAAGCCCATGCCACTCACCTGCACCTTTAATCTGCAACCTGAACCCAAACAGGAAGCTGGGGCCAGAGATAAGGCTGAGGAAGGCGATGCCTGGAATCATTACCAGCCCGGAATTAGCCATTTAACTTGACGTCTCCACTCGGAGGTGGTCGGGCACCTCCTAGGTGCCACGTGGTGCCGTAGGCACCAACGATGAAGCAAGAAAGCAGACAGTGCCTGCCCTCCGGAGGCTTGTGGCCTACTGGGAATCTAGGGGTCAGAGAGGTACTCGCGCAGGGCCTGAGTGATCTGGAGGGGGAGGGCCATGGAGGCGCGGGCTTCAGGCTGGGGCCTTAGAGGGGAGAAGCATCCAGGTGGGAGTTAGCAATGCCAAGGATGCAATCCTTCCGAGCCCAACCGTGTAAGGCAAATTGGTGCTCGCTGTGTTTGGTTTTCCTGTTCTCGGTCAAGATGGCCTTCACCAAGCCCTCATCCATCACCACCACTTAGCGCGCACTCTGCACCTGCCCCCCCCCCCCCCAGCTTTGTCTCAGCTTTGTTCCCGGGAGCAGCTGCCCAGCCGGACCTTTTCCCTCGGGCTTCTCCCCTGCCTTCCCACGCCCTCCGGCAGTGTGTGCCGAGGCCCCCTCGTCCTGGACCACTAGCTAGTCCTAGGTTTTCAAGGATCTGGCGCCTGAGTGGCTCCATCGGTTGAGCATCTGACTCTTGGTTTTGGCTCAGGTCATGATCTCACGGTTTCATGGGTTTGAGCCCCGCGTCGGGCTGTACTGTCAATGCAGAGCCTGCTTGGGATTCCCTCTCTCTCCCTCTTTCTCTCCCTCTCTCTCCCTCTCACCTGCTCACACTGTCTCTCCCTCAAAATAAATAAACGAAACCTAAAACCAAATTTTTTCTAAAGGTCACATGAAAAAATTAAGGTATATATAAAATGTATTCTATTCTGTTTTTGTAGTCAAAGGTAAGAAATACTCAAAACTCAGTACTTCCTAGCTATTTTACATCTTCGTCATCTACTATTATATATTTGCTTTTATTATGTATAAACGTATTATTTAATATTATTTACATTTACATCCATTGCATCTGTAGGGTAGAAATACAACGTAATGGCAGGACCGGGTGTCTTCTTCCAACTCTGTGTTCAGCGACGTCACCTTCGTAGTCCGAAATGGCCACGATAGGAGCATTTACACCACAGGAATCAGTGTGAGCTGTTCTTCTGCTTATTGTCTTAAGAACATGATTGAGAAAATGTTAGTGATACAGTTAAACGTAAGTGTGTTGTGTATCGTACTTGCATTGCGAATAGTATAAAAACTCGAGAAAATACTCTTGCAGCATTAGAAAACTGTTGTCTGATTCAGCAGAGAGGTCGGTCCCATGAGTGACCAACGAGTGAAGTGCCAATATACATCTTCATTGTGTCACATCTGTCTTATGAAAATACCAAGCAGCACGTGTTACTTGTACATTCATTCGAAGTAGGCTCATTGTCAACGATATGACCGACTCTGCTGACCCAAATTTTCTTCAAGCATTTATTCATAGTCTGATTTTGTGACACTGTTGACTAGTAAATTATAAAGACTATGGATTTTGCAAGAAATAGAAGGTCACGTTGAAGTTCAAGGTGTAAGGAATTTACAATAAAGATTATTGAATATTGTTTTTTGTAAATTAAAAAAAAATTTTTTTAATGTTTGTTTATTTTTGAGAGAGAGAGACAGAGCACGGGCAGGGGAATGGCAGAGAGAGAGGGAGACACAGAATCCGAAGCAGGTTCCAGGCTCTGAGCTGTCAGCATAGAGCCCGACGCGGGGCTCGAACTCACAGACCATGAGATCATGACCTGAGCTGAAGCCGGACGCTTAACCGACTGAGCCACCCAGGGCAGCCCTGTTTTTTCTAAATTCTATGCTGTAATCCTTTATAACAGTTCGATTTATAATACACTTATGCACATATATATGCACATTTTTTGGAGAGCTGGGTTGCCTCTCTGTGTGTTTGGCAAATTTGGAGAGTTACAAATTCCATTTCTCTTACTCAAACCTATACTTCTCTACCAGGCGGTTCTCAAACCCTTTCCAATCTTTCCCTTCATGGATTCACAAAACGAGTTTTCATGTTAAAGCTAAGCTCCCTCTCCCCTCACTCACAACATTTGAAAGAAAAGAAACAAAAGTATAAATAAAACCTTATGGAGAATCCCCATCACACGAGGCCTTTGGGACAGAGCTGTTGCACCTGAGCAAGCCTCAAGTGCCCTGGACACAGACCTTTCACAGCCGCCCTGTCCCGGACCCTAAGACATGCTGGCCTGTGACCCAGACCCCTTGCCTGGGCCTTCACACACTCCATCTTGTTACAGACTCTCATCAGGAAAGAGGAGGCGGCCATTCTTCTGCCGTGTTTGCGCAACACGCTGTTTACTTCCTCGGGAGTTTCTCGACTGTCTAGAAAAGACGCAGAGGGTTCGCTCTGCTGGGGCTCAGGTACACCATCATGGGGCTGAACTTGAGGGAGGCATCACGCTGGTCACCATTTTTGTATCGTGGACATCCCAGGCTTTTCCCATTGTGATGTTAGATTATATAATCAGGCCTCTACAGAAATCGTCACAAGTGGCCTAAGTCTTTTGTAGATCAGGAGTCCTTAGTGGCTAAGGTAAGGCTTATAGCTCTTCATTCAGTGACTCAGAGACCCAGCAGTGGACAGCTCTGAGCCACTAGGCACCTGGCACCTTGCTAAGACATTGAATGCATTCCGTCTTAATCCTCGCTGAAACCCCACGAGATGTCCTATTGTTATCCCTTGTAAACGGATGAGGACAATGGGGCTCAGAGACACTACCCACTTGCTGGGCTCCCACAGCCAATAAGTAGAGACTCGGGATATAAACCTGCTGGCTATCCCAGTCCTGATAACTTGCTGCCAGCTGGCCTCACCCTCCGGCCTGTTACTCCTCCCACTGTGGCCCCAAGTGCAATTCTGGAGGTATGGGGCCCACGCGGGGCATACTGCTTGAAAGGAATCACTCTGCCGGCTGTTAAAAAACATGATTGAAACACAAACAAATGAAAGCAAATTAATCAACTTCTCTGACTCAGTTTTTCTGTCTATAAAATAGGTTATGAAGAAGGCTTAATGAGAAAAATCTGTGAAAAGTGCCCAGAACCCAGAAAGAGCTTGGTAGGGTCAACTCTAATTAATAACACACAAGATGACTCACGTAAACCACCCAGAAGAGAGGCTGGCACATACAGTGTGTTCAGTAAATGATATTCCTTATCATGACTAATATTTTCTGTCCCTCATTAGAGCTACAGCAAGCGTCCTGCTTCTAGAAAACCATTTGCAGTGATAATTCCACTATCTATCCTGGTTTTCCCAGGACACAGCGGGTAACAAGCAAGCATCCAGGGACCAGTTTAGGGTCCCACCTACAATCTTTAATATGATTTCTGGGAGAGGGGACATGTGTTCTGAGTTCCAAGTAACTGACTTATACGTTGTTTGAAAACCAGGGTCCATTTATAGCGATGGATGGGCTTCTCGTGGTTTTCAAACACTTTTTTTTTTTTAAGCTCCAGCAACCTTTGTTCAAACGTTGATCTGAAACAGACTTTACCACCAACAAGTGCAATTGAGATCGAGGGGAGGGAGGTGGCCTAGAGCCCGCCCCCCGTAGCAGGTTCTGCCAAGCATGGTCTAAAACCCCAGCTTATACTGTTGTCAGCAGTTTAGGGACTTCTAAAGACCAGCTGGATTATTTGGTTTATTGAGAATGGTTTTGTGTCCACCACAGGGGGCTGTTTAGGGCGCATGAGATGCCTTTGGTTGAAGGCTTCTGTCTTGTCTTAAATATGCCTCTGTTTAAGCACAAGTAATCGCTTCACTGTGATGTCAGGTTAATGGGGTCCTCTGCCGAACCCTGAGATATTGCCGATATTGCTTTTCCACGGATCAAACGAGGCAGATCAAAGTCAAGATTTTCAAAATTCTCCTGTAGAAGGAAATGCCTCCAGGCAAAACTTTGAGGTTTGCAATAGTCTTGAAAACTAGCCTTGACTTTCTTCTGGCAGCAGAAAGGATCCTTTGATTGGTGCCAAGCAGGAATAGATTTCTTCTCAGAAACTATTTTATAGATTACGTGTCGTTTCCTACTTTCCTTTTCATTCTCATAGCAATTATCTTCCTTTCAGAGAACGTCTGCGCAGCATACAGTAGGCATGTTTCAGCAGATAAGCACTGGAAGCCAACCCAGCTGGGAGCGCCATTGTTTCTGTAACCCTTCTAAATCCCGGGGCCCACGTGGGCAGCTTCACATTCAAAGAACCATAGTCCTGGGGCCAAAAAAGTAATTAAAAAAAGAATTCCAAACCGTATCCGGGCTTCTCAAAACTGTGAAGAAGATCCAAATTTAGAGTCTACAGCAACAGTATCTACTGGAATGTCTCTCCCCAGCCCCCCACGTCCACGCTACCAGGTGTCTGGAGCCTCTTGCTCTCCACTGGGTCTCTCAAGCCTTTCTCCACACCAGCTCTTGTACTGGGGTGGCCGTTACGGGACTATCGTGGGTGGGCAGGGGCGAGGCAGTGGGGAGGGAAAAATGTGGGTACTCTCTTTTCATCTTCGTGACTTTGGGTTTGAGGTTTGCTGTGCTCCAAATTATATTCTTGCTATTGTCTGATTTTGTGCGGAGTACAAATAGATCTTTCAACCTGATGCACGGTGGCACATGAGCTGACGGGCGCAGTAGAGCCATATTTACGAGTTTTAGAAGTTTCTTCTCTTCGCGTGTTTCTAGTAGCCCGTAGGACCAAGAAAATCTCGCCCCTATATCAATAACAGGATTCTTATGGCCACTTTTTCTCGTAGGACAAATGAGAGTATCCACGTATATTTCTATTTGCACCTGGTTAATCTATTGTAATGAAGGTTAAATAACGTAGAGGAAGTTATTACTCTGAAAAATCCATTGAAAGGCAGGGGCTTGATGGTAAAATTAGAAGTCCCTCCCTTGGCTCTGATGGTAAGAAGTTAGTGAAACTGTGGGCAGCTGACAATGATTGGAGTGAGAAATATCTCCTGAATTCATTAAAGAGAAACCCTTACAAATCGACAGACCCTTAAAAATCAGTTTTCAGAAAACAATTCAATGGAAAAGGAAACCCTTAGGAACAGGTACGAGACCCCCCACCTCGGGTGCTTCTTGGCAATCATGCTCTCGTTCACTTTAAAACGAGACTTTATCTGTGGCAGCACCGGAGATACAAACAGTTGATGACATAATTAATGAAACTGATGAAATCCCTGTCTTCAAGAAGTGTCTGCTCCAGAGGGAGTCATGGTCAATGACGAGCACTGACCGGATGCAGCAGTCTAAGTGGGGCTAGACTGTTACTGGTCTAGAAACTCACATTGTGGAAGCACAAAGTAAGGGTGCCCAAGCCTCCCTGTGGGTACAAGGGCCAGGGAAAGCCACACCAAGCAGAAGGGATCAGGAAGCAGGTTCCAGACTGAGGGAACAGCATGTGCAAAGGATCCAATGCACGAGTATCCACGGTGGGTTTAGGAAACAGAGTCCTCCCATGAGGCTGGAATGTGGAAAGCAGAGAAATAAGCCCACGGATGGAGGTGAGGATTTACTAGGTGTCTGTGGAGGACCGGAGCAGAGAGACGTGGCTGGAAGAAGAGGCTGAGGTTGAACCAACACGGACAGTTTATCCTGTGTCACAAAGACACCCAGTTGGTAGATTGGACTCGACCATCACAACGTGAAGCCTTCACTTCCAGCTCTGCAAGTGGGCCTCCACCTTCACCAAGCCCTTCCTCCTTTGGAATTTACGAGAGAGCTCAGATATCAGGAACTTTAGCAGAGGCCCCAGGTTTCTAGGAAACACAAACCAGCACCTTCTCATCAAAGACTGGAAAGCTCTGGGGAAGACCGTGTGGGACTGTGGTAACTGCATGATTTCCTGGAAGGGGCGCAGGGCTGCATGTGCGGTTCAGGCCAAAGCAGGGGGAGAGGCAACGGAGCAAGAGGAATGATTAAAGAGAGAAGCCCATGAGGAGCCCAACCTCCTTAGACAGATATATAGATAGATGATGATAGATCAATCGATCAATTGATCCATGCAATTTGTATCATCTACTCGTCTCTTCAAATCTGACTCCAGGAATCTCTCATATTGCTTTTCTACTGTACAGTTAAGAACAAAAGCGTGCCCATCCGAGCAAACGCTTTCTTCTCTGGTTCCTTCCAATGTGGTGCTAGATCCAATGATCCCATTCATAGCAGAATGGCTTTCATCTGTGAATAACGGACCACTCTCAACCCCCCAGCCCCTCATAACACTCCAGATTAAAAAAAAAAAACAAAAAAACGGGAAGGCAATGATCATAAATTCTCTTAAGGATTCCAAACAACAGCGCCTCCAAGCCAGGGATCCTCAGACCCTGGAGGAGTATCCCATTTCCGAGTGGCGAGAAAGGCCATAAACAGTCCAAATTCTTCCCTCAGATTGAATTTCCTCATGTTTGTAAAGGTTCAGCTATCCTTTAACAAACGTTAAAGTTTGAAGAAAAAATAACTACTCAAGTCTCTATGTACATAGAATATCCTTTCCAACAGTAGAACAATAATCTCCATAAGACATTTTACAAGGAACTGAGGTCATACAAAGTACTGTCTATTAAAAATTGCCCCCAACCTTTTTACTAACTGAATTGTTTTCTTCTTCATATCCGATTACCTTTTATTCCACTGCGTTATTCAAAGACAGATTAGAGTAAGTGCAATGAAATCAACCACGTATAACAATGTTTGAGTACGTTAAGAGCCTGGATTTTTGTTCTGGCTTTGCCACCAACTGGTGCTTGACCTTGGGAAAAGCTTTTGACATCACTGAGTTTTTATTTCTCTATCTGGAAATCGATGAAGGTGATCTCTAAGGTCTTTTCTGATGAAATATCCAATGGATTTATACATCTTTGTATCCCCTTTGATTAGCATTGTGCTTGACACAGAGCAGGTGCTTAGTAAGTATCTCGAGTGGATGAGTGTGGAGTGATTCTCTGCTTTGCTTCACAAAGATAATGTTGTATGGGTTGTTTTGCTCCCACTGATGTTGGTACGTGGTGGTTTTTTTTTTTTTTAATTTTTTTTTTCAACGTTTATTTATTTTTGGGACAGAGAGAGACAGAGCATGAACGGGGGAGGGGCAGAGAGAGAGGGAGACACAGAATCGGAAACAGGCTCCAGGCTCTGAGCCATCAGCCCAGAGCCTGACGCGGGGCTCAAACTCACGGACCGCGAGATCGTGACCTGAGCCGAAGTCGGACGCTCAACCGACTGAGCCACCCAGGCGCCCCGGTACGTGGTGGTTTGAACGAGCACATGCCTACTGTTGCCTTACTGGCACTTGAGGCTGATTTTCCAGCAACCAATTAAAATGCTCCTAAAAATACCATGCGGGCCGAACAAAATGTTTCTATGATCTGTATTCAGTCGACAGAACAAAACTGTCCTGCAAGACGCGTGGTTATTTGACCTGTGCGTTAGATGTTCAATATGTGACTTGAATTTGGAATTGGGGACACGGATGTAGCCCACGCTATCCTACTTTACACAGATTCATGTGTGCACATATGGACTCTTACCTGATGTGCATCCAAATCAACAGTTACAAGATGGGCAGTGATAATTTCCTGTGAGGCCCCTAGGAGGCTGGCAGAAATGATCCATGTAATGGTTATTATATAACACACCAGCAGAACATTCTGGTGCAAAGGCTCACAGTTAAATAAAGCACCCTGTTGGTGAGATAGCTCCCCTCAAGCTCATATAGGCCCGCCTCTTGGAGACTAAAGTCCTAACAGAAGAAACTGGCCGTGTCCGTTTGAGGTGGGAACTAGAATAGCAAAGCCACAGATAGGGGCAAATTATAGCAATTCAGAGATTTGACACAGGAACTCAGGAACCAAGAAGAGGGATGGTAAGACCACCAGGTTGTAGAAGATGTACAGCGGGACTTATAAAAAATGTTAGAACTTATTATATCTTAAATGTATGGAAGAGCAGAATAAGCACAGAGCCAATTCTTCAGAGGAGTCTAAGCATTTTTATGAAGTTTTATAAACTTTAAGAGAAGTCACAGAATATGATGCCATGAGTCCTTTCAATATGAACACCTGTGTCTTTCTCAAGGTCTGGGAAATCCAAAATAGCAACTCTGACTCTTTTTCTTCCCTCTGGTTTCTTTTCTTTTCTTTTTTACATTTTATTTTTGAAAGACAGAGAGAAACACAGTGTGAACAGGGGAGGGGCAGAGAGAGGGAGACACAGAATGTGAAGCAGGCTCCAGGCTCCGAGCTGTCAGCACAGAGCCCGACGTGGGGCTCGAACCCACGAACTGTGAGATCATGACCGGAACCAAAGTTGGGCGCTTAACTGACTGAGCCACCCACGTGCCCCTCTTCTCACTGGTTTGTTTTCCTTTTTGTGAACCTCTGACCAGAAAGGGTTGAAATGTCAGAATCACTCCTCTAAGACTCTTCCCTTTCATAGCTTCCTCTTTGTGTCCTGGGGAGAAGAAATCCTTGGGTCTGATCCTCCAGCTCAACCGTTCAACCTTAGGGTGGGCTTGTCAGCTGCCCCTTTTTAATTGTGATTATCACAGTTTAATTCCAAGATCCCTGTTTCATTATACCGGCACGTTCTTGTTGTAGAGCTGTGAAGGCCTCTCTTTAAGCCTCTGAAGATTATACATTTTTTTTTTTTAAGTCTTGTGCCTCGCTATAAACTCAATTTACTTGGATTTTAGCCTTTTCTGTTGTTGAGTCTGTGGTCTTTCTTGCATGGTGTTGGTTTTCTTCCACTGTTACGGGTGGCTTGGTTGCAGAGATTCTGGGCAGCAAAGTGGCCGGCAGCTAAGCCCTCCTTGGGGAGCGGCACCAGGAGCAGGCTGGGGTCTCTCTCCCCTTCTCTCCGCCCAGAGGGGAGAGGCGGAAACCAGCAGGCGTCGCCGCCACCACTGGGGGTGGGCGTGTGGAGGAGGCAGGGAGGCTCCTGGCCAGCGAGGAAGTCTGCTCCCGGACCCACAGGCCAGGTGCACTGGGCCACTGTCCACGACTCCAAAGCAGGGTGCCGATGGGGGTCCTAAGGGTGGTACTGGGTGCTGGGGAGGAAGGCAGTGCAACATGATGGGAAAAATATGTCCCTGGAAGCTTTGAGCTTGAAGGCGAGGTTTGAAAGCTGCGGACTTCCTGCAGAATGGTCAGGTCTTTCCTCTTGGGCCATTCTGCTTGTCTAGAGAAGGGCCTTCCACCCCCCACCTGGTGGGTGTCATCCTGTCGGCCACAGTTCTGGGGACTGATTACATGGGGCATTCAGTCAGGTGAATGATCACTCACCCCTCTTCCCCCTGCCCTGAATGGTATCCCCGTCCTCTGCAATCCCTGGTGCTCCTGAACTTTCCATCCCTTGGGCTGGGGCCTTGCATTTCTGCCTGGATGCTAGTGGTGGTGGTAGCCGAGTCTGGGGAACCGGCTTCTTAAACACCCATTTCTTTTGGTTTGGTTTTTGCACTACCTTCATTGCTACTGCAGAGGCATCTGACGCCCCCTTTTGGGAGTCTTGTGGTGTAGAGCAGGTGGCTTCTTGGCTACCCCCCACCCCCACCCTGTGGGGGTGGGGGGTAGCCAGCTTTCTCCAGTCAGTTTCCGCCGGTCCACCTGTTTCCTAGCATCCCGGACTTCGTTACAGCTGTCGGGTTTCCCAGTCTGTTTGTCCTTGTGGGTTTATGATCAAGAAAAATCAAAATCTCTGATTTTAGAGGGGTTTTGGAAGGGAGAATAAGAAAACACTGGTGTCCGAGCCACTGTCATACTGAGAGTTTGTTCTCTCTCCTCTCTGGGGTCAGTAGCTACCTGCACACTGCCCTGTTCTCTGGACTCAGTGCCCACTCACTGCTTTTTGTCAGGATGTCGGTACTTGGAGGCAGGCCCTCAACTAACCACACATTCGCAGTAACTCCAACCCGCTCTTCCTTCCTCTTCCCACAATCAGTCCCTGGGGGTTCCCAGCAGCCACCAACCTCTCCCTCTTCTACGGAAGTTTCTCCTGCAAATGTCTGAGGCATGGGTTTCCTATGGCCCCTTTCTTCTCTTTTCTCTATGTTGATCGGATCCATTTGGCTTTTTAAAGGAGCTTTTCAAAAGTTCTTGTCTGCCAATGGCACTCTTTCTTATTATCCAAACCAGTTATCATTTTATTATTAAAGTATATATATATAATATATATATTTCTACACTTCATGAAAATTTGGGTGGAACCGGGAATAATTACAAGTGCTCAATTAACCATCTCATCAAATCCTGGCTTTGAAAATATCCAGGCCATCTTCTTTTCCCCCTTTTGGTGGTTAGGGGGTGAGCTGGAAGGTTGTATCGAACTTGGAATGGTTTTCGTCACACCAAGATTATTCATCCATGTTTATGGTAGTACTTTTGTGTTACATTTTCGTATTTAAATCCTTGGTTCATTTGAATTTATATTTGGTGTAAGATGTAGAAAGGTGTCTAGATTTTTTTCAAATGTTCAACCATTTGTTCAAACATTATTGACTAGTTTCCTGATTTGAAATATATACTTTTTAAATTTTTTTTTCAACGTTTTTATTTATTTTTGGGACAGAGAGAGACAGAGCATGAATGAGGGAGGGGCAGAGAGAGAGGGAGACACAGAATCGGAAACAGGCTCCAGGCTCCGAGCCATCAGCCCAGAGCCCGACGCGGGGCTCGAACTCACGGACCGCGAGATCGTGACCTGGCTGAAGTCGGACGCTTAACTGACTGCGCCACCCAGGCGCCCCTATATACTCTTTTAATTCATGTAGCTTCATAATGTGTTTTATTATCTCATGGGTGAAGTTCTCCTTAATAATTCCCCTTGTTTTGTAATGAGCACTTTTTAAAAAAAAAATTTTTTTTTTTAACGTTTATTTATTTTTTTGGGACAGAGAGAGACAGAGCATGAACAGGGGAGGGGCAGAGAGAGAGGGAGACACAGAATCGTAAACAGGCTCCAGGCTCTGAGCCATCAGCCCAGAGCCCGACGCGGGGCTCGAACTCACGGACCGCGAGATCGTGACCTGGCTGAAGTCGGCCGCTTAACCGACTGCACCACCCAGGTGCCCCTGTAATGAGCACTTTTAACATCTACTCTCTTGGCAATTTTCAAATATGCAATACGGTATTAGTAACTATAGTCACCGTGCTTGTCCATGACATCCCCAGGACTTATTTATTTCCTAACTGGAATTTGTGCCTTCCGACCCCCTTCACGTATTTTGCCCATCCCACAACCCCTGGCTCTGGCAATCACCAATCTGTTCTCTATACCCATAAGCTTGTTATCTTTTTCAATTAAAAAATTCACATATGAGTGAAATCATGTGGTATTTGTCTTCCTCTGATTTATTTCACTTAGCATAATGCCCTCAAGGTCCATTCATGTTGTCATAAATGGCAAGATTTCATTCCTTTTTATAGCTGAATAATATTCCCTTGTATGTGTGGGTGTATATATCTTCTTTATCCATTCATCCATCGATGGGCACTTAGGTTGTTTCTATATCTTGCCTTTGTGAATAATGCTGTCATGAACATGGGATGCATATATCTTTCTGAATTAGTGTTTTCATTTTCTTTGGATACTCAGAAGTGGGATTGCTGGATCATATAGTAGTTTTATTTTTCATTTTTTAAGGAACTTCCATACAGTTTTCCCTAGAGGCTACACCAGTTTACATCTCCATCTACAGTGCAGAAGGGTTCCCTTCTCTGCACATTCTTGCCAACACTTGTTATTTCTTAGCTTTTTCATACTAGCCATTTTAACAGGTGCAAAGCGATGTCTCATTATGGCTTTGATTTGCATCTCCCTGATGATTCGTGATGTTGAGCATCTTTTCATGCACCTGCAGGCCATCTGTATGTCTTCCTTAAAAAAATGTCTATTCAGATCCTCTGGCCATTTTTAACTTAACCAAAAAATTGGACAACCTGGATGAAATGGATAAATCCCTAGAAATACACAACCTTCCAGCCTCAGTCATGAAGAAATGGAAAATCTGAAGAGACTTATTGATAGTAAGCAGATTGAATCAGTAATCAAAAACCTCTCAATGAACAAAAGTCCAGCAGCAAATAGCTTCACTGGTGAATTCTGCCAACATTCAAAGAAGAATTAACACCAATCCTCTCAAAATCTTCTAAAAACTAGAAGAGAAGGAAGTACATTCAAAGTCATTTCACAAGGCCAGCATTATTCTGATACTAAAACCAGATAGACACCACAAAAACAAAAATCATAGGTCAATACCCATGATGAACATAGATGCAAAAATCCTCACAAAATATTGGCAAACCAATACGTTAAAAGGGTCATATGCCATGATGAAGTGGGGATTTATTCCAGGGATGCAAGAAAGTTTCAATATTTGCAAATCAATCAACATGATACATGACATCAATAAACTCAAGGAGGAATAATAATAATTAATAATATTAGTATATTATTATAATATTATTATATTTTTATATTATAATTTATTTTTATAATTTTTATAATTATATTATAATTTATTATTTATAATAATTATTATATTAATAATATTATATAATAATATATAATAATAATAATTATCAGATGATAATTTCAGTAGATGCAGAAAAAAAGTTTGTTAAAATTCAACATTCATTTATGATAAAAACTCTCAACAAAGTGGGTGGAGAGGGAATGTGCTTCAACATAATAAAGGCCATATATGACAAACCCACAACTAACATCACACTCAATGGTAAAAAAGTGAATGCTTTTCTTCTAAGATCAGGAACAAGACAGAGATGCCCACTCTTGTCACTTTTATTCAACATAGTATTGGAAGTCCTAGCCAGAGCAATTAGGCAAGAAAAAGAATAAAGGCATCCAAATTAGAAAGAAAAGGGTAAAACTGCCAATATTTGCAGATTACATGATAGTATATACAGAAAGCCCTAAAGACACCACCCAACACTATTAGAATTAATAAACAAATTCAGTAACGTTGCCGGATATGGAATCAATACCGAAAAATCTGTTGTGTTTCTACACATTAATAATGATCGGAGGTGTCTGGGTGACTCAGTTGGTTGAGCGCCTGACTTCGGCTCTGGTCATGATCTCATAGTTCTTGAATTTGAGCTTTCATTGGGCTCGCTGCTATCAGTGAGGAGCACCCTTTGGATCCTCTGTCCCCCCCTCCCCCACCCCTCCTCTGCTCATTCTCTCTCTCTCAAAAATAAAAATTCACATTAAAAACTATGATCAAAAAGAGAAATTATGAAAACAATTCTATTCACAATTGCATCAAAAAGAATCAAATAACTAGAAAAAATATAACCAAGCAGGTGAAAGACCCGTACACCAAAAATTATAAAACACTGATGAAAGAAATGGAAGAAGACACAGAGAAGTGGAAAAATATGCTGTGCTCATGGGTTGAAAGAATTAATATTGTTAAAATATACACACTTCCCAAAGCAATCTACAGATTCAATGCAATCCCTATCCAAATTCCAATGGCACTTTTCACAGAAATAGAATAATCTTAAAATGTGTATGAAATCACAAAAGACCCTAAATAAACAAAATGATCTTGAGAAAGAAGAACGAAGCTGAAGGCATCATGCTCCCTGATCTCAAACTATCGTGCAAAGCTATGGTCATCAAACTGTGTTATTGGCATAAAAACGAACACAGAGATCAATAAAATAGAATATAGATCCCAGATATAAACCCATGGTCAAGTAATTTACAGCAAAGGAGACAAGTATATACAACGGGGAAATAAATGCTCTTGGGAAAACTGGACAGCCACACACAAAAGAATGAAACTGGACCACTGTCTTACACCACACGCAAAAATTAACTCAAAATGGATTAAAGGCTCAATTGTAAGACCTGAAAGCATAAAACTCCTAGAAGAAAATAGAGGTGAGATGCTCCTTGACATTGGTCTTGGTGATGATTTTTAAAATCTGACTCCAAAAGCAAAGGCAATAAAAGAAAAAAAAAAATAG
Source organism: Puma concolor (assembly GCF_028749965.1). Classification (NCBI taxonomy): domain Eukaryota; kingdom Metazoa; phylum Chordata; class Mammalia; order Carnivora; family Felidae; genus Puma; species Puma concolor. Next base: position 78,206,345 of record NC_141677.1, read on the forward strand.
ACCAGTAGGACAACCTCAAACTAAAAAACTTCGGCACAGCAAAGGAAATCAACAAAATGGAAATGCAACCCACTGGATGGGAGGAAATATTTGCAGATTCTATATCTGATAAGGGGTTATCATCCAAAATATATAAAGAACTCCTACAACTCCATAGCAAAGAAACCAAACAATGTAACAGTTCTTTTTAGCTCTTTCCTTGGCAATTTGTCTAAGTTTATTCTACTAAATACATTTTTAATAATTTGGGCAAGTTAGAGAATCCCATTAGAATTTGGGAGGGCTTGGATTTATTTTTACGGATTCTTTTAGGGAACGTTGGCATTTTAATAATTATAAGCCATATTTCAGCCTCTTGGATGAATTTACATTATCCAGCCAGCTGAAGTAATCGTTTACTTTAAGATGTAATAAAATTGTCTCAACATCCCATCTCACACCTGATAGAAGTCCCAACACGCTTCTCAGTCTCTCTGGGGTTTCATGGCAGTGGAAGGGGTTTGGTGTTTATTTTTTCCTGAGCCAGTTCCATTTTTCTGCTTCCATGGAATTTTTGATCTCTGCTCTGGCTCTGACCCCTGCACGTCTGTCCTTTCTCCAGTCCACAACACCCCACTGGAGACCATCTGATCTTTTTGCTGGCATGAACTCAAGGCTACGAGCACACGACATGGGCAACTTCAGGATAAGTCTGAGCCCTGGAGTCAGAATGTCTAGGTCAACAGACTCCACTGGCAAGCTGTGCGCTTGGTCAAGTTACTTAACTTCTCTCTGCCTGAGTTCCTCATCTGTTATGGGAAATAGATTTTTTTTGACTATTAAATGATAAACACAGTTTAAATGCTTAGTGTATTGCCTAGAAAGTAGGTACACAATAAACACGAACTGTTATCACCACGACCACAACCACAATCTTCATCACCGAAGATTTGGAGGCTCCGCGAATGGCTTACATTAAAACGAACAGAACAAATGACTTTCAACTGAATATTGGAATGTTTACGTATTTGCTCTCAAAAGCCTCTACTTGTCCTCTTACAGGAAGAAGGTCCTCACTTTCCGATTAAGCTTCAGTTGCACCCCCGGGATCTCTTGCCTTCTTCTTCCTGGTTTACTCTCCTCCAACCCGATCTATTTTAATTCTTGTCCTCCACAGCAAGGAATAGGCACTATCTTGCCAAAATTAAACCAGCCCATCAAGGTGTTGGCTTAACAAAAACACTTTTCTCTCCCAGGAGAAATTCTGTAGTCAAATCTTACAGCTCAGAAACTAATAATTGCTTTTTCCCTGCTTCACAATCTACCAGGTCGGCCTCTCCCATCTCCTCTATTGTCCATCTAGAGAGTTTTGTTGTTTTCTCTATAGAGCATGCATCATATTCCTTTATATCTATAAATTGTTATTATGAATGGAATTGTTTATCTGTTATACTTTCTGACTAGTTAGTATGAAAGTGATTACTTTTTTTGTCTATTTGTTTTGGAACTCGAATTGTATTATCACTGGTTTTAATGGCTTTCCATCCATGCTGTTGGGTTTTCTCTGTATATCATCATTTTTTCTTCAAGTAAAGATAATTTTGCTTGCTATTCTCTAATACTTACGTCTTCTGTTTTGGCTTATCATGCTGGCTTGGACAGACGTCATGGGTCAGTAATGACAATGGCCTGCTGGTACTGATGGATCCTACCTGCTAATATTTTGTTTAGGATTTACAAGTGAAATGAGGTCTGCAGCTTTCTTTTTAGTGTGTCTTTGATAGGTTTTGTTGCAGTGTTTTTCTGGCTTTGTAAAAACAGTAGAGCATTGAGAAGCACTCCTTCTTTCTTTGAGTTCTGGAACAATTTAAGTAATTTCTGTATTCTCTCTTCTTTGATGGTTGGAGCCACGTAAGCTGTGTGGACCCGGCTTCTTTAGGGAGAGATTCCTTCACAATCATCTCCTAGCTTATTTTAGGTTTCCTATTTCTTCTTCATGGGGGACATTTATTTATCTCAGAATAATTGTCCCTATCAGTTTTTGAGTTTATTTCCACAGGTTTACAAAGTATCTTTTAAGACTTTTGAGAGCTTTCCCCTGCCTCGGTGGTTATCGGCCTTTTCTTTTGTCGGGTTTTGGATATTTGCATTTTCTTACTCTTTCTGCTTCTTGGATTAAGGGAGATTATGACTTGCTTTTCTTGAGTTTTTCTATCTCTTTCATTAATGAATCAACTCTCCTGCTTTTAGGTTTTCTGGTTTCCGCAAAGCTTCATGCTTTTTTGTGTTTATTTCCTTCTCCTTTAGGTTTGATATTCTTTTCCTAAATTTTTGAGTTTCATAATTAGTTCATGTCACTCTTCTTTGCTAGCAATGGGAGAACTTGCAGCTCGAGAACATTTTGACTTCAACATATGCATTTTGGTGCCCAGCGGTCTCATTATTGTTGTGTTAGCAAATATGTATTGAGAGAGAGAGTGGTATATTTCCCAAGTGGCTGGGATGCTATCATTGGATTGTTCCCACTTGTTTATTTCCAGACTTATTGCATTTTAGACAGAAACTGTGATCCATCCTCTTTCTGCTATTAAAAATATGTTGAGGTTGGCTTTATGGTAAAATGTGGACCTTATTCCTGGTATATAATTAAGGTCTGTAATCATTTCATACACACTTGAAAAAAAATACATTCTGGAATATAATTATGTAACACATAAATTTCTATATGTATATATATACACTTACATTATTAATTATACTATTAAGACCATCTACATCCATGCATTTTACATTCTTAACCTGTTAAGGACCGAGAGAGATTTATTTTTTCATCCACGCTTCTTTTTTTCCTAGAGTTTGTTGTACGAGGGATTGTTTCTCAAGGTGTGATCCCCAGACCAGCAGCATCAGCATCATCTGAAACCATGGCAGAAATGAAATGCTGAGCCTTGTGGCCTCCTGAACTAGAAATGGCCTGGCACGTATCAATATGTCTTTTAAGAAGTCCTCTGAGGGCTCTGGATGTACACTCATGCTTGAAGACCACTGGAGGAGGTATGACGTGTGAATCTCACTTTGCCCCGAGAAATTATTCTTTTTGTCCAATGGTTTGTGATGCTACCTTTAAAAAAAGTTTATTTATTTTAACACAGAGAGAGAGACAGAGCATGTGGGAGGTGCAGAGAGAGAGAGAGAGGGAGAGAGAGAACCTCAAGCAGGCTCTGTACTGTCAGCATGGAGCCCGTTGTGGGGCTCAGACTCATGAACCATGAGATCATGGCCTGAACTGAAATCAAGAGTCGGATGCTTAGCCGACTGAGTCACCCAGGCGCCCACTGATACTACCTTTTTCAAGAACTTAATTCTGTTTCTGAAATATTTATTCTGTACCATTAACATGTAACATACTGTTTTAATTTTTATAGTTAATGAAGACAGGCAATCAGAAGTAGGCATTATGTGTTTTTCATTAAATTTGCAAAGATTTAAAGACTCAATACCTTTTAGTGTTAACAAGAATGGAATGAACTAGACACTCTAACACATTGGTGGTGAGTATGTGAAGTGATACATTTTTGTTTTTCCTGAAAAGAAATGATCATAACATGTCTACAACATCTTAACCTTTGTTTCAGTAATTCTGCTCCTACGAATTCATCGTAAGAAAATAATCAGAACTGGTGAACAATTTATATTTATGTGGCTTTTTGTTTGTTCATTCAGACTGTTAACTAATTTTCATGAATAGAATATTTTATGAAAAAGTTTTAGATTTTCAGAAAAATTGAGCAGAAAGTACAGAAAATTCCAATATACCCTTCTTCTCCAGTTTCTTTTATTATTAATAGCTTGCACTGGGTGGGGTATATCTGTTACAATTGATGACACAACAATGATGTTAAGACATCATTATTAACTAAAGTACATAGATTACATTAGGGTTCACTCTTTTTTTGTGGTATATTTTTGGGTTTTGACAAATGCATGACAAGTACCCACCATTACCATATCATATAGAATAATTTCCCTTGCCAGGATGCCTGGGTGGCTTAGTCAGTTAAGCATCTGACTTTGGCTCAGGTCATGATCTCATTGTTCATGAATTCGAGCCCCGCGTCGGGCTCTGTGCTGACAGCTCAGAGCCTGGAGCCTGCTTCAGATTCTGTGTCTTCCTCTATCTCTGCCCCTCCCCTGCTAACACTCTGTCTCAGAAATCAACATTAAAATTTTTTTTAAAGAATAATTTCACTTGCCTAAAATCTCCTAGCTCCACCTATTTGTTTTTTTTTTTTAAAGGAAAGGATACAAAAAATTAGAAAAGAATATGGATCACATAAAGGTCCAACAATAAAAGAACGTTTAAATAAACAAATTCTGATATATTCAATTCAAATGAAATAGTATGCAGCCATTAAAAATAGTGTTCCTGTAAAATACTTAAAGACTTGGGGAAATGTCCGTAATACATTACTAAGTTTAAAAAAGTATCTAAACTATATGTATAACATCACTCCAACTTTGCAGAAGAATAATTATCTATGCTCATGAGAAAAAACTACTCCAAAGGGAGGAAGAGACTGAAGGTTCTCCACTGAAATGCCTAGAAGCCTGTGAGAGGCCGAAAGTAGGTTGTAGGGTTAGGAAAATAGCCTTGGACATCAGCCAGCTGCAGTAAGAATCATGGCTCAGCCACCTGAGATCTGCGTGCTCTTGGGAAAGTTGCTTTCTTTTATTTCATGTTTGCGAAATTGCCGAAAATAAGTACGTAATGCTTTTAAAATGAGAAAACAAGTAAAAAGAGGAAGTGATAAGGAGCAAGAGTAGAGACACTGGGGCAATAAAGGGCTGCAGGTGGCAAAATTCCCCACCTGAAGCGGCTGGGGCAGAAAAGGGAGGTTGGTGACTCACAGAATTACAAAGTCCGTAGAAGGGCTGGCTTGGGCAGGGCTCAGATGATGACCCCCAGACCCAGTTCTCTCCTCGGCTCTTCCCGGGCCCCAGGCTTCCTCTTTCAGTAGCCCCAGACCTCACATGGCATTCCCAACCCTCTCATTTCACAGCCAGTGAGAGTTTCCCAGAACTCCCTCATAAAATCTCATTGGCTCTGTGTGAGTCACATGCCTATCTCTCGACCAATCAGTGGTCAGGGAGAATAGGTACTGCTTGGCCTAATCCTGGGTCATTCAACCTCCTGGATCAGGTACGGATTCAAATTCCACAGAACCATAAGGACCGGCAGCAAGTGAGGGGGTGATTCTCTAATGGGAAAGACTCTAGGTGGCAAAAAAACCCAAAAGATGCTCTTTTTCTTGAAGGGAGGTGGCTCTACAACTCTCCCAGCTGTTTCAGGTGCACCTCTTTAACGTCTGTGCCCTTCTCGGGGTATCGTTTTGGGGGCCATTGTTTTTATGTCCACAGTAGAGATGGTTGTATTGGTTTGTCCTGAACCAAGACTGAGCCAGGTGGTCAATGACTGGTTCTCAGGACACTGGACCACGGTTTGTGCTAGTATCCTTCAGTTTATGCGTTCAGCATGTCGCATCAAAAGGATTTCATTAAATGCCCTTTTTACACAGTCCAAGACTATTGTTTGCCCGAGTGTTATTGGGAGTCGTAGGGAAGGCAACCCGGAGGCGTGGATCAGGGGAGGGGGATCTGCGTTTTATTGAAACTCAAACACAGCATCTTGGATGCCTTTTATGACCTCTCCAAGAAGACAAAAGACTGGTATAACAATACTCTTGCCAATTTGCGGCGAAGTTTATCATCCTTAGTTTCCCAGCTGGAGCTCCTCACCCCAGTTCAATATCCTTGAGCTAAACAGAGTCCTCGTTTTATGGCTGTTATGAAATTGTATTCTTGGAACAAGGACAAACCCTGACTCCTCTACAATCATGGTCAGTTGAACCCACTGGTGTCATTGGGGTTGGCAATAAAAGCAGGTTGGATATTAAGCAGATGCACCTGCTTCTCAAGCATCGCTCAGGTGCCAAAAGATAGACTGATTGCGTGGACCGCGCTCTGTGCACTGGAAGGAAAGGGGCGGGGCGGAATTCCCTTGGGAAGGTGGGGCCTCGGGGAGTAAGGATCAAATAAACTCCCCTCTGAGCAGGCTGCGCCTCCATCTGACAGTGAAATAATCCAGTTTTCTTGGACTATGAATATGGAGAGACCTTTAGCCCCACCTTAGTCAACACATGAACACATGGCAGGAGCCCATAAAGAAGGTACTAGACCAGGCCATATGCACCTTGTCATTTCCTTCATAAAACGGGATTTCATTACCTTGGCCCTGTCGTCATTTTTATCTTGCCTGCTGCCTCTTTCTCTGTTTCCTGGACTCGGTAGTGAGTTGCCCAGTTACTTGAAGAGAGACAGTTTTTCAAAGCGAAATACTACATTACCATTACTAATGTCACATTTTACACCCTATCTTTGCTGCGGGAGTCAGCTTTCTATACACTACCTCAAATCCTCACAAGAACTGTCTGTAGAAGGTTCCATAATTACCATTGTAAACAGGAGGAAATGAAGGCTCTGTCTCGCTAGTAACTTGCCCAAAGCCATCCAGCTCTCTGTTGATGAAACCGGAGTTTTGAAATGAGACCTGCCAAAGCGAAATACCGTATTCCTTCCCTCATTATCAATAGCTAACAAAAATGCATTTCTTTCAAATTGATTGCGGCAGGCTTTAGCCTGATTCCATTTTTCATTTCTTGTTTCTAAATCTAGTAGCCGCGGTGGTGTTACAAGCCTAACCCATAGGGTGACTGATCGTCTGAGGGAATCCAGTCTTCCCAATGCATAGCTATGCCACAGCAGCCTTCCAGAACCTTCCATGGGTGTGTGTGTGGGGGCAGTGGGGGGGCAAGGAGAATTCCTTGCCCTGAGGTTTTGGCAAAACCACCTAAGAAAAAACTCTCCGCTTCCTTCCATCAGAAAACATTTCCACTCCACCTTTGTGTGACCTCTCTTTGGCTCAAAAGTGATGATGAGCAGAATTAAGACATGTCTGTGGCTTGACCCCATTGTTTGCACTTATTCGATGTGAAATGCTGATAATCACTTTGCAATTTTACGTCTTGATGCCAGTACAAGGTTGGAAGCAGCTGTTTGGAAAACAAATAGCTTTAAACCCCCTTGTGAAGCGATGACCTCATGCAGGAAGCTGGTTGGGTCCCTGCCCTTGGAGGGGATGGCGGTGGGTTCCCGTCAGACAAGCTGCTCCTTGTAAGCCATGCAGTGGCTGGCTTTGAGACAGCGGCTGCGGATGGTCCGTGAGAGCCACATCTGTTTGTAAATCTTCAAGAGGCATGGGGTTGGGTTTTCCAGTCTTCAACTGTAGAGGAAAAACAAAACAAAACAAAACAAAACAAAACAAAACAAAATGAAAAGAAACCACTTCCTGTCAGTGAAGTCCTATGTTTCTAGCTTTAACTTCTCTCTCTCAAATGCTACTCTCTCAAATGCTTTTCAAGAACCATTCCAAAGAGGCTGTTCTCAGGACTTGGAATTGGTGTTTGAAAATGTCACCTCCTGGGAAAAACTCATAAAGCCACCAGTTATTTTGTGGACTCTTTTTGGCTCTGTCCCTTTATATATTGGGCATGTTCTCACACCCTTGAGCCCTTCAGCGGCTCAGGACAGGTCCTTTTTGCCCCTCCGTTTCCATCCTGCAAGAGGTGAAGTGTGGACTCTGGTCTATCACCTCAATTTAAACTCCTTGAAAAAAATTTTTGATCAAAAATGATCATTTTCCCCTAGTGGGTGCATTTTCCAAACTCATTCAGTAACTAGTTCAGTCAACTTAACCACTTTTGGGGTCCCTACTACGTGCCAAATACTGCCACGGGTTCTGGGGATGTGACGATACAAGACCCATTATATTCAAGCCCACAGCCCAGTGGAGGAGGAGTCAGAGAAGGAAGGAACTTGAGGACTCTACGGTAAGGTATATACTACTTGGGATGGTGGGGAGCCGGCATGGGTTGGTGGGCATGGGCAGGTGAAAGAAAGGATGACCAAAGTTGACTTCTGGAAGGATAATCCCAATCTGAACTTCGAAGAACACAGAGGAGTTGGCAAAACTGTTTAAGACAGAAGCAGCCTTATGAAGAAGGTGCAAGAGTGAGAAGGGAAATGTATGCTGGGGCCGCAGCATCGCATGGAAGGGGACAGAGGGAGGAGAGAAGATTGCAAAACGAGGCAGAGGCCAGGTCACCATGCTGGCTTTCTGCCATCACTGCCCCTGTGAGAAGTCCCTCCGCTATGGCCCACAAGAGCATCTCAGCCCTGAGGGGCATCTGTGTATGGGTCTCCTTGCAGCACGTAGCCCATCTGGAGATATCTTCATGGGTACAGAGATTCTTGCCCTCAATGTTGATTTTACCAGTTATATCATATTTCCCAAAGAAACATGAAACAGAAGTTTCAGACAGGTCATTATTCAATGTCTATAGCAACCCTTCGAAACCTATAATATTGGTTGGGGGTGGGGGTTTGGACTAAATCAGACATTGAGCCCTCTGGCCTACTGTCTTGCCTCTATTCAGGGAGAAGGTTCTCACCAACCAGAGCTTCAGGATTTCCTCTTGGAGGCCTTCCCATGGCTGGTAGGGAGTGTCTGTTAGACACCTCTCCTCTGTCTCTTCCAGAACACCTGCTCTTCTCCAACAGTGTCCCCACTTCCCTTGTTATTCTAGCCACTCTCCACCGCACACCCCAACTCCCCACAAAAGTCAGCAAATTGCTTGACCTGTTGGTCCTCATAGCCTCCTTGGAGCAGAGTGAGTGAAAGCCCTTCTCTCCTCAGCCAAGTGAAGACGGCGGGAAGCCTAGGGTCTAGAAGCTGGGTGGGGGCTACTGGGGATGATCAGCTTCTTCCAGTTCTACTTTTCTTAATTTTTCCTTTGGTGATCTCCATTTACGTTTTCAAAAAACTTCAGACATCCTACACCAGTAACAGGAGATTCCTGCCAAAAGGCCCTGTGGTCTCTGCTAATGAGAGTCAGAATCCTCTCTGAACTTATTAAGCCACGAGTGGATTTATCCTTCTACTCACCTTCATCTTCTTTATGAAGTTCCCTTCCATTCATTTCACACTAACAGAAGTGTGCAGTTACTCTTTCCTAATTCCTCCTGATCACGGAGTGGAAGGAATGACCTGTTACCAAACAATATCGATAGCACAACAGGTTCCATGCATTAATATCTATTGGGTTTCCCTGCCGGGCTCAACTTAAAATTTTTTTTTTTAACGTTTTTATTTATTTTTGAGACAAAGAGAGACAGAGCATGAACAGGGGAGGGTCAGAGAGAGGGAGACACAGAATCTGAAACAGGCTCCAGGCTCTGAGCTGTCAGCACAGAGCCCGACGCGGGGCTCGAACTCACGGACCGCGAGATCGTGACCTGAGCGGAAGTCGGCCGCTTAACCGACTGAGCCACCCAGGCGCCCCACCGGGCTCAACTTTGTACATACAAACACAGTGCCAGGCACCTACGCATGGCTCGCTGTTTCTTCAATAAGTGAATAAATGAATCCGCGATCCCAAACATTCACAATTAACCTGTACGTTTGGTAAGATTATTTCCAATTTATAAATGAAAAGGCGAAGGCTCAGAAAGGTTGAGTTGCCCATGGTCTTCCGGGGATAAGTGGTGAATTTGGGTTTTTAACACAAGTCTTCCTGGCCCCACAGGGCATGTTCTTCCAGAAAACCAGGAATTGCCCGCCTGCCGACCTACTCAATAATAGCTCACGTCAATAATGGACAACCCTCTGCGTGGACACCTTTTGTGATAGTCTTAGTGCTGGGTAATGAGGCTGTGGATTTGGGTAATTCTTCACGACCCAGTTTATCACTTCTTAAGTTGCCTCCCTCCCTAGAGTTGTCTCCTTTGTCCATACGTAATGCAGAATTTCATTACTCGATTAACTCATTCATTCATGCATTCCACAAACATTCTGAAAGTGTCTGCTACATGCTAGATGCTGCAGATACAAAGACAACCCCAATGACTCCTGCCTTCAAGTGTCCTAGAATTCATCACAGTGTATTAGCCATTTATGTGACTATCTCAAGAACAAAGACAAAGTCTGATGGGTATTTTTGTTTCCAGCTCCTGACAAAAGACTTGGCCGATGAGAGGCGCTCAGCAAATTTGGTTGAGTTGATATGGTGTCTGTAACAATGGGTGCTATATATAAATCTGTGTTCCACGGGCTGCAGCCGTGCTTTTGGGGGCATGAGTACTAATTAATTCCTTCAGATCATTGAACTATCATTTAATAAATGGCGCAATTGCTTTACTACGGAGAGCTGCTTGAGGGGTTAGATTCATTTTCTTCCCTCACATTAAGAAGCAATTGTGGTCATTCTTTATGCAATGAACCAGTGAGAACTCATTTCTCCCCCATCATTTTTTTTAAACTAGATTTCATAAAATATGGCACAAAATTCTAAAATCACAAAAGGTGTAAAATTAAAAGTAAATCTCTGACCTTTGGCTCCAGCCACCTCGCTGTCATCCCTAGAACGAGCAGTGGTCTCCAGTTTCCTTGAGGGTCTGTCCAGAGATATTCTGCGCATACACAAGCATATACATGTAGGATTTTATGTGTACCTGCATCCACCTGCACCCCCCAAAGTGTGTACCATACACAGCGTTCTACACTTTGCTTTGCTTATTTAATGTCAAATCCTGTTTTTCAGAGAGAGAGAGAGAGAGAGAGCATGCGAATGAGAAGGGGAGGGGCAGAGAGAGAATCTTAAGCGGGCTCCGCATTCAGCACACAGCCCGACATGGGGCTCAATCCCACGACCCTGGGATCATGACCTGAGCCAAATGCTTAACCAACTGAGCCACCCAGGCACCCCTTTAATGTTAAAGCCTAAAGACCTTTTAGCGTTATCCCATAGATAATATTCTCATTTTTATTTTTATTTGTTTATTTTAATGTTTATTTATTGTTGACAGAGAGAGAGACAGAGCGCAAGCAGGGGAGGGGCAGAGAGAGAGGGAGACACAGAATCTGAAACAGGCTCCAGGCTCTGAGCTGTCAGCACAGCGCCCGACGTGGGGCTTGAACTCACAGACCTCGAGATCATGACCTGAGCAGAAGCCAGCTCAACCGACTGAGCCACCCAGGCACCTGATAATATTCTCATTTTTATATGGTTGCTTATTGTTACATTAAATGGATTATACCGTATTTTAAACAGTTCCCCCTTAAGGCACATTTGGGCAGTTTCCAAACATTTATCACTCACAGAACCACAGTGAATATCCTTATACATATATCTTTTTGCATATCTAGAAAGATAAATTCCTAAATGTGAAATTTAAATACATTTATTTCAGCTTTTAAATTTTGGTGTAAAATTGGTTAATTTTAATAAATGAAATTAATTAAAATAAATTCCTAGAAGCCCTGGACCAAGGGACATACACGTTTTGAGGAGACATTGTCGGATTGTCACTTGCTGTACAAGTCATCCCGATTAGCACTCCTACTGTCAAGATGGGTCATCCAAATTTTGATCTGTCCTAAACTCATTGTAATGTTGGGTTTTTTTGTTTGTTTTTTTAAATATTTTTTAATGTTTATTTTTGAAAGAGAGAGACAGAGACAGAGACAGACAGAGCACAAGAGGGGGGGGGGGCAGAGAGAGAAGGAGACACAGAATCTGAAGGAGGCTCTAGGCTCTGAGCTGTCAGCACAGAGCCCGATGTGGGGCTCAAACTCATGGACTGTGACATTATGACCTGAGCCAAAGTCGGACGGTTAACTGAGCCACCCAAGTGCCCCTAAACTCACTGTAATTTTAATGTTCATTTCCCTTATTATGAGATCTTATTTATTTTTTTAAAAATCCAGTTTAATGTGAAACCACAATGTTCATGATACCAAAGTTACTACAACCACAAATTTTGTATTCTTCCCCAACTGCTGGCCAACTTTGATTCATTATAAGTTTGTATCACTGTTCATCCCCAAATGAATTTGAAGCAGTTTAATAAAAGAAAAAATACACAACGAAAGAGAGAGGGAGAGTTTTTTCTTTTTAAATCAAGAGAAAGGAAAAGAGGCAAACGGCGAGGTGAAAAAGGAGGGAAGTTTCCTATAACAACATGCATCTTTTCAGGACCAACCATTTACTAATATTGGGCCAGAATTTTGGCCCTGAGCTTCCTGGAGGTCAAGGTAAAAAGGGAAATCTATTCAGTTAACAAATGTGCATTATTCATAAGGGAAAATAGTACTTAAGAAAATCAAAGCCTTTGGATTTTAGATCTAAGAGAAATGCACATGGTTTATCACAAAGAGACTCCAGGTAGCATAGGGATAATGTCCTCAACAAGATCCCTAAAAACAGAACAAGTAAACTTGGGGGATTACAGAGCTGTTCTCCTATTAGTCCAGAATGCTTTCCTTGGGCCCTCTGTCTGGTAAGAGCGCCCCCTTTTCTCTGCCTCTCCGGGGTCCTGGTGGGCCTCAGGCAGCATGCCCCATCTTCCACTGTGAAGACCGCCAGGCAACAATCCAAGGCAGAAACGCAGAGGCGTAAGCGCGTTGCGTTAGCTCGCTGTTCTGCAGGTTGATGATTTAGACTGGGCTCAGCTGAGCAGTGCTTCCGCTCTTGGCTGGTCCTCTCCCCAGCCAAGGGGGGCCGCCTGGCTGTCGCAGGGGCCACTGGGGCATCTGGGCTCCGCTCCACGGGTCTCTCAGCCTCCAGGATGCCAGCCCAGCAAGTTCTGGAGGCACGGCAGAGCCCCAGGAACGGAGGCCCAGGCACGGGAGTTCTTTGTCCAACCTCAGCACATGTCATCCCATTGGCCAGAGCAGTCACACGGCCACACTCAGCCCTGAGCAACCGAGACGTGGGTTCGTTGTGGAGAGACCTGCAAAGTCACATGGAAAAGGGCACAGATACAGGGAAGGGAGCAGAACTGGAGCCATTACGGTGCTATCACCTTCTACAGGAGCCAGTGACCTAGGCTTGGCCAGATCATGGGCAAACTCACGTGCTCCCCACCGCGCCCAGCAAGGCCTCGGTACAGAAATCCCGGGAGGAAGAAGATCACGGCTCCCCTGGGGTGCTCGGCTGAGACTGCAAGCAGCCACGCTCCCCAGAGCTTACAGAGGACCTTCTTGCCGCAGGAGGGAAGGAGACCAGCTTTCAGAGAGAAACAGGGACAAGAGCAGATAGGACGCGTGCAGAAGGGAGAAAGAGCTCTGACTCCAGTAGCCTCGCCGGTTCCCCTGCGCTGATCCATTTCCCCACGGGCTGCACCAGCTCGGTCACCGAAGAACTCTGTGGCTGCAAGCCCAGTTGCTTCATTTCTTCGTGCCTTGGATTCTTTATCTCTAAAAGGGGCATCTGATAGCCTCGCGACACTGAGTTGTTATTGCAGGTCGAGGACGTTATTGCAGGAGCGAATTAGAACGGCGCCCGGCACGGAGATGTGTGATAGCCATTTTTCGTTGAAGTTAGCCCACTTTGTGTTTCTGTCATTTGCCCTGGAAAGATTCCCGGCCGCAGAGTTAACTTCCGTGAGGGGTGTCTCAGTTGCATTTGGCGGAAAGACGAGGCCACCTCGCTTGGCGGCAGAGACTCTCCACCTTCGCCCAAAGCCATCCACCTGCCTCCCGGATGTCAAATCTACCAAGAAAAAAAACGAACGGACCGCTTTACCTCGGATTAGCCGAATCCTCCACAGGCCCAGTGAGTGCGTCATCTGTAGTCACGACACTTGATACATGAAGGACTTGATACATGAAGGCAGTGTTCGTGGGCATCAGTGACCCCATCCGCGTGAGTGAGGTTCGCCTGGGCGGGGACTCGGTGGGCGGGGACCCGGTGGGCGGGGACCCGGTGGGCGGGGCCTCGGTGGGTGGGGCCTCGGTGGATGGGGACCCGGTGGGCGGGGCCTTGGTGGATGGGGACCCAGTGGGCGGGGCCTCGGTGGGCGGGGCCTCGGTGGGCGGGGCCTCGGTGGATGGGGACCCAGTGGGCGGGGACTCGGTGGGCGGTGACTCGGTGGGCGGGGCCGGATTGCTGCCTGAGCTTATGGACCAGACTGTGGGTGACAGGCTTTTAAGATTCTTTCTGTGCAGCAGCCACCGAGCCGCACCCAGCCAATCCTGGGCCCCTGAAAGGAAACACAAGGCCGCTGATGGCCTGGACTGGCCCCCATCGGGGCTGCGCGCAGCCCGGCTGGAGTCTCCTCTCCCTGCAGGCCTGCCATCAGAGAGCAACGGTGCACAGGTTGGCTGGCTACAGCCTGCCTCCACATGGGGAATAAAGCCCAGCATTGTGCTGTACTTGCAACATCTTTCCCTTCCCAGGGTTCCTGATGTGTTTGTTGCCCTGGATCTGGTCTGAATGTTCTCTTTGTCACGGACGGACCTTCGGGTGCCGAGGTGCGTTTGCCTTCTCCGCGGCAGTCCTGGGTTAAGTAAATACATTAAGGCAACATACACCGCTTGACACTGGAGCCAGCCTCAATCACTCACATAACTCATGTGGCAAAAGACGGAGCTGCTGCGGTTTTGAGTTCGTTTCAAGATGGATTTCTTTGTTCAGTTCTTTTGCGGTGGGGCGACAGGCACCGGGATGGGGGCAGCCGTGCTCTGATTCAGCTGGCCATTTTTCTCTCGCAAGGCTGTTCGAGAGTTTCTAAATCCTGTGCAGATGAACACAGAACATGACCTTTAGCCATCCGCAGGATACCGTGCTGACATCACCACATAAATATACACTCCAAAGAAAGCCGTGAGTAAGCTTAGCGCTGATTTTTATCACTTTCCCAGCACACTGGCAGTCTGCTTATTCGTCATGCACCTTTACAAAACCCATAATATTTAGAAATGTGCTGTGTTAGTCCCAGAGGCTTAAATAAACTAAAGCCAGTGAATGTTTTAATGTAATGAATTACCTTCACATGTGAAATTATTACCCTGTATGATACTCAGTACTGCCAGCTCTGTGTATACTCTGCTCTTTGGGGGCCGTAGGTTCCTTTCTCCTTCTGAAATATCTGCTTCAGAGAGTCTTTTAAGGGTCGAAGCATTTCTATTTCAATGCTGCTGCAAATGTCCAAGGCGCTGAAGAATGGATGAAACTGTGCATTAAAAAAAAACAAAAAAACAAAAAAACAAAAAAATCCAGCATCTCTCCTCCAGGAATGTGTGGTCTAAGGCCAGTGGAAAGATGTGTGGGAAGCATAAATGGGAGAGAGTGGGAGGGTCACTGTAATCTATAAAATCAGTAAATGTTCTTTTCCTTTGAAAGTAGAAACAAACGGTTTGCTTTCTAAGCATAGCAGAGATTCTCAAGCAGGGGCAATTTTGCTCCCTCTGGGGACAATTAACAATGTCTAGAGATATATTTTTCAAGTTTATGTATTTATTTTGAAAGAGAGAGAGATAGCACGCAAGCAGAGAGGGAGAGAGTCCCCTGCAGGCTCAGCACCGTCAGCACAGAGCCCAATGCAGGGCTCGAACTCACGAGCTGTGAGATCATGACATCAAGAGGCGAAATCAAGAGTCGGGCGCTTAACCAACTGAGCCACCCAGGTGCCCCTAGAGACATTTTTAGTTGTCACAACTTGTGGGGGGGGGGAGCGGGATTCAGGGTGCTACTGGCATCTAGTGGGTAGAAATCACGATGTCACTAAACATCTATCATGCAGGACAGCCCCTTCAGGAAAGAATTGTCCATTCCAGAATGCCATCAGTGCCACAGCTAACTAAGACCCGTGGGAGCACAGAACACCTAGGAACTGAACCGCATCTCTAGTGTGTACTAACAGAGTTGGGTGATCATAAACTTCTCAAGATGCTTTTGTAAGCACTAAGCTGAACCTCCGAAAATTTACTGGCTGCGAAACATTGTTGCAAAATTCCCATTCCTTGTTTATCCTGAGCTATAAGAGGCCCACTGATAAGGGTTGCCTGGCTCCTAGGTGAAGTGCCCTTCACCCGGCTTCCCCCCATGACATCTTGCCTGACAATAGCACAATATGAACACCAGGAAATGGACATTGGTACGATACTAGCTACCGACTGACAATCTTATTTGGATTTTACCAGTTTGCTCAAGTTTCAACTAATTAAACATTAAAGAATGTATCCCTCCTCCCCCAAATAATCAACTTTATCCCTCTAGAAGTGCTTTCTATAGAAAGCAAGACAATAATCTTTCTGAGGCTAAATGATACTAATTGCCAAGGATGCCAGGAAAGGAGGTTACGGGTAAAAAAAAAACAAAAAAACAAAAAAACAAAAAAACAAAAAAACAAAACCAAAAAACAAAAAACTGGCTTTTAGTTTTATTAACAAACCTCTTCAAAACCGAGACCTAAATGATACCTTCTGGCTTGTAGTCCCTTCTTATTGTTTTTCAATTTGTCAGTTTGCAAGTCCCCCCCAATTCACGTATTAAACCTCATGGCAAAAGGTAACTGCTTTCTCAATCCCATGCCCCTGGCAAGGTGTGAGCGCTTATAACCACCTGCAAAGGCTCTGTAGGGCCTTTCAGCCAACACACACACACACACACACACACACACACACACACACACCTTCAAGAGTCTTCTACAAATAAAAATAAAAGGGAAAACTCTGCCCCAGACCTATTTGAGGAAAGGCACTCTCTTCACCTCTTTCGCTTTCCAACTACCGTGACCTACGGATGCAGGAAGTGATGAGCAGAGTACTGGATGCTGCCTTCACCCTCCGCCTCCTTCAAGAGCGACAGCCAAGAGGCTGTCAAGTTGTTCTAGCCATAAAATGAAAACTAGAAGACCAAAGGATGGCCAGAAAAGGCCCTGGCAGACAGGGCTCTAGCACAGACTTCTAGAACGCCATCCCAGAAGGCCAAAGTCCAGTGGAAGAGAAAGCCTCAGACCATGAGTCAGAAGAACTGAGTTCACACGTGTTGGCCTTAGGAGGCGGGGCCTTTGGGAGGTGACTGGCTCACAGGCTGGAGCCCTGGCGTAGGGGATGTGTGCTCTTATAAAAGAGACCCCAGGGAGCTTTCTTCTAGTCTCTGCCACGTGAGGACAACAGGGAGGAACGAAACCTGACCGTGCTGGTGCCCCGATCTCAGACTCCCAGCGTCCAGAATTGTGATATATAACTGTCTGCTGTTTATTAGCCACACAGTATGGATGGTGTCATTATAGCAGCCCAAACTAAGACAGAGGCCTCGGGGACAGCGTTGAACTGATCTTCAGACTCTTTATCAGGAAAATGAAAACATCGGTACCAATCCTGCTCCACACTGAAGGTGGTTGGTTGTGAAGGCCATCGGCGTGCTTGCTGGGAAGATGTCCCTCATAGGAGGAGAAACTTATAATGAGTGCGTACTCATCCAATGAAAGCGAATAAGGCTACGGCCACACACACCAACACGGATGAATCCCACAACTGCATCCCTGAGCGCAGGACGTTGCAAAAGAACAAGGAGGACGCAGTATACCTTTCGCGCAGACAGGTCGAGTTATGCCGTCTACGTTGCTTAAGGACACACACTGATGTAGTCAGTGTGTAAAGCAGACACATGGGAGTGCAGAGTGTCTAGTTCGGGGCAGGAAGTACCCTGTGGGTGAAGGAGCAGGGCAGGCATTGGGGTCTAACAGGACCAGCAATATTATATTTCTCAACCTTGGCGGGAGGCTGCGTGAGTATTCCTGCCACTCATTATTCATGATACATTTTTGCGTGTTTTTAACACTTCAAAAGGGTCAAGATTTTTTTTTTTTAAAGTTTTCTATCCTCACCGAAAGAGGGCTTAAGTGTGGAAGACATCGTGCTGGTCGAGTCCCTGGGGCCTGTCGGAATGGGGCTCCGGTGTTTGTGACCCTGTGCAATTTGCTTAACTGCTCGGCTGCTCTGGGCTTTCGGGTCCCGTCTGTCAGGAGCACCTCCGTCATAACACCTGGGAGGCTTAAAGGAGATAATGTTTGAAGCCCACTTACTCCCATACTTGACACATAATCACCTCTCCGTGAAGGTTAGACAGAAGCTACTGCACAAAATGCATGGGGTGGATGGTCACCGGGATGGCTCATCGATTGAGAGCGGAGCAGCACTGTATGCCAATAAAATAGATGTTTCCATCTCCCGGCCACTGCAACGTAATATTCAGGACGCAGAGTAATGTTAGTATCCCAACCCCAGATTTATGGGCCGATCTTCCTTGGATAACTGGGGCCGCTCCACTGGAACATCTTGTGGAGATACAGTTGAGTCTTTGTTTGGATTCTTGCCAATAGCCATAAAAATTCTTCACCACTCAGTAAGGTTATGTATTATGGCCATGTAGGCATTTTGGCTATCAGAACTTTCGCTGTTTGGGCTGTGCCAGATAAACTTGAACACGAGACACCTTCAACAGTTTCAAGATTTATGGCAACAAATTCCAACCTCCTGGCCCCAGGCCCAGGCAAGTCATGTTCCTTGCCACCGTATAATGTTACCTCGTGTGGCCAACTCACAAAGCAAGGTGCCTAGAACAATGGTAGGCTTCACTGCCAAAACTACCAGCAAATGGAGCCCACTTCAATGGCCACGAGCCCCAGTTCTGGTTCTCTGTTGTCCCGCATTTGAGTCAACGTGGAGAGAAGCGTTTGAGTCAACGTGGAGAAGTGTTTCTTTGTGTGGTGCCCTCACGTGACTGTGTTACAACTTAACAGAGACTTGCTATCTTAAAACAGTCCAGTCCTCTTGAGTTGGGCAGCGGGCTGCTGGGATTTCTTACTTCACAAAGCAGGCAGAAGTGGATGGATCCCCGCTCGAAGCCTCAAGTGGCCTAACAGAGGTGAGACTGCCCTCCACCTGCCATCCGCCGGTCTGCCCATCCTGTGTTTCACTCCGTTTTCAGAATGAAAGTACCTCTCTATCCTGAAAGAGCACAATCCTCTCAGCCTTTTCTTGGGTCTATAAATTCGCTTTCTACATGTAGGTCTGTGAAGCACAGCCTTGTTGATCCGACATCTGGAACTACTCAGGTGGTTTGTCTCTGCTGACTTTATGAACAATAAAAGCAAACCACTGGGTGATTCCTGGATATTTAAACTTGGGGCCTGGGCATCGTGGCCTCGCTGCTGACAAACACAAGATTTTCATTTTCCCTGCTGGATCCAAATGCCACAAATGTGGTTGTGTTCGCCTTGAAAATGGGCCGCTTGTGTCTAAGATATAATTTTAGGGCTGTGGGGGCACATACCTCAGAATTTCCAGCGTCCTTGCAAATCGGAGGTCTGTCCCCAAACCCAGGGATAGTCTCACTGTAAAGAAACAGACTAAAGTTGATGGCTGGCTAACTATAGTTTCTGTCCAAACTGAGAAGAAACCTATCAAACTACTGGGGAAAGCCCAGAGTCCACCCCACTCCTGGGACTACTTAATTGGTAGCATTTTTTATTCCACAGAAAAACACTTCTCTGAAGTGATCCTGAGCTGTTTGCAGCCAGTATGCAAATTTATAAATATCCTGAGAAATGTCATCAGAATCAAAGAGAATAAGTCCTTACGGCCCGAAGTGAGAAAGAAAACAACTACGTAGATTAAATTGGGAAATGTAGAAAAATGTGTGATTCTGCTGTGAAAATATCACCTAATGGCCACAATGGATTAGAAGCTGATATAAATAATGCTGTGCCAGATATCTTCAGATGGTAACATACGTGGCTGGTTAAGAGTCTCAAACGATGCACCAACAGAACGTTAAACATGGACCACCAGGAACGATGCTAGCCTGTTCCATGGAGGCTTGAAAATGCAGACTCAAACAAAGATATTGTGGTCCTTCTAGCAACTCACTGAGTCATAAATAATCCCTCATCTGTACACAGATGGTATTCAGACAGGCAACTTGGCAAAACAGTAGTTTGGAGGTGGAGTCCCCTCCATTTCGTTCTATGATCTTTTCAAAATCACGGATACCGTAGATTCTTTCAAAGGCTTACGTTTGCCCCTTTTGACAAGGCAGCAAGGCTTCTCCAGAACCTTCCTCCTGCCTAATCTGCAGGTGTTTCCTGCATTTCCCCGTGCTCACCATGCTCCAGGTAGGTCTGTGAAGTATGGAAGTACTTGTCTCCATTATGTCCTTTTAAAAGGTCAACTGTGTCTTATCACAGGGTCTTTCTATTTGGACCTCCCTATGTTCCTTCCCACTTCTCCGCATGGTCAACTTCAACACATTCTAACATGATGTCACTTCCTCAGAGAGGCCTCTGATCATTCAGTCTAAAGGAGTCCTGGCCACCCCACCACATGATCCTCAGTATCTTATCACCCTGTTTATTTCCTTCATAGAGCTGCAGGGGGTGGGGTCAGGGAAAGAATCAGTGTGGGAAACATGGCTGACCAAGTATTTGGTGTGGGCCAAGTTTCCCAAGGCCTTCGGAGTCTGCAAAGGCATTTGGATGGTACCTGGGGAGTAATCTAGCGTCAGAGTGGGATCACATCGCATTGTGGACAGGAGGTGATGCTGAGGAGACTGGAGGCAGGGAGCTCTTCAAGAAGTCACTGTAGTAGTCCAGTCAGAGAGGTGATGATCCATACATAATGCAGCAGAGACGTGTTGAAGGAGAGGAGAGGAGATAAAGACGGGTAACTCAATTCCGGATCCCAAGGCACTCATCCAGTAGGGGGTAAAATCTAATACTGAAATAATTGCACTGCAGAGCCTCATAAGGAAGAAGGCCAAGAGAGACACCTCAAAGGAGGGGGCTTCCCCATGAATGGTCCTACTTAACTGATGTCATTTCCGCCCTCCTGCTATTAAAGCAGCCCTCTCGTTCATTCCTCCTTTGAGCCTCGTGACTTGTCTTTTCAATTTCAGTAAAGTTTGATTTGATCTTTTTTTTTTTTTTTTTCGGTTTTCCTTTTGAAATGAGATCTGTCCTCCAGATTATTCAACAAGATTCCAAAGCGTAGCTTATGGAGGGCTAAGCTCTGGGTCTCTTAAAGATCGAGCACAAACGCGAAAAGGTCTACATTAAAAATAAATAAATAAATAAATAAATAAATAAATAAATAAAAGCGTGCTGATTTTCAGTTGCTAAATCCGACATGAAAATCTGCCGTAAGTGCCCTTTCTTTTACTAGATAAAGACGTGAACATAACTTGCTCTACAGATTAAGTCAATGCATACCCAGATGGCAAAGAGAAAGCAAAAAAGGCCACAGAATACAAATCACCGTAGATAGTGATTATATATGCACATGCGGCAAATGGCCAATTGGTACTATTACAGCATCAGGTTGAATATTTGCCAAAAAAAAAAAAAAATTATTTTAGACCCAGCACTTAACTCTCATTATCGGTGATATAGCTTGAGAACGCCTCACTAAGTAATCACAGGATAATCTTATTAATTGAAGCTGTGTTAGGTTCAACTGCTAATT
Organism: Puma concolor; assembly: GCF_028749965.1. NCBI lineage: Eukaryota > Metazoa > Chordata > Mammalia > Carnivora > Felidae > Puma > Puma concolor. The sequence goes on from NC_141677.1 coordinate 78,227,748, forward strand.
GCTTTTCACTCCATGACAATTACATTGCTGACGGCAATGCAGATCGAGACCATTGTAAATAAATTTCAGTTAACAAAGGAGGTGATAAGACCCAAGGTGACAGATCAGGCCCGGCTTCCTTCTGATCTCTGATCTTCTACTTATGAGCCACGTCACTCTGGACAAGTTACTAGCCCTCTCTGAGCCTCAGTTTCCTTATCTGTAAGATGGTGTTTATAATAATATTTACTTTCTAGAAATGTCGGAGAGATGAAAGGAAATTTGTACGATGTGACTTTTGTATATTAAACTTCTCAGTAGCTGAGAGTTTTCTTTCTCTTCAGGACCTCAACGAACTGGTGATACCCGGTGCCTCAGTTCCCCCCTGTGAAGCTGGCCACAAGCACGTAGTCACTGCGGCATGGGGAGAAGTGTGATGCTGAGTGAGATGAAAACCAGGCCATAGTTTCTTTCCTACCCCTCTCTTAGTGAATATTGTTAATTGCCAAAAAATTTGCTGGCTGTCATTCTAAGGGCCATATAAGTTCTATGTTTTTCAAAAACTAAGGGCAAGTCAGATGAGTTCATGAGGCTTTAAACATTTATTGCTTATTACTTCGGCAGAGCATGAAAAAAACAAATAGATGATATAATAATTAATTCAAAATTTTGGTTTAATTAACGCTACCTGGCACGAACAGAGACAGTTGTGGGGCTGGAGAAATGTTTCTTGTGTCTAATAAATAAGCCAAAGAGACTTTATGGCTACACAAATCATTTATACTGAACACCGGTTTAATAGGTTGGCAACTGCCTTTTAATAAGTAGAAAGTATGAAATGTAATGGAGAGCTTTAAAAAACGTGTGAGTCTATACACCTACCAAGGAATGTCTCCCTTTTTATAGTCTTTCGTAGATTCTAGAGCACCTCCCTTTGCATGATCTCATTGAAGCCCCATTATGGCCCTTTCAACCCATTTAATGGATGAGAGCACTGAGGTGCAAGAGGTTAAACAACTTGGCAGCTGCTAAATAGCAGAACCTGGGCCTCAGATCACGTCTTCCAAAGCCGAGTCTTAGGATTTTCTTGCTGCCACAGAGTTACTTCTGCGTGATCTCGAATACCAACATCAGAAGATAAGAGCTAGTAATAATATGGGCTGAGTTGTGTCCCCCCGAGAATTCATGAAATTCAAAAGTCCCACTCCCCAGTACCTCAGAATGTGACTGGTCTTTGCAGATAGGGCCTTTCAAGAGGCGATTAAGTGAAAATGAGGCTGTTAGGGCGGCCCCGAATCCAATCTGACGGATGCTCTCATAAGAGGAAGAAATGTGGCCACATAAAGAGACACCAGGAATGTGCTCACACAGAGGAAAGGCCGTGTGAAGACACAGCAAGATGGTGGCCATCTGCAAGCCCAGAAGAGGGTTTTTGGAAGAAGCCAACCGTGCCGACACCCAGATCTCATGCTTCTGGCCTCCAGAACTGTGAGAAATAAATTTCTGTTATTTAAGCCCTCAGTCTGGAGTATTCTTTCATGGAAGCTCTAGTAAGCCAATACATAGCCATACCAGACCAAAGAGAGTTACACCAAAACCACCATTAAAAAATGAACAATGGATGTAACCATATTTGTTTCAGGTTAACGCATCTCTCTCCCTCTCTCCTTCCTTCTCTCTCCCCTCTTTCTTTCTCTCTCTCTCTCTCTCTCTCTCTCTCTCCATAAGTATATATACATTTTCACCCTGGGATATGTATCACTCGAGGTCCAATCAGGATAAGGAAACTACAGTAATTTGAACCAGAAAAGTTTACTATAAAGAGTTATTCACTACCAGATAGTATTGGAATAATGGGGGATTGGCTGCTAAGGGATAAATAGAACTCTGAGGAATATAGGAATAGCAAGTATAAGATGTGTAAGGAGGAGCCACTGTCCCTGGGGCTGGTGTAGACAACCCAAGGAAGAGCCCCCATCTACCCAGCCCACCATCAGGGCTGAGATCCATTTTGTTGGAGAGACCACTGTCTCGGCTCACTGGACGGCAGGCAAGTCGCTGTGGTGCCACGCCCGAGGAACTTGCCAGTAATCTGCCTTTTAGGGTGCCTTTACCGTACCTCACATAGCAACGTCTCACTGGAGGTATTCCATCCCAAAATTGCCCTGGCCTCTGAGCAGAGTAAGCTCGGGCTACTGGGATCTGGCTACTGGGTGCTGCTGGCCACATACGTGGCAGGAGCTGTGCATTGGGCAAGCCACGGGCACCCCTGGAACCGGGTGCTTGAAAAGTCCCGTGGGGTGCCAGAGCCAGAACCAGAAAGCAAAACACCTTCTTCCTGCAGTGTCTCTCTGGCGCCCTCTATGCACGGAGCTTGCTATTACGCTAGCTGGCCAAGGAGAACATTTTTAAGGGCTCTTGCGTTTCCCCAGAGCAGGCGGTTAAGGGCGAATTTGGAGCTGGGAGGCAATACATTGAAAACCGGCACAGGATGAGTCCCAGTTGTGCCTCACGGAGTGAGGTTTTTGTCATACTCGGGTAGCGATACAGAGTCTTGAAAGAGGAAAGGAAGGAACAAATAGCGGTACACCATCTGAGGGAACAGGTTAGCGCTGCTCAAAGCCGAGTATCCTTAGCTGTAATCTCTTGCCCCAAACAAGAGATACGTGCTCACGAGGTTGTACCCTCTATAACACGAGCCAACTGCAGCATGGTGTTCCTGGATTTTAATCTCAATTTCCTTGTTCGTAGAGTTATGTTTGTCTGAATCACAATATTTACAAGTTAAATATTTAAAGCCTTAGTCATCTCAGAATGAGCAAGTACTTAGGGCCAATATGTTTCCTTCTTAATTAACTCCAAACTAGTTCCACCATTAACTTTAAATGGTAATTATCTCTAAAGATTTTTAATTATTGAGAGGAAGAGCTAGACCAAAAACTTCTCCAAACTGAGTCTTAGATAACATGATGTCAGGATCCTTTTCTTCTAGCCTTCCTGGAAGGTTCTGGTTCTGCAAACAAGTACGACACATCTCCGAGAAACTTAGCAAACACTTATCGACAATGAGTCATCGCCGTATGATGGGGGAGCTGAATGAGACGTTGGAGACCATTCGGGGATTTTTACCTTTCCTTTCACAGATGGGGAAACCGAGTCCCAGGGATCTTTGCCCCAAATCGCGTGACTACTGACTGGCCACACTGGAACCAAATCCAAGGTCTTACAATTTTCTCTGAATTTTCTACATGGCCAGCTCAAAAAGACACTATGCCGCACCCTGCGTTTTCTGGAGTAAAGCAGAGAATGTGGAGAAGGAAGAAGAGGGGAAAGAATCAAGTAAAGCTTGCTTCTTGCTGAGATTGTCTTGGGTGCCCTGCTGGAATTTCCCTTGGAAGAGGTAAGCTGGAGAGAAACCAGTTTTCCTGTTCCTCTTTCTCCCCAGGGGCCAGCGGCTGCAGTGATCATACACAAAACACTTGAAATGTCTGAATTCTAAAAGGAGACATCTGAAGGCATAATTTTGTCTTCGTGTGATGTAAGAGGCAAGAATGTGGATCGTTGGCTTTTCTCCGTTTTGCTTTCTGGTTGTTTACTTATTAATTTATTTTTGTCTTTGGTTGTGGGAGTCTTTTGGACATGTAGAAAGCTGTCTGGCTTGGGGGAGACAGTTGTTCACACCTATGTAAAGAACATGCTGATGGTGAGAATTATGAACTAGCTGTAAGAATATCATTTTCGCATCTCTCAGACTTACCCAAGAATTTGGATGCAACAAGGATGCTCATTGACTATTGGTATTTTTAAACCATCGTAAATGTTTTTTTTATAGAATCGTGAGTTTCGATTTAGCCTTTTAAAGATCAGTTGAAGTATATAATTCATATGTGCTAGAACATTAGGCTATTCTAAAAAATATACATAAGCCTTAACTTTCGAAGGGGGAAAAACAAAAAAAGAATTTTCATCCGTAGACCTGGAGGAAGGGGAAGATGCCATTTTTGAGATTGTCCCAGCTCTGTTACTTTATTAATGAGGAAATTAAGACCTAGTCCGGGCCACCTGACTTTTATGCTGTCATCCAGGCATTTAGAGGTCGGACAGTTGTTCAACTGAAAGGTGTGTGTTGATGGTGGGCACTCTTTCAATCATCAGCACGGCACCGCCACCCCCCACCCCCCACCCCTGACCACAGACTTGTAACTTCACATTTGGGACATTTAGGGTGGGAAGAATCAGAGTAGCTTGTCACCATTCAATGTTAAGGCTCCGTGTTCTCCAGGGAACTGTCAACATCTGTTTGTTTTGGGTTTCTTAGAGAAATAGACTGGGCACAGTAATCTTACTTAAGGAAAGAAGTTATTTGGGTCATAAATGCCCTCATTATAAACTAGGGATAAGAAGAGCCAAACTTGCTCACACTCAATATAAAAATTAATAACTGGCTGTGCTGAGGGGCATGGGGTAGGGGGTTGGAAACAAGATTTATAGCCTGTTCCCTTTGAGATATCATTCCTATGACTTCAGTGACACCCCTTAGACGTGGGAATCTTGTGAGAGTCAGTTTTAGGAAGTGTAATCATTTTGTAAAAGTGTTAAACTTTATTTTTACTTTTTTAGAGAGAGAGAGGGAGCATGAGTTGGGGAGAGGGGCAGAGAGAGAGAGAGAAAGAGAGAATCCCAAGCAGGCTCCACACTCAGCGTGGAACCCTATGCATGCATGGCTTTACCCCCACAGCCCTGGGATCATGACCTGAGCTGAAATCAAGAGTCGGACGCTCAACCGACTGAGTCACCCGGGCGCCCTAAAAGTGTTAAAGATTTAAAATTAGATGTAAGAAGGAAATCATTGAGTTTTCCACCATCCTCTGTCTTGTGTGTGTGTATACATATACACACATATATATGCCACCCTGCTCTTTTCTCCACCCTCACTTTTCCATTGGAGATATTTGTACAGGACTGCCATCTACAGAAAAAGAAACTTTTCTCCTCGTACCCAGTGACATCTAAGTTTCCGACTGCTCAAATAAATACATGTCTCCTTGCATCCAGCTGTCTCAACAGGCCGGGGCGCTGGTGGACTGCAGAATCTTTCCTTCTCCTCCTGGAGAACTGGGCATAGGACCCAGCAGGAAAATGGACCCAAGAACCTTGCCCATGCAGCAGCCATGCCAGAAGCACCAACTAAATCTAAAAACCACAGATTCAATTAACTAATCCCTCTCCTAGGATTGCCAAGAAGAAATAATCTTGTCAACCACCCCCTTTGCCGTGAGCCCCGATCCAAAGCTCAATATGCTTTTGATTTTCCTAGAGCCTTCAAAAAAAAAAAAAGAAATGTTATTTCAAGGCCACTCCCTTTTTCCACGTTCTTGACAGAGGTATGTTTTTCATACTCTCCACAACACTTTACTGATGGGACAGTGTTTGTTTTTAATTTCTGTACAGTATTTTTGTTGGTCTCATCTATGCTTTTATAATTAATTGAACACACAGACCCAGACTCGTCATAGAGGGCATTGTGGGTAATTACATCCCAGGAACTGTTTTCCTGCTGAAAATATGTAAGATTCATCTCCCTGTTCTTTTCTAGTCACCCGAGAACCACAGCAGCAGCAAAGATATGAAATGCCATCTTGTGAAAGAACATCGAAGACTAGTTAGTGACATCCCCCCCTGTCAACCACGATGGAGACGTGAGCTTTGTTACAAACTTTATTCCTCAATCATATGAGCAGGATCACAGCTTAAAGCACATGTAGACGGGATCTGCAAAGCGTTTTCCTCTCCATCATTTTCTCTCTTCTCTGTTTTCTCTGCACTTCGCCGGCACATGACAATTGGGTCATCGGCTGATTTACTACAGGGGCAACAGGGCACCGCTGGTCTCTACGATGGCTGCCTTCGGCTTTTATCAACAACAGCCAAGGACAGAAGAAAGTTCCTTGTTATGAAATTACCTTGAGCGTGATGAGAGTTTCATCGGTTAAAGAAAATTTAAGTGAGAAGACTGCACCCCAGGGTTACTACAAACACAAATTCTCTTCAGACGTTTCTGAGTATTAACTGATGTGGTGCTGACAGCAATTTTGAGGATTTAATTTAGGACGCTATTTTCTTTTTCTTTTTCTTAATGTTTATTTATTGAGAGAGAGAGAGAACACGCAAGTCAAGGGGAGGGGCAGAGAGAGAGGGAGAGAGAGAATCCCAAGGAGGCTCTGCATGGGCTCTGTGCTCCCCGATGTAGGGCTCAATCCCTCGAACCGCGAGATCGCGACCTGAGCCGAAACCAAGAGTAGACGCCCAACCCACTGAGGCATCCGGGGTGCTCTTTTCTTCAGTGAAAATGCTACTTATTTGGAGAGTGGCTCTGACTGCCTTGGAGGTTGAATGTGAAGAGAAAGCCTGCAAGGACAGGGCCAATCAGGCACTGGTCATATACCTACATAACTCGCCTTAAAATCGGGAGCTGACCTACTGGCTTAATGACCCCTGACCTCTGGGCTGAGACTTCCAGAACGTCCTTTAGTGTGCTTGTCATGGTGGCAGCTTTTGTTCACCTTCAAGTAGGAAGTTTTGAGACCCTGTTGAGAAGTAATGCTGATTTGTGTGGAAACTTTCAAGTTGAAATTGTCTGTGGGTCTTTTTTTTTTTTAATTTTTTATCTATTGTTGTTGTTGTTGCTGCTTATAGAAATCTGAGCTAAAAGCCGGGCCTCTGCTCCCCGCCGCTTGGGTTTAATAACAAAACACAAAGCAACCATATAAACAGACCCTTTTTATCAACTGTAGGCCCCAACTTCTCCCTCCTCGAAACATGAGTCACTGGGGCCTAGAACCTATACCATAAGCGGAAACCAGATACCCCTAGAATCAGAAGTATCTCCAGCACTAATTGGATTAGAAATCACGAAGCATACTCTCAAGCCGGAGCATTCAAATCAAATTAGCCCCCATCTTGTTTTTTAAAAATAAAGAATTAGTGAGAATTAGTGCCTTGTGTGTACGTTATCATCAGAAGCCAATGAGGGGGGTAGCATGACTGGGGCCCCTCACGTTACCGGAACCCCGATACCACAAGATGCCCCTTTCGTTTCTGTCGGGCAAACCTGAGCTGGGATCTTAAAGGGCCACCGCTTAATTCCCCACGGAGGCGTAATGACAGGAACTCCTCACTTTGCCAGGGGGCAAGTGGCAGTCCAAGAGAGGTGGTGACAGACAGGCCCAAGACCTCACAGGGGTCTGGCAGCGGCACCTATGGGTGTCCATACCTGCAGCGCTGGTGATCTGGGTACTGGCCTGGGTCAGCCAGAGCTCTGTGGTCGCCCTGGCCTCAAAATATCACCCGGGCCACTTGAGCGCCTCAACACAACCCGCTGGTGAAGGAGAACAGAGAACAGAAGCAAAGCAACCCAGCAGGGGATTTCTCCCTCCGGTTAGAAGGTAGGAGAATGGAAAAGACCTTTGTTCTTGGGGGAACAGCGAGAGAAACTCGGCACAAATAAAAGTGGCCTTTTCAATCAGGCTGCTTAAAAGCGGTGGGATGCAGGAAACTCCCGATGAACTGGATTCCAGACAGAAGCGAGCTGGTGGGACGGTGGAATCTGGAAGCATCCCAACAAATCACCCAGCCGGTAGTATTCCCTCCCATGCTACCCCAGCTGAGGAGAAGAGCCAGAAAACAGGCCCCGTGGCTCTTGGACTCAGAAGCCCAGACAGATCTTAACCCAAAAGGAACCGCCAGCCTCTGGAATCCCAGCTTGACCCCTTCTTAGCTCAAATACTGGCAAGATCGGAAAGGTAGATCTACGAAAAGAAATGACGATCACCTAAAAGTATAACTTTGGGAGTAAATACGAAAGACAGTGTTGATCAAAATTTATTTAAAGGGTGATTTTAAAGCAAAGATAATGGCAATGTGCTGTGGGGGGTTATAACACACCCAGAAGTAAGATATATGACATCGTAGCACAAAAGACGGGGGCAGAAATGTGAACGGCCTGTTAAAACCTTACATGTAAAGTGGCGTAATGTTAATTTAGTGTATATTATATTCAGGATGCAAATTGTAGTCTTTGTGCAATCATTTAAAAAAAAAAAAGAGTTGGTTAAGCATCCGACTCTTGATTTCGGCTCAGGTCATGATCTCACGGTCACGGGATCAAGCCCTACATCGGGCTCATGCTAAGTGTGGAGCCTACTTGGGATTCTCTCTCTCTCCCTCTCTCTCTGCCCCTCCCCTACTGGCATGGATGCTCTCTCTCTCTCTCTTTCTCTCTCTCTCAAAAGAAAGAAACAAAAAAGGAAAGAAAAGAATAGGATATTCTCTCTCTCTCTTTGAGAAGCGAAGAGATGTGCCACCCAGATGTGCCTTCAGCATGCAGACACTCACCCCCTACCCCAGTTCTACAAGAGTTCACTACCACGGCTTCTTGCTGAATTTTTTTTTTTTTTTTGGAGAATTGCCCTTGGCCCTGGAAAGCAGCCTCACCCAAGGTTACCTCCCTTTTCTGGGGGGCAGCCTGCATCCTAGAGGTCCAGCCTCTGTGCCTCGGCTGGGGAGACTCCAGCTCCAGAGTCCGTGGTCCGATTGGCTAAGGCCCTTTGTCGCAACAGGATCGGGTTCAACTTCTCCCCTCGGTCTGCTTCCCCTCCCCCCACCCCTTTCAGGTGTCAGTCCCGAGACCAGTCCCCAGAAAGCACTGCACGCAGTCTGTTTGCTGGGGAAACTGACCTATGGGCCCAGGTCACCTGCCAGCTGCTATGATGAAAACCTTGTCACCTGGGCTGAGTAGCTGTGCCCTTACCAAAATTTTCACTGGTGGTGAGCTAGGATGTCATACCTGGGAGCGGAACGCGCTGAGGGAATGCTCAGGTGTTTAGAATTTGGGGGAAATCGTAATTAGAAACACTATGGCATCAGATGGTCGCTGCGAGAAAGGATCAGTGCACTGGAGAAAGGCAGTAATGGACCATTGGTTGTTAATCAACGTAAGGCAAAGTAGGAAAAGCAGAGGACATCTTTGGCAGTGTATGTGGAGACCCCCGTCTTCGGCAACTGGAGGGCAGAGACGGCTGCAAGGCAGGCCCCGGATTTGACTATGGGAGAAGATGCGCCCAAAGGAGCAGGGGAGTCTCAATGCCAAGGTCAGGACTTTGTGGGGAAGGAGCGGGAAGGGGCTGGCTGGGCCGACATATTAAAACATTTAAAACCCCAGATCACCTGGAATTCTCTAGGCCTGAAGAAGCATCCTGCTCTTCTCCTTACAGGCTGCCAGCCTTTGCATGAAACACAGATGAGGCCCACTTTGTAAGACAACGTGTGACAACTCTCTCCCACGCCTCCCCTTGCTGCCTGCAAACCTCCCAGCTCCCCTCCTGCCTCCAGACCAAGAACGAAGGTCCAGTCACAACAGAATCTGGCCAGGGAGGTGTAGTCCTGCTGGTGGAGGAAAGGGAATATAGCCCTGATATAGCTGTGGGTCCCAGCCAACATGTGCCTGCAGGAGCCATGGGTTGTGTGTGGGAGTGCATGGTGAGGGCGCAGGGCATAGGAAGACTCAATGTGACGTTGGATAGGGAAGGTGTATGTATATGGAAGTACTCTCCGTTGACACAGCATCTAACATTCTGGCAAGGGACCCAAGAGATGGAGCTGGTCCCCTACCAAGTTGGCTAAACCAAGTCAAGATGTCCTCATCTGTCATGGCAGATGGTGGGGGAAAGGATCCAAAGGCTTGGAAAAGTGGACAAGCTAGAGTGGTTACGCTACGTAAAGCCAGAGAACCCGACAGCTGATACGTTCCGCAAGAAGGCCTGGAACAACGTTGCATTCGCCGAAGCAAAAGAATGCACTAAGAGGGCATCAAGAAGCTCCATGGGAGCTCTCCTCTGAAGGTCAAGGCTGTTGGTGGAGATCCTGATGCAGAACTGAGCTCCCTGGTAGCAACGAGGATGATCGAGGCCAGGGAGTAGCACTTACCATTAGACACAAGGTGAGTCAGTGTAATTATCGTGATGAGCACCAAGGTGGGGCGTGGCAGTTAGAGGGATGTGACCCGCAGAGAGCGATGGAAGTGGTTAAATGAAGTTTGCATTCTGAGGGGAAAGACAGACAGGCAGCCAACGAGGGTATTGCACAATCTATACGGCCAAAATAAATCAAGGATGGATAATCGGGAGGCCAAGGGCAGCCCTCACAATGTAGTTAACAGTCCTTGTCCACTTTCTCACACTTGGAACAGACTGGAGGTGATGCTGGCTTTCCAGTTCTTCCTACAGCCATTTACTTGGCCATCTGGACTCTGCTCACATATTTGAGGATTTGTGGACATAGGTTGCTGCTCACATTGATATCTGAGGACCTGAAACATGATTATGCCTCCCATTAGGGGGTGAATATAAGGCCCAGATAATAAATAATGTCCTGGCTAAGGCCTGGTTCACCGTGGGTCCATTTGGGTCTACAGATCCACCCAGTAGTTATTTGCCCAGTCTCTGAAGATACCATTGGAATTGGTAAGTGGCAACTCCCCCTACACCCGCCACATAACACACATGTTGGTTCCTTGGCCTGTGGGGTTATGGTTATCATAGTAAGGAAGGCCAAGCGGAAGCCCCCTGGAATCTCCCTCCTCCCAGCCCCCCGCCAAGACAGTAAACCCCCCAAAAATGTTCATCTCGGGGGGGAAGTTGTGGAGAACCCAGAAACACGTGAAGAATGCCGGGGTGGTGGCCCCATCCTATTTTAACATAAATCACTGGTTTGGCCCCTGCAAAATCCAGACAGATCCTGGAGGATTAATGTGAACTCGGCAAGCAGGAACCCCAGTTGCAGCTGTGAGGCTAGATGTGCTCTCTTTGCTAGAGCAGATTACGTGGCCTCGAGCACACGGAGTGGAGGCGTGGATCAAGAGAACGTACTCCTATCTGAAGGAGAACCAGAAGCAGTTGGTATTCACAGGAGATAAACCACCATATATATTTATGATCTTGACCCAGTGTTATCTTAGCCCTCCCACCCTTGGTCATAATGTGTTCTGAAGGGATCTGAGCTATCTGGCCATTGCACATACATCACATTTGTCTGTTACATCAATGACATCATCTTAGTCCAAACAGATAAGCAAGCAGTGGATATGGGAGGCTTTGGTCAAACACATGAACTCCTGAGGGTAGGAGATAAGCCCAGTAAAGATTTAGGGATCTACCACATCAGATCTGATTACCTGATGTCATGAGAAACTCTGGGGTGTGGCAAAGGCGGAGGGGAGTGGATTCACTGAAAAGAGGCCACATGGAACTTTCTGGGGAGATGGAAATACTCTATACTTTGGGGTGTGGATTACACTGGTGTGTGTGTGTGTGTGTGTGTGTGTGTGTGTGTGTGTGTGTACATACATATATTTGTCAATACTTATCAAACTGCATGCTTAAGGTTTGGGATTTTGCGGGATGTAAATACTTCCATTAACAAGGAAGAAGAAACAAAGCCAAAAATTTACTGCAGGATCTCCATGTTTGGAGGAATGTAAGACTAACATTTTAACACCTTTTCACCCCCCCCCCCCCACCCCAACGGATATACCTGTTTAAGGGAATGATCAACTAGGTTGTTTGGGTAGAAACCCCAAGGCTTGTGCTTCACCAAAGGGAAGACTCTGAATGAGTCTCCAAGACTCATAAGGAGCTAAGGGACCCGCCGCCCTGTCCTGATCCTGGCGATATAGCAACACCTTGATTTGTAGAGTGGTTGGCACAGAAATCAAAGGAAAAAAGCAGGTACTTCCTTGAGTATGTGACCCAGGAAAAGTTCCATAAGGGCAATCACAGACTCTAGATTTAGGACGGCAAGGCTCACCAGGTGCAGACAGAAGCAGCATTACATCTTCTGGCATTGAGATAGTGGTTGAAATCACAAACGTTGAAACCAAAGTGGGCTGTATTCCAATCCCAGTCTTGTTGCCCAGTAACTGGAGATTCTTGGCAAGTGAACTTCCCTGAGTCTCAATGTCTTGATCTGTAAACAGGAAACACTACAAGCTTCCTCACAGAATTGTTTCTATACAGAAACAGTAGATGGTAAACCCTGAGCATGGCGCTGGGCACTCCATGCACGGTTGTCTTTGTGACCGCTGTTTCTACGAAGAGGGCCCAATGGACACACCAGTTTGGGCGGTGGTGGGCCACACCAATTTGGGTGGCAGAAGCCAGTGCTGTTGCACGGTACTGACACCATAGAGAGCACTTTGTAGAAAGTGGGAGACAGGAACTCAACAGGAGACAAATAGAAAAATGCCACACGGACTTCTGGGAAGTGTCACCCCACACCACAATACATGTCAAAGATGGCAAAGAGTCTGCTTTAGTTTTGTCCAGGGCAAAGAGCTCATGGAAAGTTGAGATCAACTCTTTCTGTCCTTTCTTGCATCTGTTTTACTTGCTCAGAATGATCTTCGTCATGAAGAGGGAAGAATAGAACATGTAGGGGACTCATGACCTCTATAGTCAGAACAGGCTAAAAATATGAGTCGTCCTCAGGGGAATAGGGTTAACTCTGGGGATGATTGATTCTCTAATGCTTCAGTTATGCAGAACTCTGCTATCTAGCAACTTCTTGCATCTGGAATGTTTGAGAAAATTTAGAAGTAAGTTCAAAAAAGAGCTCAGGAGTTAAAAGAGAAGTATCAAAGTTGACTTACAAGATGCAGGAGGGAATAGGCTTTTCTCTGGCCACCCGGCCAAGCTCACCTGTTCGTGCTTTACCCCAAGCTGTGTGATCTGCTTCCTCATCCCCACCGCATGGGGACCTCACAGAGGCAAACACAGCAGTCTCGGTGAGGGGTGTGAATAGCAGAAAGCAAAGGAGGCAAGAGAGAATCAGCAGAGAGCAGACATCAGAGATCAAAGGACGGCAGCCTGGAGCCATTCTGTGGGAGGCAACAGGCAGGTCCCTGATGGAGGCAGTCTGAGTTCCAGGAGACCCTTTCTAGGCCTAGAGCCCTGAAATGTTCACCGTCCAGCTGACAACTCAGCCTTGGTCCTGGGAAACCGATGCAGATGAGTTTTGGCCGGCCACCTCCACTGGTTTCAAATAGACCCAGCAAGGTCTGCGCTCATACAGATAAATTTCACATTGTTGCAACAAACAGAATAATAATGCATACAAAGTTCCAATGAGAAATTTTTGTCCCAAAGCAGGGCCCGCAGGTGGATTAACATTGTAGCTAAAGGCCAGAGAGAGAGAGAGAGAGAGAGAGAGGGTTGCCCATTCTAGATACTTCCAGCGGGGACTTACAATTGGATGTCATCACCACTGTGGTAGCCTGAATAACAGCCCCCAAAGATATCCAGGCCCTAATCCCTGAAACCTGTGTTCGTTACTTTTTATGGCAAAAGGGGCTTTGCCAATGTGATTGGGTTAAGGGCCTTGAGATGGGGAGATTATCCTGAATTACCTGGGTGGACCCTAAATGTAATCAAAAGGTCCTTATGAAACACTTGAGGGACACGTCAATCTTAGAGAGAGATTCAGCCCCAGAAGAGGAAACGGCGATGTGCCGACAGGAGCGGCGAGAGAGAGAGGGAGGCGGGTCAGAAAAGGCCAGGCTGCCGGCTTTGAACATGCAGCAAGGGCGCCAAGAGCCAAGGAATATAGGTGGCTGCGAGAAGCTGGGGGGGGGGGGGGGGGGGGGGAACAAAAACAAAAAACAAAACAAAGACAAGACAAAATGGTCTCCTGGATCCCCCTGAAGGACCCAACTCTGCATACACCTGACCTTCAGCCCAGTGAGACTGACATGGGACTTGGGACTTGAGAACTGAAAGGCAACCTGTGTTGCCACATTGCTAGGACACAAATACCACTACCTACTACTTCTTTCCAGAGAAAGACCATGAGAGGGGTGCAAACACCTCCCCTTCGAACCACACACCCAGTTGTAAACCCGATTCTGTGTCCGCTTCCCCAAATGTTGGCAGGGGCAAGGGGAGTCCAGTGCTGGTCAGATACGTGAAAATCGAACTCACGGTACGTGCAGACACCGATCCCATACAAGAAGCAGAGGGATAAACCCAGTGTAGCAAGATCTAGAAGATGCATACATCAGCTTTCAAAATCATCAATGGCCTCCGGATCTCTCAGTGGCCCGAGTTTTCTACTTCCTGTGTTATGTTTTTCTGCTTTTTCCTTTTTTTTTAATTTTTTTTTTCAACGTTTATTTATTTTTGGGACAGAGAGAGACAGAGCATGAACGGGGGAGGGGCAGAGAGAGAGGGAGACACAGAATCGGAAACAGGCTCCAGGCTCTGAGCCATCAGCCCAGAGCCCAACGCGGGGCTCGAACTCACGGACCGCGAGATCGTGACCTGGCTGAAGTCGGACGCTTAACCGACTGCGCCACCCAGGCGCCCCATCTGCTTTTTCCTTTAACAGGTTGATTGAGATAGAATTTGCATACCATGTAATTCACCTTATTAAAGTGGGCTGTAATAGTTTGTAGTGTTTACAAAATCGTGTCACCACAATCACTGTCGAATTCCAGAACATTCTCATCACCTTAAGAAGGAAGCTTGTATCTAGGAGCAGTTACTTTCCATCCCTACTCACCCTCCCTCAATGCCCAGACCTGGGCAACCACTAACCTACTTTCAGTTCCTACAGACGTCCCTGTTCTAGGCATTTCATGTACATGGAATCATACAACAGGTGGCCTTGTGTCTGGCTTCCTTCACTGAACATGATGCTTTCAACGTTCATCCATGTTTATCGGTATCGGGACCTCATTTCCTTTTTACGGCCGAGTAATAGTCCCGTCTCTGGATATACCATGTTTTATTGATTCATTCATCAATTGATGGGCATTTGTGCTTTTTCTCCTTTTTTGGTGATTATGAATATGCGACCGTATGTATGCCACATACATGTTTTTGTGTGGACTCACATTTTCAGTTCTCTTCGGTACATACCTTAAGGATGGAATTCCTGGGTCACATGGTAATTTTGTGTTTCATTTTTTGAGGAGCTGTCAAACTGTTTTACAAAGTTGCTACACCATTTTACATTCCCACCAGCAGCACACAAGGCCTCCAGTGCCTCCAGATCCTCGCCAATACTTGGGATTGTCCGTCGTTTTGATTATAGCCATCCTCACGGGTGTGATGTGGTGGGCTCATTGTGGTTTTGGCTTGCATTTCCCTAATGACCAAAGATGTTGAACATCCTTTCGTGTGCTTAGTGGTCATTTGTGTGTCTTCTTTGAAGAAATATCTGCTCAGATCTTTTTGCCCATTTTTTAAAGTTTATTTATTTTGAGAGAGAGCACAGCAGGGGATGGGCAGACAGAGAGGGAGAGAGAGAGACAGAGAGAGAGAGAGAGAGAGAGAGAGAGAGAGAGAGAGAGAATGCTAAGCCTGACATGGGGCTCAAACTCATGAACTGTGAGATCATGAACTGTGCTGAAACCAAGAATCAGTCACTTAACTGAGCCACCCAGGTGACCCTTTTTTGCTTATTTTTAAAATCGGGTTGTTTGTTGTTGAGTTGTATGAGTTCTTTATATGTTCTGGACATAAGTTCCTTATCAGATACATAATTTGCAAATATTTCCTCCAAATCTAAGGATTTTTTTTTCTTTCTTAGTAGCGTCCTTAGAAGCACAAAAGTTTTGGGGCACCTGGGTGGCTCAGTTGGGTAAACATCCAACTTTGGCTCGGGTCATGATCCCGTGGTTTGTGAGTTCGAGCCCCAAATTAGGCTCTCTGCTGACAGCTCAGAGCCTGGATGGAGCCTGCTTTGGATTCTATGTCTCCCTGTCTCTCTACCCACCCCCCCCCCCAAATAAATAAGCATTAAAAAAAGAACCCCAAAAGTTTTCCATTTTGATGAAGTACAATTTGTCTATTTTATTGTTATTGCTTGTGCTTTAGGTGTCATAATTAAGAAGCCATTGCTTAACTTAAGGTCATGAAGATTTACTCATGTTTCCTTCTAAGACTTTTAGAGTTTTAGCTCATCTGTTTTGGCCTGTGATCTATTTTAAGTTAATTTTTTATGGATGGTGTAAGGTAGGGGCCCAACTTCATTTGCTTGCACCTGAGACAAAGTTTTTTCAGCACTGTTTGTTGAAGACTAGTCTGTTTTCCCCATTGAATGATCTTGGCAGCCTTCCATGTTTGAACTCTCAATTCTGTCCCATTGGTCTGGCTCTCCCTATGCTGGTACCACACTGTCTTGATAACTGTGAGTTTGTAGTAAGTTTTGAAATCAGGAAGTTTGAGTCCTCCAACTTTATTCTTCCTTTTTCAAGATTGTCTTGGCTATTCTGGGTTCCTTGCATTTACATATAAATTTTGGAATTAGTTTGTCAATTTGGGGGCAAAAAAAGGCGGTTGGAACTTTGATCATGATTTCATTGGGGGCGCCTGGGTGGCTCAGTCGGTTAAGCGTCCGACTTCGGCTCAGGTCATGATCTCATGGTTCGTGAGTTCAGGCTCCGTGTCGGGATCTGTGCTGACAGCTCAGAGCCTAGAGTCTCCTTCAGATTCTGTGTCTCCCCTGTCTGCCTCTCCCCGCTTGTACTCTCTCTCTCTAAGATAAATAAATATTAAAAAAAAAGATTTCATTCAATCCATAGATCATTTGAGACAGTATTGTCATTTTAACAATGTTATCTTACAATCCATGAACAAAGATGTCTTTCCATTCATTTGCATGGTCTTTAAATCATTTAATTTTCTTTAATCACGTTGTATAGCTTTCAGTGTAAATCTTGTACTACTTTGGTTAAGTTTATTTCTAAGCATTTTTTCTTTTTAATACTATTGTAAGTAGAATTGTCTTCTTAATTCATTTTTGGATCGTTCATTGCTAGTATAGAAATACAATTAATTTTGTATATGGATCTCGTATTCAGCAACCTTACTGATTTATTTCTTTTAATAGTCTTTTAATGTATTTCTTCAAATTTTCTATACATGAAAGCACATCATCTGCAAATAAATGTAGTTTTATGTCTTTCTTTGCAATCAGGATGCCTTTTATTTGTCGTTCTTGGCTAATTTTCCTGAATGAAGCCTCTACTACAATGTTGAATATGAATGGCAAGAACAAATATCTTTGTCTTATAGCTGATCTTAGGAGGAAAACAGTCTTTTACCATTTTGTTAGCTGTGGGCTTTTCATAGATGCCCTTTAGCAGGTTGAGGATGTTCCCTCTTATTCCCAGATTTTGAGTGTTCTCCAGTGAACTTCCTTAAAAAGAAAAATGACGCTCAGTCCAGAGCTGTGTGAACTTCTGATTTTGTCAAATATCCTGTACACTCCAGAAGGTATAGTTGTATTTGACGCTCACAATCACAACTCCGAGACAAAAAGATACATCATCGTTTTCTCCCATGGTTTACGAGGCACGGCACTATATGAAATACTCTGAAATATTTCTGTCCCAAATGGCTTCAGTGCAAAGCATAACTGCTCAAAAGGCCAACTCCTCTGCCTGACCCACTCCCCAAGCCGAGCCCTGATTCCTCTGCCTGACCCACTCCCCACCTGAGCCTCTAGGGGCCTCTCTCCCTGCTTACTCTCAGTTGTCAGTTAAAAGCAACATATTCATTCTATAATCTTTCTGTGCAAACACTGAAATCTCAAGTCTCCACCTGTATTTTTTTTTTTCCCAAAAGCTGCAGGGGTGAACCCACTCTGTGTCCCCACAAGGGTGGCTGGGTGCCTGCCGGACTACAGGGAAGTAGGACTCTGTCCTCAGGCCACTCCTGAAGGTGTGGTCTAGCACCTTCTGTCTGCCGTCTCTTTTCTGGGCCCCTGTGCCTTCTGGGCCACGTCACCCTCTTTCTCAGCGTCCTCTTGGCCGGAGTGTGGCTGCCTCAGCCGTGGCCAACGGCAGGGGCCCCCAATTCACTCCGCAGCCCCCCTAGATATCAGGCCAGAAACTCTGAACACGCTTCCCTGGGTTTCCTGTATCCTGATTCTTCGGACGACTGATCTCTCCAGAAGCCTGAACAATTCAGTTATCTCCAGCACCCGGGCTTGGATTTGTGCATGAAGCAACCAGCTTCTCCTCAGAAGCCTCTGGGATCCTCTGACTGAAGTAGGTGTGTCCCTCCTAAATCAACACCCCCCACCTCCCCCCAGACCTCTTGGAGCACAAGGGACCAACTCCCTGGAGTCAAGTGACGATTCTTTGCTCAACATAATCTCTTGAGTGTAGACTTTTGCTCCTGAACAGGCTCCTGCAAGTAGGACAGGCAAAGATCTCATTGTATTTAGAGTCTCCATGGAGGCCATTTTCTACAGTTTTCTCTGAGTGCCAATACACCCCTCTTCTGGTTGGAGCCCCAAGTCTCCTTTGAGTAACAACTAATCTCCTGTCTGAGCGTGTGACTCAGACTAGTCAGCATAATTTCAATCTCTGGTGACAGTGATTGCTTCAGGGACTGGCTCATATCCCGAGTCTGTCCTATCAGAATAAATCAGGTACTTATTCAGAAGCTAACAGGATGAGACGTGTTCTTTTCTCCACAGCCTCTACCTGGAAGGACCTTGGGCCCTGGAGCTGTGGGCCACCACCTTGATCTACGTACCACCTGCAGTCTGAGAATAAAGTCCACGTGAAGGAAGGAGAACAGAGCTGAAGATAAAGATATTGTATGACATTTTATGGGTTCCTGGATCATGCCATGACATCTCTGCTCCCAGCTCCCAATATACAGCTCTTAAAACCCTTGTATCCTCCTGACAGATACGGGTGCTAGGAGCATCTGTTTTTCTAATATTTGGTCTTTGATCATAGTTCCTGACCCAGAGGTCCTAAGTCCCTTAGAATTTCCTGAGTGACAGCAGAAACTTTTGCTCTAATGAGAGAACTCTTGGTGGGCTCCAGATATCTTCACAATGGGAACTGATCACCGGAAAGACTAAGCCATGTTTAGATGCCTGGAATTCTCAGCCTCACTCACCAGTTGGCCTCCAGGGAGAGGAGAGGGGCTGGAGATTGATCATGGCTCCATAAGAGTCCCTAAGCTATGGGCTTCAGAGAGTTCCCACGTTGGTGAACACATACACATGCTGGGAAGGTGCCACACTCCAACTCCATGGGGACATAAAGCGCCCAGACTTGGGAACTGCAGATCTTGCCCTGTGTCCCTCTTTATCTGGCTCCAGCTAAAGATGAAAGGCTATTCATCTATAGCCTTTATTCTACCCTTTCTAAGAAACAGGTGAATGTGTTTTTCCTAAGTTCTGAGGTGTTACAGCAAATTACCAAGCCCGAGGAAGAGGTTGTGAGAACCCCGACTTAGAGCCAGTCAAAAGTCCAGGTGACAGACAGCCTGGGACTTGTGACTGGCGTCTGAAGTGGTGGCAGTCTTGTGGGACTGAGTCCTTACCCTGTGGGGTCTGTGCTGACTCTGGGGAGGTAGTGACAGAACTCAACTGCAGGAAAATCATCTAGTGTCTGCAGAGTTGGAGAATTGTTCAGTGGGGGAGAAGCCCTACACGTTCGGTGTCAGAAGTGTTGTGAGTAGAGAAACAGAGGGTTCCCTTTGCTTCCTCAAATGGTTGTGATCATAACCTGCAACCCTGAATCGAACCCATCCTTTAAATCTGTCCTTAGAGAGACCTCTTCGAGGTCTTCTTGACCCCAAGCCTCATAGCCTTCTTTAAGTGTAGGAACCACGGCCTGTCTCTCTTGGATCTGCACCCCCACCCCACCCCCAGGAGGTCCCTAGAATTAGTTCTGAGGAGCTGCGGGCTTTGCGAAATCAGGAATCATACCATTTCGTACAGGATGGTTACCACGCAAAGGGACTGGGGACGGGCAATGAGTGGGACTTCTCAATTTTATTCACGTATTATTATCTGAGTCTTTAATAATACGACTATTTGTTTTAAAACGTTTATCTTGCCAAGAAAGCCGGCATTGTGAATAATTGAAGAGGGGTGGTGAGCTGGCCAACACTTCTGCACGGCTTTCCTACTCCCCTCGAACCCGCCATCTTCTGTGGGAACCCCACGCTCGCTGCTTCTAGGAGAAGACCAAAGCACCGAACCAGGGCCTTGACCTCGTGTGGGAAGAACTGAGCAGTGAGACGCAGGCACAGACAAACTGCCTCATGAACACTTTATCCCCCAGAAAATCCCCCGCCCCAGCATCCCGGGTGCTGCCCAGACTCTTCAAATACAAGGGCAAATAAAATAAATAAGAGTAAATATTGTCCTTCTAAGCAATAGAATGCCTAGCAACCAAGAACAAAGGAGGGTTGAAGGGAGAGGGTTGACTTTCTCAGGTTCCTTGTGTGTAAACGGCAATAAAAGTCTTTTCTGTGCGAATAATGCATTTTTGAGTGTCAAATCACAGAAGGTATACAGGACACCAAGGCCAACAACAGCCACCAGTTGATGTGCATAGGCCCCACCCTAGAGGAGAGGTCAGGGGTTACCTTGGCCTGCCTGGCATTGGTGAGGGGAGGTCTCCCCAGTAGCTTGGGGACTGGGAGGTTGGGACCAGGGCTCTTAAATGACAGTGGTCCAACACAAACCCACATATGATTCAAAAGAAAATGCTAAATCACAGAATAAATGTAAGAGCTCTGATGCTTCTCTCTAATGACCGTTTCAACGCTTTCTTGGAAATAATGAGTAGAAAGCACGTGACCTTGTTCTTATTAAATTTCTTTGATACGAAACTGTTCTAACACGCTCCCTGACTGCCTCAAGGGGGTCATTTTCATTTGTTCTTTGTTCTCTTGTTTTAATGCCCCTTCTCCATCAGTGCCCTAGGCATGTGTTTAGATTGACTTTTGGAAATCTAGGATTATCTAGGATATATTGAAAGCAGGGTAGAGGCCAGAAAAAAAAAGAAAAAAAAAAAAAAACCCCAGAGTGGTATCTTTATAAGATCCATGAGAAATCTTGCGGGCCATTAGCTTTGCCCACACGGGACCCCCAGTTGGATGGGACAGGATGAAACTGACCCTCGGAGGAAACAGGCTTTTCCCTAGCGTCTGACGTCCCTGGAGAGCTTCTAAAGATTTAAGGTGGGCGGTGGATAAAGGGTTGTTGTCATTGTCTGTCACCATGGCAACTCCAGCCAGGACTTGGCATTGCTAGGATTTTTCCAGCAGATTTTGAAGACTCCTAGCCCTGGGTCAGCATGCACGGGAATGTGGATTCACAGGTATACAGCTGCTCCCTGGCACGGATCCCTGCCTCCCCAAAGAACAAGGAAAGGGGATCCTCAGAGCCAAAGCCAGTAACAAACGTGAAGGAACGGGAGAGGGGCCACTGACAACTCACTTGACTCAATAGGCTTCCCTGCCACGGCGGCCGCGGGACGCATCTCACTCCCGAGAACTGATGGGTCTAAGAACAAGAGTGAAAAGCATTCATACTTTATGACCTGCAACCCACCTCCAGAAATTCCTTCTAAGAAAAAGCCAAAGTGTGCACAAAGATTTATTTTGTTGGAGGGTGTCCCCGCAGCATTATTTACAGCAATGAAAAGGGCGGGGAGGATTACCTTAAAGTTCAACAACACAGGATGGGTTTAATAAAGTATAGCTCGGCCCTAGAGGGGAATACGAAGCATCCATTCAAAACACGTTGTGGAAAAATAGCCAAAGATATAGGAACTTTACGGATGGCCACAAAACACTAAGTGGGGGGGAAAAAAAAGAGGTTGTAACATTGGTATGTTGTCCATCTCATGTTTAAAGAAAAGAAAAGAAAGGGCACCTGGGTGGCTCAGTTGGTTGAGCATCCGCCTCTTGGCTTCAGCTCAGGTCATGATCTCATGATTTGTAAGTTTCTCTCTCTCTCTCTCTCTCTCTTCCTGTGCATACTCTCTTTCTCTCAAAAATAAGTAAATAAACTTAAAAAAAAAGAAAAGAAAAAGAAGGAAGGGAGAGAATGAGAATTCTACACATTAAAATGTTTTTTAGAATACATACATACATAGTTTTCTCAACGAGGGATTGGATTTTTGCCTTTTTTCCCCAAATTTCTTACAATGAGCTTCCATCGATTTATGGAAAACAGAATTTCCGGAAACAGAACTCCAAGCAAGGAAACAGCAAGTGCAAAGGCACTGGGGCGGTTTGTTCCTGGCACAAACCAGATTTAGGCAGTGTTTCTCACCATTTAAAAAAAAAATTATTATAAATTTCATCAGAAGAGTGGTAAATATAACAGAGAGGCAGAGAAAAGGGGGAAAGAATGGCATGGGGGCGGAGAGGACGAGAAAGCAATGGTCTCGAAAGAAAAAAAGAGAAGGGAAGAGAAAGAAGGAGGACAGCTGATTGGGACTGGTGGGACGTGAAACCACTGTTTCAAGGTTCACTAGGGATAAACACGATTCTTGTATGAGAGAGGAAAAGGAAACAAAGACTTAGAGGGTCTAAGTAATTATCTACGAAGTTGCTGGCCTACACAGGTTGACTGAACAACTTTGGGTCCGAAATGTCTTCGGAGAGCGTGTGACTCCCTTCCTTGGTAAGACGAACTTAATAATGAACCCTGGCTTTTGAGGTTGTGAAGGATTATAAATCATTCATAATACGGTAGAAAGAAATTGGCGTAGTTGTACCGAAGGACCATGAATCAGTCCGAGCCCGGCCTCGAGTTTCCCAGAAGTTGATCAGCTCACAGGGGCCCGGCTTGGGGCTTCCTCTTGTTCGTTACAAACGTGACGACAAAGTTGAGCAGCGGGAAGTTTTCACGACAGTCAGGGAGTGGGCTCTGTGCTCAGCTTACAGAGGAAGACGTCCAGGTCCTGATGACAAGGACTGGCTGGCGAGGGGTGAACCTTAAAGGCCCACGTGTCTTGGGGGAAAGTTGGCCAGCGTGGTCTGTCAGCAGGGGCGGTGGGGACCTCCCGCCTGTAACCCCTGTCCCCAGTTCTGCGCTATTGCTGGGCTTCGTGGGTGGGGACACAGGAGTGGGCCATTACCAGGGCAGGGGGAGTCTCCCAGACCCTTCCCGCAGCCCCTGTTGCCCACTCCCAGCACAGCCAATAGCGGGGGTGGGGAGGGGGGGCGCAGGCATCGAGAACACGGCACCCAGCATCCATCACACGTTAGGCGACAGGACATACTCGGTTAATTCTCAATTGGCCAGGGCTGCTTGTGTTTTCAGAAATCTCTACCCGTCTTCCTCTCTCTGACCTCAGGTCACCTGTGCTGCCTGCCTTCCAGCATTTCCCCAGGTCACAGCTGGGGAGAACTTTGAAACAGGCACGAGGACGGGCCTTTCCGGTCACTGGTACACTAAGTACCCATCCCACGCCTGCCCCGTCCCGGTGGTCGTGGAGCAACCACTGGCTGAGTGCCCGCTCTGCCCCAGAGCTCATTCTAGGCACTGGGGACAGAGCTGTGAACAAAAGGGTTTACCTCCCAGGTAATAAACAAGAAAAATAAGTAAAATATAGCAGAACGCACGGTGTGCCAGATAGGCTAGGGCTACGGGGGACGAAAGTAGCAGATGGGAACAGGAAATGTGAGACACCGCTATTTAGCTGTGTGGCTGGGGAACATGCCCCCAAGATGAGATTTGTGTAAAGAAGTGAAGGAGGGGAGGGAGTGAGCCAGGCAAGATTCTGAGCAAGGCAACCGCAACTGCAAAGGCCCTGGGGTGCTTTGTTCCTGGCATGCCTTAGGCAGTGTTTCTCAACATTTTTGTTTGTTTGTTTGTTTGAATTTTCACCCACCTAGGGAGCCATTTTAGACTTTTTAAAAATTGCTCCCCTAGTGAAATTTTAAAACCACAGGTATATTAGTGTTCTGTTTGTGTGCTGGGTGTATATATACACTTTGTAAATCAAAACAGTGACATCTTTTTTGCTCTCAAGAACCAATTTTTGTGCCTTTGGGGGTGGTATCATCCCCACAGCGGGCACGGGTGCTGCAAGGAGGCCAGTGGGTCTGGAGCAGAGGGAGGGAGAACATTCGAGAGGTGAGGGGCAAAGCCAGCTCAGGTAGGGCCTTGTCGGGAGACAGGGAGTCATTGGTGAGTTTTAACTGATGAGGTACATGGTCTGACTTAGGTTCTGTTAGGATTTCTCTGGCCGTGGTGGGGACATATTGTGGGAACGAATGACAACTGCCATGTGTTAATAAAAGCTACGGTAGTGGGGGAAAGGGACCTCTCTTTCTCCTTTTTCCTTCCCTCCCTCCCTCCCTTCTTCTCCCATTCCTTCTGTAAATATTCGCTGAGCACCAGTTCTGGGCGGGGAATGAAGACATCTGTCAGTGGGAATAAGGGTGGATGCAGGTCGTTGCTGGAGCACAGAGAAAGGAGAACCTGCTCCGTGGGAAATGGAGGCTAGAGACGGGTTCCTAGGGAACAAGGCATCTGAAGCCAAGTCCTGAAGGAAGCTTAGGGCTTGTCCCAGAGAAGGACTCCAGGGAAAGAGGGCAGCAAGGCTGAATCCAGAGACGAGGTCAGGGGCAAAGGCGGGAAGTTCCAGGAGTTGTGCTTTGGCAGAGGGGGCACAGGGGGCAGGAAGGTGGCAGAGAAGCTTGACTGGATGCCAGGTGGGGGAAGATCTTGGGGGACCTTACTCCCCAAGATCTAAGTCCAAGATCTTGGACTTAGTCCCATAGCTGGGGATCATGGAAGGGTCTTGAGCCACACCGTCACATGAGCACTTCAGAGCACTTGCACGGGCAACCCCATGTAGAAAGTGGATCTGGGGGGAGTCCAGATGGGGGCAAGTGGGGACCAGGAGGCACTAAAGAGTTCAGGCGAGAGGTGCAAAGGGCCTGAGGTAGGACCCTCAGAGTTCCTATGCCCTATTCTCTCCATCACTGTCATTATTCATCTGACTCTCAGGCCACAGGTTGGAGTTGGCGACTGCCCAGTATCTGGAAAACCCAAATCTGTTCCAATATGGATATAACTGGATAGACAGTTGACACAGACCATCACTGTCTGCCACTCTTCTCCTTTCTACTGTGGACACTGTGTCCAAAATTCCCCTGTAGAGTTTGAATAATGATAGAACCAGCAAGAGGGAGGTCACAGACAGGACCCTCCCAGGGGCCTGGGCAGGCGGGTCAGGCCCAGTTCCCAGCGGATCCTTATGAAGGGTCCCTTGGCACAGGCATGCTTCTCTCTGAGAATGCAATGTTCTATGTAGCCCTGTAATCTCCAGGGCAGGCAGTTCAGGAGCCCAGCCCGAACGCCTCCCAGTCTGTCTGCCTCTCCGCTCTCCTCTCTTCCATTAACTTTAACTACACTTGGGCAGATCGGCAAGGATAAATTAAGAACAGAACAGACAAGGACCTGCGTCCAAAGCAAGGACTGACAGTCCTTCTGGGGCCAGGGCTCATAAGGAAAATTGCTCTGCTCATCATTTTTCATTTTCTAGCAGCCCTGTCTTCTCCAGTCTCTAAGTCCCAGGAGAAGCCAGTAGCAAGAATGTTCCAGGGTCCAAGTTTCAGTGTCGGAGGAAAACAGACCTAGTGGCCGACCCCTCCCCGCCTCATATTCCGTACCCACCACCTACTACCTGGGGTTAAGGACGAGGATGCAGAAAGCTGACCCTCTCTCCAAGGAGAATAGAGTTTAAGTTACCAGAGACTCAGATGGCTGCTTTCAGCAAAGCTGATCGTGGACGAGAAAGGGCTTTGCAGAGGCCTGGCTGCCTGGGGAGATTTCTTAACACTTGCAACCTAAGGTCTGCCTGGCCGGCTCCCGCCTTAGTACTCCTGTTCAGTTGTCTTACCCAGACAGAGGTTGTCTTACCCACGGCAGAGAGGATGGTTGGCTGGAGGCCACACTATTATTTGAGATGCCAACCTCAGAGACGGGGGAGAATGTTCAGACAGCCCCAAATCGTTGTTAATGCCCATCTCTTGCCCAATTCCTGTTGCCTTCCTGAGGGACTAACGCTATATATAGGAAAGGCAAACAATACTGTGGCCAAGGGGCCGGCTTTAGGGATAGATCGGTCCTGGGTCGTATCTTGGCCTCCTCTAATGTTATACTATACCACATTATACTGCACTGTACCATACGGTACTACACTATACTATATACACTATATTATGCCATACTAGACTATATTATACTACACTATACTATACTGTACTATACCACATTATACTATACTATGCTACACTGTACTGTACTATACTACATTAAGCTATACTAGGCTGTATATACTACACGATGTCATACTATACTACACTCTACTATACTGCACAGTACTGTACTGTACTATGCTATATATACTATACTATGCCATACTATATGCCACATTATACTAGACTACACTATACTGTACTATACATTATACTGTACTATACTATACTGTATTATATATATTATGTCATACTAGACTACACTGTACTGTATCGTACTCCATTGCACTATAATCCATTATACGACACTCTACTGTGCTGTACGATACTACATTGTCCTATACTATAGTATACTATACTGCCCTACACTATACACTACACAACACTACACTGTACTACACTACACTATAAACTACAGTATACCGTACTATACTGTATTGTACTATACTATATTATACCATACTACACTATATACGTTACTATACTGCACTACACTGTATTATACTGGACTATACTATCCCCTGTACCGTATTATACTATATTGTACTATGCTACACTCTACTGTATTGTATTATACTGTATTGTATTATACAATATACTGTATTATAGTATATATATTGTATATACTACAATACTACTGTATTGTATTGTATTATACTGTATTGTATTGTGTTATACTCTACTATACTGCACTACACTATACACTATACTACACAGTACTGTACTATACTATATTGTATTACAGCACAAATACTGTAGCATGCTATACTATATGCTACGCTATGCTGTACTGCACTACACCATATACCACACTCTACTGTACTGTAGCATATACTACACTGTGCTCTACTCTACTGTACCACATACTATACTATGCTCTACTATACTGTACTATATACTACACTATACTCTACTGTACCACATACTACACTATGCTCTACTCTACTGTATCATATACTACACTGTGCTCTACTGTACTGTACCATATACTATACTGTGCTCTATTGTACCATATACTACACTATGCTCTACTCTACTATACCATATACTACACTGTGCTCTACTCTACTGTACCATATACTACACTGTGCTCTATTGTACCATATACAACACTATGCTCTACTCTACTGTACCATATACTACATGATACTCTACTGTACCATATACTACACTATGCTCTACTGTACCACATACTACATGATACTCTACTGTACCACATACTACACTATGCTCTACTCTACTGTATCATATACTATACTGTGCTCTATTGTACCATATACAACACTATGCTCTACTCTACTGTACCACATACTACATGATACTCTACTCTACTGTACCATACACTACACTGTGCTCTACTGTACCATATACTACACTATGTTCTACTGTACTGTACCATATACTACATGATACTCTACTGTCCCATTTACTACACTATGCTCTACTGTACCATATACTACATGATACTCTACTCTACTGTACCATATACTACACTATGCTCTACTGTACTGTACCATATACTACACTGTGCTCTACTCTACTGTACCACATACTACACTAAGCTCTACTGTACCATATACTACACTATACTCTACTGTACCATATACTACACTGTGCTCTACTCTACTGTACCATATACTATATGATACTCTACTGTACCACATACTACACTATGCTTTACTGTACCATATACTACACGATATTCTACTCTACTGTACCATATGCTACACTATGCTCTAGTCTACTGTACCATATACTACACGATATTCTACTCTACTGTACCATATGCTACACTATGCTCTACTCTACTGTACCACATACTACACTATGCTCTACTGTACCATATATTACACGATACTCTACTGTACCATATACTACACGATATTCTACTCTACTGTACCATATACTACACTATGCTCTACTGTACTGTGCCGTATACTACACTGTGCTATACTGCACTATACTGTACACTATCCTATAATACACTACATAACACCTCACTACACTATCCCGTACCATACTATACCGTATGCTACACTCTGCTGTGCTACACTACACAACACTACACCATACTATACCGGACTACGCAGTATTAAACCACATTGCTAGCGCAGTGCCTGGCACTAAGTAGATACGCAACCAATGGTAGTTACTACCGTTACTTAATGAGCCCACCTCACTTGTCCATCCAGCAAACCTCCCCCCATGACTCTCTCTCTCTGATCTCCTGGCTCCATTCAGAGCCCCGTTCTCCTGTGCTCCCTCTGGATCTTACACAAAACCCCACTGTAGCAATGACCGTAATGGATTTTGATCGTGTGCTAGCTCCTTGGTGGTAGGCACCGCGTGTAGCCTTCTGTCCCCGCTTTTGTCCCCAGCACTGACCACAGTGCCCGGCACAGAGGGGCACTCCATGATGCCGGCAGAAGGGAGAATGTCGCTCGTGGGCTTCCCCGCTCGGGTAGGACCTACTCACCGCGTCATCACGGACCCAGGACCTCCCACTGCTGAGGACCTCATCATTTCTTTTGGGAAGGTCCCAAACCTGACACGTCGTGGCACAAAGGCAGCTGTGTGAGTTCAGTCTCACAGTTGACCTCTTTCCAGCTTCGGGGACTGTTTCTTCTTCCTGGTAGAGATTTCTGGCATGTGGACACGGTCGTATTTCTCCCTTCACGCATTTACGGGCTTATATCTACATTCCCTGGGTCATCATCATTCCAGACTCAAAGACCCGATCCGTCTCGCCTGCTAGTCCTCACGCACACCTCAGCCTCTCAATTATTTTTATCCCTCCCTGGCCCTGCTCCAGCCCCGTCTGTCTTCCTGGAGGGGCAGCGAGCTGATTGGCCCGCTTGAGTCCAGGTGTGGGCCCCAACACCTACGGCGACTCGGCTGCCGGGTTGATGCTCCCGGCCGTCCTTCTCCCACGTTTCTCTTTCTCTCTCCTCCTCCTCCTTGCTGCCCTCCGGAGCCCAGCCACACGTGGAACCTTAGAGTCAGGCGTTTCAAGTGATTTACAAGAACCGTGGTTGGAAAAAGTCTTGCAACCATCCAGCGGTGCTGATCTTATGAGAGCTAGCACAAATCCGAAATTAAACTAAGCAAACGGCGCTAATCCCATCATCGTCATCAGACCTAGGCCTGTTCCAGGAGGCAGCTCAGAGGGTGGGAGGCCGAGTTTCTGGCTTGTGTGAGCGACGCCTCAGCGATCAGGCTGCCCCAGGATCAGGTTCACTAGGGATAATAACAGCAGTGGCAATTACAGGTGCTGTTTACATACTTTGCGCCCTCGGACTTGACACAGTCCAGAAGGAGCCCCAGGCACCCAGCTCAATGCCTCTTGGGGTGAGCCACGAACTCTGGGGGAGAGAATTAAAGCCCCCCTCCACCCCCACCCCCACCAAAAGAGAGGGCCTGTGCGATGTCCAGTTTGGGCAGACCTGATGCCCTTGACAGCTTTTTTTTTTTTTTTTTTCCCTTTTCCCCTTTCTTCCTTTCTTGTCTTTCTTTCTTTTCAATACCATTATTCCGAGGAGGAATTCCTCCTCTGCATAGAGAAAGAAAAACAAGTCTCTGGCTGTTTTCAGCCTCTTAAAAACAGAGGTATTGGTACAATCCCAAGTCTTTGAAACAAATTTCCAGAAATTTTTCCAGGTATTGCCGGAGAATTTGGAACAGAAGAAGTAGCCCTTTAATCTAGTACAGAAAAGCAAACAGGCTTTATCATTTCGTACAGATGTCACACTTGCCCTCAGTACTTGTCACAGGCACAAAAGCCAGCTCCATCTCTATGCAGTACTGTGGGATCAGAGCCTCTTCCCCCAGGTGGGGTCCTGGGAGAGCCAACGCAGGGCCTGTGAACAACCTGTTAAGTACGGCGCCAGAGGTGTGCAGATTAACGCTGTGAGCTTTCAGTTTCTGGGCGTTTGGGGGTGTTTTTCCTCCTGAAGTCATCATCACGAACAACCAAAAAGGAACAGGGCAACGAATGCGAGCACAACGCGTTTAGAATTTACAATATCTTTCTCAGCGCAATAGAGCAATGGTGTCGGCAGAACCGGGGACAGAGAAGAGAAGGGCATCTGTGGTGCCTGAGCCCTGGGCATGCACAATAAGATGGTAGTTAAGAAAGGCGAGGAACAGCGTAATTTGCTGGATTCAGCCAGGGCTGTGCTCCCCGAGAGCTGGCAGGTTAACAGATTGCAGCCAAAGCCGCAGCCCTCACGTTTTCTGACTTGAGAGATAATGAAGCAATAAAAGCAGCAGAGGCAGCCAGCAAGGATTCTGCCCCTTGGGGCTGTCTGTGCGAGAGCAGCTGCCTGCGGGTGCCTGCTCAGGGCGCAACCAAGGACTGCAGCCCTCCAACAGACCAGCAACGCGAGGACCAAATTCCCTCCTTCAGCGGCACCAGAATCTCGGCCCCCGGGGCTGTCACTGAGGCCGTCCTATGCCAGGCCGGCCCATATGGTCTAGCAGTTGTCGCCAGAGACACGGAGCATAAATAAACCCTGGGAGTACAGATGGGAGGCTGGCCAGGCTGGCTCCGTTTCCTGATCTCATCACGGGGGAGTCCGCGTGGAAGCCCTGGGGGGCACCTTCACCATTTTCCAGGCCAACGACTTCATTTGTCAGGCGAGGAACGGCCCCTCCCCTTCCAGAGGTTAAGGGACTTGCCAAAAGTCACATAGCGAGTCAACCGCAAAGCAAGAAAAGGCGGCGGCTAAGAACACCGCACGGCTCCGTTGCCCTTGGCTTCGGCAAGTTACTAAAGTTCTCAGGTTCCTCGTGGCACCGCGAGCGTGAGGTCAGTGCCTTCCGCGTTAGGTTCTTGGGACAAAGCTCGCAAAGCCCACCGCGGGGTTCAGAGTAACTGCTTGGTGGATGTCGGTTTCCATTGTTCTCGTCACTGCTGGTAGCTGGAAATAGATCTCAGGGTCTCTCCTGCCCAGGCCAGGGGTGCCCTGTGATGGATGATATCACACGAGCCGGAGCCTGAGTTCAGGCTTCTGGTTTGGCGACTTCGGACGAGGTACTTAACCTTCCTGACTTCTCGCTCATTGCTCTCGTCTGAAAAGGGGGAGCAGGGACACCCTCGCTCACGGGCTTGCCACGAAGGTGCCGCGCAATGGGCTGGCAGAGCGTCCGTGGCCGTAAACTGCACCTGTTGCCAGCCAGCCCGAAGCTCCTCCCCGCCCGGCGGTGAGGACAACTACTTTGCGACCGAAGAACTGGTTAACTTGATGCAGCGAAGGTGCTAAGTGTTTGGCTGAGGTAAAGGCTGGCAGGAGCGGAGCAGCCGGCTGGTGGATGGCATGATTTGAAATAAACCATATGTCTAAAATTAGGAGCCCAGATGTTAGGCCTTGGCGCCTAAGGTTCGCACCATTAGACGCAATCCTTTAGGTGTCTCTAATGGTCTTCGAGGCTCCAGGAAACCCGCATTAAAATGCAAATCCGTTCCCTTCAAAGGGAAACATATTAAGTTATCCTCTTTAGCAAATTGCTGAGCTGGGTTTATTTGGGGGAGGTTGGGGTGAGGAAGACAAGGCGGTTTGAAAGGACAGAGGCAGGAGGCAGTGTCTTTCCTATAGAAAGCCAGCTCTCTTTCTACCGAGCTCAGGGGCGCAGCCCGGGCTGTGTGTGGCAGGTAGAGTGGGGGCTCCGAGGGTGACTGGGGTCCAGGAGGAGCAGGAATGCAGGCGCTGTGCACAGCCTTAGCATCCTCTCTGGGCCCACAGCACAGAGGTGTGAATCCTGTTCCCGGCCCCGCTGCGTGAGGCTGGGGGACAGGGTGGGCCGGGCCGGGTGACGAAGCTCAGCAGAGTCCTGGAGGATGCACAGGAAGACAGGTGGGCCCAGAAACTCACCCTCAGAAAGGAAGGTCTGTTTCTTCCGCGTGTTGTGTCCCTTAACGCTCCACGCCCTGCCGGACGCACGCGGGGGTCCAGGTGGCGTTCGCACAGGGCATAGCGAGAGCTGCAAAGATGAAAAGGGTGTGTTTTGGGCACGAAAGTGACAAGAATTCATTTCCTGGCATTTACAGGGTCCGCCCCCAACAAAATCACTCTTACTGTCTTTGCACGGGCAGGACATAGCAGAAGGAAGCATTCTTTTCAAGGGGCCTGGGATTGAATTTTTTTTTTTTTTTTCTTTAAGGTCATAATTTCAAATTCTCTCACTGAAATTCAGAGTGTTGTGCTTTCAAGCAGGAATTACCTCCCGTGGACAAGATCTTCCTGCACCGTGGAGACATCTGCCTATACGCCAGTCCTATTTTAAAGACCTAAAAAATTGTTTACAGATACACGAGTTGTGAAACAGGGGTCCGTGACCAAATCCTCTTCGTATCAGGACAAGCCCCTTCTGAGCACCTCCCTGAGGTTTAAGAATTTCTGCTTTCTAGTCCTGAGTTGTACCACAGACTTAGTCTGCCCTGTGGTCTCCAATCTCTTATTTTGATGATAAACTCACAGTGGCTACCCCTTCTCAAGTGCTTGTTTGTCAGGCACGTTCTCCTCACTTTGCGTGTTAATTCTCCTACACTTTGCACTAACTCAGCACCATCGCCATGCCCCGTTTCACAGATTTCAAACTGAGGCTTGGATGGGTGATCGATGTTCTTCACGTCACACGGGGTGAGAAACTGGCGGAAGCAGACTATGAACCCAGCACATCCTGGGTGGTCGAACCTGGTGGTCGAACACTTCACCCACTTCTGAGGGGAAAGCACACGAGACCCTGTCTTCACATTGTTTTGTCTCTAAAATACTCTCCGAGCCAAGAGAAAGACCGCTGTTGAGAAAATGCCTCTAAACACACAGGATCCCCCAAAACGCCGACAAGGGAATTCTAGGAAAGTCATGGAATGAGGAAACCGGATTCAGTTAGATAGTGAAAATAGTCTATACCTCCATCTCTCCGCAAAAAGTACATCAAAGCACTTTAAAAACTCTAGCAAGAAGACCTAGCAAATCGACCTTTTTTGGACACATTATATATCTGTCTTTTATTAGATCTATGTCAATTTATTCACTGAGTGATAAGACTTTTCCAAAAGACTATTGTGTTCGAAGACCAGTATCTCCTTCAAAGATATATATATATATATATATATATATATATATATATATATATATATTTTTTTTTTTTTTTTTTAAAGATCTTTAGATCGAGGAAGTGAGATAAAGTATTCCTTATAATGATTTCTGAGTAAGCTTTCTGGTTCAAGTTCCGGCTCCATTGCCCGGTACCTATGTAACCTCAGGCAAGAAGCTTGGCCACTCTGGGCCTCTTTATTCTTATCTGTAAAACGGGAGAATGCTTTGGGTGGCCAGGTTCGGTGAAGGTCAAGATGTTTGGCTCATAATCCCTAGGAAGTGGCCTCCTCCCTGGAGCCTCGTTTGCTGGTTCCCGAAAAAGGTTTCATATTTTTGGGAATGCAGGACAGCCTGGACCAGATAGAAAATCCAATCCTACCCACTGCAAATGAAATGCCTCTCAGCCCTGGGAACGCACAGCATCCAGGTGACATGGGCCAGAATGCACTCGAGGGGACGGGAGCCAGCTTTAGTCTTAAACTCTGGCAGGCCCTCTCCGTGTTCAGCCAAAGGATTGGGGGCGGGGAGATTCTCTTCCCATTTATGACTTTCTAGATCCTTGCCTCTCCTATGGCTCTATCTGAAGATGATTCACATTCCTGTTGAGGTGCAGCAGGGGCGGGGTGAGCCAAGCAAAGTCTTAGAGCCTTTGTCTGGCACCGTGTGGCTTTTGAAGGACGTTCATTTTCAAGATGGGCTTTTGTTCTTTGAGAAAAGAAAAATCTCTCTTGCCTTTTGCGTGTGGCTACAGCAAGCTGCAAGTTACAAAGCTGCCAATTACGACACATGTGCGTGGGCACCCGCATGCACGCGCACACACACACACACACACGCACGCACGCACGCACGCGCGCGCGCGGGCACACACGGGGATCCTGGTCCTGGCTCCCTCCGAAACAATTCATCTTCAGCCCTCACTGTTAATTATGACTCTGTGCATCAGTAACCAAATGACGCTGAGCCGGGAGTGGCCGTCCCTGTCTCTCCACATGACATTTATGCAGGTTGATGAAATCATTCTGGGCAAGGTTAAGGCAAGTCTCCACAGGGCAAAGGTTCCGTTTAAAACAAACGCTGCTTGCTTTCGGGACCTGGCAGGAAAATTAAAAAGAAACCCAAGATGCTCTAGGCTTCTGTCCTGGTTTCCAGGCAACAAGATGCTGGGTGCAGGAAGGGAGAGGGGCTTTCTTCTGGTGCCAGACAGTATTGATAGACAGTGGGCTAACTTTCTGAGCCAAGGGGCTGGGGAGGGACAGAGGAAGCCTGCATAAGCCTCATTACCCTAATCAAGCATAGAGTCGGCCTGTTGGCCGAGAGCACTGAAAAATGAGCCCATCTGCACGGGCTGAGCTGGGAAGAGATGTTTTTCTCTACTTTACAAAGATCGGGCTGCTGTAAGCGTTAGGATTCCCGGGGAATGGTTGTCTCGGCAGCTATAGATGGGTGTGTGGTTCGGGTAGGCTGAAAGAACCTGGCAATTGTCTCCTCGGGGAGCCCCAGGAATTACTCCCTGGGCGTAGGCAGGAGAAGGCAGGAACGACGTCGGCCGTGTCTTTCTACACAATTCAACAAAGATCCTGAGACCCTACACATGCCAGTCCCGGTGCCAAGGCAGGACACGAGGCGGAGGAAGCCGCACAAGCCCCAAGCCATCACACCCCCTTTGCTATTTCTTTCTGCCACGTCCCGCACCCCGAGGGGGTCACGTGGGGTACTAGAACTATCGGAGCTCCTCAGACAGACCCAGGTTCGGATCTGCACTCTGCCCCTTTACAAACACAGCGAGCTTCCTTTCCCTTCTGTCCAAAGTGTGGCTGTGAACAAGCGTTCAGCACAATCGTGGTACTGCTCCTCAAAACACGAGAGTTTTACGTCTCAAGAGTTTCTACGGTGACGCCGTAAAGCCTGCCCAGCCCAAACGGCAAGAATGCCTCTGGTGTGAACAGTGCGTTTTCTGGCATTTTCCTAGTCTCTGGATTTGCAGTTCCCATCCTGCCGCGTGGCGAACATGATGCATAATCCACGCACGTTACAAGAACACAGGGCAGGCCTATGTTCCCATTTCGTGAAGGAAGAACCTGGATGGCAGAGTGGTGAGGAGGGCTGCTGGAGGTCACATGGTTCACAATGGAGCAGGGTCTCTATTCCAGAACCTGCAGGAGGGAGGAATTTGCTGACCAAAGAAGTGGCCCAGTTCTGCTCGCTGTCATGCTGTCTCTCCCCACCCCCGGAGGGGGAGTCAGGCTGCTCTGCCCACCTAAGCCGTACACCTGTCTAGAGGGCCGTGTCCCCCGGCCCCGCCCCGAGTTTCGGTGTCCCCTCCTTGAGAACTTAAACAGTGTCATCTCATTGGTTTGGTGTGAGATTTAAATGACAAAGATGCAGGGACGCCTGGGTGGCTCGGTCCGTTAATGAGTTCATGAGTTCGAGCCCCACGTTGGTCTCTGCACGGACAGCGGGGAGCCTGCTTGGGATTCTCTCTCTATCCCTCTCTCTCTGCCCCTCCCCTGCTCGTGCTCTCTCTCAAGATAAATAAATAAACTTAAAAATAAAATAAATGACAAAAAGGCAGATCAAGTGCCCAGCAGAGAGCCCCTATAGCACACGCTTGTTAGCCAAGCAGTAGACGTTTGTCCTACAAATTCTTCCCAAGGGTCTTCAGAAGATAGCCCTCCAGGTAGTTATGGGCGAATGCGGTGTGGCCTACAGTGGTGAGAAGTAGGAGAAGAGTCCTTACCAGGTCTGCGGCAACAGTAGCGACAATTGCCAGAATTTACTGGGGACTCAATGAACATATACTGGTCACTATTCCAAGTACTTCAGACGGTTTGCCTCCTGTATTTGTCACATGGACCCTGTGCCGTAGACCCTATTATCATCCACCTCATTTCACAAATGGAAAATTAAGGCCCAGAGAGGTTGGGAAACTTACCCCGGGCCACACAGCCCTCTAACCCAGTGTACTTTCCCCCAGTCTGCCTGACTTGCAGTGATATTTGGGACCAGGCTGCCATGAACCCTTCCCCCCCCCCCCCCCCCCCCCGGCCCCGAGCAACCCTACTTGTGCCACCGCTGGGCTGCTTTCTGGTGTTTTGTGCTCATTCACCTACTTTCTACCAATTCCCCAAGCCAACAGCAGGCTTTGCTCTTCCTGGCCCTTCTAGAACAGGAAGGGGTTTGGACGAGAACGGTTTTTTCTAAATTGGGCCTCTGGGAAGAGCTCTGGGCATTTTGAGGGCCTCCCTTCCGGAGGGGCCAGGGGGGATTCTGGGTCCCTGACCCGCGTGTATCTGTTTCACAGTTTTGAAGTCTGCGTGAAATTTTGTTTCAAGAAAGGATTTGGTGGCCCAAACCCGCTAAGTAATTAAATAGTTAAGTACATAAATCCATTAAATCAAACTGCTGAGTAACAGAATTTCTCAGGCCCCATGTAGCATGAAAACTCTGAGCCGTCGGCAGAGACACAGGCAGTGGGAACTGCTGAGTGAAAATGAGGACCATGCTGCCTGCACACTTGTGTGGTACTTTCCAGGGACACCGAGATACCAGGGAAGTGATTAATAAGGCCAAAGACAAGGCAAGATGGCAGAGACAGGGCCTGATGGCCTTGGTGTGGGGCTGGGAAGGGGGTGAATCTGGCTCTACGGCTGGGAGCCAGAGTCCAGTTGAGTCCCCCCTACACTCAGTCCCTGATGACCTCGGTCCTCAGCTCCTAGTGATTCAAAGTCCCAGGGACAATAGGTATTATGTGATGGAGAGGGGATGACAGCCGAATCCCATCAATGAGTTCTGGCCACAGTGCAATTTCTGCTAATGGGAAGAAATGTTACACAATCTGCATGCGCGCACACACACACACACACACACACGCACACATGGGCTATTCATTTTTTAAAAATCATGGTTTACTTAGCTGATACTTTATGTTTCTTTCTGCACTGAATTCAAATTGGCATAAAACCTTGTATCTGGCTCTTTCTGCTGGCCTCTCTTAATCTCATTATCTGATCTTCTTTTGAAGATTAAGACACGCCTCTATCAACAGCGAACAAAACTACCTAGGATTAGCAGCAAACAGCTTGGGTGGTTATAAAGATAAGCTTCCAGAATCACGGGACACTTGGCATCCAAGGCCTTGGGGCACTTGGGAGAGCATATTTGTTCCTTGAAGTCAGTGGGATCCAGCCTGTGTTTTAATATTACTGTTCTGAAGGAGGCCATGTCCCTTCTAAGTAATGGCCCTTGAACCTACTCCATCCGATTGCCTGTTTTAGATTATTCACAGCATTTATTCTTAGCTTATTCCTTATTGTTCGCCTATAGTCTCTTTTCTCTAGAAGAAGGAGGAGTTTGACAAGAGCAGGGACCTTATTTGTTTTCTTCACCAACGTATCCCCACCTTGGAACAGTGGCTGGTGTATTACAGGCACTCAACAAATATTTACCGAATGAATGAATGAATGAATGGTGCACACGCACAGCCTTATCTGCACAGATCCTATAAGCCAGGGGCAACCGTGGTGCAGCAGAGATGTGCATCCAGGAGACCCAGTCTGCTAGCCCGCAAAAATCCCCGAAACTAACTTTTCCTACCTGTACCTGCCTGATGGACATCATCTCCGCCCAACGGGACTGCATGGTGTGCAATGATTCACGTGTGTGAAAAGCTCCCGTGTGTTTTCTGGCACGTGGTAGGAGTTTGCCCAAACATTCTTGAGTCGAAGATGGCTTTTATCAATTCCCTCCATTTCACAGAAGAATAAAACTGAGGTTCAGAGGTAGATCCAAGTGGTACAGCCAGGGCTCATGCCTGTATCTCATGAATCTCAGATCCCAGCTCTTTCTGCCTCTTAATGCCACTTTTCTAGAACAATCTCTCTGTCTCTCTCTCTCTCTCTCTGTCACACACACACACTCAGTCCACATTAGTGGTTTAATGCTTTTTAAACGTTACATTAAATTTTTAAAAATTACTTTAACATTTTTGAAAGCATACTCTTCATTTTTCTACTCAGCTAAGACATAGAATTTCCCAGGTAAAGGCTTCAAATGGATGGACAGATGGAAAGAGGGAACAAGGGTCGTTTTCTACAGAGGCTGAGCTCAGCCTTGAACCTTACCTGCCTGGCCCAAAGGGCATCTTGCTGATGGCTCTGGTCTGTGAGTCTTTCCACAGGGAAACAAACACCTTTCTGGCAGGTCCGAGGGGACAAACCGCGAGCTGGGACACATGGTGGTCCCTGGGTTCTCCCCCAGTCCTCCCTCTCCTCCTAAGACCCTCTCCCCGCAACACACACACACACACACACACACACACACACAAAGGGGTAGCTGGATTCTCCAGACAGGATACAGAGTGAGGATCGTGTTTGCCTTCTCTCCACTCAAGCTCAGTCAGTGGGGACACCGGGCAGGACAAGAAGAGAGGGGAGAGGTGTCTGGGCTGTCCAAATCAGCGTCTCATTTTGTTTCACGATGAGGAACAGCCATGCCCAAAGGGGAGGCCCCGAGCCTCCTTGTTGATAAGCACCGCCATGGGAGTGGAGAATGTGGACAAGACAAAGAATCGATCTCCCCAGCAGCTTTGCGCACCAGGCCAAGGCTAATCTCCTCCCAGTAACAGACACCAGGGATGGACCTCCCACGGTCCCTGCCGTCTTCTGTCACGGTGGAGAGTGAGAGGGTCCAGAAAAGGTCAAAAGATACAGCCAGCCGCCTGAGCAGACAGACAGCAGTGGAAGTCTGTCGGAGAGAAGCATCATCCCGGGGGACAGGGAGGACCGCGGGGCCAAGCGTGGGGTCCGACAGATGGGGTTCAACGTCCACCTGCTCCTCCTTTGCTGCGACGTCAGAGGGTTGACTTGGGTGGCCGGGCTGACAGAGCTTGTAGGAAAGAAAGCAGTCTGCCACAGGCCTTTGGTGGTCTCCAGCGACGTGAGCTGAGAGAGGGAATGAGCGTTTGGTCTTCAGAGGGGGCAGAAAGACGCACCTGCCAGGTTATCGTCCTGGTGCACAAGCTCACTGCGCCTCACTCCTCTGCCCTTTGGGTTGCACTGTGTCCGGACGGCTCAGCCTTCCCGCTCCGGCAACCGCTTTCAGCGAGCATTCAGCCTTCTCTGCCGGCTTCTTATTTGTCAAACGCAGAGCTGCGTGCATGGAGGGCAGTGGCCCCGTGTCCACTGCCACGCTTGGTGGTGGTGAAGTGTCACCAGGGGTACTGGAGCTTTGAGAAATACATTTCAGGACATGGGTTCACCTTTTTTTTTTTTTTTGGCCAAGACCCACGGTAAAAATACATTAATAAATACACTTGACATTGCAAACCAGCACACATGCAAATGACTGAAATTTTCACCAAACGCTACCCTTATTTTATCTGTTCGA
This sequence comes from Puma concolor, assembly GCF_028749965.1. Taxonomy (NCBI): domain Eukaryota; kingdom Metazoa; phylum Chordata; class Mammalia; order Carnivora; family Felidae; genus Puma; species Puma concolor. Next base: position 78,267,307 of record NC_141677.1, read on the forward strand.
CACCGTTTTCCTTTCCGTTTCGCTCCACTCCATTGCACTCTCTTGTACTCTGTTCCATCTTTAAAAGTGCTGGTTACCACCCAGTAATCAATTTCATTAACCAGCTCCCAGTGTGAAAAACACCGCTTTAGGGGCTGACTGTCATGTGATTCTTTCAGTCTGGCCACGGGCTGTTATCAGTGGCCCCCAGAAACCAGTCTTCCAACTTACGCGTTATGATTCTTCAGGGCCTGTCATAAATGAATGATAAACGTATGCATCTCCAGGCCCCAACACCAGAGGTTCGATACCCTCTCAGAGAGTGGTCAGCACCAGACTGGGCGGTGGGGTCTCAGTACCACTGGGAAGAAGATTCTGATCCCAGGGAAAGAGAGATTCTGATTGGTCTAGATGGGTCTGAGGCCACCTCTTGGTCAGAAAAGGGAAGACACGTTGATGGGCAATCCCACCAACACTATAACCCTTGGGACAGGGAGCCCCCCAAAGTAAGTAGAAGAAAGGGGATGGGCGCCGTTATGGACTACATGTGTCCCACTGAAATTCACGTGTTGAAATCCTAGCCCTCGACGTGCTGGTACGTGGAGGTGATGAGGTCATGAGGGTGGGGTACTCATGAATGAGATTAGTGTCCTTTTAAAGAGATCCCAGAAAGGGGCACCTGGGTGGCTCCGTGGGTTAAGTGTCTGACTCTTGCTCTCGGCTCAGGTTATGACCTCATGGTTGGCGAGATCGAGCCCCCCATCAGGCTCTTCACTGATGGCATGGAACCTGCTTGGGATTCTCTCTTTCCCTCTCTCTCTGCCCCACATTCTCTCTTTCCCACTCTCTCAAAATAAATAAATAAGCTCTTAAGAGACCCTAGAGACCTCCCTTGGTCCCGCTACTGAGTGAAGACACAGCAAGAGGATGACCATCTAGGAGCTAGAACGCTGGTTCTTACCAGACTCTGAATCTGCCAGCACCTTGATCTGGGACTTTCCAGCCTCCAGAACCGTGAGAAATAAATACTTGCTGTTTATAAGCCACCGAGTCTGCGGTATTTTGCTATGGCAGTCCAAACAAACTATCGCTGAGTTGGCCTAGATTGTCCTGGAACACCCAGGTAGCGGTTTGCGAAGCTCTCCTTCTCTGATGCTTACATCCTCCCCCGTGCTCTCCAGGATGCTTGGCACAGTGCACACAGCAGGCATCCACTGCGTGGGGATGGCATGGAAACAGGGCACAGCCGCATTCTGCCCACTGGGCTTGGTCATAAATGATCAGGGTTTTGACTCTGCTTCCTGTATACGACTGAAGGCAAACTCCTGGAGGCCCAGCATCTACTGATTACAACAGCATCTAGGAGATTTTTCTTTTATTTAACAAATTCTGACCACGTGCGAGCCAACGTTTTCAGAGCGTTACAAGCATTAACTTATTAGGTTCACATAAAAGCCCTGTAAGAGAAGTACCATCACCACCTGAGCTGTTGTACCCACACTGTCTCGAATACTCACACCTGTCCTATAAGGGGGAGGGATTTTCTCCATAGAGGAGATGCTGAGACTCAGAGAGGTTTTATAACTTGCCCAAGGGCCCACAGCAAGCAGCAGATCTGCCCTTTGAACCCCAGTAAGGAAGAATGAGTAACACCAGGAGAACCCTCGAGACAGTTATTTAATCCTAGAGTTATCAGCGCCTGCGTGCTAAGAACGGCCTCGGGTTGAAATGGGTCAAGCCCTGGGTGGGGGAAGAAGCCCCCTTCTTACAAACAGAAACAGAGACACAAACCAAAATGACTCACATAAGTTCTAGAGGTGGGCAGGATGCCAGTAAACACATGAAACACCCCCCCCTCCCCCGCCCAGCGGCTGTCTGAACATTCCTATTGCTTCGATGTGCCCTCATTCTGTTAAAACGTAGTGACAAGGAAATTCATCACTACTTATGCATTTTTTTTTCAATGAGAAGGAGAAAGCTCTAGTTACTCATGGAGACTTTTGTTCAAACGTCCATCTCTGTTTTAATTCTCTAGTAGCAAGTACTGTAGTCAGCCATGCTTAAAACAATGACCCCAAACTCCTCTTTGCCTTCGTCGCGGTGACAATATTGTTACAGCTGACTAGGATGCTTTCTCACTTTGTGTGGCTTAACAGTATTTTCTAAGCTGAATACATCTCTCTAGGTTGTCCCAGGTAGGTTCTGAGATGGAAACTTTTGCTCCTAATTTGGAACAAAGGTCTCCGGAGTCATTTTTTAAACAATAAATATACGAGTATATATTTATTAACACAAATAAAATGGTTTGGCTTGTGGGCTTAGAACTGTTCTGTTTAGCTATTGGATCCAAATATGTTTTCACAATCTTAGATATACATTTCATTGGAATAGTGCCTGTGGCTCTGATAGACTTTAACAGAAAGAAAGAGGTTCTATTGGAATTATGCAATAATGACTGTTCCATAAGTGGCAAATGTAACCATACTGTCCTTTCTGAATTTCATTCAGTTGAATGTGAGCATGAAAATAATTAGTTGGAGAGTGTATCAGTTATTCCTTGCCGTGTAACAAGCCACCCCAAAATATAGTTGCTTAAAACCACAATTGATTGCTTCTTGTGGCTCTGTAGGTTGACTACTCAGTCAACCAGTTGACTACAATGGCCTAACTCATATGTCTGGGGCCTTGGTGCTGGTTGTTGGCCATGTCTCTCTCTTCATGAGGCCACTAATCATTCAGTATCTAGCTTGGGGTTTCTACCATGGAGTGGTATTGTGCCAAGAGGGCAAAGGTGGAGGCTGCCAGGCCTCTGAAACTCTTACGTGTCACTTCCAGCATATCCCATTGGCCAGAGGCAGTCACAACCAGTCTAAGGGATGATGGGATAAATTCCATCTTCTAATAGGAGGGACTCAAAACTTATTTTCATTGATCCCACACAAAAAATGCATTCACCCCCTGCCTCGTGATCTTATCTTATGGCAGTGTCAGTTTTGGCCTCAAAGTCCAGAGACTTGACCACCTAAATGCAAATACAGCTGAGATGCCCTGGAAGCAGTTCCTCAGGTGCAATTCTTCAGATGCAGCTCTTCTGGAATCAAAAATTGCAAACTAGGCAGCCTTCCTATCTGTCCCACGTTGGCAACATACTTGGCAGAGAGTGTTACCACGGTAGATGTTTCCATTCCGAAATAGGGAAGAATGGAAGGCACGTGCTAGTTGCTGACCCACAGCATTCTGAAATCTAGCCAGGCACAAATTTCTCATCTCCAATCAAGCGGTATTCCATTAGGGTCCGCTTCTCCCTTGGACCGCGTCTCAGTCAGTTAGGGCTGCTGTAACAGAATGCCGTAGACTGGGGAAGCTTAAACAGAAAACATTTGTTCACAGCCTCACAGCTCTGGAGGCTGGAAGTCCAAGATCAAGGCACTGGCAGATTCTGTGTCTGGTGAGAACCACCTCATGATTGCAGATGGCTGTCTTCTCATATCCTCACATGACAGAGAGAGGAGAGGGAGCTCTAGTCTCCTCAACCCCGTAAGAGGGCTCCGATCTCATCATGGGGGCTCCATCGCCATGACCTCACGCAAACCCAATTACCTCCCAAAGCCCCACCTTCAAACACTGTCCCATTGGGGATTAGGGCTTCCAGATAGGAATTTTGGAGGGACTCAAACATCCAGTCCATAGAAGAGCAGCTCCGTAACCTATTCTTCTCTTTGGCTCTTGGCTCCACTCCCTGGGTCTTGGCTCTGCCCTCTGAGTAGTCCTTCCTTCTCCGTAGGAAGTGCCACATGCTTGCAGTTGAATAGATTTTTCCTCTGCTTGCTTCCTTCCCCTAGAAAATTGGGGACCCAGAGACTGTTTTCATTTTCAAATGTGTCCTCCCATTTACATCCAAGTTGGGAGTGTTTTCACCAACACTAGGTCTTTAAAACTTAGCAAATTTCCCTTAAGTCTGATTGGGGTTGAATCTCAGTGGCCACACAATCACATCTGTTATTCTTTTTGGAGACATGTCTCTCTCTCCTTTGGGCTGTGGACCTGCTGTAGGATACTCCCTTAAAATTCTTAGAAGCCTGGGGCGTCTGGGTGGCTCGGGCGATTAAGTGTCCTACTCTTGATTTCAGTTCAGGTCATGATCTCAGTTCATGAGATCGAGCCCTGTGTAAGCCCAAGCTGGGTGTGGAGGCTGCTTAAGATTTTCTCTTTCCCACCCTTGCCCTCTGCCTCTCCCCTATTCACGTGTGTGTGTGTGTGTGTGTGTGTGTGTGTGTGTGTGTGTGTGTATGTGTGTTCGCACACATGCATGCAAACGCACTCTCTGTCTCTCTCGAAAAAAAATCTTAGAAGCCCTTTGTCTAGCTAAAGGGTCCTTTAGGCATAAGCTTAAAGCTTTCCGAGATCCTAATAAGGGATCTCATAGCCACACCCTTGATGGATTTGGGCTCCATGCCTTGTTTCACTTGGACACAATGTTTTATTGGCTGGGGTTGGGGGAGCATGTGTTGGAAATGAGAGACAGTCATGTTTTCTAATCAAGCACATCTTGAGCCTTTTACATTGCCTCTACATTCTGCCTGTAAACTTAGCGGGTCTTTAGCTCATCTCTCTCTTGATGTACACTATCACACACAGCTCGGAGTAGCCAACTGGCACTCTCAATGTTCTGTCTAGAGACTTCCTTGGCTAGATCTGTGAATTCAACAGGTAATTTCCTACCTCCCAAGTCACCTTGGGTGATAGTTTGCACCATCTGGGACTATTGTCCCACCATCAAATAGCCTGGGCTTCTCTTTTCTCCAAGTGCCAATAGCAGTTTCCTCCCCTTCTTTCCAGACCCCACCGATGGCATCCTTCCTATCTCTTGCCCACCTCCTTGTCCAGAGCCAACACCATTAATTTAGATTTTTGTTGCCCAAACACCTCATTTTTAGTTACCAACTGTGGTGGTTAATTTTACGGGTAAACTTGACTGCGTCATGAGGTGCCCAGATATTTGGCTAAACATATTCTGGGTGTGTCTACAAGGGTGTTTTAGAGGAGATTAACATTTGGGTTGATAGACTGAGGAAAACAGATTGCCCTCTCTATTTGAGTAAACCTCAAATAGGCCTGGCCCTCCTGAGAATAGGGGGATTCTTCCTGCCTGACTATGAGCTGGGACATGAGTCTTTTCCAGGCTTTAGACTGGAACTGAAACGTGGGCTCTTCTTGGGTTTTGAGACTGCTGACTTTGGGACCAAAAATTACACTATTGGGTCTGCTGGTTCTCAAGCGGCCGGACTCAGATTGGAACTACATCATCAGCAGTCTCGGGTCTCCATCTCTCACTGACTATAGATCTTAGGACTCCTCAGCCTCTGTAATCATGTAAGCCAACCGCTATTGGTTCGGTTTCTGTAGAGAATACCGACGGATACACCCAATCTCTATGTTATTTGTTGTTGTAACCCCCAGAACTTAGGGGCTTAAAACATGGGTGGGCAAACCTTTGCAAAGAGCAAGAGAGAACATAGCTTAGGCTTCGTGGACCATATGGTCTCTGTCACAAGCATGCGACTCTGCTGTGGAGCTCCAAAGCAGCCGTAGACAATATGTAATAAGTGAGGGTCGTGGTGTTCCCAATAAAACTTTATTTACACAAACATGTGCCTGCTCAGATTTGGCCTGCGGACCCTGACTTCAAACCATAATTTCTTGTTTCTCCTGACTCTGTGGGTTGACTGACGAGTTCAACCACTCTTACCTGGGCTCACATTTCATTGCAGGGCAACTTCAGTCATCCAGTGGCTTAGCTGGATCTGGGTAGACTAAGGCGACCCCACTCACATACCCAGGGCCTTGGTGCCGGCTTCAGCTTGGCCTTTCTTTCCGCACAGTCTCTCCACATTCAGTAATCTAGTCTGGGTTTTCTTATGCAGTGACTGGAACATTCCAAGAAGGAAAAGGCAGAAGCTGCAAGGCTTCTTGAGGCTTAGACCCCAGAACGTACACAACTTTTACCACATTGCATTCGTCAAAGCAAGCCACAGGCTGGGCCAGGTTCTAGGGGTCAGGGAAGGAGATTCTGCCTCTGGAGTCTCTAGAGGGAGCTGCTCAGTTTCATCGTCGTTACTCTTCAACCTGTCCAGGAAGCAGCCAGGCTACCTTAGCTTTCTCATCTCTACTAGTAGATAGAAATCCACTAGGGCCTGTGAGCAGGTTATAGGCCCTTTGTGACCAGCATGAGTCCATGGAAGCCAATTCACCGGTCATGAAACTAAGCTCCCCGTCTAAATGCTTTTTGACAGCTTTTCTTAGACGCCGAGTCCTGTCGTGCAAGTAGTCCAAGGTCGGAAGATACACGCATTGGACCCCGGAAAATTAAAAGTAAAAGGCTGCGAGTGATAGCCGTGTCTCTCCAGAAGGGGACAAGGAGCCTTTCCCAGGCCAGTCCTTCCATGACCTGTCCTGCTCACAATCCAAACGGCAGATAAATGAAGACGGAGTCCCATCATCTTCCCCCCTCCTCGTCACCTTCACCCAGACCCCATACAGAAGCATTAATGTGTGATAGTCAACACACATTAATGGGGAGTTTTTTGAGCATTTCCTGCAGGTGTTTCAAACTCTCAGCCTTCCCTTGGAAACTTCTCTGCGCATACTCATGTCTCCGTTTCTCTCCAAAGTTGAAATCAGAGCAATCATTTTTTTTTCAACAAAATATTAAAATTCTTTGCTGATCCTGGCCCTTGGATACTTCCCGTGGGATATTGATCCCGTTATTTTTAAATAAAATGCTTTTGGATCCGTCTGCTAACAGAAGCCTAGTTAGCTGTAGGATGTCTTTGATGCATACCCAAAAGACAAAACATGGACTGATTTTGTATATAACACATTTTTATCTTTGAAATAAAATTCCGTATAAAAATATAGATGAACTAAATATATACCTCTAGACTCTAAGAAAGTAGCCTCTCAAATGTCTCTCCTTCCCCTGCTTAAACCTTCCTTCTCTAAGGTAGTCATTTCAGAAAGTCAGGATTAAAAGGCATGAAAATGAAACCTCTCAAGTCTCCAGTCACTCTTCCCCCAAGAACGCAAATGGGGCCGATTATGTGCCTTTTAAAAGTGTTGGTTTTTTATGGCTCTTTGTTTAAAGAATGTGTGTTGAAAAAGCCGTGCAAAGCCAGATACAGAATTCACTTTCAAAGAGCCTGCGGTGGTATTATCAGCCATGTGGGCTAAGAATGCTCGTTCTCTGAGGTTCTAAATCAAAAGTGTTAAGCAGAGTTTAAGCCCCATATCATTCTAAATTCCAAGCTTTAGATCCATGAAGCATGGATTTTATGATGGAAATGACAACTGACCCTCCTCTGTAACAGATACAGAAAACTAACTTTGTGGCTTTCTCAGGAATTCTCAGCAAGCCGGTTGCGGTTGGCAGACAAGGTATACGAAAGACGGGGAGAGAAGGCACACGTAAAATCAGCTGGCCAACAGGGGGCTTCTGAGGGTTTACCAGCTGTCCCCCCAGTGCTCAGCTTGCACTCCTGTCTGCTTCTGCTCCAACAAGGGCTTCCTGCTTCCTTGCCTTTCAGTACATCCTACCCCCAATCTCACAACAAACTTTGCAGAGATTACAAAATCCCAATGAAACAACTAGCTATTCATACAACATTCAGCATGTGCCACGCACTGGACAGCATTTGATACTGGTCATAACCCTGAGAAGCACTGAGGATGCTTCTTCCAATTTTCCAGACAAACAGGGACTCTTTCGGAGAGGTTGGGGAGGGGGGTGGAAATCACAAAGAGCAAAGCTGACATTCCCGCCCAGGTCTGTCTGCCCCAGAGCCTGAACCCTGGTCTGTTGCAATAGTCTAGCTTCCTAACTACCACGTTAGCTTCTCAAGCAGAGAGACACGTTACAGGAGTCTCTGGTATCTTCCAGGATGACTGGCACAAACATCCAATAAAAGGAATTTATCTGCTAGTAAAAAAAAAAAAAAAAAATCTGTATCTTTATTTTCCCCATAATTCACCAGTTTACAACATTCACCTGACAAGTTTACATCTTTCAGGAAAATTTTCGGTACCAAGGCACAAAATATTTTTCTCTGGCTTTCGATTTCAATTGAATCAACTTAAGCCTTTCAAACTAGCAGGCCGTATTTCCAACAAAACTCCGACGAGGCTGAAACTATACAGGGGCTGAGGGGCTGGTGTCCATGAGAAAGCAGAGGAATCCACCGAAATGCATCAATCATCCAGTGCTTCGGATAACCAATGTCTCCTTCGATGTGCCGTGAGGCTCTGGACTTGAGAGGCGTGTTAGCATTGAAGCTTGATAAAGTCCTAGTCGTCTACCAAATTCCACTGTCACCTCATTAGATGTGAAAAATAGAATGCTTTAGGACACTTGGAGATATTTTCAGTAAAAATAACATTTTTTCTCTTTATAAGGGAACTGAAAAACATCGCCTAATTGCATGGTAAGCAGTCACGACAAGCTGCCCAGCCCATGGGGTCAGGACCGGCAGTCCAGCATTGTAAACTGTCCTCCATACCACGAGCCTTTCCTCCCCAAAGAGAAGCTGTTAAAACCTTAAAACCTTAATTGAGAGGTCAGCAGTCTCAGGACAGACCGGAGATAAGCCACTAGCTATGTGAAGTCATGTCAACTTTGATCGGCCAGGCCTTTTGGCATCGAAAGAAAGCCAGCGATGAGCCAAAGGCCCTCTAATCTTCTCCGAGATAAGCTGAAGCTGTTTGGCTGGGGCCAGGGGTCCAGGGCAGGGAAAGAGCTTTTCTCTGTGCGCTGTGGCCACGCTTATGGATGAATCCGTTTTGGCCCGACATGCCTGCCGAGCTCTGTAACCACACTCCCAAATGGGGAGGCAACCTGTTTGAGGGGGGCTGGTTCCAAGCAAGAGTCTATGAAGGTTACCACCATCACTTTCTCAGGGACTGCTTTGGAAGATGTCCAGCGGATGGCTTCCCCAAAGGAGCCAGGGTCAGCAGGAAGAGCTGGTCAGAACACTACAAGACAGGAAGCGAGGGAGGGAGGGAGGGAGGGAGGGAGGGAGGGAGAAAAAGAGGGGAGAGAAGGAATTGAAGAATTGAGTTATTCCGAATCTCTGTGTGATGCCCAGTGTATGAAAATAGAAACAATGTTACCTTGAAAAGACAGGTCAAAATGAAAAGGCAATGCGGGGCGGGAGTGGGTCTTGAAACATCCAAAATTTACGTAGGGTTAAAAAATTTACTTACGGTAAGAGACCCTTAAATATAAAGAACAGACTGAGGGCTGCTGGAGGGGTTGTGGGTGGGGGGGGATGGGCTAAATGGGCAAGGGGGCATTAAGGAGGACACTTGCTGGGATGAGCACTGGGTGTTATATGGAGGGGATGAATCACTGGAATCTACTCCTGAAATCATTATTGCACTGTATGCTAATTAACTTGGATGTAAATTAAAAAAAAAAATACAATAAATTTACTTAGTGTCGAAGCTCAGGATCTACTCCACAGCAAAAGACTGACAATAAAAATTAGTGAGAATATAACCAAGAAAAGGAATCTATCTACTGAGAAGGACAGGTATTCAAATTTATTTATTTATTTTTAATGTCTATTTATATTTGAGAGAGATAGAGGCAGAGTGCGAGCAGGGGAGGGGCAGAGAGAGGGGGAGACACAGAATCCGAAGCAGGCTCCAGGCTCCACAGAGCCCAATGCGGGGCTCGAACTCATGAACCGCGAGGTCACGACCTGAGCCCACTTTGGACGATCAACCGACTGAGCCACCCAGGCGCCCCAGGAAAGACAGGCATTCAGAAGTTGGTAAATGCTTTGCTCTCACTGACTAGGAAATGGCCAAAGTGACAGATTCCTGGGGTTGGACCCTTCACAGACAGGACACGCTGGCACCAATGACTGAAGGGGATCGTGAACGCTCTGAGATAGAAAAAGGACCAATACTCTCTTAGGACCTTCTGTGTGACCCTTCTGGCCTTACAATGTTCCTTCAGATGTCATTGGGTACTTTGCAAATGGTTGAGCCAAGGTGCATCACCTGTGATTAGTAAAAAGAGCCCAACTACAGATAGCACTGGTCAGAGGAGACGAGGGGCTCCAGTTCTTGGGTGCAGAAAGAGTCTATTTCATCCCGTGAGGAAGCAGAGCCCCGGACCCAACGAGGATGTGTGTACCACATACACCAGCCCTTGGACTGCCCATCCCAGCAAACAGGAGTTGGTGGACTGCACCTTTGTAGCATGGGATGATGACACCGCATTCCACCTGTAGAGGGCTGGACTGGCCCTCCACTGTGCCATCTTGCTTTGGCTTTGAGATTCCTCAAAGGCGCCGTAGGACAGGCAGACCTTGTTGCTACCGCACGTTTGGACTTTCGGAGCTGGGGTTCAGGAAGATGAAATGATTTGGGCAAGGTTTGGAAAGGTTACTGTTCGGCTCATTAAGGTTACTAATTGGCTAAGAATAGCTAAGAAGAGGCGGTAATCAAATCCGCACCAGAATCGTTGAGTATAAGTCAGAAAAAAATACTATGGAGACCCTAAAGTTAACTTGCAACTTGGAGTTTCACAGTGATTGGGAATTTAGAATAGAAAGGAACCTCAGGAGGCAACCCTCATCTGGCCAAGAAATTCCCCACGGGTGGACATCTGGGCCTAGTTCCCCACCCACTGAGTACTTATTCCACAGAGGATGTGCCACCACAGATGACCAGGCATCTCCGACTGATGGAGTCTTCACTGAAATACTGTTGGTTGCTACCAAGGAGGGAAAGAGAACGTGGCAAATTGCCCTCTGGCTCCTGGCTCTGCCACTGACATTTCGTTGGCCAAATCAAGCCACAAGGTCATGCTTGACTTCAAAGGGGGTGGGGAAGTGCAACCCTACTATGTTCCAGGAAAAAAAGGAGAGGTAGCAAATGTCTTAAAGACCCTTCCAGTGCCCCATCTGAACCGAGGGTGAACGGTTGTCAAAACCGATGATTGACACACAACGTCTGAGTCTGTGGGTCACGGATTTGAGTTTGTTGGTGTCTTTCTTGACGCACTTAGGCAAAAATGTTCAACTGGAGAGTTGGAGCTATCTTAATGTTGCTAGAGAGAAGCAAGCCATTATGACCCAGGGCTTCCTCCTGGAAAGAGACATCTTTCAAAGGCAGCAGACCCAGAGAGGATGCCCAGATAGGACTGTTTCTCCCTTTGAAAGCACTGGGGTCATAAACCATGAAAAACATGCTCCTCCTTTTCCCCAACCAGCCTCTCAATCTACCTTTCCCACGCAGAGAAGAGAGAGAAAGGGAAAAGGAAAAGGAGAACAGAAACAACAGGGAAGAAATCTGGAAGTACAGCACTGGGCTTAGAAAAAACAAAGAACGCCCCTTGCCAAAAGTCCTCACTTTTCCAGAAGGCACACGGTTTGCAAAGAAACCAAAAAATTTCATGACCGGTCCCCGTCTTCCATCTCGAATTCCTGAGCGCATGCCTCAGAGCATGCCGAAAAATGGATCTCTAAGGATACAGATGTTTAATGACAATTTCGACGCATCCAAAATCCCCTGAAAGAGACCAAAGCTACCCATTTTGATATTATTTATCTCCAAAATATGCATTGCCTCATTATCATCATCAATTGGATATTTTCCCAAAGGGAAAAAAAATTAATTGCCCACCAGAAATGTTTTGAAATGTTTACATGTGTTTCTTTGTATAAGCATGAAAGTGAGCGTGTGGGAGCCTGTTTATAAGTTAGCAAAGTGTTAGTAAACTCTGGTTTGACACTGATAAGGTTCATATGAAAGTCAGCACTGAAACTGTTGGCTGAATAATAAACAGGATCTCTTGGCCTATGCTCTTTCAAGCATGCCTCACTAGATTAAATATGTATATATATATATATATATATATATATATATATATATATATATATATATTATATTTATATTTATATTTATATACACACACATAATAACCAGGAAAGAAAAAGGCAAAGTGTGCAGAAAACATGGCTTGATTATTACTGTGTTCAGTGCAGTCTTAAGGGAGAAGCAGCTTTTGGTGAGATCCCGGGTTTCTCCGGCCAGGATCTCAAGGAGTCACTGAGGATCAGTCTTCCTCATTTGCAAGACAATGATAACAGTGCTTCTCCTGAAAAACTTCTGCCTGGATTAAATGAGACAAAGCTTGAAAGGCACCTAGAACAATCCTGGCATACAATAAGTCCTCAACAGATAGATTAGTGGTTACTGTTAGGAAAGACAGCTTGAGTTTTTCTCATGAGAAGGATGCTTGGGTGTTTCTGCAGCCATACCTCACCAAGAGGAGGCCTCGCAGTCTGGTGCTTAGAAGGGAAGGGTGGAATGCAGGAAAGCCCAGACTTGTCCCCCATGATGCGGGGTGCGATTCTGGACCTGCCACTAACCGCTGGGTGGTCTTGGGCGGGTCCTGGCAAATCACCTGGTCCTCCGCTTCCGCGTCCCCTAAACCAAGAAGACTGATCATATTTTAGACCACAGCGTCTACTCCTCAAATGATATCTTACCAAGAGCTGACACAGAAGAAAGGGACAAATGGAGCACTGATCTGGCTTTCACGGAGTGTGGTGATGGAGACCTTCAGGTAGGACCCTCCTTCTACCTTTACACCCTTCTGCTGTGAGTGGTGCCCCCTAAGCCGGTGCCCCACAGATGCCCCATCTGTCTCCCACTGTGGCTCCCAACATGGCACTTTCCGACATCAGGAGGTCAATAAATGCGGACATCTCAGCTACTGGATTGTAGCATCTGCATGGGAGGGTCCTGGGCTCCTTCTCTGCTACGCTTGGCCTAAGATCACGGCTACGAGCTGGTCTTTGATCATCAGCAAATACCTAAGGAGAACGGATGCTGGGCTAAGCACAGAGGGAACAACAATGAAAACAACAAACCCGGTCTCTGGGCTCACGGAGGATTATTCTAGAAAAGAGCATATGAAAATGGCGTTAGTCTGGCACGTTTGAGTGGGGACCAGGCTCTTCTACCGGGCTTGTTAATGCAACCGCTCCAGGCAACTTTCTTAACCTCTGAGCGTTTGCTTCACCTACATAATGGAAATAATAATACCCACTTTCTACATCGTTAGGAGCCTGGATCAGGCAACTCACTGAAAGTCTCGTGTAGAGCCGGCAACCTGCTGGCACTCAAACAATGCAAGTCCCTTTTCCTTAATGGTTGAGTGAGAAGCTTGTGGGGCTGTTACCGGCTTGGGCTTTTATTTGTCCCAGTGTTTTAACAAGGCCTGTCTCCATTTGGGGCTGCCCTGCCCTGACCCAGTTTTAGGAGAAAGGCTGCCCAGGTCCAATTCTGTTCGTGTTGGCGCATTAATTATAGGGCTCCTGAGCGAAAGACTCACACCAACTGTCATTACCCCTGGACCAGACGCTGGCAACCACACCGTGGATCGTCGCTTCAACTGAGCCATTGTTCCAGCCTTTTCCTCCACGTGGGGCTTGGATGCAGCCAAATCTCCTCTAGCCAACCAGGCTGCTCGGTGCAGCTTCAGGAAAGACAAAGGGCTGGCTGGCCTGCGCGTTCAGCAGCCACCCGACAAGCTGGTGCTCCCCGCCAGCTCTCGGGCTCCCAGGTCGAGGCCCAGCCCTGCCAGATGAAGGAGGCCAGATAACGCTGCCCCCCAAAGGGCAGGCAGCACCTGGGCACAGAGGCCATTAGTCACTGACTTCCTTGTTCCCGCCATAAGGAAGGAAAGCATCTAGTTCTCTTCTTTAAGGGCAACAGTTCTTCAAGGAAGAAAGGAACCTGGCACTCTTGCGTGCCCGTATATGACGCTGATGCCTGGTAGTGTTTGTTTGTGCAAGAAAGGCTGAACTGGAATTATCCCTAGCCAGGGAACATATGCATTTGATAGAGGCTCATGTCTCAACTTCTTGGTAATCAGTGCGGGCACACCCTTGTAATTTCTCTCGCTCCCTGGGAAGGCACCAAGAAATGGCTTTGTGTTCCCAGGAGCCAAACCTGCTAAAAAAAAAAAAAAAAATTGTTTTTTTTTCCTGCACCATCCTAGATGTGTTAAGGTAGAGTGGCAGAAATTTCTGGGGGGAGGGAAGGGAGCTGCTAAGCATCACAACAGTATTCATTTTGGCTCAACACAATCACCTACCTGTTCCCCTCCCCTGCAAATCCCACACCATGGAACTTTCTCTGCCTTTCTACGTAGGTCTTGTCCACACTTAGCCATAATGGAATTCCTCAGGTTTGTGTCTCTTTTCCCTATTAGTGGGGAGCTTCCAGGAGAGCGTGCCTCATATGCCGGGTTTGTTTCCACTTTTCTTCTGACACCCCAGCAGGACGCATAGCAGAAAACCTGCTGCTGGATAATGCTTTCTGAGTCCCTAAGAGCCAGAAAAGCGCTCCACTGTTGCGTCCTATAGAGGAAGATTTGCTTCCATTCATTGAGCGTCTGCAGGCTAGGTGTTTTCATACAGTCTCCAGTCCTAATACTACGCCCATTTCATAGACGAACAAATGGAGGCTCACTCTGAAATTCCAGGAACACCTGCGATCTTTGCAAGGAGCAGGTTCCCAGATGATTTTACCCATGGTAGCCCCATCTCTCCTGCTGCATATCTCTATCTTCCCCCACCCCCCACACACGGGTGATCCTCATCTGCAGGGTCACAACCCACTGGTGGGTCAAATTCATGTGTGAACTACATGGCAGGTAATTTTTGCTTAAGTTTATGTTTCAACAGTTGTGTTGTTAAAGACTTTTAGAAAAAACTATGGCAGATTTCCAGTTAGTTGCTAATGACCCATTTGTACCCATTTGCACATCCATCTGTAAGGGAGAGAGGAGTGGAGACATGGAGTGTGTTGGGGGGGAGGGCAGAAGATTCCATCACTCTCCACCTGCTCCTGTCCAAGCCAGACCTCAGGCTAGAGGAGCCACTGGTGCTGATACCCCATTCCTGCTTTTGGCAACATAGCCACGGAAGGCTTCACATTCTAGAAAATTTGGAGCGTGGCGGTGTTAGGAATCTGGGCTTCGCCACAGGTTGTGATCGTCCTCCATGCTGTGGTGGGAAAGGACGGAGACCTCCTGTCCTGCACTAGGTCCCCACCCCCGCCCCAGGAGACTTTAGACCACCCCCTGCCTAGAATGGTTTTAGATTAAAGAGGTCCTCATCACTCGGCCCCATTAGAACCGCCTCCCCAAACCCATGCTGCAAAGAATAACACAGGATGACTACCCTGGAGAGTGTTTTAATGTACTTTTTCATATCTTGTATGTAAGGTTATTCTCAAAATTGCCTTAGAAAGTAAACTGAGAATACACTGACTGTCCCCTTTTATGGATGATAGAATCTGAGCTATGGGCTTGTTCGAAGCGTCTTTATAGTTTTGTAAGCCCAGATTGCAGTATTGTCTCTATGCTCTAAGGATGCATCAAACCGTCGGGTAGGTATAGCAGGTACACATCAGTTTAAGCAGCGCACACTTTTTAATGAACAAGAAACAGTGAAGGAGAGGTCGTGGGCCAGAAGCAAGGTATACTGTTCTACTGTGAGATGGTGTTAGCCAGGAAAGGTGCTCACCCCTGGAGTTGATGGGTGAGAACGGGCCACAGAAACCAAGAACAAGGGAGGAAGAATCCCCAAAAGGAGAGTCAGGGTGCTGCTACCCGGACGCAGAAAGAGATAGTGACACGTTAAACCAGATGCCCATTAGAGGGCCATGACCCAGTTGCTGGACTTGACAGTGACCTTGGTTAGCTTTGGCTCCAGAAAAGCTAGGATGCAAACCACCAAAGTGCCACTTAGCTGGAATCTTGGACAATACACTTTGCCAAATTTCCACTTCCTCATCCATACAGGGAGAACACTATTTAGACTAGACGCTGGATGTACGCGCCTAGCAAAGCACCTGGCAGGTACTCAATATTCAATAACCACCACTAATCTTATCCTATAAGACATGAATGCTAAATAACAGTGGCCTAGTTCTTTTAGCTGTAAAATCCATTCAAGCTGGCAGCTCTCAACTCTTCTATATCCCCAAGATACCCAAAGAATATCATGGAACCCAATGGAACTTGTTCACACTGGCAAGAAGCGATGTGAACGGTCCCCTTAAGCTATATCAGAATCTCCTGGGGACCTTACATCGAACCAGTCCCCCTGCTAATTCTGATGTGCAGTTCACCCTCCCACACACCTTGGGAATCACTGATAAGCTATTCAGTGGGCTTCTTAGAGCACACCACAGCAAAGTTATCTTTAAATTCTGTCTCCAGCCAAAAAAATAATTTCAGAAAGGAAAAAGATCAGGTCAGAATCAATGTGTACCCCTCCCCCCTGCCCCCCAAACAGCAGAAGGAAGATAATTCACAGTTACTCTCAAGGTTCTAATCATAACCCATCTCCATTATAACCATGGTGGTTAAGAATGTGCTGCTATTTTAAGCCCATAATTATTTTTTAATAGTACTATCATTTCTTTCCATTAAGTCTGTGTCAGTGAACCAGAGGTTGGCCAAGAAGAGTGAAAATACATGTCGTCAAAAGTTGACTGATAATAGAAGTATGCCTTTTTTCTTAATCTCTGATACCAAAATGAAAGGGATAAGAGAAACCAGGAAACACAACACATGACAGCTATTAATTTCGTGGTAGTGCGATTTGCATAGTAATGCAGGAAATGTGCTGCTGATTATTGCATTTGCTCTATCATTAGAACCCTGAGAAACGTTCTGAACTTGACTGCATCCTCCACCGGTTAACACTTTTTTTTTTGGTAACTGAGCCATCTTCATGATATGAGTTATCCCATCGGTCCACATTGGCAGCCCTCATTCAGGAGAGTTCTATTTTTTAAAAGCAGTGTATTTTTTCCTCGTAAATATTCCTTTGAGAACATACATGGAGAAGTCACACGAAATCATATCAAATGCACTTTGGTTTTGCTCCATATATTTTGAAGCACATTTTTTTCACCCATTTGCATCACATCTCCTTCAGATGGTGGACTCAGTTCACCTCGGTCACCGAGAACCACCGCCCCCCCCCCCCATTTTGGGAATTATGCCACTTGCACCCCTCCTTAGTGCCTACCTAGGAACATTCAACCAATAGATTTCTAACCCATGCAAAATACCGTGAAGGGAAGCCTAACACGTAACTGAGAAGTCAGAGAGGGGAGGGGAGGGGAAAAAAAGCAGAAATATCAAAGAAACAGACCAAAAAGTTTGGAAATTTATGATTTCACTGCAATTTAGTCCAACTTTTTGGTTAATTGTGTACTTTTTCTACTTTTGCTTTACTAGCTTTCTTAGTTAACGGGTCTACCCAGAATTCTAGGACCACTCCTTATAATTTCCTGTCTCTGCTTGTTCAGTCTTTGTATCCTTCAGGCCCCATCTTCGATCCTACTGTCAGAGGCTACTTCAAATTCCACGCCCTCCAGGAAGCTCTCCTTAGTCAAGTTCAGCTGATGAATTTACTCCCTCAGCTACTAAATCGATTTCACCCCTTTAACGCCATTCAGAACAATTACTCTCATCATTTTCATTTCCCATGTAATCTCTTCCTCAATGTTTTAGTTCGCGTCACAAATGTTTACAGAAAATAGTGTAGGCATGGGCAGTACGGGAGTGATTGAAGCAGACCGAAACTTTCAATTGTTGGTGAGACGTGCAGGGCACGGGAGTGAAGCAGAGTGGATTATGGGAGACAAGGAAGAATAGGGTTACTCTCCCTCGGTGAACAAGTGCCTGAGTCAATGTGAACTGGGAGAGAAGCATCCATCTGGCTTTCTCTGCGTTGCTTCTCTCTTCCCATCCCTCCCTACCTTTTTATCGTGGGGTTCACAGAATGGACACCTCTCATATTTAGGATGTATTTTTGAACATGGCTCCTAGAGGCACAGCAACTATTTCATTTAGTGCTCAACACAAGGAAGCAGCGATTGACTACCACATCAGGAGGAAAATGGAGTGTTGGACATCTTGGAAGACAGATGTCGACGCCTATCCGTCTCCATCACAGTGCTTCCCCTAGACGCCTCCACAGGCAGTGTTGAACACGGGAGATTTTCGTCTGAGGGGCTTCTGTTCCTGAACCTATCGTCTGAGTGAGATGGTCTTCTCTGGGGAAGCCTCCTGAGGACATTTGTTTTGGCCATTCCCTCCCTCAAGGTCTAAGAGGGCCTAGTGGTAGCTTTTGCCTAAGAATTCCCAGGCTCACAGCAGCTTGAAGACCGGACCGATCAGACCAACAGGTAAGACAAACCTGGACCCTCCTGAGAGTCCACAAGGAGAGGAATTGGGATCACTGTGGTCTCCGGATCCTGGAGCCTGGGTGGATTGTTTTGCAAAAAGAGCAGGGGAGTTGTTGGGCTGAGCTCCAAGCCCGCCCCCCCCTCCTTCCCTCCCTCCTTTCCACAAAGAGCTCCTTTCAATAAGAAGAATTCTCACAATCTAACTTTGCTGGAATAGTTTCTCCACTTGATGCAGGTCCAGAACACTTCCCCCAGGGACCTCTGGTCATGTCAGAGGTGGCTCAGAGTTGGTGAAAAGAGATCTAGGTTTAGTGGTGAGATATTCATTTTATTACAAGTTTTCCATTCAACTGGCCAGGGGCTTATCTTCTCTTTAACTGCATTGTGCTCCAGCATTGGCAAAGAAAGAGCAGAAAAGTGTGAGCCACATGTGAATTTCATGCAAGCCTAGGATTCGGAACCCAGACTAAGCTCCTGCAAGATCTATTTTTATGTTTGGGTAAGTAGCAGGTCATATGGCCATTACCGTATCAAAGAGTCCTGTGAGTTCACGACCCTGACCCAGGTGGTCCTGCCCTGGGGCTCTAAGCCAGCGAGGGAAAGACAACTGGGAGGCACTTCAGAGACTCTCAGAAGATCCTCTCGCTAGCACTATTGAATTTTAACACCTTAGCCATAAAAGGGAGGTTCTGAGAGCAGTTCTGCTACTTACAGAAATGAAAGTCAAAATGGATCTATTCCTATACGGTAAAATAAAAACTTTCAAATAAAGTCCCAAAGACAAAACTCAGCTTTGAACAGAAACCAAGACTTAAACCTGAGCTCAGCAAAACAGCATGGAAATCAATCAATCATCTACGCTACATGTTTCAGTAAATATGCCAACAGTAATAAAAATGTAGGTGTGGTCTTCAAAAGCCAGTGCTGCTTATATTAAATTCCCTGTGGCACTTGTGAGTTGAGTTGGATAACAAAATGAAGCAGTTTGTATATTTATGGGATTCTTTTCTTCAGAAACTTTTTGACTCAAGTAAAATGCATCCCATATGGGTGATAACTACACCGTATTTCTATAAGGCAGATATTTTCCTTTGACACCATTTCTCAGTTAATGACTGTTTCAAGGGACCGTTTTCCAAGTTCTCCTCCACTTCCCTCAGCCAAGATGTTCTAAGAGAAAGAAAAAAAAGAAGAAACTAGAAGAAAGTACTTCATCACTATTTATAAACAGGTGAGAAGTCCATTCAGTCATTTCCACCACGTCAAATTCGAATGAACTGTTCCCAGGCTTTTTATTCTCTGACGTTCCATCCTGAGATCTTGATTCACAGATCAAGAGAGACCCTTTTTAAAGTGGCAGACATCGAAGGATGTTAAACACGCACACACACACACACACACACACACACACACACATTCTTAAATGATAACATTTTCAGAAACAACTCTTTTAAAAGGAAACGAAACAGCTCTCAACTGTTTTTGCTCTGTCTCCCGGCCCTACCTGTGAAAGGATTGTAAACTATGTTCAGATTCGTTCAACAAATGTTTCCTGGGCATCTACCACATGCCAGGCCTACTCCAGGGGCCCCAGGGAGGCAGCACTGAAGATGGTTCTGTACAGTAGCTGTCAGTCCAGAGAGAGAGCTGGGTGAGGCACTCTGGTTCAAGTTTTAGGGAGGGGAGATCCCCTGGAGAGCTAGTATCTGAGCTTCAAGATGGGTGGGAGGGTGGGGAGAGGGAGGCGGGGGGAGCGGGGCAGGCATTGGGCCAGTGGAGCCACAAGAGAGGAGAGCACAAGGTGCATTCCCCATCCCCAGCCCCCCTGTTGGAGGGGGCCAGGCCAAGAAGAGGCTGGAAAGCCGAGGGGGCCAGACCACCAAGGTCTCATGAGGCATGCACACAACTTAGGGCTTCCTCCTGAAGGCAGTGGGCACCACCACTGGAGTGCTGTTATTGTGCAGTACAAGGTGACTTCTGAGTTCTCATCAGGGGAGTGATAAGGTCAAGGTTGTGCTTTTTCAAAAGCACATGAGCTGTGGTTCAGAGACTGGATCAGAGGGGAGCAAACCCAGAGGTTGAAAGGGCCCTTAGCAAGGCAGCCTCGCTCAAGTTCTTGGTGTGAAAGCTCCTGGCCATCCTGCAATGCCTGCTTCCTCATCATGTGGCATCATTAGTTTCCCAGAAAGCAAGTGGGTCATGTGGTAGGATACCCTCAAAATGGCACCGTCCTGGGACAGAAACCATAGCAGGTTCACCAGACACCTTCAGACCCCCCACTGTGGTAGGCAACCCTTTTCACCCCCGAAAGTCTGGTGAACCATTGAATCTTGGGCAGCTGGCAAGAGGTTATTTTTAAATTTTTAGGTTCCCGTCTCCTTATCTGCTACAAATGTGAAATATTTGTCTTTTAAATAAAACTGAGTACAAATAATATTTAGGAAACAGTGGGAATTTCATAGCATGCAGCGAGAGCCCCAGATCTGCCCCTCCCTCTATGGTGAGGGACCCCCAAACCCAAGACTTTTTGCTATAAAGGCTTGTAAAGATAATAATTAGTCATTGGGTTTCTTCTTGACCTCTAGGACAGAGGCTAGTGTGCCAGTTAAGGATATTATGGAAATATCCCAGAAATATGAGTCAGAGGCTCAAGAAGAAAAAGCATTTCTGAAGGTCTCTAACCTGTTCTTAATCCTAAAATTCTCAGATTAAGCCTGGCCTCGATACATTAAATTGGGATACTCTTCAGATGTGGAATTTTTTTTTTAATTTTATTTTTAACTTCTAGACGTTAGATGTGAGCATAACATGATGGTAACCTCTTTATCTACCAGGACAGTACAATCCAGGCTAAGGATGAAAGGATGATTAAGAGAAACTAACCAGTCTACACATTTGCTTTAAAAGTTCCCAGATAACCTGAGAAGTGACAAGACGCAGAGACCATAAAGTGAAGTGCCCCGAAGAAAGAACACAGCCAAACCAGCTTTGTTCTGTCCTACAGAGAATTTCATTTTCATGCTACATAGCAAGAGTTCAATCTATTCTTTCTAATTCTGTCCGGTTTACCAAAAACAAATTCCAGATAGGGTTCCTAGATCCTTTTCTCTTGCATATTTCTCTAAAGATTTAAAGTTTTGCACAAACAGACTGTATCAGAATACAGTCTCATTTCCTTTAAAAACCAGAGATAAATAAGAAAGAATGATCTGAGATAACCAGAGGGCTTTGTAGCCTCCATGGGCCCTCACCCTGTATCTCTGCTTAGAATATTAAATATTTTTAAATGCGTGTTTGATCCCAATGCCCAGAAGAAATACTTTTCTATTTAATTTTATAAAATTCAAAGACTTAAATCCTGGAATGGTTCATCTTTGCAGAAAATAAATGGAAGTTGGGTCATACGAGCATCTCGCCTTTCTGTGATTATCTCAGGTTTCCTGCTTGGGAGACTCATGTGGCTTCTTCCAGGGTGGTTCTTATATAAGTCTTGACACACACCTTAAATCAACTGATGAGCATAGAAGTTAGCATTCAGGACCTTTGAATTTTAAAATAATACTTGGAACCAATCAACCACCCAACACACGACTCTGTCATAGAGAACACCTGTTGTTCTGTGGTCTTCCAGAGTTCAATGACCTTTCTTTTGTTGACACTATGATAGTTTACCTTTGGGAAATCACTTCCTGCACCATCAGTCCACGTGGTTCAGTGGAGCCAACTCTAACTGTGCATCCGGAGGAGGCTACTTACTCAAGCCTACCAATGAGAGGATCACATTTTCCTGGCACAGTGATTGGTTCAGGGTTAAGTGACTTTGCGGTCAGAGCCAGTGAGAGTTCATGGCTCCTGCTGAGAGGCATTCAGTACCTCCTACTCCCACTGGACTCAAATCCAGACCAAAATGAGGCATGGGTGGCCCATCTTTCCACCTTGAGGTGACAATCTGCTGAGAATGGAGCTCACATTGTACCAAAGGCATAGTTGAGAAAAAGAGAAAGAGATTGGGTCTTGGGGACAACATTTGAGCTCCAGGATCAGATTTCGTGTGAAATGACATATTCTTGGAGTTTTCAGTCATGTACATCAATCATTCTCCTTTTCACGCTCAAGCCGATCTGAGATAGATTTTGCGTCATTTGCAACAAAGGGAGTTCTAATTGATACAATTGTGTATAGAAGGAGGAACTGATGATAACACAACTTTGGGGAATATGACATTGGAAATGACTGGAAACAACCCAGCCATGCTGCCAAGTTGGGCTAATTCTCTTACTAACACCATCTTAATGTGGCAGACCCTCTTGGTGTTGCAGTGCTCCCGAATAAATGAAATGTCTAGCATTTTTTAAAAAGTAATAATCCTAAAAAAATAGAAAACCCACCAAGTGAGATAAAAGTGGAGGTTCAGGCTTAAAAAAAAAAAAACAAAATGAGGACAGTAACAATTTATTATCGATGGCATTTCAAGTCCAGTAATGGTGGAGCATCTTGTATTGCACCTACTCTGGGCAAAATATAAAAAGGAACAATTTATCTATCTATCTATCTATCTATCTATCTATCTATCTATCTATTTGAAGTTTATTTATTAATTTTGAGAGAGACAGAGACAGTACGAGTCGGGGAGGGGCAGAGAGAGAGGGAGAGAGAAAGATTCCCAAGCAGGCTCGGTGCTGACAGCACAGAGCCCAAAGTGGGGCTTGAACTCATGAAACCATGAGATCGTGAGCTGAGCCAAAACCATGAGTTGGATGCTTAACTAATTGAGCCACTCAGGCACCCCTAAAAAGCAACAATTTAAGGATGCTGGAGGGCAACCCAAATCAGACAGAACTGGGAGTCAATTCTTGAAAGATGGAGGTGCACTGGGTAAGGTCTATGCTTGTATGACTTCTTCCTTGATGGAACTCTCGGGTCCACGGAGCACAGAGTGGTTAAAGCTCAAGCAGAAAACCACAAACTTACTGACTTGAGGTGTTTGGAGATGGAACTTTGAGCTGCTAGAGCATCCAAAAATTGAGAACAACTTAATGGAGAGCCCCCAAATATGCATATATTAGTTCCCCAAATCTTTGGCTGACCCCTGAACTGCACATGGGGAGAGATACTTCAAAGGTTAGCAGAAAGAAACAGCTAGAAGACTGAAAAAGCTGAGCATAGATTTCAGCTGCTGACCATAGCAGGGTAGACAGAGTGTTGAGCTTGGATCCTGACAAACTACAGAGTCCTGGAAAATACTTCAGGTTTTTCATTGAAATCCCAGAAAGGCCATTCTTAGGAATAAAGACTATGTCCTAGAACTAAAGATTCACCCTTAGATAAAAGGCAAAACCAAAACAAAGTATAAAAGTATAAACACTGAGCCTCCACAAGTTCAAGATGATTAACTAGTGATTTAACTCCTTACTAGAACAAAACTCCACAGGGTACCTGGGTGGCTCAGTTGGTTAAGTGTCCGACTCTTGATTTATGGTCAGGTCATGATCTCATGACTCATGAGGTCAAGCCACACATCAGGCTCCATGCTGACAGCCTGCTTGGGATTTTCTGTCTCCCCCTCTCTCTCTGCCCCTGTCTTGTTCATGTGTGTGCATATGCTTGTGTGCATTCTCCCTATCTCTTTCTCAAAACAAACAAATAAACAAACAAACAAAGTTAAAAAAAAAAAAAAACCTCCACACTCTTCAGAAGAAGATAGCAGAATCTCGGGTCTCTACAATATATCATTCACAATGTTCAGGCTAGAATAAAAACAAAACAAGGCAAAACTAAATGTGAAAAGACATAGGAAAATGTGACCCATATTCAGGAGTCAAAACAGGTGTTGAAACTGATCACAATTTGACACAAATGTTGGAATTAGTAGACAAAGACTTTAAAGCATCTAGTAAAAGCATGTTTAAGGATTTAAAAAATATATACAGTCTTAGTAAAATGAAAAAAAGATGAGGAATCTCAGCAGAGAAATGGAAACAAACGAAAATCCTAGAATCTAAAGTACAGTACAATATATTAAGTGAAAATACAGGAAATGCTGAAGAAAGTTTTTTAAGCTAAAAGAAAAAGAGACAATAGATGGAAACTTGGAACCTCAAGATAAAGAATACCAGAAATGGCAAACATGAACTAAAATACGAATTCAGATTACTGTTATAGAGGTTTGAAATAATCAAGCTAAATACAGAGTTTTACAAAATTCAAAGATGGGAAACAATGAATAAAGCTAATAAGTTAGAAGGCAGAAAAAATAAAACCATCCAACATAAAAAGAATTGGTGCCCCATAATAAGATGCATTTAAACATATAGCATATGAGGACATCCCTCTATTAAGAAAGACCCAACTCCTCTGACTGAAAGAGCATACAGTATTCCAGGAAAATGTGAAAGAGAATGCTAAACATTAAGACATATCCTTTTTAAGTTATTCAACTTAAATGGTAAGGAAATAATTCCTCAGGCAAAAAAGTGCCTGTAAGTGTTGGGGTGGGGGCGGGGAGAGGACCAAGTTGGTCTCAGAATTCTTGGCAAAATTTAAAGCCCGAAGACATTGGCAAAATCGCAAACACCCAAAGAAAATAAAGTATGTCCCAAGAAAATTTTGTGTAGGTACGATACCATCCAAGTATAAACGCAACATGGAGACAGTCTCAAACATGAAAAACCATGGGGTATACAGTCATAACGAACAGTTTTGAAAAACTGCTTGACAACGAAATCCAACCAATTATGATGAGGCCAAATCATGCCATCAGCAATGGAGAACCATATTAAAATGACTCATAGTGAACACTGAATTTGTTTTTGTGTCAAAGCAACACCAAACAGCTACAGGAATTACGATGATAAAGGTTAATGCTATAAACCTGGATGATGTAAACATAGTAATTAGCAAAATTGGCGTCTAGTAGAAAGAGACGAGGCAGAAGTGTGATGCTAGTGTTCTATCTCATCGAGCAGGAAGCCAGTGAATATTGACGACGATTGAAACGAATAGTTAAACAAAGAAGTTGCAATGACTCCAGTCTCTTGGTTCAGCATCATGTAAGCGTGGAGCGGCATCGTGATATGTGTGGCCCCGTGGAGGAAGCTGGTCGGAGCACGAAGCAAAGCCAAAGGGAACAGCAAGAGACATGGGTGAAGGGAGACTTAGAGACCCAGCTATCTCACTGCCATTCCTGGATCTGGCTGCATCTAGAATAACACCCTCTCCTTGGACTTCCCAGTGACATGAGCCAGTACATTTTCCAGAACACCACAATTACATTTTTAGCCTTAAAGAATTCTTTTAGAAAATAATCTTTCATAGGTACAAAAACAAAAAACAAAAAAACCCCACATGTGGTTCCAACAAAATCTTCTGTTTCAGTTCAGAATTTCTTTTATTATACTCACACTTCAGTCTAACCACTTGTCACTGAAAGAATACGTACAGATTAAATTCATCTTTATCAATGACATCTATCGATCCACCTAATACGTCTATCAATACGTGTGTGTGTGGGGGGGGGGGTGGAAGAAATGATGTTCACTTTATATTCGGAATATTTGTTCCTGAGGATAGGATTTCATGCACTTTTTAAAACTTTCCTCTTGGTACTATTCTGCATCCAGTGTATGAGTTTTTGTTTAATCTGAGCATATATCATACCTAGTATATCAACAGCACGATTTTTAAAAGAGGGCAAGAGGAAAGAAAGAAATTCTGGATTCATAATGCCAGCTTATCCACTTAAGGTGCCAGAAATAAAATGGTTGTTACTTTCTCCTTTTATTTTGTTTTATAAATCTCCACAAATGGAAAAAAAAAAAAAAAAAAAAAGGCAAGTAAGCCAATAAGGAAAACATAAGGAAAGGACAACAGGACAACAGTGGCATGGTGTTGTAATTCAGATGTATTACGGGTGGAGGGGATTCACCCCCGATCCAGATCGTTCAGTCCAATGTCACAGCTGAGCAAACAGGACCCAGAGAGGCAACAACCCCTGCGGCAAGGGGGGCACTGCTGGTTTCAGAGCCTTGATCTGTTAACCACCAGCCTCATGCCCTCTACATTCTCTTAATAAAACAAGAGTTAATTATATTTTTCTACACACTTCCTATGGATGAAGCTGGCTGTGAAGTGCCCACATTGTGCTTGGGTGTGTGTGTGTGTGTGTGTGTGTGTGTGTGTGTGTGTGTGTGTTATTTTTTAAGTGTGCTTGGAACATGGTTGAAAGCTTTCTGACAGAGCCCTGATTGTTTGGGGGGAGGCAGGGCTAGCAAAATCGGAAGAATGTGTAACATAAAAATGAGGTGAAAAGGGGCTATTGTTCCTATAACTAATCTTTACATTGAATCTTTTCTAGCAAAGGGGCGGATGTAGCATCAGTTACAGCTCTATCAAAAAGACCTGATGTTTTTGTGAGGAGGCCAAAAAATACACAGGTTACAGAAACCCTACCTGCAACCTGGGCACACAGAATATGTCCTCTACAGTCCCTAGAAACCAGCGGATCTCCTGGAAGCCAGTTTTCCTACTGGTATGAAGAGAATGGCTAATAAGAAGGGATGATAATGACCACCCCCCGCCCCACGCACACACACACTCTCACACTCATACACTTTATACGCCCAAAGCCGAGAACTACAACCAAACTCCAGCTTCAAAAACTCAAGAGTTAAACTGTCCCATTACTAGAGAAGAGAGAAAGTGACATGAATATTTTAGATTTAAAATACTGGGAGGACAGAGTTTCTATTTGATATTTTGATGGTCTAGAAAAGCTGTTTATCCCAGCCAGCCTCCTAGGCGGCCATTTTGTCTCACCACATGGGCTTTATCTCCAAGGGTGCCAGCTCCTGAAATCAAACATGAGTGGAGAATGTCAGTCGGGTTCAGAACAACCCCATGTTGAATACAGACCCAAAGGACTCCAGTGGTTGGCTTTGAGGTAGCTGAGATAAATCCCGACTCCCCTCTCCCAGACGCCTTTGGATGAACCAAGGCTCCGAACATCACCACACCACCTAAGTCTCGAGCGTTGATTCAGCACAACTGAGAGAGGGCTGGGTCTTTCTTGGGCAGGAGGGGGTCTTCGCCTTCCTCCCTGTGGGACGCTGCTTACGTCTTCCAGGAGGGGGTCACTTTCTCTGATGACGTTCTTATTTTAGATGATGCCTTGTCCAGGAGAGTCGTCTCTGAGCATCTCTGAGTGCAGGTGAGGAAAGTAAAGGTCAGAGGTGGCCGAGATGAAGAGGTCATAGAAACAAACTCTGGAGAACAGTGAATAACACTGATGTGGACGTCTTCATACACCAGAGCTTAACAACCTCTTGTCGGTCGCTGTGCCAAATGCCTTCCACATACTACTTTATGAGTCCTCACGGATACCCTAAGGGGTGGATAGTCTAATTATCCCCATTTTAGAGATGAGGAAACTGAGGCTTGGTAGAATCAGGGAGTTTGTCCAAAGTGGCGACACTAGGGAGGAGAGGACCAGAGCTGGTCGCTGCAGACCGTGTGCTCGTGCTTGTGCTTCTCCCCCAGATTCACGTGTTGGATCCTAATGTCCGGTGGGATGGCATTAGGAGGTGGGGCCTTTGGGAGGTGATTAGGCCATGAGGGCTCCACCCTCATGAATGGGATTAGTGCCCTGATAAAAGGAACCCCAGAGAGATCCCTCACTGCTTCTGCCAGGTGAGGATCCGGTGAAGAGATGGCCATTTCTGAAGCAGGAAATGGGCCCTCGCTAGACACCCAATCTGCCAGCACCTTGATTTTGGGCTTGCAGAATCCAGAACTGTGAGATAGAAATGGTGTTTATATTTATATGGTGTTGAAGCCACGCAGTCCACGATTTTTTTTTTTCTAGCAGCCTGAACAGACTAACGCCATTAGCCTTCACGTCTTGCCCTCCCCTTGCCTGCCCTCTCTTTCCCTCACCCCAAAACAAAGGCCCTCCCTCTTAGGAAGGATCTGCCATCAATCATTCATATCTCACACTCATACCCTCGGAGACAATAAAGGGATGCCTTGCCTCCTCCAGGAGACAAGCATTTCAGAAATTCTCTCACATGATCAAAAAGGACGTTTTGCTACCTCCGTTGGGAGAGTTTCCAGTATTGGAAACATCACTGAGGTGAGGTGTGCGGGCAAATTCTGCCTACAGAGGATCTATGTTCCCAAGAGCAGTGGATGATGAGGCAGGTATTGTACCTCTACTTCTGCTCACCAAAGAGTCAAGTAATTGGTCTGATGTCGCTCATCAGGAGCGGTGGCTCCACAGGTGTGAAGGCCTGTGTTGGCCCTACATTGGCTCGGCTGCTGGTTCTGCACTGGCAGGGGGCAGGTCAGGGGTGGTGCTGCGGGGACCGGAAGAAGGCATTCCTTCCTCAACTGAAAAACTGAGAAAATTGGACGAAACGACGTCTCAGGAGTGTTGAAGGCCCACGATGTTGTAATATCTATGGCAAAGCTATATAAAGGGTTTCTGTCTTCAAAAGCGTTCACGTTGACTGGCATTTCTCATTCATCAAACTGGCAAAGACTAAGGTTTGAAACACACCGAGCTTATGAAGGGAAGAGCAAAACAGGCGCTCTCAGCCCCACTGATGGGTGAGGAAACTGGCTTAACCTCTTTGGATGTCTATAGAAAGCGGTGATGCAACAATAGCAGTCGTAATAAATTGCAGAGCATGTGCCCATTAACACTGATGAACCACATCTAGGAGATTCTCCTAGAGATAAGTTCGTACGTGGAAGATCCATAACACTGCTGTCTATCATAACAGAAAGCTAACAAAGGACTGTGTGCCCTTGGATGAGGGCTGGTACATTAAATTGTGGGACATCTGATTTCGAATACCACCCTGTCATTAAAAAGAATAAGGTGAGTGAACACGTGCCTTGGGGAAGGATCTCCAAAATGTATCATTAAGAGGAAAAAGCGGGGAATAATACAGTATGCTCCCATTTGGTCTGGCTGTATGGTTTGAAGGTGTGTGTGTGTGTGTGTGTGTGTGTGTGTGTGTGTGTGTGTATAGACATACTCTAGAAAGATTCATTTAAAAGAAAAGTGTTAGCAGTGGTTGCCATGGGGAAGGGACTTGGGGACCCAGGATGAAAGGGAGAGTTATTTTTTATGGCAGAGGTTTTTGTACTCTTTGAATGTTTACCTTTACAGGTGCAATTCCTTTTTCATAAAAAAAAAACTGTTTCCAAAATGTTTTTCAGTCTATCAGGGATCATGACAAAAACATAAAAATATACCAGAGAAATTATGTCAACTCTGCTGTGTAAAGTATTACATATCCGTGTGCCTATATAGTATTACACGTTGTATATATGTAATTAACATGTCAACTGTATTAGATATATACATGCCATGTATATATTTGTTGGCCCAGTTGGTTGGAAGAAGCAGGCTCGTGAAATTCCAGTCACTAGTTCCACAGTTTGGAGACACAGCTTCCGTCTCCCATCATCACGGACCACGTGTGAAGACTCGGTCAGCCGTCTTGCACAATGGACTCTCCAGGATAAAAGATCACACTCCCTTCCCTCCCATCCGACGGCCAGACCTCTCCCCCACATCCCCGAGAAGCGAAGTGCACACACTGAGCATCTGTCCCCGCTGTGGCCAGAGGACACGGGCAGAAAGAGGCCCCATTGTAAGGCACATGCCTGGCAAATCGGCCAACGCTTGTTGGCCATGACCTGAAGTCTCCGATGTGCACACAAAACAATAAAACATCTCTGATTCACGTTTATTGAATGTTCTCAAGCTCTGAGAGAAAGAGTCAAAAATAGCTAAGAGTTTTGAAACCCTTTAGGAAAAGGCACTCTGGCATACTTGTTTTTTCAGCATTCAATGAACAAAAAGGTTCACTGTTTCGACCACCAAGAGCACAGCCAAGTTTTTAGAAATGCAGTCACACTTTTGGCTGACATAAGGAGATTTTCCAACTGGGCTTTCATACGCATACTTATGGGTGGTCTGTCCTACCTACCACAGGCTTTCCTGTGCCAACAATTTTGTTTGTAAATCTAAGTGTAATAACAAAGCTTGTATACTCACCGAAAGCTAGATGTTCAAGACTCTTTGTAAAAGGGGATAAACGAAGGTGCATTTAGATGCCTCCACGGGGAAGAAAACCTTGATTCTTTGAAAGATGGAAAAGTTGCTTTAAGCAGATCACTTCCCTCTTTACGGAGAAGTGTAGCTGACTTGCAATTCCTTCTACAGAAACTCGAGATTGATTTATTTCCACCGGGCAGATTAAAATACACAATGTTTTCATGTGGATGACGGGACTTCATAAATTTGTCACTGCCTGGCCATGTGCAGGCTTTGATCCTTTGAGTCGGGCCTTGTTTGGAGCTGGGAGCGTTTAGCCGCCTGGGAGTGACACATGTGTCTTTGCTTCTATCCCTTCTGCATGTTGAGTGTGGCCATCCTCAGCAGAAAGAGAGAAATGGGGCCAGCTCTCGTGGGAGGGCCGCCCTGCGAGGGTGAGCCATTTCCATTCTGCCCCCGAAAGGCCAAGGCGGTCTGGCTACTGTGTGTGTCTTCCTCTTAATCGCTAGGGCAGGTTCTGCTGTTTTCCCTAGCTGCTCATCATTTCTGTGCTCCCACCGTCAGCACTCCACGTCAAGAGGATCCCCCAGGAGAGAAATACCCTCTAAGCCGGTCCATTTCACTCATTGGAGAGCAACAAATGGATCCTGAGCTTTTAGGGGCCAGGCACAGTACTGGTGCAAGGGAACGGAAGAGAGTAAGACACAGCCCTCACCTTCAAGATGCTCACCGTCTAGCAAGGAAGACAGACAACCCAACCACGAAGCGGCCAACGTGCATGTAGAGACATGCCCTGTGGACTGTGAGTGATTACCAACCAGGAGCTGTCACAGCCTTAGCGGGGCCGTGGGTCCCGAAGGAGGGCAGGGCAATCGTGGGGAGCTTCCCGAGGAGGTGGCTTCTAAGGTGGCTCTTAGAAGATGTGTAGGAGTGTGGCCAGGGCGAGATGGGAGGGAAGGGCCTCCTTGGGCAAAAGGGAGAGAACGGGTGAAGGCACAGCTGCGGGGAACAGCCCAGAACAGTAGACGGTGTTTGCGTGGCTGGAGTGTGAAGTTCAAGGGAAGGGAGGGCAAGAGGAAATGGTTGTATTTCACAGCATGGACTGACCTCTTCATCATGTGCTAAAAGTAATAACGATCATATTTGGAGTTTGATTCCATCTTACAGATGAAGAAGCTAGGGGTCCACAAAGGTTATAATTTGCTCCAGGCTCTGTGGCTAGTACTCAGCAACCAGTGCTCAAGTCCAGGTGTAGGGGTGCTAAAGCCCTTGCCCTTGACTGCTACATACAGGTTAAAGGGAAAATGAAACATGATGGAGTCTCTCTGTGATCCCAAGGTAATCGGAGAGGCCAAGGCCCTGCTTCCCAGAAGCGGTGAGGGCACAGAAATGATCAGTGTCAAGGGACCACGGTGGCTGGCAGAGGGGGCGGTAGTCAGTGAAGGAGGCAGCAGAGACCCCGGAAAATGAGCCCGCGACAGGCAATGGACCAGGATGTGCCGGTCCCCAGTGAAGGTGCAGCGGACAGCTAAGGTTCCCCGAGGGAAGGCCAGGACCCACCTTCAATGGCAGCACAGCGGTTGAACGTAGGCGTGCCTGTGAGCAGAGGAGGAGACAACAATGAACTCATTGCCAGAGCAATAGAGAAGGGGAGGGGAGGAGGGTCTGGACAGGAACGAGAGAGACAATGCGCTCTCTGTCAAGGTAAGGACACGGGGTCTCGTATTCTGTGAAAAAGATCAATAAGTAATCCAACAGCAAACTAAATACTTTTAGTAAGAACCCACTAATTCACCTACTCAACCATGTTTTTACTGATCACCTACTATGTTCCAAGCACCTTGCTCGGCTTTGGTGTTGTAGATATGACTGGCACGTCGCCTCTGTCTCTCTAGAGCTCACATCCTAATGGCGGAGATCAACCAATAAACAAATGGATATATGACGTAATATCACCATATACTGGATATTAAGATAAAGGTCAGTGTTAGGAAGAAAAATATAGCAGGATGAGGGGCTGAAAATAAGAGAAAGAGACTAGTAGGCTATTTAAATAGGGTTGTCCAGGAAAACCTCTCTGAGAAGACAGGATATAGCGATACAGTGTATTTCCATAAAGTTTATTTTCAAATGTATATCAGTTTTACCAAAAAAGACTGGAAAAGTAAACACCACAATGTTAGCAGTGACTATTGCCCTGACAGAGGCAACAAAGACGATTTTTATTTTCGTATGTGTACTTCTTTATATTTTCCAAATGTTCTCTAATGCGTATTGTTTTGCTCTCATATTTAGAAAAATAAATAAGGGACATTACTTTTTCAAAGTAAAGCGGAGAATATTTGATCTAGAGTCACTCACGGGTGGTAAGAAATTTCTCTGCAGGTTTAGAAATGTTCCACAAATTCCTCTCAAAATCCTCTTTGAGGTAAGATTTCTCTAACCACATTTCAAAAGCACTTGAAGCTGTTATTTTAGATCCTCTAGATATGTCAAATGAGGTTACTCTGGCCACAATTCAATGCAGTTTTATTTTTTAATAATTTTTTTAACATTTACTTATTTTCGAAAGAGAGAGAGAGAGAGAGACGGAGCGCGAGCAGGGGAGGGGCAGAGAGAGAGGGAGACACAGAATCTGAAGCGGGCTCCAGGCTCTGAGCCGTCAGCACAGAGCCCGATGTGGGGCTCGAACTCACGAACTGTGAGATCATGACCTGAGCCGAAGTTGGACGCCTAACCGACTGAGCCACCAGGCGCCCCTCAATAAATGTTTAAATAATGATTAGTTAGGAGAAGAGAAAGTGAAGCAATACACTCGAAATCGGGGTTTTGGGGGGGACTCTTTAAGGAGCCGTGTGGTCTCAGCAAGCCTGTGAGTCGTCTGCAGAGATCTTCAAGGGACAGGCAAAGCGCCACTTGCCGTGGAAACGAAGAGAAATGCAGGAGCATCCAGACGCGGCCTCGTATCTCATGCAGAGGAAGCATTGTACCTGTGGGGGCACCTCCTGTCCCATGAGCGTCCCCATTGCTGCCTTGGGGTGAAGGGGGTGGTTACTGCTCCAGAACCACTTTGACAGGATGGGAACCCCACCAGAGCTCATGTACCGGCAGGAGAAGAGACTCACACACCCTGGGAGGTGCTTTGAAGGGTCATGGTTTCACCCTGGATGGCAAAGGCGTGCCACACACTTCGAGACTCCACTCTCCCGAGACCTTGGCAGACAGCGGTAATCAGACGGGACGCTTTCCTGGCCAGTACGGATTCTTCCTCAAAACCATCTGTGCCCCAAGGGCCCAGAACTGGCCTGGGAGTAGAAACCAATGTGACAGCTTGCCCAGATGCAGAACAGACTGACTCCGGCAAAACAAACAACCAACCAACCAAACAAACCAACAACAACCAAAAACCCAAACACACACACACACACACACACACACACCAAACCAACCAAACGAAACCTTCCCTAATGTTCCCAACCAAGTCTGCCAATGGATTGCCAGATCTTATGTAAGACATTTTAAATGGACTGTTGAGGGGCGCCTGGGTGGCGCAGTCGGTTGAGCGTCCGACTTCAGCCAGGTCACGATCTCGCGGTCTGGGAGTTCGAGCCCCGCGTCAGGCTCTGGGCTGATGGCTCAGAGCCCGGAGCCTGTTTCCGATTCTGTGTCTCCCTCTCTCTCTGCCCCTCCCCCGTTCATGCTCTGTCTCTCTCTGTCCCAAAAATAAATAAACGTTGAAAAAAAAATTTTAAAATAAATAAATAAATAAATAAAATAAAATAAAATAAATCAATGATTGAAAAAAAATGTTGACACTTTTACTAATCTAAGTGACCAGACTGGATAAAGTTGCAGGTTGGCCCATAGGGCCTTCTATGGTTTTCCTAGGCTCTACCCACATGCGTGGGTGACATGAGGTCTTTGCCTGGCGCAGGGTGCCTTGTACAAGCTTTAGGGCCTCTTTGACACGCAGGAGGTGTGGCGACCATCAGTGCAGGGTGGCTGACTCTGACTGCATTTCTCTTGGACCAGCTACGTCGGAAATGCCCCGCAGCCGAAGACGGAATTGAAGAGTCCTTACAGCCGGGCACAAGGGAGCCGTCTGGAAGCAGAACTTAAAACAGTCACTCGAGCAAGACCCGTCTCGACAAGAAGCCTGCACGGCATCCGATGGCCCCGGAATGCCCAGCCGCCTCAAAAGGGGAGGCGTTGCCGGGTACCCGCAAAGGGGCAAAGGCTTCCAGGCCACTTGCTTCGCGAGTGCTGCGTGGGGAGCAGTGGCCCAGACCGCCCGGGACCCCGAAGCGGAGCAGGTGTTTTACCGCAGCCGCGGCCCAGATCCTCTGCCGAGAGAGCTGCCTGCCGTCCGGGGCCAGGCCTCCAAATCAATTAGCGTCATCCGTGCCTCCCGGGAGGAGGACATCCTGTTTATTTTGAACTCTGCTTGCTTGTTGCTGCTGGGAGGGGGGAGACCTATTTATAATTGCCAGGCGCTTTTCCGCTCCACCCGCCACAGCTCCCGAGCCGTCCTGTCCGGCCGTTTGACGGTGGGATCTCTCCCGCTGCCGTCAGAGGGTGATTTGTGCGTGGGCCTCGGCTGCACCGTGGATGCTGTCTCCAGGCTTCACGAGCATCTTCGTGGGTCTGTTTCCCAGGCGCCTCCTGTTACAAACTAGATCCAAAACTGTCCTTCCTGGGTAATGGACTTGACCAGCAAATCAAATTTCAATAGAGTGGAGTCTAAAGTGATATCTTCCTTCATTCCCTCCTTAGGGGCTTCAAAAATACCGCAGAGCGTTTCCCTTCACACCCTACCCACCTCTCTTGCTCTTTGCCAGCCCCCCCCGACCCACCCCCTTTACTTTTCTTTTCCTTTTTTTTTTTTTTTAAATTTTTAAAAAAAATTTTTTTTTTCAACGTTTATTTATTTTTGGGACAGAGAGAGACAGAGCATGAACAGGGGAGGGGCAGAGAGAGAGGGAGACACAGAATCGGAAACAGGCTCCAGGCTCTGAGCCATCAGCCCAGAGCCCGACGCGGGGCTCGAACTCACGGACCGCGAGATCGTGACCTGGCTGAAGTCGGACGCTTAACCGACTGCGCCACCCAGGCGCCCCCAAAATTTTTTTTTTTAATGTTTATTTATTTTTGAGACAGAGACAGAGCATGAACAGGGGAGGGTCAGAGAGAGAAGGAGGCACAGAATCTGAAACAGCCTCCAGGCTCCGAGCTGTCAGCACAGAGCCTGACACGGGGTTCGAACTCACGGACTGTGAGATCATGACCTGAGCCAAAGTCGGCCGCTTAACCGACTGAGCCACCCAGGCGCCCCATTAAGTTTCTTTATTTATTTTGAGAGAGAGAGCATGAGGGAGGGAAGGGGCAGCGAGAGAGGCGGAGAGAAAGAATCCCAACTAGGCTCCACGCTGTCAACGCAGAGCCTGACGCAGGTCTCGAACTCACAAACTCTGAGCCGAAGTCAGACGCTTTACCGACTGAGCCACCCGGACACCCCAACACACCCCTTACTTTTCGTTCTCTTAGAACAGAGTCTCGACCTCAGCACCGTTCACATTTTGGAAATGAGAAGATAATTGTTTGTGACGGGGGCTGCCCTGGACCCTATAGGATGCTCAGCAGTGTCCCTGGTGTCTGTCACACTGGGTGCCCGTGTCACACACACCTCTCAAATGTCTCCAGATGCCCCCAAGGAGCAAAATCGACCCCCACTGTTGCCTCGGACCTAAAAGCAGCATACAGAACACCATTTCTAGCTTCTCACGGAGCCAAGAGATACTAGCAATTGAGTAAGAACGTTCCCCTTTTATGATTTATTTCCGAGATTAAACAAATCAAAAAGTTTAAGTACTTGGGAGAAAGTCCAAGAGTCCATCTGAATAAGTGGAGCTCTCGGGAGGGGTCAGCCAGCCCTTCCTGACTTTCCGGGGACTTGCTGTCCAGCACAGGGAACCCTGTGACCCCCTCCACCGCACCTTCCAGTCTTGGGGATGGGAAGATGGCATGATCCATAGCCCCTGCCTTTCCCCCGTGGCCTGCGTGCTCCCCCCGTGTCCTGGGTCCTCTGCCGCAGCCAGCCTCCTCCATCATGCCACAGTAGGGATTGAAGGGACAGAGTTTTCACCAAACTAAACATTTTTTATCAGAAGACAGAGGAAGCTCGTGGCTGGGGAGCCGCTGCCATGTGCCTGCTCTCCTGGGCCCCCCTGAGCCCCCTGCAGACCTCACTCTCACTCAGCACCTTGCACTGGGGCCACTGGCCCGTCGTTGCCTCTCTCCCTAGACCATGACCTTCCTAAGGGCAAAGGCTGCATCTTCTTCAAACGATCACACGTTGAGCTTAGCACAGGGCTCGGACCACGCTTTTACTCTAATAATGGCCGATACATATTGGACGCCTGTCTGTGCCCGTGTTACCCACGGAACACCTCACATACGTCACCTGCTTCGAATGTTCCCCCCGAATCCTAAGAGGTAGACACCAGATTATCCTCATTTTACAGGAGTGGAGATGGAGATACAGGGGGAGTTGAATGCTGTGTTCAAAGCCTTCCAGCCTGTGGCAAACACTGAGCCAAGCCCGGGGCCCAGGCTCTTCAGACAAAGCCTCCTAATCCCTGAACACGACCAGGCACTTGATACTTGATGAACTAACGGGTGTAAGAAAAAAATTAATGTGCCCCCTCCTCCCCCCACCCCACCCCCTGTGATCTTGCCAAGCAGAGAATGTTTGCTAGACCATGGTGACTGCCAGGTGACCTTATTCTCTCATCAGAGGGAAATTTGGGGAACGGAGATTCTATCTCACCTCCGCTTGCTCTGCTGAACACACCCTGAGAGGAACTGGAAAGGTTTTCTTTGCAGCTTGGTAGATTTTCCCACTTCAGGAAGGAACAGTCATCCCCTCCGGACTGACCTCTTTGGGCTCACTCCACCACGGTGCCCACCTGCTCCTAGATGGGGAACGCTCTGGCCTGCGACTTGGGAGACGTTCAAGCAGAAGTTGGAGAGTCAACAACTCGGGCCAGTACCTGGCCCATGTATTTCAGCAAACATTCACTGACATGGCCCAGCCACTGCCTGGGCTGGAAACTTCTTACTCCAAGCACGGCCCTTGCCCTCCAGGCTCCCAGGGCAGTGACGGAGGGTCACAAACCCAAGAAGAGCGAATACAGGCTGCATCGCAGCAAATGTCATAACCATGGTCCAAAACAGTCACCGAAACAGGGAGGAAGAGGTTCGTTGTGCCCAGAGAGACCAGGACCTGCCTCGGAGAGGAGGCTGGATACAAATTAGGACTAAGGAAATGATGGAAGATTGAGAGGCTCCCGTGGGGCGATGCCAGGCGCCGAAGGACCGTGTGGTGGTGGGTGGAGAAGACGTCAGAGGAAGGCGCCGGGCTCTGGTGGGGAGCGAGGCTGAAAGCGAGGCTGGGACCAGACCACCAGCACACGCACCTTGTCCCTTCGGTGCAGAATTCTGCCCACTTGGCTCCAAGAACAACAAATGATGAGTATTATCTCGTTCTAGTTTAGATCCCTCCAGGAGCCGATTCCGAAAGAAGCATTTCGGTGCAAGTTGTTTATTCGGGAGGTGATCCAAGGAAGCGTTGGGAGGCTGTGGGGGATGGAGACAGGGAAGGGAAGGATGCCAGTGCGGGCCGCGTTAATGAGCAGGTTAGCACCAGGGGCAGCTGGGCCTCCGTCCCTCTGGCAGGACCGTGCTGGAGCGGCTGCGACTGACTCATAGGAGCCAACTGTGTGCATCTTTCCGCAGCTCTGAGCTCAGTGACATCTGTTAGTAACTTGGATTCCTCCACAGTGGGAGAATTTACACCACGGAAATTGGCAGGTGCTACAGACTGAGGCCTTCTCTGGGCTTAGTCCCCTCCCAAGAGCTGCTTAACGGCATACAGGTGCCTACTGGGGCCTCTGAAGGATGTTCCCCCAGGGTGGAGGGCCCTGGGGAGCTGGGGTATTTATCTGAGAGCTGCCCCTGGAAGGTCACCTGCCAGGCATTCAGCGGGCCCTAGAATGGGACAAGCACACGTCCAGCTGAAGAATGCCCTCAGGTGGGTCTCGGGCCACTCACACTACATGATACGAATACCATCGAGAGGGCGGTTTTAACAAACATTTATTTCTCAGCGTTCTGGAGGCTGAAAGTCCAAGGTCAAGGTGTCTGCGGGGGCAGCTGGGTGGCTCAGTCAGTTAAGCCTCCAGCTCCTGATTTCAGCTCAGGACGTGATCTCACAGTTCATGGGCTTGAGCCGTGAATCACTGTGTGCGCTGACAGCTCAGAGCCTGCTTGGGATTCTCTCTCTCCCTTGCTCTCTGCCCCTCCCCTGCTCTCACACACACACACACACACTCTCTCTCTCTCTCTCTCTCTCTCTCTCTGAATAAATAAATAAACTTAAAAAAAAAAGGTGCCCGCAGATTTGGGCCCGTTTCCTGGGTCATAAATGACTTTCTTCTTGCTGTGTCCTCACTGGCACAGGGTACCCAGGGTCTGTCTCTCTGGGGACTCTTTTATAAAGGCACTAATCCCATTCACGAGGGCTCTACCCTCATGAGCTAATCGCCCTCCAAAGTCCTCACGTCCGCCTATCATCACATTGGGGGTTAGAATGTCAACCCGTGAATTCCAGGGGGACACATTCAATCAGTCTGGAGCAGGCTGGGAACCCGAGTCACTTGCAGTAGAAAACCACTAGCACGTAAGAGAATAGGGAGGGCTGAGTGGTCATGGCCAGGACCCTAACAGTACGGGCTATGGGTCTGCACCACCCATGGGCTATATTGAATAAGATGCCGCCCTGCCCTGGGAAAAATCGCCAAGTAAGAGGAGAGGAACCCACGCACCGTCTCCACCAGCTGGCTCCCTTGCTTTTCCCCCGAATGCACATCTGTGACCCTTCTCCTGAAGACAGGCAACTAATTCCCACAGCTTTAGCAGGTTCACAGAGTACTCTTCACTCAGGAGCTCACACACGTCCTGGGGATATTTTCACTCAGGGCTCCAGAAAGACGGAAAAGCCTTCAAGACCTCTGAAGGTGTAAAAATGGCATTTGTGGGGTAGGTATTTTAGGCTAACAAGCCCCATTCCCACCCCCGCCCCACGCGCCCACATGCCTCATAACTGAAGTTAGCTCTGCTCCCCCCTCCAAAAATAAAAATTCACAATGCATAAAGCTTAGGGCTTGGCAGATGACAACTTCCTTGAATAAGTAAGGACATATCTTCCCAAGAGCAGACTACTGCCTGGATCCTCCGGAGAACCGAGCCTTGTTAATAAGCTCTCCTTGTCTGTGCCCCAGTTTTGCCACTTGGGAAAGCTCCCGAGAGGTGACGGTAACAATGTAAAGATTTGAGATTCGCCTCTTGTTTTTATCCCGTGAACTCTGACCGGCTCCGTTCTCCCTCCCGCTGCTTGGGGACTTTGCCGGCGAAGAAGATATTCTGTCTCCCGCGTGCTGAGAGCCCCTTAGAGGCAAAGCTTTGCAGCAAGATAAGGTGGGCCGGGCAGCACATCTCCTGTCGTGGGGCTTGGGGGGGGGGGGGGCGGGTGTCAGCGCCTCGGAGCCCCTGTCGAGGGGACGACGATAGAGGTCACAGTGTTTCACTTCTAGCTCCCTTGGCCCAAAGAAATGGACCATTACCTTCACTGGCCGCCCCGCCCCCCCCAAACATCCTTTTCCAGCGTGCGACCAAATAGCTAATATAATAAACAATGTCTCCTTTACTCAGCCCTCCAAAAACAATCTTTTTGTTTAACCACAATCCGCAAAAACAATTTCTCCATTGTAAATAAATCCCCGGACTCTACAATATGTCCCGATCCAGGAAAACACAGGAGCATATTTTATAAGCTCCGCGTGTTTCCAAACAAGGGACGTTGTTTCACCATAGAAACGCGGTGAGCCTTCGAGCTCCGCTGCTGGGAGGAAAGTCAGCGCAGAAGGGAGGTGCGTTGCAGAAGGTGACGCTGGTGGCGAACTGGGGGCCATTTGTTCCATCTGTTCAGCCCGCTGCCCAGGGCTCCTAGAGCCTGACCAGAAGCTCTGAGGCCACGTGGGAAAGGGTCTCCCCCGGAGGGGCTGGACGGACAGCTTCCAGGGGGGCCGAGGCGACCATGCAGTGGGGCCTCCGGGAGTCAGGATCCGAAGGGGTGCTGGCTCCCCATGTGCCAACACCCTCAAGCACGGACCTTGCAAACAAGACCAAACCCCGGTGCTACCAGCGAGGGACACACACAAAGCAACATGTCTCCTAACTGGCAGTGGGGGGTTGGTGGGATAACCATGGAGCTTTCTCTGTTCCCTCCCCAGAGCCTGTCTGCCAGCACACCACTGCCCGGGGGGGACTCTGCAAGATGATATCCTCCCGGAAGCAGAGGCCACTGTGGAGAACAACCCCCCCCCCCCCCCCCCCCCCCCCCCGCCAACAGCCCAGTCATTGGCCAACGGCTGCCCTTGGACAGTCACCTGCCAGACATTCCAGCCTGCCCTAGCAGGGGACAGACACTCCAGCCACAGAGTGCCCTCAGCCGGGGAGCCTCCGTGGCTTGCTGTAGCAAACTCTTAGCGTGTTGGGAAATGGTGAGGTCTGAGGGGCTCTGGCCATGGCCGTAATAGCATCTGCTATGGGCCCAAACTACCCAGGAGCTATCCTGCCTAAAATGTCTCTTGCCCAGGCTCCAAGGTTTTAACTGTGTTTTTGTTAGAACCTCTTAGATGGGACGCACACTTCAGCGCTCCGCAGAGAACCTTCAGACCTAAGCGGTGCCTTTGTCAGTTGCTCAGTTACTGGGCTCACCCGAAGCTGGTAGGGCCAAGATGGGTCCCGCTGTGATTTTAGCCCCTCAAGCAATGTCTGCGCAAACCATGCAGCCCTCTGAGGCTGATCAAAGTTCTCCATGCCCTCCCTAAAAGAGGGGCGGTGGGGGGGGGGGGGGGGGGAGTTGGAAGTTGCCACTTAAGCTCGAGGGACAAAGTGCCTGGGGGAGAAAGGACCCCCATCCATTGGGACACTGCTCTTCGGCAACAAGGGAAGGAGCCACAGGGCCAGTGAGATGTGGCCAGCACTCAGGATGCCAAGCCCGGTGATGCCCACAGAATATTCTGCTGCCCCTACACTCAGTGGTCTCAGACATTTTTTTTTTAAGTTTATTTATTTTGAGAGAGAGAGAGAGAGAGAGAGAGAGAACAGGCGAAGGGCAGAGAAAGAGAGAGAGAGAGAGAGAATCTCATCCCGAACCCATGAACCGTGAGATCATGACAAGAGCTGAAATCAAGAGTTGGACGCTCAACCGCCTGAGCCACCCAGGTGCCCCTGCCACTTGCTTTTCCCCATCCGGTTTTCCTGGTCCCTCTAACCCGATATTTCCGTTTTGCCTGTTGTGAATGTGAATCGCAACCAACAGCCCGGGAAGGAGACAACCAATCCCAGTGACTCAGTGCTCTGTTTTACACGTACTTCTCAGTCAACATGCCCTATGTTTGGGGGCTACACACGTTTTTGCTATGAATCAGTATTTACCCAGGGATTGTGGATGTGTCGATGGGGTGGCGGTGGGGTCAGCTGCGCTGGGCCCACCCGCCCCTTTTGCTGTAGCATTCCTGACCCGTATTTACACCTACACGCCTCCTTCTCTCAAACCACAGCTAAGCAGTGGAACTCAGGACCCAAGCCAGGCCATTCAGCTCCTTCCCTGCCCCTGTCCCTCGGCTTTCTTAGCGGGAGGGTGGGGGCGGTTGATTTAGGCTGGTCCACTCAGAATCACCAGAATAGTTTTTCTGGGCATCCCGGGGGCAAGGACACTTGCTGTCCTCTTCTGGGGGAGGGGCTGCTGGCAGACAGGGGTGGAGGATGAAGCCCCACAGAGGAAGTGAGGCCAGGAGATGGAACCCTGAATCCAGCTACGATTAAGCCAGATGTGACCCCCTGAACTTTCAGCTTAAAAATAAGCAAATTCTCTTCAGGCTTAAGACATTGGGACCTGGTCTTTCTAACACTCGCATCTTCCAAAAGAGTCCCAACCCGTGGGCTTTGTTACAGCCATTCTCCTTGCCTTTCAGAGGATTTTCTGTCGACCTCAGAGATGACAGATGCTTCCCAATGATCAGCTTTGCTAGTGGTAGGTGGGGCCATCTGTGCGGTGGCCGGGGGTGGTGGGGCCCTGCTTGTCTCCTTCCCAGCTTCCCTCGACCTTCGCTCCGAGTCTCTGTGCAAGCCAGAAACCTGGGGTCATCCCTGATCCCCCTCCTCTCTTGCCCCTTGAATCCAATCAACCATCCTGTGTGGTTAATTCCACCTCCGGAGAGTTGGCCAACCCGTCCACTATTTCTCCTCTTCTCTGCAGTCCCCCAAGTCTGAGCTCCCACCATCTTTTGTGAGGGCTGCTCAAACAGCCTCTAACTCGTCTCCCCCGCCCAACACCGACACCTGCCCTCTAACACTTTCTCCGCCCAACACGCAAGTGAAGTCGCAACATGTGCAGTCACACCGTTGTGTCCGCCCTCCCCTGCGTAAATCACCTAAATGGTTTGTGTGTGTGTCTCACATACACGGTCTGGCCACACCAGCCCTCTATTGGTCTCTGCAGTGGACCAAGCTCACTCCTGCTTCTGGCCTGCATGGGTTTCCTATAAGGGAGCTAGAAACGACACAGACTTGGGGCACCTGGCTGGCTCGGTCCATTAAGCATCCGACTCTTGATTTCGGCTCAGGCCATGACCTCACGGTTTGTAGGATCGAGCCCCACGTCCGGCTCCACACCGACAGTGCCTGCTTGGCATTCTCCCTCTCTCTGCCCACTCACACTTGCTCAAAATCGATAAATAAACAAACAAACAAAAAAAAACCCACAAATGTATCACCACGGAGTTCTGGGGGTCAGAAGCCCCACACGGGTCTCACCGGGCTGAAGTCCACGTTCGGCAGGACTGTGTGGCTTTCTGGAGGTTCTGGGAAGAATCTGTTTCTTTGCCCCCTCAAACTTCTAGAGGCTACCCGCATTCCTCAGGTTATGGCCCCTCCTCCATCTCCAAACACCGCATCTCCTTGACCTT
Source organism: Puma concolor (assembly GCF_028749965.1). Lineage (NCBI taxonomy): Eukaryota > Metazoa > Chordata > Mammalia > Carnivora > Felidae > Puma > Puma concolor. Next base: position 78,310,726 of record NC_141677.1, read on the forward strand.
TCTTCTATTGTCAAACCTTTCTCTGTGGCTGCGAACGTTTCTCTGCCTTGAAGGATTCTTATGATTAAATTGAGGTGACCTGGATCTTCAGCCTGTTTCCCCCACCTCAAGGTCTGTAGCCTAAATCTGCAAAGTTCCTTTTGACATGTTAGGTAAGACAGTCACAGGTTCTGGAAATTAGGGTGTGAACCTCTGTGGGGGAGGGGTTCATCATTCTGCAGACCACAGGCCCTTTGCATGTGTTGTTTGCCCAGAATGCTCATCTGTGCACTCTACCCCAGGCCAGTTGCTCCAGGAAAATGTCAAATCCTCCGAGAGACCTCCCTAAAAGGCACCTTAAGTTGGCTAGACCTCTTGGTTACTCTACCAGGCTCCTGTTTCTTTCCCTGGTGGCACTTCCAGCAGTCGATAATCGGATAAATCGGTCTAAAGTACGAGTTGCTTGTTCTCTTTGTTAGACTACAAGCTCTGTGAGAGCAGGAACTGCGCTGATTTTGCTGGGGAACTGTAACAGTCTCAGTCATGTGGTAGACGCACCGTAAACATCTGACGGACGAGCAAATGAATGAACGTGGCCTGAACTTTAAGGCCAGCCCTGTCTCCCGCAGCATCAATCCCGACTCGAGGAGGGATGCATTTAAGGAGCTCCAGCCTGGATTTCTGGGTTCAATACCCAGCCTCCTTTGCAACTCCATCCCTGCCTTGGCCCCACTCCTGACCCACCCGTGCCCCCCGATACGCTGAGCCAAAGCCCTGGCCTGAACCTCCTGCCCCGTCTGCTCCTGTTCGCAGGACCCCTGCATTAGGGTCCACTCTTGACTCCAGCTGGGGCAGGGGGAGGTGCGTTTCCTTCCTAGCACTTCTCAGAATTATTAATTTTACATATTATCGTCTGACTTCCTCAGTGGGCAGCATGTACCGGGAGGACAGTGTCTGCTTCTCTTTCGTTCCTTCTTGGATCCACAGGACCCCACCCAGTGTCTGGGCCTCTGCCCCAGATAGTCCTCGTGTGCTGGAATGAATGATGCCAGACAATTCCACCCGGTCTGGGTCTCCCAGGACCGCCCACGGATCACCACTCCCCTCCACACCGGAGCTCCCCCGGGGCTGACCGCTCTGCCGCCTGACCCCAGACCCTCCAAAGGCTATGTCTAGATTTCAGCTTCCTGTTCCCAGCCCGGTCCTTTTGTAGGAATTTTATCCTTAATGCCAGTTCCAGGATTAATACCAATCTCAGAAACAGGCACAGGTCCAGAGAGAAGATAGGATTCGTTCAAACGATGTTTCCCGAGCACCTGCTCTGTGCCAGATCTTCTGTTTTGGGAGTTGCTCAAAACCGAGCAACCACAGAGACTCCTCTCGAGAAGCCACCTCACAAAATGGCAAAGAAACAAATAACTACCCTAAGATGACAAGTGCCCCGCTTCCGCCACTAGAGCTGCGGGAAGGGGGGTGCAGGGGAAAGAGAAGACGGGGGGGGGGCTCCAGGTGCCTCCCCACCAGACCATCCTACTAAGGGGGCTCCTCGACAGGCTGCCCTACCCTTGGCTCGGGTGGAGGGGCGGCAGGGATCCCGTGCAGGAAGCGTCAGCAAGATTTCACTTCTAACTGAAACGTAATTAATGTCTGATTCCAGCAAAGCCGAGCCTCAGGCGCAGAGGTTGCAAAGACCTGAGAAACTGGAAGGTCTGTCCTCCAAACGGGCACTCGTGTCTCGAGTGAGGATCCGCTTGGCCACGGAAGGGCCGGACGGAAGAGTGGAAGCAGCAGGGCTGGAGCAGGGACAGAGCTACCCGGCCAGGAGGGAGGATACAGTCCCCCTGGGCCCTACTTCTCAGAGACGCGTCTCAGACGCCAAAATGGCCAGTTGGGAAATTCGCAAAACGGTAGTAAAACAATTTTCCAGTTGGAACGATTGTAGCCCCGACGTTAATTGATAGGCACCAGCCAGGTCATGAAGCTCCGTGATTTGTCAGCGGAGGTGCGGAGATCCTGGGGCGGCCGGAGGACCAGCAGGCAGGTGACACATGGAGGGAGGGTGCCGTCCGTCCCGCTGCTCTTGCTCGCCCCCGGAATCCCAAAAGAAGGCCGCCGGGAAGCCGGTTGTAAGGTTCGGTACGTTTCTCCGACTTGCAAGCTGACGTTAGTCCTTCACTCTGGACCTCAGTTGTGGCTGACACAGAGTTTTACTAATGCAAAGTGACCTGCCAAACCATTCTGGCTGTGTTTTGCTGGAAGCCAGAGAGAAGACAAAGAACACTATAAAAAATAACAAGCGAAGCAGAATGCGTTCTCTCCCTGAGGTGACACCAGCTACTTTCCCATGAAAATAAAGAGAGCAAGGAATAATTAAGAGAGGGGGGAGAGAGAGTCGGATACCCCTCCGTAAAAACAGGCGGGTTTTCAGTGACTTTTCAGCAGCAAAAGAACACATTGCAGTATTCTGAGGGGCTTCAAAACTCTTGAAAACTGGGGGAGCTCGAAAGTGAGCCGGTATTATTGTTGTTGTTGTTTGTTTTTTTTTTTTTTTTAACCAGCATTTTGAGATGTTGGGAGAGCCTCAAAATGAGTTTTAAGAACGGCCACTCTGTGCTGTGATGCGAAGGGGGTTCCGTGGGGCCTCTAGCCGAAATCCGGGTAAGTAAAGAGTGGATTAAGGCAGTCATTTTCAGTAGCTAAACCTGAACTAGGAAGGCAGGAGTGCTACCAATTACATCTCAACGCAAAACAGTGCCTCCTTAAGCCCGACGCAGGGAAGGCAAACAATTTCATTGTCAACCAGGGTGTTCTCTGGAAAGCCTGGGAACATGCTGGGCGCATTAAAGGGGGAGATATCTCGCATGTGCAATTACTCAACACATCTTTAAAACTGTAAACACTTGTTCACATGTGGAGAAGTTTAGAGCCGCGCGGGCTTGGAAAGCCCACCTGGCAGGCGGGCTCCCTCCATGTCTCTCTAGCTGAGTAACAGTCTCGGCTCCCGCTGTTCCTCTGAGAGCCAAACACTAGTCAGCAGAGAGAGAGATCGTTAAGGAGTGGGGGGCAGGAGTTCATGTGCGTGCTATTTTTATCCAGAGGACTCCCTCCCCCCGCCGCCACCCCTGCATCCCGGATTGATCTGCTCCCATAAACCTTGCTTCCACGTCTCCCCGCCCCTTCTCGCTGCATCTGTGTGCGGGCGAGGATGCCACCTGGCTTGGGCTAGCTGCTTTCCCCGTCTTTGATTCGGTAAGTGGCACCGAGGATGCCGACATTTCCAACTAAACCCGGCAGAGGCACGCTGCCCAGTGTTGGTTTCTGAAACGGCAGACTGTGTGGCCTCAAAGGGAATACCCACCACGCATGGAAAAATAATCTCTCCCCACATGCTCCACAAAAGAATGTTTAGAACCCAAGGACCCCCAGCCTAGAAAGACAGGAGTAAAACAGAGATAAGGCGAGGCTGGTCCTCCCCGGGTAGTCCCTGGCCCGGCTCACTGGAGAGCCACCCTCTTCTATATAGGACGAAACACGCGCCAAACGTGGAAAAGACCCATGAGAGCCCCCTGCTCAGCTGGCTGCCCAACGAAAGGGCACTGGCTATTTCTCCTTTACTGGGGCTGATGTTCCATGTCTCCAGCAAGGAACTGACTGTTTTGTTTTTCTGATCTCATTTGCCATTGTGAAGCTGCCTGGGTGGGGGCAAAGCCTGTTCCCTGCTTTCTCCGATCCACACACACGTATCCCAGGTGCCGGAGGCAAGTTCAAAGGGACGGAGTGCTCTCAGTGCAGAGGGGAATACACACAGCAGTGGAAAGATGGCCAGCAACGCCTGTGAAACTAACATGTCACTTGAAGTGGAAATTTCACCATCACCAAAATCTGCCAGAGTTTGGATTTGGGGATTGGGAAAGAGGTTTCCAAAATGAGATGGTGTCTACGGGTTGTTTTATTTTAAGGGACGTAATATATAGTAAAAATGAAATAATCACCCCCCCCCCCCCCCCCCCCCCCCCGCCGAAGTCAGAGTTACTTCTCTCCCAGCAGACCTTTTCCAGGCTCTAGTAATTCCACTGCTAATGGGCAGAGGGAAAGCAGTCGGCGGGGGAATGGCACCACCAGCCCGGAAGTCATTTCATCAGCGCCAGTAAATGAGAGCCAGCCAGGTGCTCTGTGCAATTAGCTGCGACCCAAGCATCTCTGACGTCGGCCAGCAATTAGAGCCTCGGGCAGGGGGCGAGGCGCCCTTGGAGAAGAATCCACCCCAGCTGAGGCCAGAAGTCCAGCTCTTCAGCAAGCCGAGCAAGGCCAGAGTCCCCGAATCCCCGGGAAGGCATCACGCTTGAGGGAGAGGCAAAGATACAATCTATGGAATCATGGGATGAAGTGTCACCTTCTAGTGGTTTCCAAGTAATGACAGACGTTATCTGGGTTCTGAAGCCATATCCTCTAGGCTTCCATTCTAGCCGATGCTTTGAGCTAGTCACTGAGATCTTTTTGTCTCCGTTTTTTTTTTTTTTTTTTTTTTTAATCTGCAAAATGGGGATGATGATGATAAAATGTGCCTGAGGCTCAAGTGAATGAATGCGCAGAATGTGCTCAGGGGAGCGGCGCCTGGGAAGCCTCTCTAAACTCTTGTTTTTTTTCCTATATTGTTTATTCTTGGTATCATATATGTGTCTTTCTGGATTCAAGCAATTCAACCAAGGCCCTGTGGTTGCCCTACGGTCATCCCGCCACCCTGGCAGAATGAGCAGAGTAGCAACAGGGCTGATAATAATAACAGCTTCTACTTATTACCCACCATGTGCTACATTTTGATATAGACGCTCTAGATCAGCGGCACAACCCACACACCAAATCCAGCCTGCCGCCTGCTTTTGTAAATAAAGTTTTATTGGAACGCAACCATTTGTTTCCACAGCTTCTGTGGTCCCTAGAGACCACACAGATTCCAGAGCCTAAAATAGTACCCTCTGGCCTTTCGATTGGCATCTATTGATTCTCACGATAACCGGCGACGTAGGTTTTGTTGCCTCTTTTCAGGTAAGGAGGTCAGGACTCAGAGAGGGTCAAGAAGATGCCTGGAGTCTCTCCTCCGGGGGCTCGACCCCCGCTGACTCCAACACCCGCCCCTTCTGGCCATACTGTGCCGGATGCAGGAGCAGAGCGCTCTCCCGAGGTTGTGTCTGTCACCACCCGCTGAGGCAGCAGACCTGAGGCCGATGTAACCCGTGGGCCGCTGCTGACAGAGGCGCTCACCTCCAGGGAGGGAACGGCCACCTGCAGAGACAAGTCTTTCAGGGCAGTGGCACTCCGAGTCAGACTCTGCCCCGCCTACACTCCAGCGGCATATCGGTAGTCCCTGCTGTGGCTGCTTGGTGGCAGGCGTGATGGTGGCAGAAGCAGGTGTCCCAAGAGGTCTGTCCCTAGTTCAGCTGGGGAGGGCGTCGGGGCCCTGACGAGGAGCCGGCGTTGAGTTACTCCTCTGAGACTGGTTGGAAATTCTCGTTTACCAAACGATGTGGTAATTATCCAGAGATCTGTCAAATTTTTAAATGTGCTCAGAAAGTGGAGGTTATTGCTACCACATGTGGTGGGTGTTAAGAAGAAGCATTTTCCTTGTTGGAAAAATGCCCCAGGTTTTTGTCTTTGAAGTCTTTGAAGATAAGAGGATCATCACAACGTACCCTAGGCAGTCGCCCATTTAAGGGATACCCAGCAGTCACGGGTTACAGGTGCAGCGGGAAGGCTCACGGCGCTGGGCTTGGAAGGGGGGACGTTGCCCTTTGTTAGCTGTCCCTGCATAAGCGGAGCTGCCCTGCTTGGGCTCCCGTCACCCTGGACTCCCGTCCTCCTAGAAACCCTCAGCTTTCTGGTACTGCGTTCCTTGTTAGACCCTAGCATCCTGAGGACACGACCGTATCTTATTCCCCACTTTACCCCCAGAGCACATAGTGAGTGCTCAGTAAATATTTCCTAAAAATAAATGAAAGGATCGAATAAATGTAGAGGTACCACTTCCCTTTATAGAGCAGCCTCCTCACCAACCCCCCCAGGAAGAGCTGCATGTGACAATCGGCTGGACCACCAGCCAATCAAGGAGAAAACTGGGCCGGGGGAAGGAGCTTGGCCAGATCCAATGCCCCTCCGTAGGGATCCTCCTGGCGTTTTGAATGAAATCGCTCTTCTTACAAACTTGGTGTTCTAGACCCCAGTCAGGCCTGACTCATGCCCTGGGCCCTGTGAGGACTAAACACCACCGGTGGAGAGCCAAGTTTCCAGCCTCTTGTTACAGTGGCCACCCCTATTTCTCCTGAAAGTGTCCTGCAGACTGAGAAAGGCAGTCATCAGTAACCAGGCCATGGGTTGGTTACACCCGTGGTTGTAACACAAATGTTACACACATCCTGTGGATTTTACTGATCAAAGTTTTTAGAAAGAGTAACATGGTCCATGACAAGGTGACCAGCTGTCCACAGTCACCCAGTACTCTCCAGGTGTGAGCAACCCAGAAAATCCCTCAGTCCCAGGCAGACCCAGATGGTTGGTCACCCCGGGCACCTGAATCTGAACCTCATGCCTCTTCCCAAAAGCTGATCTCCAGTCCCAGCATGCACGGACCCTCCGAGTTGTAGATCAGAGGATCAAATCTCAGAGAGGCATGTGCCTCTACCAAGGTCGCCCAGCAAGGGTTTTTCTCTGAGAGCCGTTGCCCACTGGCAACACAGATACCCAGAGTAAAATACAAATTCAAGATAACCTACGATATCCTTCTGTCTCCTGAAGAGATTCGTGAACTCGTTTAGCCCTGATTCTAGGAGTCGATAGAGCGTGGCAGAGGGCAGGGACGGCACAATGAGATGATAGCCAGGAATCCTGTGATCTGCACCCCACGACTTATCAGATCGACGGTGAACTCATAGGTGGGTATGACAAAGATGAATCAAATGATATTTAGGAGTTTTCGCTTCTTGCTTGCTACAAAACAAATGTAACTCCTTGCTAAATGGCACACTGAGATATTTAAGAAAGCAGGGGAAATTAGCCATGGCGGCAATTTTCATTTAGAAAGCAGGGATAAATGAATATAGGCCCGAGTCCAGGCTCCGGGCGTATCTGCCTATCAAGTTACCTTTAACTCGGCTATTAAAATGCAGCCGGGGGCGCCTGGATGCGGCCACATGAAAAGCATCTTGGGGGCTATCTCACAGTTGGCCGCACACCCCAGAACAAGAAGGGCCTTTCATGCAGGGGTGCGGGTGCCCGGGAGCACGGCGAGGCTCGGGGCGTCTCAGTGTTCCGAATCAGGGCTTCATATCACAGCCGCTCAGGTGGAAAGGGGGCAGCTGGCCTGTCCCTCCCCTGCTCCCGCCTAAGGTCACAGATGAATAGAGCCCGATTGAGGAGCGGGGCTGGCATCACCAGCAGCCCGATGATGTGCAGGGGAGGGTGTCCTGTTCGGAGATAAGGCTGGAGTCAGGGAGGCTACGGGGTTCCCGGGCGGTCAGCTGATAATGACAGACAACACAGCTTTGTCGAGAAGGGCCAGCTCGCCGCTGGGCAAGATGAGGCAGGAAGGACAGCGTGGCTCATGTGGATGCTGGCGGGAACGACACCTCGGACTCCTTCCAGAAGGTTTAACTTCCAAGAATAAAAGGCTGGCTTGGAGTGACGCTCACACACTTGCCTTGTGCCCCCAAGTCATTTTTCGTTCCACACAACCTCAAAAATACAAACCACCATTTGCTGAGTGCCGGGGCCAGGCAGGGGTAGGGCAGTACGCACATTGGTTGGGAGCCCAGGCTCTGGGGGGGGGAGGGGACTCCAGCTCCCGCACATAGTAGGTGCCCAATCAACAGAAGCTAGTCTTTGCAGATGAATCTGCAAGAGGAATACGCAAATCCGTAGAGTCCGGGAGTGGGGCTAAGCTGGCTCGAAGTGTCAGCACGGGTGACTCGTACGTCTTTGCCGGCAACACTGGACATCCCTGGGGGAGGGAGCCCCACACAGGGAGAACTGCGGACCCCAAATCACGGCCCTGCAGCAAACTGACCTGCTGTGTGATTTCAGCAGGCTGCCTAACTTCCTTGGACGGACTTCCATTTCCTTGTCTATAAAATAAGAACATTGGAGTTCGTTTTGTATGTTTCTACCAGATCCAGAGGTCTGTGGCTTCTGGGTTGTGTACTACTCAGCTGCTTAAAAGCCAAATTGTTCATTTTCAGCTTTGCATAAGTACATAAGACATACCTATATAAATATATAAGAAGTGTATGTCCCTGCATAGAAGACAACATTAATAAAAGGCAGCTTCCCATTTTCTTAATGAGCTATGCCCCTATGCATCTCTCGAGAAACTTAACAGAGGACCATAGGGGAGGGGAAGGGGAAAAAAAAGTTACAGAGAGGGAGGGAGGCAAACCATAAGAGACTCTTAAATACTGAGAGCAGACAGGGTTGATGGGGGTGGAGGAGAGGAGAGAGTGAGTGATGGGCAGGTAACAGGGCACCTGTTGGGATGAGCACTGGGTGTTGTATGGAAACCAATTTGACAATAAATTCTATTTAAAAAAATGAGCTATGAAATAAATGCATAATCTATATTATATGTCACAATATATCTTGTAGTGATCGATAGCTATTATAAAGTATATTTTATATATAAATGTGAGTATATATTAGAGAGGTAGATGATATACTCAAATGTATACTTTTAATATTTAATTCATAAATTTAGTCACATGTATACATCTAAAATCTCATACAAACAATAGATCATTTTTTAAATAATTTCACTCAAGCTCTCCAGGGGCATCTTTGGCAATGGGCTCTTTGTTATCACCAGAGCCAGGTTTTTGAGTCATGGGACAGACTTCTGCAGAGCGGTCACGGTGACTTTGTCTCAGGTCATTTGAGATATCACCTTCCATGAGTCCCAAGTTATTAGCATGGCCTCAAAGCCCCCACGTGATCAGTTCTTCATCCTGCCTTCATCCCTCACCGTCCTCCCTGCCATTGCCCACCCTGCCCCAGTCACATGGCCTCCTTGACCCTTCCGTGTCCCTGAGAGCCTGCTCCTTCTTCTCCCCGTCCTCTCTTCACCACATCAGAAGAGTCCCCACGTCATTCGGGTCTCTGCTCAGATGTCACCTCACCAAAGAGAGGAAACCCTATCCATTTCCTCAGTAGCTGCTGTTTGATTGCTAAGCAAGCATTGATTCTAACATCACCCCGATGCCACAGCAATTTCTCGAAGGGAGCAGTGCTAGACGCTGCAGCGGAAATCTCAGCCAACTAACATGATAAAAGTCTGTACCTCTAGGATGCGAAGCTGAGTGAGGCGCGGGAAGCTCCCCAGTTACCTCCCCTCCGTGTGGTGACTCCATGAGCCCAGCTGCCCCATCTTGGTTTTGCCGCTCGTCATGTCATAGCAGAATGTGGAAACAGGACTGGAAGTTGCCTGGGTTGCTTCAAAGACCATCCCTGAAGGTGGCTTACGTGACTGCACGCACACTTCTTTGGCCAGAACTCAGTCACTGGGACAGTAGCTCTCCTCAGGAATGCTGGGAAATGTAAGCTTCTGCTGTAACTAGTGAGAGGAGACCCTGGAGCAAATGCAGAGCAGGAGCATTTCTGCCACGAGATCGACATCCTCATCGGAGCCCTGTCTTGGCCCACGGGCTCAGAGCTCTTTGCATCTGTCTCTTCATTTATAACTTGGACCTAACAGTGCCTACCGACACGATTGGTAGAATGTCATAGGCCTCGTAAGTGATCGGTAAATGTTTGCTTCTTAATAAACTCAGGTTAGTCGGGAAAACTGTAGAGGTCTAAATGCTTGGGTTAAATTTCTATGATTCCTAAACATGAACACATGAAGCAAATTATCCTTGAAACTGTAGAAAAAAATTTTATACCAGTAGGACAGTTGAATAAAATGGCGCCATTAAACATAAGCAATCCACCAACAACTGAAGGTCCACGTAATCCGTTTTTCTACTCCATTTGCACACATGGCCCTTCTCCTCTGCCTCCAGCAAGTTACTCCTCTCCTTGTGAGACCAGAAAAATGCGAAGAATAATTTGCAATTTTTTTTCTCATTCTAATTAACATAGTTTCCTATTAGCGGAAGACACAAATTAGGCAATATATTATGGAGAAAATCTCTTTATAACCCCAAAAGATTTAGAGTAGATAATTAAGAATTGATGAATCACCTATAAAAATTCCCACAGGGATTAACTATGCCAGAGAAATACAACAGATAAAACTTAGGAGTTCATTAATTACAAAAAAACTTTTTTATCCCCCAAGGGGGCAGGACAGAAGGTGAAACCATGAAGGAAACTGGAAAGAAACCCACAGACACATGGGGGACACCCCCGGGGAACAGTCTCACATGAGCCAGGGGAGTGTTCCAGAAGACAGTGGTTGGTAGTGTCCAAGGACTCACAATTCTCACCCAGGGTGAGGACGGAGAAGAGAAATTTGGCATCTAGAAGTCTATGGCGGCCCTTACCCAGGGCGTCCTCCGTGAAGTGGTGAGGATGAGAGGCAAGATACAGCATGGGAGGGATAAAATGTTTCAGGCACACGGAGCCTACTTTTTCAGAGCACTTTGTAGTAAAGAGAAGGAGACAGTAAGAACTACACCTTGACAGAACAGCAAGGTCAAGGGAAATTGTTTTGTTTGTTTGTTCTGTGTGTTTGCTGTTTGGTTGTTTAATGGAAAGAGAGAAGGAGCTTTGCAGACAGGATGAGAGGAAGAAGCAGGCAGAGGTGTAACAATGAAATCCATAGGGAGGGGAGGACGGAAGAAGGTATTTGGGTGACCTGGGGAGATTGAATCCAGTCGTGACTGGAGAGGATGGTCCAGGGACAGAGAAAAAGAGGAGGGATGGGGGAACACCTAAATAAGTTTGGAGGTGATAGAGAAGAAAGAGAATAGACTTCATAGCCAATCTTTGCATTTTCTCTAATATTAAGATCAGCTTAATATTAGAGAATTATGTTAATATTAATATAATTTATAATATAATAAATTATATTATGTTAATATTTATTAATTTGTTATAATTAATATATTAATATTAATATCAGCTAAGCAAGGGCATGAAGTAGGGGGGAATGAGGACAAGGTATCAAAGGTTGAAAAAAATCTCTTGCAAATGACAAAGGGATCAAAGACAGTATATACTCTTCTACCATTATATAACAAATTATCATAAACTTAGCAGCTTAAAACCATATACAGTTATTGCCTGAAGTTCTGGGGGTTAGGTGTGTGAGCATGGCTTATTTGGGTCCTCTGCCCAGGGTTTCACAGAGCTACAGTTGAGGTGCTGCCTGGGCTGTGTTCTCATCTGGAAATCCGACAGGGGAAGAATCTGCTTCCAAGTTCATTCAAGTTGTTGACTCATTTCCTTGCAGCTGTAGGACCGAAGGCCTCACAATTTTGCTAGATGTCTGCTAGAGGCCACGCTCAGGTCCCCAGATTTCCTTCAGACATAGCCTTTCAAAAAAGTCACTTACTTCATGTAAGTCACAGTGAGTGACTCACTCTAGTACCCCAAGATAGATCCTTACACAATGGTACACACTCATGGGAGTGACATCCCATCAGTTTTTCTTTCTTTTTTTTTTAAATTTTTTTTAACGTTTATTAATTTTTGAGAGACAGAGAGAGATAGAGCATGAATGGGGGAGGAGCAGAGAGAGAGAGGGAGACACAGAATCCGAAGCAGGCTCCAGGCTCCGAGCTGTCAGCACAGAGCCTGATGCGGGGCTGGAACCCACGGACCGCGAGATCACGACCTGAGCCGAAGTCAGATGCTTAACTGACTGAGCCACCCAGGCGCCCCTCCCATCATTTTTTCTATCTTATTGGTAGAATAGGTCACAAATCCTGCCCACACTCAAGGCACTAACACCAGCAGTAGGATATCCGGGAGTCATCTAGGTGTCTGTGCACCATAGAAGAAGACAAAGATAGCAGATGAGTAGCAAGGCCCAGCTGAACCCAGAACCACATCAACCAGACCTGGAAGTTGCTCTATCAATATTGAGAGAACTTAGGGGCGCCTGGGTGGCTCAGTTCGTTGGGCATCTGGCTTCGGCTCAGGTCACCATCTCACAGTTCGTGGGTTCGAGCCTCTCTTCGGGTTCTGTGCTGACAGTGCGGATCCAGGAGCCTGCTTTGGATTCTGTGTTTTCCCCCATTCTGTGCCCCTCCCCTACTTGCACTCTGTCTCTCTCTCTCTGTCTCTCTCTCAAAAATAAATAAAACATTTAAAAAATTTTAATAAAAAAATATTGAGAGAACGTAGCTTAGGAAGAACAGGGCTAGTGGAGTATTTGATCCACCCAGGGCTGGAGATTCGTGTTTGCATGCAGTACTGAAGATGCTACAGAGATGTCACTGACCCTGAGTCTCTGCCTGGTGAGAAAGGAAAGGAGATGGGGGTGGGGTACAGAGAGTGGGGCTTGCAGAGGTCAAGAGAATGGTTATTGGAAGCCAAGGGCAGTGTGAAGCCAATAGGAGCTTGCAAGCAGAGGGTAAGGTGTCCCAAGTTGTATTTACAGAAACGGGGGTGGCAAGGACTTGCCTCTACCCATGGGTTTGAAGTCCAAAGACAGAATTGGGGAAAGTGAGAGCCTCCGGTCTTGGAGGGCTTATCCTTATGGACATCAAGATCTGGTAAGACCATCTATCTCGAAAACTTTGAGAAGACTACGGGCCAGACATCAAAGACGTAAAATGCACGCATCTCCAGATGCCATCAGAGTGTCCCCGAGGCAGTGTCCTTATAAATTCCAGTGAAGTTAAATTGGAGGATTGGTAGCGTTGGTCTGGCCACAACGCCCGGGCTCAGTAAATGGCCCCACCAGACAGTAGCTCACAGATTGAAAGTCCTGGTGCCATCATCTATGGCTCCTCCCTTACACTCTAAAAAGGTCAGTTACGTCTCCAAGATCAATCCTGAATCATCCCACTGCCCTCGGTCTATGCTACCATCACCTCTCTCCGGAGGAGATTTGAAATTGCCTCCCTACTTCCATTATCTCCCTTAAGACCATTCTCAATTGAGCAGCCGGGTGGTTCCTATGGAATGCAAATCACATCATATCACATGCCTGCTCAAAATTCTCCCGGGGCTCACCACCTCACTCAGAGAAGGACCAAGCTCATTTCCACGGACTCAAAGATCTGGCATGGCTGGTCCCCTCCACTTCTGGCACCTCTCTGCCCTGTTGTATATGGGTCTCTTTGCTGTTCTTTCAACGTGTCAAGCCTACTTCAGGACCTTTGTATTAATCGTGCCATCTGCCTGAACACACTCACCCAGAAGAGTCACCTGGGTCACTTCCTTATCCCATTTTGCTCAACTTCTTAAAGAGTCTTCTCTGACCGCTCTTCCAAAGCAGCAGCCCCCATGACCTGCCCCTTACTCTGCCGTACCTGTCATCAGAGCTCTCCTTACCAATGCACATTTCATCAAATTATGACTGACTCCTTCATTAGAATGTAAGGATCATGAGGGCAGAGAACACACCTGTATTGTTGCCTATCATATATCCCTGGCTCCTGGAAAAATCTCTGACAGTGGTGGAGACTCAACCATTATTTGCTGATGGACTGGCTGAATGAACGGAAGGAAGGAACTGTAACCCTTAGTTCGTTCATTCCCCATTTCACGGGGAAGTTAGGAGCACAGTGACTTTGGGTATCCGGAGTCAGGATGTAGTGTGGAGACGGGAGCCAATCCCCATTGCATCGACGCCTCCAGGGTCAGACAAGACTAGGGGACCCATAGCTTCTCCACTTAATGTCTTCTTGCTAACTTGTTGGTTTGCTTATTTGTTTAGAGGTTTTGCACTACTGTTTTGCAGTGCGGAAAGAAAATGGAAGCAGAGAGAGTAATATTTACTTTCTGAAAGAGAAACTTCTCGTCACTTAAAGGATAAAATGTGTGTGTGTGTGTGTGTGTGTGTGTGTGTGTGTGTCCTCCAAGTTTTTAAGGACTTGAGTACCAAGTACCCAAGTACCTTCGTGTGCTGACAGAATTACTTCTCCTGCCCAAATTTCTCAACAACCATGAAGGACAACTTGGGTGACTGAGACAATAGTATCCCTACCCTTGACCTTCAGTTTCAAAGCTCAGTCTTCACTGACGGAGGCACGCCTTTAGCCTTTACAACTGTCCTCAGTGAAATCACCAGAGCTCTGCCTTTGAGCCCAGCCCGACTGTCTTTGCAGTTGAAAACGATGTCCAGTTGTTGAGTTGGAGGCTGTGGGTGAAGCAGGCGGGCCGAATCAGCAGGCTTGGTCCCGTGTGCATACACCGACCCTGGAGAGGTGACAAACAGACCCCGGGAACAATGGGCTACAGGCACATGATTCTGGACGCGTGTGGATATCTAATTTTGACTTACACTCTTGGTAATGAAAGTGAGGCAGAGAAATGCCAAGAACATACAAAGCACTTACCATCAATGCATTTGCACTGCCATTGTTTGGGTACTCTTTTAATCAAGCCATAATTGCTGTTGGGAAATTCACACATGGGCACCTCTCAACAATCGCACAAGCTCTAATTATACGCACAATCTCAAAAGAGCACCATGTGGTACTGGGAAGAAAAAAAAAACCTTCAAAATTGATAATTTGCTTCCCCGATGAGGTTTTTCTGCTGCTGCGTTACATTATTTCATTAAGAAAGTCCCATGTTGTGGGGCGCCTGGGTGGCGCAGTCGATTGAGCGTCCGACTTCAGCCAGGTCACGATCTCGCGGTCCGTGAGTTCGAGCCCCGCGTCGGGCTCTGGGCTGATGGCTCAGAGCCTGGAGCCTGTTTCCGATTCTGTGTCTCCCTCTCTCTCTGCCCCTCGCCCATTCATGCTCTGTCTCTCTCTGTCCCAAAAATAAATAAACGTTGAAAAAAAAAATTAAAAAAAAAAAAAAGAAAGTCCCATGTTGAAATACAAATGCCACGGAATCTGAGGGCAGCCTCCCATGAATTGTTTGAATCCCCGTTTTCAAACACTTCATGAAACAAGCATTAGCCTCAGCTTGTATGCCCGTGGGGACAGTGAACTTACTCCCAAGCAGGGAAGTCTCTAATAAACGGAGCTCTTCCTCCTGATAAATCCCATCTGAGATCTAAGATCTGTCCTTTGGAGCTACACCTTGTAAGCATAATTTTTCTCCCACTTAACTGGCTTTCAGGTGCTTGAAACGAGAGGCCTGGAAGAAAGACTTCAGGCATGGATGCCATATTGAAAATGGGATGTCTTAGAGCAAGTTCCTGGAAGAGCCCCTAATAGGGAGGAAAGTGACATAGTTAAGTTTTGCGGGGGAGACAGGTAAGGAAGTTCAGGACAAGGAAGGAGGGAGGAAGCCAAACAATTGGGAAATTTTGGAGAAAGCTCCATCAAACCCTAAGCCTAAACCTAAGCCAAGCTTCACAGCTGCCCCCATCCTCAGCCAAGGCTGCTATGCTTCCGTGCTCCCTCCCTGAGAGCCGTTGTCCAGGGACCATCCTGGGGTTGGGGAGAGTTGACGTGAACTCCCAGGCACGTGCCGCTCTGAACATATCAGCAAAGTGTTCCAGTGTCCCATGGAAAATTCTCCAGAGAAAAGCGACAGGTGCTCACTATCAGAGGCAAAAGCATCTGATATCTAGAGAGGGGTACACAGAAATGGGAAAAAGAGATCTGGGGTGGGGTTTCGGGTTGGGGGGGGGGAGTAGCATTATTGGCTACAAAAAACAATACTTGGAAGTCGCATAGTAAGACCATGAAAACTCCAGCTGTTTTCTATCACTCAACAATGAGAAAATCTGACAGAAAGGCTCACATGTCCCAGGCAGCCAATGGAAAGGCACCTCTCTAGAAAACTGGGGCGCCTGGGTGGCGCAGTCGGTTAAGCGTCCGACTTCAGCCAAGTCACGATCTCGCGGTCCGTGAGTTCGAGCCCCGCGTCGGGCTCTGGGCTGATGGCTCAGAGCCTGGAGCCTGTTTCCGATTCTGTGTCTCCCTCTCTCTCTGCCCCTCCCCGTTCATGCTCTGTCTCTCTCTGTCCCAAAAATAAAAAATAAAAACGTGGAAAAAAAAATTAAAAAAAAAAAAAAAAAAGAAAACTGACCACCCCAACAGAAAAACCCAGAAGTCCTGAAGGTTTAGTTTTCCCCCCAAAGAAGCTGAATCAACTCACAGTGAGTGAACATATAAATAACACACACACACACACACACACACACACACCACTCTTAAACATAAACAATCAAGGAGCACCATTAACTTATAGAAAGCCTGTAAGCCAGAGATCAAAGCAAACAAAATTAAAAAAATAAACATGTGGGAAATCAAAGCGATGTTAAAGAAAAAAACAGGGACATTATAATTACTATCCTCAGAAAGTGAACAGAAATTATTTTACCTATGAAATAAGAATCAGAGGTTATAAAAAAGGAGTCGTCATAAAAGAGGAACAATAAAAAAAATCTCAAAGTTAAAAGGCAGTGGGCAGAAATGAAAGGTTCAATAACAATGTTGGAAGATAAAGTTAAGAAAGAAGAAGAAAAGACTGGAGAGGTAGAAAATTAAGAGAAAGAAAAAAATTAAAGCCTAATTCCAGAAGGTCCAACACATTTAAAACCAGCATCGAGAAACTTTTACCTCAGAAACTATCCCTGAGCTCATCTCTGCAGTCACATCTGCCTAGATGCAGACCAGAGACCCCTGGGGAAGGGGCCGAGCTGTCCTTACGGCCAGGTACAGGCAAGTATGTGCTAAGCCCTTCTAAATAGCGATCCACAGCTTGTAACTATGAAGTCACCCCTTTCAGGTATCCCCAGAGTTCCCATGACTGCCATGGTACCAGCAGAGCATTTTTTTGTTCTCTTGGTAATTACCTTCTAAATATTTCAATTTAACATTAATGCAAACTTCAGTAGCGAGACAGGGAAAATCTTACCTGAAGAGTTAATGGTCCATGGAAACAACTTTCACCGGCATTTTACATGATTGTATCATAAAGATAATGGGCAGTGATTCATTCAACAAAGAAGGAAAGAGTTCAAAGTTAAAATTCTTTTAGTTCAATTCCCAGCAGCGTGTGTGTGTGTGTGTGTGTGTGTGTGTGTGTGTATGTATGTGTGTGTGTCCAGGTGCACGTGTTAAAACAGCCCATAGACATAGGAGACGTGCCTGTGTTGGATGTTACAGTAACAGCTAACACAGGCAAGAGCTCGATTATTCGTGAAGTTGACAGGACAATCTCGAAGTACATGGAATCATCACCTTTGTTTTATACATGAAGAAACGGAGGTTCAGAAAGATTACAGAGCTCGTGAAGGACAATGATCTATTTACATGAGCAAGCTGGGGGTTCGAACCCATATCTCTCTGACCCTCAAACTTGCAGTCTTTCTGTGTCGTGCTGTCTGTGGGGCAAGGAGGCTCAAATCCTTCCACGTGGCAGGGTTTCAGAAACACCAGTCAGAGCAGAGGCCAGCTGACAAGTCAGGGGCAAAACTACTAGCAGAAAACCCAGCGCCGTTGTGTGGATGTCACGAAAACCACTGCCATGAGCAGCACATCCACAAGAGCACAAGACATCTTCGAATGATGAGCCACTCCACAGAGCTCCATTTTCCCTTTTCCTGCTACCAATTCCTCTGAGCGCTCCCTGCCAGAGAATCGATGCCAAGTGTCACGGGCTTAAAAGAAATTTGAGAAAGACTTACAACTGATTTCTTCGAACCCAGTGCGATCTATGGGAAGGGTGGCCATTTGCACATCTTAGTGACCAAATGCCTTGGTCCAGCTCAAGGGCCTTCAGAATGGATACAAGAATTCCCCGGCAGGGCTTAGTGGCGTTATTGGTGATGTGTTTACGGATACCACCTCCAGTATCTTCTAAAACTGTGATAATGAATTGGGGTTATGTGGGTAATATTATTCAGTCAACTTTCTGCAGACAAAATGCCCCAAGGGTAGGAGTTGGTTGACTTTTCCTATAAAGGGCCAGATAGGAAATATTTTAGGCTTTGCAAGCCATCCAGTCTCTGTCAGAACTATTTAACGCTGTCATTATACCATGAGAGCAGGCATAGACGATACCTAAATGAAAGAATAGGGCTGTATTCTGATAAAACTTTATGGACATGGAAAATGAACTTCCATGGAATTTTCTTTTCTTTTTTCTTTTTTCTTTTTAAGATTTTATCTTGACGTAATCTCTACACCCATCATGGGGCTTGAACTCACGACCCCGAGATCAAGAGTTGCATGCTCTACCGACTGAGCCAGCCAGGTGCCCCAAACCTCCATAGAGTTTTTAATTATTCTTTGTCTTTCCCCAACCATTTAAGAATGTACACACCATTCTCTACCCACAGGCCATACAGAAACAGGCAGCGGGCTGGATTTGGCCCTCAGGCCACCGTTGACCGGCCCCTGCCCTTGCTGATTCCAGGTTCATGACAGGCATAGCCCTCTCTCATTTTTCTTGGATGATAGCATGGTCTTGAGAAGCTTCAAGCCACTTGTAAGCTTTTACCCTCCATGCCTCTCGCTTCTTTGATCAAGTCATAAGGGTAAGGGCAGCCCTACTGCCATCAAGGACAAGAGCCCATCTGGGGAAACAATGTGGCAGGAGAAAAGAGTATATCCCTTACTTATCGTCCCAGCCTGGAGGAGAGGAAGGAGGGAAGAAGGGTGAACACGCAGATGAGGAAGTACACAAGTAAAGACAGCGGGTTAGACTGTCTGCCCAATAGAGCAACAGTGAGGCACGCTTCCATAGCTCTGTTCCCTTTGTACATTTCCACTGTGCCATTTTCCCGGTGGGGTTTTCCTCCCAGAAATTGTATTACTTTTAATAAAAATCTCTATTCTAAGTACATGCATGCGGTTAATCTCAGAAGATGGCCACAGACATCTGCTCCTGTGTGCACATGCTTCTCCCTCCGTCGAGAGGTAGAGCTTAGGTTCCCTCCTTTTGAATTAGGCTGGATCTGTGACTGCTTTGACCAACAGGATGCAGGAGAAGTGACATTCTTGGACTTCCATGCCTAGGCATTAAGAAATCCACTTTCTCTCTTGTACCCCAACTTTGTGATAAGAGGAAGTCCAAGTAGTCTTGTGAACAGGCTCAACTGGAGAATCAAGATTCCTGCCAATAGCCTTCCCTAAGCTCCCAGGTGACAGCCAGCACCAACTTGCTAGCCATGTAAGTAAGGCATCTTGGAAGCAGATTTTCTAACCCCCGATGAGCTATTCCTGAGCAACTTTTGCTGTAGGAAGCCAAGGGCAGCGGCGTCTGCTAAGCTCTGCCTGAATAGCAAAATCATAACCAGATAAATGATTGGTGTTTTAGTCAACTTGTTATCTCCAAACCTTTCCTTCTTTTTCTTAAACTCATTCCAATTAGACTTCCCCATTTCTCCAATAACTTCTCTTGTCAAGGTTAACTCCACACTGCTAAATCCAATGGTTCCATTCTCAGTCTTCACCTTTCTTGACCCATGAAAAGTATTTGAACCAGTTGATTAGTCTTCCATGGCACATGTTTTCGTTTGGCATCCAGGTACCACAGTCTCTTAATTTTCCTCCTTCCCCGTTGTTCCCTCATCTCAACTTCTTTTTCTGGTTCCTCCTTTCTCCCACCCTTTAGTGTTTGTATGAGTCAGGGTTCTCCAGGGGAACAGAACCAACGGCAATTGGCTCATGTGCCTATAGGGGCTGAGAAGTTCCATGATCTGCTATATGTGACTATAGGGGCTGAGAAGTTCTATGATCTGCTATCTGCAAGCTAGAGACCCAGGAAAGCTGGTGGAATAACTCAGACTGAGTCCAAAGGCCTGAGAACCCAGGGGGCTGATTGTGCGAACCCCAGTCTGAGGCCCAAAGAAGAGGAGATCAGATATTCCAGCTCAAGCGCTGAGGCAGAAAACAAGAACTGAGTTCCTTCCTCCTCTACCTTTTGTTGTACTCAGGCCCTCAGTGGACTGGATAATACCCATCAACATTGGAAAGGACAATCTACTTTACTGAATCCACCAATTCAAATGTTAATCTCATCCAGAAACACCCGTGCAGACACGCTGAGAAATAATATTGAATCTGGGCACCTGTGGCCTGGTCAAGTTGACATATAACATTAACCATGATGACAACGTCAGAGGGTCCCTGGGCTCAGTCACTAGCCTGCTTTTCTACTCTATCTATAGCTATTCTATCAGTGATCTCATCTAGCCTCATGGTTTGAAACACCATATGTTATGACTATTTCCATAATATACCCCCAAGACTCATCTTCCAAACCACGGACTGCATTTTCCCACTGCCTTCTGAACATCTTCACTTGCGTGTCTGGGAGACGATCTCAAACACGCCACGTCCAAAACTGAATCCTCAATCTCTTTCCCCAACCAGCCCCACACACGGCTTTTCTCATTTCAGGTGATGGCAATTCCACTTTTCTATTTGCTCAGGCCGGAGGCCTTGACTCGTCCCTTTCTCTCCTATGCCAGATCTGATCTGTCAAGAAAGCTTATCGACTCAACCTTCAAAAACACATCCAGAACCTGACCACTTCTGACTGCCTGCACTGCTGTTGGTCTGGGCCAACACAGGCTCTAGAGCATCGCCTTGGTGATCGTGATGGCGCCTAAGTGGTTCTTCTACTTCCACTTTTGCTCCCAAGTTCTCATCGAAACAGCCAGAGTTGTCTTTTTTAAGTGTCGGATGGTGGTACTCACCCACTCAAACCCTGCACTGGTTTCCTATTTCTGTCAGAGTAAAAGCTAAAATCCTAGTAGTCATATACAATTGTCCCCTTCCCTTATCTCTCTGTCCTCTACCTTCTCTCTCCCCCTTCTCATTCCATCCAGCTACACTATTTGTTTTTTCTCCAATAAGCCAGGCAAACACCCTCCTTAGGGCATCTGAGCTATTTTCTCTCCCTGCCAAGATATCTACCTACCCAATTCCCCTCACCTCTTTCAAATGTTTGTGTAAATATCATTGCCCCACTGAGGGCTGTCCAGACCACCCCATATAAAACTGCATCTTCTTAAAGACTCCCCAGCTCCCTTCCCACTGCTAAACTGGACTCACCGTAAGGGAGGGACCTTTGTGTTATTTACTGATATACCCCAAGTATATAGCTGGCATTTTATAGGTTCTTTAAAAAAACATTTGTTAAATGAATGAATGGCAGAAAGATTTAAGAGGAAGCCCAAAGTCAAAGCCACACAGGTGATTAGCAGCAGGGCCTTATACAGCTCGCTGCTCCTTTCAGAGGCCCATTCTCCACATTGTAAATTGTGGACACTGGAATAAGCCTCTTCCCATCCCCCAACACTCCGGCTCTGATTTGATAGGTCTGTTCTCCATGACAGTCATTTCTCTCTCTCTCGAAACAATCCCCAATCTTCACTGAGCGTATACTCCCCATTTGCTCAGACCACGTCGTCTGGAGGGAGTCCACATCCACCTCCGGGGTGGATATATCCAGGCCCAAGCCTGGATACACAGCGAGATACAGCATCACTTCTAATGAAAATACAGGGGTAGTAGCAGGGTTTTCCGTGTCAACACCAAAAGGAGGTTAGGTCTGGAGTTGGCACCTTCAGGGGCGAACCCAAAATAGTGAGAACAACCAGATGGAATGAAGTCAATACCATGGGAGGGGCGGAGCCAAGAAATGGGGGAAACCAAGTCCTCACAGCATCAACTATCCTTGGAATTTAGCTGGCACCTTGAACTTTTCAGGGATGTAAATTAAAAACAAAGCAAAGCAAAACAAAACAAAAACCTCCCTGGATGGCTTAAGCCAGTTTGAATTGGGTTTTCTGTCATTTTCAACCAGAAGAATCCTGAATCCAGAGCTGGGAATGTTCATGAGACTGTCTTTACTGGTAGCTAAGCTAAAACTTGAGACTGCCCCTCCCAACCGATAGACAATATAAGTTAGAGTGTTATTCTCGCCCCACCCTCCACCTCAGCACAAAGACTGGGAGTGTGTTACACAACTGGAACACCATGTAGTAACCTCTACCTGCCCTCATTCTTTCTTCCATCTCTACGTGGAGATGGAAAAGAAATTAGTCATTAAAAAAAGGATTCTTCAAGACTTTGCTATTTACCCAGTGCACACAGTTCATTACACATACAGCAGGCACTCAATAAATACTTGTTGAATGATTGATGAAGAGAAGAACATTGCTTGTACAGACTAATCAGTGATTCCTTTTCTTTTCTTTCATGTTGCCAATAAAACAAACAGCAGACAACAGTGTAAGAAAGGAGATGATTGATTTTATTGAGTTATACGTGGTACAGGACGCATCTGTTGGAGTCCGTGCTGGCCCTTCCTGATGCAAGAGGGGCACAGGGAACTTGGAGGTACAGAGATTGGACCAATGAGGGATTGGAAACCACAACACGTTGGCCAGGGGAAGAGAGTTCATAGCAGCAAAGGACAACTGAAGAGACCCTTACTAGCTAACAAATGTACACAATCCAAGAGTTTAGAGACCATCTGATCTCATAACCTCCTCATTTCACAGAAAGGGAAACTGAGGCTTCCAGAGCGGAGGTGGTGGGGGAAATGCCAAGACTTTCAAGGTGCATCCTAAGACTGCTGCTTTTCCATAGCTGTTGCGAAATTAAGAAGTTAATTAATTCATAAGTTTTGGTCAACGTTTTCATGAGCAAATGAGGACAGACCCAAATGGAAAAAAAAAATCCAAATATATTTTCTATAATAAGAATAGGTATTATTACCTAACATTTTTGTTTCAGTTTTTATACACACACACACACACACACACACACACACACACACACACACAACATACCAACCCACATATACACACATACACTTTGTGTACTAGGTCAGGATATAAAATGTGTGTCACACTATGAGTCAACTGTGTAAACCACAGCTCTAAGAAGATGACACCAGTGACTGGTCACCCATTGTGTTAAAAGCTCCACAGAGAAGGCCCACCTAGTGCTGAGACATGTTCAGAACAGCAAAGTGCAAACCTAGCCAATCATCAGAACCACCTGGGGAGATTTTTTGTTTAAAAAACATACAGACCCCTGGGTTCCACCTCTAGAGATTCTTAAGGTCTAGAATGATTTTTTTTTTTTTTTGTATTTTATAAAAGTTTCCCATGGAGCACTTGGGTTCCTCAGTTGGTTAAGTGTCCGACTCTTGATTTGGGCTCAGGTCATCATCTCAGGGTCATGGGATCAAGCCCCGGGGCGGGCTCGATGCTCAGGGGGGAGCCTGCTTCAGATTCTCTGTCTCCCTTTCTTTGCCCCACCCCCCAAATAAAAATGTAAAATTCCCCCCAAGAAATTCTCATGCACAGATTAGTTATGGGACCAGATATCCCTTTGAAGGAGACAAACGCGTGAAAAGATGCCCAGCACCATGAGTTATTAGGGAAATGCAAATCAAAACCACAGTGAGATGCCGTTCCGTATCCACTAGAGTGGCTATAATCTAAAAGACAGATAATAACAAGTGCTGGTGAGGATGTGGGAGAATCAGAACCCTCATACACAGTTGGCAAGAGTGCAAAATGGTGCAGCCCCTTTAGAGAACAGTCTGGCAGTCCCTCCAATGGTTAAACAAAAAATTAACCACGTGACTCAGCAATGTCAGTTCCAGGTACGCACCCAAGAGAAATGAAAACCACACGTCTACACAAAAACTTGTAAATTAATGTTTACACCTGCATTATTCATAATAGCCAAAAAGTGGCAACAACTCAAATGTCCATCGAATGATGAACGGAAAAACAGGATGTGGTATGTCCATACAAAAGAATACTATTCATCCATAAAAAGGAACATCCGTAAAAAGGAACCGATACATGGTACAATAAAGAGGAACCCTGAAAATAGCAGGCCACGGGAAAGGAGTAATTCACAAGAGGCCACTGTATGATTCCATTTGTATGACATCTCTTGAACAAGCAAATCTAGAGACAGGAAGCAGTTTAGTGGTTTCTAGGCACCAGAGGCGTTGGAGGAAACGAGAACTGACAGTTTCTTTGGAGGTGATAAAAATGTTTTCAGATGGATCCCAGTGAGAGTTGCGTATACCTGTGAATACACTAAAAACCACCGAATTGTCCACTTTACATGGTATGTGAATTGTATCTCAACCGAGCTATTAAAACAAATGAAAAGGAACTCTCCGGCCCAGGGAACAGAAGACCATTCCAAGGGAGCCTGTCTCACAAATAACTTCATGGTAACACAGGGCTGTACAGATATCAGGGGTAGGAACACAGGAAGTGAGTCAGAAAGACAATAGGCAGGTGCAGGGAGGAAGGCTGTGGAAGCCGCTGAGCCCCTCTTACGAAACAGTCAGGCATCTGAATGACACATTGAGGGTTTCACAGATGCTGTTTGAGATGTGGTTTCCATGCAAGACGATCTGGCGTTTTTGATCCATTTAATACTAGAGTTACTTATGCACGTTTCATATTCTTTCAGAAGGAAAATACTTGAAGACAGGGAACTTGCTGCCTCCTGAGGGCCCCTGTATCTCCAGCGGCACATATTAGGTGCTCAATAAAGACTTGTGGAATGATTGAGTCTCCTGAAGGATGACAACTATGTCTGAGTCAGTTAGGTAGCATTCGTGTCACCTAATGTGCTCGGCCATCACCTGCCCCGTCTACGGGATGGATATCGGGCTAACGCTATGCAGATTAAAATTTTTTTTTTTTCAACGTTTATTTATTTTTGGGACAGAGAGAGACAGAGCATGAATGGGGGAGGGGCAGAGAGAGAGGGAGACACAGAATCGGAAACAGGCTCCAGGCTCCGAGCCATCAGCCCAGAGCCTGGCGCGGGGCTCGAACTCACGGACCGCGAGATCGTGACCTGGTTGAAGTCGGACGCTTAACCGACTGCGCCACCCAGGCGCCCCAATAACGCTATGCAGATTAAATGAAGTAACGCATGTCTAACGCCTTAGCCATCTGCCTGAAATATTTGAAAACACTAAATATCAAGACACCCTTGTGCTATTATGATCATTGTTGTTGGTACTATTTTTCCTGCGGCATACATTAAGTACTCAATAAATGTTGATTGGTTCAATAGACACGTGTTGGGTGAAATACAAAAAGAAATCACTGTCAGCGAAGATTATTAGGTTCTGTGCCTACAGAGCAGGAAACCTTCTCTGCGGGTCTCAAATGTCATTAGTGATTTGTCTGCCCTACAAACACGGCCTTGATTTGAATTAGGGGAAAGACAAAGGGACATCCAAGAATCCTGCCTGCACACAAATTGCACATGGCTTCTACACGCAACACGAGTGAAAATAATTCAGAGTGGCGTCAGGGAGGCCCACAGAACACTTCCCCGGAAACTTTCCCAAGGGAAAACTGTTAGTTCACACGAAATTGCCTTTTGGGTTTCCAGAGCACTGACCAAATGCGTTGCTCGCGAACGACTCTGGAATATTTGACTCCCCCGGGGAGTTTTTCTAATCCAGGGAGAAGGCTGGGTCATGCCCTATTGTATGCTAGACGCACCCTTTCATTTTGATTCCATGCTGGCGAGTAGAGGCTCTGGAAGTCAACATGAGGGTTTGAGGAACCAACCCTTCCTGAATTGTACCTACACGGTTTCTGGACCCAAAGCTTGCACATTTGGAATCAGCCCTGGTAATGACAGTGGAAAGTGCCGTGTTCCTTATCAGGCTTCTCCCAGTGCCTGTGAGGCCCCTTCTTCCACCCCTCCCAGGCCATCACACACTCTGTGGAATTGGAATGATAAACACAGAGCTTGAATGACCCAGCCTTGAACTGTGCCTGTGCCTTCTCACAGGTAACTGGTCACAAGTGTGATGTCTGCTTTAATGGAGGCAGCACATTATTTGACATTTATTTGTATTTTCACTGCTGATGGGGGTGAGAGGTAGGATGTGAAGTTTTTTTTTTTTTTTTTTTTTTTTTTAGAAACCCAGAACGGTTCCCCTCTGACAATGTGGTGCTGGTTTTTTGAAACACAAATCTAAGCCATTACAGGAAATACGCTTGTTGGATTCTTGTAGGTGAAATTAGGAACTTGTCAACGCACAGGGTTGGCACGTGCTAATTCTGAGAGGTGCGTAAGAGGAGCTTTGGTGGCAATTTTCTCCTGTTTCATACAAACCAACAAAAGGAATCAAAATCAATGTGTAAGCCTGTGTTACCCTTCTTTCTTTAAATAACAGTTTGAGCAAATTTCACACGAGGAACCCAGCAGAACAAGAAGAATGGTTAGCCATCCACCATCACGTGAACCTGAAAACATCTTGGGATATTGAGTACAAGAAACTCAGCGTGGCTGAGGACATCCCATAAGAGACCTTCTGCCTCTTTCTGAATGTCCAACTGCAGCCTTCCTTATGTTACAGAAGTACGAGGGATCTTCTCAATTCTGCCTTTGACATTTTCATAAAAGTCACAAACACCTCTGGCCAGCATATTCTAACCCACATTTGTACTAAAGAGAACCCCAGGAATATATGCAAAGACAAAAATATCCAGGCGTGATGTCAAGGTTCTCTGGGAGTGAGCCCTAGTTCTGCCCCGAAACAAACAAGAGTTGAAGGGTGCTTCTCAATCTCTTTGAGCTTCAAATCCCTCATCATAAAATGAGGCTCTCTTTGTTTTAAATCCCTGTGGCAGGATATATGTGAGGATGAAGTGAGGGCAGGGAGAGGAGACATGACTTCCAGCAGCGGCATCCAAACCACTGCCCTGGAATTTGCAATATTTTCTTTCAAAGTTTGCAATCTTACTGAATATTTCATGTGTTTTCTGTATTTATTTCATAATTATAGTAAAATGCAATTATCTTGGCTTAGTACCAACCAACACAAGGAGATTATAATCATGGTCCAAGGTAAGAGTTCCTTCTTCATCTATTGGACCTTCGTAAGTTCTGCATTTAGAGGCTCAGCGTTAATGGTGAGAGACCGAACACCTAGATTGTATCTGTCAGAGTCTTTATAGCCTCGGTAGTCCCAACAGAGGACGCTTCACCCAAAGAAAGGCAGAAGGTCAATGGGTGCACGGTGACGGTGTCTTCCATTAGTGTCAAGTGTCTTTCAGGCCACCCCCTGGGGTCTGGACCTCAGTTGAAGATGTCAAGAACTCTTACTGTGTTCCTCCAGGAACTCAGTTTCAGCAGATTTGGCAAACCCTGGACAATGAACTCTTACTAACTAAGCTCACAAAAGATTGGTCTACAACCAGAAGGCCAACGTGTGAGTTTGTAATGAGAAACCAGCAAACTCTTCGCAGATTGGAATGATCACGTTGGCAGGTTAATGCAGTCCCTCCTCAAAATAAGGAAAATCATATTCTAATCAGACGACTATTGAGTCAGGACAGAAGAATACAGGCGTTCTTAATGCATCTTCTTTACAAAAGATATTTTGAGGTAGTCTTCCTCGTTCTTTTTAATCTTTTTTTTTTTAATGTTTTATTTATTCTTGAGAGACAGAAAGAGACAGAACATGAACGGGAGAAGGGCAGAGCGAGAGAGGGACACAGAATCCGAAGCAGGCTCCAGGCTCTGAGCTGTCAGCACAGAACCCGACATGGGGCTCGAACTCACAATCCGTGAGATCATGACATGAGCTGAAGTCGAACGCTCAACCGACTGAGCCACCCAGGCACCCCTTCTTCCTCGTTCTTAATGCTAGGGAACTCCACGGAATGCCGTTGCTCGAACTGTTTGGCTAAGTCTTCTGGACAACGTTGGGTACACAGTGAACATGTCTTTTATCTGTCCCCCAAGTATGTGTTTGGCCTCTACCCCATGCCAGGCACTGTGCCAAGAGTTTTAGTGACATTTCAGGGATGGTATGAGGAAAGGTGTGTTGTTACCACCATGTCACATAAACTGAAGTCTAGGAGCAGACACTTGTGCAAGGACCAGGCTAGCAAGTGGCAAAACCAGGACTCAGACTCAGGCAGTGTGACCCATGTACTCAACTATGAAATTATACCACCCGTACTGGACTAAACCACTACAGCCAACCTCTGACCACAGTGACCCCTGAATCCTTGATGGTCATTTTGGTGTTTCTGAAACTCCCCAGGCACCCGTCAACTAACCATTTATAAAGTTACTGATTAAAAGGATGCCTTAGCTGCCTGATCTCATTTAAGATATGCTGATTTAATTAACTCTGCTTAATTAAATCTCTCTCTCTCTCCTCGGTGTGCCTTCCTACAAAGAGAATCAGAGCCACAGACCGTTGGAGAAGGGATGGACGTTCAAAACCATGTGATCCACATTTACTCTTTTATGGGTACCAAAAATGAAATCTAGAAAGATTAAGTACCTAGCCCAAGGCTTTTCTTAATTTAACCCTCATCGAGAATCCACTA
This sequence comes from Puma concolor, assembly GCF_028749965.1. NCBI lineage: Eukaryota > Metazoa > Chordata > Mammalia > Carnivora > Felidae > Puma > Puma concolor. Next base: position 78,339,137 of record NC_141677.1, read on the forward strand.
AGTGCCTCCTAGGCACCAGACACAAAACACAAGTCATTGTCGAAGTCAAGACCAGCTTTGACTTCTTATTCCAGCAGCTGTTCTCCACTCTGTGCTACAGGAGTTCCAAGAAAACGGGCAGTTTTTGTTGTCGTTGTTGCTTTAACCAAAATGTAACCCTTCCCCCAGATAACGCAATGTAAAGCACGCCTTGGGTCCAATTGCTTGTCACCCCTTGTCATCAAGTCAGGATCTCCATCCCTCAAGATATCTTGGGCTGTAACTGGATCACTCTTGCCCAATGCTCTCCGCCACATGGACGTCCCAAAGGTCAGACCCTGGTGGATTAAACTGATGCCACGTGCTGGTGAGGCCTAGGAGGATCCTGATGTTACAAATAAGTCCTTCATATAATTTTCCTCTGTCAAAATGGCTGGGGAATCGGTTCAGAAAATTTAAAAACAGAGAACAGATATACCACCCCATGACTGCTGGGGGGATCCCAGTTTAAAAGCCGTCTAGACTAAAATGCGGATATGGGCACCAGTTTTGAAGCAGGACAGTAGACGGTCCCGCCATTCAGCCCGACTGCATGATGGAGCCGGTGCAATGGTCCAGCAGACGTCATCAGTGAGCTGAGTCTCAGCTATGCAGCTCAGCACCAAGGCCCACATCCACCAGCCTTTGTGTCCTAATTCAGAGTAGGGTGGTGGGTTAGTGACAGAAGAACAAGCTGGAAAAGCTAGGAAGGGACGCCTGGGTGGCTCAGTCGGTTAAGCGTCCAACTCTCGGTTTCAGCTCAGGTCATGATCTCACGGTTCGTGGGTTCGAAAGCCCACATCGGGCTTTGGGCTGACAGCACGGAGCCTGCTTGGGATTCTGTCTCCTCCCTCTCTCTCTTCTCCTCCCCTGCTCGTACTCTCTCTCTCTCTCCCAAAAATAAATTAAAAAAAAAAAAACACATTAAAAAAAAAAACACATTAAAAAAAAAAAAGCTAGGGTAGCCCACTTGCCATGAAAACAGATAAAACCCTTGCTGTTGGGCCGGAAGTTGGTTTTCAAGTGTTCCACCACAGAGTGGAATTTTACCCTGTTGGAGAGTCTATCTTGAGCCACCCACTCCCCTGATAAGGTTTCATTAAGATGCGCCCAAAGATACAAAGGAGTCCTGAAGCAGCTTTCAAGGTCAGTGCAAACGCATTGCCAAAATCAAGGAAAAGAAATTCAGGGGCGCCTGGATGGCTCAGTCGGTTGAGCGCCCCACTTCGGCCCAGGTCATGATTTCAGTTAGTGAGTTCGAGCCCCGTGTCAGGCTCTGTACTGCCAGCACAGAGCCCACTTCAGATCTTCTGGTCCCCTCTCTCTCTGTACTTCCCCGACTCCCGCTCACGCTCTCTCTCTCAAAAACAAATACAACATTAACAAGTTTTTTTAATTAAAATAGTTGAAATGAAATAAAGATAAAATCCAACCCTACCAGAAGTGAAAAGTGTTAACTGGCCCATGATCAAAAACGCAACCACCTCTTTCCTCGCCGGCACCTTCCCTTCTCCTGTCCTTCCTGGCCGTGTTGAGGGGCCACGACAGCCTCTTGCTCGTGGTCAAGCCCGTGGCCATTTGGGCACCACACCCCTACCTTTCATTTTCCCTTCTTCTCTTCTTCCATAGGCTGGGGAACGCGTGGAAAAAATGGCGGCTGTTTTGACACAGGAGAGCTCTCCAGAACTATTTGGGGCCTGGGGCACAGACGCTGAGCTCTGCCATCCAGTCGGCGGATCGCTCCCACAACACGGGCCAGGGCAGCTTCAGGACAAGGATGATTGATGTTCGTGGGCAAGTCCAGAGTTGAGCACGCTTGAAAGATTTATTGAGCTCCTCCCCCGTGTCAGAGTCGGTTCCTGGGCTGGCAATCGACAGTCTCTGCCCTCACATCCGAGTGAGGGAGACCAACAGTGAGCAAACAGGTGTCCGAGTTGGAGTCACGACTCAAGGGCTCTACAGTCTCTGTTTTCAGCAAACAAGGGACATTTTAGTATTCAATGGATTTTTATTTTTCTCTATTCAAATTCTCAGAAAATGAGCCATCTTTTTAGGGCAAGTGTTGTTTAGCCACAATGTTGGCCTCCTCACACTGCTGGACGAACCCTAAAGCCAGAGGGCACAAGAGAACACAGGAAACCAAACAACAAGAAAAAAAAATTGCACCACATGTGACATCAAGTTGAGAGCACCAGGTCTGTCTACGTTGCCCGTGACGCCTCCCGGTCCCGGCTTTTTGTCTCACAACCGTAGAGTCCTTAGAGTACTAGACTGGTTGCCTCCCAACTAGTCGCCCTACCCCTCGCCAACCCATTCTGCCATCTCACTAAGATGTCCCCCTGATCACGCCCCTCCCTTGCTTAAAATTCTTCAGTGGGTCCCCTTTGCTCTTAATCTGAGAACAAGAAGCTTAAACTAGGCCACCAGCAAGGCGGTTTTCCAAGTGTCTAACACCCCAGCCACTTACCAATCAGAACGTAAGCCAGCCAGAACAACCTTTGTGAACACACAACCCGAATTTGCGTATGCTTGCTTTAAAATTATCGCTTTGTACCTCTGTCCACCTACATGTTAAGCATCAGGAAGAGTCTTTCTCATAAAAACACACGCCAACGTAAGTTCTAATATTTTAGGGATCTGGAACGTTGACTCCTGGACGCCAAACGTGAGGACCACCTGTTCGAGCCAGGAGCCCAGCCCTTCCCTTGCAAGTGCCTGACATAAATACTAACTGATGGAGACAAACCCGTATTGTTCTTCTCCATGTTGCATTACAGCGTGCCTCATACCACACACTTGGACCTCGAAATTTGATGTAAGCCAAACTGTAGCAAAAGAAAGTACATTGTAAACACTGCGAGGGTACCCGGCATCCCTTTTGTCAAGTAGATAAATATTTTGCAGCGAAGTTCGTTCAATACGAATTCAGCAGGTTTTGTAGCTCTTGCCGTGAATTTTCTTAAAATGATCTATCTCCTCTAAAATGAAGTCGACGACCAAGAGACTCAGAAAACAAATCCTGTTCCTCGGTCACTCGTAATCAGATCATTTCATTGTCACTGTAGAAGTGGAGTTGAAAGACTTATCCTCATCAGCCCTTGGGAAAGAATTTTTCCATTACAACAGAGAGAGTTGATGCGGTCTTTGGAAGAAACGTTGCAGACACAGGCAGGCCTGGGAGGCAAGGACGGTGATCCAAAAATCCAAAGGGTGGATGGAGAAAGTCAGATGTAAACAAATGTGTCCCTGTTCTTCAGACACTGCCCTACTTTCCTGCCTTCTGGCCTTCTCTGTATGCCATTTCTCTCATCAGAAATGCTCTCCCCAGGGGCCTGGGGGGCTCGGTCCGTTGAGCATCTGACTCTCGATTTCAGCTCAGGTCATGGTCTTGCCATGTGTGGGAACGAGCCCCGCGTGGGGCTCTGTGCTGGCAGCTCAGAGCCTGCTTGGGATTCTCTCGCTCTCTCTGCCCCCACCCCCGGCCCCAGCCCCCGCCACTTGCACTCTCTCTCTTTCAAAATAAATAAGCATTTTTTTTTAAAAAAGAAATGCTCTCCCCAGACTCATCCCCGCCCCCCCAGACAACTGAACACGTGCAGGGGCCCCCGTGTGAGCGTGTACATGCACCACTGCCTATGTCCTCCCAACCTTCAAAGCCCAGCTCAAGCACAACCTTTTCTAGGAATCCTCCCTTGAACTGCCCCCCCGGAGACCAGAAATTACGAAAACCAACTCGTCTGAAATCTCAGATCCTTTTCTGTCAGCCACATTTAATTAGAATACAAACTTCGGAGTGCTGTTCCGTCGAACTCCTCGCGCTAAGTGCCGACCGTGTTGAGAGGCCAGACTTTACTTGAGACGTTTCCCATGGTGCCTGGTGCAGTTTTTGAAAAACGATTCATGCTTCCTAAATCTTGGTTCGCTCATTAATTGCAGAGATGCCTCGCCCTCAAATAACCCTCCATCGCTGGTATCAGCCCCGGTGGTTTACTTGGTTTCCCAAACTGTTATCTTTTTTTTTTTTTTTTTAACATTTATTTATTTTTGAGACAGAGAGAGAGAGAGAGAGCATGAACGGGGGAGGGGCAGAGAGAGGGAGACACAGAATCTGAAACAGGCTGCAGGCTCTGAGCGGTCAGCACAGAGCCCGACGCGGGGCTCAAACTCACAGGCCGTGAGATCATGACCTGAGCCGAAGTTGGACGCTCAACCGACCGAGCCACCCAGGCGCCCCCCAAACTGTTATCTTTAAAATGCAAAACAGGTCACCAGATCACAGGTCACAATTCATCACAAGTTTCTGAGGTGTCATGACAAAGACACGGACCGTGCAGACGAGTCTCAACGTTCGCTTCTCATTCTTTGGTCATCACGACACCTTCCTGAGAGAAATTGTGATTATTATTAATCATAAAATTAATCACGGCTCTCACCCAAATGCAAGTGGCCAGTGGTCCACGTGGGAACTCAAGGGTCCACCTGCAGACGCGGCAGGTGGGGCTGTAATCCATCTCCCCCCCCCCTCAGTGAGGCTCCCTCTCCCCCAATGCCATTTGGAGGTTGCTCTTCAAAGCAACCAGACCCTGTGTTCAAACTTCAAAACAACCAGCTTGCAAAAGTCAAAGTTCGAGGCATTTTACCATGAATAATGCACTTCTACTTAGAGTAGAATCTCCGTGTGAACCTTAATTTTAAAATGAGTTCAACCTCGGGGCACCTGGGTGGCTCAGTCAATTAAGCGTCCGACTTCGACTTCGGCTCAGGTTGTGATCTCGGGGCTGGTGAGTTCGAGCCCCGCGTCGGGCTCTGTGCCGACAGCTCAGAGCCTGGAGCCTGCTTCAGATTCTGTGTCTCCCTCTCTCTCTGCTCCTCCCCCGCTCACCTTCTATCTCCCTCTCTCTCTCAAAAATAAATAAAACGTTTAAAAAATTTTTAAATGAGTTCAACCTAAGGAACAGGTAAATCCATTACTATTTTATGCATGCCTCAAAACTCTGATTCTGACAATTATTACAGTCTTATCAATGGCGATTTGTAAATTTAAAAAAGATAGTACTTCAAAAAAAGAAACAGATGGGAAAGAGAGAGGGGAAGAAGGAAGAGTTCTAATTATCTGGGATAGATCGTTTTGTGGTGGTTGGTTAAAGCTGCCTCTTTTTAGCACTGACATTTCCAAGTCTTTTGTGAAAAGGAAATTTTAAGAATGTGTTGAAACCATTTCCCAGATAGCTTGCGTTTTATTTGGCTCCTTTTTTTTTTTTTTTTTTATAATTATTGTGATGGCAATAAACTTGAAGTGAACTGAAACAAAGATCCCTGGATATTTTTGGTGTTACATTTAAAGTTAGCGGTCCAGTTGGGAAATTTGAAAGTCCAGATTCATTTTCTGTGTGGACTGTGAATTATACCTGGAGAAAGGTATTCTGAGATGAGGGAAAGGCCATTTTATCCTTTTCTTATCCTCTACCTTTGATTCAAATTTTTATTACCGAAATTTCAGATGTCTCTAAAAGGAGAGAGACGAATTTAATGAACAGGAAGTACCATTGCCAGCTTCAAAAATTATCAATTTACAGCCAGTCTTATTTTATCTATAACCCATATATATCTCTCCTCAAATCACAATTTGTTTTCAAGCAATAGATCATATCGATTCATCTACAAATGTTTCACCACATATCTGTAAAAGATAAAGACATTTAAAAACACCTCAATAACGGTACCACATCCAAAAAGAACTATATTAATAACTCATCACCACCTAGTTATGTAGTCAATATCCCAGTGTTGATATTTTTTGAATGATCTTAGACATTTTAAAATTATTTGTTTGCAGAAGTATTCTCATTAGGTCCTTACAATGTGATGGGTTATTAGTCTCTAAAGTCTTTTTAAATCTATTGGTTCCCCCTTATTTCTCTGTTTTATATCCTTGAGATGTTTTGTTGAAGAAACTGGGTCATTTGTCCCAGGGAGTCCCCTATGCTCTGCACTTTGATGACTGCGTCCCCATGGAATTCACATGTTCCTCTGTCTGGCCTCTGTACCTCTAATTGTAGTTGGATCTAGAGTCTCCAGGTTTTATCCTAGTCTCTCGAGTCAAGTTCAGATTTTGGCAAGACTCCTTCGTGGATCAGCAGTGTGTTCTTCCATCGGTTGGGTTGTCTCTCTTTTTGTGACACTTGCAGCCATTGAGGGAGGACCACTGCCCAGACCCATTAAGTCATTACGGTTTGCAAAAGGCCCTCCCTTCTACGGTCTAGGTCCCCAGGAAGGAACATCAGAAGCTGAGGTTCTCTCCTCACTGGCTTAATTACTTGTTACCCACCCCCTCCATTATCTGTAACACTTCTATGAAGAGCCATTTCCTCTTACCAACTCTAGTTTCCTGAGGTACCGTTTACATAAAAAGTAATAATAATAATAACAAACAGGATAAATGCTTTATTCTCTACCTGCCAGTTTTCAAAATAATGAGTGATTTCCTTGTAGTCTCCAAATCCAATTCTCCAGTGATTTTTCTAGCACCATTTTGAACTCATGGATTCAAACGTATTTGATGGGTCTCAATCCTATTAGTTATCATCGTTATTTGACGTTAAAATATTTGCCCTGTGGGAGTTTTTGCAGGTTGGCTCCTGAGTTCTTTTGACATGTCCCTTCTAGTCTTTGATAGCTTCCTTACTCTCAGTCATGACAAGTTGCCCCGGGCTGGCCTTGTTTATTTCCTCCCAAACCAGGAATCAACCACTTTGCCAAGAAGCTTTGGCAGGTAGAGCTTTTTAGCAAAACGAAAATTGGGGTCTAGGTGCGGTCTTTGCTGCTGGTTTGGTCATTGGTTCTAGGTCGTTGGGTTTTGGGTTTTTGTTTGGCTGGTTGGCTGGTTGGCTCTAGTTCTTTTGAGTGGACAGAGCTTGAAAAAAAAAAAACTATCTATTTGATTTCATACGCCTAATTTACAATCAAAATCAAAAGATTTTACTTAAATTCCTCAGTCTTACAATTGTATCTACACTCTCGTCAAAATCCCATTTTTCAACGACACTGACATGATTATTCATTTGCTTTATGCCATACCATGACTGCAACAGTCTCAGAACAATACTAGAAGCACTGGCACCAACAACATGATTACTGAAAACAATTTAAGATTTCTTTTTGGCAGTTCTTTTTGCCTTTAGAGTGTATACTCACCAGGGACACACAGTCAGATTACCATATTTAAAATCGCCTGGAGGAGTCCCTCTCTGTTTATGCTGTCAGCGCAATACATAGTTAGTTTTATTTTGTTTCATTCTCTTCTCACCTTTTAGAGATTGTTTTTTTAAAATTTTGTTGTGAAATTCAGTTTCATGATGATGTAAAACACTTGCGTGGTTCCAAAGTCAAATCTATAAAACATATTTAACGAGGCTAGCTTTCGTCTCTGTCCTCTCCGCACTAGACCTCCCCTCTCCCCAAAGTAATCATTTTTAAATGGTTTATTCTTTGTTTTTTTTTTTTTTAATACAAGGAACCTAAAAATAGTGTGGATATGTGTGTGTGTGAGCATGTGTGTGGAAAGTCTCTATAATCCAAACCTGTTTCTACCATGTTATGATGTCTGGTTGGGCTTACCCCCCTCATTCCTCTTCTTTTTCAGGATTGTCTTGGCAATTGTTACTTATCTGTTTTTCCTAAGACATTTATCTGGCTTCCAATTGGAAAAGAACCAAATATATAAATATATATAATGTACATATTCATTTTTTTTCACACTCATTCCTTTTCATGGTGGTGCAGTACTCCCTTATGTGGATGTCCCACAGTTTATTCAATCGGTTCTCTTTGATGGACATTTGCTCTTATAAATAGCGCTTCGGGGTTGCCTGGGTGGCCCAGTCAATTAAGTTTCTAACTCTTGGTTTCGGTGCAGGTCGTGATCTCCTGCCTCTGTGAGTTCGAGTCTTGCATCGGGCTCTGCGCTGGCAGTGTGGAGCCTGCTTGGGATTCCCCCTCTCTCTGTCTCTCTCTCTCCCCGTCCCCCACTGTGCTGTCTCTGTCTCTCTCAAAATAAATACACTTAAGAAAAAAACAAAAATAAATAAAATAAAGAGTGCTTCAGTGAGCAACCTCGTGCTTATGTCTTTTCATATTTTTGCCAGGACATTTTGGAGATTCCTAGAAATGGAATTGCTGGGGCATACGGTAAAGGCGTGCCTCACTTTGCTGAAGGATGCCAAAGCCTCTGCCACGGGGATGGTACCATTTCACATTCCCACCAGCACCATATGAGACTGACTTTGTCCCTACAGCTTTGCCAATAGAGCCTGCTGTCAGCCTTTTGGATTTTGGCATCTAACCGATGAGAAGTGGTATCTGGATGTGGCTTTCAGTTTATGTTGATCTTATTTCAAATACAGTTGAGCCTTTTTTCATACAATGAAGAGAGGCTTGTACTTCTTTTCCTGTTAATTGTCTGCTTGTCTCTCTAGCCTCTTTCTATAAAATTTGTCCTTGACAGAAGTTGCCAATTCTTCCCCTAGTTTGTCACTTGTGTTTTTATCTCACTCATGGAGTCTTTCATTTCGGTTCTTTGATTTTTTTTTTTTAAATACAAAGTCGTTTTGTATTTTTCTTTTAATGTCAATTCCACCAAATTCATCATGTTTTTTCCCTTATTGTATCTAGATTTAATAGTTCAAAAATTTCACTCGTTCCAAAGTTAGGTCGTGATTTGCCAATATTTTTCCTAACAGTTTTATAGCTTCAGTTTTTATATTTAAATATTTTACCTTCTTGGAATTTACCTTGGCATATGGCATGAGGAACGGATCCAATTTTGTTTTTTCCCAATGGCTATCTACTCACCACCCCCAACACCACTCGCAAAACTGGCCATTCCTCCACCGATGTGAAATGCCACCTTTTTCACATACTGTTTCTATATGCCAATGGATCACTTTCTGGATTTTTCTACCCCGCTCCTTTTGTCTGCCTATTCATGTATCAATGCCAACCTATTTCCATCACAGACGGTTTCTACCATGTTTTGATGTCTGGTGGGGCTTATCTCTCTCACTGTTCTTCTTTTTCAGGGTAACTGTTATTTAACTATTTTTCCTAATTAACTTGTCTAGTTTCCAGTTGGAACTTTTGACCATCAGCCAGTTTTCTAAATTAACTGACAGGTGTTTGACCTGATCGGCAACATGAGTTGGCTGCTTTGACACAGAGCCCAAAAAAGAGTAGATACTTAATAAATGTTAACAGAAGTGAAATGCCTCTGCTAGAGGTTAGCATACAACCTCAACACACCTAGATGGGGGGTGGGGGGAGTCTATGATGATTTCAATCCCAATTATTTTAGTATAACTCAGAGGAAGACTGGGTTAATAACATTTGAGGAAGGAAGGAAAGGAAGGAAGGAAGGAACGAATGAACGAACAAACGAACATTGGTCCCATTAGTGTACCTCTAACAAAGAGAATTGAGTAGACTTTCGGATGGTGTGAAAGGGAAAGCCTTTCCAGTAGGTGTCCTTTTGAATGTTTGGAATTGGTACCACATGTAAAACTGTGTGTTTACATAATTAATTATTCACCAAATTTCGTATCACCCATTAATCAAAGCCACTGTGTTTCCATTAATTCAAATGGCGGATTTCTTTCTCATGCACTGTGTGCAGATACAAGGCAAGTGTGATCTTTAGTACCTGTGCAAGAGAACCTCTAGGGTATCCTGTGGGCGATGTGGCTTTGGGTATCAACATTTGGCTTTTACACTGTTTTCTATTTTTGCAGAACATAACGTCCTAGAGAAAGCAAGGAAAAGAAGGACTCCTTTCTTTAATAAATGATCCAAATGTTGGAAATGGGGAAAAGAAAACATGGCACAAAGGAGCACACTTTCCAAGCTGTTGCTTCTACTGAAAAAGGCCATGTTAACCGACCCAACCCTGATTTAGTATAACCTGCCCTGATTCTACCCACCCGAACTGGCATGCACATGACCTGTGTCAAAGGAAGCCATGGAAATCTGGGCTCCACGTAAAAAGCCACTGGAAATGAAAAGGCTCAGAAGTTTCCTTTGTCCAGGTGTGTGTCTTACAGATAGATGGACTTCTAGGTTTTACCCTTAACGATCCTCCTGATGAAAAAAAATGATTCAAAGATCAGCACACATGTCAAAGTTCCACCAATGGTCTGGGGATGCTTAGAACTCGTTTTCTTTAGTGCACACTCAGACCCAGCAAAATGCTTTTGGTGGAGGCCTGGATTTGAATCCTGACTCCATTTACTAGCTGCGTAAACTGGGGGCCCGAGACTCCAACTGGGTAATAACATTAAAAGGAGTAAATAGGGGGTGCCTGGGTGGCTCAGTTGGCTAAGCGCCTGATTCTTGATTTCAGCTCAGGTTGTGATCTCATGGTTCGTGAGTTCAAGCCACACATCGGGCTCTCTACACTGACAGCGGGAGCCTGCTTAGGATTCTCTGTCTCCCTTTCTCTCTGCCCCTCCCCTGCTCATTCTCATTTGCTCCCTCTCTCTCTATCTCAAAATAAATAAACACTAAAAAATTTTTTTAAAAAAGGAGTAAAGAGTATGAGGCATGTTGGGGCGCCTGAGTGGCTCAGTTGATGGAACGTCCGGCTTCGGCTCAGGTCATGATCTCACGGTTTGTGGTTTCGAACCCCACATCAGGCTCTGTGCTGACAGCTCAGAGCCTAGAGTCTGCTTCGGATTCTGTGCCTCCCTCTCTCTGCCCCTCCACCACTCACACTGTGTCTCTCTCTGTCTCTCAAAAATGAATAAACGTTAAAAAAATTTTTAAAGAGAGAGCATGAGGATGTAAATACTTAGGGTGGGGGGCGCCTGGGTGGCGCAGTCGGTTGGGCGTCCGACTTCAGCCAGGTCACGATCTCGCGGTCCGTGAGTTCGAGCCCCGCATCGGGCTCTGGGCTGATGGCTCAGAGCCTGGAGCCTGCTTCCGATTCTGTGTCTCCCTCTCTCTCTGCCCCTCCCCCGTTCATGCTCTGTCTCTCTCTGTCCCAAAAATAAATAAATAAACGTTGAAAAAAAAAAATACTTAGGGTGGGAGCCAGCGTGAACTGTAATCAGTCGAACGACTTTCAGAGCTCTGCCAAAAGGGCCCTTTAACCCAAGGGAAAATGGGCCCCTATCTCTCCTACGTTAAGCATCATTTGGTCTCACTTCAAGCTATGAAGAAACTCGTAGGATACCCTCTCCATTTTTCCTCCATGGTTGCAATTGCTAACATTTTCGATTGTGAAGACGTGTGTCTGCCTGAGCGCGAGTGCAGAAAGCCCCGTCCAAGGTGCAATTACGCATCACACGACTGTGTCCCTTTATTCCCAGGGACCGAAAGTTTTTCTTCCCCACACATGGCTCAGGGCCCGGATACCTGCTCAAGGAGCCACACTGGAAGGCTGGCTGATGCTCACGTGCAGAGATGTGACAGGAGGGGTCCCCTTCAGGGGAACGTGCCCTTCATACCACACTCACCCTCCCAGGCCTGGCGTCCCCTACGCTGCGGCGTGCTGAATATTTGCCACCGCTTCTTCTAAAACCACTTCTCAATTACTCGTGACTGAGTTGCAGAGAGATTATTATTCTTCGTTGAAACTTGACTTCTCATCGTGAAAGCAGATTTTCCTCATTGGCGGCGGGGGTGGTGGGGGGGGAGGGTTGGAATTGCATTAAAATCTGTTGGAAAATTTGGGTTGGAACAAGGCACAAAAATGTTCCTTGCAGTTGCAGACGCCTCCGTTGTCATTCTTTAACAAAATCAGGGCTCACTTTGTAAAAACAAACACGAGCCAGTCATGTTCGCTCTTTTCTTTGGAATGTGTCCGTTGTGCTAAATTAGATTGTGCGAAAACCCTCACCAACAGCCCCAAGGTTGTGCGTGGCCATTGCTGACTCTGCAGCCGAGGAATTAAGGGCTAAATTTGTTCTGCTGAGTGCCCGGGTCTCTGCTTATTCAAAGGGCATTGGGATTCATTTTGGAAAATCCTAGAGATTACACACAGCCATCGCTCTAGAGGTAAGTTAAAGAACTGAGGATACACCCAGGCGCATGTCTTAACTCACTGGAAAAAAACCAAAAATCAAAAAACGTCTGATGTGTTAGAGGGTGCCCTAGTGATCTGAAATAGGTAAAATGCCTCCGAAGGGAGCACTTTTCCATAAAAGCTGTTTTAACCCATGTGCCTCTACAGCCTCAGAACCGCACATGGGTGGTTCAGTCGGTTGGCCATTGGACTCTTGATTTTGGAAAAGGTCATGATCCCTGGGTCGTAGGATCGAGCCCCACGTTGGGCTCCATGTCTGACTCCCCTCTGACCCTGCCCTGCTTGCGCTCTCACCCTCTCTCTCTCTCTAAAAAAAACCAAAACAGTACCCTCTGATGCTCTACCATGGACTGGCATCGTTAACACAGTGAACACAATAATGGCAACTCCCAGAAACACTGGAGGGGTTTGTGTCTTCCACCTGATTGTTGTTGACTCTTACTTTCTCGTTCCATCATGATTCCAAGGGAGAGGAGGAACTTGGATGCTTAACACAGGGAAAGCCTTGAGTTTTTTTTTTTTTTAATTTTTTTTTCAACGTTCTTATTTATTTATGGGACAGAGAGAGACAGAGCATGAACGGGGGAGGGGCAGAGAGAGAGGGAGACACAGAATCGGAAGCAGGCTCCAGGCTCTGAGCCATCAGCCCAGAGCCTGACGCGGGGCTCGAACTCACGGACCGTGAGATCGTGACCTGGCTGAAGTCGGACGCTTAACCGACTGCGCCACCCAGGCGCCCCGGGAAAGCCTTGAGTTTAAAACCTTTCCTGAACCTACTCAGATGGGGAGGGCTTCTGCTCATGAGCAACTGGGGGCACTTCTCATTCCCACCCCCTCCTGGACACACAGGTTACTGGGAGCCCTGCTCTTTCCATAGCACCCTTATCCTGAGCCTGACTCTAGATCTTGGAACCCTTTTCTCTGAGAGGTAAGGAGGGCAGACACACCCAAAGTGTGCGTGATCTATCCCTGCAATGGAGGGATGGATGCTTCTAAGGCTGCCCTATAAAGCCTATACCTCCGTCTCCCTTCACCTGCCTATCCCTGATTCCTTCTATCCCTCTTATTTCCAAAATCCATGGCCATAACCTAATTTTGCCTGATTCCTTAACCTATAAACTTAGAAAATCAGAAGTCCGCAGCTCTAACATTCCTGGATTGTGCCTGATGATGCTTTCGTTTGTTATTGTCATTCTGTTGATCTCTGTTCCTCCTATGGCTCCGGTGGGTCATGTCTATACGCCAGCATGGGAAAGGCGGATGTAGATTTCATTGCATTATCACAAAATGCGGTATAAGGTCACAACTAAAAGATATGCTATAACTCTTGTTCTATTGGTTGGACCATACAGACATCTGAGGACAATGAGCAAGTGTGCAAAGACATATACCCAAGTAAACATATCTCTCCCACACACACGGAACAGACAGGACGGGCCCGAGGAGAGGGTGGTACAGGTCCTTGGACCAATCCAGTTACCAAAGAGTACTGGCTAGAGTCAAGCTCTGGTTCCTATATCATGAGCAAGCTGGCGGCGAGGTGGGGGGGGGACGGGGGAGAAATAATTTTCTATGGCAACACAAGCTAAAACATATTTTTAGAATAGGGTCTTCAAATTTTTAGAACACTGGGGACCCTTTGAAGAAATCTGGTATATAACAGTGAGAATCATTTTGAAAACCAAAACCCAAACAAATCAACAAACAAACCAAACAAAAAAACGCTCTAAGACAAATGACAAGGAAAGTGTGGAAGGGTCAAGCAGTTGACAGGTCTGCTGATGGCTGTGTGCCTGTATGGACCAGGGAGGGGCCTGAGGAAATTTATCTCATGCTTTCCTTTTCTTTTTTTTAATGTTTATTTATTTTTGAGAGAGAGAGACAGAATGCAAGCAGGGGAGGGGCAGAGAAAGAGAGGGAGACACCGAATCCGAAGCAGATTCCAGGCTCTGAGCTGTCAGCACAGAGCCCGACGAGGAGCTTGAACTCACGAACCATGAGATCATGACCTGAGCCGAAGTTGGACGCTCAACCAACTGAGCCCCCCGGGACAGTCCAGAGCCTCCACCCCTCTGCGGTGATTCTCAGTGACAAGCTCTCCCTACCAGCCTTTGCTGCCTTGCCTGGCCCAAAGCTCCGTCTCAAAAGATGCCAAACTCGCATGCAAGTCAAACCAAATATCTACGCACCCTGTCCACAGTGACATGATGCATCAAGATATTAGGAAACGTTCCTAGAGACACGTTGGTTGTTCACTCCTTGTTCAACTGTTTGGAGACAAAAGCATAATTAGGCCATCTGTGTATAAAGTGAGTCCCTGTCACCAGCATACAAATGAACCACTTGACTGTTTTGTCCGTATTTGTATTTTTCTGACAATTTCACGTTTTGAAATGTATTCGTTCACGAGTCCCCGGGGGAAGGCTGAACTGCATAGGATCGAGCTCGTCACGGATGTGGTCACACGGGGCCTCGTCTTCACTGGAGATCTGTAAATCTGGTTTGTAGTTTGAGGTCTTGGAACACCATCTCGTTTCATGTCTTTATGTGAACAGGTCTGCCCTAAGCCAAGGACTATTTTGCTCGATTTAAAAGGGGAAAAATAATCTCGAGGAGGGCAAAAAACAAGGGCGGCACATATGATTTGAATTACAGGCAGATAATCACCATTCATGACCAGTCCAAGCTGGAAGCAGAGCTTGAATTTCTCCTCAGAGACGTTTCCCGGCTTAACTTTTAACAAGGGCTACAATTGAGTATGGCCTTTAAGTGAAAAATAAAGAAGTTCAACTTATTTAAGGCCTTTATTGACTTCTCCAGCCTCCTATGAAATTAGCTCTTTTGGAAGAAGATCATTTATGAGTTCCATTGGAAGTGGTAAAAATAGCCCTCCGACTCCCCCCGCCCCTCAGCAAATGTTCCTAAGAAAGATTTTTTTTTTTTTCAAACAAATTTTCCAAGCGGCATCACGGAGCACTGCTCCGTAATTTGAAGAGCTTAAATCAAAATCTAACAGTTACTCTCTCTAAAGGCTTTCTTTCCCATTGCCCTCCAAGATGACTGGAGAGTCATCTTACCCCATGAGCATTTAGGAATCATTTTGGCATACAGAAAGATACAAAGTGAGGATGTATGCTGTGCCTCAAAATCCTGATGACATATATGCTTCTTCTGGCTATAGTTTCTTTTCAGATGCCCGTTCACCTTTCAGAGACAAAAAGGAATGAAATCCAAAGATCCGTCTCTGATAAATAGCATCAAACAAGGTGTGATGGATCCGTACGGTGTTTGTGTATCTATGGGGCACATGGTTTACGGTCATTTTTCCCAATCCTGGTTGAACAGAATCACTTGGGAACCTTAACCAAAAATCCTGATGCCCAGGCTGCTTCCTGAGCAGTCATATCAGAATCACTAGGGATTCCTCTCTTTTACATTTGTTTTAAATGTTTTTATTTATTTTTGAGAGAGAGAGAGAGAGAGAGACAGAGAGAGCGCAAGCAGGAGAGGCCAGGGAGGGGCAGAGACAGAGGGAGACACAGAATCTGAAGCAGGCTCCAGGCTCTGATCTGTCAGCGCAGAGCCCGACGTGGGGCTTGAACCCACAAGCCGTGAGCTCATGACCTGAGCCAAAGTCGGACACTTAACCGACAGAGCTACCCGGGCGCCCTGGGATTCTATTTTAGAGCACAGATTCTGGGCTCTGGAATCAGCAAAACCTGGTTCACTTTTTTCCGCTGACTGGATTTTGGATGAGTTACTTAACCTCTCTGAGTTTAGATTTCCAAATACACACACACACACACGCTTAACATGCACACGGATATACACGTATTTTTATAGCTAACGATGTCTGCTTTATAAGTGGTGAAAATGGAAGAAAATATTTGCACATGACATAATGCCTGGCTTACCAGTGATCCGTAAATGTGCAATAGCTTAATGTTTTGAAATCTTTAGCAACGTTTTTCGTCAGTTTGCCTTTCCCTTCAAAATCTCAGATAACGTGAGGAAGATAAGTAATGTTATGGACAGAGATGAAGGAAGGGAACTCGTGAGTGACAACACAATGCCCCCCAAGAACAGAAGAATAGAAAAGGGTTTCCTGGAGGCCGACAGAGTCCAATAAGGAGGCAAAAATCTGAAGGCCTCAGAATAAAGACCCCGACTGCCCCCTGAGCCATCCCCCAATCTAGTCCTGGGAAGGAATCAATCCCCAGTTAAGTTTGTGGGATCCAGGAGCAGGGGACACCTATGATCTGTTTGCTGGTAATGTCCCCAGGAGGAAAGAAATGACAGCATGAAATTTCTAGGCGGATGGGGACTTAGCCTCACAAGTATTCTATTTCCCAAGTGCTTTTGAAGCCACAAAATGACTCCTATGCAGTATGAAAACAGTGAAGAGAGCCACAGGACATGGGGTGGCCTTGTAAATGGGAAGATAAGTAAAGGAGAGAGAGCCACTGACTGGTGGCCAAGAGCTAGCCCTAGTTAGGAAGGCTTCGGCAGGTGCCAACGTGGAGAGATGGCGGCCGTAACTGGGCGCGCCCACCCGTACCCCTTTGACACTATAGCAGCCTCCCGTCACTTCCTTAGACAAAACCCAGGGTAAAAAGATGAACCCAGGATAAGAAAAGTAACGAACCTGTATCTCTCCCGCCAGATTTTGTGACCGAGCTTCATACCTGCTGTCAACACTAGTTACCGTGGTATTTCTTTTCTTAACCAATTTTTAGGGTTCGGTGCCCACGTCATGCAATAGGCCCGAGAGGAGGAGGAGACTTTCATAATATTCATGTAAGAGCCCTGGAAAATAAGACTGTAAAGATCAACTTTTGCCACCACACGAGGGCCCCCCGGAGAAATTGAAGTGAGTCAGGTTAGCAGTAGCTGACCCTTTTACGGTCTCTGGGAGAACAGAACTCCGAGACACCATGCTAGACCTGAGCTATAACAAGCTAACACAACAGAATAGTAAACAGACAACAAGTAGTTTGGGTCGCAAAACACCAACCAGGTCTTCTGATTCTTTCCCCTCAGTTGATGTATCTGACCCGGGGAAGTAGTTCTAATCCATAACCCAAGGCTCTACGACTGGCCCTGCTCAGGACGTATCTCACTGCCATGTATAAAATAAAGTTAACAACTTTTGAAATACTGCTATCGCAATTGTGCTATTGTGTGTTATCCTGGATTACCACGTGGCCCACGATCCTTCGATCTCAGCTGGGCCATGAGATCTAACAACATTCACTTAAAAAGAGTTATTTGGTAATGTTACATATCAGTTCGTTGTTCAAAACATTTATTGGGATTTAACACTATGATGTAGATAAACAAGTGTTCCCCAGCTGCTAAATCTCACTTCATATATTTTAAACAATCCACTGTGCTGGCGATTTCTGAAATGTGAAAAGACGTCATATCCAATGCACGTTTTTAAATGTTTCTTCTGAAGCTACATCTGCTTCACATCGCTTGCTCAAAGTGTTCCATTTTCCTCCGGGGTTACTTAATGATCATATTAGAATGGGCAAAAGTCAAGGACTACATCCATTTTCTGAAACGCAGGGGCCTTGGTATTGCACTCTTACCTAAGAAAAGAGAGGGAGAGATCTGAAACACTAGCAAAAGTGTCAACCAGCCAATGAAACTGCAAGATTAACAAAGTCAAATTTATAAAGTGCAATAAGGTTCTCACATAAAAGAGGGAGGCACGGAGGAATTTTTTTTTAGGCTATATTATTACCCTTCACGTGACTGGGTCATCCCCTGAACTTTGTGCAATTTTTCAAGCTGTTCCGAACTGACTAATCGTGGCATGTAGTGTATAATATGTTGAAATGTGTTGAAACTTTGGATAACATTCCCAGTTTGATATTTAAAACACTTGGTCAGCTAGAAAACGTTATGGAGCCATTCCGCCGCTCTGTGTGCATCGTGCCTTCGCAATTTTCATCTCATTTCAGCCCATGGGTTTGGAAATGCTGTCTCCCTCCCCGCGTTTCAAGCAGGCCCGTGTCTTGCCAGCAAATTTTACAGGCAAGAAAATGAAGGCAAACCATCACGTTTCCGACGGAAACAAAGGGAATGGTGTTGCATCCGACATCCTTGTTGGTCTCCTAGAATTTGTTCTGTGTTTTGGTTAGCAGAACCTACTCTCGATGCCCCAGGAGTCTGGCAACAGGATTACTATCATGGGGGGGTGGGTACCTATGGCTTGTATCTATGGCTCTTTCTGAGAAAAAGGAATGGATTATGTAAGCAGATGCTTGAGATACTTCGTGTTCTTTTGCAATATACAGCACGTGTGTCCTGAGGAGCCTAGGGCTTCCTAGAAGCAAGAGAATGAAGGTGTTTTCAGCATTTCAGGAGGGAAGGGGGCCATTGGCAAGTGGCCATCTAATTTGACCAACGTAAATAATGTGCTGGCGTAGCTTGTGCTCTAAAAATAGCCCAGAGTAACTGCAGACTGTGGCCAACCTCCCATATACGTGGAACGCGGGCAGAATTTCTGGAGCCTGAATTTGAAATATGGCAGCTTGAAGAAAGGTTTGAGACCCCCTCAGGCGATCGGTGGGTTTTCATTTGAGGGGCCGGCGTGGAAACGTTGCTCTGAAGCAGTGGGTAACATTAGCTAAGAGGCAAAGTGTTGTTCATTGGAGAACAGTAAGAGGTAGTAACTGAAGAGGAATGACTCGCCTGGGGAAGAGGTTCAATAAGCAGTGATTGAGAGAAAGAACTATTTTTTTTTTTTTAATATAAGTTCTTCAGAAGCAGTTAATGAACCCCAGGGGAGAAATTGGTGTTTATATATTTTTACCTAAAATGTCATTACCCAGGCTAATGACCCCCTCATCCACCCAGTTTGACTCTTTGTGATTTCTGGTGGCTCCCTTCCACTCCAACGCGTCACCGGAGACCTGTGCCGTACTCCCCTGTGAGGATAATGTTAGTGGTGCGGATCCTGAAGGCACCTCGTAGAAAGAACTGGCAGTATCGTTGGAATAAATGAGGCCTTGCCAAAGGTTACAATTTTGAGGAGGTCAAAACCCTTTGGTATATATGGTTCCATATGGTCATGTCCTGCTAATTTAGCAGTAAATAAAGCCGTCAGGTGGTGGTGATCTCCTTTTAAGGGTAAATACTTCCTCTTTCTTTGCTCGAGGCTTGGCACTTCTTGTTAGCAAAGGACAGTCCATACATAGAGCCTATTTTCCTGCTGATCCAATTACCAGGGTCCGTGTGCTTCAGCCTCCTCCAGTCTGATCTCAGCAACGCTTCCCCAGCCACAAGAACTGGCTAAAAGGACTGGGTATTAGAGAAAGTGACAATGGGCGGGAGCATATTTAATTACATATTTTCAAAATGAGCGTATGTCCTTGAGAAGAGAAACAAGGTGATACTAAAATTGGGGAGGACAGAAGCAATACTCTATAGACAACTGTTCTACTAAACATTTTTAAGTAGAGCCCCTTTTAAAGTTAGGTCTTAGGGGTGCCTGGGTGACTCGGCCGGTTAAGCGTCCGACTCTAGCTCTCGGCTCAGGTCATGATCTCATGGCTGATGGCATGCCTGCTTGAGTTCTCTCTCCCTCTCTCTGCCTCTCCCTTTTCATTCTCTCTCCCTCTCTCAAAATAAATAAATAACATTTAAAAAAATAAAGTGAAGTCTTAAATGGAACTCCAGTATTTAATACATACCAAAGTAGAATTTCTCTAGTTGACTCTGGACAGCGCGGTGCCCCATACATTCTCCAAATCATTGTGCCCAAACACTTGGCTTTACTGAAGATTTGTTTCCCTGGTGAATAGAGTGGCCTCTGAACTTGCTTTATGGTTGACCCAAGGATGTCTAATCAGCCTTGGTAATAATTAATGCTCACAAATGTTCTACCTCATGAAGTGCTGTAGCATTTAAATGCGTGCACAGTAACTTTTAACTTCCCCTCGGAGCAACAGCATTGGAAAGACTCACCATGTTTTTCCCCCCTTATATAAATAAAAAGTTTCACACCCAATCATCTCTAGGCAGGGGGAAGAAGAGAATCAATTAGAACCTAAGATGGAAACATCCCCCTTGGAATTCAGCTACTGACTTTATGTATGAATTGGACCATTCACCAAATATGAAACGCTCACAGCAGAGAGAAGCTTTTCATCTGCTCCTAGCAGGAGCTGCAAATCCCCAGTGCCAAACATTTTGCTGGTGTCAGTTAAGGCAGACTTCTCAAATTGCCACAGGGAAATCTCACAAATCTCACCATATCTTCAGAAATAGCGTTTAGGGGTTTTTTGTTTTTGTTGTTAGGGAAACAATCAAATAAATCCCTGACAAACTTGTGGCCAGCAGAAAACACACTTGTGGCAATCAAGAGATGCTCCTCACGTGAGATCAGGAGGTACGGTGGAGATCACAGCTTTGAGGCCCTCGCGAGTGACCCGAACTAGCCAGAATCTTTCGCGATTAACTAAGGGGTGACTACAGATACTTCCTTTGGGAGCTAAGACCCAGTATTCCTGGGACATGCTTTGGCCTCTAATTTTGGAAGGCTTTCTATAGAATGATAGAGATGATTCCCTCTCTCTATACTGCAATGCCATAAAACACCTTCAGTAAGTTCCCGGTTCAATTCATCACAACTATGGAAATGTCGAGTGCCCATGGAGAGGTGGCCAGGAATCAGGATGGGCCGTGCTTTGTGGCAGCACAGTTTTGCCTTAGATCCATCACCTCGAGGGGGCTGTGCCTGGAAAATGCCCTTCTTGTTGCAGCCCAGAGGTGGAGACGTTGGTTGGTGTATCCCAGTGGGGTTTCACGCTGGGCTGCTTTCCAAATGGCACAGAGAGAAGAAACATGAACTGCAGTTAATCTGACCACGAGATTCCACGCAGATCAGTGCAACCTGTGAATTGGTTTCTCCCTTCAGCAACGAAGTTTCTTTCGCAGATTAGCGGGAGTCAACACTTCTTTAATAGTTTCATCATAGGCATTCTTCGATGGCTAGCCAAGTGAGCTTTGCCTCACCACCCCCGCCCCAAGTAAGTTGTGAGGTGGGTGGGTTCATAAAGTCCGTCCACATCTTTCTGTCTGGTCCACTGTGACATGTTAAATGTCAACAGAGCCGGAATATAGGTTGCCCAGGTGAGGAGCCGGCATCGGTCCAGAAATCCATCTGCCACGGACGGGAGACCTAGAAATGACTCTAACATACAGGAAGCCCACCGGGCCTGCTTCGACACTTGCGTGCATCCCCCAGGAAGACGGTAGCAATCTCGTTGGCTAAAGAATTTGAAAACAGGAAACAGACAGGTAGCTGCCTGGATGGGACACAGATCTGGGAAGCATTTACCACATGGCACTGGACTTATTTACGTATCTGTCCTTCTTCCACAGACAATACAGCCCTAAGAAAAGAGCCACAGTTGCCACATCGAGCACACTTCCTGGCACATGGTATGATTCAGTAAATGTTTGTCCAAAAAGTAATGATTTCTGTTTAGACTAAAGAACCATGGACAACATCACTGCTCAAAATTCCTCTCTATCCACCAAATTCAATAACGAAAGGGCTAAGAAAAAAGGGTAGATCTTATTTTTAGTAACTACATCTCTCTGGTAAGACAAGGCTACGTCAATAACAACAGGTCTCCTTGGATGCAACTGAGTTTGACCTGGGCCACACTCTGGTTACCGGCATGACGGTGTCAAGGCTTGAAAGGGACATTTTATACTCCACTGGGTTTTGATGGTGGCCTTTGGGGACGGCAACAGGCGTTGTTTTTAAGTTTATTTATTTTGAGAGAGAGAGAAAGAGCAGGAGAGGGGGGCAGAGAGAGAGAATCCCAAGTAGGCTCCACACTGATGTTTCAGAGAAGCTCAAACTCACCAGCTGTGAGATCATGACCTGAGCCAAAGTCAGGAGTTGGACACTTAACTGACTGAGCCACCCACGTGTCCCCACAATAGGCATTTTTAAGGGCAGCTTCCTCCATCTTCCCTGGGACCATCCATCTGCTGGGTGACAGTCCTTCTAACTGGAGCCCAGACATCAGAAAACATGAAATCATTCGCTTCCCAGAATCTCTGATGGGCCATGCCTGAAAAGCTCTTCCAGACCCCAGAGGCATCAGGGCCACATTCCTTGACTAAGGACTACTCCAGAATGTAGGACTTGGACAGATAGGTCCCGGCAGTGCTCCTGCTCTGGGCAACTCATCGGCAACAGTTTCCCGCTTGGCTTCCTCCAGGCTGCACAAAAGACCATTTTGTCTTTGTCAGTTATTTGCCTCCCTCATAGCTCTGTTTTTTCTCAACGTGGTTTTGGCTCACAAGCGGCAGAGCCCTCAAATTCATCACATCTCGGTGGTCTGTCCAAAGTGGGTTGGGTTATTTGCTTTGGGGGCGGGGTTGTGGGTTTTTCTGGCATATTGAGAAAGACAAGGCTTTGCCCTAGTGCTCCCCACCACTGCCCATGGCTGACACTGTCCACGGAGAAGAAAACCCCTGGCCATCAGGAGGCCCGTGTGGCACACTGCCCCTGCCCCAAGCTGATAAAGAAAAAGGCTCAGCATGGCTGCCTGGTCCGGGCAAGGGTCGTGGTCTCCCGAAGGAGGCCTGGGCGGCAAGCACAGGCCTGTCACGGGTTCCTTCCCAGGACACTGGGAGCAGCCTGGGGGGTGGGGGTGAGCCCTGGCAGCCTGGGAGACCAGAGAAATGAGTGATGGTGGTCAGCAGATTGTAAGACCAGCCGTGGAGGAGACGAGGTCCCGCTCAGCATTCCGAAGGCAAGTAGAGAGGAGGGGGCTCCAGGATTTTCCTGGAAGTTCCAGAATCCGGAAGCTTTTAAGGGATGTTCATGGAAATCATTACAGGCTTGAGCATGCCCGGTTTTTCTTTTTTGTTTTCTTTTTTTCTCCCAGTCCAGGTCCTTGAAAGGGAAGGAGCACAGGAGTATCTGTGCGGGAGAGGACCTGTGCTCAAGACCCCCTTGGAGGCACCTGGAGGGGCAGGAGCCGGCCGCCCCAGACAGCCGTGTGTCCCCCACTGCCCCAGTCTTAAAAGTCTTAGGGCTTTTAATAAAAGTGGCAATAAAATAAACTTTTATTCAAAATGCATTGGATCGACTTCAAGCATTGTCCCCCAGACTCCCCACCACATCCCTTGGATCAATACATCAGAGTAATCCAGCTGGATTCATTTAAATATATCAACAGTGGCTTCCTGCAGCCTGTTCCCTGGGTCAAAAGTGATTTTCAAGACGTTTGGGGCAGGTTGTCATTGGAATACCGTTTTACAGGCCCAAATTACTAGCTACTAGAGTCTATGGAAAAGTGTTCCCCTTTAAGTAAACTTTCTTGCTTCCTTTAAAGCCTCGGGGAAGAATAACAATTCAAAAGATTTTTTTTTTTTTTCTAAGCTCTTTTTACACTGACGGTCTCGGTTTTTATTGCCAAAAGCCATTTGCTGTGTATGAAGCACTGCGAAAGGGCCCGGGTGCCTTATCTAGATGCTATCTGGCAGGCTGGTTGCTGCAGGATAAAAAAGAGCATTTTCCATTTAACTTCAAGAGTTTGCCTGGCCTATGTTCCCGGAGATAAGGGCTGGGGACAATGGAACTCGCCACAGTTGGGGAGGTAAAGATAAAGCCCTGCCTGAGCCGCCCGCCCAGATTCTTCCATGAAATACCAAAAGCCCCGTCGTTTGACACACAAAGTTCAAAACTCCTTATGTCCCGTATCTGCTATTTTGTTTGAATTTTTCACCATTCAGTGCGTCCCGCCTCATTTCCACCTGAGGCCCCTCACCTGGAACCCCTCGCTTTTCTCTGCTTATCCAGGCTCCTTTCGGCCTTCCAGGCCCTCTCGACGCTCTCAAAATTAAGAGGCCTCTTGGGAAGCTCAGCGCTGGCCTTGACCTGCGTGTCGATTCTCCCCTCCGAGGCTCATCTGTATGATGGGCTTGTCATCTCTGACCCTTGCAGGGAATTGTGAGGCCAATACTGGCAAGGAAGGGCGTGATGCTCTGAAGACTGTAGCACGACGCAAACGTGCTCACATCTCCTCGGGCCCACAGCGCAAACATCTAGATCATTTCTGTAACAATTAGCTCAACTCTCTACCTCTGCTCATCCCTTTTGCGGGGAAGACATTTGGTATTTCGTTTGTCTCTCTTTTTTTTTTTAAACCTTGTTGATTTTCTTTTCTTTTTTTTTTTAAGTTTATTTATTTTTGAGAGAGAGAGCAGGGGAGGGGCAGAGAGAGAGGGGGACAGAGGATCTGAAGCGGGCTCTGTACTGACAGCAGACAGCCCGATGCGGGGCTCGAACTCACGAACCGCGAGATCGCGACCTGAGCCAAAGTCAAGACGCTTGACCGACTGAGCCACCCAGGCGCCCCCAGTTTCTCTCTGTTGTGAGGGTTCGTGGATAAGGACAGGTTACCAGCGCAGGAAAATAGTCGTGAACAAACTGACAAAATGGACCATACAATTAGAAGAGGTCTCCTCGCACTATCATTTTTATATAAAGCTAAGGTGTGATTAAATTAGAACAGCTCAGATCCGAGCCCTCAATCGCTGATAACTGGTGGAGCAGGGCCGGTTAACAAATGAAGAAAAGAAAAGAAAGTCATCCAGAACGATGACACAAGGAGCAAAGTGGGAGCAGGAGATATAAATAGCCAAAGATGAAGAGGGGCTCAGGAGGAAATAGAAATGGCCTCTTACATTTGTGCCAGAATGACCTTCTTTGTGATCTAGATGACGAAGGTCAGCGATAAAGGGGTTGTTACTCCGAGACAATTTTGTCAGAAAAAAATTATGCCTCGCGTGCCCCCAACGCTCTCTTAATTCTTTGTTCATACTAAGAAATCAGCACATTGCCTCCCGATAACCTACATTCTGCTTACTCTAAGGTACAGTAAACCTACTTTCCTGGCTTTTCGTGCCTTTGTCTTTTAGTATATATTATGGCAATTCTGGGCTTGGTTTTAAATGGTTTCGCTTTTTCTAGAACCAAGTATCTTCGGATAATGAGGGTCTGTAGACACCTGCCCCTCTTGCTTGGTGTCCCTTTCGGACAGGAGCCCTGGCACGGCTGTTACCGGAGCCCCCTGAGAAGGAGGGAACGATCCGCTATGGCCTGGGGACACAAAACCCCACAGTTGTACCTGGTAAGTATTCCACAAATGATCGTTTCTGATCATCTCTAGAAAAGAGGATGTCACCACGTGAGAATAAAAGACTGCAAGCGTGTCATTAGGCCGTTCGCTTGTTACAAAGAGAAAATAAATTTATTTCCATGAGAGAAGAATCCTGGTCACAAACGGTAGCACAGGCTGGGGCTCTGTACGGAAGGAGGACCTTGGGAACCTGGGGCGGGCGGCCCCTGAGGACGTCTCTCTTCAGCCCTGGGTCTCTGGCAGCCTGCCTTAGCATCCCGGCTTCTGGAACCCCGCCACAGCCGTCAGGACATATGGGGTGATGAGAAGCTAACATCAGCGGCTCCGAAGATGTACATCACGTGGGGGTCGGGAGAAGAAAATTTCACACCTAAGGTGCAATTCACTGCGGGGCTGGACTGGACCATGGAATGTATCCAGAAGCACAGCCGTGAAGAGAGAGAGATGGTGATTTTCAGCATTGGAACTTCTCGGGATGGTGTCAAACTTCTCGAGTTCATCATGTTAAGGCGCCGTGAGCCCACCGCGCGTGAGGAATCGGCTTCGCTGTCAGGCCTGTGGCCAGGAGCTCCTAGACCCTCCATCATCGCCAGGAGCGCTCCAGTGACTCGGGGGTCTTTCCCCACCGTGGGCAGGAACAGCGATGCGAGGACCTGCAGGACCCTGCAGTCGTGGCTCAGAGCAGGGATCGGTCTCAACCCGGTGTAGACCTCCCGAGGGGCAGGGGCAATCGGCCAAAGGGGGTCTTGCCCCAACACTCGACCCCCCGTCTGCGCTGAATCACGGCCGCGGGTGGGGAAGGGGGTCAACCATCCAAGGGGGTCTTTGAAAACACAGGCCGGGCTGCCCCCCTTCCCCCCCCTATTTTCTTGCAGGTGAAAACCATATATTCATTTTCAAGGTCTCTTCACAAATGATGATTTAAGGGTAGAGGGCTCAGAAGAATGAAGTCACGTGATATGCTTTAATTAAAAAACAAGACATGGGGGCGCCTGGGTGGCGCAGTCGGTTAAGCGTCCGACTTCAGCCAGGTCACGATCTCGCGGTCCGTGAGTTCGAGCCCCGCGTCGGGCTCTGGGCTGATGGCTCAGAGCCTGGAGCCTGTTTCCAATTCTGTGTCTCCCTCTCTCTCTGCCCCTCCCCTGTTCATGCTCTGTCTCTCTCTGTCCCAAAAATAAATAAAAACGTTGGAAAAAAAAAAAAATTAAAAAAAAAAAAAAAAAAAACAAAAAACAAGACATGGCCTCTTCGACGTTTTGCCTTTCCCCACCAGCTGCCGTGGTGTTTACTTTAAATATATATAAATGTAAATGGCAACTTAAGATTATAAATCTTGAAAAGAAAAAAAAAAAGAAGCATGTGAGCCAAATCTTTCTTTATCTTGGATACAGAATCCTATTGAAACCATTCTTACACAGTCAACGATGGAAGGAGGAGAGAAATTATTGAGTTCCGTCAATTTCCATAAGGAGTCTGCTGTCTAGAGACGAGGCATCATCTGCCTGAGTTTACCTACCAATCTGGCTCTCAAACAAGAAAATGACACTTATGTATTCAATTTTTATGGAAGGGGCTGCCAAAAATATGCCCGACAAAATTGAATAGGCCAATATCTGCGCTCTTGACGTGTTTGCTCGTCCAGGAGGGATGTGCCCTCAGGCCGGCTGGGGTAACGAGCTCCCGTTGTCAGGATACTGCGGGGAAGGAAGGGGCCCTTGGTAGTGTCGCTGAAAACATGTTCCAAGCTCAGGGAGCCGCTGTTCAAAGACATCGTGGTGAGCCTACCTGCGTGCCGTGACCTGAGGGGCTGCAGTGTGAGTGGGGTGGATCTGTGGGTCCTGAGTGGGAGCTGCAGGGCCAGGTATGACGCTGGCGGGGAAGCGGGGCTGTGCCCCTGAAGGCACCCAGAGCCAGTGTAGCCAGAGGGCGGGAAGGGCCCGGTGCTCATGGAGGAAGGCTCAAGTAAAGGCAAGAGAAGCACTTCAGAGGCCACCACCGTAATCCAGGCCAGGACGGAGAAACCAAGATCAGGGATTTGGGGAAGGCTGGAAACGAGATAGCACAGGCAGAGCTAACAGACCATGATAGTCCACTGGCTCGGCTGTGGGTCCGGAGGAGGGAGGCGTCAGGATCAACCACAGGTTTCTGGCTCCAGCTCTTAGGTAACTGGCAACCGGTTCACCATGCAAAGACCAATGGGAAGGTTCAGATTTGCAAGGGGAATGAGTTCTGCACGCAGGAGGACATCCAGGTGGAGAGGTCAAGACGCGGTTGTTGAAAGGGGCCCGACATCAGGCACGAGAGACCCTTGGCGTTGGGAGTCACTCCTATGTGGACAGACACAGGAGTGGGGAGAGAAGGCAGAGAAAGAATAGGAAATGGGAAAAGAAATATATCAAGGATGGAACAGCAACATTGAAGGAAGGAAGGAAGGAAGGAAGGAAGGAAGGAAGGAAGGAAGGAAGGAAGGAAGGAAGGAAGGGGGGAAAAGAGTGGTCAAAATGGAGGTTGAGGGGACCAGAGGTTTGGGCAAAATGAAAGAACAAGAATTTTGCGAACAGGAGTGCAAGATCTAGTTGGTTAGTGGGGTGGTTCAGAAGGGGGGATGAGCGCGTTTAAGCCAACAACCGACCAAGGGACAGAGGTTCTAAACCCCGCTGACCAGCTCCCAGGGCTCTGAGAGCTCTGCCTCCAACTTTCGAGCTTGAGATCTATTCCCAGGGCAACAGAAGAGCCCAAGAGGGGCTGCCCCCTGCTCACGGCAAGGATCTTGCTCCTGTGACCTACAGGCCACGGGGCTCCAGACTCAGGCCACGGACCACTCCGTGATGATGCCTCGTCCAGGGGCCCGACGGGTGGGGAGAAGACCCTCGGAACCTCAGGTCTCTGAACTTCCTGATGCCTCTACTGGTAAGTCGTCTGCTCCGCGTCTGAACTCTGTGGCTTTCCTTTGCTCAGAACCACTCAGGACAGGGAAATGGGTCCTGTGTCCACAAGGAGATCATGTCACACCGTCCTTATTGTCACACCCGGAACACAGCATGCCGCTTGAGCCTTCTTGTTTCCATTTTTTGTGCCATTAACCTTCAATGGCCTAGAGAGGAAACTTCAAACTCCTTACCTTGCTCACAAGGCCCTTCACATTCTGACTTTGCCTCCCACCATACCCTCCAGTCATGTCCCTCATGGCTATTAACCCCCCCCCCACCTCCCAGCTTCTCTGTGCTTCTGTCTATTCTCTGAACCTGCCTATCCTTTCTCTCTGTTTTTTTTTAATATTTATTTATTTATTTTGAGAGGGACAGAGAGAGAGAGAAAGAGAGAGAGAGTGGGGGATGGCCAGAGAGGGGGAGAGAGAATCCCAAGCAGGCTCTGCACTGTCAGTGCAGAGCCCAACGTGGGGCTTGATCCCATGAACCATGAGATCATGACCTAAGCCAAAATCAAGAGTCAGACACTTAACCGACTGAGCCACCCAGGCGCCCCTGCCTAGTCCTTTCACAGGGCCACCGCACTGCACATAGACTACAATATAAATGTCCCTCCTCCCCACCCGCCCCCCGCCACACATGTGGAGTTGTGCAGTGGACAACCTGCACTGCCATGAAGGGCCATCCTGCCCTTTTAATGATGCCCTGCCTTTGTATATTCTTTCCTTGTTTGGAATGTCTTCAGTTCTCCTCTTTATCCCCTCTCTAAGACTTTTCCCAACTCCTCTGGGTAAGTCATTTGCTTCCCTTCCCAGACTCCCTTAGCAGCTTGAACAAGCCAATCATCTCACATACTACTCTAATGATCTGCTGACTTGTCTGTCCCTCCCATAGTCTGGGGGCAGAGTCATGTTCCATTCACTATTTTGTTTTGGTTTTGTTTTCATTTTAAATCCCGGGTGCCCAGCCACATAAAGAGTGCTCGTGAAAAACCATTTTTCTAAGTAGGATTGACAAGCCTGGGCAAACGCTCTCACATCATCATATCCAGAGAACAATCATTCCTAATTAAGTCTTTTTGAATAAATAGTCTTTAAGGCAGATTCCATCACCTACAAAAGTCAGAAGATTCTAGGAGTTGCTCACACTCATTTATTTATTCAACAAATATTTACTAGACACCTGCCATGCCCCAGGCACTGTGCTAGGGGTGGGCATTCCACAGAGAACACAGCAAAGCCCAGCCTTGTTGAGCCTGCCTTCTGGAAAGGGGGAGTGGGGAAGAATTAGACGATCCACAAGTAGACCAAAAGTCTTCTAGAATGGTAGATGGTAAGAGGCGCTAAGGAGAAAAATTATCTTGGGGGTGGGGGGGGGATGTCAGTGGCAGAAGGGAAGGACTTTGCTAGTTTACATCTGATGGTCAAAGAAGGCGTCTGATAGGAACATCAATGGGGTATCTGCACAAAGTCTTTACTTAAAAACTATTTTTGAGCACCATATCTGCGCTTAGTGTGGCCAAATACTTTCTCTGCTCCCTTGAAAGAGCTTTTATCTCACCTGTCTTGCCATATCCTCAGGTGCCTACAGGCAGGCATTGGTGCTGCACCTACTGACATCTGAGGACTCCGAGAAGGGAGGACCAAGGGCACTTTCCCCAAGAGGAAGGGACAGACGCTATGGCAGCCCAGCCCCAGGACTCCGCTTCCTGCTCTCTGATGTTAAGGAGGAGGACAGAGCACCCAGTATGGACCCGCTCTGCTTCCTTTCCTGCCTTGAAACATTTTATTGATGGCACGAGCACTGGGGCGTCGGCGGTCCCCTCAGGCACTCTGAGGATGTTTCCTCATTTGTCAAATGGAGATTTTAACACCAGTCCTGCCTCTCAACCCTGTCCCAGGGCCAAAGGTAAAATACACATTAAAGGTAGGTTATGAAACAAGGCACGTGGTCAGCCCTGTTGCTTTTCCTCACAAGAGGTATGTAAGGGTTTCTTCTCCCCTTGTGGCCACCATACTTCTTGACAACTCGCCCCCCCCCCCACCATTTCCCTTTTTCTTTGTACTTGAAAGGTGCTTTCCTTTCTATTGCCTCACCTAATTCTTGCACCATCCCGGGGGGGCAGACCTATTTCAGAGACTGGGAGTCTGAGACCCAGACAAGGGGAATGACAGGGTCATCAGTTAACCCGTGGCCAAGCAGAAATTGAATTCAGGTTTCTCCTTTCTTCTTTCCCTCCATAACCACCTTTACAGCTTCCATCACTGCGCTGGGTGAGCACACACACAGACACGCACACGCTCACACTATAGATGAAGGTCCGTAGTGGCCCAGGGTTTGGGTCTGCAAATAAAGCTATAAAAATATCGCTTTCCAGCTACCTTTGATAATGCTACTCTCATCAATGAGTTCGATTTAGCGAACCTATATTTGGGTACAACTTGAAGTCTGGGCTTAACTTATCGATTTGGGTAAAGGGCATTCTCAAAGCGCAAAGACTTGCTCAATATAAAGCTACATGCTGGTGAGTTCAAAAAATTTTTCAGAATTCCAACTTTCCCGAAAATGCTAAAATTCTAAATGAGGCAGTGACTTGGACAGACAGGAGGCTGGCTTCTTCCCCTAAGTGATTCTGCTGCTAAGCGCTAGGGAATGATGCAAATGTGGTGAGTGGCTAATAATTAAAGGATTTAATTAAGCATCGTCTGGGAACGTGTCTCGCTGAGCAGCGTGTGTATTGGCAGCCCCAAGCAATCGGGTGGTTATGGCAGGGAGGCAAGCATTGTTAAAGGCAAATGAACTGATTATTTGGGGAAGATTTTCTACGCCAAGGGTCAAAAGAAACACATGTTAACTGTTGATAATACACATTTGGGGCAAGCGTTTCAATGAACATGGTAAAAAAAAAAAAAAGGGGGGGTTTTAATTACTATCCCATTATTCACTGTTTGTGAACCCAACATCTAGCACCTGGGAAAATGGAGGTCAAGAACAATCGCCTATTCGTCACTCTGTTTCTGGACCTGGACACATTGTAGGTGGTCAACCAATGCTCAAGGTAGAAGTAGAAAACGAATAAACAGACACCGAAAGCAATCACACTATCATGTAATGTTTAGTCAAAATAAAAAAGGAGGAGGAGGAGGAGGAGGAGGAGGAGGAGGAGGAGGAGGAGGAGAAGGAGGAGGAGGAGGAAAACCTATACATGATACAAAATCTGTACATACTGTGATCCCATGATGTAAGCAAAGATATAGAAAAAGAATCAAAGGAAATGTTAGTGGCTATTTCTGATAGATGAGATCATGATGGGTGTTTTTCTCTTTCCTGCTTCTTGATTCTCTATATTTTTAAATTGTAACTATATATATATATATATATATATATATATATATATATATATATACACACATATATATATGTATATGTATATATATACACACACATAAAACACTATATTTTGTCATTTATGTATCAATTTATATACTTATACATTTATAATTTCTGTTATATATCATATAATTACAAATTATTATATATAACATGTATATTATATATGTATATATATGTATATATGTACATATTATATATATACATATATGTATATATTATATAAGTATATTACATATATCAAAACCCATGAAAATAGAAAAAATAAAAATGTATATATCAAAACCCAAAAAAGAAAATGCTACTTTTTTAATTTTTTAAAATATCGGTTTATTTTTGAGAGAGAGGGAGAGAGAGAGCGGGGGAGGGGAAGAGAGTGAGGGAGGCACAGAATTGGAAGCAGGCTCTGGGCTCTGAGCTGTCAGCACAGAGCCCGACGTGGGGCTGGAACTCACGAACCACGAGATCATGACCTGAGCCAAAGTTGGAAGCTTAACCGACCACCCAGGTGCTCCAAAAATGCTATTTTTGATGAAGCACCAGAATCACAGGTGGATGAGACATTAGGAATGATCCACTTATTACATTCGTTCACTCAGTCAGTCAACAAACAAGTTTTTAGGCAACTGTACCTATTATGCTTGGCAATCTGTTAGGTGTGGTCTTTGCACTTACCGTAGCCCATAGTCTTACAAACTTTCCCATCCATGGTTAAGCCCCGTAACCATTCCTATGTGGTGGGTACTATCATTGTTCTAATTTCCAAATGAGGAATCTGTCAAGGTCACACATCTATTAAGCAGGAGCCTCACCAAGGCACCTAACCCCAGAACGGCAGCCCTTAACTGCTCTGCCCGCCAAGTCTCCTGGTGGCCAGGTCAGGCCAACCCCTCAAACTGTGACTGTCCCCAGACATTTATACACTGTCTTCCTTCGCCTACCACTCACTGGCTTGGTTCAGCCTTCAGAACCACACAGAATGAGCAGATGACCACATATTCCCTTCAAGCCCTGTGTGTTCCAGACTAAACATTCCTGGATCCTTTGACTATCTGTCGGGGTTTCCTATGACCCAGTACCCCACCACTCTCCTCCAGACTGTTCTAATTTATCAAAGTCCTTAGAATTTGGCTCCATTGCAGAGTTTCTTGTAGCAATTTGGCCATGCAGCTGAGCACACCCCACACTGCTATGTGTGGTCTGACTAGCACAGAGGATCATCTCTCTGGACCCAGACACCAGGCTTCTATTATCATAACTCAGAAGCATCCTCATTTGGGCTTTTCTGCATAGGACTCTTTAACGTTGAACTTGCATTTTGTAGTACATAGCATACATATGTTAAGTCCTCTGTGATAACAGATGCTGAACTAGAGAGGCAAGTAATTCCCCCAAGGCTGTATACTAAAGATTCAATTATCTGAAAGCAAAACTTTAACAAAAACACTAAAATATGTGACAAGTGTAGTCACAGGTCAAATCACCAAGCCTACTGTAGCCCTCCCATAGGTGAAATACATCCTTTTGAAATAATGTACAAAACATTAGTAAGGACTCAGACTTTTTAGCATGAAAAAGCCACTGGAACAGAAAATACCCAATACTGTCTCAGTAGATGTAGGGTCATTGTCTGGCATATATTTATACTGTTAATTATTAGAGCAAAAATATCGGACATGGCATGTCTTATTTTTCTTAAATTCCAGGGTTTGAGGTAAAGAAAATTTCACTAAAGCAGGTATAAGAGGGGCTTAAAGATGTTAAGGACTCTGGGAAGATTCTGGAAAGGTCCGAGAAGAGCATGAGAAATGCATGGTGCTGGTACGTTGTGTCTAAAGCAACTTTTAAACATCCCTGCCCTTTTTCCCGGTACAGGCTGCGGTTGATCTGAAAATGATCTGCGGTTGATCTGAAATCTTCCCTTTTGCTCTTCAGAATGTCTTACTTTTGGCTCCAGAATCATTGTGGGATGAAGGTCAAGAATGAGGGCTTAACCACGGGCATGCATGTCCAGAAGTCTTAGCCCAAACTGAATCGAGGGACCCCACAAAGTTGTCAGGACTTTCTCCGTTCCCTGGACTCCCCTTTACAGGACGGCTTCATTTCAGGCAGTTTCTGATTTTTAGAGACAAAGAAGCCTCCGGCATCTCTTGGCTTACATTTCACCATCTTAATCACACCCAAGGCAAAAAAAAAAAAAAAAGTGGGCGGGAGGTAGGGCTTCTCTTTCCCATAGTTCCCACACAATTTCCAGGTTTGACTCTCACTGGACGAACCTGAGTCACATGCCCATCTCTCAGCCAATCATAAGAACTGGAGGGATGGCAAACATTGTCCCAGTTCAAGTCATATACTCACTCCTAAAGCAGGTGCAAGGGTGGGTAGAAAGGAAGCAAAGCAGTGATCAGGCTTATCCAAACCAAATGGACACATGGTTGTGGAATGAAAAAGGGATGTTTGCCATCACAAACGGAGCTTGACCCATAGAAGAATGAATGGATAATGGATGGACAAAACCACCAAGTATCTAGGATAGGGAAGAGAGGAACTTACAGAGGCCCTACTATGTGACAAATGCTACATACCCTATAAGACACGAATCATCTCAGATGAAAAGGTGGGTAACCACTTAGTAGTGAATCAGCCCACAGCTAAGAGTTAAGCAAAACCCGAGGCAAGTAGATGAGGGCCTCCTGGTGACTGGTTTAAGAAGGAAGGGAGGCAAGGAGAGTCTAGGGGAGACCATGGTACTGGAAGAGAAAATGACATGTGAAAGGGAGGCTCTAGACCCGCCTTCTGTCAAGTCTGCCTGTAATAATGACACCAGAGAGAATATTGACATAAAAGCCCAAACTGGACACCATCTGGAGTGAATGGCCTTTTATCAACATGTATCACCTGCTGTACCCTTCCAAGGATTGGGAAACCACAATTCCCAGAATCCCTCCCTTGTGTGGCTCCAAGTCAGGGTTTGCCAATGAGATCTGCACTGTGCACTGGGAACAGAGGCCATTCTTCTCTTCACAGCAGACATGTGAGCAGACGTGAGATCCACAGTTGCTTCTCAGCCAGTACTTGTGAATCACCTGTTCTGCTACTGCAGACTAAGCCAATTGGTAGAAACTTCTTCTGCAGAATTCTTAACAACTACAGCAATTTCCTTAGAAGCTTTTGAGAAGCCTGAGGTCTTCAGTATCTACTTCCCTAACCTTCTGGTGCAGCTTTCCTGATTTTTGGTAGCAACTTTTCTGACCTTTGTGACCCAACCTCTTCCATTACTCATATAAACCCTAATTCCTAGCTTAAAGCCCTTTATTCCTAGAATAGTTAGATTTGTTCCATTTCCCTGCGCAAATCCAGACTGATAGAGAACTCCAGCATAAAAAGGATCCTGTCCTGAGATGAGGCTCTGCAGTCTGAGAATGCCAACAAATGTGCCTTGCAGACTTGGAGAAGTTTTAATATACTTTTATTTCCCCTGCCCTTTTCCTACTATGTCACTGAATTTGGAGGAGGGATCAGTAAATAACTTCATTTAGAAAGTTGACTTTTTAAGTCACAAATGATGTTGCCATACTCAATCAGCATGAATGACGTTCACTCCAATTACCAACAGTAGTGGGATTCTCCCCCCCCCGCCCCACACACACACATACACACACACACACAGAAGTCTCCCAGAACATTTCAGCCTCTTGAGTCAAATATATCTACTTAAAATCCCCAGGAACTAAGACCCTAAGTCTAGAGGACCCTGAGTGTGGGCAAAAATAACTAACAACAATTAAGGGCATACTACCTGTATGTTATGTTTATTGACATTTTTAACTATTTCCCAGGCTAAGATGCCAAGAGAAGCAGGATAAATAAGGGAATATAGGAGTAGGGCTTTTCTGTTGGGCCTTTATCACCCAACTCCAGTCATCTGGATGGGCCATGATGTTCTGGGCCACTTAATTAACATGCTATGGTCTGAAAACAACAAAAGCAGAAAGTTC
Source organism: Puma concolor (assembly GCF_028749965.1). NCBI lineage: Eukaryota > Metazoa > Chordata > Mammalia > Carnivora > Felidae > Puma > Puma concolor. The sequence continues at coordinate 78,374,727 of NC_141677.1, forward strand.
TTAATAAATTAATTACATTACAGCCCTGGCATCTTTAAATCCATGAATTCTTTTTTTTTAATTAATTGTTTAATGTTTTTTTTTTAGACCAAGACAGATCATGAGCAGGGGACGGGCAGAGAGAGAGGGAGATGCAGAATCCAAAGCAGGCTCCAGGCTCTAAGCCACCAGCACAGAGCCCAACATGGGGCTTGAACCCACGAACTGTGAGATCATGACCTGAGTCAAAGTTGGACGTTTAACCGACTGAGCCACCCAGGCACCTCTCCATGAATTCTTATAGAGCCTACAGGTGATGGCAAGAGGTGCCTGGCTTTGGTAAATAGCTAGGCCTAGGTTAATATCCTCGTTTTGATCCTTAATAGATGTTTACACTGTATTTAAATTGTTAAGCCCAAGTTTTATACACCTGTAAAATAAGTATAATAAAAGTATCACTAATGAAATAGGTATAATTACTTTTACACATGAGGAAACTTCCCAAGAGCAATAATGGTCCCAGGGATAGTTAGAGGGAAGAGTACTTTATTATTTTTTTAATTTTATTTATTTATTCTGAGGAGGGAGGGGCCGAGTGAGAGAATCCCAAGCAGGCACCACGCTGTCAGCACAGAGCAGGATGCAGGGCTCGAACTCACAAACCATGAGATCATGACCCGAGCCAAAATCAAGAGTCAGATGCTTAGCCGACTGAGCCACCCAGGCGCTGAGGTGAGGGTCCTTTATACTCTTCCGTGATCTCCATTAACACCTTCCCACCCAAAAGCTTAATCTAAATAAAAGTGATGCTCTTGCTGTAGAAATGCAATTCAATGTTGCAATTTAATGTTGAAATAAAATTCAGAAGAAACTCTTAGTCTCTTCCTAGAAGAATGCCGTTCCTCCCTCCCCAGTTCCTGCTTTATAAGCTGCCACTTCCAAAAGAAAATCCATTTGAAATGAGAGTAATCTCTCCAAAATATTTCTTCTGATGACAATGTTCCACCCAAATGCTACTTCGATGCTTCCTATGAATACAATCACTAGGTTAATGATTTTAAATATCTGGGTTAACTCTCCAGTTTGAACCATCCCATGAGACAAATGTGAGAATGACTAGGTATAAAATGAATTCACTTGTTGGGAGTTAAAACATGGTGAGTAGTTGAAAAGATCAATAAAATTGAAAGCCTCTAGCCAGGCTAAGAAAAATAGAGAAAACACAACTTACTGATACTAGAAATGAAAGGGGGGGGATACACTGCAGTCCTTGTAGAAACTAAAAGTATTATAAAGGAATACTATGAATAACCCTATGCCCACGAATTTGATACCTTAGATGAAAGTACCAATTCCTTAAAAAACATAATCTGTCAAAATTCACGTAAGAAAAAATAGTGTGAATAGGCCTGCATCCATTAAATAAATTAAATTAGTGATTAATAATATTCCAAAACAGAAAACATCAGGCCCAGATAGGTTCCCTGGTCACTTCTACAAAACACTGAAGGAAGAAATTATACCAATTCTCTATAATCTCTTTCAGAGGATAAAAGCCAGAGGAATACTCAGTAACTTATTCTCTGAGGTAAATATTACCCTAATACCAAAACCAAAGATGTTATAAGAAAACTATAGACCAACATCTCTCTTGAACATAGATGCAAAGTCTTCAATAAAATATTAGCAAATCAAATCCAAAAAAAGGATGAGGAAAAGAATTATGCGCCACAACCAAGTGGAATTTATCTCAGATATGTAAGGCTGGTTCAATATTGAAAATCAATTAATGTAATCCATCACATCAAAAGACTAAAAAAAAGGGGCGCCTGGGTGGCGCAGTTGGTTAAGCGTCCGACTTCAGCCAGGTCACGATCTCGCGGTCCGTGAGTTCGAGCCCCGCGTCAGGCTCTGGGCTGATGGCTCAGAGCCTGGAGCCTGTTTCCGATGCTGTGTCTCCCTCTCTCTCTGCCCCTCCCCCGTTCATGCTCTGTTTCTCTCTGTCCCAAAAATAAATAAAAAACGTTGAAAAAAAAAATTAAAAAAAAAAAAAGACTAAAAAAAAAAAAAAACCACATAATCATCAATAGACGAAAAAAAAAAGCACTTGACAAAATCCAACAGCCATTCATGACAAAAACCCTCAGTAAAGTAGGAATGACAGGGAACTTTCTCTACTTGATAAAAGCTACCTACAAAAAAACCTACAGATAACATTATACTTAACAATAAGAAACTTGAAGCTTTGCAACTAAGGTATAAAGCATGGATATCTTTTCTCACCACTCCTTTTCAATATGATACTGGAAGTCCTTGCTAATATAATCAGGAAGAAAAAGAAATGAAAAGTATACAGATTGGGAAGGAAGAAATTAAACTTTTTTTACTCACAGATGACATGGCTGTCTATGTACAAAATCTGAAATAACCACCAAAACTCCTGGCAATAATAAAGGATTGTAGCAAGGCTGCAAGATACAAGATTAATATGCAAAAGTCAATTGTTTTCCTATATACCAACAATGAACAAGTGGAATCTGAAATTTAAAATATACTATTGAGAGTAGCACCAACAAAACATAAAAAAAAATACATAAATCTAAAAACATGTACAAGACCTATATGAGGAAAACTACAAACCTCTGATGAAAGAAATAAAAGAACTAAATAAATGGGGAGATATTCCATGTTCATGGATAGGAAGACTCAATACTGTCAAGATGTCAGTTCTTTCCAACTTGACCTACAGATTCAATGCAATCTCAGTCAAAATCCCAGCTAGTTATTTTACAGAGAGACAAAAGACCCAGGGCAACCAACATAATATTGAAGGAGAAGAACAATGTTGGAGGATGGAGCTACCCAGCTTCACGATTTACTATAAATCTACAGTAATAAAAATGGTGTGGTATTAGTGAAAGAATAGAAAAACAGATCAATAGAACAGAGTAGAAAGCCCAGAAATAAATCCCCATCAATAAAGTCAATTAAACTTTGACCAAGGAACAAAGGCGATATGAAGGAGCAAAGACAGTCTAGTCTAACAAATGGTTCTGGAACAATCGAATGGTCATATGAAAAGAATGAATCCTACACCCTTCACAAAAATGAACTCAAAATACATCTTAGACCTACATGTAAAACACAAAAGTATAAAATTCCTAGAAGATAATGTAGGAGAACACCTAGAAGACCTTGGGGGTGGTGATGCCTTTTTGGATATGAAAGACACAATCCGCCACAGAAATAGTTAAGCTAGACTTCAATGAAATTAAAGTCTGCTTCACACACACAAAAACCAATATCAACAGAATTAGAAGACAAGCTACAGACTGGTTGAACATTTTTGCAAAAGACACATCTGGTAAAGAATTGTTATCCTAAATACACTTAGAACTCTTAAAACTCAACAATAAGAAAATAACCTGACTAAAGCATGGGCCAAAGACTTTAACAGACACCTCATCAAAGAAGGTATATGATGGTAAACAAGCATATAGAAATATGTCCCACGCCATAGGTCTTCAGGGAAATGGCAAACTAAAACAATGAGATACCACTACACGCCCACTGGAATGGCCAAAATCTAGAACACGGATGAGAGCAAATTCTGGCAAGGGTGTACAGCAAAAGGAACTCTCATTCACCTGCTGGTGGGAATATAAAATGGTACGTCTACTTTGCAGGACTGTTTGACAGTCTCTTACAGATTTAAACATATTCTTACTGTACAATCTAGCAGTTATGCTCCTTGGGCATTTTACCCAAATAGGCACTGAAAACCTATGCCCACACAAACCCTGCATACAGGTGTTTATAGAAGCTTTACTTATAACTGCCAAAACTTGGAAGCAACCAAGATAGCCTTTGCTAGGGGAAGGGATAAGTGAATTGTGGTATGCCCAAACAATGAAATATTACCCAGCACTCAAAATAAATGACCATATGATTTCATTAATATGTGGAATTTAAGAAAAAAAACAAACAAACAAAGAAAAAAAAGAGACAAACCGAAAAACAGACTATTAAATATAGAGAACACAGTGGTGGTTGCCAGAGGGATGTAGGTGGGAAGAAGGGTGAGATAGGTAAAGGGGATTAAGAGTACACTTAGAGCGACACGCACTGAGAAATGTATACAATTGTTGAATCATTATACACCTAAAAGTGACATCACACTGCATGTTGACTATATCTTAATGAAAAACAAAAACCAACAATTAAGAAATGAGCTATCACCCATGAAAAGATGTGGAGGAACCTTAAATACGTAACCTAAGTGAAAGAAGCCAATCTGAAAAGGCTACATACTATATGATTCCAACTATATGACATTCCGGAAAAAGAAAAACCACGGAGACAATGAAAAAGTCAGCAGTTGCCAAAGGTTTAGAGAGTTGGGGGATACGTAGGAATAAATAGGCAAAATATAGGAAAATTTCAGGGCAATGAAAACACCCTGTATGATATTATAATGATGGATATATGTTATTATATATTTGCCCAAATGCACAGAATGCACAACACCAAGCGTGAACCCTAATGTAATCTATGGACTTTGATTATGTGTCACTGTAGAGTTCATAAGTTGTAACAAATGTACCACTCTGGTGACTAATGCTGATAATGGGGGGGGGGGGGGGGCTATGCATGTATGAGGGCAGAGGGCATACAGCTAATATCTGTCCTTTCTTCTCAATTTTGTTATGAACCTTAAACTGCTCTAAAAAATACCTTCAAAAAAAATTTTTTTTTAATTTTTTTTTTCAACGTTTATTTTATTTATTTTTGGGACAGAGAGAGACGGAGCACGAACGGGGGAGGCGCAGAGAGAGAGGGAGACACAGAATCGGAAACAGGCTCCAGGCTCCGAGCCATCAGCCCAGAGCCTGACGCGGGGCTCGAACTCACGGACCGCGGGATCGTGACCTGGCTGAAGTCGGACGCTTAACCGACTGCGCCACCCAGGCGCCCCACCTTCAAAAAATTTTAAAAAAAGGTATGGAAAGAAAATCTGGTGGTGGGCATTTGATCAGATTGGCTACTCCAGTGTAGAACCTATCCATATACAGCAAGGTTTTCGAAAATCTCCCCAACTCTGTCAATCATTCATCCACTCCATAAAGATCGATTAATAAATTAATTACTTAGTAAAGGCTAATTAATAAAGATTACGGACTCTTTGACATATGCTGTGCCCAGGTTCCCAGGGGACATTTTCGTGGACAAGACAGACACGGTCCCTGTACCACAGTCCCATCCAACCCCCAGGGTTGTGTCATTCAACTTCTTTTTTCTCCTTATTGCCCCACCACCCCACTCTACCTCCCTACCAGGAACTTTTTAAGATTTTTTTCCGGAACCACTTCCTACAGAATTTTAATACCACAGATAGATGGTATCTCTGTGCTTTATACATGAAATGAATAAGGTTTTTTTTCACCTTCCAAGGACTGACTTTTGCTCCTTTCAGGACAATATCGCCCCCATTGAGAATGTATAAAGATATACCAGAATATGGGGCGCCTGGGTGGCGCAGTCGGTTAAGCGTCCGACTTCAGCCAGGTCACGATCTCGCGGTCCGGGAGTTCGAGCCCCGCGTCGGGCTCTGGGCTGATGGCTCAGAGCCTGGAGCCTGTTTCCGATTCTGTGTCTCCCTCTCTCTCTGCCCCTCCCCCGTTCATGCTCTGTCTCTCTCTGTCCCAAAAATAAATAAACGTTGAAAAAAAAAAATTAAAAAGATATACCAGAATAGAGCAAATCCCAGAAGCTGAAAGACCCTTAGAGCCTAATAGTCTATGTCAGGGTGGGGGTCAGGATGGAGGGAAAATATGTAACAAAGTTGACAAATTAATTAAAATCAATCAAAAGCTATTGACCGCATGTCTACTAGATGTCCCCAACTGGTAGGCGTGTGGGATACAGAAGAAGCAGACACCATCCCGACTTTAAGGAATAGACTTGCAATGCCTCTATTTGGAGACCCAAGAAGAGAACATGTGGTCTGTTAGAGTAATGAAGTCCCCGCTATGGTGAGTGTTGCAGGTGCACTGGGGTCCAAGGCAGAGCGGTCAGCATGGGGGCAGGGGAGCAAAGCAAGGCCCTCTGGAGGAGCTAGGGCCACAAAGACCTCAGCAACTAGATATTTGAGCTTATTCACAATTTTTTAGCACCTGTTGTATAGGGCACTGAGCTAGGAACTGGGCTTCCAGAGATGACCAAGACCCTATAAGCCATGGAAGCTGATAGAAGAACAGATAAACACAGGAAGAGCTCTCCACAAGGAACAAGTGCCACGGGAGGACGAGGCCTCACGGTAGGGTGGAAAGATCAGATAGAGGAGCCAGAAATCCCTGGTTTCAAAGCCCAGCTAGACCATCCCTCTGAGCCTCGGTTTCCTCATCAGGGCAGTGGGGAGAAACGTGCCCTCCTGGTAGAGTTGCTGGGAGGCTGTTGGTTTGGGCCCTTGAGAAACAGACACCAAGAAAGGATTAGCTGTGAGAGGGAGTTACTGGGGGCCAGGGAGCTGCAGGAGGCAGGCAGAGCCACCAGACCACCACGTAGCTGCCCCTGAGGAAGGAAGAAGGAAAAAGAAAGCAGAAGCAGGAGAAAGAAAGAGAGAGAGAGAGAGAGAGAGAGAGAGAGAGAGAGAAAGAAAGAAAGAAAGAAAGAAAGAAAGAGAAAGAAAGAAAGAAAGAAAGAAAGAAAGAAAGAAAGAAAGAAAGAAAGAAAGAAAGAAAAGGCAAGCAGGAAGGAGGGAAGGAGGGAGGGAGGGAGGGAGGGAGGGAAGGAAGGAGGGAGGGAGGGAGGGAGGGAAGGAAGGAAGGAGAGGAAGGAAGGAAGGAAGGAGAGAAAGGAAGGAAAGAAGGAAGGAAGGAAGAAAGAAGAGAGAGGGAAGGAAGGAAGGAAGGAAGGAAGGAAGGAAGGGGGAAGGGAAGAAAAAGAAGTCAAGAAGGCAGGCAGAGTAGGCAGGAAGAGTCTTGGCCTGCTACGCAGGTTCTAAGAAAACGTCAGTAAGTCAACAGGACACCCTGGAGCCGACGTTGCTCATAAAGGGTGACCCACATCTCTGTCTGCATCCCCGCCAAACTCGGCCGGCACTGGCTGAGAGCAGCAGGTGTAAACGTGGTGAGGGACACAGAGTGTGGCCGCTGAGCCCGTCTCAATCCTGCCACCTGCAGCGGCGGCCCCGAGAGCTTTATGCTCAGGGCCTTTACAGGCAGATTATACGAGAAGATGTGCATCCTCGCTATAGTGACGTCAAGCACAAAGTCCGAGCAGCCTCGTCCGTGGGAAGGGATGGTGATGATGATGATGAAGAACAGAATACCAAGAGAACACCAATTATGGGGTGTGCTTATTCGTTTCTCCCAGAGGCTTTTAGAGGGATCCACGGAGGGTACACGGGGTGGCAAGGAGAGCCCTGCAGAACAGCTAAGGTTTCTTCAAGGAAGCGGACGCTTCTGGCCAGATAGAATTAGCTGCCTGGGAGATGGGGTCAAGGACAGGCCTGACCCCCACAGGCTCAGTGAGCAGACAAAGGCCTCGAGCAGCATCTTCACTGGTGGAGGATTATAAGGTCCCCACCTCCCCTCACAAGGCTGCTGCTTTCTCGAGTCAGCGCTCCCACCGGGGTGGAACGTGGGAGGCTCGCATCTGGCTTGCCCACCAACCTCCCCTTGGAAACATCCAGAAGCCAACCGAGAAAGACCAATCACGGCACATATTTTAAACCCCTTCAATGCTATGCGAGGACTTCAGAGAGTGAGGAGTGGAACACGCCCAGCCTGGGGACTAGCCCGGCCTCCTCTTTACAACCAGTTCTAAGATGAAGTTGGATCAGTAGGAAACGCTGCAGGAAGCAATTTCCATGGCCGTCCCTCGCTTTCGTGACCCGCCAGTCTGGGCACAGGAGTCATACAGCCCTCGGCTTGCCGTTCCCGCCTTCTGTCTGCTCACTTACCTTCGGGATGGAATGCCTCACCCTCCCGACAAGCCCACTGATGACTCCCACTTACCCCTGCGTCTTCGGGGAAGGATTCCCGGGGGCCCCGCTGGGACGGGTACAGATCTTGCTGGACGCCTTCGTCCTCGGCCTCAGCATGTTGTGCCCTGACGTCTGGCCTGTAGGCCCAGTTCTTTGAAGAAAGCGTCCGTGGGGAAGTCACCCTTGCGCGGCCCGCACCTCATCCTCGCGGGCCTGGCTCCCGTGCGCTCCAGGGGAGAAGTTTCCAGAATAAATGATGAATAATAGGCTGGTGGCGGGGGCGGGGAGACGGCAGATGGGGCGTCACCACCCTGGGAATGAGAAAAAAAACAACAATACTCAAGCAAGGAAAAGAGCATCACTATCCAGAGGGGGACACAGAGAGAAGGGTGGGGGACCTGGGTGGCCCTTATGAGCCCAGGTTGCGCATTCAGGTCTGACTTCCTTGCTGGCCACACTGGAGAGGCCAAGCCCCAGGTCTCAGAACACCTATGAGCTGCCCGACCCTTGCCTGTCTTTCTGAAATCAGGGGGTTTTCTCTGAGCCCTCCCTGCTCCGGGGGACATGCGGATATCTGAGTGCCAGCCCAGGGAACGTTGTGCCCTGGATGCCCGGGGATAAAATTCCACGCGTGGGTCTGAAGGCAGAGCATTTGACGGCTTTCTCTGTAAGCCTCCCTCACCAACCACTGCCCAGTTTGGAAGTGAAATAATTGAAAGACCTTGAGGGTCACATTTAAAATTTGAGTCCCTCCCGGGTTGCTATTTCTCCCTACCCCGATGAGGTGCTCTCGGAACGCACACAGCAGCATCCCGAACAAGAATGTACAACAGAGAAAACGACAGGAGATAGGCTAGTTTGGTGTTCTCATTTCACGGAGAAGGAAACAGGCCCAGAAACCCCGCAACCTGCCAAAGGTGCACAGGTGGCAAGAGGAGGCTGGGGCTGGATGTACAAGTAGACACAGTAGACTGAACGTGTCCTCCCAGAAGATGGGTGCAGGCCCCAGCCCCAGCACCCATGAATGGACCTTATTTGGAAATGGGGTCTTTGCCGATGAGGTCGACTGGTGGGCTCTAATTCAGGGACTGGCGTCCTTAGGAGAAGAAATTTGGACACAGGCACATGGGGAAAAAGCCATGTGAAGAGGGAGGCAGAGGCCAGAATTGTGCCTCCGAGAGCCAAGGCCACTAGGGAGGTGTGAAACACATGCTCCCTCTGTTGAGAGCCCCCAAGAAGGAACCAGCCCTGCTGACATCTTGAGCTTGGATTTCTAGCTCCCGAACTGTGAGAGAAAAAGTTTCTGTCGTCTTCAACTTCCGGTTTGCAGCACTTCGTTACGGCAGCTGTGGGACACCAATACAAAGCCCAAGTCCGGGTTTTTTTGCCCTCACAAGTTTCCAGAACCAAAACCTAAGGGTAGAAAACAGACTTTTAACCCAATGATCCTACTGCCACCTCAAGAAGGAGGAAAAAGTGACCCGCTTTTGACCCCGGGTTCTGATGAGCACACAGATCTGAAACAGGGGAGATGTCTTCTTTCTTCTTCGGAAGAAAGCCTGAGGGACAAAGTTAAGTTGGATGAATGCTCAGGACTCGAGGATTGCTGTCAAGGGATGCACGTTCTGGAAGCCAAGGTACGATGGTCATGCTAGAAAATAACTTGGAAAGATATGCGCCTGCCCAATTTCCCAACCCAAATGATAAGTAGTCCCAGGGGGTGCTTTAATTCTAGCATTTCCAGTGTTACTTTGGGGTCACGTGACTTGCTACACATACACCCTTGGAACTGGTGAAAAACACAGTATTCCGAAAACATCAGCACCCAGGCTGCCAAGATGCTTCTCAATGGAGCCTGCGATCACTGAGGTTTGAGTTAATTGTCTTCCCCTAATCAGAAAATCACAGCCACCCAAGCAGTTCCAATACCCAGGGCAGAGGAGAGGCTGGGAGGGAACCAGAACAATATTCTCCAGCCCCCCGTCGGGGTTTCCCTGGATGTGAGGAGTCAGAAGCTTGGTGGTGTTTCACATTTGCAAAGTTTTGGTCCGAATCCATTTTTCATCTCACAACCGTTCTGGATGATCCAACATGAGTAAGGGTTTGTCCGGGCTGTTTGGGGTTCTTTTGTGAGACTGTCAAAACAATGACCTCATCTGGAGCCATCTGCTGGCAGGAGGGATTGGCAGGGAGCTCGTTTCTGACTTGTGTCACTGGGGCAATCAATTCAAGATGGCCACTCTGGGCACGAAGCTTGCGAAGCGATATCGAAGCAGATAACGGATTGCTCCGTCTCTTTCTCAAGTTACCAAACATGTCAGTGTTAAGGCAGCCTCCACCAAAGGCTGCCTGCCAGGCATGGCAGAGGGAAGACATCATCCCCTGACCCAGAAACACAAACTCCTACATTGCCTGGATTGGGGTGGGGGGCGGGTCGTGTTTCCCCACCACATCCCCGCCTGGACGTGAACTGGCAGAGCGAAAAGGAACATGACCTAATCAGAGAAAGCGATCATCTTCGGAGCAGAAAGCATGTGGGTACCATCAACACGCTCACGCCAACAACACGGAATGACCCTGATCTGACGCCGTGCAGTTGAACCAAGGCTCTCCCGATAACGGCAGAGTCCGTGGGAAAGAATCACTCTGGGCATGATTCTGATTCAGTTGGTGATTATCTGGAGAGAATGAACTGGGACATTCGACAAAGGCACAGAGCCCGTAGGTGTTTGGGAATTGTGGCCGGGGTTGCTGAGCGCAGCGTTTTTCATGGTCTGTGCAATTAGAGAGCAGGTGTGGTTTTAGGTGCTCAGGAAAAGAAGATTTCTCTTTTTTTTTTAATTGCATGTCCCCCACTACCTTCATTTCTCTGGGAGAGAAGGAACGAAGCTTAAGAAAACTATTTTTGACCCGATTCGTCGTGATTGCCAATTTGCTTCCTGAAGTGGCTAATCGGGTAAGCCCGGCAGAACATTCCGGTTTCTGCTGGGGAGCCAGCTTCAGAGCAATTCTGTGTGTTCTCTCTGCTGAGAGATGAGACGATGCCACTTCCCTAGATGTCCTCTTATTTGTGATATCATAACCACAACCTGCGCTGGGGCCGGGCGTAGGCCGGGCCGCCTCTCACGTGGTAAAACCAGCAACTAGACATTTCTCGCAAATCTGAGCTGTCACAGGCTGCCCGGGCATGCGTTAAGTCTGGTGGGAGCCCCTAATTGTAGCCAAATGAGGTATAATCACTTGAAACTTGGCTCCAGCATGTAGTGAAATTTGCAAGAAGGTCACCGTGACATTATCCACACCGAGCAAAGTAAAAGCAGGTAGCATCGAATGCATAGGATGCGCTAAGGCAAAAGTGGTGAGAGCTCGAGAGGGGCTCAGATGAGACGGGGAGGGCGGAGAAATAAGATTGTTACCTGCCTGGGGGTCTCACTCCTAAATTGGCCAGTGTCACCGATAGCAGGTGCCCAGACACCTTCACCCCGGGGTGAGTTTTGCATAAGCTCCTTTCAGCAGGGACCAGACTCCCACGTGCAAAGCAGACCTTCTAAAAATAAGACTAATGTACTTGGCAGGGGCGGGAGGAGACCGTATAAGAAAGTACCTTAGCAATACTATTTCTTGACGTCCAGGCACCCCTGGCCCCCTGGATCGGCACATGTTGAGAGGACCCGTCTGCGCTACGACGTCAAGAAATGTGCGTTCCAAAAGGGAGGCCACCGAGCCAACCCCCATAAAACACAATTGCACACGGACACCTCTTCTATCTTTACAAAGTCCAAACTGGACCACGAATTTGCTGCCGCGTTTGACATCTTATAAAGGACGTTTTAGTTCATACCCACCCGAGAATGATGCCAGAAAAGACAAAGTGCCCACTGCCAGATGAGTCGCGTGTACGTCTAGGGCTCCGTTCTCCACGTCAGAAGTCAGAAGGGGCTGCTCTTGGGGCGCCTGAGTGGTCCAGCGGGTTAAGCGTCCCACTCTTGATTTCGGCTCAGGCCATGATCTCCTGGTTCAGGAGTTCGAGCCCTGCATCGGGCTCTGGGCTGACAGTGTGGATGGAGCCTGCTTAGGATTCTCTCTCTCCCTCTCTCTCTCTGCCCCTCCCGTTCATGCTCTCTCTCTTTCTCTCTCAAGATAAATAAATACACATTTAAAAAAAGAAGAAGAAGCGACTGCTCTTTGGGCTAATGTCATTAAGGTGCACTGGAACTTAAAATACCAAATATTTTATGAACCAGTCAAAAATAGTAATTTTTACATCCAGGAATCCACTCCGGCTTTATGATATGGAGATGTTTTATGACATGCTCTAAAAATCCCATTTAAATTTTTTTTTAATTTTGAGAGAGAGCAAGAGAGAGCACAGCAATGCAAGTGGGGGAAGGGCAGAGAGAGAGGGGGAGAGAGAGAATCGCAAGCAGGCACCACGCTGTCAGCACCGAGCCCAGCATGGGGCTCAGTCTCACAAACCATGGGATCGTGACCTGAGCTGAGATCAAGAGTCGGCTGCTGAACCGACTGAGCCACCCAGGTGCCCCCAAAACCACATTTTACTCGTGCTTTTGTTTACAAAATCTGACAGCTGAAAGCAAGAAAGCAATGACATGGCCCAGCAGCTAATGACGACACACTGAAATCAGTGATTTAAAACAAGCACAAACGCACATCTTAGTGCATTTGGCTAAATCACAAGTACACATTGAAGGTCCAGGTCGTCTGATTCTCTTCTGTGAGGATCGCTAGCATTCACTGCTTAAGTGACTGCATCTTCTGCCTACACACCCGTAATAATTCTTATTGGTAGTTGTGACTGGTTTTAAAATCCAGCCAGAGTGATTTCAGGCAAGGCAGCGAACGCAACGATTGTGTTTCTTCTGCAGGACTTGGAGCAAGATGGAGCTCTGGCAATTCTTTTGGTGAAATGAGGCAACAGGGTCCCACTTGTTAGCAGCCCAGCTGAGCGGCCCCGTCCGCCCGGTGACTGGGGCAGGGCTTTCCGAGGACGCGGTTCAAGTGGCAGGGGGTCCACTCCTTTATGAGGGCTGCTGGCCCAAGCATCTCACAGGCTGCTCGTGGGGCCAGGCTGACCTCCGGCCATTCTGCTGGAGCCGGGCTCTGAGCGGCAGACCTCTCTGCCCACCGCCGCCCCATGTTAAACTGTAACCGTCCACTAGGCTTCATGGGTCCATGCCCCGGGGAATTAAAAAGAAAAAGAAGACAGGACAACACGATGCACATTTGCAACGAGTATTTCCGCAGCCGGGGGGGTCTCGGTTCCGCTTTTCCCACAACCGTCTAACACAAGTTCCTCCGACGGCCTCTGGCTCCAGGGAGGCCAGAGGAGAGCCCTCCGTTGTGCCGGCTCTGGAGCCAATTTAATTCTCAGTCTCCCCCTAACCGGGGACGTTGGCGAATTTCTTTACCTCCCCACGTCTCCGTTCGTTTCCTCATCGGTGATGTGAGCTCGGGGAGGATCAGTGCAAAGCGGCCCCAGGGACTTTTCCACTCACCCTTGTATCTGCGAGGAACCCGCTCACGCTGGTCTCCCCCACGGCTAGATTCCTCACGTCCCAGCCGCACCGTGACTCCTGGGAGGGAGGAGTCCCTGCTCACTGTCTCTGACGTGCGGTGTGTTCCTTCCATCGGGATTAGCACACCCTAAATTATCCCGTTGTTGGTGAACGTACTTGCTGTCAACTCCCGCTGTCCACCCCCCCACCACTCTGTCACACACACAAACTCAATGAAAGCCGGGATATCGCCAGCTTTATTCATCGTCCTGTTCTTAGAGCCTCAAACCAGGCTTGGCACAGAGCAGGGGCTCGATGAATACCCGTTTTTGAATGAATAAAAATCCATAGGAAGCCCTTGCGCGATATTAGGCCTTCAAAAAACATCAGCCAGCTAAATGAATAAAAAGAGCTTGAGAAGGGGCGCCTGGGTGGCTCAGTCGGTTGAGCGTCCAGCTTCGGCTCAGGTCATGATCTCACAGTTCGTGGGTTCAAGCCTTGCGTCAGGCTCTGTGCCGACAGCTCAGAGCCTGGAGCCTGCTTCGGATTCTGTGTCTCCCTCTCTCTCTGCCCCTCCCCCACTCATGCTCTGTCTCTCTCTCTCTCTCTCTCTCTCTCTCTGTCAAAAATGAATAAGCATTTAAAAAAAAAAGAACTTGAGAAGTTTCTTTATCCAATTCTTTGTCCAATTATACTTATTTGGAGGATCCTGGAATTCATGAACTTCATGCTTTCCATGTTATCTGCCTGATATTAAATGAAGGCCCTTGAATGCAGGACCCCTCTTATTACCTGGGTGTGAGCAGAGGAGGCAGAGGAAAGCCCAGAGGCTCTCACGCCAAACAGACGTGAGTCCAAATCCTGGCTCTGTAGTGTGACCACAGGCCAGTCATTTATCCAGGTCCCGTGTCTGGAAAGATGGGGTAAATGACGCAGTGTCCTCAGGCTGATACGAGGATTGATAGAAAATAAAGTTTTCCGCAGGACTGGCTACAGAAGTTGCAAGGCCTGTGAAAAATGAAATTGTGGGACTCGTTAGTCAGCATTACTAAGAACTTCAAATTGGCCACGGCAGAGCATTAAGCCAAGCACAGCCCCTTTCTAAGCACAAGGCCCGGTGGGGCTGCTGAGGTCGCGCCCATGAAGCCAGCCCTGTGTCTAGAAAGGAGTGGAACTCTAAGAAATGAGTGTCTTTTGTTGTTGTTTTTTTTTTCCTCCCCTTCCCTTCTCATTAAAAATCTGATGTAATGAAATGAGACAGATTGTAAGAACTGGCTGGACAAAGAGATCCTGAGCAGTGGAATTTCTGCGAAGGCTAACCATTCAGGCTAATTATCCAGTTTGTGAATTATTCAGATACCTTAGTTGTCTTTCTTCTGGTTCTTTGAGTTATGTCGCTGCTGATAATTCAAAAATAAACGGTTCCATTCCCCCAGTTTTCTCCTGTACCCTGATAAATGACCACTGAAGAAACAGGTTAAAACCACAGGCTCACATATTTGGACTAAAAAACCCAGCTCTATTTATCCCTGATGTACTCACTTATTCAACATACATTTATTGATTGCCTTCAATAGGCAGGTAAAACGGACAGTTCCTAAGACAAGGACCTGGAATTAGTCTGGACGCTGGTGGTTTCAAGAGACAGAAACTCAATCAATTAGTTTAAGCAAAGAAGGGATTTATTGGTTTACTTGACTATGAACTCCTGGGGTCCAGCTCTGGTATAGTGAGATCCAGAAACACAAATATCATGATCAGTCCTTCACAATGATCATGGGCAAAGATGAGACGCCAAGGTTAGCAAGACCTGGTCCTGTATCCATATCTGTAGTCAGAGGAGAGGCAGGATATCACAATTGTCCAGATTTACACAGGACGGGAAAGCAGTCACCTAATGGAAAGAAGGGTGCTGAACACCAAAGGACAACAGGTACCCACTATTGGTTTTAATGGAAAAATTTTTTAAAGTTTACTTATTTATTTATTTAGAGAGAGAGAGAGCAGAGGAAGGGTAGAGGGGGAGACAGAGAATCCCAAGCAGGCTCGCCAAAATCAAGTCAGACGCTCAACTGACTGAGCCACACAGGCGCCCCTTAATGGAAAGTGTTTGAAATTGGGATCCAATGAAGCAAACATTTCTAAAGTTCCAAGTTCCTTCTCAACAAACATTTCAGGAAAGAAAAAAAAAAAAAAAAGAAAAAGCCTTATTCTGAGATACTATGAAAATGCATACGATTTTTAAAATAAAACTTTTCCTTCCCTAATATTCTAGACAGAGACTTTGTCTTCATGATTCCAAACATCTGGAAGAGAAATAGAAAACACGTAGGCAATCACCTCCCTGTTCCTAAATATCCAGATGTCTGGTGTCACTTAGCCATTTGCCACAGAGTGCGGGAGCCCCCTCACAGCAGAACTGGAACCAGGTTCAGATAGTTTTCTGAGAACAGAGATAACCTATCTTGTCTCGTTTTTTTTTTTCAGAGATGAATTAGCTCAGCCCTACTGGGAGAGCCAAGGATAAGGAATAAAAATGAATACAGGAAAATTTTAAAGTGACATTTCCAAAGCTGACAGGGGTGATGTATTTCCTCAGTCTACCTGAATTCTGTTGTGGAAGGACGTATTTAAAAGAAAAACTCATTGTAGCTCCTCCCAGATTTGGTGATGAAAAATCTGCTTGAAAAGTAGATACTGTGGGGGTGCCTGGGTGGCTCAGCGGATTAAGCATCCGACTTCGGCTCAGGTCATAATCTCGTGGTTTGTGGGTTCGAGCCCCACCTCAGGCTCTGTCCTGACAGCTCAGAGCCCGGAGCCTGCTTCGGGTTCCGTGTCTCCCTCGCTCTCTGCCCCTCCCCCACTCGCGCTCTGTCTCAAAAATAAACAAACGTTAAAAAAAGCAGATGTCGTGACGGGGAGAAGACATGATGAGGTGTTAAGTTCTAGCCTCCGTTTTACCCTGGAACCTTGGGTAAGTCACCTAACCCATCTGGCTTCTGCTTCTCTTCCTGTAAAGCACAGGTATTAGATGGAATGATCTTCCAGGCTTATTCTAACTCCACCATGATTATAATGAATAACTGGTTATAGGAGCGATAACAGTAACCCCTCACATTTTTTACAACACTTTACAGTTTATAAAGCATTTTCATGCATGGCTCATTTGATCCCCACAGTAAGCCTGCGAGCAGTACATTCAGTCCAACTCGGTCCCTTTGTGGAGTGGCCGTGTGGCATGTGGTAGAAATGCCCCTGGACCAGGTCTTCCCGTGCTGTGAAATAGATCTCCAAACTTCAAAAGTGGGGTTAAGTGTTCGTGCATTATTAAAATCATCTTTTGGCACAAGCCTGACAGATTTCAGGCCATCAGGTCTCCTAGTGGTTCACTGACTTCCGAACAAAGCAGATCTGAATTCAAGGCTTACATGAGTCATGACTTGGGGCTCCATAGTTACTCCCATTTAAAAGCCACCCAGAGAATGCAGGGTTGGGGCAGAGAGAGTACAAGAGGAGACCGGAATGTCTTGTGGTGCCAGAAAATAAGGGAGAGCTCAAAAAATGATAAGGGCTTGTTGATGGAACAGAAGAGCCAAGCCGGAGGAGCTCCTAATGGCTCAAGCTGGAACATCTCGAGCCACAAAACAAATTAGGATAACACTGGATTATAACTCACTGAACGGAATGAATATCCCAAGTCCATGCTCACTTACTTATATTAATTAAGGAGAAAAGACTGCTTTTCCTTAGAGTAAAATCCCAATTAGTAAGTGTAGAAGGACAAAAAGAAATAGAAAAAGTTGTGGTAACAATAGGCAAACTTCGTAATAATCATTATTGCAGCTACGACAGCTACGGACGCTAACGTTAGTGGATGGGAGTTTCAGAAACAGAATCCGCTTAGTCTCATGGGAGCTCCCTCAAGATATTTATTAACTGGGGAAGAAAAGGTAGGGGAGAAAGCCGGCAGACCACACCTTCACCAAGAGATCAAGGTAAATATCGCCAGTAACAAGGTGCATCAACAAAGGATAAAACATCATTTCTGTGCGATTCTCACCAAATCTGCACAACCTCATTCCCATCGTGGGAAAACTTCAGATACACCCCAATTAAGGGTTAACCTACAGAAGACGTGGTGAGTAATCTTCAGAAGGGTCAAGGTTGTGAAGACAAAAGACTGAGGAACTATTTCAGCTTGGAGAAGCCTGGGCAGAAAGAATAAGTAAGTGCGACGTGGGATCCTGGGCATAAGTGGAAAATTCCGCAAGATTCAAATATGGTCTTTGGCTTAGTTAATAGTATGGGATCAATGTCAATCTCCTGGTTCCGATCATTATACTATAGTTATACTATATACTGTCCTATACATTATACTATAATTATATAACATGCTAATGTTCTATTAGGAGAAACTGGGTGAGGGATATATTGAAATACACTGTGCTGTGTTTACAACTTTTCTGAGTGTCTCGAATTAGTTCATATACATTTTTGGATATCCCAGGAGCCATTTTTTTTTATTTTTTTTTTAACGTTTATTTATTTTTGAGACAGAGAGAGACAGAGCATGAACGGGGGAGGGTCAGAGAGAGAGGGAGACACAGAATCCGAAACAGGCTCCAGGCTCGGAGCTGTCAGCACAGAGCCCGACGCGGGGCTCGAACTCACGGACTGCGAGATCATGACCTGAGCCAAAGTCGGACACCCAACCGACAGAGCTACCCAGGCGCCCCCCCAGGAGCCATTTTAACAGTTCTCTGAGCTCCTCAAAAAGATAACGTGTCTGTGATAGCTAGAGTAACTGTAATAATCCATCCTGGTTCTCTCTCCAAAGGGTAGCTCTCTAGAGAGTGAGATCCATGGGAGCCCCACATTTTGACCTTGTAGGTTCACTGACAATCCAGCTATTGGAAACCATTCTGGATTCTGGACCACTCATCAATGGGAAGGATTGCTAAACTTAACCCTCTTGGGAGACAACATAAGCACTGTCTTTATTGAATGCAGAAAGAGTGAGCTTCATAATCCCAAAGATATTTTTTTTTTTGTAAAGTTTATTTATTTTGGACAGAGAGACAGAGAGAGAGAGAGTGCGAGTGTGAGCTAGGGAGGGGCAGAGAGAGGGAGACACAGGATCCGAAGCAGGCTCCGGGCTTGAGCTGCCAGCACAGAGCCTGACACGGGGCTCAAACTCACGAACCGTGAGATCATGACCTGGGCCAAAGTCAGACGCTTAACCGGCTGAGCCACTCAGACGCCACCCCGCCCCCCAAACATCAATAACAGAAGTATATTCCTAATTTCGATCACATCTATCTTGATTCTTTTCGCACAATTTCAAGAGTACGGCAACCAGAATTCTGCTAGGCTAAAACCTGTCCTTCGTTCCCATCTCCAACCCAGCAATTTCTTTGCCGTCAGTGTCTGTTCTCATCCTTAATGGGTGGAGAGCACATGTTATAGCTTCATGTTTTCCACATCTTTTTTGGTTGTTGGTGTCCTTAAAAACACACAAATCTAAATCCGTTATGCATTTCCTGAGGGTGTGAACTGGCAGCAAATTTCGGTTCGAAGCCACATACACCACTGACAATTTTATGATACTGCTTGGTCGCGCACAAAGCCACACAGCTCCAGAGCTGAGGGCCACCGCCTAGAAATGAATCAACCTCCTGAAGCCGTTGAGTTTTGCTCTGGAAACTAGACTTACATTCTCCACATGAGCCACTGATGTCTGCTGTTCCTGGGGATTTGATGGGTAGAAAGAGGGCCCTCCCTCCCTGAATTTCTACCTGCCTTACACCCTGAGCCGCTGAGCAGCTAGTATCTGATCTCTCTTTATCCGAGTTTGGGGGGTTGGCTTAAGGGGAGGTACAAGACGTGATCCCTAGACATGAGGAGCTTACAGTTTGGTACCAATATTAGTTGATGATTTAAACAGTTGAGCCCTAAACGAGAGGAACTTACTATGTAATATTTAGGGCAGCTGGAATCCAGAAAAGGAGAGCTGAACAGTCAGGAAAACTTCGATCAGGAGAGGGATTTCATCCATTCACACAATAAATATTTAAGTTAGCTCATGTTGTGTGCCAGGCCCTCCTCTAAGGGCTAGTGTCTCAGTAGAAAACGGACAAAAACAAAAACTAATAGATAAACAAGCTCATTTCATATGGAAGGAAATAAATTAAGGAAAATTAAATTTAAAAATCAAGACTGGTGCAATGTATTCAGTTGATCTGCAGACTTAAGCATGGAATGTCCGGCCGGACAAACCCAATGTCGCAGCAATTTATGCTCAGGCTTTTGGAGCTCATTCTTAGGACCCCAAATCTCAAATTGATGTAAAGCGTTTGCACCTCTGCAGGCATCACGTTTCCACCTTAGACAGAAATAGGACTTGTGCCTAATAAGATTCAAACAGATCTCATCTCTGGCAGTTTTCTTTTAAATTCCCAGAATCAAGGGCTAAGGTGATTTTTTTGGGGGGGGGGGGGCCATCATTTCTAGAAAGAAGAAACTATGCCAGAGAGAAAAAATGCCATTTTTTCATGGATCGTAGCCCTATCATCACTTCTTTGGCTAAGTACATCCAAGTCCATTCATTCGACAGTCAACAATAGTGATTAAACATCTAGGACAGTGCCTGGGACACAGTAGGTATTCAATAAATGTTTGTCAAATGAAGTTATCACCTAGAATTTTGGTCTTAACTTTAAAATAATACAGGGTATGAAATGTGACGGGCATGCTTCTTTTACATAGCGTTGATACATTTATGGATCAATCCATTAATGTGACAAAGAGCTTTGAAAATAGAAAGTATAACCTAGAGGCAAGTAGTCACATGATTATTATTAATGGAAGTTGTAAGACAATGTGCCTGGCGGCCAAGAGAGTTAATGAGAGTGTCCGATGAAGGGAAAATGATCTAAGGACACCCAATGAAAGCCATGGTATAGTTTACAGTATCAGTTAATGTCCTCAACAATAATCATTAAAGCAAGCCTTATGAGTATAAGGAAATCGCTACAGCCTTTATGGTTTCGTTAGAAAGGCCTCCCTCACTAACCGTACTTTCTTAGCCAGCCTGCGACGGTGTTAGACATTTATCACTAGGGAATCCATCTTTGAAGCAAAGGTCCTGTATCCTTCAGGTAGATGACGGTAGTTAGCAAAGTGGGCCTGATGAGCCCTGTCCATGGAAATGACAAACTCTATTTCACTCTTTGCCCAAAGCTCCCTTCCTCAGGCTTCCCACCTTAGAAAATGGTACTTCTATCCTCTTGGTTATTCATGCCCAAAACCTTCTTTTATTCGTCCTGGTTTCTATAAAATATATCTCATCCATTAATTTCTTTCCAGCTCACCGTTGCAATCCTACTCCAGGCCACCATAATGTCTAGTCTCAGCCGATCATGCTGGTTATTTCCCTGCCGGGAATCGATTAGCCATGAATGTGTGATGCAATTATTATCAATGATATATGAGGGAAAATCTGCTGAGAGCTTCTGGGAAAGGCTCCCACACTCCTAAGAAGAGATATTTAGGAAGATATGGACTTTAATTCAATGGGACTTTGTCATTTCTGGATGTGACAAATTGCAATAGCTATCTGGTCCCCATGAAAGAAGTTAGCGTGGGGACAAAGCCAATACACCAAGACAGGCAGAACAGAGACATAAAGAGTTAGGGGCCTGATGATACTAATGAGCCTCTGGATTAACTAACCTGAGAGCCACCCTAAACCTGAGCTACTTAAAAGATGAGGTAATAAATGTCCTTAGTGTTTAAGTAAGTTTGGGCTGGGAATTTCAGACACTTGTAGCCAAAGGTATTTTCACTGATTCAGCCTCACAAGCCTCATTTCTTCTACCTTAGGCCAACTCCAAACCATTCTTCATGCAACAACCAGAGTGATCCTTTCAAAAGATAACTCTGGGTATGTGATTACCCTGTTCAAAACTCTTCGATGACTTTTCTTTCCACTTACAAAAATTTAAGTCCCTTCACATAGCCCACCAAGCTCTATCAGTTATCTGTTGCTGCAGAACAACAAACATTTAGTAGCGCATCATTTCTGTGGGACAAGAGCTCAGGAGTGGCTTAGCTAGGAGGTTTGGCTCAGTCTCCATAAGGTTGCAGTCAAGGTACTGGCTGGGACTTGACCAGGGCCAGAGAATCAGCTTTCAAAATGGCGCACTCGCATGTGCCACTGGGAGATCTCAGCCATGTGTGTCTTCTTAGCAGGGCTGCTGGAGTATCTCCAGATTGTAGCAGTTGGCTTCTGCCAGAGCAAGCGATCCAAGAGCAAGCAAGGAGGAAGCCACAGTGTGTTTTTCTGTCCTAATTTTGAACATTGCACATCGTCACTTCCAGCACATTCTAGTCATTAAGGATAGACTGCACTTAAGGGGAAGGGAATTAGAATCTGCCTTTTGAAGGGATGAGTACCAAAGAATTTGCATGGACAAACTGTCAAATTTCCCCCACAGGTTTTGCATGATCTGACCCGTGCCTACCTTACTTACCTCACCTGACGTTGCTTTTGCCTTGGAGAAATCATGCTCCAGGCCCACTGGCTCCCCTGGAGTTCAACACATCCAGCATTTTCCCTTCTCCAGCTGTGGGTACATTCTGTTCCCACTGCTTGCAATGCTCTCTTCAATCCCTCACCTGTCTGGAGACTTCTCCATCTCTCCATCTCAGTTTCGACGACACTTTTTCAGAAAGGCCTGTTCCAACCGCCCCCGCTTAAGTAAGTCCCCCTGTTATCGTCTTTCTCAGCTTCCTACCTTGTCCCACCTGCCATCTGTCACAGCTGCAATTGTTGGAGTCTTTTATTATTTTACTTGGTGAACATGGCAAGGGTAGAGGCAATGATTTTAGTCGCCACGGTATCTCCAGAGTCTAGAAAAGTACTCACTACAAAACAGAATCTCCACAAATCCTGGTCGAGTGAGCGAACGAGTAAATAAATGCATCATCCTTGAACACACACAAGAAGGGGCCAGTCGCAAACCGGGGAGAAACACTGGATGTAAGTAGAACTGAGAAGTTAAAACTGTTGCCAGATGGTTGGATTCTGCAACAGAAAAGCAGAGCCAGGCTGGTATAAGGTAGGAAGTGGGTTTCGCGACCCCTGGGTGTAGGTGCCCCGAACATAAGACACGGAGCCACCCAGTGGAGGCGGTTTATTGGCACAGCTCTGGCATCCACCTGCCCCACTCTTCCTCTTATTCAGTCCTGTTTTTCTGCCTTCACTGAGAGACCACGACTCCCAGAAACAGCGAAGTTGGGGATGGGGGGATGGATGGACAAGTCGTGGCACTCTGCCATGCGGCTGTGAGGTCAAAGGTTAAAAGGGGCAGCATTAGGAGGGCCCGAGGGAGCAGCGTATTCTGGAGGGCAGCCTTTCACGAGGTAATTTTGGCAAGAGACGTTCTACAGACTTCTTCCAATGATCAAGGGCCCCATTATCCCCCGGCGTCAGAGGTGCCGAGATCCCTCCCCGTTCCCACGATGCTGCACAACGAGAAGGCCTCTGGCAGATGCGAGAATCTGGCAAGAAGCAGTGACGATCCTCGACCTCCTCAGCTTAAAACCTGAAGGAATCTTTCAGTCCTGAGGCCACCAAAGGACCAAGGGGAGTCACCCTCCTGGTCCATCAACAATCAGGAGGCTGGGAAAGATTACTTCCGGTGACAAAGTAGTCGAAAGTCAGCATGGAGGTCAGTCAAGATTTCTGTGTCACAGTGTGTAGAGGAGAGCCTACTGTTAAAAACATTTTTTTTTTTTTTAAACAGGAGAAATGTTATGTTCTGGGTCACATCGAAGTCACCCGATCTCCAAGAGTTCTCCCTTAGGCTCTATGCCGGCCACTAAATGCGGGTCCAGATCTGAAGGTGTGTCAATGAGAAATACGATAAGCCCGGTGCACGAGGCAGGCCGTCCCTCACCCACAGGTCACCACTTAATAAATACACCCTCAGCACCTTCACCTCTGGAGCCCTCATTCCAAACCACTTCCCCTCATAGTACCATCCCCTCCACCTTCCCATGTTCCTAAACTCTGATTCGACACCAGTCGGCGCCTCACACTTGACCCCTGTTCCAACATCAAAGGTTGTTCCCCTACCGCCACCCACAGCTCCCCTCATCTGATGGACTTGGGTCCAGCTGCCCTCGGTTATTTCCCGTCCTGGTCCGGCCTTTTCCCTGGGAGGTTCCATCAGCCCCCGGGGCAGCACTCCTTGCCAAGTGGTCGCCCACCTCGGGTTAAAGAAGAAGAAGAACCAGACAAAAGGCCCTAGTAGCCCACGTCTAAACTGTCTCTGAGGGTCTGAGAGGGTCAGTAATTCAAGTAGGTGTGGGAAGCAGGCAGGGAAACGATTCATCTGACTCTTTCAGTTCAAAGGTAGGATGTTCAGACCCCTGTAAGCAAGGAACTCCTAGGGAAATAAGGCAGCATCTTCTGGAGAAATGGGGCCCTGAGACTAGAACTTGGGTTCAGTCTCCTTACCCACCCACTCACCCAAACACAGGGCTGGGGCTGGCTCTGAGGGCTTGATGTTGCACTGAACCTGCTGATCAAGGTCAAAAGCTCCCAGCCACAGGGGTGGATAGTGGCAGGGACAGGATGTGCAGGAAGGAAATGGAAACACTCGAGGGATTGGCTCTCAGCTCCTCAGTCTCCCGCTGCTATGATGATTCTCCTCTGCTCAAAGCTGCCAACGGCTACACTTTAGACAACAGGTTCCTAGCCCAGCGCACACCATCTGGCCTGAGCCACTTCTCTCCCTGGTCCATCTAACCTCCAGAGAGAGGAGGAGAACAGAGCTTCATTCCAATCGAGGCCCAAGGGGATGACTGGGGAGCAGGGGACTCATTTGATAGAACCATAACTCCTATTAGGGTTGGACTGGCCATCAGGATTGTGTCAAGGTTGCAGGGTTTTCAGAACTTGGCAGGGAGTTGAGTTTGTAGATGGCAGAAGGAGGAAGTGTTCGGGGGTGGGAAGCCGAAATGGGATGGAGACCAAAAAATAAAGGCAGGTAATTCTTGAAGGGGGGGTTGGAGATGGTTCTAGAACAGAGCAAATGGTTACGCCTCAGATGTCCATGTTGAGGGCAGCTCTGAGTGGTCGGGGAAGTAGGGGGGACATGGATGTTGAATTGGGGGGGGGTTGGATTCTGCCTGGGCCTCATGCAGCTTCATGAAGAACTGACCACAGCCTCTATCATGACCTTATCACACTCATACTCCAAAGACCGGATTTCCCAAACTCAGTTCTTAGGGGATTAAAGTCAGAGTACCTTTCTGTGGTGAAGCATGAGCACTTTCCCGAAGCAACAGCATAATTTTTAAAACCAAATGTCATCCATGTTTGCAATCTAACATATCTTTTGTGGGACATCTACGTGGCTCAGTCAGGTAAGCCTCAGACTTCGGCTCAGGTCATGATCTCGCAGTTGGTGAGTCCGAGCCCCTCGTTGGGCTCTGTGCTGACAGCTCGGAGCCTGGAGTCGGCTTCGGATTCTGTGTCTCCCTCTCTCTCTGCCCCTCCCCTGCTGTGCTCTGTCTCTCTCAAAAATAAAATGAACTAAAAATAAAATAAAATATATTCTGTCAGCCGCAGGATATATTCTTTCACTAACCTCAGAAGTATTTCATGTAAAGTCGAATCAGTCTAGATCACTAATTTTTTATAGTCCTCATTCTTAAATGAAAGAGAATAATCTGTTATTTTTTAATGAACTGTTATTGGCTGCCTTTTGTCATTCAATGTATAAGACTGTGTTGTTACAGGGTCTGCGCTTCACAAAGTGCAACTCTAGTAAGAAATCTACTTCTAAAAAGTAGAAATGGCAAACAGCATCCGAAAATATTCTGGTGCACTGGCTATGCTGTACAATCTCTTACAAAAAGAAACACATGTTTGAGAATGCGTGTGGTTGAGCAATATGGGGAGTTTTCTTACCCAGCATCACGCCTAAGATTCAGGCACTTTCCACCAACGTTGTGTAATGGCCGCTGTCACCTTCTATTACAGTTTCTAAATCGTCAGGCTTCACAGAACCCATTTCCTTAGAGGTCTTTGCCCGTCATTAGACCAAGTTCTACCCAGTGACAGTGGGTGGTAGCACTGTAGACAGGCCTTTTTATTTTTTTATTTTTTTTTTCAACGTTTACTTATTTTTGGGACAGAGAGAGACAGAGCATGAACGGGGGAGGGGCAGAGAGAGAGGGAGACACAGAATCGGAAACAGGCTCCAGGCTCTGAGCCATCAGCCCAGAGCCCGACGCGGGGCTCGAACTCACGGACCGCGAGATCGTGACCTGGCTGAAGTCGGACGCTTAACCGACTGCGCCACCCAGGTGCCCCTAGACAGGCCTTTTTAGAGATTGAAATATATCACCACTCACATCACCTTTTATGAAAAAGTAATGGTGTGCTTACGGGGAAAGGTTTGACTGAATTTGGTACAGCTATGATTAGAACCTCGGAAATAATTAGGTCCTACCCTACCAATAAGCCCTCCTCCCCAGTGGCTCCCCCCTTACTAGCCTCCCATCCCAACCATCACCCTCCAATTGCCTCCCTAACCATCTTCTCCCAAAGGCCCCGCCCTCTGCCCCATTGCCCTGCCCCATCAGACTCCCTAGTCATCTCTCTGGTCAAGCTCCCTCCATCTCTTTTCATCAGCGCCCCCACCAATGGACTTCCCCATTTCCTTCCTCATCAGCTGCCCTCCTTGAGGGGTTACTGAGTGACTTATCTGTAAAAGGAGCAATGGCAGAATGAAGGTGTAGAACCTCTTTGTTATATGCAGCAGCCCCCTACCCCAAAGAATCTGGATAAGATAGTCTGGAACAGGTAGCTGACTAGTTTGCCCAGGTGGGGCTTCTTCCCCACACTCTCACTCCTGGGATGTCATCTTCTTGGGGAAATACCTAGAGATAAGATATTGGTTTAACTTCTCCATCCAGCTGCCCATATGAAGGAAATCGAAAGAAAGAAAACTGCACATCCCTTCTGCATCTTACACAGACATACCTGTGTATCTCCTTCAGCTTCAGGCATGAGCAGCAGCAGGCAGGGGCAAGAGAGGAAGCTGAGAAGTCCCTATCCTCCTGGTAACTCTGAAGAATTGAGCACATAAACACTGAAACAAGTTCTTACTTTTCCAAGTTGTCCATTTAGTTTTGCATGTAGGTTAAAATATTGTTTCTCAAACCTCCCGGATGGCATGAATGCCAGTGTGCTCCTGGGATGCCGACAGGAAGGGATGGAATCTGGGATTTAAACTGTATTTTTTTAGCAAATACAGCAGGTAGCTTGCAGGAACCTTTGAAGACACAGACTGACCCTTGATCACAATTTGGTATCTACTTTCCTAATCCTTAACTGCTGTCCATCTGGACTATTTAAGCTAGTGACTGCTTCATCTGACCCTAATTTTTAGGTCCAGGCCTGATGAAAACTCATATAAAGCACCTGCTTTCTCCGATCCCTTCCTTTGATGGGAAGAAAAGCAGTCAGAAGATGGTTCGTTACTAATAAAATTATGCAGAGGTTCTGGGTTGCTTCCATTTTCACCTTTAATGAAACTCAAGTCAATACACATTGGGTGCCTGGAACCACAGTGGCTCTCCACCTTACGGGCCTGTGAGCATTCACAGTGGGCAATTCTGCCCTTCCAGAGTCCCTGGCTCACTTTTCTTCCCACCTTGCCGGAAGCAAGAGCCTCGCACCAATCAGAACTGGTTTGGACCCATCCCATATCACACTGTATGGGAACAAGACACTGGCCTTTGCCAAGTGTTGGCCTCTAGATGTATGAAATGGGATAGAAACACCTGCCATTTCTTTTCTCTGTGTGTGTCTATGCCCCTCCTGAAGGAAGTTGTTTCCAGTTACCCCGAAGATAAACTTTCAGGGCAAACTTCTAAAGGAGCTTGTATTCCGATCAGGACAGCTCTGAAACACTTCAAACAGCAAGCATACACGGCTGTAAAGGAGACTGGCGCGAGAAGGAAGTATAAAGGCTAAAGAAAAAATGAGCGACGCATGTGTGGATTGGAAGTTATGTTGTCAGCTCCTTACCACCTGAGTGCAAAAGGAACAAGATGTTCTTGGGTTCTCGTCCATCCCCTCCCCGCTTGAGTTTTCCGTCCGTGGAAGTATAACAAGGGTATCTACTCTCCAAATCATTCAAGTGACAGAACAAGAAAAAAAAAAAAAAAAAAAAAAGCAAACTTTTTTTAGTTCCCCTCAAGTTCCCCTAAGAAGGCAGGTCTTTTTTCAGACCAATGATCGCTAAGGCTCAGGCGAACAACAGAAATCTAGGAGGCTCTCAAGATATGATGCTCTGCCCGGTGACCCTTGCTCTGTGCCCAGCTGGCCCACAGAAGGAAGTCACAAATCTGGTAGTGGTTCGGGGCGGCAGCCAAGCTTCTTTTCGGCTGCCTTTTTCTCCTCCTGGCTCCCCTCTCTTTTCTCCCGGCTCACCCTAACTCCCCGGATCTAAGGGTCCTGTTCTATAACTTATAATGCCATAATTTGGAGAATTTGGAGGTACCCTCTGACCCCCTTGCATCTGGCAATCCATTTGAACCTCCCCCCACCAGATAGATGGGACCACGACCTTCCCCCAAGTGGTCAGGACTGCCATGGCTTTGAGCCCTCCTCACCGTGGCAGTACTTGGAACCCGTCTGACCTCCCCCCAGGCACCACGACGGGAGGTCGGATGGGTTCAACACCCAGCAACACACCTTTGGCTTCAGATTTCAATTTTGGAAAGTTCCTTATTACAGATGAACCCCTCACCTGAATACCCTTCTGGGCCCCGCCCCCTCGGTACCTGCCACCTGTCACGGGAGAGTAGTTGTCCCTCTTCTATTTATCTTTTCACCCTGGTTTGGTGTGTGGCGTTTTCCTTGTTATTAAATAACCAGGGTATGTGTTGATTTTGCTCTGGCCGAAGAGCGTTATACACATAACAGAACAATAAAAGCACCAAAGAGCACCTGTCACTGTTCTGCTCAACTGTGCTTAACTATATTGCCCACATAGTTCAAGGAAGGATAATCTCGCCCAGAGACAGCAGCCTCTGGCTCTTGATGCAGATCCCCCTATAGGGATCCTTCTCGGGAGCCCTCGCGGAACCCAACCTCCTTTGTCACTGCCACGAAGCTGTCTATCCATCCTCCTCCATTCTGCACTTTACGCCGTCACCGATGTATCTTAGAAGAAATGACAGTGCTCAAAAGCCTTATGGACTAGGTCAGGCAGAGATCCACATCTCCATTTTGCAGAATAGAGAAAACTTAACTCATTCTCAACTCTAACGGTTAGAAAATGGATCTCAGGGAAGACTGGTTGCCGCAGATCAAGGCACTTCCTGTCACACCATGCTGCCCGAGCGGTCAGACCCGTGGAAGAACTCTGCGGCAGGTACCTGCCTTGGCTCACGAGCTATAGCAGTAGAGAACCTGCAGCGTGTGCCAGGAGGACTCTGGATGCGGCAGCCACTGCAGAAGAATGGGGAGGGAGGAGGGTGACAGTCGGGGTGCTCCAGGACCTGCCGTGGAGCCAGACATGCCAGGAGCAAGCAGTCTGACTTATAGGTGATGCGTTCCTGAGGTGGCACAGAGACCGGTCCCAGATCTAACGAACGACCTCACCAGTCCCAGTGAACTGCAGTGACTGCAAAACCATACTTTAAAAAAAAAATACTCATTCGCTTTGAGTGAGAGAGCATGAGTGGGGAAGGGTAAAGAGAGAAGGGAACAGAGGATCCAAAGTGGGCTCCATGCTGACAGCAGCGAGCCCGATGCGGGGCTTGAACTCACAAACTGTGAGATCATGACCTGAGCCGAAGTCAATACAGAAGCTCAACAATACAGGTGACACAGACCAAAGCTCCAACTCCAGCAGAAAAACTGACTCAAGGCCATGACGCCCCTCTCCCCAAAAGAGAGTTTGTCAGAAGGAAGGCAGGTAAGACCGTGCTGGAAAGATGCTGATACGGCCTTAAAATTTACATGACTTCAGTGAATGCACACCACTGATTGGATACACAGCTTCTGCCTTAAACAAAGAATAAACTTACAGGCTGTGGGATCTGGGGGACTGTCTTCTGTCAAAATTAAGTTTTAAATACTTCTCCCAATTCCCAATCCCGTTTCCCTGGCTAAACGGATAGTAGCCATGGACCAAAGTTCTGCAGCATAATCCTTTTTGGGGTCAAAAAGTGACCTCTGGCTAGCCTCTGCTCTGAAGCACCCAAAAATGTAAATAGAAATATCCAAAAGGAGGGGCACCTGGGTGGCTCAGTCGGTTAAGCGTCCAACTCTTGATTTCGGCTCAGGTCACGATATCACGGTTCACAGGACCGAGCCCTGCATTGGGCTCTGCGCTGACAGCCCGGAGCCTTCTTGGGATTCTCTCTCTGCCCCTCCCCTGCTCGCGTGCTCTCGTTCCCTCTCAAAGGTACATTACCATTTTTAAAAAACCCAAAAGGAATAAAGGGGAGAATTCCACCAGGATTACCTCCCCACCCATCCCTCAGGTCACCAAGCCTCTGTCGGGAAGCAGGGGCCGGCTGCAAACTCATTCCAGTTGGTGCAGAAGCACCAAGCACCTGCTGTGGGAGCCAGAGAGGAACGATTGCCCCCTTCTCACGGGCCTTTGCTAGGTTTCGGCAGACGGTACTAGACTACGCATTACTAGGAGGTGGGCCTGGAAAACACGCTTCTGATACCGGGGCGCTCCCCTCTCCAGCCATAAGCCACTTTTACTCTCCAGAGTACAAGCAGCCATAGACGATGTGCACATCGATGGCTGTGTTCCAATAAAACTTTATTTACAAAAATAGGCAGTAGGCCAGATCAGCCCATGGGCTGTGGATGGCCAGCCCCTGTACTAGATTATTACCGCCCTCTTTATCAAAGCCTGCCCGGCCCATGTCCCAGTTGCTATGATTTGCTTTGTAAGCCCCATGATAACATGAGGATCTTCTTACTTTCCTGGATGGGGGCACCTCAAGCTGTCTCCCCTTCCAAGTGCCACAGGTACATTTATTAAGTTCTTCGGATTATGTGGTCCGTGTCAAAGGAAGAACTCTCACACGGGTAGTTCTGGGCATGTTTAGAGACCTAAGGGGGGCTGAGAGCAGAGACACTCAGTCACATCTTACCGTGCCTGTCCTCCGTTGTAAGACCCGGTCTCAGCTGTAGGTCATGGTCCACGTGAGTGCGTTACATCCCCTCTCGCCCCCCGCCCCCCCCCATGCCTCCATTTGACAAATGAAAATGCCACATTCTCTTAATGCTATTTGAAATTAAAACTACATCAAACATCTTCCCAACAGGGGTAATCGCTGCAATGTTTTCAAACAACACACACCCTTCCATTCCTACTGCTACCCCCCAACTACTCCAGACCCTGACAGGACCCTCTAGGAAGAAAGAGCCTCTTCCACCTCCTTGGGCTCACCGTTCCAGGTAGTTGAGATGCTATTCACAGCATTCCAGAGTCTTAAATACGCACAGAATTTTAGGGTGGGAAGGAATCCAGAATACACAGAGTACAACACCCCCTCCCCGCCCCCCATTCAATTAAGAAGTTTTCAAGACCTTCTTGTTTTGAGACCTGTGGGTCAAAAATGGGGGGCCATGATGGTCTAGAACGACACAACGTTCACTTACACTTGGGGCAAATTTCGGCACTAACACGATGTCTTTGCACACCAAAGTGGGAAATGGCAGTAAGTTCTGGGTAATTCGAACAACAGCTGTCCCTGTGGTTTTGGGGCTGTGGTTCGCTTCTTAATCAAAAGGCATTCGGCCTACAGGAAAGGGGTCCTATAAATCACAGGAAGTTTCAAGAAGTCAACAAAAGGATTCCAGGCGGGAGGCGGCCAGAGAGAGAGAAATCTGATCTTAGTCTGTTTTATTAAGTTAACATTTTTCTGCCGACATTTGTCTTCTCCCCTCTAAAATTCCTCAACTGACTTTAAGGATAAAGACGCAAATCTATCGTTGGCAAACCCTAGAGTGGGTGGGCCATGATTCTACTCTCCCCTCAAATATCAGCTTCAAGACAAAATATAATAACTCCAAATTAGCTCTTCGTCATGAGCAATAAATTATACATAAGTTGAAGTTCACAGCCAGAGAAGTTGAGACAGCCCTGATAACAGGCTAAAAAGATCACGTCTCGGGTAACAGTATAAAGGCCTCATCTGGCTTTTTACTCAATATTATGGTTGGTTTAATGGCAGGAGGTGTTCAGAGACTACCTGCTAGTGTTTTAGGAAGCATTTCGCACTACCCTAATGGACAGCTCAGCCACACAGAAGCTTCCTTCCTTCCATTGGAAGAAAGCAGGCTGACTGGGATTTTAATACCAATGTTTGTGCTTCTTGCATCCATGCGAATACACGAACGCCGTTGCTCCCGAGCATCCTTTCCGATATTCCAAGAGCAAGAGAATCCCCTGCGCCCACTCACATTTTGGCAGACACATGGGAGAATCCCTTTCCTTTGAGGAATACTCTACCCGACAGCTGCGAGGGGGCTTGAGGTGATCAGATATGAGAGACTGTTTCTGGAAGTCTCCTGTTCAACTTGCTTCCCTTCATACTTTCAAAGGAGCCAAGTTTGGGAAAATAGGATTTGACTACTGAGAACTGGGGGATTTCGCCCTGAGAAGACAGTAGGACTAGTTTCACGGCATTTTTCTTTTTTTTTTTTTTTTAATTTTTTTTTCAAATATTTTTTTTCAACGTTTATTTATTTTTTTGGGGACAGAGAGAGACAGAGCATGAACGGGGGAGGGGCAGAGAGAGAGGGAGACACAGAATCGGAAACAGGCTCCAGGCTCTGAGCCATCAGCCCAGAGCCTGACGCGGGGCTCGAACTCACGGACCGCGAGATCGTGACCTGGCTGAAGTTGGACGCTTAACCGACTGCGCCACCCAGGCGCCCCACAGCATTTTTCTTTTCACGCCACTTTCTGGCTCGTTACCTGGCTGGAGGCTGGAACCTGCGATGGTCCGGCCAACGCTGGTGTCAACACGGGCAAGGCTCCTTGGAGTCACTCTGTGAACAGACTTGGCCTGTGGGTAAATAATGTAACGATGCGGCTGCTCAAGGTCGGCGGATGGGTCCCCCGAGGCTCTGCAGCCTGGGAGATGTCCCATCTGACCCACCAGGAGAGCCACAGGCAGGGAACCACTCCTCTGTGCTCGAGGCTGGCATGGAGTGCTGCCAGTGAGCCAGTGTGGACCCAAACACTAACCCTAAAGGACTCATTGGGAAAGAATAATACGATTGATTTATAACTACCCACCTCTTCCTAAAAAAAGGTTTGGAACCCCCTAAGTATCAGATTGTATACGCTAGAGCAGGAGTTTGCAAGGAAGGCCCCAAAAGCCTAATCCTCTTTTACAAATAAAGTTTTATTGAAACCCAGCCATGCCCATTCGTTTGCATATTGGCCATGGCTGCTTTCACTCTGCAAGAGAGGCGTTGAGTAGTTGTAAGAGACCATATGGCCCGAAGATCCTGAAATATTTATGATGCAGACCTTTACCAAAAAGTTTGCAGGCTCCTGCACTAGGAAAAGATAAGAGAGAGAAAACATTGACAGCGATTTGTTCCTAGAGGTGGTTGTTATAAATGAATTCACACACCGGAGTAAAAATTAGATTCACCTTAAACAGCCAACAGGGTAGAACAATGGTTGGGGAAACATGGTCAACACGTGATGAAATAGCACATGACCATCAAAAAGTGCATTT
Source organism: Puma concolor (assembly GCF_028749965.1). Taxonomy (NCBI): domain Eukaryota; kingdom Metazoa; phylum Chordata; class Mammalia; order Carnivora; family Felidae; genus Puma; species Puma concolor. Next base: position 78,408,018 of record NC_141677.1, read on the forward strand.
GTAAAAAAAAAAAAAAAAAAAAGTGCATTTGTAAACGTTTTTAATAGCATATGGAAGGACTTACAGTATTTGTTACGTGAAAAGTACAGAATACAAAATACATTACCAATGAACCTCAATGGAGCAAAAAAGGTTTTCTGCAAAGAAGAATTACCAGAGGGAAACAATACACCAACACTTCAGCATTTGAGAACTGGAAATGTGAATGATTTTTAATGTTTGCTTCACACTTTTAGGGTTTTTAAGTCATTTCTGCAACAAATATTATTTCAGTTTTATAATAAGAATTAAATAAAGAGTTTAAAATGATCTTATTGCGGAGCTGCTGGCTGCCAAGTTAGAGACGGGGAGACAGAGACAGAGAGTAGAAGAAGGAGGGAGAGGAATTAGAATTAGAAGGAGGAGAAGGGGGGCGGGGGAAGGGCAGAAAGAGAGAGAGACGGGGGGAAGGTGTTTGCTAAAAAGCATTTTCAGTTTCTAGTGAAGCCAAAATATTCTCCCGGCAGAAAGTGTTCAGGGTCTGCAGTGATGAAAGTAAAGATCTGTGGGCTGATTTCTACCTGCTTCTCAGGTTGGAGATATTTTCAGGAAAGTTCTTGAGAAAGGTGACCGAGAGTGGTCTCTCTATGGTTTTTGGAAAACAAAAAATTAGAAGCCCCCAAAACGACTTGTAGGTATTGACCCAAACATTCATGCAAAGACTTACCTGGAATGCTTAGTAAAACTTATCATATCCCCTGGGGGGGAAAAAACCCACAATATCAAAAATGATGCTAGTGTCTCTGCTTGAATTCATGGCGTTTTTTCGCTGTGGTTGTGATTGTGGAGAGCTGCCTAATCGCAAAATTGGAGCTAGAAAAGCTGACAGACCGAAGTGTTAAAAATACAGACTCGGCTGTTTTTCCCTAACTAGACATTGAAGCTACACGGCAGAGTGATAGATGGTTGCAGACTGTGTGGCCAGCAGAATGGACAAAGCTTTTATTCCCTATTTACTCCTACACAAAGCTTTTGACCAAAGATGCAGAAAAGAAAGTGGATGTTTATTAAATTATACCAAATCACTTCAAACGTAAAGAAAAGACGAAGACAAAGAACATAATTTAATCTATAAAAGCCTGTCAACTTCTTTATTCCCTCCATTGTGAAGGCAAAGAAACAGAGTTGTGTCTTCCTGACGTCGCAAGAAATCCCCTTAGAATTCTAATCCAAGCCCATTTAGCCACATTAAATTGGGGAGTGAGGCTTGATTACTGTGAAACGCAGAAAGTAGGACAAATGGAGAGACAGTCATATATCAACGAGTTTCTAGAGCCTTGGAAGACAGTCTTTGAACCCTGAAAAGAACTACCCAGAATGAAAAGCAGAAGGAAGATGTGTCGAAAGCATTTAAATCGCTAGTCACACCATCCACACTGCTCACCCCCAGAGATCTGACACAAGGAGTGAGGTCTCCCTTACCTCTAGCCCAAGTGCAGAATAATCTTTTTACCACCAAATTCAAACACATCAGTCAGTCTCCTGGTCCTGATTTAGATGAAAAGAGAGCTGGCAACTCATATCCAGAGGGCCCATGAGTTAGCAATTGACCAAAAAATACCTTTCTCTAAAATAAAAATATTACTGGTGTCCCACCTCTTTTATGCATTGCAAGGAAGTATGCTGACGAAGAAAAAGACTCAGAGGCTGTGTGGGTCAAAAATGCAAAGACATGTTTGAAACCAAATTGGCTCTCTTTTAGAGTGGTGCCATTCACCTCCTAACAGGGGAAGCACCTTGGGTCAGCACTCAGGCTTTAGCAGGGACAGAAAATTAAGGCTGGGTGCACAGCAGACATAGTGGTTCTGGAGGTTTCTTTAGTCAGAATTTTTGTTAAAAAGACATAAAAATGAAGATGCTTTTATTCTGGTCTTTCGTAAGATTGAGAAAACATCAATTTTCCATGTTCATATCATTTTCGCAACATAAAGTAACTTTGGGAAGAGCATGATGGCCACCAAATCTCATCCCCTACGATGTCACCACAAGTTACTACCATTAAGAGTAGAATAGCATATTTTAAAAATACTGTACTTCATTCATGTAAAATGCTGTTCATTGAAAGACGCACTTTCACGCGATGAGAAAGTCAAAAGAGAGCGAAAAGGAAGGAAAGGAAAAGAAAGAAGCAAGACAATTATGGAAGCAAGACACCAACGACTGTCAGATGCATCGTGATTTCAAAAATGATAAGAGTTAGGGGGAAAAAATGTATATTAGAGTTGATGAAAATGTCAAGTTTTTCAAATGGCTGAATGACCTACCCTTCACCAGTTCCTTCAGAAAACACATGAGTTGGAAATGTGCCTTCGAGCTTTCAGGGCAAGCAATAGTTACTAGTAACGCCTTCCTACACCTGTACAAAAGGAGAATGGCAACCTGTTACCTAGGTTGGTTGGATAACCAGATGGGTACTTAGGTCAACATTCTGGTTAATGAAGAGTTATATGTATCATACCAAGGGTACATTTTTTAAACAATTGAAACATAGCATCATTTATCTAGTATTAAGACGATATTAAACACTATTTACTCTTTGATGATATACTTACTGCCTCAGGGTCATAATTAAGAACATATTGTCCAATGCACAATGGAAAGGGGAGTAAATAATTATTAAATAATATATAATTATATATTGCTAAATATATCATTATATCAAATATATAATGATATAAAATAATAATCATATATTATTAAATATATAATATTAAATAATAAGTCATTTCATTGGCAGATAATTTAAGGCCCTCTCTACTCCTAAAATGGTCTCATCAGAAGATAGAAATTGCCGGGGCGCCTGGGTGGCTCAGTTGGTTAAGCGACTGGCTCTTGGTTTTGGCTCAGGTCATGATCTCACAGTTTGTGGATTTGAGCCCTGCTTCGGGCTCCGCCCAGTAGTGCACAGCCTACTTGGGGTTCTCTCTCTCTCTCTCTCCCTCTCTCTCCCCACCCCTCCCCCACTCACTCTGTGTCTCTTTCAAAATAAATAAACTTAAAATAAAGAAAGAAAGAAAATAGAAATTGCCACGATTCATGGAACCAGGACCCATTCAGCTCAATATTCTGTTGCCAAGAACAGCCCTGAGTTACTCGTGGTAATGACTCTGTCCTTATATCAGCCTCCATCACAGAGGCATGGCATGGCATAGGTACTCTTATTAACTATGCCATTTCATAACCCACATTCTTTTCTAGACCCCTGTGGATTCCTGTTTTCTCCTAGCTATACCACAGCACCGTGAATAAAGGGAAGATCTTCCACAGTCCTCTAGCCCAGCCTCACCCACTAGAGCATCCCTGGATTGCTCAGTCTCATGTCTGGCATGAAGAAAGCTCTCGATAAACAGCTGTCGAACGAGGGATCACATCACTGCCGTGTCAATATCAAAGCAGGGTCTGACCAGCCCAGAGGAGACACGGAGGAACACATCTTGACTTCAAAAACTTTATTTCCGTGAACACAGCTTATGATCACGTTACCTTTAATTCAGCTGCAACGCACTATTGGTACCTACGGAGTCAACTGAGACCCCAAGGGAGATGTAGCCCTCGTTCTATATTTGTGGATTTGGTTCTCTATCTGTGTCTCTTGAGGCAAGAGGTGTTTAGCCCCGGGGGGTTCAGGCTGAGCTTCAACGACCAGTTGTCCTCAGGGCACAAGACAACAAGCTCCCGAGGGTGGGATTTACTATCATATCGTCAGTGATGAGAAGAGGGCCTGACACACAGTAGATATTCAAGGAATATTAACTGAATGAATGAGTCCCCTCACATTTTTATTTTATTAGATTCGGTCCATCCTTCAAGTTGCTCAAGGTGCCTGGGGACCTTGAGGAGGGTCAAGCGACTGTAGGAATCCCTTTCGGCATCCATCTGTGTATACCCATGAATAGCAAACTACAGACCACAGGCCAAGTCCAACCGATCGCCTTCTTTGGTACAGCCCACGAGCTAAGAGAGCTTTCACATTTTTAGGTGGTTGGGGAGGGAAATTTCAAAGAACAGTATTTCATGACAAGTGAAAACGATACGAAATTCAAATTTCAGCATTCAAAGCAAAGTTTTATCAGAACACAGCCATGCTCCTTTGGGTACGTGTTATCTGTGGCTGCTTCTAAACTACGACAACACGGTTGAGCAGTTGCACCCAAGACCCACAGAGGCTGAAAACTTAACTTTTTTAGTATAGCGCCCTTTACAGAGTAAGTTCGAGTGCCCCTAGTCTACACATGCCATTAATAGCCTCTTCTTGACCATTGTCTAACGTGTGACACAGGATGAAGGCAAGGACTGAAGTCTGAACTGTGTGCATACTCTTGAGACCTCCCTCCAGCAGGGTTCAACCCGCTCATATCACCCTTCGGGTATTCGCCAACTCGATATGGCTTGAGCACTCTGCTCACATTTTTCCATCATGTCCCCCAAAGGCTCCATGGGAGGCGGGTTGCTGAAACCTAGAAGCTAGTGATGATGATGGATTTGGAAACTTCCTGAGACTTGCAGCCCTCATTGTAACCACTCCCCAACGTAGGGCACAGGGACGGAAGCCATTCACTCACGGGCCGGTGAAGTATATGAGAGCATATGACAGTCATGTGCAAGGTTACAAATCAATTCCGATAGTCAGTTCACCTGGGCAGTTGGGAATTCCTGCCGTGGACTCAGGGGTGTGTCAGACCTTGGAAAATGGGGACTAGGGGACTAGTCCCTGCCTCCCTCGTATTCTGCCTGCTGTTCTCTCTTTACGCACGGGATGCCTCCCGAGTCTTAACCTCTTAAAAGAACGATTTCTGAGGTTCCATGACGTGACAAATTAACATCGGCCTTGAATAACAAACCCCCTTTGGATTTCAAGGACAAGGAGGGGAGGACCTCTCTGCTGAACTAGAGAGAGGAGATAAATGGAGATTCTGAATCAATTATCTCTTCTTTCTCTCAAATAACACATCATTTGGTTTTCATAAAGTTCTGGCCGTTGCCTTCTGGAAAAATTCACGGAGCCAACAAGAAAAAGAGAGGAAATGATTAAAAAGAATTTGCTCTCAACACTGCTAATTCGTTGAAACCCCTTCAAAGGTCTGCGCAACGGCGCCCCAGAAGCTCAGGCAATCTGATGCTCTCTGATCGCCTCGGCCGCTACATTCATCTTCTGGCGGCCGCTGGCTGCCAGGAAAGGTCGCGGCACGATGCCAGAGCTGTCTGCAGGTGAGTGTTCCTTCTGGACGGCAAAGGTCCAAAGGAGAAGAAAGGCTGGGAACACACCCCAGAACGCCCATCTACGCTGCCGCTACATTTGCCCGGGGAACAAACCGCAGAATGCTAAAGTGGCACTCGGTGTTAAGTCTTGTTCAGACCACAGAACCGAAGGAGGAAGGAAGAGCCGGTGGAAATGATGAAGCAGAGGCGGGCAGAGTTCACTGCGGGAGAAGTGGGTAAGAACCGCCCAACACCGGCATCAACACGAGACCCGCCTCTCCCAGGAAGCCCTCCCAGGTACCTCCACGTCTCACGGATCGCCCCCCTGGCACACCTCCCATTGCACGGACCTTGTGCAACAATCCTTTTCACCCTTAACAGAGGGCTGCTATGACTTGTGAGCTCAGGCTTGGCTACTCCCGAGAGCGCTCCGTGGCTAGGGTTCCTGTGAATGTTTTAGCTTCCTCGTGTATCACTCGGAGCACCTGCACACACATCGTAAGCACACAGTATTTATCAAAACAACGGGAACAAAGAGAAAACGGCTACTTTTTGCCTTTGATAAAATCTGAAGTGGGCATCTTCTAAAAGGAGGTGCCCTCTGAAGAAGATAGACTTACCTCCTGCCCTTCTGGCTCCTATTTGACAGCTTTAAAAATGCTGTCAGTTTAAAATGGAGCTTGTCTTTCTGATGACTGCAGAAGTGACTGGCAGCTAGAGACCCCTCGGGTCACGGAGATATTCACCTCGCAGAGGAAAGGGCAATGCTGATTCCAAGCAACGGAGCTCGCCTCTGCCTATAAATGATCTCAGTACCTAAACCACAGCCCATTTGCATATGGCAGAACCGAGACAGACGTGGGTTCTTCGGCCACGGCGTTATCTCTCCTGCAACCAGTGACCTCATTGTGGTAACAGCAGCATTTCTAGATGCCAGGGGGCTCTCACTCAGATGAATATTTAAGTAACACTTTAATCTTCCTTTTTCTGCCTTAACAGAGACAGTAGTAAGACCATAATTTAACCTTAAGACATTCCAGAAGTTATTCTGCATCACAACAGATACTGAAAAAATTATAAAGAGAGTCCTATCGTGTTCTATTCTAATAGATATTGCTTTATTCCTCTTGCTTCGGGTTGCTTGGAGACTATGTTTATCAAAATGGTAAAAGCTTTCCAGCCATGCTGGAATAGCTAATGGTAGATCACAGCAAGAGAAAAGTTGGATAAAACACAAGACCCATCTGTCTAAAGGCATCAGAGAACGGCCAACGCATCCAGGACTTGAGAAGGCACATCCCAGAGAGAAGGGAAGTTCGTTGAGATGTGCCCAAATTTCTGCACACCTCCTTTCTCCTTGGAGCGTTTGCCAGAGGAGCCAGAGGAGCCAGAGGCGGACAAGCAGAGAGGAAAGAGGCCGATTAGGAACCAGAGGAGCCAGTCGAGTTTAGGCAATCTCCCAACCTGGTGAGACAGGAGTTCGGGGTCACCGAGGCAACCAGGTTTGGGGCGGACAAGATCCTAGGATACAGCAAGGTGCAGAGGGCTCAGCCCAGCGTTCAGTTTTTTTCTTCTAGGGGTACTTTCTGGTCGAGTTGCACAGAAAAGAAACGAAGAAGCCAAGTAGAAAGGCGCTTAAAAGCAGAACAGAATTTTGGGCTATCAAATGGATGGAGAGGTGAAAAATGTCTAGATGAACCAAAGAGGAAGGGCTCTAGGAAACATTTCAGATATTCGTTTGGAAACCCCAGAGATTAATATCCTGGGAACAGGAGCAAACCAGGAGGGGATGAAAGAGTTGAAGACTCCAAACCAAGCTTGGGTCAGCCTCTTCCCTAACTGAAATGAAGTAATCTGTCTCCCTGTTGCACACCCGAGGATAAGGTGTATTCTCCCTGGAGGGAGACAGCATAATGCAATGCTTCTGAAAAACCCATACAGAAACAGAACTTCTCTGCATACAATTAAATTAACTGATTACACCAAAAAAACAAATAAAAAACCCACAAAAAATTTCACAACAGAAACAGGCTATAGTTAACCAAGATGTTAAAGTTCTCAGACACGGACTTGATGATAACCGTAATTAATATGTTCACGACAACAGATGAGAACTGAAATATATGAAAAGATAGAAACTCTAGGATGGAAATTCTAGAACAATAAAATAGCCGAAACTAATAACTTAATAGAGGGCTGTAGCAGAAGAGTAGACGCAACTGAAGAGAGAATCAGAAGACTCAGAAATACAGTAGATAATGGCCAGGGCTGAAGAAGAGAGAGAAAGGGTATTGAAAAGTACAGAAAACAATGTAAAAGCCATATAGGACATAATGAAAGGTCTAAAATATGTGCATTTGGTGCCCCAGAAGAGAAGAAAGGGAACGAGGCAGAAGCAATATTTGAAGAGAAAATGGCTGGGCATTTTCCAAAACTAAAAAATAATACCAAGCCACAGATTCAAAAGAGACCATGAATGAACCCAAGTAGAATAGATGCAAAGAAAAATCACACCTGCAAGAAAATACAATAAACACATTACAACAAAATAGCTAACACCAAAGACTAACACCAAATCTTAAAGCAGACAGAGGGGGGGGAAGGCACATTCTCTATGTCGCTAAATACACAAATACCAAATGCCCCGGCACTCTCATTTCCAGGTATATACACAAAAGAATTGCACTACTCTCTCCGAAGCCTTAGGTAAGAATACCGAGGGAAGCACTCCCTGCAGCAGCCAAAAACAGCAAGCGACCCAAACGACCCATCAGTGACAGAACAAATCATGGTAATGTCCTATAACGGAATACTATACAGTGATAATAGTGAAAACTGCTCCACTTACAATATAGATGAAACTCACAGATACAACATTAAGCAAAGGAAAGAAGAAACAAAGAGTACCTAATAGATGATTCCGTTTTTATTACAGTTTTTTCAATAGGTAAAACTAATGTGACTTACTAATCTAGAGGTCGGAGTTGTGGTTAACTCTGGGCAGCCATTTTTTGGTCTTAGAATGGCACAAAAATTGTGCTAGAACGCCACAGATGGTCTATATCTGGAGCTCTGTGGCAGTTACATACGTGTGTATGTACATAAAAATGAATTCAGTCAGAAGCTTAAGATCTGGGCTCTTTACTGTATGTAATCTATACCTCAGTAAAAAAAAAAATGTAAAAACTGAAAACACAACTGAAGACAAAATAAGGATGTTTCTAGAATAACAAAAATTAAGAAAACTAATCGCTCACAGACCTGCATTAAAGAAAATACTAAAAAGAATTGTTTTTGTTCTGCTTTGTTTTGGGGCAGAAGAAAAATGACCCCAGATGGAAACTCAGTAATGAAGGAAGAAATGAAGAAAAATAGAAAGGACCATTTACGTTACACGGATAAATATAAATATAATGATAATAATAAATACTTTTGAAAAGTAACGTGTAGAATTTAAATGAATGACAATAGTAAAAATGAAGAAAGGGGTAGATTTTTAATATTTATTTGAGAGAGCGAGGAAGACACAGAATCTGAAGCAGGCTTCAGGCTCGGAGCTGTCAGCACAGAGCCCGATGTGGGGCTTGAACTCATGAGCCACAAGATCATGACCTGAGCTGAAGTCGGATGCTCACCTGACTGAGTCTCCCAGGCACCCCAAGGATGGATTTTTTTTTAATTTTTGATGTTTATTTATTTTTGAGAGAGGACAGAGCATGAGCATGGGAGGGGCAGAAAGAGAGGGAGACACAGAACCCGAAGCAGGTTCCAGGCTCTGAGCTGTCAGCACAGTGCCCGATGCAGGGCTCAAACTCATGAGCTGTGAGATCACGACCTGAGCTGAAGTCGGATGCTTAACCTACTGAGCGAGCCACCCAGGCGCTGCCCCACCTCTGCCCACCCCCCCCAGATAGATTTTTAAGTGTTCAAAGATCTTAGCATTATCTGGAGGGGAGAAAGTATTAATTTAAATTAGACTCTAGTTTACAAGAATACATGCTGTAATATCTGTATCAGCCACTAAAAGAATACACAAGTTATAGCTAACAAAGAAGGAAACATGGTATGATTTTTTTAACTTTAAAAAAACACTTAAAACAAATGGGAAAGTACAAAGTAAAGATAGGTAGCGATCAAAACACATCAATAATCACATTTATTGAAAATGTTCTACATATTTTCATTAAAAACATATATCTTTACATATAATACATAATATATATTATTATAGTATATATATGCATTATCTTGTAAGAGACAAACATTAAATACAAGGACATAGAAAAGTTTATAGTAAATGCTGGGAAAAAAATACTAAATGTACTACGTAAAAGTCAGTCAAAGAAAGTAGTATGTTAATATTATATAAGATAGACTTTGGGGCGCCTGGGTGGCTCAGTTGGTTGAGCGTCTGACTTCGGCTCAGGTCATGATCTCACAGTTTGTGAGTTCGAGCCCCACGTCAGGCTCTGTGCTGTCAGCTAGGAGCCTGGAGCCTGCTTTGGATTCTGTGTCTCCTTCTCTCTCTGCCCCTCCCCCACTTGTGCTCTGTCTCTGTCTCTCAAAAATAAATGTTACCAAAAAAAATTAAAAAAAGAAAAGATAGACTTTAAGAAACATCATTAAAGAGGGCTATTCCATAATGATAAAAGCACCAAACCAAAAGGCAGATACAACAATTATAAATGTGTACGCATCTAATTATATGGCTTCAAATAAATAAAGCAAAAGTCAATAGACCTAAAGGGAGACATTTTCAAATTCATAATTAGAGTTGATTCTAAGAGAGACTATAATTGAGACTCTATCAAATCTTTCTCCATAACAGACAGAACTCTGAGACAAAACAGCAGTAAGAACATAAGAGACCTTAACAAAATAACGAACTTGACTATTCAGATGCAGATATAAATACAGAGATAGAGAACACATATATATTAATGGATACATAGAACACTGAACCCCAAAATGGAATATTTTACTGCAATGAAAAGATATTGCTACATTCACATAATGAAGACATTTCACCACCGGAATGAAATTATACACTAAAGGAAGATCTACTATACGAACCCCAATAATACAGAACGTGCAGAAGCAGGCAAAATCCATTGATGGCGATAACGGTCAGGATAATTGAACTTTGGAGGATATGCCTGGGATGATGCCAAAGGCAGCCTTCTGAGGGGTCATTAATATTCCAGTTCTTGAGCTAGGTAATAATTATAGTGGTGCTGATTACCTGGATGTAAAAGTTGATCAAACTCTGCATGTAGGATTTATCCACTTCTCTTCAGATATCCCACTTCAGCAAAAAGTATGCTAGAACTACCTTATGGTCCAGTAATTGCACAAGTAGGTATTTATCCAAAGAATACAAAAACACAGATTCGAAAGGGTACATGCACCCCAATGTTTATAGCGGCATTATTAATAATAGTCGAACTATAGAGAAAGCCCAAATTTCCACCAGCTGATGATAAAGATGTGCCGTGTGTGATGGGTGATGGGTATTAAAAAGGGCACTTGTGATGAGCCCTGGTTGAATGGGCTGGACCACTGATGAGAAGTGTTTGTCCGAGGTCTCAAGACACCTCTGTTTTAGAGAGAGCTTCACAAAGGAAATCCAGTTGAAAAACTAATTATCTTGGGACACTTGAAGTTTCAATTCACAGTAAGTTGTTTCTCCTCCAAGGGAATTTTCACTTAAAACAAAAATTAGCAGAGGGGAGAAACACTTCACCCGAAGGCTCTCATAACTAATATTGAATTTCTAGTCAGAATGTGAAAGAATAATCTCACCCATTTGAGGTGAAAGTCTGGCCCATACCAGACTTTACCGGAAAGTATACAGCACGTGAAAACAGGCATACACATATCATCATCGCGTTTTTGTAACGTTCAAGTAATTTTTAACAATTCCCCTACACACATACCCCCACTAAAATGGCCACACAAACCAAAGACCACTAAAGTATAACGACTGAAAGACATGGCTTTTGGAGCCAGTCTTCCTGGGTTTTCCAATCCCAACATCTCCACTTAGAAAGAGATACTTGGGGCGCCTGGGTGGCTCAGTCGGTTGAGCGTCCGACTCAGGCTCGGTCATGATCTTGCGGTTCGTGAGTTCGAGTCCCGCGTCAGGCTCTGTGCTGACAGCTCAAAACCTGGAGCCTGCTTCAGATTCTGTGTCCCCCCTCTCTCTCCGCCTACCCCTACTTGTGCTCTGTCTCTGTCTTTCAAAAATGAATAAACATAAAAAAAATTTTTTTTTAAAAGAGAGAGATACTTTATGCAAGTTACTTCTCTGGACCTCCATTTCATCGTGTGTAAATGGAGCTAATACTGTTCCTTCTCTTTAAAGAGCTGCTATGATGATTTAACGAGAGTCAGCCTGTAGAGACTTAAATCAGGGCTTGGCCCAAGAAAAGCTCTAAGTGGCAACTACTCTATCACTATTAACTCTACATCCAGTCTGGGAAGAACAGATTTGTCCAATGCATCAACTGGAATCAGCTCTTCACTAGTGCTCCGTCATCAGAATGATTACTGGTGTTCAGGATGGTAAATATAAAACATTATAACCACCTTGTAGAATTTTCAAGTTAAAAATGAAATTCTGTGCGGCCGACTTTTAACGTCCTGTGAATTTTATTGGGTCCGACCCTGAGTATTCAGAATCTCGACGGGGTACATACGGTAATTCCGTTAACCAGACCCCGTAATTCAACAGAACACCGACAGCCAACCATATTGACTACCAGCGTGTTAATGGTGGAAAGAGAACATGAGACTCTCCTTATTATCTGACACTGTGATGATGTCCGCACCATTTAGGAATCCCAAATGTGGGTTATTGAAAATGCTCTCATGAGGGAACAAAGGAAGTTCTAGACTGTTGGTAAAAGCACTAGAAATACGTCATGTCATTCCCATGACCACAGCCACCATATCATCACATGCTAACCACGTGAACGAATATCTGACTCAACTAAGTGACTCCCCACCACAAGATTCGCCTTTTAAAAATACTCTAAACATACGCCTTCTCTCATCAAATATTACCTACCGCCAACAGCGCTTTACATTTCTTTTTCAATGCTTCCTATTTTGTTTTAAAGTCATTGTTTTCTTGGGTTTGAAGCTACTCATTACATTTCCCATTACAGTTTACAATAATTCACTTGTGCCATTAACACCTGCTGTATTGTAGACGTGTTAACTACCTGGTCTTCTCTCATTATGTTGAACTTGCAAATGATTAAATCCTAGAAATGGCCAACTTTTCAAGATTAAGTTGAACCATCTGAACTCAGTTGCTTTACGCATGTGAGAGCACCGACCATGTAAATCTCAGGCTACGCTTTGTAAGCTTGGAAGGCAGTTGTCTTCTCCTAATTTGGAACTATGTTGGTCTGTTTCACAGGCAAGCAAAATCTCCTCATATTTCATGGTTGTTAATTTGTCCATTTAATAAAGATGTGTATTTTAATCATCATCGTCTAAAAATACACATTTTTGAGTTAAGGCATCCTGGGCACGAATTCAGTGTGCCTCTGTCCAGTGCTATGTTAGAGTTTCATTAAGCCATGATTCAAAGTAAAAGAGAAATGTGGGACCATGAACTAAAAGATTTAATTAAACCGACATTAAAGTTTTTATTGTTTATTGGTTATTGTTGCCATTTCCATTTTACAGATTCAGAAACTGAGGCATCGAGGTGGAGACACAGAACCAGGGAGCAGCAGAGGCAAGATGTGAACCCAGGTAGTCTGACCTCAGAGCTCAAGCTTTTTTTTTCTTTTTTTAATGTTTTAATGTTTGTTTATTTATTTTTGAGAGAGAGAGAGACAGAGCACAAGCAGGGGAGGGGCAGAGAGAGCACAGAATCCGAAGCGAGCTCTAGGCTCTGAGCCGTCAGCACAGAGCCCGACGCGGGGCTCGAACCCAGGAACCGCGAGATCATGACCTGAGCCGAAGTCGGACGTTCCACCGGCTGAGCCACCAGATGCCCCTCAGAGCTCACGCTTTTAAGCCAACATGCTCTACTGGGCAAACAATTCCAATTTGTGGCAAAAGCTATAAAGAAAAGTTAAGATGTAATCGTTTCTATTACTGTGGCTGTCTATTGGGCCACTGGCGGGGGCGGAATCTATTCCAGAAACAGTGGTCAGCAAAGGCATCTGTAACCTAAAAAATGGTGCGGGGAAGAGCAAAAGGAGGAACATTCTAAGAGGGGCAGCACGTGCGACGGCCCTCAGGCCAGTGTGACTGCAGCACAGAAGGGTGGAGTCATGCAAAGAGGTCGAAGAGGCAGGCCAAAGCCCAACGAGGCACATGGCCTCAAAGCCCTTGTTAAGGAGACGCCTGCCTCGTATGTGTCCCCAGAACCTGACACACAGAAGGTGCTCAAAGATGGATGAACCCTTACGTTCAGCTACAGTTAAACCGTTTAAAGGCTGAATCACTTATGGTGGAGGCTGGGGACTACGCAAGAGGACCAGACCCATTTAAGACCAGACAGCCAGTTGGCTTTGATTAGCCCACACATCTGCAAGGAGCCCATCCTCCTGTGAACCGGGATCAACGCTGACAGTCAGTCGCGTACTCAACATCTGGTTTCCTTCCAGCTCAAAACAGGAACTTTCCATTGCCGCTGGTCACCAGCATCCTTTCTAGTCCCCAAAGGACCTCAGCAAACCCGGCACACTAATTGGATCAAGTCAGGAATCAAGGTTCCAATTAGACCAGGTCGCTCTTCTTCGTGACAGCTCCCAACAGGCACGTCCAAGAAGTGGTTCAGCCCTAGGCCCAGGACCCATGGGACAAGATTTCCTTATTGTGCCAAAGTCAGTCCAGGGTCCGGTTGGATTTTCATCCAGATACACGCGGGGATTGCTATCCCGAAAGCCTCCGGGGCCTGATGATATAATTCATGGTATATATCCCCACACTCAGGCCAAAACCAAACTGCCTGGGCCCTTCAGATATCGCTCCGCTGACAGTGACCATGAGCCAGCCTTCGGCCAAGTCAGACTACACATTCTTGGCCTTGAATGTGCACAGCCCTCTTGCTCTTGAAGCCTTCGTCACGGTTTTGAGCCTTCCTTTTGGATCCTTCTTCCTCCTACCCCGGGCTCCCTCCAAGTGCCTGAAACATTCCAGATCTGGGCAAACAAGGGCCTTGTGGCCCCAGCACAGTCCAGCATTATGTGCCCCCCACACAGAATGACCCCAACTCTCTGTGACCATCACCCCACTCGTCACCTGTCTTCAGCATCTCGTGTGCAACGCGTTGGTGGCAAGTCTGGGGTGCCCCGGACGGCTCTGCGAGAGTAACACAACACCTTCTTCTGGGGCCCCGTTCTCTCCTAGTTACCGGAGAGGTGGGAGTGGGGAGTTTTGAGGCCATCGTCCTGATTTATGAGCCTTGTCTCTGAAGCTGATGGTTAACTGCTGTAGCACTGGCATAGTAAAGCCAAACTTAAATAAGCAATCACAGAGCACGTGGATGGTCTTCACGCACACCCTGGAAGGGGGCTCCCGGAGGCGTTGTTGAAAGGGCCCAAGAGAACTGGGGGCCCGGCCAGGTGCCGGGGGCTGTTCCCAGGGTGACGTCAGGAGCCCTCGACGCAGTACAAAGCACCACGGTCACAGGTGGGTTTGGCCTGGCCTCCGGAAAGCAGGTTCAGAAGGATTCACGCTCAGATCCTCTCAACCTATTTAAATACACGCTGGTGCCATTAGAATTCTTTTTGTTTGTTAGCAACTTGTTGCACGTAGATTCTCATTCAGCCCCTGCCTTCCTCCAGCCGCCTCACGTGTCTGTTCACAGGACAGAGGGGTGATATCTATCCGTTACTTTAAACTGGTTCAGCGGGGAAAACCCTTCATTGTGCCTTTATTGTTCTCAGGAACTAGGTGAATTGGTCTCAGAAACAGGCGTCAGCACCAAAAAGAGATTTTAGAGCTTCTTTAAAAATGCAGCTCTGACACGGAGAATTTATTGCTTTGATTAAGCAAGCACAGTCTTGTTGGCTCTGCTGTGGTCTTTCCTTCTATCAAGAAAGGGCCAAGAAAGCTCAGTGTATGTTGTAGCATTCTTTATTGATTTCCATAATTGATGTCTGAGAATCTCATTTCATCGCTAGGTACTTTAACTCCTGCGTTTTAAAACACGGATCACTGGCTTCTTTGTGTTGAGAAAATGTTGCCCTCTTCACTACAATGAAGGCACATTCCTGGCTCCCTAAAAACCCTTAATGACTTAATAGCATTTAAAACACACCCTACTGAGTCTTTAATTATATCAAGCTACTGTAGTGGCGAAATTAACTAAATTGTAACTCCTGCAGGAATGACCTAGGTGACAAGTGGGGTGAGTTTCCAACATCTGGCCAGCTTTTCCAGCAATTTATGATGGATGGGGGTTTATTAATAAAAAACAGCTGAATGGTGGGGGACTTGCTTTTGGTGTTTACTTTGTGTCCTAGATGTATGACAACACCTGAACCCTTCTCATCATGATTAAATAAGGGAAGTTTTATTTTTTTTTCCCCCTCGGTAAAGTTCAGATTTGCAAATAAAATTTATCTGGCCTCCCTTAATAATTTATCTACCCAGGGCTTTAACTGGCTAATAAGCCCCATGCTGGTGTAACTAGTATGCAGTTCGAAGGCTCTCTTCCACAAAATGTGGCAAGACAATTTTTAATTCAGGGTTCCCTCCCTCGTGTGTTGCTGTCAGTGACGGAAGCACACAAAAGAGCAGTAAGTTATTAAGAATATATTTTAGGGGCGCCTGGGTGGCACAGTCGGTTAAGCGTCCGACTTCAGCCAGGTCACGATCTCGCGGTCCGTGAGTTCGAGCCCCGCGTCAGGCTCTGGGCTGATGGCTCAGAGCCTGGAGCCTGTTTCCGATTCTGTGTCTCCCTCTCTCTCTGCCCCTCCCCCGTTCATGCTCTGTCTCTCTCTGTCCCAAAAATAAAAAATAAAAAACGTTGAAAAAAAAAATTTAAAAAAAAAAAGAATATATTTTAGAGGAAAACAATCGTGCTGGGCATTTGAATGTGAAAATATAATAATTCGGCAAGACGAATCTTTGTATCAAACAAGGTCATGTACGGGAAGTAAAATAGCATAAACTGCTTGGAATATAATAAACTTAACACACATAGAACATATTCATCAGAGGAATCATAAAGTACGAGATTACCTATGTTGTTTGGATTTTTTTCAAAGATGCCAAGATGGTAAGTCTGGTGATATTTGGGTTTTCTTTTTTTTTTTTTTCTTCTCATCGTCAGAGAGAGAATAGTTCTCACGTACTTAAATACCCCAAAGCCAAATTGCTCACGCAATGGCATTTCGTTTCAGATGTTTAATTTTTTTTTTAATGTTTATTTTTGAGAGAGAGAGAGGGAGGGAGGGAGGGGCAGAGAGAGAGAGAGAGAGAGAGAGAGAGAGAGACACAGAATCTGAAGCAGGCTCCAGGCTCTGAGCTGTCAGCACAGAGCCTGACTCGGGGCTCGAACCCATGAACCGTGAGATCATGACCTGGGCCAAAGTTGTCCCCTTAACGGACTGAGCCACCCAGGCGCCCCTCATTTAACATGTCTTAAGAGCCACTCCCATGAGCATGTCTACAATCAGTAACTTCATGCATCAGGTAAGAAGAATGGAGAGGAAAAACGGACGCCTATCACAGGCAAGCTTGTGGTTGCCAGCGAGGCCCAGATGTTCCAATGATCTCAGGATGATTTCAGTGACATGCCTTCTTGTGGATGCACCTAAACCCAAACAGCAGAAACAAGTGCAAACCGCTTGAGCTCACTGCCGGCCGTATAAGGTCAAGTCCAGATCCCTCCGCTCTTGCCAACACGTCAACAGAACATTTAGTCTGGCTCCTTGCATGCAAGCTACAGAGGGCCATTAAAGTAATTAATTATACAGATAATCCAGCTTTTTAAAAACTCCACTTGCCCCAATTATTTGGCTAGAACAAGAAAATTTAGGTGGAATTGCAGGGGCGGGGGGTGGATTATTTTGTTTTTTTATTCCCTTGGTGCCCTGAACGCTGCTCACAAGGGCTTGAAGAGCCGGGAACACGCAGGCCCCAGGAATGCCCGTGGCCGGCTCTCTTATCTGGAATTTATTTTCTTAAGTACTCTCACAAGGGTAGCAAGTGTGAACATCTGTCTCAACATAGAGTCACAGACTTTATTTTCACTAGGAAACATTTGCCTTCCAAATACTAATGGGTTGAATTCGCTATTTAGTTTCTGTCGGCCCATCACGCTGCACCACGAGGAGACAGGATTTGCCGGGCTTGGGGAACATGAAGGAGCCACTTGGCTTATTTTGGTGAGGTGACCGTTTGTGGGGCCGCGCAGGTCGGCCTGGGAATGGACCGTGACAGAGGTAGAGGAGGGCCATGCCCGCTGACGTATCGCTCCGCTCCTGCTGCAAGGGGATGGCAGGAGGCCTCTGCTTGATCCCTTAGGATAAGGAAGACATTGCTGAAGTCAGTTGAGGACGATGGTCCTGGGGGTGCGTTTCTCTGGAGGAAGCCAGCAGCACTGCGCCTGGATCGGTGGTAAATTTTGCCAAGTCCCCTCGCAGGATTAAAGGCTGAAATCGTGACTTTTTGTAACACACAGAGCCAGTGGCTTTAAAAAATAATAATAATAACAGAATTGAAAAAGAGTCAAGGGGTGCCTGGGTGGCTCAGTAGGTTGAGCGTCCGACTTCGGCTCAGGTCATGATCTCGCGGTCTGTGGGTTCCAGCCCCGCATCAGGCTCTTCATAAACACATACATTAAAAAAAACAAACAGTAAATGAACAGACACTTTCTGCCCAGTCATCTATCAGGGCTGTGCACGCACCAGACAGGATGGCAGGCACTAGGACAGTGATGCTCAGACTTCAATGTGCAGAATCATCTAGAAGCCTTCTTTAAGGGCAACCTCTCCAGGCTCAGAAATCAGGATCTGCAGGGAGAGGCTCCAGGTGATTCTCAGATAGGTGGTCTCCAGACCACACATTGACTTCTACAAGGCTTTGGAGATGAAAGATGAATTTGCTTTTATTTGTTTACGTCTGTCTCCTCTAGACTGTAAGATCCTCTAGACCAGGGGTTGGCACATTTTTTCTATAAAGGGCCAGATAGTAAATATTTTAGGCTTTGTGGGCCAAGAGGCCACATGTTCTGCCGTTGGAGTGTGAAAGCAGCCACAGACAATAATACATAAGCGAGTGAGTGTGGCGGTGGCGTGGCCGTGGCCCAGAGAACAGGCAGCATGCTGGATCCGGCCCAAGGCCATAGTTTGCCAACCATGCCGTAGTGCAGGGCCCCGATTTCACTAGACTTGGTACCCCACACCCAGCACAGTGCTTGCCAGAAGGGACGGCCATGGCTGACAAACATCGGGCGCGTGAGTTACTTGGCCATGGTTCTTGACGCAGGAATATGTATTCTGGTCCGGAAGACACCTGGCAACATAATACGTCACCTCGGTAGCAGAAGAGCCGTAAGAGATTAGTGGGAATATTGAGGCGGAAGAAATTTCAGGAGTAGGGGTACCAGAAATGGCAAATAAAAATACAGGACGCACGGTTCATTTTGAGAGCCAGACAAACAATCGCTAAGGTATTTGGGCCATGTACTGAAAAATTATTTGTTGTGTTTCTGAAATTCAGATTTAACTGGGCGTTCTACATTTTATCTGACAAGGAACCAGGGGACGTCTATAGCGGGGCTGATATCTGAGCAAAGTCGAACAAGGAGGTGGGGAAGAAGGGCGAGACGTTCAAACGACAGGTTGTAACGCGCAACACAGCACAAGGTTCTGGCCGCCATTGCTTGTCTAAAAAGGAAGTGTGGGGGCGCCTGGGCAGCTCAGTAGGTGAAGCCTCCGACTTCAGCTCAGGTCATGATCTCACGGTTCGTGGGTTCGAGCCCCACGTCGGGCTCTGTGCCGACAGCTCGGAGCCTAGAGCCTGCTTCCGATTCTGTGTCTCCCTCTCTCTCTGCCCTGCCTCTGTCTCTCAAAAATGAATAAAAATCTTTAAAAAAAAAATTAAAGATGAAATGTGGCTGCAGAGGGTGAAATTGCTGGAGGTGCCCAGCATCCCACGTTAGAGGCTTTGATCCCAGGACAAGGGGTCAGACTCAGTCTTGTAGATGACAGGGAGGGAACTGAGATTTTTAAGCACAGGGGTGACTGTTTTCAGTGGCTCCTATTTAAAGGTACAAGTGTGCTCCCTGGGTTTTGCTACTAGATTAAATCCCGGGCGTCCGTGGACCTGGTCTCTCTCTTCTAGGCCATGTTGGTTACATTTTGCTTATTATGAATTTGATGATTAAAACACACACACACACACACACACACACACACACGGACACTCACACTCCTACACACTAACTTACACTTACTCAAACACACACAATAAACAGTGGCAATACAGTGGGGGGGGGGGGTTTAAGTTTATTTATTTGAGAGAGAAAGCGTGTGCATTTGTGGGAGGGGCAGAGAGAGAGAATTCCAAGCAGGCTCCACACTGTTAGCGCAGAGCCCAACGCAGGGCTCAAACTCATGAACTGTGAGATCAGGACCTGAGCTGAAATTAAGAGTCGGATGCTTAATGGACTGAGCTCCCCAGGCGCCCTGGCAATATAGTGCTTTTAATCAAAGAGAAAAAAATGTGACATCAGCGAGACCATTGTCACCAACCAGAGATAAGGGCTCAGGTTCCATGCAGCAGACTGTGGGCCTCCCTGGAGCCCTCTTCTGTCTACATTGCTTATTGGACATGGCCTGAGGACCACGCCATGGACTGGAGGCCAGAGGCCAGTTCCGGAATGCCAACCTGCTTCTGTGTCTGTCTGTTTTATGGTTTCTGCCCAATTGGAAGCCTGGCTCAGCCCCCATCTTCACGGGGCAGTCAGAACACGTGGTGCAAGAGATCCTCTGATCACTAACATGACTGGGGGAGAAACAAAGTCAACCATTGGCTGCCTTCAGTCAAGAGAAGTCTGAAAACAGGCCCACTCTGGTCCCATGATGCTCCTGCCTGACAACCTGTCAGCATGAGCTTGGCTGAGAAGAGAATGAGGGGCAGAATCCAAGGTGATGAAGGGATGCCTTTGGGGGATGTTTCTGAGATAGGCTCTCTAGGGTTTTAAACCACTCAGAGTGGTTTAAAAATCTTTCCAAGGTGACAGTTTTGTCCTGGGCCATAACTAAGGAGAAAGGGTCGAGGTAAAGAGAAAGAGCTAGGTTTAGGAGCAAAGCAACCACCGGTGACCGTAGCAAAGCTCCTATGTGGACGTGGCGGGGACCCAAGGGGACCTCAGCCCTGTCCTGCTCAGCATTTTGATTAATGCCACAAATGAGCACATTGCTTCATTTATTCCAATACTCATCGAGCGCATACTCTGTGCCGGGCACGTCCTAGACGAAAGCTTAGTAAATCAGTGAATGAGATCAAGCTGGAAGGGGCCTAGGTTAATTCTGATGGGGGGAAGCTACAACCATCAGCCTCTCTGATACATTGAGCCAGGACTACGTTAGCCTATTGGCAAGCCAAACTGGGTGATTTCGTGGCCCGATGAATTAGCAAATGATAATAAATGCTAACGCAGTCTACTTCCAGGAAGCTGCCCGTCTGAATTAGAAGGAAGTCGGAGAAGTAATTATTTTAACGGCAAGTCGTTTCGTAACTCTCAAGTACTAAAATAATTCATACTTTGCTGGCATCCCTGCCACACAGGAGTCCTTTAGGAAACTCTTTATGGAAAACGCAATCTGATTTCTAACTAATATATCAATTGGATAGCAATAAATTTTGCCTCGGTGCTGCCGAAGCATTTGCTTTTTCGCGGATTAAGTATTCTCTCCGAAATGTCAGTTACAGTGTTCATGTGCTTTGTAGTCGAGTATCCAGAAAAAAAACAACAAGATCTTTAGAGCCAGGCTGACAGGGTTCAAATCCCAGCTTGGCTGCTGTACCAGGGATGCGATTCAAGCGAGACTGCCCAATATTGGAGCTTCAGGTTCCCGCATGGTAAAGTGGGTACAGGAATATCGGTCTCAGAGGGTTCTTAAAATTAATTATATAGTAACCGGCATATAATCCACACTGAATGTTCTCATAACGAATGTCAGCTGTTGTTAGTCTCAGACACTAAGGCAAGGGGCCTCAGCCCCGGGTACCAGATGAGGTCTTTCTAAAGCTCGAAAGATATTCAGTACAGGACTCCAGGCGCTAAAAGAAAAATGACCCGGATACGGAAGGATGCTTCATTGCCATAAAACTCAGCCGCAGATAGCAGCCAAAGAGAATTTGCATCAGTTACTAGAGCCTTGGCTGGATTGGCCTGTGTCCCTCCCTCGCCTATGGGGAGCCACCTGGTGCACGAACGGCCCGTGGAAGACACAGGTGTAGTAAGTCTTGCCAGGAGTCACAGCCAAAGTCACAGGGAGACACTGAGCACTGCCCAAGGAGATGAGGTCAACCAACCCTGCCTCCTTCTGCAGCCAAAGCTCTTCTCCCTTTGAAGGAGCTGGGGGAGGTTCCAACAGCCAGGTCCCCCAAGAGCGATGAGGTAGCCTTGGCCCAGGATCCAAAGTCAAAGCGGCAAGAGAGCCACCACCCACGGGCATCACAAGGCCGAACCTGTCTCACCAAAGACATGTTGCATCCTTCCCTGGCTAAGGAAATAGGAAGACTGGGAAGAAAAACGTACAATTCACTTTTGGTTTTAAAGAAAGGCAGCCAAAATTCTATTGAGCAGGATCTTGGGGCATTCTGGCACCAATTTTTAAATTTTTATTTTTCTAATCATCTTAACGTATGCACGGGGCATCCAAAATGTGCAGGGGATGGTGTTGGGCTCGGTGAGTAAAAGAGGGAGAGAAAGATAAGAAGGTCACAACTTCTTATGGGAAGGGGCTTCCCATCTGGTTGGGAGATGGGATAAACACATGAAGAGAGCATAACGAACCCACAGGCAGTGGCTAGACATGAGACCAGCATTCCGAGTTTTTATGTTAATCCAGTCCCTGAGGAGGGAAAAGCAGGCTCTAAAACAAAGTGGTCCTGACTCAACCACAGCCCCTGCCTGCCATATGCGGGGAAGAGGCATGGTCACCTTGGCCATGACCGTTCCTGGTAGTTCTGGTTGCTATGGAGAAGACGACACAAATCCAGGGTGCCACACTCAGAAACTTCCCACATTTGGGGGAGTCTGCGGGAAGGCTGAGGTAGGAGCAGAAGGCTACTAATCCAAAGCTGGGAGCACAATAGAAAATTATCCTTGCTTTGAGGTGCCTGGGTGGTTCAGTTGGTTAAGCATCTGACTCGGTTTCGGCTCAGGTCGTGATCTCACGGTTTCGTGGGTGGGAGCCCCACGTCGGGCTCCTCCACACTGACGGTGCAGAGCCTGCTTGGGGTTCTCGGTCTCCTTCTCTCTCTGCCCCTCCCCCACTCGCACTGTCTCTGTCTCTCTCAAAATAAATAGACTTAAAAAAAATTTAAAGTTATCGTTGCTTTGATTTGCTTTTAGTGACAACGGGTGTATTTGTTTTTTTATCTCAACCAATGACAAAAGAGGACACGAGGGGTTTGTTTTTTGTTTTTTACTTAGCGGAGGTGGCACGGTTTTAAAAAGGCAGGGGAATGGCCGTATTCACTTAAGAACCCTCTGAGGCAGAAAGCAAGTCATGGGGCCCCTGGGTGTCTTAGTCAGTTAAGCATCGGACTCTTGATTTCAGCTCAGGTCGTGATCTCACGGTCATGGGATTGAGCCCCACATCAGTGGAGCCCACTTGAGGTTCTCTCTCTCCCTCTGCCCCTCCTGCACATGTGTGCACTCTCATTAATAAGGAAGGAAGGAAGAAAGGAAGAGAAAGAGAGAGGAAGGAAGGAAGGAAGGAAGGAAAGAAGGAAAGAAGGAAAGAAGGAAAAGAGAGAGAGAGGAAGGAAGGAAGGAAGGAAGGAAGGAAGGAAGGAAGGAAAGAAAGAAAGAAAGAAAGAAAGAAAGAAAGAAAGAAAGAAAGAAAGAAAGATAGACAGACTGTAGGAAAACCTGGGCCTTCAATGAATATCAACTGACTGAAGGTATAAACAAGTGAGGAAATTTGACGCACAGATTTCAGGTGTCCCGTCTGTTCTATCCAGAGGAAAGGGCACATGAGGAAAGAGGGTCCTATCTGTGGGTTTGCCTCTGAAAATGCAACATACAAGGAGGAGACAGGAGAACAGGGCCCCCCCCCACCCCCGAGAAGCCAATCACAGCTTTCCTCAGATTCCCACCTACGCCCAGGTTCCAAGAGTGTCTTAGAGCTGCGTCATGAAGCCCATGCCGTGACAGGTGACAACAGAGGCACAGGAAAGGCCGTGGGGAAGTAACAGGGAGTCGGAGTCATGTGTGAGTCGTCCAGGGGTGGAGAGATCACCAGGAGCACCGAGCAGAGGTAAGTCCAGCAGGATAAGGTGAGTCCAGAAGGGGTGGAGTGCAAAGCGGGACAGAACAGAGAGGAAGTCTGCTCCTCAGAGATTCGGAGCCTACGAACACCATACGCCTCGACTTTGCGGTAACGGAATTGAAAACAAACTCTTTATTCCACTTAGGGAGTTGGGACCCTGAGCGAAAACAACACGGACTGTGATCAAAACCAATGTCTAAACACCACTTGAGAAGGGGGTTGTGCTCAGCACACGCGTTCCCAGGACCTAGAGAGCTCCCAGACATCATGCAGTCCCACTGGAGAGGCAGCCCCCACGCTCACTCACAAGGTCTCCTTGGAAACTCCCGAGCTCGGCAAAGGCCCCCCGTTGGCTGGACGACACAGACCGTGGACAGCCTTCTCGTACGTCCCCCCGCCCCCCCCAGGTTTGTGATCTGCAGCAGCTGGAGGACGAGGTGCACGTGGAGGAGGAGCTGGAATGACCTTGGAAACGCTGCCCGGCACGAGGCGTTGGCCTTGAGCACGCCAGCAGAGCAGTGTGCTAACCACACGGCCGCAGAAAGCCAAGGAGGGTGTTGGTGCAGGGCCGAAAGGGCCTGATGGGACAGTAAACAGGAAGCGATCCCCAAACCAAGCAGCCTATCAAACTACCCGAGGAGCTCGCTAAAAACACAGACTCCAGGTTTCATCGGGGGATTCCGCTGCTGCGTGGCCCGTGGGGCACAGGACGTATTTGCATCGGCCCTAGGGGGCTGGTCCTCACGAGGCCAGTTCTGCACCGAGAATGGGAAGGACTGGGGTGAAGGGAGGGGGGCGCTGGCAGGTCGGACAGGAGGATCTTGCAGGTTTGGGGGCAACAGCTCTCCACTGGGAAGGGAGAGGCTGAGCCTGGGTGCCACTGCGAGCCCCTCCCCCTTAATGCTTTATGACCCGAAGCTGTAACCAGCACCTGAGCTCCTCGCCGGCGGCGGTGACAGAAAGAAACAGAAGGAATTGGAAAACCCTTAGAGGGGAACATCTACCAGACTTGGCAATGTTTCCGGTACATGAAGGTGGCAGGTGCTTTACCCCCAGTCTTCCACCGCTCCCTAGCGAGGAGAGTGATAAAACTGTTCGGAGAAATGGGACAGTAAGAGGAGGGGCTGGTTGAGGATGAGGACAGCTATTCAGTTGGAAGCCAATACATCTGAGGGGTCTGCAGAGTAGAGCCCAGTGTAGAGGTTACAGCAAAGACTCTAAAGCGGCCTCTGCCTGCATTCATGATCCTGGCTTTGACCTACCTCACTGGGCCACTCTGGGCAGCCTCCTTCGTTGCTCTATGCCTCAGTTTCCCTATGTAGAAAATGGACATAATGGGAGTGACCGCTTCATGGGTTATTGTAAAAATTAAAGGAGTAAGATCTGGCACGTATTAGGTTTTGTCACCAGACCTTCAGACAGGAACGTCCAGTGATTGAAGACGTTAGTCTGGGGCCGAGGAGGTTGGGCAGGACTGGAAACACAGACCTTATTTTATTCGCTTTTTCAATCCTGTCATCTGTCCCATGAGGTGGCAACTTGCAGCTAAGTGACCCATGCCAGAGGGACGAGATGCCTTTCGTCGTATGGACGCAGACACGGTCGCAAAGATGATGGCCGTTATGCCCACGGTTCAGCCCCAGCCCGAAGCCAGCCAACCCAGCACCACCCACTTGAGAAACGGGGCAGACTCTGGCAGCGTAGACAGCGGGAGACTGGGTCACGTCCCGTGTCGGCCACCAGCTGCCTCCGCGGCTTTCTGTCATCTGCTACACCAAGGACGGCACTACTTGTGTTCAAACACGTTCTCCAGCCTCTCAATTTGTATTGTTCCAAAATCAAAATTGTGCATATTGTGAAGGAAGAAGTCCCCTGGCTTGACTTCCCCAATGCTGGCACGACTTGGATGGGGAACACGATTCTCAGCCTGAGCAGCAAATCATCACAAAATAGATTAAGCATGAAAGGAGGGACTGATAGGTGGGGATCTTCTGACTGGCAGTCAAGATACGAATCCAAAACATGATAGGACAAAAAGCTAGTTTCTATTCACATTTGGCCAGAGATGTGAAAAATTAAAAGGGCCACCCACTTGGTCTATAGCATAGAAAGTGAAGAGCTGACACATCTCAGCTGTGCTCCGAGGCACATAGGTGCACACTTGAGGCAGGCTGCAGCATGGGGACTGTGAAGAAGTCAGCTACAAACCCCTCTTACCTACTAACCTCCTGTGGACCAAAATGGATGCAGAGTCCCCCAAAGAGTCCTCTCTGATGGTGAATCAAGAACATGGGGTGGGGGGTACATGGGTGCCTCAGTCAGTCGAGAATCTGACTTCAGCTTAGGTGGTGATCTCACAGTTTGTGAGTTCGAGCCCTGAGTCAGGCTCACTGCTGTCAGTGCAGAGCCCACTTCAGATCCTCTGTCCCCCTCTCTTTCTGCCCCTCGCTTGCTTGCACTCTCCCCAAAATAAATAAACAAACAATTTTTAAAAAAGAATACAGGGAGACAAACTACAGATGTAAATTCCTTCTACAATTTGCCGAGTCGTAATGTACATGTAATGTACAGCATAGTGACTGCGGCTAACAATACTATATTGTCTATGAGAGTAACTAAAGAGAGTAGTTCTTGAAAGTCTCATCACAAGGAAAAAAATGTGTAACTATGTGAGGTGGTAGATGTTTACTAACCACGGTGATCATTTCACAATATACATCGTGTTGTACATGTCAAACTAATACAATGTTGGATGTCAGTTTTATCTCAATAAAATGGGAGAAAAAGTGGTCGTCTTGCAAATTGCTATTTCTTTTATGTTCTCTACTTTAAAAAATTTTTTATTTATTTATTATTATTTTTTTTAATGTTTATTTATTTTTGAGACAGAGAGAGACAGAGCATGAACGGGGGAGGGTCAGAGAGAGGGAGACACAGAATCTGAAACAGGCTCCAGGCTCTGAGCTGTCAGCACAGAGCCCGACGCGGAGCTCGAACTCACGGACCACGAGATCATGACCTGAGCTGAAGTCGGCCACTTAACCGACTGAGCCACCCAGGCGCCCCATAATGTTTATTTATTTTTGAGAGAGACAGAGACAGAATGCGAGTCGGTTAGGGGCAGAGAGAGAGGGAGACACAGAATCAGAAGCAGGCTCCAGGCTCTGAGCTGTCAGCACAGAGCCCGACGCGGGGCTTGAACCCGTAAACCATGAGATCGTGACCTGAGCCAAAGTCAGAGGCCCAACCAACTGAGCCTCCCAGGTGCCCCATTCTTTACTATTTTTTATTTTTTTAATTTTTTTTTCAAAAAAATTTTGTTAATGTTTTTACTTATTTTTGAGACAGAGAGAGAGCACCAGCAGGGGAGGGGCAGAGAGAGGGGGAGACACAGAAGCTGAAGCAGGTTCCAGGCTCTGAGCTGTCAACACAGAGCCCGACGCAGGGCTCGAACTCACAAGCCGTGAGATCATGACCTGAGCTGAAGTCGGACGCTCAACCGACTGAGCCACCCAGGCGCCCCCTATGTTCTCTGCTTTTTACAGGAAACTTTCAAAATTGAAATATTCCATGAAACCTGGAATAACTGAAGAGCAACTAACCAGAACCCTCAATTTGCTGGAATTTGTACACTGTCTGCATCTAAGTAAGTAGCAATGGTAAGAAAATGCTCGGGAAATTTGCGGCCTTGGCATGTACTTGACTGAAAGGGTGGTCACATCTCCTTCTCTTCCGCTCTCTGGTTTTCTTTTCACAAACTACAAGGAAAAGCAACCAGGATTGAATTCAAATGGACATGAATCCAACTCCCAGGTACAAATCATCAATGGTTGTCAGAGTAATCTAATAATCTAACCCTGCCAGAACACTGTATTTTTCATTTGTAAAAATGTAATGACACCTACTTCCTAGGATTATGTTGACAATTATAATGGAGTTGCATTTTCATTTGGGGTAGGGGGAATCAGGCCACAAAATTAGCACATTGAATCATATTTTCCTTGAAAACTCACTGAATTGCCCACCAGTGTCCAATAGAGATACGATGACAGCTACATAAGTAATTTACAATTTTCTGTTTGCTGCATTCAGAATATAAAAAGAAAGAGGTGAAATTCATTTCTATAATACGGTTTGCTTAACCTAACACGGAATCAATGTAAAAACAAATTGCTAGTGAGATATTTTACTTTTTTGTACTAAGTCCAAAATCCAGTGTGAATTTCACACCTATTGTACATCTTGACTCAGACTAGCCACTTTCTGAGGGCCCAGGAGCCACCTAAAGTATCGGATGGTGCAGCTCTAGACCATCTGTGTGTCTCCTGCGGCTTAGGCCACGTCCCCGTATGGCACCCTGACCAGGATTTTCTCCAGTGTTGAGACAGATCCCCATTTCTTCAACTGAGAACCATGACAAAGTAGCTGGTCCCAGGGTCCAAGGAGGAAAGAAGGAGAGAGCACAAGAAGAAGAGGGGCAGAGGGAGAGAGACAGAAATCCCAAGCAGGCTCCACGCTCCGCACGGAGCCCAACGTAGGGCTCAATCCCACACCCCGGGCTCACGACCTGAGCCAAAATCAAGAGTCAGACACTCAACCATCTGAACCACCCAGGCACCCCCAGGAAATGATCTTTAAGCATCAGAATCACTGAGCAAGATGTGCTCACTTCCAAGCCACACGTCGGGACATGCTGGGAGGGACAGGCTCTCCTTGACCACCTCATACGTGCTATAGATCCCCGAGATTTGACTGTTGGTGTTCTCAGCACATGGAGTTGAAACTAGAAGTGATACGCATATATATGCCTTCACTTCCTATGTGGACAAAATTCCAGCTCAGGGACATTTGTTGAGCTCCTACTGTGTGGCAGAATCTAGAAAACACAAAGGCGTCTGCCTAAGTTCAGATTTTCACAGTTACTAGTTTTGTAACCTGCAACAGATCATTTCATTTCTTACGCCTCAGTTTCCTCATCGGCAAAACGAAGATAACAAAAGTTCTCCACTCCTAGGATTGTTTTTGAACATTAAATAAGATACTCCTGACCAAGCACAGGGCAGAAAACATGCTTAACTCAATTTCCCATTCTTCAGGGTGATTAGTGCTGGGTAGTGCAATAAACGTTTGCTTACAGTGGGAAGGTGGGAAGGAGGGCCGGCTCACTTTGCGTGTGTTACGGAGGTAAAGAGCTCCGGATCCCAAGACTTCCACCCCACCCAACCATCACCACCCGCAATTTCTGAAACAACCATGGTGGGTATCACCCCTTCCACTCGTGTCATTCTCTCTCGAGTTAAAAAGCAAAGGAGGAAAGTCAGCTAAAACATAAACGTCTCAGTACAAATGTCTTTTGTTCACTTTCCTCCTGCCTCGAGCTGCCCCAAGAATCAGCAGTGCTCACAC
Organism: Puma concolor; assembly: GCF_028749965.1. Lineage (NCBI taxonomy): Eukaryota > Metazoa > Chordata > Mammalia > Carnivora > Felidae > Puma > Puma concolor. The sequence goes on from NC_141677.1 coordinate 78,437,150, forward strand.
AGTGGGAAGGGGCCTCAGAGGCCAGGGAGTGGTCCACCTTGGCTTATACACCGTTTCACAGGCCACGATCAGCCCCCAGAACGCTTAGACATTTTGATTCTAGAGAGCCAATGGAAGTGGTTTTGTTTGACTGGAGATGTGGTTGAGCAAGAATACTCACATGTCAGCAAGGTTTCACACAGACCAGCAGTTTTGGTGACTTTGGACAACTTTCTAATCTGTTTGTCAAAGTGTTTCCCTTCCGAGAAACCTTTTTTTTTTTTTTTTTTCTTTTTAACAACAAAGAAGCGGAAAGTTAACCTGGGACAAAAGCATTTTATGAAACACTTGACAAAAAAAAAAAAAAAAAAAAGAAAGAAAGAAAGAAAGAAAATAAGTCCAGGCCTGCAGGATCTTGCCGATGGCTTACCAAGCAGTGTGGGAAGAAGCTGTGTGTTTGCACTGGCTCCATAGCCCTCCTACAGGTAGGGGTGCTTGCTTCCTGCTTCCTACAATTCCAACGCTGTCTTTAAGAGAGGCCCCAAGAAATGAGGTGCCAAATAAAGAGAACATTTTGTTGGAAGGAAGGCACTGGGTCTCCTTTCTGTTCTCCTCCCCCCGCTGTGAAGAGTGGAGTAGGAAACTTCACATCTGGTATGAAGAGCCACCCCTCCAGGGGCGCCTGGGTGGCTCCGTCAGTTGAGCGTCTCTTGATTTCGGCTCAGGCCATGATCTCGAGGTCTGTGGGATCGAGCCCCACGTTGGGCTCTGCTAGACAGTGTGGAGCATGCTTGGGATTCTCTCTCTTCCTCTCTCTGTCCTCCTCACCCACTTGTACATGTGCTCTCTCTCTCTCTCTCTTTCAAAATAAATAAATTATATATATACATAAATCTACCTACCTACCTACCTATTAGAAAGAGCGACCTTCCAGGTCAGCATTTCTCCACCGGGCACTATTGACTTGGGGCAGAATATTCCTTTGTCGTGGGGGCAGGGGGCTGTCCTGTGCAGCGTAGAATGCATAGCAGCAACTCCTGGCCTCTATCCGCTAACTATAGTTGCCCACTCCCCACCAGTTACGACCACCAAAAGGTCTCCAGACATTGCCCACTGTCCCCTCGGGGACAAAACCGTCCCCAGTTGAGGCCCACTGGTCTAGGTCTGGAGCAAGCTGCCATTCAGCCCAACTTCTGGACCACAATGGCCAGGGATAACTTTCTACATTCTGAACCAGATGGAGAATCACTTAGCTGGACCCTTACTCTCCATGACATCTTTTTTCCCCCACTTCCAGCAAAAGGACAGTAGAGCAACAGAGAATATAAAATGCAGCCTGGCGATGGGGTTTCTGAGCCGGATTTGGCCTTCCTAGCTTCAAAGATCATGAAACCTCTCATTTGTACTCCACAAAGCAGCAATTTCTCACAAGGATACGTTCCTTTGACTCTCTTTTAAAAGTCAAGTACAACTTGGCAACCACAGAGTACAGAAAATATAGGCTTTCTGCAAGAAGCAATTATTCAAAACCCAAAGACTAAAAAAAAAAAAAAAAAAATGAGCATGTCAGGTCGTGTCAGTTACAACACAGAAGACAACTGGATTCCTTCATTTATGAGCAGCAGAATGGTCTGGGTTTGTTTTTTCTTGCTGACTTTGATTATTTCTTAGAGGTATAACCCAAGCTGTCTAAAACTGTTGACACTGGGTTGCTGACCTTTTCATGTAAAAACAAGAAGGTCCACGTTTAGCATTTAGGCTTTTGCTTTAAATGTTCACCAATCATTACATCCATAATTAGAACTTGTGGGGTAATATACCCAAATCTGCCCTCCTGGATCATTTACAGGGTCTGTAGAAGCCACAAAAAAAAAAAAAAAAAAAAAAAAAAAGAACACTTCAGCAATGTTAAGATTTTTCTGGGCTGGCACAGGAAAACTCAGCTCATGGAATATAAATCAGCAACCCTAGATCTAATTTCCACCCTCACATGTAGCGTGATTATACAAGTGAGCTGTGCGAGCGTCAAGTCAGAAATGGAGGTTTGTTTGCCAGAAGGAAGCCAAACCTTCAATTCTGTGGTTAATGCCACCTAGGGATATAATTACACAAGCTAATATCGTCTTTCTACTAACGAAGAGGAAAAGGAATCCTCATGGCCAACGTTCATGTGAATTAACCATTTTAAGCTTAATACCAAGGCTAATCTCAAATTCCTAAGGTATTCATGTTCAGACATTTAAAAGTGAAAAAAGGAAGCCTCTGACAGTAACATTAACACACTTATCGTAGATCTTCAATTTATCAAATGTCAATTTCAGCAATGTTCCCCAAACACTGCCTCCCATGTTGTTAAAGGGGCTTTGCATGAAACCAACCAACTTCATTATAACCTTCACATATGCGGCAGAATTCAGGCAGAGGTCAAACATGCAGTGAACTGACGGGTCCCCTCGTTGGGTCACAGGGAAGCATCGCTGGTACCTTGAACTGAAGGCAGACGCCAAGATTATTTTTTTTTCAACTTTTTTTTTTTTTTTTTTTTTTTTTTTATTTTTGGGACAGAGAGAGACAGAGCATGAATGGGGGAGGGGCAGAGAGAGAGGGAGACACAGAATCGGAAACAGGCTCCAGGCTCTGAGCCATCAGCCCAGAGCCTGACGCGGGGCTCGAACTCACGGACCGCGAGATCGTGACCTGGCTGAAGTCGGACGCTTAACCGACTGCGCCACCCAGGCGCCCCGATTATTTTTTATCAGAAGGCCCAAACAGGATATTTATTTGGAGAGCTTGTGGGTGTGCGGGGTACGGTCTTTGCTTTCTGACGCAAAGACGCATTCCTAAAAACTCAATTGGGCATTTGGCATGATAGGAAGCTTTATAAATGGATCACACCAAACCTTGCAGATCCCTCCTACAACATCACTACCACACAAGTCAGTACGCTTCACGACTGAAGACTGTTCTGAATGGGCAAATTATTACGAAAAAAAAAAAAACCCATCCTCATTAAAACTTCCTTAGTCTGAGGCACTCCTCTCTTCCATTTTGCTCTCTGACGCTCGATCAGGGTCACTTCCATCACCCACGCGGACACGGGCAGGCCTAAGCACAACCCTGCCCATCTCTAGGGTGAACTGCAAAGACGTATGGCAGTTTCTTAAAAAGCTGGCCATGCAGTCCCCATATGACTCAGCGATTTCACCCCTAGGCACGTATCCAAGAGAAAGAACACAGACATCCACCCGAGACTTGCACGTGAATACTTATGGACTCTCGTGAACACTCACGAATATTTACACTGCTCGTAATAGCCCCCAATGTGAAAGCGGCCCAAATGTCCATCGACTGATGAATGGAGAAAGAAAATGCGGCATATCTATACAACGATTACTCAGCTATAAAGAGGGGCAAAGGCTGGACGCGTGCTACGACGTGGGTTTAACGTCAGAGACCCACGGCAAGTGAAAGAAGAAGGTCACCAAAGGCCACGTCGTGTAGGAGTCCATTTACGTGAGATGTTCAAAAGTTATCGGGTTCAGGTTTAAACAACTTTCCCCAAATAAAAGTAATTCACTCCTCATACTTAAGTCTAGCACCATGGCTAACATTGGTTTTTTAACTTACCTCTTTAAATGCATCACTTCTTGTACCGAGACAAGACCTGAAGCACCTCTAGCAGACTCCACCAAGCGAAATACAGCAGGGATGCCCAATATGAAACTCCAAATATTGCAACAAAAAATAAAAAACAAAAATAAGCCTCTTTTTAAAGAGATACTGGCACCTTTAACTTCTGCCTTCTCAAATGTTTGCTTCAAGTTCCACTGCTCCCTAAACTTCTCAACCTGGAGCTCTTTTTCAATTATGGTGAGAGGCAGCAAGATGTCAAGCATTTCAAAGTCTCCCTGAATTATCAAAGAACCAAAAATAAATCCCAAATTGCTTTTTAAGTGTGAAATGTGGGCTTTTTCCACTCTCGGCTGAAAAATGGCTGCAGAGATCGTACTCAGAGGCTCCAAGCTATAAATCTCCCTCAAGCTAGGACTGGGTATGGACATTTTTAGCCTTGAAGAATATTCTTGTCAGCGATAAGACTGCAGGAACAGGAGTCCTGATGGCCACCTCAGAGTCACCTTGGCTGCAGAGGTCGTTGTCGGAAACCGGGGCGGGGGTGCGGGGTGGGGGGTGGGGTGGAGGGGTAATGGAAGGTCAGTATCAAAGAAACACAAAAAGGAGAAAAGTACAAAGAATCCAATCAAATCCAACCAAAGCAGTGTATGCATCAAGTGCCATAAAATGTCCTTTGGCTCAATGACCCTGTTTTCAGGAATTTATACTAAAGAAAAACAAACCACTGCAAGATGATTTGTTTCAGCAAAAGACCGGGACCAACCTCAACAAGCAACAATAGGGATTGGTTAATTAAATTATGCTACATCCTTTGATGGAACGTTATGTCTCCATAAAAACTGACCATAAAAGACACGGAAATGCACTTGTGATATAATGTTAATGGGGAAAGGGTAAAAATATATGTACGTTATAATAAGCATGCAAGCAAATATATGTATATTCAAAAGCAGAAGGGTCCACATGAAAGCAGAAATCATTGTGCTCACCTGGTGGGCCTAATCATTTTTTCTTCCTCCGTGTTCCCAAGTTGTTGAGATATCATCACACAGTTCTTAGGAAAAAAATTAAGTCAATCATACAAATTTTATGTGAAACGACTCCATTCGTCAACTTACACGGAAACCACCAACTACCCTATTGCCTGTCCCATTTATGCTAAAACGACAGCCGTCACAGACCCCCATCCCCCACGGTCAAGATGCAGAGAAAGGAGATAACAATGTTTTCGCAGAGTCAAAACGTGGTTCCATTATTACCTTGGTGGTGAGAATAATTTTCTGTGCCATAAAGGCAACACAAGAAGATCGTTCTGCTTTCTGAACTCCACACGTGTACTGTTAATCTCCTCAGTAAATTTCTGTTCCATCTCTTGGAAGGAAATCGTATGTGAGGGAGGTCAGAAGCTCCTCCCCTTGACTATGGAGCCTCACCTGGTAACCCCCACCTGACAAACTGGTTGGACCTCAAGCACCCTCTGGGGATGACAGAGGGTGGGAGCCAACAAGCCCACCACTCAGAATCCTTATACTCACATCTCACACACAAGGACTCTGTCTATGATGGTTAATTTTATTCGTCAGCCTTTCTACACCGTAATACCGAGCTATTTGGTCAAGCATTATCCTAGGTGTTTCTGTGAAGGTATTTTGTAGATGAGATTAACATTTAAATCGGTAGACTTTGAGGAAGGCTGATTAGTGTGGTGGGCCTCACCCAACCAGTAGAAGACGTTAATAGAAAAAAGACCTAAGGAAGAGGGCTTCTGTCAGCAGGCGACCTTCAGACTGGAGCCACAGCATCAGCTCTTTCCTGGGTCTCCAGTCTGCGGCATCCCCCGGAGATTTTGGCCTCGCGCGACTCTACAGTCACGCGAGCCCGTTCTTTTATGAGGGTATTTGTTAAATGAGGGAGGGAGGAGAAGACTATTCTTGGGCCCTGGAATGGAGTCCCCTTAGGCCAACCGTTCAGATCCCTCTGGGAAAGTCATGTAGATGAAAACACGCACAAAATTATCAGCTGCTGACTCACAGAGCTCCTGCCTGTATACGAATGTTGTATACATATTTTACATGCTTTAAATGTCTGTTCAGGGGCGCCTGGGTGGCGCAGTCGGTTAAGCGTCCGACTTCAGCCGGGTCACGATCTCGCGGTCCGTGAGTTCGAGCCCCGCGTCGGGCTCTGGGCTGATGGCTCGGAGCCTGGAGCCTGTTTCCGATTCTGTGTCTCCCTCTCTCTCTGCCCCTCCCCCGTTCATGCTCTGTCTCTCTCTCTGTCCCAAAAATAAATAAACGTTGAAAAAAAAAAATTTTAAATGTCTGTTCAGAAGCTGTTTTGGCACTCCACCCCCCCACACCTGGTTTGCCCAAAGGTCCTTAACTGAGCACACCTGAGGACACCAGCGATGCCACGTGCACTGCTCTCCAGGGAGGTCACAACCGGTAAGTTTGCAAATGACTTACTGATTCAGTTTCCACTTTCCATATAAACATCTGGAGCATAAAACAACATATCCATTGCTTCCCTGATGTGAGATTAATATTTAGTCTGCCACAGAGAAGACTGCCTTTTTTAGGGTCTTTTCTGACCAGCCCTATTACTCTGTAAGATGTTCAACACTTTTTCATTGTCAAGATATAGACTAGCTTATCTCTGAGTTACTATTTAATATTCTGCCTCTAATTTTTGAGGATTCTAGTCCTGCGGTTCAACCCAAATGGCACATTTTGGGTATTAAATGTTTTTACCCTTACGCAATTTTTCTTTGAATAGTAAACTCAAGATGGCTGATTTTAATTTTTTTTAACGTTTATTTATTTTTGAGAGAGAGGCAGAGAGAGAGGGAGACACAGAATCCGAAGCAGTCTCCAGGCTCTGAGCTGGCAGCCACAGAGCCCGATGGGGGGCTCGAACCCACAAACTGTGAGATCATGACCTGAGCCGAAGTTGGATGCTCAACAAACTAAGCCACCCAGGTGCCCTGAAGATGCTTTATTTTCACACAAATTCTAACACTAAAAATTGAGTTAAGTTAGCAAAGTGTATTCAAAACATACTGACTACTGATTTAACTGATTTTTCAACTAGGGGTTTAATACCTTTTTGCTGAAGCGGATAATTTCTGTCTTGAGTGATGAGACTACCTAAATATTTTAGTAACCTAAAACCTGCTTACCAACAGGTACTCACACCTTGGACCCCAGGAGGGCAGCCCTGACAAGAAAATAATAAAGCCCCATTTGAGGCTCAGGATTGAACAAAGAAGGTCCAGAATCATCTCCTTTGGAAGGCTTGCTCTTAGGTGGAGCCCATCAGAGCAGTCTGATTTAAGGTCACATTACATTTATGCTTTGAGGAAGTTGTCTCCGGATGAATGACATTAGAAAAACCACGAGTGCATTAACTCCTCGGGAACATAAATCCTACAACACGGACCAACAAGACGGCATCATTGCAAAATGCCCAAAATCCATTTGCACCCTCACAGTTGGCCTTGTGTCACTTCCCTCTCAGGTAGCTGAAATTATGTCCATGAACCCACCCTCCTTAAGCCATATCTGCTATTAGATCAGGGGTTCCTAATCCTAACTACAATCATCACATTGCATTCCTCTGGGGCTGCTTCCAGAAGGCCAGGACTCCTGAGCCTCGCCCCAAACTAAGTAAGTCAGAATTGATAGGGACGGGACCTGATTCTAAGGTACAGTCAGGTGGGATCGTGCAAAGACCCACAAGATAGAGGGGTTTTCTAACAAAGACCTTGATAATCAGTTGAAGCAAAACTTCTCCTCCGAAGGCTGCCCCCAGATCATCCGGGACCACAGGCTTCACTGCCCAACTGAGAGGCCCTGAGCTCCCAAGTTTCATCCGCTGTACCCTAAAGGTTCTTTCCTAAAATGGCAAACCTTCCAAAGAACTCTCCAGAGTTTCACGTGTGCAACAGTTGAAACTATGTTGTGTTGGTTGTGTGTGTGTGTGTGTGTGTCTTTTCCTGAAAACACATGTGTCCTTTTGTTTCACGGTCTCACTTGGCACGAAGTACCCAGTTCACTTGCCCATCAGATTAGCTCAAATTACATGCTTTTACTGCTCCTACAAGCTAATGCAAGAGACCCACAATTAACTGTGGGCTGGTTTAAACCCTAAATGGAACTAATGTCTGCCCCGACCCAATGCCTCGGGACCTGCTTCCCCCTCCCCCCCCCCGCTGTAAATTGCTATTTTTGTAGGCTGCCTTCCAGAAGTTGAGCCCCAAAACAAGTTGGAACTGTAAGCCTACTAGATTCTACTCACAATAATTATCGAATCTTTGCCGCTTGCGCTCTCTTTGAAAGCTCAGCAAAACGCACGATGTTGTCCTTGCAAAGGAAGACAGAATTGTCACCCATAATGTAATCTCACTCGCACACCAGTAGAAGTGAGAGGACACCACCAAACGCCTCTGCCTTCCCCCCGGTAGGTCCTTGCATTTCAAGATACAGGCAGAGCCAGCAGCGCCGGTCTCTGTATCTGCAACTCCAAGAGCTAATTCATTTCTAGGGAGAAAGAAATCTATTTGGCACTCAAGTTGAAAACACCAGGAATGTTAGAAAATTCCAGCACTACCAGTTCCAAAACGACAGAGAACACAAATGCGTTCCGGTTAAACTCTGCAAATTTCAGGAAGAGAGAAAGATGAATGGAAAACAAGCATGATTCTCACTTATGGGCTTTCATGGAAAAGTAGCAAAATATCGGTATTACATTACCTCTCATTTCCATCAGCAAGGAGTTACACTGTGTCAGTGCCTGAGAGGGACAATCAGATAAAATCCTACCAAGTGCCTGTGGAATTTGCTACTCCCGGCATCAGGGCTGAGAAAGCAAGAGTGACTTAAGCAGAGCCAATTCTGCTTTTGGAGGTGGGAGCCTGGGGAGAAAGCATCTATGTAACTCATCAGTAGGGTTGCAAGCTTCATTTCTCCCAAGATCACATTTCCCCCAACCGCCATCATAAAGGAAGCAGTGGAGGCTTTCAATAATGGGAACTGGAAGAGGAAAACAGGGTGCTGAACTTATGCCTTTGCTCACCTGACTCTGAAGCCACGTCTTCTGGAATGACTTTGATGGAACAAGTCATATCCATTACCTCACCTGAGAGACTCTTAGCCTGACGCTCTTAATGGTCAAGTTGGACTGCCATTTCCTGGAGCCCTACTTTTGTCCTTGAATGAGTCATACTGGACGTATGGTAGGATGTTGGATAACACAGAAAGTCAAGAGCTCCATTCGGTGTTCCTTGTGTTACTTGAAAAGTAACCATTCCTCTCTCATTTTAGGATTGAAACATACCTTCCTAACCACACTTGCCCAGGAAGCATGGTCTGTGTCTTAAATAATCTTGTCTCCTTCACGTATATGTAACTGTTTTCAAATACACGCGTATATCATAACAGCAGCATACAAATTCATTTAGAAGTGTTCTAAATTTAGAGCACCATTGACGTGCATATCGTCCACATTGGATACGCAATGTACTGGTCTGGGGGCACCTGCCAAATTCACTATTCACAATTTCACTATTGTTCACTATGGTGTGAACTCACTTTCAGAGCCCCATAAATACCTAAGAATATGACAAACAAAATCCAAAATGCTACAACCTTATCACCCAGTTCCACATATTGGTAATGATAAATCACAATGATTATGATGATATCAAGAAGAACATATCAGGGCACCTGGGTGGCTCAGTCGGTTAAGCGGCCGACTTCGGTTCAGGTCATGATCTCGAGGTCCAGGAGTTCAAGCCCCGCGTCGGGCTCTGTGCTGACAGCTCAGAGCCTGGAGCCTGTTTCAGATTCTGTGTCTCCCTCTCTCTGACCCTCCCCCGTTCATGCTCTGTCTCTCTCTGTCCCAAAAATAAATAAACGTTGAAAAAAAAAATTAAAAAAAAAAAAAAAAAAAAGAACATATCAAAATAACCATGACTTGCCCAATGTTGGGGAGGTCCTTAGCTTCAGAAGCTGGGGTCTCTTACTGCAGTGCTCCCCCCACTTCACGTGGTCCCCCGTTTGTCATTTCAGTAAGGTCAAGGTCACCTTTGCTTAAGTAATAGCTAAGAAGGCAGGTTATGGAATCAGGCTAGGTAGGTTTAAATCCCAGTTTTCCTCTATAGCCTCAGGCAATTTACTTTAAAATGCTCATCTTAAAAATGGATCCACAAACAGTGCCTCCCGTGAGATGAACCATGGAGGTTCAAGGGCGAAGGCCCTTAGCCCCAGAGCCTGGCCACATATTTGCCGTCTATATCGGCTGGTTTTCTTCTTATAATTCCCTTCAAGCAGTTGGCCAATTGATCCTGCACTCCTTTACAATCTTTTCAGAAACATCTCCTTCAAGCCAGGCACTGGCCCAAAGCACTGCTCTCAACCTACCTCTTCCAGAAACTTCCCACATTTCAAATTCTGTTCCTCCTTGCACCTCTGACATTTTCAAGTTTAGTTGCAGATTTGTTCACGGTACAATGTTTAAGCGTTCTGGATCTTTATTTATGAGCCCTTCCCCTTCTTGCCCAGGTATGGAATATGGAGTATGCCCCCAAGTTGCCTTTGAAGACATGGTTAACCAGAGCCTGCACGTGTGTGTGTGTGTGTGTGTGTGTGCGCGCGCGCGTGTGCACACGCACATCCAGGTACACATCAGAGACCTGTCAGCAGGTAATTATCTTCTATGCTGATGGCTCTGAATTGCTGGGTGCCTTCCAGCTATGTTCACTCTTCAAGCTTCACTTCCCATCCTCTCCTCACAGCTGTTTCTGACTCTAGGAGCCCTGGGGCAGGAGACCTGCTCAGCCCTTTCAGTCTTGCCTCTTCTTGCCTCTATACAGAATTGCTGCCCTAAGCTACGCAATTTCCAGAGCAAACATGTAAGATACTTTACAACCCAGCCCAGTCCAGGAGCAGAAAGTTCTCTTTCTGTAGAGTCAGGCCAAGTGTTGTCTTATTGATTTGTATTTTATTGGCCAAACAGGGCTTGTCCAGACAGGGCGAGGCTATTTTTATCCAGACTGTCACTTGGCGAGCCTGGCAGGCGATGTAACCTGGGCCTGTGTGGTCTCCAACATGGGCACTGGGACGCGGTGAGCTCCGTCACCTCTGGGCTCCTCCCCACCCCTCTCCTCTACCCTGTGTTGCCCTGCTCAAATGGAGGAACACTGCTGGTGGGTGGGAAGACAGGTCATGTGGCTGGAATCCCTAGGAAGAGAGGACTGTTTCCATGTGTAATTCCTGAGTGAACGGTGGGAAAAGGGACGAGCTAGCAGAGGGGGTTAAGTGGTTCTGCAGAGCTGGTCTGACACCCAGGGGGCTCCCTGGGGTGGAAAGACCACTCTTCCCACAGCTGAGCAAATTGTGTCAAGGTTTGGGGCCCTCAGCGCTATTCTGCAGTCCCTCTGCATTTGCCTGATGGCTTAATGCCTCCAAAATTTGACCTTGTTATGGGAAAATTGTTCTCATTTGGCACTTTGGGGATAATGTGTAATTTCAAAACCAGGGTGTGAGCACATTGTAACTATTTTGAAATCCCATCTGCTAAAATTCATTCAAAAACTTTTTTTTTTTTTTTTTTTTTTTGGTGACTCCTACTCTGTCTCTTCTCCCACCCAGTCCCCAACTAAGGAACCAAATGAGCATCCCTCGTTCTTGCTTTCAGCAATCTTTGCTAAAAAGCTCAATGTGTCTTCAGGATAAATACTCCCCTGGGGCTACTTGCTAGAGAAACAAACCCCAGCCTGAAAATACCAAGGCTTTCCTCTTTTCTTATGTAAATAAATCTCCAGATGGCTCCTTTGTAAGGCTGTGTTTACTAATTCTTGTTTTCTTTCTAGACAATTTGTCCCCAGTACCCACTTTAGCATTGAAACTGGAGGTAATGCTTACAATTTCATTTAGTGAAAAGTCTATCCCAAGACGTGGTCTACGGGGGCAGAGCGGTAACAATGCCCCCCCCCCACACACACACCCCCTCAGGAAGCACTAACATTCCTCCTGCTGCTCCCGCTGTTGTCACACAGCACATATTTTCCACGAGAGTCGGAAGAGAATAAGTAATTTCAGACTTACTAGAATATCAGAGCTGGAAGGGACCACAGGCTCATCTAGTCCAAGAGTGGAAATTTGCACCACGCATACCCCTCTTTCTCTCTCTCATCTGTTCGTGGCAGACCTCGCCAATCACTCGTGGTATCCTTTCCAACCGATCTCAGGGGCGATCTCAGCAACGTCTTCGACACGCGTCACCAGGTCGCTCTGAATTAGTTACAGCGAACGCACAGGGGAATATGCACTTGCCATAGCTGAGCTCTTCGTGTTACAGATGAGGAGCCTGGGACCCGGGGACGGAATAGTATCACCCAGTGTCTCACAGCTAGTTGAGAGCATTGGTTCTCCGCCTGGAAAATTCAAACACGAGTCTGTGGTACTGGATGGGGAAGGGGAAAAAAAAATGCCTCTTTATTTTCACTATCCCTAACTGTAATTTAGCATCTCATTCACTTAGGAAGGAAAGCAACAAACCATAGTAGTATTAGCATATCTGACTCTACCACTAATGGCAATCAGTGATATTTTCATGTAACGTTCACTCATTACAGATTTCCTAAAATATCACGTGTGCTCAACTGCTAACGCTAAATTATAGGAGTTATTAGACCTTCAGCTAGATTTTGTACATTAATGCATTAATTAAGATGCACATATATTACCATCCCACAAATTTGGTTTTTTAATGTTTTGATGACTGTATTTTAATGTATTTGGCTTCCTTTGTAATTTATATATATATCATTTTCTATATTTAAAGCATTGGGCTGAGAGGGGGTCCAAAGTCTTCATCAGACTGTCAAAAAGGTCCATGCCCCCAAAAAGAGGTAAGATGCCTGGTGGAGAGAAAAGTCAGGTGTCCTGACCGCTTATCCTCACGTTCTTCCCACATACACAAAAAAGCTCTTACCATGAACTCCTGCCACCTTTGACTGACAGTATATTTACTGCCATATTAAAAAGAGATTTTTTTTTTCCATTGAAACAAGCTGCTGATGCTCAAGAGAGAGAGAGAACAAAGATACATAGAGTAAAAATTACAAGTTCTTAAGCTCCACTCCCCCACGATAACTACCGTTAACAGTCTGGTATATGGCTTTCCAGACACATACACACTCATTATGTAATAAAAATGGAATCACACAACTCATGCAGTTCTACAGCTGGCTTTTTTCACCTAACAAAGTAAAAGAATAGGAGCAATATCATAGCTATCTTTTCTTTACATAGAGTTGTCCCATTCTTTTTAGCAACTACAAAGTCTTCTCCTACACAAATGTACCCCAATTCGTTTCACAACCCCCCCATAAAGGAGATTCATTATCCAAAGTTTTCTTGGCAAAAGATAACAGAGGGAAGAGTTGTCGTTTGAACCTGAGGAGATTAGAAATTTGGCTTTAATGGCCATTAAAGTGCTCCTCTGCAACGGGGTCGACAGTGACGAAGTCAGTGGCTAACATGGTCACTGCTCAAAAACCCACAGCCTCAGCTCTTTGGACTAAGGAAGGGTTCCTTCCTGGGACGGGCTGGTCTTCTATACAGATGTGCCCCTTTCAGGAGGGTGAGTGCGGAGAGGGGTGGAACAGAGCAGGGGAGATCCCATTCCTCCGGCCTGGGGGCTCGCTGGGGAGAGAGGCTCAGTACAGGAGTAGAAACCAGGCTCCGAGCCCGCCAAGGTCTCGGGAACACCGTGTGGGGATATCTATAGTTCGTGGGGTTGGTCTCAGCCAGATCCCAGGACACAGGTGGCTCAGACACCGACCCCTGGCAGTGCAATGCTTCTTAACCCCTGCCCCCACTGCGGCCTCCATTCTGTTCCTCCCCTGGCCTTCTGTGACCCTCCCACAAACACACCGTGTACTTCATATTCACAGCTGACCTGGAGGGCAGCCATCTTGGCAGCTACAGCTCTGGAGAACAAGTGTCATCAATTCCCTTAGGGTGGATGATGGGGAAAAAAGAAGGAAAACACTTTAGTCATAATCGGTGAAAATATGACCCGGTTGATATCGCTGTCCCAACACTATTGTTACAGTAAAAGCAGAAATCTCAGGTAAGGCCGGTTCAAGATCAGAGGCTCCAAACAGAAGGCGGAAAACTTGTTCTCAGAAAGCAAAACAAGGAGACAGCAAGGCAGCCTGGGGCACCTGGAGAGACCCAGGAGAAGCCAGCTCTCACCTCCTGTTAGAGCAACCAGGTGCAGGGAGCCCCGGGCCAAGAGTCCCCGCGGCCCAGATCCGCGGTGACTCCGGGAGGTGACTTCTGAGCTGGACCTTTGTTTCCCCAGCTACAAAATCAAGGGCTGGACAGGAGAACACTTTTAACTGGACCCCATTTCCTCTGTGCTTATCAGTATTCCCACCCACCTGTCTGATCCCATATCCCAGGTAAAGCGGGGCAGGGACAGACCCACCTCTGCCTGGTTTCTTTGCCTGGACCTGGACCACCTTTTCTTTTCTTCTTTTTTTTTTTTTTTCCCCTCTCTCTTTGTGCTTCTCTAGTTCTCAGTATTAAGCTGCCACTTCTCATCCCTAACTCAAGGGAAGAATGTCTTTTCCCCCCGCATATAGGCTTTTCTCCATCACATCTTGCTGTCTCCATTCTGCCTGGGGTTTCAGCAATTTCAAATTCTCTGGCTTCGAGTCAGCTCCGCTATCGGAACCAATGCGGCTCCAGACTCTTCCACCCCCATTCAGTGCAGGAAATGAAACAAAGCCGGGCTTGTTCCCAGTTCGATAGGCTGCGAGTCTAGGGAACGGGGGCTTCAAATCTTTTCACGATTTTGTTTTGGCACCACAGCGTCTGCGTTTAATTCTGCGTCTCCTGCCAGACTCTGGAAGCCGAAGCGATAACATCAAGAGACGAGGGCGCAGCACCGGCATCTTCTGCCTCGCAGCCGGGGGCCACCGGGGCATGCGCAGACCAGACGCGGACACGCACAGACACGCGCGCGCACGCTGCCACGTGTGTTCCCATCAATATGCCACCACGCGGGCATACACACGCACACGCGCGCGCACACACACACTCATACACACACGTGCATGCGTGCACACTGCCAGGTACATTCCCACCACCGCGTGTGCATGCGCGCGCGCGCACACACACACACACACACACACACACACACACACACACTCATACACACAGACGCACACTGCCAGGTACATTCCCAACAAAGTTCCACCGTGTGTGTATACAGACACGACGTGCACACACAGAGAAGCACACTTCCACAAACACAGTCATGCACGCAAGCCATGAACACACACACAGAGGCACACGCTCACCTGTGCACACTCACCCACCCACAAATGCATATATTCACCCCCAACACATATATGGACGTACATGTGCACACACTCCCACAAACGTAGTTGCATGGGCACAGACGGACACATATAGTCACATACGGATACACACGTGCACACACTTATTTATACACTCATACACCTGCACACACACAGGGGATAAGAAGGCAGGAGGCTGCAGGCTGCACAACAGGGAGGCAGGGATATCCAAGGATGAGCTGTCACAGCGAATCCCCCACCCACCAGGACCTGAGAGATAAGTTTCTGCACACAAGGCTCCAGAAGGGCCCATTATAAAGTTCAACCAATTAAGCAGACCGTTTCCATGGCCACGTTTACTTTTCTCAGCTCTAAAGTTCAGCAGCTCCTCTGTCCTGACAGATGTGAGTGCAGGTCGTGGCCAATGTGTGGCACACTGGAAGACTCACACATCTATAGATCACTCTCCGCAGATAACCCGCCAATGTCTTTTGTTTAAATGAGACACAGGAATGAGATGGCATCAGCTGACCTTGAGCTTCCCACCAATCAGCAAGGGCCCCCACGCAAGGCTGTCCCCGGGGACTGCAAACTCATCGCTCGTGCAACCACTCAGGAGACCCCTCCTGATGGCCAGCCAGGACCAAAGACACACTGGGCCCTGGTGGCACCTTGGTGAACAGCTGTGGGAGGGGGAGGTAGACATGAACCAATAATCACGCCAAGGGATGGAAAATTACAGCTGTGAAAGGAGCTCTGGTCCCCTCGAGGGGGGGGATTGGGTAAGAGCACCCGGTCCCACCCAGCTGTGTGGGTCTGGGGCCAAGTGAGGCAGGTAACGGGCCCACAGAGGGGCCTCATTGCTGTTGCCATTGAAATCTCTAATACCCACGACCCCAGAGAGCAGCACACTCAGACCATCGAAAGACTCACGATCAACACATTCACCCACCGCCGGGGATGTGCGTAGCTGCAGACGTTTTGGCATGGTTTTGGCAGGAGAAACTGATAGAGGAGAAATAGGTGTGAGGAACAAACCAGATAGTGAACCTGCCATGTGTACCTTGCACCCAGCACCTACTAACAAATATAGCTGGCACTATTTCATATCACCCCTCAGAATCCTATTTATGCTTGGCTGTGGCTCTCCAGCAAAGAAGTTTGTATCCCTCCGAGAGAAAAGACCCTGCAGTGGGGGAGGAGAGGCCAGACGTCCCAGGGAGGGCTCAGGGGTGGGGCAGGGTGGCCTGGGTGAAAATTCAGCCCTGAGTGACTGGGGAAAGGAGAAGCCAGGATTGATTCAAATCTCCTCTTCTCTGTGACGTTTCAGACCCATTTTGAAAATGGGTTATACAGAAATATGGACAGGAGAGTATTAGAGTAAACATGTTGAATGGTGTTATGAAACAGGGCAGAGTCGGAACTTCTAAACACCGCCCTCTGAAAGCAGTTCATATCTCCCCTGCAGCTGGTAGCCCATGACTACTGGGTAAGAGGGGCAACCACTGGCTCTGGGGCATTGGTGGCCAGTAATATAGCCTCTCCCACCCTCCACCGAGCTTGTCTAGCTGGATGCACAGGGCCCTGCTCTGACCCCTTGTCTGCCCTGTTTCCTTATGGAGGCAGAGACCTGTCCTGATCTCAGGTCACTGATGCTTACTGGCAGGAAAGCAGGGGGTTTGAAATTTTATCTGTTTGTCCATGAAAAGCTGGATAATATACTGACCCTGAATTCTGAAAATCTTCGATTAAATCCCACTCTGTCACTTACTAGCAGAAGATCTTGGGCAAGTCATTAACCACTGTTAGCCTTTGGTTTCCTTATCCATAAAACGGGGAGAATAGTAAGACCTACCCCATGGAGTTTCTCTGAGAATTAAATGAGCCCATGCCTATGAATAGCACACCATCGGACACATGAGAAACTCTCTGTGAATGTTTGTTTATTTATACTCCACCTTTTTCCAGAATACGAGCGTGTGTGTGTGCGCGCGCGCGCGCGCTGAGCAGGGTGGGTAGAAGGGAACAGGGATGGATAAATAAAGCTGATTCAGGCATCCCATAATGAATCCCACAATAACACAGGGCAGGCCACCAACAAAGTTGTGGCATGTTCTTCCTACGGCCACCCCCTAAGGACATACTAGTTGTTCAGCAGACGTGTTACATTTCTCACTGGTAAGATCAGACAGAAATTCCTCCTAGGGACACTTTTTGTTTTTAAATTATAAACATATTCCAATCAGCGTCTTACCATCAAAATGGAATTCAAACGATCTCTTATAATGGTCATTTAAAGCTTATTAACCACTGTAAGTTATGTTGACACCCAAGTGAAAAGTCTTCTGTGATGCTTTTAGAATCCCATTTTCATTTAACATTAATTAAAGGCCACTAACCGTAAAGTATTAATAAAATCAAATTCCCGAAAGGAGCTCCCGGCTGACGGGCTTCAGTTCTTGACAAGTTATGGGACCCTGAGGGAAACACAGGCCAGAGTGAAATGTTGACCATGGAAATGTAATCAGCCCAACTGTGATAAAGAGAGGGCGTCTCTCAGGAAGATAACAGATACTTTCAGTAATAAATGTTACGATCGTCATTAACCTATCTCTAGCAGCTTATGGCTGTTATGGTTATTTAGCAAAAGACTTTCAAATCAAACAGCCTTACTAACATGCTATATAGTTGTTTAGTGGCTTATTTGATTCTCTTACGAATATCACACCCAGGATACATATTGCAGGGATAGGGGTGGGGAGGAGGGGGTTGGTCCTGGTGGTGTCAGAGCATTGAAGTATGAGGGCAGAGACCAAAGCCAATCTCTGATGATCAGAAAACAGAGAGAAAGACCTAGGTCACCCTCACAGTGTGGATGTTCCTACAAAGTCAAGTGAAGTCAATTGCTCTGGTGTTTCTTTAATCTTGCCTTGTTTCATCTGGCTATACACACCTCCAGCCCAGCAGCATGGTACCTCACTAATGGATAGAAGATGGAGCTCACCTTCTCTGGTAACTCCATATTCAAGACTGCCCCATGAAGCCACCACAGCCAAATTCATGGCCTGAAAGGCCCTGGGGGAGTGTGTAGGCACACAGTTAAGAGCATCTGTGCAATTCTTCCCTGTTCTCCTGAAAGAGCTTCAAAACATTTGCCAAGCTGCCTTTTCCCTTCTCCTTTTGGACAGTTGAGTTGAGCGAGGAAATTTAAAATGTCTATTTCCGAAACTAAAAGCTATGATTTTACACCTTAAGAGACTTTTGCTTTAGCCCGTTTTCATCAGAAATACTAATGACATTGAAACAGAGGCTATAATTTAAAAAGCTATCCGTCCAGATTCGAACCTCATCTTTGGCATCGCTAGACGGTGTTCTTTGGGCATAAGGAAAGGTCTTCCATTGTCTTTGTGGCATAAAGTTTCCTTGAAAACCTGTTCGCAAAATATTTTTGAGTGTCCATCCCAAATGAAAACATCTTTTGTGCTAGAGGTGCCCCAAAGACTAGGTCTCCCTCCAACAACTTGATGACCTCTTATTTCACCTGACCCCAGCCCCGTAAGAGTCCCTGGGAAATGTATCTTTAGGGCCATCTCTAGATCTGTGGAGGAGAGAAGGAGGGATTCAGATATCCCTCAACCACATGTCTTTATATAGGATAAATCTGAGTAATGCATAGGGAGCATAGGGATTTTCGCTGGACAAGGATCAGATCCATCCACTACCTCCAGAAGAAGGAAGGATGTCCAGAGACACTAATTTCATCCATGAAAGTGTCCGGATGCATGAATACTACGTTCCCAATCACTGCAGTTACTTTTCGGTCAGGGACCCCCCCCCAAAGCACATCTCCCCAAAACAGATCCCAAGACCCCCAAGAGAATACCGATGCCCTTCATCTTTAACAAACTGTTCTGTCCACTTAGATGGACAAGGAGATCTGTCTACCATTTTGACTGCGAGCTTGCAGGGTGAGTAAGCAACAACAAAAATGAAGAGCCAATGGGCAACCCCATCTGCCAACAGAAGTGATGACAGGCCAGCCCCAGGCCCCCACCAAGTCACTTGAGATGGGACTCTATGGTCATGTGACCCGTGTCTTCACAAACCCATCAGAACCTATCCATCCAAGTGACCGCTGTTCTCGAGAGGAACACCTTAAAAGGAATTATAATTGTTCTTTTCCTCAAAGCCACTTAGAAATCCATCCTCAGAAATTAGTCACCTTCTAAGTCACTTGGTCAAAGTAAATCTTGAAGATTAAATGAGAGGATTCGATAAGGTAGGTCTAACACATGCCTACCATGGGGCTAAGTATATAGTAGGCACATAATAAGTGTTAACTATTATCATGATTATTACTCTTGCAAACTCTTAAGGTGTGGTTGGATGCCCTTTTACAAGGAAGTATAAGCCTCAGTGGGTAGAGGACTGATAGCCTCTAAATCATTTCTCATTTATTCCCATGAGGCACTGGGAGCACATGATGCAAATTAAGGAATAAACCACAGTCTTGGGTTAAATCATGTTTCTGTGGTAAAAAATGATGACAAGGCAAGCGTGGATCAATGTCTTCAGGAGTGCAATAGAAATTACAAATTTTCTTCTGAGATCTACCCAGGTCTACCATGAGGGCTAAGAGTAACCATTTGGCCTCGTTCTCTTCATCTCTCCAAAATAAGAAGTAGAATTACTGTGGCAGAGATAATTCTATATGCTCACCAAATCTGTTTCTTCTTCCTGGCCACACAGGAAGACTGCATTTGCAACATCCTTTGCAGTTTGGTTGGGACCACAAAATTTCTGGTGCCATCTTCTTTGTGTTCTCTCTCTCTCTCTCTCTCTCTCTCTCTCTTTTTCCACCCCCACCCCAAAGCCATAAACATGGACTCTGAAGTGAAAGCCAATGATGGAGGAAAGCTGTGTCACAGTGTGGAGAAGAGGCTTTCCTCCCAGCAGAGCCTCCAGGAACATCAATGTTAGACTTTGGATGAGTAAGCCATACAATTTTGTTGTGTTAAGCCACTGAGATTTGGACTGCTGTTAGTGTAGATACGCTGATTAATATAATTACCCTTTCACTAAAGCTCTAGATAACTTTCTGTTTAAGAGAAACCATCTCAGGGGTGCCTGGGTGGCTCAGTCAGTTAAGTATCTGACTCTTGATTTCGGCTCAGGTCATGATCTCACGGTTCATGGGTTTGAGCCCCGCATCCAACTCCACACTGACAGTGTGGAGCCTGCTTGGGATTCCCCCCTACCCCATACCCCTCCCTCTTCCTCCTCTTCCTCCTCCTCTTCTTCCTCTCTCTCTCTCTTAAAATAAATAAACTTAAAAAAAGAGAGAGAAACCATCTTGGATATGAAAGACCCAGAACAAGAAGCAAAGTTAGCTAAGACCCAGGTAAAGATACTCAGGACTTTTCTCCATCCAAAGCAACTGGAACCCTAAACTTCAACTCAAAACAAATTCTGCTTTGTGCAGAAAGGTTGGATACATAGAGAATGATGAATAACTTCGTAGATGATCTATTTCCTACTTCCGAACGAATTTTGCAAGTAATAAAGATACCAATCGTAGACGCTTAGTTTTCGAGCTAGAAATGAACCTTAGATCACAGAAAGAACTGGACTTTCAGAACTAGGGGAGGGTTGGTAAGTTGAGGCCAATTTGAGATGGGAACATTGAAGCCAAGAGAAGGTTATGTGGCACACGTAAAGTCACTCACCAGTTTGCAAAGTGGCCAGAATCCTTGTCTTCCGATTCTAATCTGTTCTACCCTCCCCCTTTATAGTCTCAAGAAGTAAAGCCTACATTCTTAAGTGTGAGTGAAACACGAGACTCGGGTCTATTTATTTCTAGTGCAGGCCCCAGGTGGCTCCAGGGATTCTTCATGAACCGCCCCTTTGAAAACCCATTTACTGGTTGATTCTGTACTGTCAGGACTTGACTGAAGCCAAACAAAAATCACTAAGTAAAGTGATGAGGGAAACAAACATAAGGTAATAGCTTCTCCAAAGAAGCTGCCCACCTTGTGCTTAGAATTTCACTGCTGAAGGGGCCTTGATTTGACACAGAACAAACAAGAACCATCTTCCAATAAAGGGAAGGACGGTATTCTTTCATCGATGCTTAGGACAGTTCAAATACTGACTGAAGTCAGAAAAGACATCTTCCAAACTCTCGATGTAAATACTTAACCTGTTGTTAAGTAAACGAATGGTCAAGTAAGAAAGCATTTTTTTTTCGGTTGCAAGTTCACAATTAACAACTAATGTGGATGTTTGGCCCTGTTCCTCCGGGGAAGAGGCTCCATGTCAGAACAAGCAGCACAGACTGGAAACAAAAAGCAGAGAAAAAGTCCAAGCTGTACACACACACACACACACACACACACACACACACACACACACACACCCTTTGTAAATGGGGAAAAGGAGACGTAATTGGAGAGGCACGACACGGTCCTTCCTGGTCCTTGACTATCTCCTTAACAGAGGCGAAATCCAACCCAACTGAACGTTGAGTCTTTCTGATCAGGACTGCAAACCTCTGAAAGGCAGTCTCTTTCTGCATAACTCAGATTGCTGGGTGTAGTAGGTGAAATGGTGGCCCCCCCCCCAAAAAAGATATGCCCACATCTCAATCTCTAGAACCTGTGAATGTTATTCAGAAAAAAAATCTTTGCAGATGTAATTTGGTTAAGGATCTCGAGATGAGAGCACCCTGGATTACACAGGTGGGCCCTAAGCCCAATGCCAGGTGTCCTCTGAGAGGCAGAAGAGGAGACGGAGAGAGGTGAAGGTCGTGTGAAGGTGGAGATTCAAGTTTTACAGTGAGAAGCCAAAGAATTCTTGGGTGACCAGAACCTGGAAGAGGCAAGGAGGGCTTCTTCACTGGAGTCTTCAGAGGGAAAGAGACCCTGCCGACAACTTGATTTTGGACTCCTGGCCTCCAGGAGAGGGACAGAACCAATTTCTGTTGTGTTAAGCCATCTACTATGGTAATTTGTCATGGCGGCCCGAGAAAACGAATACAGCGGGCTGCTGGGGAAGAGGGTCCGAGGAATATCCGTGAACCGCCTCAAATCCAACTAGGAAGTCACTGCTTCTCTTAGCAGAGTCTCCAGGAGATGCTCCACTATGACTTATCTATTCATTCACTCAGCAAACATATGCTGATCAAGATGTCTCTGTACCCTCAGCTGGCCCATAGTTTGGCAGAGAAGGCAGGGTGGCACCAAAATAACGAGAATGGTGTGAGTACACAACAAAGGCGATACAACATGTATGGGTGCCTCCAAAAGGAGCTTGCCCATTTGTCACCTAAATTCCTTAAGGAATGGCCAGTTCTTCCAACCCAAGAATACCAGCGCAGTGAGCAACATGCCTACTCCATATTTCTTCCCTTCTCTTCTCTCCCTCCTTAAAGCTGGGTAGGGAAGGAGCAAGTGGAGGGTGGCAAGGACGATTGTGAAGCGATCTCCGTAGAGGGAGCAAGACTCAGATTCCCTCAAAATTCTCTCCCCAAGCCTCAGGTTGAAACCACAACTGCCATTGACGTGGGGGCCAGGTGCTAATACCTGCAATGTCATAAGGGGAAGCAGGGCTCGGTCTAATAACATCTAGAACTCAAGTGCCTACCGGAAGCAAGGGCCTGCATGAGAAAGTCCTCCATCAGAGTTCCGTATCACAGTCCTCAAGTAAATATGAGGGCAAACAGGAAAAATAAATCCCACAGAAAACCCACACTTTCCACTTGGTTTTCCTCAGATTGGAAAATGAAAGGCTACTTATAATCTGCCGAAAATAAACTGTTCAAAGAATTTGCAGACTCTGAGCACGGAAGATCAAATGTTGCAATCGAAGGGAATGAGGATGTTTAATCTATAACCGGAAGACAAAGATCTACACTGCAGAACAATCCGAATCCACCGGGTCTGGGCTTCTGTGACAGGAAACCACCGCCTTTCACATCAGAAATGTTCATTCAGAAATCCAAAGTCTTGGTTTTTCATGGCTCCGGCCCTTAAAAAACAGTGGCAGGGGCCGAATCAGCAGGGGCAGAAGGGCTGAAGAAGTGAGAGTTGAGAGGGCATGGATGAGACACGGGCAGATGCCTCCGTGACATCCAGAGTCAAGTTCAAGTAGGGTCCGGGGTCAGCAACCCAAAATGAAATCGCACAACTGGTCAGCAGCCTTTGTCTGAAACCACTTCTGGGGAAGAGGCAATCTCCCTGGAAATGTTTATAACACATACTGGCTCCGTTCTTTTCTGCTCTCCAAGGAGGACTGAACCCATTTTGCTCAACACAGCATTTTTAGACAATGTGGGTTTTATGGTTTTTGTGAAACAGAGGGAGGAATGAATTGCAAAACCAAATATAACTGGAAATGTCTTTGTAATGTTAAAATAAAATAAATGAAAACAGTTCAGACCAGGGAATGCCCTCCAAGAGTGGAAACCCAAACACAATCACTTTCTGCTGAAATATAGGGGAAGGAGCAGAAGTAAATCCAAAGAGACTGAGATCCAAAACTTAAACCCAATAAACTCTGTGGTAGAAATTAAATACAAATTATTAAAATCTTACCAATTCTAGAGGCTAGGAGTAAAAAAAAAAAAAAAAAGCTATTGTTCTTTCAAACTTTTAAGGACAAGCATCAAATTTGGAATTTAAAAGTTTCCAACTGTTTTGTGACTACAGATATTTGTGTTGTGACAAGCAATCATATCTGAGCCATCTTGTCTCCAGTAGCAAAAGAACCAAATGAGCTGCAAATGCTTTGTAAATCCCTCACTAAGCGGGATATGGCGCTGTCTGAATTGTTCTACCAAGGCAAGGGGAGGTATAAAATGTGAGCATTCTATATTTGCTCAACGTGTCTAAATGTCCTGAAGGTAAATGGCTGAGTCAATATAGAAGAGCCACTTAATAGAATAACATACAGCCCTTTGGAAGATCATTATAAAGCCTGTATTGCCATATACAGACTGCTTATTGTACAATGTCAAGTGGAAAGCAAGATTAAACATGCACATGTGCTATTAGTGAGAGCACATTAAAATCTATAGGAAAGGAACCACACCAAAATGTTACCAGGCACTCTCTCCGGGTTCTAAGATTAGGTGAGACTTTTTCTTCTTTATTTTCTGAATTTAATAATGTAATTATAATGAGATAGATGGTTGCACGGATGGCTGGGTGGGTGGATGGATGGATGGATGGATGAGTAGGGAGAGAGAGAGAGAAGCTTTTAGAAGCTTTGAGAAAAGAAAATATAATTCTAAATTACTCTATTAGATATCACCTTTCTAGTAAAGATGCCAAGTGAGAAGTTGCAACAGGATGAAAATGAGAACTCCTTTCTTATCCTGAAGTCTTCTCTGTGACTCCCTGGAGATAAGTTTTGGGAAAATTGAGTCTCGTTTTGGACAATTTGGCATTGACGTGCCTGTGAGACTCAATGCCAATTGAGAAGTTGAGTCTGTAAGTCTCTATCTAAGAGGATTCTTTTTACTTTAAATATGATGACCAGGGGATCCAGGTGACAAACATATTTTCAAGCTTCATCACCTCGAACAGCGTACAGCCTTGTGGTCAATAGGTGCACAAGAGAGAGAATTCCGATTGGCTCAGCTTGGTCACATGCTCATCTCCTGGCCAAGACAAGGCAGGGCACCTCAGCGGAAGGTCCCTCCGTTCTTGTGTATGTTGCAGACGGATGTCCACCTAAGAGAGGGAACGGACCCCGGGGCAGGGAAAAGAATCAAGACCCCCTCGTGTTCCAAAGCTAAGGCCAGATGCTCCACACACAGTGTTTTATACAGATGTGGTGCAGAAAGAAAACGAGAACAAGAGTAATAATTGGCTCCACGGAGGCTTATCTAGGTGAGGCCATGTGCATGACCCCCCCCCGTATGTGGATCGACCTGTCTGAGAAAGACTTGGAGCCCACACATCACACACACAATTCGTGTGTCCAGAGTTTTCGAACCCCAGACAAGAAATTAGTACCAAAGACAGTGACTTTGCAGTCATGTTTATAAGCCGTGAATTCGAAATTAAATGAGCCAAATAGTAGGGTGGGGGTGGGGGGAGCTCAACCCTTTGAAGGTAAATGCCTTGCAGAGTGAAATTAGTAACAGAACGGGTCCCCTGGTACCACAAGGTTGCTGTGTCGCCTTGTTTTCTAACTCTACTGTGAACACAATGAAAGTCGTGTTTTTTGTTTTTGTTTTGTTTTAAGAAAACAAATATTTTTTTCCTCTCCCGATACGACACAGAGAAACCTCTGGGGCAAAGTAAAATAAAACCTCATTATTCCAGATTCCACTCATTCCAGAATCCTAATAATTGGGGCTTTGGCTGCATTGAAGCCTGCCTTTGTAGGCTCTTCGAGAAGTGGTTTCGGGGAGCAAATCAATAACGCAAATAAGATGGCAAGGAGAGGTCTTCAAGCTCCTGGAGGAAGGCTTCAGTGAGCAGTTTGTATGCAAATAACAGCGGCTTGTTACAGAAGCATCTTAGCACTCATGAAAGGAGAACCGGCTTGTTAGCAGCTAGTTCACATTTCCAAGGGCCCCTGTATCTCCTCTAAAACCCTCTACAAGAGACTCTTAAAAACTGAGAACGAACTGAGGGTTGATGGGGGGGTGGATGATGGGCACTGAGGAGGGCATCTGTCGGGATGAGCCCTGGGGGTTGTATGGAAACCAATCTGACAATTGATTTCATATTTTAAAAAAAGAAAATAAATATAAAACTAAATAAATAAAACCCTCTGCAATTCCAGTCTTCCGCTCACCCCGTGTGTTTTCGCTTCGTTACTCTCACCAAGTGATGTGCTGCCATGCGCTCCGGTGCCAAAAGGTAAAGGGTGAAGAACTTTTTTGCCGGCCAGCCTTAAAAAAAAAAAAAAAAAAAAAAAAAGTCACAGCTGCCGAAGCGTCAAAGTGAGACAATAAGAAATGGCGAGCGGTCAATGCCAGCAAATATCTGGATCAGCAGGTCTTGGGAGAAATATAAATCCGTATAATCCGGTGACAAAGAGAGTAAATTGTCAATAACGCGCTTTCATCTGGAATCTCATCTGAACATGGGAGAACAGGTGCGAGGCACCCATGGCGAAGACGGGATGCGCTCAACTCCTGGGCTCGCCTCTCTACTTGCTGGAAGGGGCGCTGCCCTCTTCACCAATCGCCTAATGAAGCCGATGAGAGCCTCACGTCTACTTGGTTGAATTTCGTTGTTCCCCCTTCAGGGGAATGGGACTCACACGGACCGTGAGCAGAGACGATGGGTGTCACTTCCAAGTCAAGGCAGTTAATAGGCGATGTGTTTCATCCACCGCTGGGGTGTCTTTGAAGACCCCATGACGGCTTAGGACAAGACGACGAGATCTTAGACCTCTGAGTGACCAGGTGGAAGAGAGACACCTTCAGTACAGGTTAGCCTGTTCTGACACACCAGCGATTACTGTTTCTGTCTCATAGATGAAGAGGCAGATTCGCAGGGGATCTACGACACGTTGAACGTCATACCCATAGCAAGTAGCACGGCCCAGAACAGAACTCGAGACTTCTGAGTCCATGTTCTTTCCCCGAAGACGCAGACGGTGTTGCCTGCATGCATAAATCAATGACCAGCGAGTATTCAACGACCATCTGTTTCATTAACGTGCGATTTCAGAAAAGCCACTTCCACTCCCAATTTGTCTGTATAATCCAGGGCCTCTTAACTTCCTCACTTGCAGGCATTAGAGAATAGGCTATCCACCAGAGATGCCTAGAACATGCCATGAACCTCCACTGCGTTTCATTCTCTTTTGCAAAGGCTTCTTCATAAAATCAAAAGAGTATTGTTAGGAGTGAGTGGTGAGAACAGTCTTGGGAACAAAGAAAAAAAGTAAATATAAGTCCAATTTTTCATTCTGCCAAATTCAAACAAACATCATTTTAATGACCTGGCAGCCCCCACAAATTCAGCAGCCACCAGCTAAATAAAAAGCCCATTCATTTAAGAAAAGAAGTGTCAACACAGGCATTTCACATAAGTCAGGTCTCAACAGCAGAGTGACCCTGTGTGTGGTGACAGGCATATGCGGGCTGGGATTAGCTAAGAAGCATCACCAAAGTAAATGCAAGGACAATCTAGAAACTATTCCTCCATCCCTGACCCCACTCACATACCATCTCAGGGACTGATCTTGATATCAATATGGGGAACTTTATTGGGATTTTCAGGGTCCCACAAGTTATCAGTCTGCGAGAATGTCTCCACCAGTGTTCATAAGTAATAAACTTTTGGTACCAACTTTTTTGGTAAAAAAATATAAGTTGGCACAAGACCATCCAGAACAATCCAGCATATGCCTCGTAAAACTACAAAGTTCCTACAAGAAAACTTAGGAATACATCTTTATGACCTTGGAATAGGCAGAGATGATTTAGAGGGGACCCAGAAAGTACTAAACATCAAAGAAAAATACAATTACGGAACAAAGTCAAAATTTTGCATTTCTGCTTGTCAACAGACACTGTTGAGGAAATGAATAGGCAGGCCACAGACTGGCAGAAAGCATTTGTAACACTTAGATCTGATAAAAAGGACTTGATTCTGGAATATGTAAAGAATTCATACGATCCAATAATAAAAAGACAAACAACTCAATAAAAACTGAGCGAAAGACTTGAACAGATCTTAACCAAGAAACATTCGACCAGAAAATATTCAAATAGCTAATAAGCGCATGAAAGGGTATTCGACATCATTTGTCATCAGGGAAATGTAAATTAAAACTACAATGAAATACTATTCCATGCTCACCAGAATGGCTAAAATGAGTAAGACAGAAAACACCAGATATTGGCAAGGGTACGGAGCTATCAGATCTCTAATACATTGCTGGTGGGAGTATAAAATGTTACAACCACTTTTGTTGTATAGTTAAATATATAGCTATCCTATGACCCAGCAGTCTCCTAGAGAAACTTTTTTTTTTTTAAGAAACTTCTAAGAGAAGTGAAAACATATGTCCACAAAAAGAACTTGTCCGTAGCAGCTTTACTCATAATAACTACATGCTGGAAACCACTCAAGTGTCAATCAGTCGCGGAACGGATAAACACATTGTGGTAGACGCATACGGGGGAATACTATATGCCAATAAAAAGGTGCTAATTGCAGAGACACGAAATAATATGGATGTACTTCTGGAACATTATGCCGAGAGAAAGAAGCCACATTCAAAGATGATTCCATCTACACGGCGTTTTCAACGCGAGAAAATTAATATGCAGTGATAGAAATCAAGCCAGTGATCGCTTCTGGAGCTGGGGGGGGGGGGGGGTCGGGGGTCGGCGGTTGATTGGGAAGGGGTACAAAGATGCTTCTGAGACACTGGAAAATATTCTCTATCTTGCAAGGGGTGTGGATTATATGCATTTATCAAAACGGATAGGAGTACTTAAAATCTGTAAATTTCCACTACATGTACATAATCTTTTGAGTTTTAAAAAAGCAGAGAGAAAAAAGGATCCCTTCTATTTTAGGCCAAGGCTAAGAACAGCCCTCTAAGAGAACTCTAGAAACGAAGGAAACCAAGGCCTCACCCAGATCAGGGGAGGTGGCAGGCTGTTTCTCTTCAACTAATTGGCAGTCTTGGACCAGGGCAAGATGAAATTCGCCAACCCACCCATCACAGTGACTGCACACTTTTGAGGACAGCAGTTAGACTAAGGCCAGTGCCAGACGCGTCCCGTGTGCCTCTTCAAAACTTCCGGTTGAGCTCTTACTCCAGGCACCTTTGTGATGACCCATCCTGAGCAGGCTCAGGCCAGCTTGCCCGAGGACAGCCTGATGGTGCCACACCTCACCCTTTTTACTCCGCCATGAAGCTTCTCTGAGACCCTGGGGTAGAACGCAGAACACGGGGGTATATCCAGGAGGGGCAGATGAGTTACGCTGGTGCAAGCTGGTGGACCAGTGCATCCCTCTGTATTTGTGTGGGGCACTTCCTAAGCTCCTTGCAAGGTCCCTTGGGATGCAGCGCCAGTTACCCCCACAGTGGTAACAGATTCCTTTACTGACTTGCCCTCCTTCGCTTCGTCACTCCCTCCTTCTTTCACTCCCGCTGCCTAGGGTCACTTTTCAAATAAACCATCTGCGTGCAAGTCTTTGTGTAAGGCTCTGCCTTCAGGGGAACGAAGGTTAGACAAGGCTTGTGAATACATATGTACAGAAATACGCATCTACACGTATAAATGCTTCCTTGGGTGCGGAAACCTTGTGTAACACAGACCCCTATTCAACTGGCTGCTTGCCTGGAATGCTGTCCCTGGTATAAACTAAAAAAGAGACCGATGGCCTCCTGCTAACAGAGTCAGCTCTTGCTAAATACACACCTTGAGAGGAAACATAGCAAGAGTCCTTACCCGACATCTACATCGTAACCACTCCCTTCTACGTAAATAGTGAACCCATCCCTGGGCCGAATTCAACCCTGGGAGTGTGAGGTCACCGGAGTTGTGCCATGGATCCTGATGCCACTGACAAATCACTAGATGATCTATGGGATATTATAGCTTCCAGGGGGCACCCATCTTGTCAGAGACAAAAACTCGAAACTTAAGGTTTTCATTTTCGAATGGTTCGCTTTCTCACGCACAGTGAATTATAGCGAAGTATCAAACCAATATTGGAAGATTACAAACATGTGGCAGGCACTGGCTGTTTCTGGTTGTACCTCTTGTTGGGTTTCATGGTCTGGCCAGTCCTCAACCACCACAAAAGAGGGTGCTTTTTATTTACGCATTTATCTAATACCACCTTGTTACACAAAAAGAGAGGGTACCCTTTTTTTTTAATTGTTTTTAATGTTCATTTATTTTTGAGAGAGAGAAAGAGAGCGTGAGCGGGGAAGGAGCAGAGAGAGACAGGGAGACACAGAATCCGAAGCAGGCTCCAGGCTCTGAGCTGACAGCAGAGAGCCCGACGCGGGGCTCAGACTCACGAACCTCGAGCTCATGACCTGAGTGAAAGTCGGAAACTCAACCGACTGAACCACCCAGGCACCCCAAGAGAGGGTACTTTTGAGGGGCAGAGAAGGATTTGGGTCCGGTGGGCTCACATATCCCTTCTTCATTCATTTTTTTTTTTTATATATATGGTGCAGATCATGTGGCCCCAGGAAAATATTTTCAAGTAAGGAATTTCTTTGTATTTCTGTCTTTCTTTGGGGAAGTAACTCACCCTTCTGTTTTTCCTTTCTCTTTTTTTTTCTTTCTTTCTTTCTTTTTTTTTTTTTTTGGCTTTAAAGGAAACTAGTTAATGAAAGACAGAGTGCAAATATGACAAAACCTCTTCAGCGCAGATAGTTCATTAGAATCAAATGGCTTGTTACAACAGGCTTTCAGCTAAATTGCTTAGTGTATGTTTTATTAAAAAAAAAAAAAAAAAAAAAAAAAAAAAAAAACCTTTACAAGGCATCTGCCAACGCTTAACCAGAGTGGCGGGGTTGGTGTGTTGGTTTTCCTCTGCTGGGAAGATTCTAGAAAGTGGTAATGGGATGTGAAGACAATTACATAGAAGCATGTTGATGAAGGCTGGAAAAACAAATGAGGAGCTATTAAATCTGCTGGAATTGGGGCCAAGCTCTCACCGTGCAGAGACGCACAGGCTTGGGCTCCGTTGAGGCTCGGTGCCATCGAGGCCGTGAAGGATCCGTCAGCCGCCATCGCAACCACCACCACTGCTGTCGACCCCACGCGGCCACCCCCAGACACAGATGGCTTCGGAAGCAGAGGGAAGCCCCACAAGCACGGTGTTCGACAGAGGCGCAGCGTGGACTGGGGAAGGGATGAAACGCGCCCTGATTTTGATCGGGTTTTCACAAGTTTACAGATGAGCCTAAAAGAGACTCTGGGTTTCTCTACCCAGAGGAAGGCGGCATAGATGTCTGCTGAAGGGGGGAGTCTGCCATGAAATGCATGAAACGTTGCTCAGGACTGACGCTGTCCCATCTGAAACAGGAAGACGTGATCGCAAGCATGGCATCCTGGCCCATCCCTGCAGGTATCAGCTGGTTCCTCGCTTCCTTGGGTTTGCTCATCAGGCCCTCCGCTGTGAGAGGCCCCTCTTTCTCGCATTGTCCCCAGGTCAACAGTGCCTCATCGGCCGTGACCCAGCTCCTGGCTCATCTTCTCTAGGAAGTTTTCCACTCAAGGTGTTCCACTTGGAACGAGACTCGTCCCCTTCCTCTGTGTCTTCCTACCGTACCCTGTCCACCCTCCCGTCTCACGCCCTGTGAGTACTAGAAAGCAAATTCCTGGGGCGCTGGAAGCTGCCTGACTCCTTTCTGCATCCTCGCCGCTTAACATCGAGCACACGGTACGTGTTATGACTAAAGAAATTGATGTTATTTGAGGCAATTTGATTTCTTGAATTGAGAAAGTGAAAACATATTGGAAATCATTCGGACATATTCAGTGCTACAGTCATCTACGGGCTCCAGAAGATCTCACACAAAGCCCTGATAGAGCCAGGGAGGAAACACACTCTGCGGGATAGTGGAGGGTCCCCTGCTCAAGCTGGTGTCAAACCAGCCCCAGTGCCTGGGCCGCCCCTTGCGCCCCTGCTCAGTCCCTGATCAAAACACACCCTCGATTTCCAGAAGAAAAACCCAGTTGGGGCAGATGAATGGGGAAGATGAGAGAAAGCATTTGGATGGTACACAGGGGAGGCTCTTAAAGTCTTCACTTCTGTAACTTCCGCAAATATTCCTTCCAGAAGAGTCTTTGAGAGGGAAAGTGCACTTTGATCTTAAACATGACCTCTTTGGAATCCCCAGGGTGGTGTTCGAACCCACCAAGTTGCTAAGAAGCCACGGATCCACAGGCCCCTTAGTCTAATATGTCCGCTCCCTGCTGCCTCCTTAACCAGACGGCTACACGACAGAGCTCCAAGACTGAAAACCTACCCTGAGCAAAAGTCAGAGGAAAATAGGGACAGAACCGGCCCAGAGAAAAGAATGTAATGTAGAAATACTTCTGCTCCTACAGGGAGAAGAAGCAGGTGTTTTGCCGCATCCAAAACGACGGTTTCCTGCAACTGGTCGCAGAGATAAAGCCGAACACACCAGACCTCTTGGTTATCCCCCTGGTCTAACAAACTCCCGATGACAACGCGAGCCGATTTCGGAGCAGGCGAGGGGATTTGGGCCGCACGCTCCCCAGGGAAGGGAAGGCTAACTCAGCTGGAAAAAGGTTGAGGCATACAGTTCGGTAAGCAGAGTGCAAACAAGCGGGAATAATTCTAACTCCCCATACAGCTGGACTGACCACACAACTGTCCCCTCATATCGCGCTCGTAACTGAGAAACCACAATTATCCTTTTGAGCACATTTACAAGGAAGCACGGGGAGCCCCAGGCGTTATGGGTGAGACCATTTAGAGCAGGTGGATTAGGTCCATGAGCGAGGATTGTCACATGTGCTTCCCTGCAGGGAAGGAGAGAGGAAGCCAGAAGGCCAGCTCCACAGCAGCCCGTACTATAAAAGGGACAGGGCAGAGAAGAGGCAGGGATGAAAAGGAGATGAAAATGGAAATAATAATGGAGGGAGCCAAACAACAATCACTGACTTCTTTAGAAATGCCAACAGCTTCCAAAGACTGATGAGTCTTTGAGCCACAGAGGTAACTCTAAAGGGAGGCAAAAGTCTTGTTTCTTTTTGTATTTCCCCCACACAGGATGAGTTACCCCAAACTCAGGCTGCCTCTCCCCTTCCTCTCCAGTTTCTAAGCCTCAGGCAGTGACACCTGCACACTTATCTACAGCTCAATCCTACACTGAACTATAGCCTCAGAATCGGACATGATTCCTGACGCTTCTGACATGTTTTGGATCATTAAGATAGATAACGAATCATTTACATTCTGCAAATTCCTTTAAAACTTTTCCAAAGAAATCATTTGAGTATGCCTCCCCCACCCCCACCCCCAGATCTGGAGGCAAGACGACTCCTGTCTCCGTGTGTCCCCAGTCGCTCCCTCCAGTTTGAATGGAGGACGACAAACAAGCAAATTCTCTGCTGCTTTCGCCATTACATGATTTCACTGCTTGTTCCCATTTAAAAACCCTGGGACATGAAAATCTCCACACATTTCACCTTGCTCATAAATGCGTGAATGAATGTGTGTGTGTGTGTGTGTGTGTGTGTGTGTCAATTTTGAACTTGGCGGGAGTGGGAGGGTTGGGGGGGTGGGAACTGATAAACCAAAGCACTGGCTTATTTTCCAGGACCTGAAGAGTTCCACTTAAGCCATTCTCAGAGCGTGACAAAAGATTCTGGCAATTTCTACCAATGAAGCTAGACGTTAGATGTCTAGGAAAGCCAGACATGTAACAACTCAGGTGACAAGACAGGAGCTAAATGCTTAGCGTTCCCAGGGAATCCTACTTTGAGGAAACAAGTCCCTGATGCTATGGAAGAGACCAGCAAGCAAGCCTCATTTGTCCCTCGTCCACTTGTACTTTGTTCCTTTGCACATTCATTTGTACACCGCTTTGTTGGAATACGTCCAATCCATGAAGCCAGAAATGTCTGCATTCGCATCCAAAACAACAACATAATCTTTCATAAGTTGTTTTCTCCTTTACGCAGGAGAGAAAAGCGAAGTCTTAAGTCCAGCAAAAAATTTCAGCCCCCTTCCCTTTTGACCTCGTGGATATCAGTGGTTCTCAAAATAGGCTCCCTGGACCAGCCGCGTCAGCGTCACCTGGGAACTTGTTAGAAATGCAGATTCCCTGGGGCGCCTGCGTGGCTCAGTTAGGTGTCCGACTTCGGCTCAGGTCATGATCTCAGCTCATGGGTTTGAGCCCCACATCAGGCTCTGTGCTGACAGCTCGGAGCCTGAAACCTGCCTCGGATTCTGTGTCTCCCTCTCTCTCTCTGCCCCTCCCCTGCTCGCTTGCACACGCTCTCTCTCTCTCTCTCTGTCTCTCTCAAAAATAAACATTGAAGATTTTTTTAAAAAAGAAATGCAGATTCCCAGGACCCTACTCTCTCCCCCCCCCCCCCCCCAACACACACACACCAGTCATGCCTGACTGATGCGGAGACTCTGGGCCCAGGCCCCACAACGCACGTTTCCATAAATTCTGCCAGTGAGACTCGTTCAAGCATGAGAGCCACTGCTCTCCTTTATCCGTCTTCCTTCTTTGGAACATCCACTGCTTACAGGCTGACCCCTCACTGCAATGAGGCCGAAGAGGGGTGGCCCCATAACGTGCTCTTAGGTAAATGCTAACAGTTGGGTTTCCCCATCTGGTCTGTTGCTGGGTATGCTATATTCTCCCCACTTATTTGATGGGCACACGTGAAACCCAGAACAACATTTCTCTATAAAGAGTGTCAGCATCTTGCACTGACTTCTTAGAAACTTTCAGCCGTTTCAGGCAACAATCCCCCACGTGGCCTTAACACCCCGAACTCTGGTGAATGTTACGATTGTTTTGCAGACAGGAAGTGACTGCAGCATTAACACTATCCAGAAGTGAGTGGTGATAAACTCTGGCACCCCTACAAAAAAGAAAAACCAGGCTCAGAGACGCAGGAACGTAAAGAATACATTTCACGGTTGAGAGGAAAAACCCACACGAACTCAAAACAAAACCGGTTCAGATAAACCTTGTTCCTTGCCATCTATAAACAGAGCGAGTTCAAGGGAGAATCTTTTGGCCCCCAAAAGAACTGTGGAATGAGATAAGATGTTTTCTCCTTCGTTTTAATGTGTGGCTTGCCTTAGCGCCCCATTATAAAGGCATTTCAAATATCCATTAATGATTTAATTGACTGAGGCCCCCCTCTTCCCTGACGACCCTATTGGGTTTATCTGGGCAGAACTTCCTGCTATTATCTTAAGTCTCTGGCAGCTTAATGAAGGCTGTAGGTCAGCAAACACTTTTTTTTTTTTTCAAAATTGGAGGATAAACTTACAAGGAGTAAACACTCCTTCAGATGTTAGAGGACACTCCTGCCCCAACTTGACTTGAATGTCTGACACGCTGCTCCAAGAAGTCCACGTGGCCCCGGGCCGTTAAATCATGTTCACGTAGGACATTCCTCTTTGGGCTGGGAATACAATCCAGTTAATGAATTTACCTTCTTCACGTATCACGTACTGGTCAGAATACCCACCACGAAAACCTTTGTGCTGAATACTTTCAAGTCTGTATCATTTTGAATTCCTACAGGAAAGTCAGCAACTGGTTTTGGTCTTTCGTTCGTTCGTTCGTTCTTTCTTTCTTCCAAAAAGGAACACTCACTTCCAATCTGTTGTGACACATCTGAACTGTGAGACCTGGCTGTGGCAGGAGCAGTGACTAGAATTCTCTGTAACCCAGCTAAACTCCTTTTGACGAGTTCAGGGGAATCGGTGTGTTTGTGTTGGCTTCCTGGGCCTTCAAGGCTCATAGACTTAGCCGACTCAGGCACAGGTCGGCAGCCGGAGAAGGCATTAGTCTCCCCCACGTATCTACCCTGCAGGCTTCATGGTCAAGAACTATGGCAGGGAGTTCAAGTGATTACTTGCTTTAGGAAAGCAAAAGCCAACAACCCAAGAATCAACGACCCCGAGGAAAGGTCAATAGGCCTCAGTGCTATAATGGATGTAACAAATATTTAAAGAAGGATAATATAAAAATGCATTTGCTCATTTTGATTTATTTCCAATGACTTGGCTTTCACTCTGCTGAGTGGTTTGCAAATTCAAACTTGATTTCTGCTGACTTGTTTAGCCACACCACCTCTCTTTTCCTTCCTTCTGTGTGCCTTTCAATCATATTTCACGGTCCCTTCCAAATGGACCACAAAGTATAGCACCAGAGATATTCTCAGTCTATCAAGTAACTACATATTAAGTGGTTTTATGAAGCGGGGAATCTGAGCCAAGATTCTGTAGGATGCCGAGGAAAAAGCCAGGGCTCTTGGAAGACTGGTCCAGGCCACAGTGAATGGTCAGACTCAGTTCATTCCCAACCAGAGTAGACAGAGGAAAACAAGCCAGGAAGGACAGTGACCGGGGAGGTGCTGCCCTGTTCTCCCTCCGACCCACCCAATCTACGTGAACCCTAAACCACAGCCGAGGACCGTCCTGGTGCTTGCTGGGAAATGATCCCAGTGCCTTCTTTGGGTCAAGTGAAGTATGCGGGGGGGAGGGGGGGGGGGGAGGTAGAGATGCCAGGTGGGAGATCCGCACAGACTGGCACTTGTCCCCACCTCCATATGCGTTCCCACACACCCTGTCTGGAAACCGAAGCGCACGGTGCCTCTCTCCCAACCTCTCTCCCAACAATCTCCCACGAAGCTTCCCCGGGTTCTCCAGCCCCTCTCTGAGATTCTCAGCCCCACCCTCACCATCACACCCGCTGCCCCCTCTCTTGTCCCCGGCTCTACTCCCACCCCCTAGAACGGCACCTCATCCACACTAGGTATTTAGCGAGTGCTTGCTAAGTGAATGAAGAAAGTCCTGTCTGGTAGGTGAGGAAACTGAGGCTTAGGGAGGCCACCCAACTGGTCATTCAATTTACTCAAGGTCATCCAACTGATCAGAGGCAAAGCTGCCTTGCAAACACAGCTATGTTTTTATAAGTACATGGAGACAGAGATGTGCTCGTGATCAAGGGAACTGGAAGCTATAAAGACACCTGATTCTTCTGCCCAGGGTCCATGTAGCACAGGTGTGCTTACTGAAGGCCCTGACCTCTGTGACCCCTGCACTTGTCCTGCCGAGAAATAGGAATATTAATACTTTCGGTAGACGGAGTATTCGACCTTAATGGCATGTTTCTACAACTCCAGAGAGTGGTCACCTGTTGAGAGACATCACCTGCCGCTACTCATCCTATTTGAATGACAGAGACTGAGTCGACACCCAACCTAGAGGAAGCACACTGGGGACCCCAGATGAACCATATACACCACCGTAAATCCCATGTGCGCGCGTAATAACAAAATGAGTTATTATTAGGAAATCTGCTAAATGCTTAGAATTACAACCTTCCCCGGTGTTATCACCCTTAGAAATGTTGCTATAACAAAAATTGATTAGGGAGAGAAATAAAGAGTGCTTGGGGAACGATTAATGCGCTTAGATTCAGGAACATTTATTGAACAAAGGATATTTTCCAGATGCTCTGTGTTTTCATAGAAATAATAACCGAAACCTGTCTCCTGGAGGATGTGGGAATCGCTATAAAGAGGAAGTCCCTCGTGAGAGGGACCAAATGAAGGTGGGAAAACATTACGGCCAAGAGTTTTCTGGAAAGAAGACCAATACACCGGGATAGTTATAACCTAAACTTAAGGCAGGAGTTAGATGAGCTGGCCCATCAGGGGCCTCTTATTTGTTTTTTGTTTTTGGTTTTGTTTGTTTTTTTTTTACCTTGGTTGGGGATAAAGGCCACTTCAGAAGAGAAGGCCCCCGACGTTCAATTAATCTGCTTTGTACCAGGTTACAAATAAAACGTAAGGAATCTAACAGACTCTTAATGAAAAAAAATAAATCTTGAGAAGTTATTATCTGGGAAACCTGGACATTGTCTGAGGACCTGGTCGCCTGTAACAGCCCGCATTCGCCTGGAGGGATTACCGGGGGATCAGATATCAGACCATAAAGTTGCTAATATAACCGATGCAGCTTGATGGGAGGGAAAACATCAATCAATTAGGAAGTCTGTGTGGGGTGGGAGGTGCCTGTTGGAAAGCCTTGATTCTGAAAACAGAAGGTCTCCGCAGAATTTTTCTACAGGCTACAGTGGAAGGCCAAGTGAAACCAGGTGCGGGGACAGGTGATGAGCGCCAGACCCGACGTCTCTAAATTCAGGATGTAGACTACCTGTTTCCTCCAAGTTGCGGCGACCGGAAATTTAGTTCCTTTCTTCCAACGGTGACTTCAGAGTTTAAGAACCACCTATTTTAAGCTGTCCACGTTTGGTGGCAAACAAGAGAACCACACACGTGGCCAGGAATACCCACACGTAGTTATTTTGGCGTTTGCTCTCTGGATTTCAGGGGCAGATGGTTGAATTGGTTTTACACTTCAGTTCGTAGGCTGTTATCAGCGTCAACCCAGGCCAGTCTGCACTCTTATTTACTTACTGCCTTTCTTTTCTCTCCCCCTAATTTCTCTCTCCCATTCCCCTCCCCCCACAGACCGCAGTTCTAGTACATTTAATATGTATCCTCAAATTTGTAGGTATCGCTGCAACAAACGTAGAACTGTGTTGTGTGTATACAGGCGTATTTTAATTTGCCTAAGTGGCAATGGTCTGTGTGCACTTTTTGTCCTTTTTTTAAAGAACTCTCTTAAATGTTTATTTTTGAGAGAGAGAGACGGAGCATGAGCAGGAGAGGGGCAGAGAGAGAGGGAGACAGGCTCCAGGCTCTGAGCTGTCAGCACAGAGCCTGACGCAGGGCTCGAACTCACAAACCAGGAGATCGTGACCAGAGCCAAAGTGGGACGCTTAACCGACTGAGCCACCCAGGCCCCTCACTCTTTGTCCTTTTTAAATTCGGTGCAATGTTTTTGAAGCTCCATGCCTGCAGCTGGGAGCACATCAGTTTGGGGCCTCTAACTCCCGCCTAGTGTTTCGTGATCTCCACCCACCACATTTTACTGAACTGTTACTCTTCTAATTGACCCACAACCAACTCCACAAACAGTAAGCATCGGACATGTGCACCTCTGTCTTCCTCTGGATTCGTGCAGAGGTTTTCCTCTGAGATCACCCACGAGTGGGATTCTGAGCTCTGTGTAAATACGTACATCATCGGAGTGAGCGCTGGTTCAATTCCTCTTTCGGGGGTGCCTGACTAGTCCCTTTCCTACCAAGAAGGCATGGGCCTCCTATTCCCCATATCCCACCAACCCTTGCATTATCCAACTAAATTGGTGATAGTTTCTGTCAGTTAAAACGGGATAGGGGCGCCTGGGTGGCTGAGTCGGTTGAGCCTCTGACTTGAGCTCAGGTCATGATCCCGCGGTTCATGAGTTCGAGCCCCGCGTCCGGCCCTGTGCTGACAGCTCGGAGCCTGGAGCCTGTTTCGGATTCTGTGTCTCCCTCTCTCTGTTCCTCCCCGGCTCCCCCCCTAACTCTGTGTTGTCTTTTTTTAAACATAACTCTTTAAGTTGGGTGTAATCAGAACCACCCATTATTCACCTAAAGCTTTGTTCTTCTGAGGTTTTTCTTTCCCCCAGGCCCTAGGTTTTCTCCTATTAGCATTCCAGTTTTACTTTTCCCATTTAGACTTTCCATCCATCCAGGGTCTGTTCTGTATACGGCGTGAGATACAGATCTTTGTTCTCTCTGTATAGTGAGCCAATTTTCTCAACACCTTCTATTAAGTCATTTGTCCTGTCGACCACTGACCTGTAGCCTATCAAACTGTTATATACGTATGTACAGAGAGAGGAATCAGTCCATACGATCTCTCTGTGCAGTTGGCCTACTTCTCTGCTGTTATACCAATACCACACCGTTATTTCAACGTGTCTTTACTGTGTCTTAATATCTAGTAATGGGAATCTGCATTCTTCCTCTTTTCTAAAGTAACTTAGCTACTCATGAACCTATATTCTTCTGCGTGTAGAACAATATTGGCACGTCCCTTAAAAATATCTAACTGGAATTTTGTTTTGGATCCCACTGAAATGTGGGAACTGATACCTTCCTAATGTTGAAGCAAAATCCATAAGGAGTAGCTCTTCAGTTAGTCATTCTCTTAAAATGTTATCCACAGATATTATGTATACTCTATTAATTTCTCGATAATTTAAGATTTTATTGCCATTATGAAGTCATCTTGCTTTCTGTTTTATTTTCTGATTAGTTACTGGTGGTATGGAGGGACACAATTGAGTTTATCTGTGTCTTGCAAATTTCTGTTGCTTCTTATATACTTCTGTTTAGATTATACCATCCACCCGTGGATGACAATTTACCACCCTCCCTCCCAATCATTAGGCTGACATTGTTTTGTTTTGGTTTTATCTTACAGAGTCATCCAGGACCTTTGATACTATGTTAAACAGCAACAACTTACGTTCCTGATCCTAATGGGGATGAGTCCAAAGTTTCTCTTAGGTCTGTTATCTGCTGTTGGTCAGAGGCGGAAATCTTTTTTTTTTTTTTTTTTAACGTTTATTTATTTTTGAGACAGAGAGAGACAGAGCATGAGTGGGGGAGGGGCAGAGAGAGGGAGACACAGAATCTGAAACAGGCTCTGGGCTCTGAGCTGTCAGCACAGAGCCCGACGCGGGGCTCGAACTCACGGACCGCGAGATCATGACCTGAGCCGAAGTCGGATGCTCAACCGACTGAGCCCCCCAGGCGTCCCTATCAGAGGTATAAATCTTGCCCACATGAAGGAAGTGCCCTTCTAGACATAAGGTACAAGATATTTTATCATCTACTGATGTTGAATTTAATAAAAAAGCTTTTTTTATATGTGAGATGACCAAGTCATTTTTCTCCATTGGATTAACGTAGTAATACATTTTCTGAGGTTAAGCCATCTTTGCTTTTCTAGGCTAAATTTTTCATGATCACCTATTACTTTCACCCTCTTATATTTCGAGCTGATATTTCACCTTGCATTTATGTATCTGTGTTCATGTGCCAAATGGCCCATTGTACTGACCCTGACAACATTGGGAGTGACTGATGCTAGTCTCGCAAAATGATTTCTAATGCCGTCACCTTTTTCTATTTCCCAGAGTTGTCTAATTTTTTTGACTTTGGGTAGAGCTTACCTATGAAACCACTGGCTCTGGAGCTCTCATGGGCAGAAAGACTTGATCACCATTTACTGTCATTATTGCTTACTGATCTATTCTGGTTTTGTTTTTTCAGTTTCTCTTCACACTATTCTCACATTCTATATTTTTCCATAGAAGTATCTATTTCATGAAGTTTTCACATCTGGTGGGGGGACAGTTGTTCCTAATATTCTCTCATTTCTTTCCTCAGTTGTGTCTACTTTATTTTCCTATTTTTCATTCTGAGCTTCTGTTGTTTGCTTGTTGTCTCCTTATCCTGATCAGTTTAGGCAGAGGACGCCTCTCTTACGGTGTTTTCAAAGTGTCCGATTTTGTTTTTACTAATCTCTATTTGGTATTTCTTAAACTTCTTGTCTTAAATTTCTTATAGCCCTCCTTCTTGTGTTTGTTCTTTTTCCGGCTTCTCCTCTTGAACCCTTAGATCAGTTGTTTCCAGTTTTTCTTGTTTTCAAATAACTGTATCTAAAGCTATCCTTTCCCTTTAATGCACCTTTAGCTATCTGACAAATTTTGAGAGGTAGTTTTTAAATTACTGTTTAATTCTAAGCATTTGATAATGTCCCTTATGATTTCTGTTTTAACCTGAACTCGTTAGAGTCCAGATGGGTAAAGTATTTTAGATTTATTTTGACATTGGTTTCTCATTTTATTACATTTTTTATGTTTATTTATTTATTTTGAGAGAAGAGAGAGCACACAAGCAACAGCACACAAGTGGGGGAAGGGCAGAGAGAGGGAGAAAGAGAATCCCAAGCAGGCTCCACTCTGTCAGTGCAGAGCCCAACGTGGGGCTCCAACTCATGGGCCATGAGATCATGACCTGAGCCGAAATCAACAGGTGCCCCTCATTTTATTACATTTTGATCAGAAAACACATTCTGCACTAAATAGCATTCTTTGGAATCAGAAGCTTCCTTGGTGGCCTAGTAAACTAGTGAACATTTTCTTGTGAATGATCCAGTCTCCAAAAAAAAAAAAAAAAGCGTACCTTTACTTTTTGGTGGGTATAGAATTTCACACGTCTCTTACTTTCCCATCTTAATGTCTCATTCAGATCTTTTACGCCTTTGCTTATCTTCAGTCTGCTTAATCAGTTTGAGAGGGCTGTTTTAAAATTACTGTCAACAACTGTTTGACTTAACTCTTTTTTTCCCATAGTTTTATTAGTCGCCATTTTGTATATTTTAAGATGATGCTACTGGGTGAATTTAACTTCATTAAATTCACGCTCTATCGTTGCACTTATAAATACGTCACATCCCGCTTTGCCCTTCATGCTTTTTGCCTTTAATCCTATTTCATCAGATATAAATATTGTTATTCCAGCTTTCTTTTGGTTCGCATTTTTCTAGTATTTGTATGTATATATATATATATTTCACATATATATGAAAAATATATTTTAATCTTTTTGTCATTAGTCTCACCAGATTCTTTCCTTTCACTAATCTCTTGCTGACAAGATATTGCCACATTTTAGGTTCTGTATCCAGTCTGAGTATTTCTTTTGATTGGTGAGTTAATATTTACTGCAATTGTGTTTTGCTACATCAAGATTTATATCTGCCATCTTGTTTTACTTTTTTCCCAATTACTGTACTTTCTTTTGGTTTTCCTTCCCCTTTCCTGCCTTCCCCTGGAGAGAGCAAACTCTTTGTTTGAAAGTGATCCATTCTATTTCCGTCTTCTGATAGCTGCTCCTAATTTTTTAGGATTCACAGTCCTATTTTCCCTTCTCCATTTCTTTAAGTTATCAACACGTACGTCTTTTAGTGAACAAAACAAGTGCCTTGGCGTGCCTTCACTGGCCACTGTTCTCACGTTCCTGCTCTAGCCCATCAGCTGGAGGTCCGCCATGTCTCGGATTTCAGTTCCGGGTTGTTACGCACGTCAACGATGATAGTTCTGGGGACATGCATCAGTCTCTCTTCTGGAGGTTGAGGACTTCAAAGATGCTTCTCCAGGCTCTTCCTTCTTTACTTAAAGAAATTTGAGAGTGGGCTGCATTCTCCTGGTAAAATGTGGCATAGATGTTGACTCACAGGCAATTAACAAAAATAAACTTTACCACATGAATGAACATCAAATCATCACAAACAACACTTTAGCCTTGGAAACTTCGTGGGCGAGAAGGGAATGTTTCACCATTCCCAGGAAACGAGCGATCTGCCTCATTGCTTGATGATAGCCGAAGGGTGCTGCTGGACCCAAAACTCAAACCACACTCCTCTAAACAGTAGGGCACGTGTGTCCATAAAGAGTTCTAAGTAGAAGGTACACATTAAGCAAATATGCACCGAGCCAAGATATGCCCACAGCATATAATGTCACACATAGACGCTGCGATACAGATATACCTCACTGGTAGTTATATGCGTGGTTCTACCCAGACACACACACTCTAAACCCTACTCTCGGAAATACTGTAATCAAACCAAACTACCCAATATTCATTCTTTTACCATAACAGTCAATATTAGTGCTAGCGCTGTGACTTAACAGCAAACAACAGCTATTCTGCTTAAAGAGAACATCTAACTCGAAGATCTGTAAACTTTTCTGAGGCTGCAACTCCGTACATCTTCACGTCAGCCAACTCAGCCCAGTCCTTTCCTTCCATGGGTTCTTTAAATTTTTTCCTAAATCCTTACAGAACTGGAATGTCCCTTGGCTTCCCAAGCCTTTGGATATAAATGAGACTATATTAAATTAATGCCCAGACTCTTCTGGCTCCAAAATTTTAGCTGCTTCTCTGTAAGAGATGAGCCTTCTGCCTTGGTCTTCCCCAGTCGCTGTTGGGAGACCACAGGAGCGCCTCACTTATTTCCACACCCCAGCCTCCCTGTTGGCACCCGCTGCCTAGCCCCCCGCTGTGGGATGAGGCACGTAATCCTTCCTCCTCCGCTGCCGGGATGATGTCGCGCTCACTTGGGTAGGACTCCACTGCGTATCTACCCATAGA
This sequence comes from Puma concolor, assembly GCF_028749965.1. NCBI lineage: Eukaryota > Metazoa > Chordata > Mammalia > Carnivora > Felidae > Puma > Puma concolor. The sequence goes on from NC_141677.1 coordinate 78,480,933, forward strand.
GGGTGACGAGGTGGATGCGTTTCTCTATCCCCCGTGGTGTTCCATCGCCATCAAGACGCCCACGCGAAACTACTTTTCTATCCAGAATCTTGCAAAGTCTTTTGTTCAAAAAGCTCCGTCAGTTCTTCACTTGCAACCCTCTCTCTCCCCGGAGCTCAGAACTCTGGGTCCATGAAGGAGGGCTGGGAAACAGGGGTAGGTCACTACCATCTCCGTCTCTCCTCCCAGAGACACAGATGTACAAATATCTTCACACCAAACCCTGGTTCTACAACCCTCTGCAGCATGGGTAGATATTAAGTTATTATAGGTAGGAGAGTAGATCATGGGAAGAGACATGGGCGAGGCACAGTTCAGACACAACCGAACCCTGAATTTGGGTTTAGACCAAAATTTCGTTGGAACACCTTCTATGCTGATGACTTTTGGGGCACCTTCCTCTCCCTGAAAACCTTCTGGGTGTTTTAAGACATTCATTTCATTCTGAAAGTATTTTTGAAGTCTTGTCATCAAAGTCAATTCATCCTATGAATTATTTATACGTGGATTCATCAGTAATAGCTTCCCCCCTCCCTTTGGTATTTCAAAGTTGCGGTAATGATTCAGACTGTTAACCAGTATTCTGGCTCACTTCCTCCCAGGTGCACGGTGAAATTGTCCTTCCCTGCCTTCCTGAAGTTAGGTATGGCCTTCAGGACCCGCGACGTTGAGGCCACTACCTTGCACAACTCCAGGGAGTACCATTAATGCTGCATTCAATATTAAATTTTTTTTTTCAACGTTTATTTATTTTTGGGACAGAGAAAGACAGAGCATGAATGGGGGAGGGGCAGAGAGAGAGGGAGACACAGAATCGGAAACAGGCTCCAGGCTCTGAGCCATCAGCCCAGAGCCCGACGCGGGGCTCGAACTCACGGACCGCAAGATCGTGACCTGGCTGAAGTCGGACGCTTAACCAACTGCGCCACCCAGGCGCCCCTATTAATGCTGCATTCTATGAGACTACCCTCTGTGTGCTATGTTCCGCCCCCTGGAACTAGGCAGCACTCTGGCACTGAATAAATGCATGTATTTCCTGAGTTCTCTACCAAGTTTCATTCATGAATGGGAGCATTCTTATTGGGGTATGATAGTTTTGTGCCTGCAGAAGGAATATATTATGCATTACTGTATTTTTTACTTTTTTTAACGCTTATTTTTGAGAGAGACAGAGTGTGAGCCAGAGAGGGGCAGAGAGAAAGGGAAACAGAATCTGAAACAGGCTCCAGGCTCTGAGCTGTCAGCACAGAACCCAACACAGGGCTCGAACTCACAAACTATGAGATCGTGACCCGAGCCGAAGTCAGACGCTTAACCGACTGAGCCACCCAGGTCGTCCCTATATTTTTTCATTTTTGAGAAAGTTCTTTCTTCACAGTGCCATCAAGGTATTGACTTTATTATAAGGCAGTAGTTCTCAATGGGGGCAAGGCATAGGGGGAATCTTGCCCCTCAGGGGACAGCTGGAGATCTGTGGCAGCATTTTTGGTGGTTGGAAGGGCTTTGGCGCTGGTAACCAGTGCACAGAGGTCAGGGTGCTGATCAACATCATAAAATACACGGGAAGACGCCCACAAAAAAAGGATTAATCCTGCCCCAAATGTCAAGCGGGCCACTGTTGCGAAAACTTGCTTTAACGCAAGCCTGAAGGAAAATACCGCCGTCCTTGTATCGATAACTCTCATTTTGTGCTGACTCAACACTCTCCTTCGTTGAGAGTAGAAAAGAGAAAAATTTAAAGATGGTATAGAGCTCGAGAAGACGTAGCATAGCTCTCCACTCCTTCCGAGCAGATAGCCCATCGTGGCTTCCTTTCTAAGAGCACGGTATGAAAAGAGGGGAAAGAGAGGCTTTCAGTGGAATAACCTGGAAAATACCACCCCGGCCAGGCGGTCAAGTTGAACTCCAAGAGTAACAAGTTATGTTGACAGTATGTGCCCTGGATATGATGTGATTAAACGGCACTTTGCCTCCCCAAACCCAGCGCCTTAGTCTTATCATGAGAAAAACAAACATCCCAAAAGTCCCGACTGATGGACATTCCATAAAATGCCTAACCAGTACCCCTCAAGACTGTCACAAGTCATAAGAAATAAGGGAACCCTGAGAAGCTGTCACAGCGGAATGGGGTCGAATAACAATGAAATATAATGTAGTGCCTCGATGGGATTCTCAGATGGATAAAGCATATTAAAGGCAAAGAAGAGGGGCGCCTGGGTGGCGCAGTCGGTTAAGCGTCCGACTTCAGCCAGGTCACGATCTCGCGGTCCATGAGTTCGAGCCCCACGTCAGGCTCTGGGCTGATGGCTCAGAGCCTGGAGCCTGTTTCCGATTCTGTGTCTCCCTCTCTCTCTGCCCCTCCCCCGTTCATGCTCTGTCTCTCTCTGTCCCAAAAATAAATAAACGTTGAAAAAAAAAATTTTTTTTAAAAATTAAAAAAAAAAAAAAAGACAAAGAAGATCAGAATAAAATACGGACTTGTTTAATTATAATGTACCAGTATCGATTCATCCATTTTGACAAATATGCCACACTAACGTCACATGTTCACGGTAGGGGACACTGGGTATGGAGTACATAAGAATTCTATAATCTTTGCAATTTTTCTATAAATCTAAAATTACTCTATTTTTTTAATCTTTTTTAATGTTTATTTTTGACAGAGAGAGAGACAGAGCACGAGCGGGGGAGGGGCAGAGAGAGAGGGAGACACAGAATGCGCAGCAGGCTCCGGGCTCTGAGCTGTCAGCACAGAGCCCGACGCGGGGCTCGAACTCACAGACCGCGAGATCATGACCTGAGTGGAAGTCGGACGCTCAACCGACTGAGCCACCCAGGCGCCCCAATCTAAAATGAGATTCTAAAGTGAGATGTTTATTTTTTTGAAGATGAAATAAGGAATGTAGAACGATAAAGAATGTTCCAGAAGTTTCAAAGGTTAAAAATGAAATTGCTCGTAAAGAGACATTACAGAACCACGTAACAAACTGGACCGGTGATCATTCATCACGTCTGATTCACAGCAACGCTCTGAAGACCAACCTGTCACCGACTGAACAGTTTTTTGGCCACATAGTACGTGCAACGCGTCATGAAAGTGTGCCACAAGAAGATATTAATCTGCTCAAAGACACAAGAGCTACACACGATGCAGCAGAGCAGGGCGAAGTAACTTCCGATAACGTGAGCAGTGGTGTTCAAACTGTGTTCTGTGGAACCCAAGCGCCCCACAAAAGCCTGGCCTCGATAGGCTTACGTAGATTGTAACCATTTTTAAAACTGTCGTAAAAAACCAACACAATCTTGCAGCTCTCTCCCTAAGCCAACACACAAGGGATCCATTAATGAAGGTGCGGGGTGGTTCACTTCGTGTGTCCACTTGACCGGGTCTCAAGGCGCCCTGGTATTTGGCTCAACGTGATTTCTGGTGGGTTGGCGGAGGGAATGAGCGTTTGATCTGGTGGATTCACTAAAGCGATCTGCCCTCCCCGCGAGGGTGGGCACCAGCAAATCCATGGAGGGACTCAATGGAACAAAGAGGAAGAGGAAGACAGACTTTGGCCCTTTCTGCCTGATTGCTTAAGCTGGGACGTTGATCTCCCACCCTTGATGCTACTGGTTCTCGGGCCTAGGGAGACAGAGCACCTTCAGGTGGCACCTGTCAGGTCAATGGGAATTCTCAGCCTCCATAAATCCGCGAGCCATTTCCTTATACTGAATCTCTTCATTCACATATATACACACGCTCAGTATATACTTACTTCACATGTCTGTCTCCAATACCTACATCATATATGTGTGTATACGCATATCTATATATCGTACTGGTCTTGTTTCACTGGAGAATGCTGGTACAAAGGGGGCTTACGTTTGGTTCCAAGAATGAAGCTTCTCCTGCCATCCCCGAACACACCTTTAGAACATCTTATGAAGCACCATCAACTAGGAGGAATAGAACTTCATGTTGTCCTACAAACTCCCGACTCGGAAGGCCCTCTTCGTGCCGTCCGCAGGTGGAGGCTCCCCCCCGTACGGTACTGGGAAGATTACTTTCACTCACTCACACCCAGTCTCATCACAAGTTAAGACCGGGGGAGGAAAGATCCGTGTTATTGGGAGAATTAAATGGCCTAACTGACACAGAGCCCTTAGCATGCCACCTGGCGCATAATAAGTGCTCAATAAACGTCTGGCTTTCTTCCCCATCACTCTACTTCCAGCCTGTCCTGCTCACCAGCCCTGCGAGAAGATGCCTGTTCCCAGACTTCCGTGTGTCACCTCGCTCGCTCCCTCTGCCTGTAGCACACTTGCTTTGTCTTCAAGATGCTACTCAGGTGGGGATGAGGCCACCTTCTGCAAACCCGCCCCTCCGACACCCCAGACAGAAGCAGTCTCTCCACCGTGTTCCCGCAGTGCAGGGACCATGCATCTCTGACAGCCCCCATCCGGCCATAGCGGTTGGTGCCTTTCATTTACTTTTAGGGGGGTAAAATTCGCATAACATGAAATGAACCACTTAAAGCGTGTAATTCCGTGGCATTAAGTAGATTCATGGCGGTGCAGATTCATCCCCACGAATTCTAGACCTTTTTGCCATTCCAAGAGGAAAGCCTGTACCCATGGGGCCCACGCCTTCCTCCCTTCAGCTCCTGGTCACAGCTCCTCTTTCTGTCTCTGCGGATTTACGTCCTCTAGATAGTGCTTGTCATGGCGTCATTCAACAGGTGGCTTCAGTGTCTTAGGTCTTTTACCTAATATTTCTGAGATTCATTCATGTTATAGTATGTATCTGTACTTCGTTCCTTTTTATGACTGAATAATATTCCATTGTACATCTCTTTTTTTTATGAAATGTACTGTCAAATCGGTTTCCATACAACACCCAGTGCTCATCCCAACAGGTGCCCTCAATGCCCCTCACCCACTTTCCCCTCCCCGCCACCCCCCATTCCATTGTACATCTCTAGGCCACATTTTGTTTATCCGTTCATCGGTTCATAGGCATTTGGGGTGTTTCCTTTTTTCTTTCTTTTTTTGGCTGTCATAAATAGTGCTATGAAAATGCATGCACAAATTTTGGTCCGACACCCTCTTTTCAATTCTTTAAGGCATACACTCAGAAGCGGAATTGCTAGGTCATGGGCTAATTCTAAATTTAGCCTTTTGAGGACCCTCTAAACCGTTTTCCACAGTAGCTGCACTATTTTCCATTCCCGCCCACCATGCATAAGGGGTCCAATTTTTCCACATCCTCACCAACCCTTGTTATTTTCTGTTTGTTTCACTTGTAATCATCCTGGTAGGTTTGACAGGGTGGTAACTCATTATGGTTTTGATCTGTGTTTCTTTAATGACTAAAAATGTTGAGCATCTCTTCATGTCAGTTGACCCTTTGTAGGTCTACCTTGGAGAAATGTTGGTTTTGGGGTTTTTTACAGCGATCTCCCCTTCAGGCTGTGGACTCAATGATGATAGAGGATGACATTTCTTCTTTGTGTCTTCAATGCAAAGGACACCCCCCGGTACACAGCCAGCATTCCAGAAAAAAACAACAAACAAACAGAAGCTTAAAGAGGAACTGAAAGAAGGAGGGACCTCAACGGGGTGCCTCGATGGCTCAGCTGGTTCCGCGTCCGACTCTTGGTTTCAGCTGAGGTCACGATCTCACGGTTCCTGGGTTTGAGTCCCACGTCGGGCTCTCCACGGACAGCATGGAGCCTGCTTGCAATTCTCTGTCACCCCATCTCTCTCTCTCTCTCTCTCCCTCTGCCCCTCCCCCACTGTCTCTCAAAATAAATAAATTTAAAAAAAGAAGAAGGAGGGACCTCGAGGTGTGAGTAAAGAAAGGCACAAAGAATGCTCCACAACAGTAGAAGATAGAAGAACCAGGGTGAGAAGACGCTGCCCCTGGGCCAAAGACTGTACAGAGGAGATGCGACTTTAGCTGGGACCTGAAACATGAGCAGAACGGGATTCTAGGCCCACAACTCCTCTTTCGTCTGCATTCACCCATTTGTTCTTCCACGCAGCACACAGATCCTGAGTAGTGAGGTCATGCTGGGAGCCTCGCTGGGCTTCTGTTCAAGACGCGGGGAACCTGCCCTCGCCACCTCCTGCCTTCCCCAGGGCCCCTCACCTGTACCTTCTCCCGGGCATGTGATGCTTCTCTCTGCCGAGGCCACTCTTTACCATCCCAAGCCGATGGGCCTCTAACACGCGGAAATGAGACAAGATGAGGGACTTGAAGCACTTCGTCGGCTTACGAGGTCCAGAAAAACATCAGACGTGGGCCTGCTGCAGATTTCTCGTTTTATTTTTCCTTGCCTTTGCCCACAATCTGCTTCCCACCCATCCTCCAAAGCCAGTCTCCCAGAGTCGGAGCTGGAACATTTGCCTCAGCCTTTTTTCTTTGACTCTTCAGTGAAAGAGCCTCGGGAATCTTCAAAACTGCTGAAATTCTTATTTGCCAATGCTTCCTAACCGTGGTGCTCGCCGGTGACCCTCAGCTCGTCACTGCCATCAGTAAAAGTCCTAATGCGTCTCTGCTTGACTGCAAGCTGGAAAACATGGGGTTTGCGGGCGAGTCAAGGGAGAGAGGTGATTTGCCCAAGCTCACACCGCCCATAAATGATGAAGCCAGAGCCTCATTTTAGCCCTTTTCCTTTGAAAGCTCCTGACATTTCTACTTATCCATAAGAGCGTAAGAGTAATTACAGGAGAGGAACAAATTATGTGTTCTTAACATGGTCGAATTCGCCGCCGATATTCTTTTCTCACGGGTTACTAAGAGTTAAAATTCGGTGAACTGAATTCCCTGCCTTAGTTTCCAATTCTCTTAACATCTTTCATATTTAACTTTTGGACGCCAATTTCTTGGCAAGCGATCCAAACAAAATTTCAAACCTAAGCGGTACCCTTAATGAAATGACTGCTTTTCCCAAAATAGTCCCTGGGCAAACTGTTACACATTGTGCTCGATGACCAGGGACACAGCTGGCAAAAAAGCTCCGTATAAAGTTTCTCTCTTTGCCGAGATGGCTTCGTGCTCGGTCCTCAAGGATTGCTTTTAATAATTTAGTCACGCACTCCTCTGCAGTATATTGCTTCCACAATACTAATTTAAACCATGTCAGGGTGCTTACAATATGACTGACAATAGCCAAAGTTTAAAAAAAAAAATCTGTTCTTCAATTAAATGTATACTATTCATCTGTGAACATCATGCTTGAGTTGCTGGTGAAAAATTCTCTTGCCCCTTCTCCCTCTCCCTCCTTCTCACACTCTCTTCTCCTCCTTCTCTCTCTCTCTCACAAACACAAACATACACACACACTCTCTCTCGCGCGCACACACACACACACACACACACACACACAATGCCCAATGGACAATTTCCAAGCGTCTAACATACTCTTTCCTGAAACAGGCTGGATTGGACCACACACACAATAGCAAATTGCCTAAATAAGTCAGATGCATAAGCAAACAGCCACTCAAGTGCAGAGAATGTTTAAACTTTAGGGAAAAAACAATAAATTAAAGCACAGCCTTTCTTCTAAAGTGATTCCTTATTGAGGCTTCTGCTCTGAATTAGGAGGCCGTGTCAGAGGGGTATACATATCTGGGGCCCACCCTGAACTTCTCCAGGGCAAGTCATGGCTCCCCGGGGAGGGGCAGCCCCGGAAACCGAGGGTCCACGCCAGGCAACAGCAGGGTGGAGGCCAAAGCTTGGGCTGCGTTGCCCTGCATTCTCCTAGGGTTGCCTTTAAATCCTTCGAGAAAAAGCCTCTCGGGGCTCAGGTTGTCCTCCTCCCAGGTTTGCAAAGCTGACCTCCCGTACTTGCCCACCTGCCCTTCAGCAGATACCACACGCGGCCAGAGTTTCCTTGTGAAGATAAAAGTACACGTCACCCCCCGTGCTTCGCGCCGCAAAGCCCAAACCCTCCCCGGGACCCGCGTGGCCTCACGTGAACAGGCGACCGCTTACTTTCCAAGCCGCCCTCCTTCCGCCCCTCCAGCCACACTGGACGACTCTCTCCTGTTTTGTCCAACCCTCCGAGACCCTTCCACTGTGGGGGTCTCCTCCTGGACCCCGCGCCTGGACCCTTCCTCAGGATCATCACGGACGGCCCCTTCTCTTTGTTTAGGCGTCAGCTCGACGTCACCTGCTCTGAGGGTTCCTGAGCTCTCCGGGGTGGACTAGATTATGGTTCTCCCTGCTCCCCAGGAAGAGGACGAAATACCAGGCCAAGTGCCTTTTCGGTGCTTCTTCCTGTAAGTAGAGCGGCTTCTCCCCATTGATAAGGGTCACACGGTTGGCTCTGGCCAGGGAAATGCGGCTGCGAGTCTCAGTGGCCAGCGTGAGCTGAGGCCCCAAGGGCCGGTGCGTGTTCCCCTTACCCGCTTGCTCTGCTGACACAAGTACGCTCAGACGCTCAGCAGCCCGGAGTGAATAAAGGCCCCTAAACAAATGAGGAAGCTCAAAAGAAACCCTTGCTGGGGCTCCTGGGTGGCGCAGTCGGTTAAGCGTCCGACTTCAGCCAGGTCACGATCTCGCGGTCCGTGAGTTCGAGCCCCGCGTCAGGCTCTGGGCTGATGGCTCAGAGCCTGGAGCCTGTTTCCGATTCTGTGTCTCCCTCTCTCTCTGCCCCTCCCCCGTTCATGCTCTGTCTCTCTCTGTCCCAAAAATAAATAAACGTTGAAAAAAAAAAATTAAAAAAAAAAAAAAAAAAAAAGAAACCCTTGCTGAAGCCATTGCGATTTGAAGGTTGCTTGTTACGTTGGGGGAATAAAGCTAATGTGCTGGGCAACGAAAAGTAGCCCCCTCAGTCTCTGCTACATCACTGTGGTTTCATTGCAGTGCTTACATTCCTACCATTTATTTATTTGCTTACTGCCTCTTTCCTTCCGCTGTAAGCCCCGTGAGGACACCATGGTCCCAGCCTCTAAGACAGTGTCTCCCACACATTAGCCACTCAATAAATATTTGTCGAGTGAATAAAGGAGGAGATCCCAGTTCTCGCTCTTGGAAGGTTTTACATGTTTTCTAATTTGAAGACCTAAGCTCTCTAAGACCTGAAGTAAATGCTCTATTCTTTTCTTAGTTAAAAAAGATCCACTAACAAGCAATATGAATATCCGAGGCAACATCATCAGAACTCTAGATGTTCATCAAGAACCAATGAACAGTGTCCCGTAATGGGAAAATACCAACCAGTCCTACCGTGATACCAAGGGGAAGGTTACCCTGATGATAATGATGATGATGATGATGATGATGATGATGATGATGTTGTTGACGGTAGTGGTTGTGATGGCAATTCTGGTCAACCACTCTGACCCAGCTATCTGGGTTGCGTATGACACTATCCTACCCTCAAAACTGGTAGGGGAAATTAGTATATACTGACTGCTCCTGGTAAGGAGACCTCACTCAATCTGCAACGTCAACTATTGTATTGATAGTGGGGGCAAAAGTAAGCAGAATGCCTGTGCTCACAAAAGTCACAGGCTGTTGGAGGAGGAGAGATGAATGATCATGTCAGCAAAAATGTCAGGTTGCAAGTATGAGAAGGGCTACAAAATGGCAATAGAGTGTCACAGAGTCTATAAGAAAGGAATTCAACCTAGCCAGGAACGTTGGGCCCAAGCAGTGATAAGAAATTGATAACTACAAGTGAATAGGATTCAGCAAGAAAAGAAAGAGTGAAATAGGATTCTAGGCAGAGGGAATAGGGTAAAAAGAGCCTATGATGTGACGGCCAAAAAGAAGACCCGTGTGGCTGGAGTGGAGAGAGGGTGGGTAGTACTTTAAGAGAAGTCAGCAGGGGCGCCTGGGTGGCGCAGTCGGTTAAGCGTCGGACTTCAGCCAGGTCACGATCTCGCGGTCCGTGAGTTTGAGCCCCGCGTCAGGCTCTGGGCCGATGGCTCGGAGCCTGGAGCCTGTTTCCGATGCTGTGTCTCCCTCTGTCTCTGCCCCTCCCCCGTTCATGCTCTGTCTCTCTCTGTCCCAAAAATAAATAAAAAACGTTGAAAAAAAAATTTAAAAAAAAAAGAGAAGTCAGCAGAGGAGAGAAGAGGCCAGACTCAGCAGGATCCTGTAGGGCAAGTCAAGGAATTCCATTTTTATTCTAAGTAAGAAACTGGAGAATTTTAAGGCCACAGGGTCCCACGATCAGATCCGCCTTCTGAAAGGACTGGTTGGTCTGCGGTGTGGTGAATGGGGAGCAGGGGGAAGACGGTACCTTGAGAAGATTGGGCTACGATGGTAATGGCAGATATGGAGAGAACTGAGCACATACCGGAGCTATTGAGAAGCCAAGAGAGTGCCAAGCTAGATATGGGGTGGAGATCAAGAGCGAATTCCCCATTTCCTATCTTGTGGTGATGCTCACTGAGGTGGGAAACACTAGATGAACGACCAGGGGAGGGAAATTTTGTTTGGACAAGTTGAGCCTGAGTTCCCTTCAAGAGAGCCAGGAGAAGAGACCAAGCAGATATTTGGGGGAAAAGCGACGTCGGTAGGCGGAGAAGAAGGAAGGTTCTGACTCACCTATGCAGAGGTAAAAATGGCAGCCGTGGGAAAGCATGGGGTGTTTCAGGAGGAGAGCAGGGAGTGAGGAGATACAAGCAGCTGAGGCAGCCTTGTGGGGCCCCACATTTCCTGGACAGGGGGCAGGTTAGCCTTCTAAGGGACAAGGAGGGGAGCAAGTGGCAAGGAGGAAATCAGAAAGGGTTGGAAACCTAGGGATGAGAGGGACACGTGACCATTTTCCTGAGGGGGCCTCTGCCTCCATCCACCCCCCAAATCCACCACACATATTGCAGAATTCTCTTCATTTGTTTCAAGTTTTTTTTTTTTTTTTTAATATAGTAATAATGAATCTTTCCAGAGAAATAGCAGTTCTGAGTAAGACAAGTGCATTGAGACCAGGGCCACCTGCTCCCTTTTGGACCAAAGAACAATTTGCTATGTAGAGAAAGGCTCCCTGAACAAAAAAACTCTCCCTCACCTACTAGAAGGTGCTTCAAGTGTCCAAATACTGTTATTAAAGATGAGTCGCTGGGGCGCCTGGGTGGCGCAGTCGGTTAAGCGTCCGACTTCAGCCAGGTCACGATCTCGCGGTCCGTGAGTTCGAGCCCCGCGTCAGGCTCTGGGCTGATGGCTCAGAGCCTGGAGCCTGTTTCCGATTCTGTGTCTCCCTCTCTCTCTGCCCCTCCCCCGTTCATGCTCTGTCTCTCTCTGTCCCCCAAAAAATAAATAAACGTTGGAAAAAAAAAAAAAAAAAAAAAGATGAGTCGCTGATTCAAGCCAAGCAGTGATGTCAACAGCCGAGATGAGATCCTCCCCGCCGTTAGCAAAATCCTACAATGGAAATATCTTTACTGAGGACGTTTACCGTTTTAAAGTATTCTCCTAGGAGCACAGGTATGGGGAGAAGGAGAACGAAGAGAGGTAGGAAGGACCCTGGGAAGGAGGCAAGCAGAATGAGCTTAGGATTTAGACCTTGAAGACCACTTTCAAGTCCTGTCCCAACCACCCGATATCTGTGTGGCTCAGGCACGTCACTTAGCTACTCTTTACGACCTCAGTGTCTCCATCTATAAAACAAGACCAATAACAGTTTTTTCAAAAGGTTGGCATAGCATCAATTGGATAGCAGGCATGGAAGTGCCCCGGAAACCAGGAAGGTGACAGTAGCTGGGGGTAACCATGGAAACGGGGCACAACCAGACCTCGCACTGAGTCCTCGGCCCCAGGTCTTGGCAGCCACATAATTGAGTGCATGCACAGTAGCGCCCAGCACGGGGCAGCTCCCAGGATGGTTTAGGCATTAATTCTCAATTCTCTGATAGAAGTCATCCAAACAAAATAGGTGATCTGTTATCCTACTGGTTGGTTGGAGAATAAAACCAACAACTGTAGAACCAGAAAGGCAACCTTTGATCTCTGTCTCTGCCTCTTGGGTGCCACGTGACCTTGAGTAAGTTGCTTAACTTCTCTGATTCTTAGTGTCCTCAAAGGTAGAATTAGGGCAACTTGCTGGGTCAAGTTAACTCCCTTCCAGTCTCCTTCATCTATCTTTCCGTGTCTTTTCTTCAGAGAACCGACCACTGCCTGAAGTGACCATATGCACGTTGCTTGTTGTTGATTCACTCGCACCTCCTTGTAGACCGTAAGCTCCACGAAGTCAGGAAACCCTCGTCTGTCCTCACCCTGGATATGTCTCCCGGCCCTGATACACAGTAGGCATGCGGAAAGTGTGTGTAGGATGGATGTGCAGAGGAATGAACGAATCACGCTGAAGGCACGCATCCTATCTTACAGCTGGAAGCTGAACTCAGAGAAACGAGACTTGCGGAAGGTTGTGCTTAGGAGGAGGGAGAGCAGCGGTTCAAACCAAGGTCTGGCTCATTCTCCAGTCCACCGTTTCTCCAGGACACCACTCTGTCTGCCAAATCTCGAGTCTGCTCAGCACTCCTTGGAATAAAAAACCCCGTCTCCTCTGTGGTCTGTAAGTTCCGGCCCACTCTAGCCCCCCCGCCCCTTTTCCGAGCTGGTTTCATTACTGCCCCTCACACAGTTCCAGCTTCATCAGGCTTGTCTTTGCTTTTCAAACACACAAAGCTTGCTCCCACCCCAGAGCCTTTGCACTTGAGCTTTGCTATAACGGGAGCGCTCTTCCCCCAGCGCTTCCTAAGGGTGGCATTTTCCTCGGCCCTTGAATCTCAGTTCAAACAGCAGGTCAAGAGAAAGGCATTCTGACGACATCAGCTTCGAGAGCCCCTTATCTCCACCCGCCCCCCTTCATCATTCTCCTGTCCAACCACCTGTTTTAACTTCTCGATAGTATGTATCAATACTGGAGCTTATGTTATTTATTTTTACATTCTTATCGTCTACATCCCCCAAACCCTCCCTGGAGTCAGGGCTTCGTGAGACACCAGCAATCTGCAACAACGGGAACGGCATCTGGCACTCGATACCCAACGAACACTTTTTCCACGAATGGCATCCTTCCTGTGACAATCATTCCAATAAATCTCTGCTCCAGAGTGAAAAGAACCATCCACGTTCTCAGAAGCAGTCGCTCTCCGTTGATACTATAATGAATTTAAAAGCCTGTTTCGGGGCCCCTGCGTGGCTCAGTCGGTTGAGTGCCCAACTTCGGCTCAGGTCATGATCTCACCATTTGTGAGTTCAAGCCCCACGTCGGGCTCTCTGCTGTCAGCCCAGAGCCCGCTTTGGATCCTCCGTCCCCCTCCCTCTCTGCCCCTCCCTCTGCTCGCACACACTCTCCTCTGTCTCAAAAATAAACAAACGTTTAAAAAAAAAAATAAAAGCTCATTTCAAACACCCAAATGACGTTACATTTTATTCAAAATCCAGATTACAGCCTTTTAAAAAGGTACCTACTGCACACATACTGTGTCCTACAATCGGCTGACAGCCCCGAAGATGGTCCCTACCTCATAAAACTTAAAGTCTAAGGCAGATGTTTAAGCATGTAATTACGAGAAAGCCTGGCAGGTGTTGTGACAAGGCACAGAGCAGGGCCACCTGCTCCAAGGGAACCAGGGAGAGTGGGGGCGGAGAGGTGATATTTACGCTGAGCGCTAAAGGAAAGGGTGCAGAAGGCGACTTCAAGCAGAGGGGACCCAAGTGTAAAGGTGACGAACGCGAGTGAACCTAGGGTTTCAGCAAGCCCCGCAAACGAGCCTGGCCACCAGATACCAGCACCTGAAACGCGCAGCCCAGCAGATGTCGTCAAGTGTTCAGCCAGCTGGCGATTTTCTGTGCGTTCCACTTTTTGATAAAGACGGGAACACAGAGAAATATTTCTCCACCCTAAAGATACACATCAGTGTTATGTTACATTGTAAACGAACGCTCGGCCTCAGAGGCAGGAAGACAACAGGGCGTGGTAGGGACTATGGATTTGGGGTGAGCACAGGCTCCGGGGAGACCCTGTGCGGTTAGATCTTTTGATGTTTCGAGAGAAGCTGGACAGGAGTTTTTTATTCTGAAGATCTTTTTTACGTTGAGTCAGAAAATATTTTAAAAATTCATAAACCTGAGGGGGAGGGGGGTGCCTGGGTGGCTCAGTCAGTGAGGCGTCCAACTGCGGCTCAGGTCACGATCTCACAGTTCGTGGGTTCGAGCCCCATGTCGGGCTCTGTGCTGACAGCTCGGAGCCTGGAACCTGCTTCGGATTCTGTGTCTCCCTCTCTCTCTGCCCCTCTCCAGCTTGTGCACTCTCTCTCTCAAGAATAAACATTAAAAAAATTAATAAATAGTTCATAAACCAAGCACAACAACACCCTTAGAGGGAAGATCAGGTCTATAGGCTTATAAAAATAGAAGAAATAATTCCTACGCATACTCATTTTGAGTTTGGTAGCACCTTGAAACTACCATTTACCCTGAAAGTTTCCTCCGGTCAATGGTGCCAATAACCAGCTCCTTGGTAGAAATTCTTACTCAAGTAAGAATTTACTGCGAGTTTTAAGTAACAGTATGCAACTGATCATCTAAATCTTTTCAAAACTCCCGTAGTACCACATACACACACAGGCTACATTCAGTGGACAATTGCTAGGACTTGAAGTGCAAGAACCATGTTAAAATGGGTTTCTTTCGAGTTTCTAATTGTAGACATCGCAGATTCAGAGAAAACGTTGGTATGAAATCCAAGCTAAGTGTCTCCGTCTAGCGTCGTAAACTTAAACATGATATGGAATGCCACCAAGTAAATCATTAAACCCCTCCCTGCCTTCTTAGAACGGAGGTGGTCTTTTCTGACATTCCCCCCATCCCCACCCCCGCCGCCCTCCCTTTTGCAAGTACGAATTCCATTGAGCAAATGGGTTCTGTGCAACTATCCAACTCAAACACCCTTGGCATTCTTCAGCAGGAGCTTTATTTAGAAGTTCCCAGAGAAGTAAGAGTGAGAAAACCCAGTTCATAAAGGGAATGGATATAAAGAGCTCCATTAATACAGCTGCTGGGTCTGGGAAGTCAACAAAGGCTGATAATGTGTTTTATTTGGACCTATCCTCTGCTGTGCTCTGGTGATAAGGAGGTACTTGAAGCTCAGACACTCACTGTACTTGGGGGACTCAGCCCCTTATTGATTCTGAAACAATACTCCCTTTCAGATCACACCCACTTAAGTGAATAATAATGAGGCGATGCCGGGAGCACAGCGAGGGGAGGCAGGGCGGTGGGGCTTTAGTTCAGGTGCTGCCCCCTGCCTTGCTGAGTCACCAGGGCGCCCCATCTACCCCTCCTCCATACCCTCCTTTCTCTGTTCACACCAGCTTGCAGCCACAATACTCCCGTCCAGTTAAGGTGGCCAGCCGGCCTCTGGCCCTCCAGCCAGTTGCAGAATCCGATTTGGAGGGGTGTCAACAGTCACCTGCTCCAACCCTGGGGAGGTTCTAGTGCGTTACCTGCCGAGTCAGGTGGGGCCTGGCAGGCCCAGAGCCCGGCACTCTCCTGGTTTGGGGGGTTTTGGTTTTGTTTTGTTTTCACTGACTGTGTCTCATCATCGGCAAATATCCCACTAACCACCCAGTTGGATCTGTTTTCCAATTTGCCTGTAAAACAGCCCCCTTCCTTCAGAAAATGCAACTGGAATTATAAATCAAATTTTAATCAGAGCGCCAAAGAATTAGAACAGACACAAATCAAGAACAGCAGGTTAGTATTTTTTTCTTTAAATCAATGATGGGAGGGGGGCAGAAAGTACTGTCTGGTTTATTTTTCGACGTGATTTCTCCTCCGAATCCCACCTGGTTTAGGCTAGCAGAAGGAAATTTCTTTCTCGAGCCTCAGAGCATGCACTGACTGACATGTGCTACCCAGAAGCCGAAAATTTACGTCAACTGGGATTAAACATCTTGCTATAGGTAACTTGCAGTCAGTGTGATCCCCGTGGAGATCTCGCAAATAAACTTGTATATTCACCGGCAATGGCAAAACCCCCAAAGATAAGACATTCATAGTCCTCAAGCAAATTCGGACCAGATCTGAATTAGAATATTCTTTTGAGGCTGGAAAATTTTGGCATTTCTCTAGCTCGGAAAAAAGTTGAGAAGTGGATGTCCTCAGCAAGACTATTTGCTCTAGGTTTTCTGTTCAGTCCAAACCCAAAAGCCATGGAAACACATCAGAAGCAGGGTTATGTGTTTCATCCCAATTTCCACTGTGGTTGGGTACTTTCGCGCAGGCAGAGACCTTGAACGTCTCGGGTCTACTTCTCCAAATAAAGTCAAACCTCGGCGGTTCTTCCATCATGAACCAGCACAGCGCATGAATGGAATTAATCTGACACTTCAGTTCGCTACATTTCTCAAATCAAAAATGGATGTGAAGAGAGAAAAGCTAAACTCACTGAAAACCGAAACACGGATAACCCAATAGGTCCCTCCCACCCTCCTGAATACTTTGGTCGGGAGAAGTCTGAGCGTCTGCTCTTTAATAAGGATGATTTGGGGCTATCCAACACCCCTTTAATTTTGCCCACATTGAGTGATGACTAAAAGTGTTTTTGATCTCAGACTTAAGTCGGCTTCAAAGCAACGTCTTTCCTAGCCTGCTGGGGCGATTGGGTATCAGCCCGGGCTCTAGCCAGTCTTTAGAAGAAAATCAGAGACCCAGGATCGTGGCCACCGCTCACTGACAAAACCATTACCCATTTCATGCGGCCTAATGCGGACTATACTCTACGTGAAGACACCCTCCCCCGCTCAACAACTCCTCCCATCTGGAAACAAGGCTTCGAGCAGAAACACAAAGGCCCCGGAAAAGCTGCTTAGATTTGGTGTTCCTGCGATTCCACTGTTTGGTCCGGTTTGCAGAGGTCAGAGAAGAGCTGAGAGGTGGACAGGGTCCTGAGTCACCAAGCCCCTGGTCCCCCGTTGTTCCCAGCGCCAGCTCCTGCCCTTCCCCCTCTGAACTGGCCGAGCCCCACTGCCCCACACGCCTCTGTGTCCGAAAGGCGCGGGCATCCGCTGCACATAATGCTGGGGGAGGGATGTTCAGGCTCTCTGGGACAAAGGTCTGAGCAGCTCAACGCCCCCTCTGCAGGACTGAACACCAGTCAAGAAAAGAGCCAGCCTGTCCTGAAGCCCTTGTCCTGGGGGCAGACTTCTAAATAAAGTCCTCCGGTTGCCCGCCTCCCTTTGGACTTGGTTGGTCAAGGGGGCTAAACGTTCGTGGCATCTTCATTACCGCCTTGCTCTCTCCCCAGGCGGCAGCTTGGAGGGCAGCGGGGAGGGGACACAAGACATCACTGCACTTACACCCCCGTCCCCTTGCCCAGAGCTGCAAATCCCAACAGGGGAAGAGACAAGTGGAGGAGGGGCAGATCCCCCTCTGTGTCTCGAGGCCCTTGTGGACAGAGGTGTAGGACAGAGAGGTGGCGACGAGTGTGAACGGGGTGAGGCCCCGCATCAGAAGGGGAGACCAGCCCACCGCAGAGCCATAAACCCTTCTCTGGGGGTACACGTCATAAAAAGAGGGTACATTTGTGGGTCTTGGAAGGGGCTTTTTGAAGGTCAGTGTTGGATTTGAGACAGATGCTGGCACTTGGGGTTTTATAAATTTTAAAGTTGGAAATGGTCAAGAAGTCCCGAAAGCACTCCACAGCCCCATTGTTAACCAGGAATAAACGCATTATTGATTTTCAGGACTTTCTCTCCTGGCAAAGAAGTCTTGATCAGATATATAGATATATATATTTATCACTCGTCAGGTTACAAAATTTCCGCTGATTCCAAGAGAAAAATAGTCGACTTGCTTTGTCTGATTGCCCAGAAAATTGAGGGCAAAGGGAGAGCTCGTTGTAGAGCTGATCCAAGGCGGGCCGCTCCCTTAGCTGGATGTTCTTCAAGGGCGACCCGCACCCTCCTCTTTGTTTGGGACAGACCCCAAGAGAGCCACGCCGGGGGGACTCTGAGGGTTTTCCGGGAGGCGGACAGACATGAGTGTGCGAGAGGCCGAGAGACCCCCCCCCCCACCCCCACCCCAGGGGCCTTTTACCCGGGCCTTCGGCTGCCTGTCATCAGCGAGCCTACCAATGACACGAAAGCCAGCAAGATGGTTAAGAGGGAGCAAGAGCCAGAAGGAACTCAAACGTCAGGCCGCGCCGTCCTCGTCAGCTGCCATGGGGCAGCTGAAATTGAACACCGAGCCCCGTAAATTGGTTACAGAAACACGGTTCAGAAGGAGAAAGCAAGTCAGAGTGATCAAAAGCAGGAGGCCCTAATACCAACGGACACCTCAGTAAAACAATTGTAAAATTTGAGCCACTGCCAGGAGCACAGAGATATCCAAGGATCTGTGTTCATACCCAGACCTAGAATCCTGAGACCGGGCCATAAAGACGGCTTTGCGGTGGGGGGGGGGGGGGGGGATTTTCAATCTGGCAGTGAAAACGCATTTTAATTCTACACGGATTCATTTCTTTTCTTCGAGTCATCTCTCTTAAATTTGGGGGAATCATCCAACAAATAGAACTTCTTCAAGCTTCTCCAAATTCCTGATATCGGTTCCACGTTTTTAACTGATAACAGTATAACGCGTCGGGCGTTTGAATTAGGAAAGACGGACACATGAAACATTGTTTTTCTTTTTCATTATCGGAATAACTGGCGTTCTCTGGAGGCGGGGGTGGGGTGGGGTGGGAGGAGGCAGGAAGGAGGGGTAGCTGTTGCCACCCAGAGCCTTCACCCCCCGGTGACAGTTGGGGCTGACCCTGGGCAGGCACTTCCTGGGAATGAGCCACTCAACCATGTGAGATGAATTAACTGTTTAGGGCAAAGGAACATGATACTGTTCGTTTCTTCTCACACCAGAGTGGGATTGTCAAATTGGGAGTGAGGGCGAGGCGATGACCCATATAATTTAGAGATGGCAGGGGAGGGGGCGGGAAGAAGATTGTTTGGAGGCGTATTTTATGGCTAAACACCAAACAAAGGCTATTGTCCCTTCTACTGTCCAAAGCAGAAGGGAGCAACTGGAAACTTAGGAATTAATAACATTTTGTGCATCCTTCTCTTCTGAAAGATAAGGAATTCTTTAAGGGAAATAGAATCTGTTGATGGTAGGCATCAGCACTTGAAAATGTTGACTCAGCCTACTAATTTTAAGACCATCATCCACTTCTGGGAAGACAAATGGGTCTCCTCCTCATCACTACTGTCCTAAAAAAGAAGCTGAACAGCAAGTAGGTCATTTCTTGATTTGGCGAGGGACTCCATGGAAACAGAATGTTAGCTATGTCGGGAACAGTCACCGTATTTTTCATTTCCAGGTGCACAAGTCTGTGGGCCATGTTTATTGACGATCTATATTTTACTGCCTTTCCTATTCGAAATTGGTGTTGCCCTCTCGTGTTGCCACTCGAAAGCAACACCAGAAAGACCCTCCCATCCCACCTCCCCTCTCCTTCCGCAGGGTACGATCCTGCTCGTTTCAAGTCTCAATGCACTCGTCACCCTTGACCAGTTCTACCTCCTTTCTCCCCAAAGAATGAACCACCCCCCCTCCTCTGGGACTCTGACAGCACTTTTTATTGTCAGTAAATAAGTAACTCTCTCTCAGAGCCCCGGTTTCTTCACCAGTGGGATGAGATCCTTCCTTACGGAAGTGACGCAAGAAAAACACACCGCATGGAAAACATCAAGTGACAGGTACATGCGGGGTATTTGATAAAGGTAGTTTCTCCTTCTCTTTTACCTGCTACCCAATGTTAGCTTCTTGGGTGCAAAGGGCATATGTCGTTTATTCCTTTTTGTATGTCCACAATTAGCAGAAGGCCTAGAACAGTAGGTACATAATATGGGAGAAATGAATTAAAGCATGATAAGGAGTTAATGAATTTATTTGATATTTACTTAGCACCTACCATGTGCCAGGCAGCTTCCTAGGCGAATAAGATAGAGATACCACATACCGTCATGCAAGTTAAAGTCTACGGGATGCGTAAGAGGGTGGGTAAGGACAGTGGGTCAGCAATCATACAAGGACACCTTCACTTGGGGAGGGCATAATATTAAATATACAATCTTGATGGATGGGTGGCAAATAGGAATCGCTTTCACATTAAAAAAATTTTTTAGTGTCTATTTATTTTTGAGAGAGACAGAGCACGAGCGGAGGAAGGGCAGAGAGAGAGGGAGACACAGAATCTGAAGCAGGCTCCAGACTCCGAGCTGTCAGCACAAAGCCTGATATGGGGCTGGAACCCCCAAACTGCGAGATCATGACCTGAGCTGAAGTTGGATGCTTAACTGCCTATTTTTTTAGAGAGCACACGCAAGCGGGGAAAAGAGGCAGAGGGAAAAAGAGAGAGAGAGAGAGAGAGAGAAAGAGACAGGGAGAGAGAGAATCCCAAGCAGGCTCCACACTCAGCACAGAGCCCAATGTGGGGCTTGATCCCACAACCCTGGGATCTTGAGCTGAGTTGAAATCAAGAGTCGGGTACTCGACCCGTGGGCCACCCAGGTGCCCCAAATAGGAATTTCTGAATCAAGTGTAGAAAAGGACCGGGCAGCAATCCCACTCGAGCAAACTGAACCATCAACTATTTGCAATGCCGGCGTCTTTAAAGGCTTTTCGTTGTACAAAAGCCTTTTGGGAAAGAAACGTGCCCTGGTCTTGATAACTGCCTGCTTTGCTGTTCTCCCTGCCCAGGCTCGTTATGGCCTCCAGCACATCTTCTGGGAGCTTCCTCCTACTCCCTATATTCAAGAAGTCCCCTCCCCTCTATCCCAGGACCCTCTCTAGTGTCCAATGTGTATGTTCACCACCCCCTCCCCCCAGAATAAGGTGTTTGAGATGAAATTCCCCAGGAGTCAATGTATCCCTCCCGCACTTGGCTGTAAGTCCTCAGATGCTGGAGGGGAATTTGCTGCCAGAGAATAGTTTACTTCTTTCAACGCACCACAGAATCACGGCCCCAAATAAAATGAGAAGTGCTTTGTTTTATTTTTAAATTAAAAAAAAAAAAGTGCCTTTTAAGTCCAAGATTTCTAAGTGCTCTTAGAACATGGCATATTTCTCCCTCCATGTAAGGGCTTTTGTTAGAGGGGAAGGAGAGTGGCTTGACCAAGGGAACAGTTAGTGTCCTCGAAGGACCTCACAAGAGAAGGCCCGGAACACCCAACCAGATGGGCCCCTTCCAATGTCCATTCTCCATTTCTGCTCCATGATTCTCTGGCATCCAGCTCCACCTGACTTTCGGTTCTCACCTGCCCGTGTGCCCCTGTCTATACGGTCTCACACTCCACTCTCCTCTTTCAGGAACCATGCTTCAGCCAAATAAGCAGCCCTTGTGCCTCGAGCAGACCATGACCCCCCTGCCCGCTCACCCCGCTACTTGCATACTTGGCTGTTCCCCCCTCCCCACCCCCACCGCCCGCCATGTCCTCTCTCACCTTTGCCTCTTGAGAGATCATCTGCCTTTCAAGGGCAACTCTATGAAATCTCAAATCTCCTAGCAAGTAAGCGTAGTTTCCCTCTGTATAGAATTGGTTGCACTAATTATAGGGCATATTTCTATCTGCTTTGCACCGATATTATTTATCTACATGTCTTGAACTCTCAGTAAGAACCCTGGCGTCAAAAACTCTCATAGCCTTTGTATCAATGGGGCTCAGCATTACGCAAGGCAGGTAGACACTGCAGAACAAATGTTCATGGAAGAAAAGAAGGAAGGTGGGGAGGGACTCAGTCTTTGTTTGGGAGGGCTCATCTTTGACACAGGTTTTTCTCCGTCATGAATCTAGTAACTGTAAAGATGAAGGAGTTAATTTTTCTTCATCTTTGGGGTTTAATTGTAAGTCTCTTGAGCTAGGTTTTTCTATTAAAATACCTTTCAAAAGTCCCCTAGGCTTTGTTAATAAGACTAATGGAAACTTCATTTCCATCACCGCTAACTTTCTAAATGGAATTTTCTAAACATTCTCTATCCTTCTTCACTTTTTCAGACAAAATACTATTTTTATTTTATATCAATAACTTTAAACATTCGGAAACACTGATTCTAATGCATAACCAAAGCCAAAGCTGTCATAAAAAAAAAATAATCTTAAATCTCGGAGATAGTGAGAGGAAGAGATTAATGCCATTTCCCCATAATTAGGAGACTCCAATGAGCTAGCTATTTGGCAACTTTTACAGAGATATGTGAATATACTTTGCTTCTGAAAATTGAGGCCAGGTGAGCTAATTATTAATTTAAATTCAGCCTTTAATTCCCAGAGACTCTCTCTGGCCAACTTTAGAGTTAATAACTCATTCCCTCACGAAATGAGTAATTAAAGAACCAGAGAGAGGTCTTACAAAGATGAACTTCTGCAAGCAAGTCTGTAACGTGGGCTCTGGGGATCATCTTTACATTAAACAGCACCCCACCGCCATATTGAAATGTTGGCACTCCCTGCGGTCTTTAAAAAACATTGAGAAAACTAGATCTTGTCCTATTAGAAAGACTCTCTGAAGGAAATTAAAAGCTAGGAGAAATGGGCTGTATCTAAATTTACCTGGATAATTACTAGAAAAGTTGTCTACTGGAATCAAAGCTTTGATCTAGTTTCTTCTATTTCCAAAAGGAATATACTTTGCTTCTCAGCTGGTCTGGACCAGATTTGCTAAAACAGATGAAGAGGACCCTTGAGATCCCTAGTAAGTTCTGTTTTCTGTTTTCCTGAGCAATTATACACACCAGGTAACTTTTTTTTTTTCATTGAGGCAAAGTCACATAACATAAAATGCATCATCTTAACTAATTTAGAGCATACAACCCGGTGGCATTAGGTAATTCACAAGGCTATGCCGTCATCACCCCCACCTAATTCCAAGACATGTTCATCACCCCTAAAGGACACTCCGTACCCATTGGGCAGTCACTCCCCCCATTCACCCACTCCCTTGCTTATTCTGTGTATTTTATATAAATGGAATCATGCAACATGGGATCCTTTGTGTCCTGCTTCTTTCACTTAGCACAATGTTTTGAAGTCCACAAGCCCTGTAGCATGTACCAGAACTTCATTCCTCTTTATGGCTGATTCATATTCCATTGTGTGGATTTGCCACATTTTGTTTATCCGCCACCCCAGGCAGTTCTCCTCTGTGATCTTTAACACTGCGAAGCACTCACCCTCTTGGGCACTGGAATCCATCCCTGGTTTGGAAAAATTGCGGAGAAAGGCACAAAAATGATAACCCTGGGGCAGAAGCAAGCCAAATGAGACAATGTTTGCTCCCATCAAAGAGCAAACAGGTTACGAGCGGGCCCCCTCACCATTTGAAACTGTGCCAAAAGCACAGAACACGTTTATCCTGCTTGACCCAGTATTACCCATCTAGAAATTTATCCTAAGGAAATAACAAGAAATGAAAACAAATGTTACACGTTAGGTTTCCAGAGGGTTTCTCACATGGTTATTGACACAGCAAAGATTTCAAAGTTACATAAGTGCCTCATAAAAATGAGAAGGCGAGGAAATGCCCGCAGGTCCTCTCCATAGCATAGTCTGCAGCCATTAAGATAGAATTCTCAGAGACCACAACACCACAATCCTGATACACAATTAAGCAAAACCCATAACTTTTGTTAGTGCTCTGAACACATTTTTTTTTCTAAAAATACGAGCGTGTCTATGTGTAAATACACACACGCCTGTATAAATAAATACACGCTGCTATGCTAACAGAGGTCATCTCCGTACAGCAGGATTGTGGGCTATTCTTATTCTTTATAGTTTTCTGTGTTTTCCCTGTTCTAACATTGCATATGCGTGAGGTTTAGAATTGGGGGCGAAAGAAAAGTCAATAGATGGGTATGAAACCAACGAAGACATGGCCCCGGAGGTACCAATCCCTCCCTCCCCCATCCAGAGCTCTACTGGGGACCTGCAAGCTTTTCCTTTATAGCAGTCCCCTCATCGTATCTACAGCAGGCAATCTCTCTTCCTCAAGAAGCCACTTTCCCAATAACAGGACCAGATCATTGTCATGAAATAAGGCCATGGTTTCCCCCACACGTGGCTTCCGTACTCCCCTCACCCAACCATGGTCCCTTCCTTCATTCGTGTCTCCCTGTGAATGCTCACCTCACATTCCAAGCTTGCCTCTCCCCATCCCTTCCCACCCCCATTTCCAGATCCCCCTACACACCCAAATCACTGCATCCTCTGAACTCCGATCGCCTTTTCTGTTGGAACTAGCCACGTAATACTTCCTGACACAACTTTTGGGGAGAAGACCTTTGGTTTTAGGTCCTCATCAAATTGTAAGTTCTGCAAAGACAGGTTGGACTGTTTTCTTGGGGAGGGGGGAGTCCCTTAGAAAACCTGAGCCCAGGATGTGGCACACAGCAAACCTTCGCTACCTACTTGTCGAACGGACACATGGAAAGTTCTTCACAGCCCATTTTGCGTACCTTTTTAAATCATCTTGGAAATCTGGCAGAGTAAAATTTTCTCTTATCCTATCATAGAGTCGATAAGGCAGAGACTCAACTTCTCAGTGATTTCTTCTCAAGGGGGGAGATCTGGCCAAGTTCCAAGTAGGCCTGGCCACATGGGTGGAAGAGATGGAGAGCCATGTGAAGCTGCATTTTATTCCTAGTTCCCCACTTGGAGTCTCTCTGATAATGGCCCCGGTGAAGGCTTCGGTCTGAAAAGTTTGAGAATGGTATTTGGCTCTAGCATTTAAACAAGAAGAACACTTTTTGTTGCCCTGAAATCCGTGTATTTCAAAATCACTAAAGGAACATTTGTAGAATGTATTGACATGAGCCAGTGTATCCAAACAAAGCTGAAAGAGTTATGTTGCAAATCTTCTCGGAAGATCAACTCAAACACAAGTCTCATTCTTCTGCGGGCTCTTCCTGCGCAAGTCAATGATAGATCTGGGATTCCTGAAACAATCAGACAGAAGTTCCCCACCCACACACTCTGCAGAGTGATTTATATCAGCAATAGGTTTAGAATTCCTGTCAGAGTTCAGTAGAGTGGGGGATATTTTTTTTATCAAATTGCCTTATGGATGTTTTAATTTTCTGAAGTTGAATCACAACCTTCCCAGGAACTGAAAGGCGGCCCTATCTTTTTCCTTGTGGAGGTGGGGTACTTTCCTACTACCCTGGCCTGACCCCTCTGACTTCCCCACCTCCCACCTCTTCCCTTGGGATCCAGCCAAGACTTTCAACGGGTCAAGACCTTCCTTCCATCACGGCCTCTGCACATGCCCTTCCCTCAGCCTCCAAAGTTCTTTCCTAGCTCTTCCCCGACCAACCGTGGTTCCGGGTCTCAATTGAAATGTTACTTCCTGGGACAGGGACATCCCTAAGTGCCCCCCCCCCCCGCCACAGCCCTGACAATCTAAACAAGGTTCCCCAGCTTCACTCCCGTTGAGCATCCCGTCCTTAGCTGTAGGAGCGGTTATCACCAGTCACAATTATGTCTGTGTGATTGTGTATTTGAAGCATGACACCCCCACTAGAATGGGGAGGGCTTCTGTTTTGTCCGTCCTAGGGGCTGGCAAGCAAAAGGCGCTTAGTAAATATGTGCAGCGTGGAAGAGTTGGTGACAGCCCCCCACACCTGGCTCAGACACCCTGAGCTTCTCCTGCCATTTTATCTGCCATCTTACCCAGCTGTTATTTCCATTTCCTAACCCACACGTTTAGAGGGAGGACAAACTCACCTCACCTGAGCGTTGTGGGGACTTGGGCATGATGACCGAGAAACGCGGAGACGTGCAGAAGGGCACAGTTGTTATGAATGTGCCGACCAACTTTCCAAACACACGCTCACACGGATGTGAGGTCATACGTGTGTATGTTGGAGCAGAAATGCTCTCCCTGGTGTCTGTTTATTTCCTGAATGTTATGTATGGTTCTTTTGGGAAACTCAAAGCAGTAGCAAGTCGAATGTGGACGCGGCTGCTCCCCTGACATTCACCCAAGAAATGTGTGCCACGGAGCCACGAGTGGAGGCGAGTCAATGCCCTCCCTGTAACTACAAATTCAAGATGGTTGCCACAGCGAGGGCCAGACCGAAGCTGCTAGAAGGTTAGAAGCTAGTTTTCAAATGTTGTGTTTTCTACAGATGACTGCGTTTCTAGTCCCCGAGGATTCGCTAGATCTCTGGTAAATAATTCCTTTACATCTGCCGCTGACAGTTCAATATTCCCTCTGATAATGTTCTCAGGTGTCAACAGACAGAACACCGAAGCTTTGATCTCAACGCAGAGACTGTCATCAGTCACTGCACTTTGGAGATGTTCCCCTTGGAAGCCCATCAACAAATTGGAAAATTTACAGGGTGAGTGTTTCAAATGTGGTCAGACTCTAAGGCCCCTGCCTAAAAATGGGCCTAAATGGCTTCCACTGAATAATGCCAGATTCCTAACCAACGAGGGGGGGGGAACATCCCCCGACCACTTGCCTCCCTCCTTCCCCAACCTGTACCCCTACTCTTAAAAAAAAAAAAAAAAAAAAAAAAAAGAAAAGGAAAAAGAAAGAGAGAGAAAAAGAAAGAAAAGATTGCAAGACTGCCAAAGTCTTTTAAGAACCATTCCAAGGAGCCTCGGACAACTCTGGCTCTCTAAAAGGATACCATTGTAAAGGGGAGCTCTCATATTTCAATGACATACGTATATGTCTCATAGAAACCAAGGTTTATGTGTCTCAGGATTTCTCCTTAGTTAACCACAATTGCAGGGAAATGGCACCACATTCATAAAGTTAAATGTGGTAGCAATTACTTTGCTGGCAAAGGAGAAGGAGGGTCTTGATGGCCGAAGTCCTACGAGTCAGGATTAAATAAACGTGTCTTTTAGAGTTACACTGATAACTAGGAACACTCCGTCTGTGCTGTTCGATGCTACACAATGCTGAGAGAACCAGCATTTCTCATAGACAAGCCCATTCTCACCTGGCCAGAAGGCTTATGGGACAACCTCGAAATAAAATCAGGTTTTCAGAAAATTAATACGGCCATGGGTGCATGCACACACACACAAATACATATACACTGATTAAGAAAACTATCCCCCCAATAATCTTGAACTTGTACATTATTAAATGCACTTAGATACCAGGAAATAACTTGAAAATTGCTTTCCTGTATCATATTTACTAAAATGGTGCTATCGCATACTTTGGGGAAGGAAAGATATGGGTCGGGTAACCTGAGCATTGTGTAATGGTCACTGATTCTACTAATGGCCAGCCAGTTTCTTTTGGATTTCATTAGAACACAAGAATGCGATAAGATTCCTGGGAGCATGATAAAGCTACAAGGCCATTTTCAAATGCAATATGGTTTATGTTTAAGGTCCCAGTTCCAGCTGGAACAGAAAAGGGCTCCCTTTCTAGATCTTTCCCCCAGTGGCTAGAATTCCTACACACAGATAATATAGACTAGGAGCTTCACAAGTCAACAAAATATAAACAGATACAGAGATCCCATCGCTTTCTTCTGCCACTAAAATGTATCAACTCCTGAACGAGGACCAAGAGAGCGTCATGAAAGAACAAGTCCAGAAGGGAGTGTTTTTCAGCGTGAGAAATGGCGGAAGCCAAAGTCTTCTTCTAATTGGGAATGGCAGAGATACGGAGTTCAGAAATCTAATAATCCCACCAATTCACCAGTGTGTCTAATAGCTTGGGCCAACCAGCCCAATGGTAAAAAGCAATCCTTGAGAAGAATGCCCCAAAGGAAATAGATGAGGTGGCTACAAGGGAAATAAGAAGGGTTGAATAGAGCAGAAAACATTCTTAGAGGAGAAAAATGTCCTAAAAGAGAAAGGTATTTTTAGGTATTTAGGTAGGTAGATGGGTATCCAGTCGATAGACAGTAGCTAGGTAACCCATCTATCTATCTAGATAAACAGAGCTGAAGATCAAAATGGAAGCTTGATTCATTTCCATTTTGTTTCAGATTCTAAGAGCTAGAAAAGTTTTCCTACCTGTAGGTTGACCAGCTCTGGTTCCAAGCGAGTATTTCCTACAAATCCCTTTTGAAATCAAGTGACCATAATTGACTTTAACATTTATAGGACCCAGAACAAGAATAAAATGGAGACATAGTTACCTATATCTAAATACTTAAAAGTTATAGATCGTAGCCACAAGCTGCCGAATAAAACCCATTCTGTCCTCCTGACAAATAGACCTTCACAGTGACTTAGAAGGCCGGGTTCAGGTTTAGAATTCTCTGAATTTCTTGCCAGAATGTTGAAGAGGAGCCATGGGGGATCCCCGTGAGCACACATATAGACATTCTGACCCACACATCCAAGATCTAGCCACGTCCTCAAGAACAGTCGTCCCTTTGCAACCCACAGACCTGTGTTTATTTGCAACAGCATAGTTCACCCTCAGGAGGTCCACCCAGGGTTGCTGCCTTGAGGATCTGGAGGCAGGTTCGGGTACCTTTGGGCAAAGAATCTCAGGTACCTAGATGGTTGCCATGTGGGGAAATCAGCCAATACGGGCTGTCATCCTCCGGGCCTTACAGGTTCTTAGCCCAAGGAAGGAGGCAGGACTAGGGGTCCAAAGTATGGCCCACTAACGCACCGGTCCAAGGCATCTCTTGCCCAAATTGAAGACTGATACTCCCCACAGCCATATTCCTGATTAGCTAGTATAGACTTTAGAGAGCAGAAACAGGAAAGTGAATGGTAACATAAGAAAGTAAACTTAGGGTGCCTGGGTGGCTCAGTCAGTTAGGCATCCATCTTTGGCTCAGGTCAGGATCTCATGGTTCGTGAGTTCAAGCCCCACATCAGGCTCTGTGCTCCCCTGCTCACGCTCTGTCTCTCTCAAAACTAAATAAACATTAAAATTTTTTTTCAAAAGAAAGTCCACTTAATATTTGGATTTCATTAGAAGAGTTCCCTATTGCTATATAACTAGTTAGCCCAATATTTAGCAGATTAAAACAACAGCCATTTATTAGATCAGATTTCTCCGGGTCAGGAAACAGAAGCAGCTGAGCTGGGTGGTTTGAGTGGAGGACTCTCATGAGGCTTCAGTCAAGCTCTTGACTAGGGCTGCAATTTCATTCGAAGGCTCAAGGGAGGGGGTGAACTCTGCCTCCAGGCTCACTTACATAGTTAGCAGACCTCAGTCCCTCATAAACTTTTTTCTAGAAGCTTGTATTCCTTACCACATAGACCTCTCCACAAGCCTGCATCATGAGCAGTCTCATGACGTAGCAGGTGGCTCCCCAGGGCAAGTGGTCCAGGAACAGGAGAACATACCCAAGGTGGACCCTTGGTCTTCCTACAATCTAATCTCGGAAGTGACACGCTATCGATCACTTCTGCCATATGCTACTGGTCACACAGACCAACCACGGCACAGTGTGGGAAGGGACTACCCACAGATGGGCATACCAGGAGGCAGGCACAGTGGCAGCAAGGTGCTCCCACTCCCATCAGATGAGGATTTGGGCAACCGGCTTTGATCCAGAGAAGCTACTCAGTAGGTTATTTTGGAGCCAAGTGGGGGGGGGGGAACACAAGTAGGAGGGGAATCATGGAGTTCCCTTAATCTGACTCTATTTCCCACACCTAAAAGCTGCCTGATGGGTCACGTGGCCCTTCCCCCACTTCTCTGCAAGAAATGAGTCTTTGGCGCTGAGACCGGAGATGGAACGCCTTTTCCCAACTACCCGCGTCCTTCAAACCCTGCTCACCCCTCAGGTCCAGCTCAAACGTCTCACACCCCATCTGTGAACAATTTCCTGGCTCACCATATTCCAGTTGGTCTCTGCCCTCCCCATCTCCATACCCTTCTGTGGTACTTTTTATAGCCAATTGTAATTGTTGGGGTTTGGGGTTTTGTCCCCTTATTAAATACCCTGCCCCAGGACTCAGCTCTCGGATGGCCATGAAGCACGCCCCAGAAGAACTGGGAGGTGATCTCAAATACTGTGAGGCCTTCCCCACATGCAGACCTCTGCCGGCCCCCTCCCCGTCTGCCAGCCCTCTGGGCCAGCCCTACAGGGCCTTCCCGGCCCCCAATCTGCTCCCACCCTAAGCCCAGGCTCCAAGCCAGGTCCCAGGCCGGGCCGGCGCATAGGATCTCCGAAGCCATGTGAGCGACTCCCCTGGGGACAAGCCCAGCCCCACGCAGTGCCTGTAAGGAGACGTTCGCCTAAAAGAGCGAACCCCAACTTTCCCTTTCCCCAAGTTCCCTTCTGTGGAGCCCCGCAACCCTTTCCCCTAAATCCCCCTGGAAGACAGCTGGGAACTCTCTGGAGTCACAGGGAAAGGGGCACTGCGCCCGTCTACAGTAAAAGCCATGCTCTGCGGGGCTCTGGACTGCAACATCGCAAAACCTGGCTCATGCACAGAAGTCACCCTAAGACATTTCTGATCACTAGAGCCTTTAGAAAATACAGTCACTTAAAAGCTTTTCTCCCCTCTTACAAGGATAATCTTCTCCCCCACCAGTAAGACAGCTGACTGCAACAATATAAGTGACCCTTGATATAGGAAAAATGGGTGAGACACTTACTGGTTCTCTTTTTCAGTATGTTCATAAAACCTGCTATAATTCTTAATAAAAATTCAGGCGGCTTATGAGCACAACTGACGAAGCCGTTACTAAATCATGTATGTCTAGGGGTTGTTCCATGTAAGTGAAAATTCTATGGACACATAACTGCGGTCGTCTCTCCCGTCCCAGCTGACGCGCAACGGAGCGCAGGACCCGTTTCTGAGAGCTGGGCCACATCTGGTTCAGGTTGCTAACGGTCCACGTACAAGACCATCTAATAAGCACTTGGCCTTTGTCAGGGCTGCCTCGAGTCCAGCTTGAGGCCTGACACCCACCTCTGCCGCGGGTCTCTGGATCTTTCTGGCTGCCACAGCGTCAAAGGCACGGCACGTCAGGCAGCCGATCGTCTGACTTCAGAGTCTCGGGCCGCAGGACTGACGGGAACCTGGGAGATCACAGGGCGGAGCTGCCTCTGATGCAGACAGGAGGGATGAAGCCATTTGTCCCAGGGCTCCAGGCATGCGGGGGAAGTGGGGGGGACAGGAGGGGCTTGTCCTAGGGGAGGGCTGTGAAGTCCGGGGTTGGGAGTGCAGACACAGCCTGAAAGCTTGGGCTGGGGCACCCTAACTCCTCCGAACCTCTGTTTCCTCGTTAGCAACATGGAGACCAGCACAGCTGCTAACACTTAGGACAGTTGGGAAGGTTGAACACCTCTATATGTGTGACACCCTTAGGATAGAGCCCAGTGCCTTGGAAGTGCTAGGGACGGACAGACAGACAGGTGGATGGATGGATGGATGGGTGGATGGATAAAGAAAAGGTCCTTTTAAATAGAACCGGGAGGCACCTGGGTGGCTCAGTCAGTTAAGTGTCTGACTTCAGCTCAGGTCATGATCTCACAGTTTGTGGGTTTGAGCCCCACGTCCGGCTCTGTGCTGACAGCTCAGAGCCTGGAGCCTGCTTCAGATTCTGTCTCTCTCTCTCTCTGCCCCTCCCCTGCTCACCCTCTCTCTTTCTCTCTCTCAAAACTAAATAAACATGAAAAAAATTAAATAATTAGATAGATAAAACCGGGCTTTAAAATTTTTCTCTGCTAAAGAATTATTTTTTTTAATAAAATCTTACACCGAAGCCATATACACACGATACACACACATACACACACACACACACATATATATAAGAAAGATCTTTACAATTATTAAAAGTGGATATGGTGTATATGCTTCTACGGTACTGAGATTTCACTCATTTTTGCCAGATGAAGGCATAGTTCGTTCAGTTATGGCGCTGGCTCTGGGCAAAGCTTCAGGCTGAGGTCTGTCTGAAGAAACCCTGGACCACCATCCACCAAGGCCCAAAAGTGCTTAGGATGCAGGGCTGACCCGAGGGGTGCCACATGGGCCCTGATCTGGCCAACCCAGGAAAGTTCTGCAGGAGTACCCACTTGGCCCAATGCCCTCTGTCATCCCTGGAGCTCCCACAGACGCCAGTGAAGGATGTGGCTTCTGTTCTGGAGCCCGTGAGGCAACATGCCTGGAGAAGGATGGTCGACCTCCTTTCTAAAAACCACTGTCAAGGTCACAACTGACCACAGAGGGCTTCCGGGTAAGCCTTGAATCAGCCTGTCACCCCCAGTGAGGACAGTCCCAGGGTCAGGCAGTCCTCATGTAAGGTGTCTGAGGAATTTCCTGGCAGGCTTAGAAAACCAGCTGTGGGGGTGGGTTGGGGTGGAGAGGGCTTTGATCTCAGAGGTGGTCAACACAGCCCCTGGAAGAAGCCATATCATCCTTCTTTCTCATTCGTTCTTCAATATAATATAAACAGAGAACAAAAATCAAATTAAAAGTTTAGGTTAAAAAAATGGGGGAAAAATTCCCAGATTTTTAAGAGCGTAATTCCCCACCCCCCACCCCCCTCCCCCAGCCCCTTGCCTATTGGTTTCGTTCATTTGTTATGTAAAAGGTCACTGCTTCGGATCAGACTCACTGTGAGTTCAGGATCATTCTGAAAGAAATGGGACTGGAATTGACTCATGCATCACCCACTGGAAGGAGACCATGGTAACCAAATGCAGGAAATGCTACTGGGTCCATACTCGTGTCACCGCTAGGGCTTTCACTGATCTCACCGGTGGGCCTTGTGGATTGTGGTGGTCTGTGTTTCAGACCATCCAAGATGAAGCCAAACTCAGCCACTAATTCTTCCAACACAGAGCCAGACGGAGCAACGCCAAAAGTTACGGCAGGCAGAGAGGCAGAGAGGCAGTGTGTGCGCCGAGCGGCACGATGGTTGACTCGCTGCCTCAGTAGAGCCACAAAATCCGTGGGAAAAGACCACTCCTCACAGGCAACTGAAGCACCTGGTCCTGGCTGAGTCTTTGTCTCCTCAGTCATTAAGATGACCCTTCCTCTCAGGAGATGACAATCCTTTTATCCAACTCCTATTTGGAGATCGTTCCCCATGCGTTCAGTAACTATTTTCTGAGCACCTCAGAAGTCCAAGGTGAAGACAAGGAGGAGGAGGGAGGAAAAGAGAAGTTTCCTGCTCTACAAAAGTCCCCAGTTCTAGGGAACACCAGACAGGGAAGGCTGTACGTGCTAGAACCTAAGGTACGAATGGTCTCAGAGAAACACACGAGGAGGAAACCAACGTGTGAGACCTTCTCAGAGAGAGTAAGGTTCTAAAAACTGCGCCTTCGGGGACAGGAAGAAATTCATCTATAACTTAAGGCTTCTGGGTAGTTAAGGGAAGATATTCTACACAGAAGAAACAGTAAACACTCCTCGTAGCACACGGTGGGCACTCAAGACATCTGTGTTGAATAAATGTCAAAGGGCACGTTCTTCTCTTATCACCAGGGGAAGCGCCCAATGTTTCAATGCTTAGAAAACCCAGAATGTTCATTGAAAATGATAAATCAATATCGGACTCATTTCAACTTTCTCCGAAAAGCTTTATACCAGAAGGAGAAACTGAATTTAGCTGACACTTCGTGGCTGTTCGGTCATAGATTTGATCTGAATGTATATCAGTGAAAGCGTGTCTTCAGACCCCAGAAAACATTTCATAACTGTTGTATCAGCCAAACTTAGACAAGGCCCACGTGACACAACATGGCGGCTCACTGTGTGCTCAGTGAAGGGAAAGAATAAAGCAAAGAGTCAGTCTCTCCAGAAGACCAACATGGTACCTGAGCCCTATGCAGATCTCCTTGGGAACCCCCGTTGGATGTCCTAAGAGAACTGGGAAACACGCAATTTTACTTGGAAAAAATGAGAGAGAGGAGGAAGAGAGAACGAGAATGTTTCAAAAACCACTGTGTAGAAAAGTGGGCTTAGCACATGAGGGAGAGGGTCGCACAACTCCCCAGACAGAAGCAGCAGAAACCTCCCTGTGTACAGGGGAACCAGCCCCATGATTCTTTGCCCAAAATTTGAAATGACCCCAAGCAAAAAATTTTGAGATTCATGAAGTATCCCTTCACTCCTATTTTATATTATTCTTGAGTTCTGCACATCACTCCGTTTCCCTGTTCCGGCCAACCCCTGCCAAAATACACAGGGAAGCCTGTTCTCACGGTGCTGCTGGACGAAGAGCAGGAAGTTCCAGAAAGACTTCTTATGAAATCAAAGCTCCATTTGCAAACCCAAGAGATTTAGATAAAGGTCATGTGATGTCCTCAAGTTTTAGGTGCTTCACGGAAGCCCAGTCTTACAACTAAAGACTGATTAAAGTAAGGGCCATCCCTAGAACCCTCCTCTGGACTCAGCCCTGGATTTCCTCCTCTCCCCCTCCCCCCAGCAGCATCAACAGGGCCTTAATATGGTCCCGAACTGACCCACAACTTGGACTCATTAGAACCCAACTGCCAAATTCTCAATTCGCCAGATTTTCTGCCTACATACTGCTTCCATGGGTCCTGTCGCTGCGCTTTAATAAAATCACCTTTTTGCACTGAAAACAAACAAACAAACAAACAAACAAACAAATTGTAAAAAGAGGGGTTGAGTGTGACAAACAGCCTCACACTAACAATAAAAACCTGAAGGTTTTTGAGCTCTTAGCCCGTACCCAACCCTGGACCTGGCCCGGACGATGCCACACGTAGAGTTAATGCTCACACCGCCCTTTGAGGCTGCTACGATTATTCTTGCCATGTTGCAAACAAGGAATCTGATGTGTAAAGAGCTTGCAAATAGTAAGTGGAGAAGCCAGGCTCCCAAGCCCTTTATCCCGGACTTTGGTCCACAGTGGGGGTGTAGCAAGCTTGTGTCCAGACAGCACCTTCCAGGTACACCCACTTCGCGTCCCACGCTGTCCACATTTGCACGACTCCAGCAGGGCCTGATGTCCATGAGGTCGCACGTGGGCCACAGGTTTTCGGGGGCTTTTGTCTTGTTTTTGTTAGTCACTATGCTCATTAGACCAGGCCATCAGGGAAGATCCAACCACCCACAAACAACTTAAAAACACAAGAGCGAAGGTTTTGAATCCTTCCAGGTTAGCAGGCTAGGTTACAGGGAGCCCCCACGTCCCAAGCCCCTCCCCCTGCCACGGGGATTCACGTAGATCACAAACCTTCCCGGTGACCATCCCCCGTCGCGTTGGGCATTTCCACGTGACCGAACTTCACACGCCAGCCAACAAGAGTCATCTGACCCTGGCACCAGAGGAGGACTTTTTCCCTAGCCATTAGCTCTCCAGCAGAAGCACCTCAAATGGGATTACCCAGAGTATAAACACATGAGAGGATTTTCCATTTTATTGGACCCGAAACGTAAGGCCCAGTGTTTCCAGGCCACTGCGTTTTTCTCCTATGATCCAGCATGCGATGGCCCGGTGTCATTTTGAGAGGCTGAGCTGGGGAGTCCAGGAAATCTGGCCCTGCATCCCTGCCAGGAGCACGGATCGCTTCCCAGCCTAATGACAAGCCCCAGACAGGTACAGGGCACCAGGAGACAACACCCACGGAGCTGACAGGGCTGCAGGTAGGGAAAGATTCGAAGGTAAAACCTCGTTCGGCCCTTTCCCAAACTATCCGCACCACGGCAGTGACAGCACAAGATGGGCTGCGGCTTGTAGGGGGAGAATGGATCAACCTGGAACTGGACGGAATGGGGTTTTTCGTCCACCTGGACTCTCCGGTCATCTTTTTCCAACGTCTGTCTTGATTGTTGGTGTTTATGCTGTGGAGGGCTCAGCAAGGGCTCTTTGCTTACCGGAGTTTGTAATAGTGGGAGATTGCTAGAGCTCCTAGCAGGGCTGAGGGGGAGGAGGGAGATCTTCTTGTCCCTAGGGCTTTCTTGGAGCTCTTAAGAAAAGAAAAAAAAAGCCCCAAAATTCTCAAGTCCTTAAAAATAGCTCCTTATCTGATGTTAAAGCACACACACACACACACACACACACACACACACACAGGCCACCGTAATTGGCCTGCTTCTGCTAGCAACATCTCAGGTGACTTCCACGGTCAGAGGCTGCTATCTGGGAGGCATCTCACCCTTTACAGAGTTGGAATTGGTCTCTCTATAGCTTCTACCCACTTATCCTGGTTTTAGCCTTTGGCATCATAGTTAAGTAAAGAAGTTTGGGCCCTCTGTCAAGATGATAGCCCTTGGTCTCGGTCTTCCCTGGTGAAGCCTGCTCGGTTGGCTTCAGAGACATCTGCGCTTCAAATCAGAGGGACAGTTTTCTAAATCAACTATTGAGGAAGAAAAAGCACTCATTTATCTATCACAAATCACTCACCCTATCCTCCTATAGAATCCAGAATAACAAGACTTGCCAGTGTCTTATCTACTTGTGTTTCTGTTTGAATTCTTCTGTAGCCCATCAATACATTCCTTTTGAAGGCTGGAATGTCAGAGCTAGGAGAGATCATAGAGCCCATTTTACAGGGAGGGGATACTGAGGCACAGACACCAATTATCTTGTCCAAAGTCACACCCTCAGGAGTCAGCAAAGCTGAGAACAGAATCCAGGCCCCCGGCTCCCAGGCCCAGGCTTTTTTCTATACCTCCTATTGCCTTTTCATCAATAAAAATGGCATTGGTCCAGAATTTTATATGGCATTTGGTATAGAATTTTCCTGTGTACCTATGATGACCATAAATCTTGAACC
The DNA here is from genome assembly GCF_028749965.1 of Puma concolor. Classification (NCBI taxonomy): domain Eukaryota; kingdom Metazoa; phylum Chordata; class Mammalia; order Carnivora; family Felidae; genus Puma; species Puma concolor. The sequence continues at coordinate 78,517,625 of NC_141677.1, forward strand.
AAAAGCAGGGGCACATGGACAGATAGGAGTGAGCATGTAGAATATTTGACACTGTAATTCTTCCAAATAACGTAGGATATGCACTCATGCTGTAGGAATAAGACAGTAAACTGTATCTTCCCTACATACCTCAAAGGGTCAGTATACATGCAAGAAAGGTGAGATAAAATTGGAAGCAAGAGGGGCACCTAGGTGGCTCAGTCGGTTAAGCGTCCAACTTCAGCTCAGGTCATGATCTCGCAGTCCGTGGGTTCGAACCCCGCTTCGGGCTCTGTGCTGAACACTCAGAGCCTGGAGAGGGGTGTCCCCCTCTCTCTCTGCCCCTCCCCTGCTCACACTTGAGCACAGGAGCGTGCGCTCCCTAATAAACAATACACACACACACACACACACACACACACACACACACACACACACACTTAAAATTGGAAGCAAGAAACATTCCCCGTACCTGACTGTTCAGCTGCTCCTCTCACTGAGCGCTTACACCCAGAACACTCTCCTCCTAGCCATCCATTTTCACATATTCAGATTATAGGATTTAGATCAAATGCCAGAGCAGTGTTGGAGTCAATCGGACCTGGATTTCAATCTTAGTAGTTATAGGACCTAGAACACATTCCCTAAGACTTGGTTTTCTCATCTAGATACTGGAGAGGATAACTGTTAAGAATCAGACTAGCAAATCCAAAATTCATTGAGTGTTCATGTGATTCCCTCCAGTGGATTATGTTCCTACTTAGCTAACGGCCCATATACAAATCACACCAGCATGGGGACAGCTGCCTTTAATTTCTCAGCTGTTTATTTGTAATCCTGGTTCCGTCCCTGCCTTCAGACGGCCTCCCCTTGGACAGATAGCACCATCCTGAGTCAACATGGTAAGGATAATAGGCATGCAGGGGGGAATGAAAAAAATAGCTGAAGTCGCAGGGATGGGTTCTAGAAACTTCTTCCCACAAGGGTACAGGTGGGTAATGAAAATATATACAGGCTTCGTGAATATGCAGTCTATGCATTCACACCAGACCTCGTGCTGGGAAGGGCCCCATGCTTGCTTTAACACTTTGCCGTCGCCATCTTGAAATTCTTAGTACTTTCTGAATAAAGGGTCCCACGTTGTCCTTCTACACTGAACCGGTAGATTATGTAGATGGCTGTGAATATACAACAGTGTTTTTACCACCTACCTCAGAAAAACAGGTTGATCCAAACATCTGAGATCTTAATCAGTCTAGTCACCCCCAGCTTGAGTAACTGATGGAAGCAATGCTCAGAAATGAAACCTTCAACTATGAAGGGAAGAGGGATCACGGACAAGCGGAGAACCAGCAGTTTGAATCTGACTTTCCTGGAGAGGCCCCCCTTTATGCAGGAAAATGGTTTATACCAGGTGGCAACCAAGCTATTTATTGTAAGCCAGGATAAGGCAGAAATCCCTGTCATAGGACAAAAGCCACGGGGCCACCGTCTATTGGCGACATTCCAAGAAGCATTAAAAGGAAGGTCACCCAAACGAGCAGCACGCAAGGGGTTAACTTTTTTACCTACAGAACAGTAGGGTCGCAAAGAAGTTTTACATTGAACAAAACGTATATATACAATATGACAGCACGGGGGGCCAGCTTTCAAGTCTCTGTGTAAACATCAGGGCTGACTTTGGAGTTCTGGAACTCTTACTCCTAAAAACCTTATATTTTATTTTCAAATGGCATTCCCCCCCCTGCCAAGAAGTTACATTTTTTCCCTTCTTTAAATAAGCAGCAAGGGTAATGGCATGATGAACAAATTTCATCTCTTCTGTTCAGCTTTTTCCATCCCAAGCACAGCCTCCGTGAGGCCAGATGGCACCAGAGCAATGCTAGTAAGTCAATACATCTGGCGACATTCCTGAAATGACAACTCTGATGGAGTAACGTCCAGCTCCTACACAAAGGCCCTTTTCAGAACATTTCCACTTGTACTTGTCTGCTCTAAGCAGAACCTAATGTGTGAAAACAAAATAAAAGCGAGCCCTTTCACCGCCCGCACTGAAGTTTCATTTTCGCTGCTTTTATTAACACAGCGCTCTGCCTGCCCCACTTCTGCACATCGACCTGAAACCAACGGGCGAACGTTCTGGGCCTGCCACCAGGAAGCCCGCCCCACGGCCTCCGCACGCTGGCTGTGCCCAGAGCAACTGGGAGCTCCAAGCGGGACTCCGATGACCTCACCAGTCTTCGCGCTAGAAGCTTCAAGCTCAGTGGGGAGATGATCCGTGGAAAAGAACCAGTGAGCGAGGGGGAGCTGGGGAAGGAACTGGAACCCGCCCACGTGGCCAGTCTTTCACCAGTTGACTTTAGGAGTCAGGCCCCGGGAGTGACCTCTGACCTTCAGCAGGACAACAGTCTGTTAAGGGAGCTGCCAACAAAAACCAATGCGATGCGGGTGGGGAGCCGGGAAGAGGTCTGCTGGAATCTAGGGGGCTGTAAAGCTCACAGTCACTTCCCAAAAATCATTCAGCCAAGTCTACCCCATTCAACCTAGTTTCAGGAACCATTTTCAAGTGAGGTCCCAACTGGGTCCGGAAGCAGTCATCTGGTCTACCTCTTCAGCCAACCGTTTTTCATCATTTCATTCAACTAAAATCTGGAGCCTAACGCCTAGCTGGCACTCGTAGGATATGGTGACCAGCAGGACAGACGTGGTTTCTATTCGTGGAAGCTCATGGTCTAGTAGGAGAGAGGTAAGAAACAAGAAAACAGGAATATACTAGTGTGTTCTGATAAGGATAAGTATAATGAAGAAAATAGAGGGATATAATAAATAGGATTGTAAAGTGGGTGGTTTCAGCTAGGAAAGGCAGGGAAGGCCTCAGACTCGAGTCTCAATAAGGAGCCAGGCAGCCACGCAAAGATCCCAGCAAAGAGCCATTCAAGCTGAGCTGTTTGCCTCAAGCAGAAACCCTAAGGAGGGAATGATCTTGGCTCAAAGAACAGGGGGACATAATGAACCAGAGAAGACAGCTAGAGGAGAGGTCAAAGAGGAAGCTAAGGGCTTTGTTTGGTCACGGAAAGGAGTTCAGAGGCTCATCTAAATCAGTGGTTCTCAACAGGAGGCAATTTTGTCCCCCACGGGACATGTGGCAATATCTGGAAACAATTTTGGTTGTCACAACTATTGGGCAGAGGAGGAGAGGTTGCCACCACTGGCATCCATAGTAGGTAGGGAGCAAGAATGCTGCTAAACATCCTACGACGTACAGGACAGCCCCCACGACAAAAAATTTTCTAGCCCAAAATGTCAATAAGTACTGACATTCAGAAACCCTGCCAGAAGTGTGGTGGGAAAGCAATGGGAAGATTCAATCAGAGAAGTGGAATGATATTGCATAAGGAAAATTCTGGAAAGCAAAACGTGATATGAAACTTATCGCCGATCACCTTGAAATGTTAACTTGCTGAAGAGAACATTTGTTCTCAATCTGGAAGAAAGCCTATAAGCATCTCAGTGCCACATTCCCACTCCCAAAAAGTCCCCAAGCACAGGCACCACCAAAGACCAAACTTCCTGGGGCGGCAGCCAGCTTGGCATCATTTCATTTCTTGGCCCCACTGGCCATGTTCCTCTGGCAAACGTGGATTGTGTTCTCAAGTCTAAGTGACATTTGAGCTCCACACAAGTTGTCTAAAACCATTGAAAACGAAAATGGCAAGATACTCTTTCAGGTTTACAACTTGGTTCTGGGATGGACTCAGATGCTCTGGCAGTAATTCACAAGCAGGAAGTCTGTCTCCGGGGTTGAAAGGGGAGTTAAAAACTCTGGCTATGGCCACCCCATTGATTCCACTTAGTAAAAGGCAGCAAGAGTCCCTCTGAAATGCAGTCAGCACCAACGATGTTCTATTCCTTTCTTCATTGAGATGAATGATTTAGAATGGCTCAATGTCACCAGGACTTATTAATCAACCGTGGTGAGGATAATAAATGGCATTTTCCATCATGCTATGTGAATTTCCTTCTCTGGCTGTTAATTTCCTACCAGATCCTTCCAAGATGACTCTGCTCTGCCCTGCCTCTTGTACTCCTTATTTCCTTCATCATAAAATATAGAATACATGTCCTCCACGTACTTGCTAATATACTGTTACGATGCCTCTGCTTAATCATTTTATGTTCAATAATCTATCACCCACAATTAGATTATAGATTCCTTAGAAGTGAGAACAATATCTGGCCATCATTGAAATGCTTTCTACCTGGTTGTGTTCCCCATACCCTCCCTCTTCTTCTGGCTTTGCTCTGAAAGGGTTAAACTCTTTGTATAGTCCAGATTTGTTTTGTTAATATGAAGCACTTCTCTCTTTGAAGTCAAACACTGGAAGAATTTACTAAAGCGTGTGGGGTATTTAGCATCTTAGCAATAAATGAAAAACACATTCAAAACTCATAGCAATGGATTTGGATTACAGGTCCAGCAATGTTGAAGGTCTGGTGTAAAAATAGGGGCCGACATACATTACACTGGACAGGAAGTTAGGATGCTATCTCAAAGTCGAGAATGCAAGACTTGTAATGTTTCTGTTCAAATTTTGCTAAATGTAGGTTTCCTCAACTCATTCCATCCATTTCACAGAAATGTGTAAGGTTACTTTTGAATGCTACCACACTCCCAGTCTGAAGGTGCAAACTATGGGCAAACTATTTGAGAACAATTCGTGAATACCTATTAAAGGTGAAGATGTGCTTCCTTACACGCTCTGCATGCCAGAATTCCAGCCATACAGACAGTCTCACGCAGGGCACGGCCATGTGCCATGTTCGAGGCTGTCTGCCTCGAACACCCCACGTGAGTGAAGACAACCGAACTATCCCTCAGGAAGCAGGTGGGGAAATAACCTATGCTTTAATCATGTAACAGAATGCCATTGAGCAACCAAAACGAACACGATTCACAGAGATCAACACCATTCCGATACAATTTTAAAGCACATAAATATTGTTACAGATACATGCACACATGGTTAAGAACACGCAAAAATGGACACAAGGATGACCTACACAGAGTCCAAGATGTAACTGTAGTCTGGAGGCAGGAATAAGAGTGACTATGTTCCTACTAAGAAACAGCGGACATTTATGTAACGTGTCAACTGTGAGGGTAGATGGAGAAAGGTCCAAACGTCAGCTACATCTGTGATCTGTCCTTCTTTAGTCCTTTTTAATGGGATCTGAAGCTAATTTGATAACATTTACTTTTGATGTGGACAGAGGAGTAACTGTTTTGTTGTTTTCTGTGTTCTTTTATCTCGAGGGAACAATAAAGTTTTCAAGAGTTTTAGAACTCCAACTAAAGCCAAGTTCGAAAGTTAAAGGCTGTTGTTTTACCATCCTAGAACAATGACAATATCTCCCCCGACTAGAATTTCTACTTTCCTAGTCTCCTCTGACCCAGATTCCATACCTTATCACATTCACCCCCAGCCTATCAGTTCTACCTGAAAACTAATCTAGACAACTTCGTTATCAGTTCTGAAGATGCTCGGCCTATAAAATAAGTGACTCATGGGAAAGGGGTCTGAGAAAACACAAAACCTAGATTTCCTTTCAGCTTTTTAAGACCAAAGTGAGCAAAAACTCTCTCCAAAGATGTAAGACTTTGGTCCCGACACCGTGGTGAATAATAACCCCAACAGCCGTATTAATAACCACCACCACCATGGTGAGCCCTTGCTGTGTGCCCCAAATGCTTTAGCTTCATTAAGCATGTGAGCCACGTGTCAGCTGGGGATGGTCCTAGAATATCCTTCTATCACAAGACGGGGAATGAGGCACAGAGAGGATAAGTTACTTGTCCAGGGTCACACAGCTGGTCATAGCGGCAAAATCGTATTGATGATTCTATCAAGATCCCTCATTCCTTCCATTCACTCAGCTAGAACCAAATTGGTCCAACTGTTGACTGTGTTCTTTATGTTTTAGCTATCAGTATATTGTCAAAAGTGAGCCATAACTGAGGATTTGAGTTTTAGCATACTGATGCCGACCTGTCTGCCCTGCTAGTGTTTGGTGGGCATGTTCATTTTTCCCACAATCCTCTCCACACATGGGTCTAGATGGACACAAGGGTTAGGCTCTGTGGCTCGGTACAGGGCAAGACAAGATGGTGACTCCACTCCTAAACACCAGAAGGGGGAGCAGAAACAGGGCTGGAAGGGGTTCTAACTTTCAGTCCAGATGATGCCAAATTGTGGGGTCTATAACCCACTGGAAATGTCCGAATGGTAGCCGTATCACATCTGAATACCATGGCTCCACATGAGGACCGGGTAAGGAACCAAACCTGGGCTGCCCCACACTCTGGTCTTAAAAACATTTTGCACCCCCCCCCCCCCCCCGCCGATAGGTCTCAGGCACTGTACTAGGTATTTGCCTTACCTCAGCTCCCTTAACCATAGAAACCCTACACGTTTGTCATCATTATCTTCATGTCACAGATGAAAAACTACAGCTCAGAAGTTTAAATAATTAGCAGAGCCTCAAGGTGCCAGAACTGGGCTTGGAACCAGTTGCTCTAATTCCAAATCCATGCTTCTTCCCCAACACCTAACTGCCTCATCTCTGTGTGGGACTGGATCAAATGGTATCCCCCCAAAAAGATACAGCCAAGTCTCAACTTCTGGTACCTATGAATGTGACCTTATTTGGAAATAGTCTTTGCAGCTGTAATCAAGTTAAGGATCTTCAGATGAACTCATACCCAGGTTTAGGGTGTCCAAATGCAATGAACTACAATGACTGGTGTCCCTATCAGAGAAAAAAGAGGGAGATCTGACACAGACACAGGGAGGCAGCCACGTGATGATCGAAACAGACTGGAGTCATGCTGCCGTAAGGCAAGAACACGGGGGCCACCAGAATCTGGGAGAGACACATGCAACCGTCTTCCAGAGCCTTCTGAAGATGCCAACCCTCCCGACACCTTGATTGTGGATGCCTGGGCCCTAAAACTGCCAGAGAATGAATTTCTGTTGTTTAAAGCCACAAAAATGGCAAATTGCGGTGATTTGTTGCAGCAGCCCCGGGAAACTACCACCAAACGGTCACAGCCTGGAACCTTGTAGGTTTCAACACAAAACCCTGCCAACAACGACCGAAAGAAGGGAGCAGCTCCACGCTTTGAGTCCCAGCTGGCCCTTCCTAGGAACACCAGTCGTTTCGCTCCTTAGACTCTAGAAGGCAAGGGAGACCGCAACAGAAAGTTCACGTTTCGCAAAGAGCTTGCGATCTCCGCACAAGAGAGTTACGCTTTGGTAGAGTTTGGGGCTCGGTTTTGAAAGACCAGAAAACCGCCCCGGGGAGAGTCTGACTTTGGAGGCCATTTGCTAGGGTAGAACAGCTCTCTCTGGCCGCCTCCAACCCACTCCAAAAGAGGGGGAAAGCCATTGATTTGTAAGCACTAGGACACCGTTTCCTCGTGCCACGTTCTGAAATTTTCAGTCATATTTGCAATACTTTCAGACGGCTTTTGAATTCCAGCAAATCCACATGGTTAAACGCCATGGCTTTGTGGTGAGCTTCATGCTGTCAAAAAAAAAAAAAAAAAAAAAAAAAAAAAGAAAAAGAAAATGCAAAAGGAGTCTGATTTCCGTGGTTGGACCGAGCGGCCCGCTTGGAATTAGCTCCTGAGAAAACTGTTCAAGTCACCCCAAGCTTTTCTTCCACTGGGGCCCGAGTTACCTCCACAGTGACCACCCTCATCCTGTTGTGGAATAAGGGCCTTGTGGGGCCAGCCAGCTCAAACAAGCACAGGAACGGGCTCGGCGGTGGCCACTGTCACTTGTAACAGCAGATGACGTTTCTGTAGTCTACACACTTTTAAAATTAGTGCCTTCTTGTCTTGACATTTTCTTCATCCTTCAGGAGGTGTTGAGCCATTAAGTGAGGGAAACTTTAACAACATCCACGCTGTGGGCAATGTTTCGGCACCCCAAGTAGAACTTCGGGGGAGGTTTACCAAATGAGAACATTGTTATCAAAGAAATATTTCACTTACATCTCAAATACCCAGAGATGCAATGCTTTTCTCTGAAACTCCACTAAAATAATTTTTCTCTACCAAACGTGAGACGGATCCTTGTGGTGGGGGGTGTATGGCCTTCTAGAAGGCTCTGCACATATTTGGACACACCTAGGGCTCCCCCTCGTTCTACAGCCATTCAGGCTTGCACAGTGGCCCTGGGTGGCCCAGACTAACTCTATTTAAAGCCCAGCACCGTCTTCCTCAGGGCCCTCCCGCGTCGCCACACAAACCTCTGCTGAATTCATCTTCCCGCCATCTAGAACCCACCAAGAGGGTACGGTTACTTTTCTTGGTTCATCTGATTAATGCCGTGAGCAGTGATGGTTCACTACCTCTCCGTCCCCACCCCCACACTCCAAGTCCAGAGAAAAGGCATGGGCTAGCTGTGGGAGTCCCGGAGCTCTTCACCTGACTTCACAGAATTCACAGGGTCTGTGAACTAAGATGCGACAAAATAATACATCTCTAACTTCCCTGACGTCTAACCGAGATTTGGCCTTTCCTGTAATCATGGAAGTAGGCCACACGCCATCGTAATACTAGTTAACATTAGATGGGGCACCTGGGTGGTTCAGTCGGTTGAGCATCCGACTCTCGATTGCAGCTCAGGTCATGATCCCACGGTTCGTGAGTTCGAGCCCCGCGTTGAGCTCTGCACGGACAACGCAAGGCTGCTTGGGAGTCTCTCTCTCCTCTCGCTCTCTGTCCCTCCCCCACTCATTTCTCACTTTCTCAAACATTTAAAAAAGAGTAGCTATCAAAAATATTTCACATCGCATTAAAGCTGTTCACGTCTCAAAATTTTATTTGCACGCATCAGCATCACAAAATTACATCAATTACATCAATGGGTAGGCCTGTCTCTAGTTATTATTCAATGCCTTAATTGAAAGTACATATATATTTTTTTAAGTTATTTTGGTGATTTTACTTCGGTACAATCCGTTTCCCTTGTGATCATATGCACTTTGTTTCATGCATTTGAGAACATTATTCTGAGGCTGCCAAAGGGGGTCCAGGCACAAAACTGGGCCAGGAACCCCCACATCAAGCAGACCCCCAGGCTCAACTCCGCCATGCAGGCATCACGCACGTTTTAGGATTCCTGCTTAGCCCCACCGGATTCACTGGGAAAAATCAATTCTCTCTGGCCTCTCCCCTACTCTCAGACTTGCCCTGTGCCTCTGCAGAGTCCCCTGCCCAGCCACTAAGACTCACTACTCCCCTCCCCGTCTGACCCCAAAAGGATTCTCACGTTTTGTTCCCTATTGTTGGTGTCATTTAAAAAATCTATTTTTTTTTTAATTTTCCGAACATAAAATATAATACGGAGTGTGCTTTTTTTTTTTTTTTTTTAAACACGCATGGGCACCTCTACTCCCCGGAGATTCCGGTACAGCCCCCTGCCCCCTGTTTCACTATTATCTTCAGGTCCTTCCAAACCTACCACACCCCACCCGCATCAGGCTGCCCCTTCTGGTCATCCCTACCTCCTCCCTGAGTCTCCGTCTGCTTCCCCTGCAGGCCTGAGGGGCTCTACTGCTCCAGCTTACCCCTCCTTTCCACCAGTGACCTTGGTCTCCTACGATCTCACTCTAACACCGCCTACAGAACAGAGACTGCTCTTGATGGGAGAAAGGCCTCCCGGAAGTCACAGAGCATCACCCGCCGTGTGCACCCACACTTGCCCATATCTGTTTCCCAGGGTCCAGACTCCACATCCTCTGTGCCTTTTCCCCCTGGGCGTCAAGTCCCCTACGCGCTGCCCGTCAAAGTCACACCTGCCTCCAAAGCCCGACTTTCCGTCTCCACTGTTCCAAAAAGGCTTCCCTCCAGTCTCCTGGTTGGAAAGAACCAAACACACGCCAACTTCCCCAGCTGGAGCGTGAACGAAAGAGTGGAATCTCCTCGGGAGTTTGAGGATTTTGTTGAAATGACACCTAGCTCTGTCATGCTTTGGCTTTATGCAGTTTTTGTCTGCAGACTAACTTTAGAACCTCACCTGCGTCTGCAGTGCGGCTCCCTCTCTCACCTATTGTCTTCCTCCCCTAGACTCAGTCCCTAGAGCACAGCCATGTGGCATCCATTCACACGTCCCCTGTAGGACTCAGCACCTTGACCAAAGGTGCTGAATGCCGCACACTGACCAAAGGGATCAAAGCTAGAAACACTATTCATTGAATAAACCATAATATTATTTAACTCCTTTTTTCTGAACCTGAATATCACCCTTCCTATAAAATCCTTTGGATACTATACATTCTGACCAACAAAATCATCAACTTTCTAAAATTCCCACCTCGGACACTGAGCTCCCCCTTACCTCCACCCACTGTTCTCTGAAGAATAACAATTTCTTGATAAGCACACTGATTTAAGCCTCGCGCTGATGCCTCGGAAGCTTGAACTTAGGGGCGCATGGGTGGCTCAGTTGGTTGCATGTCCGAATCTTGATTTCCGCTCAGGTCATCATTTTGCGTTTCAGGAGTTCAAGCCCCGCATCGGGCTCCGCGCTACCAACGCGGAGCCTGCTTGGGATTCTTTCTCTCTCTCTCTCTCTCTCTCTGCCACTCGTTCTCGTACTCTCTCTCAAAAAAAAAATAAGTGAATAAAAACTTTTTTTTTAAAGTGAACTGATTTTCCAACTGGGTTCCCCTCTAGGCGCCACCTGCCTTTAAAAGGGCAAGGCCTCACTCACTTCAAGCCTCTGGTCTAAACAAAAAGTGAACCAAATAACAATTACAATGAAATGTCACTACATTCATTGCAAAAGGAAATGAGCTTTAAACAAAGTGAGTGCTGCAGGCCATGGGTTGCCCTGCTGTGTTCTTAGCATTTCAAAGGACAAAATAGAAAATTGGAAAAGATCAATATCAAGGCAACAGCGCTCTGCAACAGTAATAAATAAAGATGTCTTTCAAGGCCCATTAACCACTAATCACATCTTGGATCCAAACTAGCAGAGCAGCTCCGGGCTGTTTGAAGAAGATGCCATTGGGCTCATCCAGAGAATCAGATGGGGGCGTCCTGTGTTTATTTCATGTTGGAGGAACCTCCATTGTTTTGGTTACTGGCTGGGAGGAAGTGGAGAATCTTGTAGAGGGCCTACCCAAGTGCTCCGTGTTGTGGCCTGGAGAGCTTCATTCCAACCGGCAATTACACGGCTCGTAACGGGGCAGACTCCACAGAGAGCAACAACAAAGGGAAACAGGAGAGAGATCATTCCTGAAAAGAGCTTTCTGGCTGCACCAGTATGAATTACACAGCTGAGTTATACCTTGCGATGGGGTTGGATTTCACACCCTGGAGCCATAGCCCCAAGCCTCATGGGCAAAGGCTTTCTCAGCTTTGGGGATTAACACACACACACACACACACACACACACACACACACACAGAAAAAAAGGCATGCCTCCAGAGAAGGGTCCTCCAGCCTCGTGACCACCCTTCAGTCAGTCAAACAGCTGAAACTATTCAACAAACACATCCACAAACTTGCTTTCTGGTGTGGTCTGGGCCTGCTCCTCAGTGTGGTCACGGATCGGCAGCATCTGCCTCATTTGGGAGCCTATTAGAGATGCAGAATCTCAGATCTCCCCTCTCCTCCGACCCGGATCTACTGAGTCATGAGCTGCATGTTGACAACATTCCTGGGCATTTTGCAGATACATTAGACTTTGCGAAACATGATGCAGGACGGCTATTCTCACCACCAGCTGCATATGAGAATCACCTGGGAAGTGTTGGTGGGGATTACTTAATATTGATGCCCAGCTTCCAGTCCCAGAGGTTCTCACTGGACTTGGTAAGGTACAGGCATCAGTTCACACACACACACACACACACACACACACACACACACACACACACACACGCTCACTCACTCACTCACTCTGCCTGGAAGATAAGTCCAGATGAATATTTGCTGAATGAATTACACAAATTACCTAATTGAACAATGCATTCCAACACTGAAACCTTGCCTCTGTCTGGCTTCCCTAATTGGACGAGGGAGGAAGCAGAAAATGATTAGGAGATTGAGGACGGCTTTAAGGAACACTGGCTTTCAAAGGCTGAGATCAAAAAAAATTTTTTTAAGAAAGAAAAGCTCCACATATATTCTCAGAGTTATAACCCCAGACTTACAGACTGAAAGCTTAAAAAAAATCTTTAAATCCTCCCTGTTTTAAGACAACTAATCCTCCCCCCCCCACACACACACACACACTTTGCCTCAGTTTCTTGCCTGTACAGAGGAGACTTGATTCATCTACGCCCTAAGAACAAGTCCTACCAAAAGCCTAATGTGTCTTCCAGTTCTGGCAACTGTGGTCCCTTGGGGCTTGGTGTCCTGCCTTGGAGACTCTTGATAAATGAACATCTGTGGATCATATGCAATTGTTCACTCGGTGTGTAAATAGGAAACTGTTACAAAAATTCATTATAAATATTTGAGGGTGTGCTCCACCTGGCTGGCCAGACTATTGTATGGACCCCATGAACCTGTGTGCAATCCGCTTCTAATCAATGGCCTAATCCATTCTGTCGATGCTCTCCCTGAACATCTAAACTGACATTAAACAAGGTTAGTCTTGGCACAGGAAAAGGCTTTCTACCGATGGTCCACACCTAGATGCAATTAAAAAAAAAAAAAAACTTGACAGATTTGGATAAATACAAGTTACGGTTGTCTATGGTGGTATGTGTTATGCAAAGTCAGCTGACAAACTGAGAGAAATATTCACAATATACAGCACAGACAAAGGACTAATACTCTTACAAAGACCTCTTAACATCTGTGGGGGAAAGGAATGAAACCCAACAGAAAAAAAACAAGGAAAAAGACATGAACAGACAATTCACAAAAAAGGATCTAACAATGACCCTCAAATGAAAAAAAAAATGTCCAAGCTCACTCATAATTAGAGAAATCCAAATGAAAACATTCCTTGAGATACCATTTCTCACCTGGCAGCCCGGCAAAGATTTCAAAATATGATGACGTGGCCTGTATGTGAGGCTGTGGGAAAACCAGCCCTCTCCCACCCTTCCGGTGGGAATGCGAATTGGCAGGACTCTCCTGGAGGGAAACTCGTCAATACCTAACAAAAGTGCCTATGCCCTTCCCACCCCGCGGACCCCCTGCTAGTGATCCACCTTGAAGATACACTTCCAACACTACAAAAATGCATATGCACAGGGACGCCTGGGTGGCTCCGTCAGCTAAGCATCAGACTCTTGATTTCAGCTCAGGGCATGATCTCACAGTTTGTGAGTCTGAGCCCCGCATGGGGCTCCACGCTGTCAGGGAAGAGCCTGCTTGAGATTTACTCTCTCCTCCGCTCTCTCTGCCCCTCCCCTGCTCTGTCTCAAAATAAATAAATAAGCTTTTTTAAAAGTCTCTAAAAATGCAGACGTACAGGGGCATGTGTCACAGCATCATTTGTAATTGCAAGATCTTGGAAGCAACCTAAATGCTTCTTCTACACAGGAGAGTAGTTGAAAAAACTTGGTACATCCTCACACCGGAGGCTTATGCAGCTATTTTTTAAGAAGCGTGCAGGCAGCTTCTATATGGGCTGATTCCCAGGATGTAGGCAAAGTACAAGAGTATTAAGGCACCCACTGTATTTAAAGGCGGAGCGGGGGTGGAGGGGTGGGGCATGAGTTTTCTAGAGCTGCTCTAACAAGATATCTCAAACTGGGTAGCTTTTAAACAAAAGAAATCAATGGTCTCATAGTTCTGGAAGCCGCAAGTCCAAGATCAAGGTGTGGGCAAGGTTTGTTCCTTCTCAGGACTGGGAGCGAGAACCTATTTCTTGCCCCTCCCCTCGCATCTGTAGGTTGGTGGCCATCTTTGGTTTTCGTTGGCTCATAGAAGCATCACCCTGATCTTTGCCTTCATCTCCAAGGAAGAGACTTCAACCACCTCAATTCTGACTGCAGTCTGCATGTTCTAACTGGTTAAGTCCTTCTTTCCAGCTTATCCCTTAACTCAGGCAGAAGACCCTGTGGACAAAGCATCCCATGACGGGATAGGAAACTACCCCCTCAAGCAAGAAGGGCTGCAAGTCCCAGCGTGACTGACCCCAAGACAATGGTCAATTTCACCTTTACTGCCCACCTGCGTGTCTACCGACCCTTGTCTCACATTTTCCTTATATCAACCTAGAAATATTTTCAGCACTTTGGAGACGGTCTTTGAGACATTGGGTTTGCTGCCTTCCCCACATCGGCCTGAGATAAATTCCTTTCTTGTTCCCCCACCATTTCCACTGGTCTCTCTGCCTTAGGATTATGTCAGTGGTGAGTAGCCAAACCTGGTCCGCTTGGGACCCCCAAAGCTGGGTGCTCTTGCGCCCCTGTGCCCCAGTTATAGCCACGTGGTCTTCTCCCTGTGTGTCTATATCCCCATATTTTCCCCTTTATGTAAGGACACCAGTTCTATTGGATGACGGATTACTCTTAATGACCTCATCTTAAGTAATTATATATACAGTGACCCTGTTTCCAAATAAGGTTACATTCTGAAGTGGGGGGGGGTGCGGAACACTGGGACATCAACATATTAGGGAGGAGCTGGGGACACATTTCAACCCATAAAATAAAATACACATTCAGGTACCTGCTCATTTGTGGGGGGGGGAATGAGGGGGAGGGGGTTAAACCAGAAACCAAGGAGCCTAGTAACCAAGGGTGGGTGGGAAAGATGTGGGAAACATGGGGGGAGGGGCATGGGGTACCAGGGACAAGGACAGAGTGATACGTTTGGATTTTGGCGGGGCTGGGGGGCATAACAATGTGAGAGCCACAGTAATATCTCAAATGCCCTTTGCATCCTGAAAAAATAATAATTAAGACCAGCCAAGATGTGCTAGGAACCCAAAGTGAATACAAACAGTAACAAACAAGCCTAACATATTACAAATAAAACCACATAACCACACTGATGGGATGGAGAGGGACAGAACAAATCTAAGTCACTTTGGAAAACAAGTATCTTGACTGGATCTTGTAAGGCTAAAGACAAAAAGAACTGTGCAGAAATGCTATAATCTAGTTAGTAAGTGTGTTTCTCAGAGGGGTGGGGGTTAGCAATTTCGAACAACTTCATGTGGCATACTAGAACAGAGCAAAAAAGCACGTAACAGAGGAGAGGCAGTTTCTCGTTGCTGGAGAAAAAAGTTACAAAGGAGAGAGGGAAGGTGAGAATAAACCCCAGGGTGTTGGGCTGCAGTCAGAGGTATTAGTAAGAACTGTGAGATTGTGACATAATAACACATATTTGGGAATATATATTCCCTGGTTCCTAGAATGAGATGGTCTGAAACGCTTGAAATTCCCTGAGTGTTACGGGTGAGGGGAACATCTTTTGTTGTTCATAACAAGCCCCTTTTAACCACCTGAGCTTATATTAGCTGGAGGACTCTTGGTGGGGCCCTAGATAGTTTCTGGATGGGGCTGGTTGCCAGAGGAACCAGCCATGTGATTAGTGGGTAGGTATTTTCAGCCCCACCCCCAACCTATGGGGAGGGGAGAGAGGCTGGAGGTTGAGTTTACCACCAACAGTCAATGATTTAATCAGCCATGCCACCACCACGAGACCTTTAGAAAACCCTAAAAGGTGGGGTTTGGAGAGTGGCTGTGTTGCTGAGCACATGCAGGTGCCAGGAGGGTGGTATGCCCAGGAGGGTATGGAAGCTCCAAGCCCACTCCCCACCTCCCATACTTGTCCTGTTCATCGCTTCCATTTGGCTCTTCCTAAACTGTAGCCTTTATAATAATACACTGGAAATAGCGCTTTCCTGAGTCCTGTGAACCATTCTAAAAAATTATGGGACCTGAGGAGGTGGTCACGGGAACTCCTAATTTATAGCCGGTCCATCAAAATACCGAAGACCCGGACCTGGGTCTGGCATCTGAAGTGGGGGCAGTTTTATGGGGCTGAACCCTTAACCTGTAGGGTCTGCACAAACTCCAGATTGTTGGTGTCAGAATTTAATTGAATTGTAGGACACCCACTTGGTGTCTGGAGAGTTGGGTTATTCATTGAGGGGGGGTGGGAATCAGCCATAGATTTGATCTCAGAGGCATTGTAATAAACAGATCACAGAACCCACGGCATTACATACAATGTGCACACAAGAGGATGGATGCGTGAATACGCGTGGGTTAGGATCACACATGTATTTCCCAGCTCCGTCCACACGTGGACACTCCAGTGGCAATCAGCGCACTTAGCCCTCAGATACTGGTTTCTGACGGTTGTTCTCCAATTAAAAGGACAAGAGCTCCTTGAAGAAACGATGGAGCTCAGCAAGAATTTTCTGCACAAATGAAGTTTTCGTTCCTCAGATCCAGGCTCCTTACCGTCACTCAGAGTAGGAAAGGATACCAATTCCTAAATCAATACGAACAGCTATAACTGCCGCCCAGGAATTTCTGCCCACCCCCAGTGGAACCCCCAGACTTACCCTCCCAGTTCCCACCACACCCTGCTCTCCATCACTCCCTGGCATGACCAGAGCGATCTCTCTCCCCAAACCTTTGTCGTAAAGGCCTTTTCTTCCACCTGCTTTCCCTTATTCTTCGATGCTTGGCAGAGATTTTCCTCATGAAAACCTCTCCCAACAGCCTCCAGGCAGGGTGAGACGTACCCTTTCCTGGTCTCACACAATTCCCCCAGAACTTGCTCATACCGATTCTATAATTGTGTTATATACCACGTTGCATTCAAAAGGTCTCCCGCTCCTGGCTCCTTAGGCAAAGCTCTATAGAGACTGGAATCTTTTCAAACCAAACCGGAGTTGTGACAAGAAATTCCAACAGTCCCTAGCCCCACGTGCACAAGGGTCTAGGCATTGGATCAAGCTTACCATCAGGCTGACCTGGGATATGGAGTTCGTGAGTCGGGGAGGCTTAGGCTTCGAACAGCCCCATCCCTGCCCCTGCCCCTTCCACGGCACCTCCCTTCCGATCATGGAGACTTTGCTTTGCTCCTCAGCCCAAGCTGCTTCAGTTTTCCAAGTCTTTATTCTAAAACCATGGAGATTCTGGTCTGTCATACCCCATCCACCGCCTGGGAACTAGAATCCTGGCCCCAAGCCTCTGATGGAAGCTGCAGCCTTGTTTGCTTGCTTGTTTGCTTGTGGATGAGAATGCACGATGCCCAGGGGCCCTCAGCCTCTCCGACTCAGCTCCTTGCTGCACAGCACGCCTTCCCCCCCGAACCCAATCTCTCCCCCACCCCAACCCCCTTCTTCTTGGATAAACATGATCTAGTAATCAGGCTTCGTTACCCAAGTTCACCCAGTTCCCCGTTCCGCACACAGAGTAGGAAAGAGCTCCGGACTCTACAAATCTTCTAAAAATATATAGAATAGAAGTGCTACACAAGTCACACTTCCAAGCAGGCTTTAATGTTAATTGTTCATCATTATGCATGACTGCTTTGCTCCCGCCCACCATAAGGAAGTCCTGGACTCACGCAAATTATATTATATAATAAGTTTTTGCTACTACTCTCGACACCTACCAGTTTCTCTCCTTCTCTGCCCTCCCTGATAGGTGAGCCACTGTGAAAATATTGGCACCTGTGCACCCTTGAGGGGGTTTGGAGAAGGAAGGGGTTGGGGAAAGAGGGATGCTGACTTTGAGAATAGATCCCCACCCCCCACCCCACCCCACCCCCCGCCCCCCGGCCAAGACCTGTCCACCTGTCTGTGGAGCTCATCCACCCCTCCCCACCCCCCAAATTATCTCCTCTTCCTGGGGGTCTGTACTCTTTCACACTCTGTTCATGGTCTTACTATTGACAGTTACCAACTAAAGGATCACCCTCTTTTAATGAGCAACCTCTTTTAAAAAGACAATGCGACTGAATGGGGGGTGGGGGGTGGTTAGTCTCATAGGGGCCTCTCAGTCATGTCTGCATGACTTTGTATGAATTTATTAAATCAGATTACATCCTTCCTAACCCCTAGCTAATTGAGATCATTTGCACCATGAGGACTTTTAATATGTGATGGGAGAAGAAGTGATGTAATAATTTTAGTTCGGAGGCCAGTTGGGGGACTAGGCAAGGAAGGATAAAATGCTGCAGTCAGGAAATTAGGAGATTAGGAAACTATGGAGTCGAAGAACATAGAAACCCTCAAGAGGGTTAAGAAGCACACAAAGGCTCAGACGTGGTGGAGTGCAAAGGCCCGCAGAGAACTTGGGGAGAGCGCCTCAGCCTGCAATCTGTGGAAATGGTCTGCTCAAAAACTAAAATCAAGACTCATTCCCATGTAGGAGATAGAATCCTAGGAACAGTGGCCATGGCCCCAGGTCACAAAATCATGGGATTTGGGACAAGAAAGGTGAGAGGTGATCTAGTCCAATCATCCTCAGCTTTGTGTAACAGCCCCATTTTCAGGGGCAGAAAACTTTACAAATCCCCTTTCTAATGTTATTTATCTCTTGTGCTGGGGGTGGAGGGGGGGCGCGGGGAGTGTGACAAAAAGTTGCCATTCATTCAGAAACTGAATTGATTTGTGCTTCTAATTCTTTTTTTTTTCAATGTTTATTTATTTTTGGGACAGAGAGAGACAGAGCATGAACGGGGGAGGGGCAGAGAGAGAGGAAGACACAGAATCGGAAACAGACTCCAGGCTCTGAGCCATCAGCCCAGAGCCCGACGCGGGGCTCGAACTCACGGACCGCGAGATCGTGACCTGGCTGAAGTCAGGCGCTTAACCGACTGCGCCACCCAGGCGCCCCTGTGCTTCTAATTCTAAAGGCATCTACGTATGGCCGATAACTAACAGTATACGTACGCTTGAACTTTGGTATCGGTAGGAATTCGAAGATCATTTTTACTCCAAGACCCCCTCCCACGCGGCCTCCGGGATGTCAGAGCTGCCCCACACGGGAACCACAGATCTTCAAGACAGGACTCAACACAGCTCACTCCATGAGGGCGTGAGAGTAAGTGTCACCCGGAAAGTAACACGGCTGTTGTTACACCACGATGCCCGCAGGTCTCTCTGGAGACAGACATTAAGAAAACCGATGCCACGTTTCACCCCCCGTGAGCGAGGTGGTCAAGGGCAGTCTGGGTTTTGGCCGGAACACCAGAGAAGAGAAGCCCCTGATGCAATTCCTAAGCAGTTTTTGAGTTCTGGCAAAGAAAATGAGATATTGCTTCCCCGAGACCATAACACATGCTCCATTCTTCCCTCAGGGGCATTTCCATTTTTATTAACTGTGCGTTTTGCTACACGATCGCCAGGACTGTTCCTTCTTTCGCAAACAGCTAAATGATTCCTTTGAGAGCATCAGTTCCCTGGGATGTGGGAGGTAGTGTGCCCGATTCACAAGGGGCCCTGATCTCTGAACCTTATTAAAATAAAACATCTTGGAGAGACCGGTCGGGAGAGAGAGGAGAACAAGCAGAGATCGAGGTTGCGCAGCTCGAGGCCCGTGCACGGAGTCAAAGCACCTTAGTCTCGCTTGAAGTGTCTGTTGAAAGACATGCAACTCTCAAAGCTGGCAGGTGGGTTCATGGTCATTCTGTGTTTCTTACACATGTCGCAACTGTTTTGTTTGTGCTTCATGTTTGTTCTTTTAATTTTGCTTTAAAAGGACTGCAAGAACAATAAGAATAACCAAGAAAGGAAAAGAGATCTCTCCATGGCAAAGCAGTTGCATCAGGGCAGAGTTAGTGAAGCCCCGTAAATCATCGTAATGAATAAAAATGATTCTGAAAGCAGCTGCCTGCTTGGTCAAATATCAGAGTGTGCACTTCGCAGATGGGTGACAATCGCAACCCACACTTCAGCGGGATTAGAAAACTGGCCAGAGGTAACTAGAGACTAGGGGCTCCCCCCGCCCTTATTCTCAGTGTCTGTTTGCTCTTCTGTGATATGCAGAGAAGAACACCTGGACCAATGGTTCGTAGCAAAATGAAATTACACACAATGCGTAACTAGCTCACACGGTGCATGCTGCAGGGGAAATGCATCCTAAATAAGAACTATTTACTCTCGTGCTGTGGCAGAGTTCTGAGTTGGGGGGAGGCAGTACGGAAGAACCACAAATGCTGGTTGGTCGCTACACAGTTTTTCTCCAAAGGTTTTATTTTTAAGTCATCTCTACCCCCCAGTGTGGGGCTTGAACTCACAACCTCGAGAGTCACATGCTCTGCTGACTGGGCTGACCGGGCACCCCGACATTGTTACAAATTTTTGTTTTCTAGACTCAGAAACTAGAACGCTCACCGCTCACCTCAAACCTATTGGTGAATCAGAATCCCCACGTCTAGGATCGAAACGTGGACTTTTTTTTTTTTTTTTTTTAAACCTCTACAGATATTCCAGTCAAGATGGAGTAACCAGGCACTGGATTTCTGGTCTCATCCAAAACAACAACAAAAAAATCCAGACAAAATATCTGGGACAACAGTTACCATGACACTAAGCAGTAGACAATGAACAACAGGGACCTCCCAGAAACAGGACATAAAGGAGGTGAGCACACCTGCCTAAGAGTGTTTGCAGGATGTGACATAATGAAGAGGAAATTAATAAGCCTGTTTAGAATAAAGCCAATGTAATTTTCTCCTTAAGACGTTATTTGTGTTAACACATACAGGGGTTTTTTTCTTAAATATAATTTATTGTTAAGTTGGCTAACATACAGCGTATACAGTGTGCTCTTGGCTTGGAGGGTAGATTCCCATACAGGGCTTTGTAAAATGAATTTAAAAAATAACGATCAGGGGTGCCTGGGTGGCTCAGTCGGTTGAGCATCCAACTTCGGCTCAGGTCATGATTTCCCGGTTCATGGGTTCGAGCCCCACGTCAAGCTCTGTGCTGACAGCTGGGAGCCTGGAGCCTGCTGCGGATTCTGTGTCTCCCTCTCTCTGCCCCATCCCCACTTGCGCTCGGTCTCTCAGAAAGGAATGAATGTTAAGAATACTAAAAACAAAATCATTGTCAGGGGCGCCTGGGTGGCTCAGTCGGTTAAGCATCCGACTTTAGGTTTCAGCTCAGTTCATGATCTCACGGTTTTGTGAGTTCGAGCCCCACCTCGGGCTCTGTGCTGACAGTGTGGAGCCTGCCTGGGATTCTCTCTCTCTCTCTGTCTCCCCGCACCACACACACAGTCTCAGTCTCTCTCAAAATAAACTTTAAAAAAAAATTTAAAAATTGTCAAACACTTCTCCATTTTTATTTCTAATGTGGTAAGTACTGATAGATACACCCCTCAAACAAAAATTCTTAAGAGTATAAAGGTGCCCTCGGACCAAAAGGTTTGAGAACTGCCATCCTAGAGGCAAGAGACCTTGTTGTTCCCATCTCCCTGGGCATCACCGGCAGCAGACCCAACACTGGGCCCCCGGCAGCCCCCATGGGTGTCTGCAGGGGGACTAAGTCGACGTGTTCAGTTGTTTGTAATCCTTCCAGTCCTTCACTGGCTCACGGGCGCGACGGTTTAGAAAAGCAGCGAGCCCGATCTCCTCTCACAGCAAAGAAGAGGTGCTCTTTAAAGCCATTGCCCTCAAACACCAGCCCTCCTCCTGGAAGGGAATATGGGCCTGATTTCTGGAAAGTTCTCCCTGCTCGCTCGGGATGAGTGCACTCTCCTACAGCAAAGCCAGACCCTCTGCCCAAGCCGGCCCAGACTGCCATATGCTGGCCACGGCGACCTCGACGGACACGGAGATCCCGACAGGATACAAAACCGAGCAAAACGTCCTCGAATGCACCGTGGCCTGGGAGCCCAGAGACACCCCAATGTCCTTACCTGTCCCTCTAGGGGAACAGCTCACTTCCTTGGCTTGCCCCTCAGGTGTCCCTCCCCGCCTCAAGGAGAGCCCACCTTCTGAACAGATAACTCCCCCCGGGGTTTCAGGGCTCAGGCTCACCCGGCCCAAGAAAAACAGGAGTGGGAGTGTTGCCTTAAGATTGTAAAGTGCTCGCAGATAAGCCTGGCACTTAACAAAGAAGGCCTTTTGTCCCACTGGGAGGGTGGCTTTTGACATTTACTGCTTTTGTCCCATAGGCTGAGTGGGGTGGATACCAGAAGGCACTATGATTACTACAGGATCAGATCCATTAAATTAAGTGGCTCCTGGGCCAAGGACCTGGATGGCAAATTACCTGCTCTTGGGAGGAGAGAGACAAAAGGGGGGAGGGGGAGGGGGGAAGGAGAGAGAGAACTCCTTTCTATGGCAAGCAAGTCCTACCAGACTCTTGACCCAGTCTCTTTTCCAGATTGCATTGCTCTATACCTGCCTTAAAACCTGCAAAGCACCACTGAATGCTGGGCTCCTGGGCTCCTGAAGTCCCGGGTTTGTAGCCTCCGCAGCCCAGAGCACCCCACCTTCCCCCCACCACTTATCCCCAATTGCCATCAGCACCCTGAACCTGCCACCACCTCAGATGTTCCCGGGCACCCAGTCTGACTGGATCTCTGAGCTGTCCCCACTGGGCCCTGGGGACAGAGCTCAGCCTCTGCCAGCCTCCCCTGGGGAGGGGGAGCAGACGTAAGAGGAATTTGGCTCCTGTCATCGTACCCACACGCAGCGTGATGTCCAGAGAGAGAAGCCCAAAAGCCAGGCGTGCTGTAAAAGCAGGCCTCTCTTCCTCTGCAAATCCAGCCTGCATTTCCCCTTGATCCAGATGCCCGACAACAGCAGGGAGCCAGCGAAGGCAGGAAGAGAGGTCATCCCTGAGTTGATGAGGAAGGAAGACGCGAAGGGAAGGAAGCGGCGAGTGAGAAAAGGAGAAGAGCGACTCACCTGGGGAAGGCGACTTCGCTTCAGGACCAGAGTCCCCCCCACCCAGGGTGTGATCTCGGCCAAGCGGTGGTGGTCGTCGGGACACCAGGAAATGTGTTAGAGCTGTAATCTCTCACTGCAGCCCTGCGGCTGCGTTCTAGTCTGAGGATGTCGCCCACCATCTGCTTTTAAACTGCCTGCTCAGGTCTGAGCGCACGGGCAGTGGTTGTTCTCAGCCTCGGCTGCGCATTGGTATCACCTGGGGAGCTTTAGAACCCAATAGGTGACACCTGCCTCTCACATCAGAGATTCTGATTTGACGGGTCTGGGGTGCTCCCCAGGCATCTAAATTTCAAGCCTCGTGACATGTCAAGAAGCTGGGAGCTTCTAGAACATACCATCCCTGGGCCCGCCTCTTGGTCATAAGGCAGCAGAATATCCGTTGGGGAGGAAAGAGCGTTTCCATGTCTAGCAAGTGCCTTCTACCCATGTGATTCCAATGTACTCACTGGTTTTGAGAGCCCTGACGTCGGGAATTTGCCCAAATTCCAAGCCTTGCCCAACAGACCTAAATTTCTCCCGACCCCATTCAACCAACGCTAACGGTTATTTGTCACTCAACAAGTGACATCTCGAGTGCTCACGGTGCCCCATGAGCTGAACTCTAAAGAATACAGAAATAAGCGATACGAAACTACCTGTTGGCCACATTGCATAATGAGAGACTGGGCGGGGGGTGGGGGGGGAGGTGGGGGAAATGTGTATATACATATAAGTCTACCAAAAGGAAAAAAAAAAATGAAATAAGGTGAGTCAGTCAGGAATCTCTTTGGAAATACCCAAGAAGATCTGCCCACGAGAATAATAAGTATGTTTCCCTTCCCACGCCACCCCTGGCCCACTTATTCCTAGGGAGGTTAAACAAACAATTTGTTTTGTCTTTTGAAAAGAGGTGTAGAAATTCATCACCAGGGGAAAAAAAAATGAAATCACAGTAAGCCAGCTGAGATGCTTCCAGCAACGATAAAGGCCAAAAGCAGACAAGGATTTAGATGAACGCAGTGATTGCAATTAACCTGTGAGTAACCTGCAGCCCCAGAGCGGAGGCAGCGGGGGTGGGGCCCGGGGAGCCAGCAGCAGCCTGGTAAATAGGGGTATTGTAATTACTCATTTATGTGTCACTCCCCTCCTCTGGACCGTGGGCTCCTGGAGGGCTGGGACTGCTGTCACCTAGCCCCTGGCTCCCAGCATCTGGCACAGACCAGCTGGCAGGCACCACCCGGCCAGTGACTCTAAGACGTTCTCTGAGGCCTTATGTAAATAGCCTATTCTTTAGAAGGGATTGAGAAAGTTACATAAAATCCTGGAGAAATCAACATGTGCCCGCCTGGCAGAGGTTAGAAGAGGGAACTTCCATTCTCTGAAAGCCCAGCCCTGCGCTATAAAGCTGTGCAGTGGGATGGATAGTTTCCTCCAGCAATTCACGGTCACCTCAGAATGGGACCTGATTTGGAAATGGGGTCTTTGCCGACGTAAATAAGGTCAGGATCGAGATGAGATCATCCAGGATTTGGGTGGGTTCCAACCCAAAGAGGGTGTCCTCATAAGACAAGTGCACCCAGAGACACAGAGAGAAGGCCATGTGACGAGGGGAGAGAGATCGAAGCGATGATGCCTCAATGCAGCGCCTCCAGAAGCTGGAAGAGGCAAGGCAAGAGTCTTCTTCCCCAGACCCTTCGGGAAGCCTGGGTCTGCCGACGCCTTGATTTCGAACTTCCAGCCTCATGATCTGCGAGAGAATAAACTTCGGTTGTTGGAAGCCCCTGAATTGGCAGCTAGTGGCCCTAGAAAACCAGCACAAGCCATACGTGCGTGGTAGATATCAGCACCCCTGGTTTCCGGGAAAAGAAAGGAGTCCCGAGGGCAGCGAAGAGTGTCACTCGAGTTGACTTAACAAGGGACAGGAATCCAAGAGTCATGGCTTTCCCGCCCTAGAAAAAGACAACTCCGAACAAGGGGGGAAACATCAGGGCATTGCAGCAAGGCAGATGGATGGGACACAGCCTGGAGATAGGAGCGCCCTAGACAGCGGCCCAACTTGCGCAGCCCTGACCATTAGACACCCAGGCAGAGCAGGCAGACACGCTTCTCGGGGTGACGCCGCCCAAGACGTGTCTGCAGGGCTCCAGTGTTTATAAGGAGAGCCTCACCTTTTCAACTACAAAGACCCAGAGAGACAGGACACGTAATCAAAAAGAGCACATGAAAGGGGGAGACACATATGCTAACCATAATGTGCTATTTCTACTTAGAGAAGAAGAAAAATAGTCTACATTTTTCTAGAGTAAATGTCTCGTGATTCTGTTTCAAGATGATAGTAAAAAGCTACTTGCATCTGACATAGGCATGTTAAGATCTTAAGAAGGCAAAAATATAATAAGGGAGACATCAAAAAAAAAAAAAAAAACCCAGACCTTTTCCTCATTCTCGTTCTTGTTGGCACTTTCTTTGAAGCGGATTTAAAGTGGCTGGTCCACTGGAAAATATGGTCTTCCATATTTGGAATTCCTCTTTTTCTGTTACACAATAGAAAATGCTTAAAACCGTAAGTGACATCCCTACTTGCCTCTGAAGTTCTCTTTAAAGACTTTTAAGCTCCTGAAATATAATAGATTAAAAACGACAAAATAATCCTGGCTGTCAAGGAACCTGCTTCTCTGTCTCCCCATCTGGGCGTGAAATCAGAGAATCCCCCATTTAGCATTCAGGATAATGGGGCGGTGAAGCATAGCACTGGTTACTTTAAATCCCAGCTCGATGACGTAGAGAACCAGAAGGGACTTTTATTTATTTATTTTTAAATTTTTTTTAATGTTTACTTATTTTTGACAGAGAGAGAGAGAGAGAGAGAGAGAGAGAGAGAGACGGAGCGCGAGCGGGGGAGGGGCAGAGAGCGAGGAAGACACAGAATCCGAAGCAGGCTCCAGGCTCTGAGCTGTCAGCACAGAGCCCGACACGGGGCTCGAACTCACAAACCGTGAGATCACGACCTGAGCCGAAGTCAGACCCTTAACGGACTAAGCCACCCACGTGCCCCGGGACTTTTATTTTTGAATATCTATTGAAATGACAACTCTAAATTCTGGACATTCCTTTCCCCTCATCCCACGTTTTATACTATCTCCCACCTTTTTCATGGAACCTTCCTTGGGTAGAGGAGCATTATTAAGTGGTGGACCACCATGGAATAGGAGGAATAGGGGGTTGGGAGGGGGGTTGCCAGGTTTAGCACATAAAAATACAGGATGCCAGGATGCCCGCTTAAATTTGAATTTCATATAAACGTCAAGGAATTTTAAGGATAAGGATATCCCAAATAGCACATGGGGCATACTTATGCTTCAAAACTTATCTGTTGTTTGTCTGACATTCAAATTTGACTGGCCATCCTGTATTTTTTTTTCTTTGCCCATTCTGGCAACCCTAGCTGGGAGCCCGCCAGAACTGATTTGCGTGCCCGTTCTGCTACTAATTAATTAACCATGCAAACTTGATATTTCACCTCTCTGAGAATCTGTTTCCTTTGCTGTGAGACTGGATAATTCCCCACCACCTACAGGGTAAGGACCCGCTCATCGAGATAAAGGAGGGTCCCCGTAATCAGTCCCTCCAGCTGCACCTGTTGCTACCTCATACCTTCTAGAAGGGTAGCGACAAGGTGCCTAAGGAGCCCCTCACACACCGTGTTCTCTCACCTCTGTGCTTTTTTGTTCCTGTGGTTACGTTTGCTTAGAGTATTCTCCCTATCCCAGTGCACATGCACACACACACACTCCCACCCTTTGGAGGCTGACTCACCCCTGTAAGACTTGGTTCCGGCAACGGAGAACCTGCGTGGCTCAGTCGGTTGAGCGTCCGACTTCGGCTCAGGTCATGATCTCGCGACCCGTGGGTTCGCGCCCCACGTCGGGCTCTGTGCTGACGGCTCGGAGCCCGGAGCCTGCTTCGGGGTCTCTGTCTCCCTCTCTCTCTGCCCCTCCCCTGCTCATGCTCTGTCTCACTCAAAAGTAAATAAACACTGGGGAAAAAAAAAAAAAAAACTTGGTTCTGGTACCAGTGCCTTCAAAAAGTCTTCCCTAACTTCACTCTTGCACCCCCCTGGCCCAGAGAGGGTTAGAGCTAGCGCCTCCACTCTCCCGCAACCCCTGCACTCACCACATTGTACTTTACTCTTCTTTTGAGGGGTTCTACACACCCCACGGGGCATAGGCTCCTTGGTCCTACCCATCTTTCTATTGCCAGCCCAGTGTTTGTGTGTGAAGCCCTTGGCTTCATCCAGAATCAGCTTCCCTGGGCAGGAGACTTCAGTGGCTAGTCCCCCAAGCCCAGCGGAACATTCCAGGGGCCTCTGCCATGAGACATGCGCTCAGCTTCCAGCTTATAAAGAAACTCACTCTATGGGGATGCCAGCTGGTGCAGCCACTCTGGAAAACAGTATGGAGGTTCCTCAAAAAGCTAAAAATAGAACTACCCTAGGACCCAGCAATGGCACTACTAGGCATTGATCCATGGGATACGGGTGTGCTGTTTCAAAGGGACACATGCACCCCCATGTTTATAGCAGCACTATCGACAATAGCCAAAGGATGGAAAGAGCCCAAATGTCCATCGATGGATGAATGGATAAAGAAGATGTGGTATATATATACAATGGGGTATTACTCGGCAATCAAAAAGAATGAAATCTTGCCATTTGCAACTACGTGGATGGGACTAGAGGGTATTATGCAAAGCAAAATTAGTCAGAGAAAGACAAAAATCATATGACTTCACTCATATGAGGATTTTAAGAGACAAAACACATGAACATAAGGGAAGGGAAACAAAAAGAATATAAAAACAGGGAGGGGTCAAAACAGAAAAGACTCCTAAATATGGAGAACAAACTGGGGGTTGCTGGAGGGGTTGTGGGAGGGGGGATGGGCTACATGGGTCAGGGGCATTCAGGAATCTACTCCTGAAATCATTGTTGCACGATATGCTAATTTGGATGTAAATTTTAAAAAATAAAAATAAAATTAAAAAAAAAGAAAGAAACTCACTCTACTTCACGCATTTCTCCCATTTTTTCCCCATTCTATTTGCCTACACGCTAGAAGCCACCAAATACAAATCTCTGTAGGACAGGCTATAAAATGTGCACATCCCCATGCAAAATGAAAATACGGGGCTCCTTAATCGGACATTTTCAAGAATTTCAAGATGATGAAGCTAGAGAATGAGACCAAGGGCTAGCATTTTCTAAGCATGGGACCCTGGGCAAGGGCACAGGCCACAGACTCGCTAAGCCAGCCTGAGGCCACGTTTTCTCAGTCCTGCGTCAAGGGGCTCCGCGAGGTGCATGTACCCAAGGTCTACAGCGTTCAGCCTCCAGCCTCTCCACCGAGGCACAGAAATCTCTGGGACCTGCCTGTCCCAACCTCCCGTGGGCCATTATTGAGACCTTATCCAGGGATTCACACGGAATGAGCTCTGAACTAGTGTTTGGATGGGGATTAGAGAGAGGCGAAACGCTACGGTCAACAGTTTCAAGTCTATTGGACAAAAGAGAACACAGTCCGGTAGAAACGCAGTGGTAGAAGGCAAAGGGACAGAAAGCCCTCACCGGCTGCTTTTACTGAAACAGAATCCCCATCCCCTCCCCCGACGTGGGCCCGAGGCAGCAGACAAGCAAAACCTAACTCCATATTTAAGGACCAGGAGAGGAAAGCAATCCGAAAAACAAAACAAAACAAAGCACTTTACAGTTTGAGATAGAGGGTAAACTACAATGGGTATTACCCTCAGAGAGTCAGGGTAAACCTCTGCCCACACCCCAGCTCGGCCCCGATCCTCCTGAACCGAGCCTGAGAGGCAGCCCACAGCCCACACTCTGAAGCGTAACACTTGTGTCACACACGTGTGTGGGTGGACATCACCCACCGCCACCGCAGACATTCTGCTCTCAAGCCGTGTATGTTCTGCCAACCAGAAGTCACTGTCAGAAAGGGATGACTCCGTTTCCCACTACCAAGCAACAAGCTGGAAGGTGCTGGAGAGTGTTCTGATCCTAAGATGAAACGATGTCTAGTAGCTGCCCAAAGGGCATTGGCCAACCACGCGGCACTGATGCTCCTTTTGAAAAGATCCAAAATGCGCCGTTCTCAGCCTTGCAGAAGAGCGGGAGGGGCTGGCCGTCGGTGCAGCCGACAGTATAATTGTCACTTTGGGGCTCACGGTCTCACTCAGTCTTCAAACAGCCCCCACGGACAGAAAGACGGGCTCAACGCATGTGACCAACTAGCCAAGGTCACTCAGACATTATTAGTGAATCGCTGAGATGGAGTTTAAACTCAGATCATCTGGCTCTAATGCCTTTTCTTCTTCCAGTACCTGGAGTGGAGCTGACAAGGACCAGAGAGAGAGAGAGAGAGAGAGAGAGAGGCCAGCAGGGCCCTCCCAGAGAAGACGTCCAGTCCTAGAAGAACACCTGGTCCCAAGCTCAGCTCCCTTCAGAGCCCGTGGGGCAGGAAGGGTCTCTTGCTTAGATTTTAAATACCACCAAGAACTGAGCTCAAAAATACCATCAACGATAACAACAAAAGCCAAGCTCGTAGATACAGAGAAGAGATGGATGGTTGTCAGAGGGAAGAGCGGAGGAGTGGGCAGAATGGATGAAGGGCATCTGAAGGTACAACCTTCCCCTTGCGGAATAAGGAAGTCACGGGGATGTAACCTACAGCATGGCGCACGGCGACCGTGGTTAAAAATACTGTGCTGTGTACGTGAAAGTGGCTGAGAGAGTAACCAAGGATGGTGATGGATGGTAACTAGTCGTGGCGATCAGTTCCCAACATGTACAAATACCGAATCACGTTGTACACCAGAAACTCACATGACAGTTACGCCTCAATAATAAAGAGGAAAGGAAGGGGCGCCTAGGTGGCTCGGTCGGTTAAGTGTCTGACTTCGGCTCGGGTCAGGATCTCACGGTTCGTGAGTTCGAGCCCCGCGTGGGGCTCTCTGCCGACAGCCCAGAGCCTGGAACCTGCTTCGGATTCTGTGTCTCCTCCTCTCTCTCACCCTCTCCACCTGTTCCTCTCCTCCTTGACCTCGGCCTGGAGCCAATGCCGCCATTCTGGTCAAAACCATCTACCCTCCCCAAGTGTCTACACATTGGAACCGGGCATAGATTTGCGAGTCAGGCCTTTTAAATTCTCCGGATGGACTTGGTCTCGGGTCATCACGTACAGATCCTGATTCGGGAAGGTGGCGAGTCAGGAGAACTCATGAACTGTGTCTCCAAGAGATGGCCTCTCTCCTGCCCTCTGTGCCCATCAGGCTGCCTCCTCCTCCAGGGCCAACGGGCAGTGCCGAGAGGGGCTCTGCCCACCGGCCTCGGCGACAGCAATGCCTGGAAGCATCTCCTCCTGTGGCCCTCACGCTGGGAGGTAGACAACCGACATCCTTCTCAAGCTCACACAAAATGGAAGACCACCTCTGCAAGACAGTTCTGTTCCTGTGTATCTGCTACATAAAATCAAAGCAGGACCCCCCACGGGGACTCTGCCCATACGTCCTGACAAGTCCCCCGGGACCCCTTTGCATGCGACTGCCCCTTGAGGCCCTCCTACATCGGAATATTGGAAGCCCCACTGCCCAGCTCAGATGCCCCCTTCCCACCATAACCTCAGTGGAAAGCCATCTCCAGCCCCCAGCCCCTCCAGGCGCGCAACATACGCGCCCTGCGTCTCTGGCACTCGTCGGACGCTGCCCTGCAGCTCGGCCCCATGACTGTAAGCAAGATAGAGGGCATGAAAAGGAAAAAGAGTCAGCATCCTCCAGAAAAACGGAACCGAGAGAGAGGGAGAGAGAGTACAGAGAGATATTTTTCTCTGTGATGGTGGATTTTATATTGTCCATGGGGTGCCATCGTATCAGGTTAAACATTATTCCGGGTGTGTCTGTGAGGGGGCTTCGGGATGAGGTTAACACTGGAGTCGGTAGCCCGAGTAAAGCCGCTTGCCCTCCCCAGTGTGGCTGGTCCTCATCCAGCCATTAAGGCCTGAATAGAATGAAAGGCTGAGTAAGAAAGAATTTTCTCCCGCGACATGAACGTGACCGATTTGGAGCTGGGACGTCTGTCTTGCCCTTCGGACTCAGACCTGCTTTCCCGAGTCTGGATTCCTCAGCCTCCATAATTACAGGAGCGCCAGTAGGATGCTCATACCTAGAGACACAGATGTACACATAGATCAGCCAGAAGCACCTCACAGACAATCCCAGAAATAATGCTTATTTTCTTATTTTGAGAGAGAGAGCACGCGAGCAGGGGGAGGGGCAAAGAGAGAGAGGGAGAGAGAGAGTCCCAAGCAGGCTCCATGCTGAGCATGGAACCCGATGTGGGGCTCGATCCCACGACCCCAAGATCACGCCCTGAGCAGAAATCAAGAGTCAACGCTCAACCAACTGAGCCACTCAGGCGCCCCTCCCAGAATTAATGCTTAACCAAACATGTGGGCACCCCACGGCCCCATCAAGTCGGCCACGAAAAATTGACCACCACGTGGAGAAATGCAATGCTACAGGAGGCAGCATTCCAAAACGGCCCCCAGATTCCTGCACCCCTCACCGTGTAGTCCCCCACTGGAACCCCTCCCCTCCAGTGCACATGAGATCACCTACCATGCGATCGCTCCCTTGTAGAGATCACATTACCCACCAAGGGTGACGGGACACTCGCTCCTGTGATCCCGTTACCCCGT
The DNA here is from genome assembly GCF_028749965.1 of Puma concolor. NCBI lineage: Eukaryota > Metazoa > Chordata > Mammalia > Carnivora > Felidae > Puma > Puma concolor. The sequence goes on from NC_141677.1 coordinate 78,549,255, forward strand.
GTGACTCCGCCTTGACTCCACCTGGAGAGAGATTCTTCCTTGAAGGAATGAGCGGCCACGTTGAAGGAGGGCCCCCCGAGGGGACCACGTGGCAAGGCTCTGCGGGTGGCCTTTAGGAACACCCCCACCCCCCAGCTGGCAGCCAGCGAGAAAGCGGAGACCTCAGCCCCTCGACCACAAGGAGCCGAATTCTGCCGACCACCCCACGAGCTGAGGAGGGCACCCTGAGCTCAGGAAGAGAAAACTCCTGCCTTTTGCCGTCGGTCGTCACAGCCTCCCCGTGCGCCTGGCGCTGGGTGCTACGCTGGTGGCTCAGGGGGCCTGCACGAGGCGGGGCCAGACAGCTGCTTGCGACAGCCTCCTCTTTAGCAGCAACCTCCAGGAAACCAAAGCTTAGCGTGCTAGCTGTGCGCGGTTTTTCTTTCAACCTAACACAAAGTAATACTCCTGAGGCTATTAAAGGGAAAAGGGGCGGGTGTTAGCCCTAATGGCACAGCATATCTCCCCCCTGGCGCGAGCCCCCCATTGCAGAAGACACTGCACTCCGGCCGGGTGATGCCACTGCCTTCAGCAACTGCGTGGAGGGTCTTGGCGGCCTCCCCCAGACCCACCCTAGGCCTTGTGGCAGCTGTCAAGGAAAGAGCGCCCATGGTTCGCAGCCAAACTGTGATAAATGGAGTCACAAATAGGGTCACTCCCCCATCTGTCTGTCCTCCCGAGGCCCTTCGTCCACCGCCGTGGCTCTTTGTCACCTCGTGAACTTACGCCTCCAATCACTTGAGAGCAAAACCAGAAGCCACGTGCCCCGCGCTAATTTGTGATTGTCCAAGGCGTGGATTTTAACGACGTGCACGGTCAGGCTGGCAGGGGTCTTAGCAGACCTTCTGCCTTCATTCTGCCCATGGCTTGAGTGCTCTCTACGTATCACATATAAAAACTTCAAGAAAAATGACACCGGGAAGGAAGCTGATTGGTAATGTGCACGTGTGTGTGTGTGTGTGTGTGTGTGTGTGTGTGTGTGTGTGTGTTTAAAAATGACAATGGTGAAGAAATAGAAGGTGCTTGAGCAGGAAGCAGACCTTTTAAAGGGTTTGCAGAGGCAGAGTAGAGTCTCCAGTCTCAGCCACTCAACATTCATTCACCTTCCTTGTCAGTCCCCAGTTTCTTCTGGAAAAGCAGCCTTGTCCATTCTCCCTCTTTGGACTTTTACGTGACGTTACTTCTACCCAGGTTCCAATGCGAGGCAGGCGACTAGGGCCTAAATCGAAGCATTGCATCCCCCCGGGGACACATGGCAAAGGTAACACCCGCCCCCGAAACGATGAATCTTGCTGGTTCCCTGGAGGGAACTCACCGTTTCCCTGCTGGACTTAAACGATGGAGAATATGCACCGAAGTTGTTGGCGGTGTTTTTGCTGACACTTGGAGCCTGAACATGAAGTCAACTCTAAGAAGAGCAAAACTGAGCGATGGGGAGGGACTAGGACTTCATCGCAGCCTTGACCCCTGGATCAAGCCATATCTGAAGCTCACCTTCCTGCCTTTCAGTTAAGGGGCCAGTAGATTCCTTTCACTAATTTTTCAAGTACTTACAACCAGAACATTCCTCATTAGGTAGGCCAGGGAGGCTTTTCAGTTTTTTAGTAATACTTTGTTACATGTTCTGGGTCCTATCACAGATAGGGTCAAAAATCCTATCACAGGGGCGCCTGAGTGGCGCAGTCGGTTAAGCGTCCGACTTCAGCCAGGTCACGATCTCGCGGTCCGTGAGTTCGAGCCCCGCGTCAGGCTCTGGGCTGATGGCTCAGAGCCTGGAGCCTGTTTCCGATTCTGTGTCTCCCTCTCTCTCTGCCCCTCCCCCGCTCATGCTCTGTCTCTCTCTGTCTCAAAAATAAATAAATGTTGAAAAAAAAAATCCTATCACAGATTTTTGAAGATAGGGTTAGTCAAGATCTCGGGATACCTTTCATGAACATCAGGGTTGTTGACTCTTCCTTCAGAGAATTAGTCACTCTTCCCTTGTTTTGTTCTTTCCAAATTAACAATCCCTCAGTTAGGAAAGTTTTCAGCCACACTAACAGAATGTCCGACTGAAAGTGGCTTAAACTATTAGGTTCCCATACCAGTTAGGCTGGAAGTTAGCCTCCCCCGGGGTTAGTTAGGTGGCTCAACAATGCCCCCAAGACCCCAGTTCTTTCTGCCCTTCTGCCCTGCCATCCGCACGTGTTGGTGGGCCTCCACTCATGGTCACAAGATGATTGCTGCAGCACCAGACATCATGTCCTCACATGACAGTATCCCATCCAAGCAAGAAGGAATAGAGTGGGAGCAAAGCATTTTCTCCTCATAATCCTCCCTACCTTTTATCAGGAAGCAAATCTTTTCCCAGATTGCTCACTAAACACCCCATTATTGGCTAGGATGGGGCTATATGGCCCCCCATGAGCGACTCATCAGCAAAGGAGGAATTTCCATGGATGGATCTGAACTGGTCTAACTGAGCCTTATGGAGGAAAAAGGAAGATCCGTTCTTTGGAAACCCCTACCGCACCGGCCTCATTAATCTACCTTCTCCGAACCAAGACTAACATTAGATTATAAGAAGAAAAAAATACCAGGCAGGTGAGTTCCAATTTTGCCCGAGCCGAGCTCAGTGTTTTTCTTTGCCCTTAAAATCAGATCAGAATAAGCCAGAGGGAAAGGCACCAATGTTTAAAAACTATATTTAAATCCCCCCCTAGAGCTGGAAGGGGTGAGTGAAAGCTATAGGGCTGGGCCTGGCCTGTGCACATTTTCATCTGCCCCCGGCGATGAATTCTAAAAATAGAGACCTTTGACAGTCAAGTATTTTAAATAGCAAACTCCACATATATAATCTCCACTCTTGCCTTGCTACAAATTAATTTTTCATGACGAGGAAGGAATGACAGATACATTTTGCTTTAGCAGGACAAGTGAAGGTGACATTTTGAATCTTAGAGCTAGCACTTCCTGGCTGCGTGGCCCTGGGCAAGCTGGCCCGCTCCTCTGTGCCTCAGTTTCCTCATCTGTAAGATGAAGATATTAGGCATGTCTGCCTCATATGTGAGGGTGGCAGATAGACACAAGTCTGCCTGGTCCTTCCCAATTCGTAGGATCTTTGGGGCAAAAATCAGGAGCCTCCAAGGATTAGACGTAGACAGGGCTATGATCCCCTCCCCACAGATTCCCTTCCAGCTGACGATGGAAACTAATTCCAGGCCACATTCTGCTTCACATACATTTATTAGCAAACTGGCACAAAAATGATCTCCTGTTCCGTGGACATGAGGAAGTCTCAGCCATCACGCTTTTAAGGTGCTTCGATCCCACTTGCATGAAGGGCTGATGGCACTCAAGGTCAATGTGACAAATGTTCAAGCCTCTGACACTGGCAGCAAGGATCCTCTGAAGAACCGGCTGGGCTGGGCTGGTTCACATCAGTCCCGGGGCATCGTTCTAAAGGGCATAGACCGTTGGACCCCCTGTATATCCTTCCGCCAGCTCACACAGTGGGGAGGTGTTGGTTTAACACTGCAGGCCAATCCCCACACCCTGGGATGGGCGGGAGGGGGGAGAATGGAAGGTGATTTCCCTGATGTGTTATGCCGATGACAAAAACCACTGGTTTTTACTGTTGGTAAAGACAGCTAAGGCCCTGCGGTAGCTACCTGTGCAGAGTGCCCCTTCGAATCACGTTTCAAATACCAGCTGATCACCTGTGGGAGCACCTTCCCAAGTGGAGCGGTCGATGGCCCCCTCCGGGGCAGGTTGCGTCTGTCTGGCCCACACGTTCGTATCTAATAGTCTAGGCTGAAGTATTGTAAGGCATGTTGAAGACCGCAAGTGGGAAGGATAACTAGATAATAAGCACATGACCGCCAGTAAGCAGGGCGGGGGACAGGACAAAGCAGGAGGCAGGACTCCGTGACCACCCTGGAGCCTAGCTGAGGTCCTCATCTTCTCGCCGCTTCCTGATGCCTTGAACAGCAGCATTCATCATGCGCTCCCCCCACCTCGAAAACCATCTCAAGACCCCCTTTAGCTTCTCATTCAAGACTCTCCCCAGTCGGATCCAGCCCCGTCTTTCCAACTCTACCTCCCACTACCCCCGCGTCCATCAGACGCTGCCTATGCCATTGTTGTCATCATTCCCTCTACCCGGGATGCCTTCCCCGCTTTGGTACCAGAAGTCTGCTTAGCCTTAGGATGCCACCTCTGCCACGGGGCCTTCCCTGATCGCACAGCCAGGGCGGTGTCGAGAACACAAGAGTCTGAAGAGGGGCTGCCTGGAATTAAATCCTGGCTGATAACGTATACCTGCCGTCTGACGTGTTCCCTCTCTGCCTTCAGTCTCGTCACCTGTACAACAGACGTGCTGGAAACACCTCACCACAGAGTGGTGGGGGTTCATATGAGACAGTACATGTGAAACGCTCAGCACGGTCACCCAAAGGTAGTACAAGCCCAGGACATGTTGAGTATTACTCAAAAGAAAAGTCAAAAGTGAATGTCTACTCCATTTCGCTTGAGGGAATTGTCACCGCTGCCTGAGTTCCTGAACCTCTCCATCCCCCTTCTGTCTCTCAACAGGTAATGTTTTTTGTCATCTTACTGAGGTGCATTTTTTTTTCAGTTCCGCAGTAAATCAGAAATGAAACGTATATGTAGAAACACAAATCAGCCCATCATGACTCTGTGATCAAAACACATCGTAGGTCTTCCTCTCTGTTATGACCCGCCCAATACAAATAGAAACTTCGAAAGGTTTCCACGCTCACTTCCAACAACACGGCTCTCTGACTTTAATGAGCCTGCAACAGTACAGGATGGCGATTAAGACCACAGATCCCGGAACGAGGCTGCCTGGGTTCAGACCCAGCACTTCACCTCTATGTGCCTCAGTTTCCTCGTCTGCGAACGCAAGATAACGATAGAAGAGGTTTAAATGAGATTCAAGTGCTCGTGGAACTCCTGAAAGTGCGCCTGGCTGGCATGGCATAGCACTCCATTAATCCCGCTGCCATCATCATCATGTACTGAAACTCCTCCTACAGTTAAGCCAAAGCACAGCCTGCAATAGTGGAGAAAGTTCTAGAGGAGTTGGGAGCACCCGGGACAAAGTCTTTTCTTGGTTACCAGCTTGCTCTGTGTCCTGGAGCAAATCACCTTGGCCTTCAATTTCCTCATCTCTAACATAAAAATTAATGGGGCGCCTGGGAGGTTCAGTCAGTTGAGCATCTGACCTGGGCTCAGGTCGTGATCTCACGGTTTGTGCGTTCGAGCCCCGCGTCGGGCTCTGTGCTGACCCCTCAGAGCCTGGAGCCTGTTCCGGATCCTGCGTCTCCCTCTCTCTCTTCCCTTCCCCCACTTATACTGTCTCTGTCTCAAAAATAAATAAGCATTAAAAAAATTTTTTTAATTAAAATAAATGCTATCTAAAGCCCACCTAGACCTAAATGTCTATTGCCATGTGTCAAGAATTGTGAAGGGTCTGAGATGTCCCCCTACTTGCAAGCTGACTCATTAGCCTGCCACTGGTTCATGAATGTTGGAAGGAGACACGAGACTCCCGGCTCAGAGACCAAAGATGTTATTGTTCCGGGCACAGCATGCAGTGTGAGCTTCATTTTGATGATGGGCTGCCGGCAAAGCTGCCTGACCTTTGACGTAGACATTATCTTGAGTTTCCTGGAGAGCAAACAGACTTACCTTCTGCTCCAGAGGACAACACTCTCTATCCTCCAAGGCTGTTGGCTAGACAAGTGTCCTTGAAAAGACAGTCTGGAACAAAAGCTGCCAGTGCCCATGCTCACGGATGTGCAGAAACACCAGACACTCGTGGAAAATATACCCATTTCTCCCTGTCTCCTCTCAAGCTAGACCATTCAATTGGGCTCGTCATCCTGCCCTTCTGAATACTTCCTCTAACACTGGTGTTTCTCTCTATGAAACTACTCACACCCTATTCACTTCTTCTCTCCCTTCCCACTATCTCCACCAGCATGGACTGTTATGACCTCCATCCTGAAACTTGGGTGGGCACTGCTCCTGGTCTGTGGTCCCAACCCACCTTCCCACACCCGTTTCTAAGAAGGTAGCTCTGCCTGTGTCATGCCCCTGACCAAACCCTGCCCATGGCTCCCCTCTGCCTCCTGACCTAAGTGCCAACTTCTCCAAGGTTCTGCATGCCTTTCTAAATAGCGAATAGCTTAAGGACAGAGTCGCTGGGTCTTATTTATTTTTCCAGCACTTAGCAATAAATACATGTAGAATAAATTGCATAATGGACCTCCTAGCTCTCTAGTCTTTAGGTTGAAAAGACACAAGTGTCCCGTAAGCATGGGATAAATTAGAGAAAAATACCAAACAGGAATAAGCCATTAAACAGCAGATTTTCCTTTTTATAGGGTTTTTTGGTTTTGTTTTTTTTTTTTTTTTTTTTTTGGCCGGGGGAGGGTGGCTTAGGTTTTTTATTGTTTATGTTTCATTAGCTACAGAAGCCTTTGTCCAATCAGAATTTCTCTCTGACGCCCAAAACGTAGGGCTTCTCCCTGCAAAGGTCAAGGGACTCGCATGTGACCTCCCCTTTCTCATGGCTTCTGTGAGGGGAACTGCCCAGTACTCCAAAGCCCGGAGAAGTGAAACCCTACACTCAAAGGAAAGGTGCCTCGCAAGTGGTCTAAACAGAGCCCGTTTGGTCTGACAAGTATGATTGTACTTTCGGGGTAACAGGACAGAACATTCTAATTCGGGTCTGCGCTTTTTTAAAATGCAAGACATATGGAGGGCAGATAGGAGCTCCAAGGGAAGCCAGAGTCCGTCCTTTCTAAACAACCTTCACCGACCACGACTAGGAGGGGGATGACCCCAGACCCCTGTTGGTCCTGTTACCCACGGTCAGCTCACACGTCACTGAAAAGAGTCCGTTTCAAGTAAAGGGGAGCTTTCCCTGAAGGCCCAATATGCCCTTGCTGTGCGCGTCCCATGCTGTGCTCAGAATCCTCTGGGCTTACCGGAATTTCTCCGAAGCATTTCGGATTCTTCAGGAATAATTTTAAAACATTACAAATTTAAATCACAGCTTCAGGAGACATGGGGGGGGGGGGCGTTGGGTTGGGGGACCTATATCTGGCTCTCCTCCCCAGCCCAAGTCTCGTGCTACCTAAAACAGCCGGGCCTGCCATCCTGAAGCAGGCCGTCAGCTCCTGTCTGAGGAAGGACAAGCGGACCGGCGGCTCCTGGCTCCCTGACCCCACATCAACGCCAAAGGAAAAAAAAGCTGACCGCTGACCGGGTTGTTCAGGCAGGGCCGGGCTGGAGCTGGCCCGCACCAGCTCACCAGAGCGCATTCTGTGTATCTCTTCCCAGGTCTGTGTTCAGTGACGTCATGTGGGCAGCCTGAGGTCAGCCACGGTGGGAGTATTTACACCACGGAAATCGGCAAAACTACAGATCAGGGCTCCGGGCCACCCCGTCCCTGGAGCCAGCCGGTAAACATTTACCAGCTCGCCGCTGTTTACTTGATAACTAGCTACAGCGTCTTTCCATCTCTGCTTCATCAACACTGATAGATAGAAACTCGAACAGCCCACGACTTTTGCTTTGCTGCAGCTACAGCAAACCCTTCATGAATTCCAACAAATTAAAGAGGCATGACCTCTCCTGTTGAGAGCTTGGGCCGCCTTCCTTTTATCAAGCTCTGTCCTCTAGAACCATCTCTCATTTCCTCCATTAAGGCACTTCCTAAGCCTTTCCCCCTCAGAACGTGCAATAAAACACACGGGTCTTTATTGCTGTCTCTCTCCAGGCCCCCTTGAAATTACATTTTCCAGTCTGCAGACATCTCCTCCACCCCCGAGGAAGCCTGCGAGAGAGGGGCCAGGTTTGATCGAGTTTCGCTCTGTATTTTCATTTGCAGTCTTGCATGGACTCACATTCAAAAATGACTTTGCTTTACTTCTCTCAAACACGTTCGTGTTTTTGTAAGGGCTTGCGTCAAGCCCATCAGGAGGTTGCATTGGGGAGGCACTCTCCTTCATGCAGATCGAGGACACTGAACAAGCTTGAGTGTGTCCCCAAAGGTCGTCCTCTATACCCACATAAATCCAGAAGGGTGCCTTCTTTCTCGCCATGGAGAAATAGAAGCACCAAGTAACAAACAGGCAGGAAGTCACCTATGGCAGGCCTTCAACTGACTGGGATTAGCACCTGATCGTGGCTCCAGAAAGCCTCAGTCCCACTACCAGCTGGGAGACCATACCAATCTGTACCCGGTGCTTACCTGGAAGAAGGATGTCCCCCTCTGCCTGTCGCAATACTGGCGTTCAGCCTTCCATCAGCTCTTATGAAGCAAAGCCGTCCCTAGCCCCTGGCCGCCCCCCTCCACAGATCCTCACTAGTCTGATCCCTTCGAGGTATTGGCCGTAAAGGCTGGAATGCACACCTTTTAGTAGGAAACTCCCGATGACCAAAAATCATTCACAGTGCATAGGAGCGGAGCTGAGCAGGTGCACATTGGTTGCTGTGACGGGCAGGTGGGATAGAGAAGAGGGAAGAGGTTTAGGAGCTGGGAAACTCCCTAGTCCTCGAACCACGCAATATAACTACCACCTTCTCCAGCTCCACATGTGATACCCCCCCCCCCCGCATGAAAGGCCCCATATGGTGACAATTACTTCTGTCCTTGCAGGGAAGACATGGAGTGTGAGCTTCAGCGCATTACAGGCACCGTGTCTCCGTGCTTCGGGGTCAGAAGGAAACCCCTAGGACCGTCTTCTTCAACATTTTTCCAACCAGCAGGCCGCGGGGCAGGCCAGGCTTGGTTGCTGGGCAGAAGTAGCCAGGGCTGGAACGGAGAGATAGTGAAGGCGGCTGGGGTCTGTGTGCGCGCACGTGTACGTGTGTGTACGTGTGGGCAGATGTGCTCTAGCACCAAGGCAGGGAGAATAAGGGGAGACGCGATCCAACAAGGCCAAGCTGCTGGGTAGATTGAAAGAGACAAAGAAGGTCACTCGCTCCCTCGTGAGTGATCAGAAGTTCCAACTGCGTCACTAACTGGAAGAGGTTAGGAAGCTCTAATACAGTGAAAGCCACAGCGAAACGATCCTAAGCCTTGCTGGAAACCAGCTTTTCAGTAAAACCTCGTGTACAAATTTGTCTCTGAACAGTATCCAGCCCCATTTTTTCCATTCAAAGAATTTTCAAATCCATTTCCTTTTGCAAACATCGTTTGAATGGGTGCATCGTGTGGGTATCATACTGGTGGCCATGCTTTCTGTGTGTGTGTGTGTGTGTGTGTGTGTGTGTGTGTGTGTAATCACGATGCTTGCCCTTCCTCTGTGCTTAAGGCAACCTTTTACGGGCATAAGTGCACACGCCAAGTCACAATTTGGCAGCCCTGAGGAATAGCTTAGCACCATGATGTACCCACCCAGCTCAATTTTGCACCACCAGAAAAAAATAGCTCTGTACTTGGTACTGAACTTTGGGATGAAGGCAGGAATTTTCTGACCCAGAGTACAACCTCAGAACCACAGAGCCAAGGACACAGGGGAGAGCGCAGATATAGGAACTTGGTTGATCATGCTCAGTTGTTCAAAAAAAAAAAAAAAAAAAAAAGTAGGATTCTGATGGCCAAAGAAACAATCTGGGCCCTACGTACTTATTGTTGTAAAACTATGTCAAGGAACTTATACAACAGAGTTCCAGTTTTTAACAGCTTTGGCCGGCGCCGTGGTGGTCTTCTGTCTATACCTATTATGTGTAGGGTTACTCAATGTTATAGCTGAAAGGGACTTCCAGACCATTGAGACCACCGTGGCGGCCTCTGGAGAGAAGAGCGCACAGTGATCTGGAGGGGGATTGAAAGCGGCCTCCGGACACTGGTATTGATCCATTGCTTGACTTGGGTGGTATCGATACCACAAATTCCCATGTTTGCTCTGTGGAAATTCACGTGTTCTGTGCACCCTCCCCCATCTGTGTCACCTTTCTTTTCAGATTCGTTTTGTTTGTCACTGTTCACTCCCATCCCTCCACATTACAGGAGAGCGAATGGAGGCCCACACAGCCAAGTTAAGGAACAGGTAGAGGGTTAGAACTGGGCGGCACCCTCATTACCAGTTTAGCTCTCTGCCCACCATAATGTGGCGCTTAATACACGGCCTGCTGTGTAAGATGGGTCTCGCGTATTTCCAAATGGATTGGAAACCATCGCTAAGGACTGGGTCTTGAGCCTCATGTCACTCGTAGGTCCCTGCACACACAATGCTTGCATTTTTGCAGGCATGCGCACACACATACGCACACATACACAGTGCTAAAATCGCAGCAGGTGCCAAATGTTCATCCTGGACCGCACACCGTGCTGAGAGTCCCCCACTGGCTCTGATGGCATGAAGGAGTGACCCTGCTCAAGCCAAGCTCCCTGGCCCTGCCCTTGAGGTTGTTCTCTGCTGTCTCAAAGTCCAATCTCCTGTCTCCAACACCTGCCAGTGACTCCTTTGGTTGGAGGACCTACAGCTTCCTGCTGTGACCCCTCCGCCACTGGCTTCTCTGGGCATCCTTGCTGCCCTGGATGAGAAACTGCTCACACTGGCCTAGGGGTCCTCACCCCTGGCCCAGCCAAGACCTGTCCATTTCTGGGAGTGGGTGTGGATGAAGGTAGAGAGAAGAGAGAAGGGAATTTGGTCAAGTGATGATAATAATTAAGGATGGGTTAGATTCAGAAGCTAAGATAAGCAGGACTACCTCCAAGCCACTTGGGTAAAACGTCCAGGACGCTGACCCACTGGGAAAACATAACACAGGTTGCTTCAAAGAAAGAAAAAACTGGGGGGGGGGGGGGTGAAACGGGAGTGGGAAGGAATTGACTGACTTGCAGAAACTCAAGGTCCAAGAGGTGAGCTGAAGGCACAGGTGGCCGAAGGCAAGAGGGGGACCACGCACGGCTGATGATCAGATGACAGTCAGGATCTCCCACAAGGCTTTCCTGCTTTGACTTCATTCTCCCACTGGCTCTTTCCAACTGGGGAGTTGAGCTACATGAACTTGAAGTTCCCCTCTTGTTCTCAAGGGCTTCTTAACTGAGAACCTAAAACAAACAGCAAATACCACAAGCAACCAAGAAAATACACATTCCCAGAGGAGAGCTTTGCCTGCTCTGGGGGGCTTCACGCCCTATAAAGGGTGGATTTCTGGAGAGCCAAGAGAGGCTTATTCATGTAAAATGCAGAAGGAAGGCATCTGCTATGATGCTAGATATTTTTCCATGTAAATACTCTCATTTAAAGCCCCTGATCAAACATTTGTACGTTTGGGTTTCTTCAACCAGGCTTGCCTATGCTTAGGAAAATCACTTCAGCCCCTAGGAGTTCTTAAACAGAAGCTAAATATTGGCCCCGACACGTTCGTCATTGCATGCATATTCACCTTTTTTAAATGGCTCTAAGCCCTTGAAATGTCAGGCTAACAGAATTCAGGAAGTTACACCTGACCTCTACAGGGCCAAAGACTGGGGAAGGGGCGGGGGCAGACCCGGGCTCCAACAGTAAAATTCAGCATCAACACTGACACTCTAGATTACTGCCTCTACTTTCTGTTTACTTCGCAATGAAATCCACAAACCTTCCATTTCTGAACCTTTGCCCGGTTTGGGAAGCTGAGCCATCAAACGGAGCTTTATCTCGTGAGGGTGAACAGGTTTGAATCTAAATATAGCAGTCCTATAGACCTATCAGGATTTATTATCTATTTATGTCCACGTTTGCACTGACATAGTTTTAACAGCCACCGTTTTACCAGAAACCATGCAAACCCAGCTACTGTGGTTTTGACAACGTTGATATTGAAAAGAAATATGTTATTTCTCCAATGTAGCTCTGGAATGAAGTGACCACAAGTGAGTCTGTTTCTTATAAATTTAGAGGTTGTTAAGTGCGACGAGAGGCCTCGGCCAGACCCTTGTTTACTGAAGAAGAAGCGTGCTTCATCGCACGTTGTCAGTGGCAAAGGGTAACCAGAACCTTTGCCCACAGTGCCTTGAACCGTGCCGCTCTGCCCACTCCACCTAGCACAGGACATGCAAAGAAGGCTGCTTCCTGGGGCAGGGAGGGGTTGCACAGCAGGTGTGCTCACGGCTCTGTAAAGGCAGAGGATGGGAGAGTTTGGCTTTCAGCCACGTCCACACCCTACTCCTCACCTGAGCATTAACTGTTCTACCCAGAAGCTCCACTCACCATCCTGCAGCTAGCTCTGCCAACGGGGCAGCCCTAATGTGGTAGGTTGGTTCCCAACAACCATTGGCACCCGACACAATTCTACTCTCCTTCTTGGATGCCCACTTGAGTTGTAGAGGCTAGAAAGCTAAAAACTACATTTCCCAGACTCCTGTGCAACTAGGGTTACTGATGTCACTTAGCCTCAGCCCATCAGATGCAAGTGTGTATGCTTGGGAAGGTGGAAGAAGGTAGAAGTAGTCCTTTTGTCGTCTCTCTCAACGGCTAAGCTTATCCGTGGAGCCATTTAGCTCCCTTGTAGCAGTGTTGGGGTCTCAAGCTCCACGGGTGTCAGGGCATCTGCTTTGCTGGTGTGGATTACAGCAGATATGGGCTGCTTCTGGAGCCGGCGGGAGCAGTGGTGGCCTCCTGCATAGAATGGCTTCTGGATGGCAGGAACCACTGGCTTCCTTTCCATCGAAGAGCCCATATTTCTTTGGCAGTCAGTTCTGCACTCCAGATGTGGGACTCTTTCTTGAATGGACAACCTAGTCTGCTTCTTCAGCATTCTCAACAATGCCGTAAGGCATTGAATACCTTAGGAGAAACATAGCAAACAAACAAACAAACAAAAACCACTTCTTGCTTAAACAACATAAATTGATTCTATTCTCTGTAACTGAAATGTAAACAATACATCAAGAGAGGGGTCTAGACTGGTATGCCCCTCGCTATTGAACACTCACCATGTGCCAGAACTTAAGTTGGCAGCCTGCATAACTCTCTCGTTGAGTCTTCACAAATGGAAAATAAAACTGGAGGTCAAAGGGGTGAATAACCTCCCAAAGTCCACAGCAGCTGGTGCCAGAGGAAGTGAGACGCACCTGATCCCCAGCCTGGTTTCAGGACTGGGATAATCATTGAATGCCCGGAAGCAATGGAGTGTGGGGACGCCGAGCAACATCGCCTGGACCCCTACTCCAACCCTACCACTGATTAGTGAACTACTTAACTTCTTTGTAGCTTGGTTTCCTTACCTATAAGGTGAGGATAAAATGGTCCATAACCTATAGGATTGCTGTAAAGGTTAAATTGGCTAATACACGGAGAATGCAGGTGTGTGGCAAATGTGAGAGAATCATTGGCTGCCATTAAAGATATCCCCCCATCAAAGGGGGCAAGTTGGACTTCAAGAAGTGAGCATAAGCTAGTCCCTTGACCCTTTCCAGACATGCTGATGTTCAGAATAAGATGTCAGACTGACCAGAACTTTGCCAATGTTAATGGATTCCAATATGGGCATCAGAGACAGCTGCAGTGTGACAATAAGACCCCAAACTTGATGTCTCTGGGCCTGGGTGGATGTCACTCCCAGTTCTGTATCTTTCTACTTTGGCGACCTTGACCCTCAGTCCTTTAAAATCTTTGAGCCTTTGCCTCTTTGTTTGTAAAATTTCACATTACTATATAGCTCCTGGGTTGTTCTCAGGTTAAATGGGAAGGAAAGACCTGGCACAGTTTGGTCAGGCTTCTTTTGGTTGAGATGGCAAAGCTCTATTTAACATAAATGAGCAGAAAATGCAATGCCCTGGTTGGTGGATTGTGAGGAGGGTCCATACGCAGAGCACGGGGAAGTACAAAGATAAGGCTAGTGTCTCTTTCTCAGTTTCCCTTCTCTGCCAGGGCTACCACGTCAGCACAACCTCTCTCACTAGAGACTCACTCACAGCTTCGGTGACAGAGAAACACTGGCTTTAATGTTCTGTCCCGCTTAGGGTGGCCAACTGCCTCCCTTTGCTGGGGACAGCAGGGTTTCCCAGGACATGGAAATTTTTGTGCCCCAACTGGGAAAGTCCTGGGCAAACTGGGACAAGTTGGCCACCCTCCTCCATTCCCAAATCCAAAAGTAAGGGACCGGTTGGCCCAGCTCGGGTCAGCAGCCACCCAATATCACCTGACAGAGGCCAACGGTGCAGGTCACGCTAGAACACGTTAGTCCCTGCGACAAGCCATAAGAGTTTGGGGGGCAAGATGTCCCCTAGGATGTTAAGGGAGGGGGGCAACAGACAGAGGATCCTGTAATTATCTACCATGGACCCAGGGTAGGGATTCAATGAAGGGTCCTATATTCTTTCATTCGCCACGCATTACAATAGCCCCATTTAGGAATGTCTCTAAGACAAGACTAAGGAACTCAACAGAATCTTTTGACCCCAGAAAAAAAATACAATGGATTTGCAAATTGCAAAATCCAAAATGCAATAGGTTTACAATGGAAATTCAAAGTCAGAGCATAAGGTAAAAATCACACGGAGTCAAAATAGTCATCCACCTCTAAGCCTTGTGATCTCACTCAGCATGGTGCAGCGCTCCCTTAAGAGAAGCGAGCTGAAATTGGGGCCACCTGAGGAAGAACAGGCTCTTACCAACTGTCCGAAAGTCACTTTGGGACACGGATTTCTTGGATGAAAGGTGGTGGACTAGCCTGCACAACTGAAACAGTCATTTCTCCCTAGTCCACACGTTGCAGGCAAACATGGTGATTTCAGATGCTGGAAGGTGATGAGATGTCCTGAAAAGATTAAGCGTCTAGGACCTGAGAGGGACAAACAGAAGCATTAAACAGCACCCAACCTTCAGAAATCAAAAATCACTAGGTAGATGAAATGGCGCATTTATCCTCCATAAAACAAAGAGATGTTTGCAGTGTTTGTTCGTTTGGGTTTTTTACTCTTTTCATAAAGAACAATCTCCACTGACACTTTTATATTATTCCTCAGAACTGACCACCGCCAATAACCTATACAACACTAGGGACAGCAGAAAGCCCATTTTGCTGGATGAAGGCACATCATTCATTCCCGTCTCCGGCCCTTTGGGCAGCAGCACACCCAGCAGGGATTCAGGACGACAAAGAGGAAGCATAAATAGCGGGATGCAGGTTGGACCAGAAAAGCATCACGGACGATTTTAGTTCCTTTCCTTACGGTAGCTGGGGAACGAGGCAATCCCCCTCAGCTATTTAAAACATGGATGAGCCGCTCTTTTTACAGAGATTGTGAGGGCAGTTTACATCTTGAGTTGGTTTTTGTTCTTCGCTGTTCCTGAACAGGTGAGGGGGTGTCAGCATCCCCAGCTTTGACCTGCTGGCCCTCTCAGAAACCTAGTCTCCACTGAAACCACTCCCCCAAAAGCCTCATCGTCAATGAAGTCTGGTCATCTCCCACGCCCCATGCAGCTTTCTTGAGACCTCCTTGACCCTCTCGAGGTGCTCAGACCACCTTACCTGAGGGGTCTCGGGTAAAGAGGTTACCACCTCTGCTGCCTCTTCCCATCAAACAGCCCACCTGGTCGTTCCACCACTTTCCCTCTCTCCGGCAGCCCCCTGTCACCAGGAGGAAGCTCCGCGGTGTCTGTGGACAGGCCCTCCTACACCAGCCTTCCCAAATCCTTGACCTCTCGTCTTCATCATTTTTCCTCACTCGCATTCCGCCACCGGGTGCCTTCACCACAGAAAGTGCTCCCTCTGATCCCAAATTCAGACCTTCCTCTCTCAGATGGGATGAGGGCTTCTCTTCCCTTCAGCTTTCTCTTTCAATGACTCCCAGCACCCTACTGAAGTGCCCTAGCAGTTCCCATTATCCACTGACCACCCCCCCACACACACACACCTTTCTCCATCGCTCCACCGCCCTCTACACTCAACTTGGGTTTAACACGTTATTCAAACCTTCTCCTACCAACACCCTAAATTCCTTGCCCCTTCTTCCATCTCTGTCACCAGGTGAAACTTAAATGCCAAATCCACCCAACGCTATCTTCTTCCCACGTGCACCCAGGCTACTAAGAGTGTTGGAGCAAATGGCATATCCAGAGTGGTGCCATCATGAAGTCATGCTCGCCAGCACTGTCTGGGCCTCTCACTCTGCCTGGCATCCAACAGTGTCTCCTTGATCACGTCACCCTCCCATCCTGTGCAAGCACGGTTTCAGACTTACGTTCTGCTCAAATTTCCTGTCTACACTCCACGCTCCTCACTCGCAGTGGGTGACGGAGAAACAAGAAGGAGGATGAAAAGCAAGAGGAGAATGTCCTCAGTGCCCACCAAACCCCCTACCCTGCCTGCCTGTCCTTCCCACCTTCCCTCCTCCCGCCCAAGGGGCGCCCCTTCCCCCAAGTTCAAGGCCCCAGGCTCCTCCCCATCTTAAAGACCCCATGCTCTCAGTTCAGCCCACTGCCCAACACCTGCCTGCATCTTCAACCTCTCCTTCGCTAATAACGCTTCCATCAGCATTTAAGCTTCTCAAGCCTCTTATACCTTAGATCGAACAAGCCCTTCCCTAGCCCCGTGTCATGGCCAGCTGCCACCATACCCGTAGCCTCCACGCACGGCCAGATTTCTTGAATGGGAATCCATGTTTCCCAACCCTCATCAGCAGACCATGTGAATCATAGTCATCAAGGAAGTTTAAGTTATATATAGATATAGAGTTAGAGACAGAGACAGAGATAGAGATAGAGATAGAGAGATAGAGATAGAGATATAAAGAAGCCAGATTCTGAAGGCTATATATTATATGATTCCACTTATATGAGATTTCCAGAAAAGGCAAAACTATAGAAACAAAAAGGAGATCAGTGGTTGCCTGGGGCCATGGGTGAGCAGAGATTAACTGTGAATGGGCAAGGAAACTTTTTGGGGGTGACGGAAATGTTCTAAACCTGGTTGTAGTGATGTCTGCACTATACAAATTTACGAATGTTCAGCAAACTCTATACTTAAAATGGTTGAATTCTATGATCTGTAAATTATATCTTAGTCAAGCGCGCGCGTGTGTGTGTGTGCGTGTGTGTGTAATTTTTTCACTCAGAAGGCAGAAGGAAAAGGAACCTCGAAAGCTCAGGTCTGAGGAGACACAGGGGGTTTGCATGGAAAGAAGGTGAGCCCCGCCCTTCATCCTGGATAAAAGATTCCCAAGTGGGTGGAGCAAAATGGGTGAAGGGGACCAAGGGGTACAAACTTCCAGTTAAAAAATAACTAAGTCATGGAGGTGTCACACACAGCATGGGGAATACAGTCAAAAACGTGGCATTAAAACTTTGTATGGTGATGGCTGGTAACTAGACCTACTGAGACAATCATTTCACAATCCATACAAAAGTTGAAGCACTATGTCGTACACCAGAAACTAATACACGATTGTATGTCAATCACACTTCAATTACGAAAAAGAATTCCCAAGTTGGGAGAAAGGGAGAGTCAGAAGCAAAGTAATTCAGATAGTAGCGGGTTCCTAAGAAGGAGTCCCATGTTACCCTCCCTCCACACCCCAAGATTTGAGTGTAGCAGGCAAATGAGAAAATTTAAGAATGATTTCTGGAACCCTGGAGGGGAGGGGCCTATGCCCCCATCCTGGGTGGAGCCCTGAAGAATGTGGCTAAGCTCTAGCAAAAAATGGCTGCACTATGTCTAGGCAGACAGAGTGTCAGCCCCCCAGAAAGTTCCCCTTTCCCTATCGTGGTGTGAGAGCAGCAGAAGTTTCCAGGTGCCCTGAAGGGCCACAGAGAAGCATCACACGTGGAGGGAATGAGGACAATGGACAGTGCAGCAGACATCAGCACGAACAGGTGGCGAGTAAGAGCCTGGCCCCTGCAGCCTCATAACCTTGGTGTCCCATCAGCCTCCAGATTTTCAGACCCAACCCCAGGGAAAGAGGAAAGTTGCCCTGTGTTGGCAGATTCGGTTTCTGCCATTCTGAGGTTCAAACTAGACATCCAATTGAGAATTGAGCAAAATAGAGGAATTCACCTTTGAACTTTGAGTTGTGGCGCCTCTAGGCGGAGAATTGAGTGAGGCAGCACCCGTGGGGTAAGCCAAGAGTAGGAGACTGAAATGAGACAACTGTCCCGGCTCTCCCAAGTGAATTAACCGACGAGGAACTTTGTTTTTCCTAGATTAACACGGAGAAAAAACACAGGAGCCTCTTAAAGCGACAAAGAGAGTCAGTGCTCAGCACTGAGGGTTTTTCCTCCCCCCCACCCCGCCACACCCCAAGTCAGTGCTTCAGCCTTATTGGGTGCCAGAGAATGTGGTGGCCGGAGAGGAGTCCATTATCTGGGAGAGATAAGGCTCAGCCTGAGAAAGTGGAGATAGAAGGAAGCTGGAGACAGCGTGGAGGCAGATGCCTCTACCGTCTGCTCTGGCCTCGGCCACAGCCTTACCCCACCCCGGCGGGATCCAGGGCCCTGGAGGGATCCCCGGGGATCCCGGATCCCCAGGAGGGATCCCAGCCCTCCCCTACAGCCCGTGTGAGGACAGAACGGCATACAGGGCAGAACAAAAAGCGTCCGTCACCAAGGCAGGAGCCCGACCCTCCCACGGCCAACCTCAAACGAAATCCTGAGTCTGAGCAGGTCGACGCGTGGGGTCCCGGTGCAGCAGGAGGAAGCAGGATTAGTTGAGGCAGGAGAGTGGGGCCCTCGACAGTCACGTGACTCTGAGCAAGTCACTTCTCCCTGCCTCCGTTTCCCCTCTGGAAACTGCCGGGGACGGTAGGGAGGGCGGCACAAGGGCGAGCATAGATTCTCAACGCCACTCTCGAGAGCTGAATTCTGATTCCGTTTCAGACCCGTCAAGCCAGGCCCCAGCCTCGTCCACCCACACCTCGAGGAGGAAAGGCTTTGCTAGGGGTCCCCGCCTCGTCCCACGCCGGGGCTGCTGTTTTCTTTGCTCCCTACCCTGCGTTGTCACACAGACACACGGGCAGGGCAAGTCTGAAAATATCTTTTCTCAGAGAATACATTGATTAGGTTTATTTCTCTCTTCTGCGACGCAGACTAAGGGTAAGACACCAGCACCGCGCGTGGAAATGTAACCCAAGCGCTACAAAATCGACTTGTACGGTCCCGGCAGATGCAAACAGTTCCCCAGGCAGATCATTTCCTTCTCCTCTTACGAGGAAGCATCACCCCACAAATGCATACACGCTGGGTCTTGGCAATTCATCAGCGCTACCTTCCCAGCCTGAAGCTGTGGGTCTGTCTCCTGCGTCATCTGCAAAATCAATAAGGAAGCAACAGCTGAGCTCCCAGTCCTTCCTGGGCAAGCAGAGGAGTGTTAGCGAGGCTTATCGCTGGGAAGCTGGAGCCTGGGTGGCAATCCTGAGTCCAGCCACCAACCCCCACGTTAGAGGACCCACTCCCGGACACGTCCTTCTCTGGGTCTTTTTCTTTTTCACGGCGAGCAACTTACTTATTTAACAAACCTGGACTAGTCCGCTTGGAAGTTTCGCTCCAACCACGGTTGGGACATATATATATATATATATATATATATTTTTTTTTTTTTTTTTTTTCTAACTTTCAGACAGCCACTGTAACAAAAATTCACACCAGCACAAGACTCCTCTTTTGGCAAGGCACCATAGCCATTCCATTCCAATCGACTCAGGCTGCTGAACTGGATATTTTGAAATGGTCTAACACCCACTTTATTAACATCAGGGCTAATTTCTTTTGAAGGGAGTTTCAAGCCGCCAGGACTTCGATGCTAGGGTTAATTGGTCTGCTTGCCACTGTTTGTCAGAACTGTCTTTAACGAACGTCTTCAAAGGCCGCTCGGATTCCGGCCCCCGCCTCGTCTGAAATGCCTCAAATGTCTTTATCAATGCCAAAAATGCAGTGAGTGAAAAAGGGCTTTTTACTTAATTATTTCTGAAAACCAAAAAGGGGGATTCTGCGGAGACAGATAATGAGAGTTGACACAGTGAAATTAAAATGCGTGTCCAGGCAAAGAAAGCCAAGGGGGCCGCACCCCTCCCTGGAGCCAGCACATGGGGAGCGCGTCCCGCCTGGGCCCAGGGCACCAGACGGCAGGGACGGGGGGCTTCGTTTCGTCTCTTGGAGCAGATGCCATTCCGAAACCCACGCTGATTGGGCCGCACGGGTTGCCTAGCAACCCGCAGGCCAATGGCATCTGGCTCGAAAATGCCAACATCTGCCCAGCATTTCGAGTCTAATTTTTAATTCGGACACTTAGGTCTGGAGACGGGCAAGAAAGTGTGTCTTTGGAAACTAAACCAACACTGATTTCTTGCTACGATCCCCCCCCCCGCCCCCACCCCACACGCGAGTCATGGTTTATGATGCTGCTTTTCACAACCCCTCCCCCCCCACCCCCCACCCCCGTCGACCTTCCTATTTCCGGTTCCCTTTGGGGGTAGAGGTGAGTAGAAAGGGGGAAGAAAGTGGGGCGGCTCCTAGGTAGCCAGAAGAAGAGGGGGGCAACGTGCCTTCCGTTTTAAACAGAATTAGGAACGCCTCAGCGCAGAAGAGGAAAATAGTTTGGTCTCCATTTTATTGCAAATTACGGTCGTGGATCCACGTCTCCGCCCAAGTCAGGTAAGAAATTAGGATATGTCTCTTGACAACCCCTACCCGACGGTGGGGCCTTGGGGCTACGCAAAGACGTTTGGGACCGCACCTGGGGAGCTCAACACTGTTTTCTTCTCCCCAGGAGAGCTGCCTTACCACCCCAAAATGAAATCAGAGACACCAACTAGCGGAGAAACTGAGACTCCCAATCCCTACTAAGGAGGTCACTTCAGGATCCCTAAACACAGCTCACATGTTGAGGATCTCGGTCTCCACTGCAGGAAACCCGCACATGCCCGGGGTTCTGTTTTTGGCCCTGGCATTCCTTGGCAATTGCAGCCTGCAGTCCCCGCTGACTAAAGTCCCAGCAATCAATATATTTGCATGTTGTTTGGGTAACAATGCAACAGAAACCCCCTGAGGGAAATCAGATTTGGAAGGAATAAGGGCAGCTCCAGAACAACACCTTTCTTTTAAAAATTCCAAATGGCATTGCAAACTGATGCAATCACTCCACCGGCCTCTGCTTGAGTGAGTACGTTAGCCTTCGCTCCTTCCAATATAGAGAGGTCAGATTACCTGCTGGAGAGCAAAGGAAGCCCTAAATCATTGGATGCAGAGGAAAAAAAATAGCCAGGAGACGCTGAGCAAGGAGGGGACCTTCAGATCTCCTTTTAGGGTAGGGTCTCTTTAACTGGACAACTTCTGGAGGGCCTTAACTGGACAGCCTCTGGCAGGAAAAAGAAAAGTGTGCTGGGGGCGTTGATTAAAATAAATAAATAGATAAAACCCCTACGCATTCCCCTCCCCTTTCAGCGTAACACCCCAGCCCCTGGTGAGGTTGTGGCCATTGGTTTTTGCCAAGAGCAGGAGATCTGATTACTGTTATCTCTGCTTGCATAACTACAAATGTTATCATTACTGCTCAACTGATACGGCTCTGTTTTACAAACACAAAGGAAGACTGTATGTACCCTTGCCCTCTCACCAGAAGGGCTGATTTAAAAGAAAAAAAGAGAGAGAAGGAAAAGGAAGGGGGGGGGGGGCGGCTGGGAACCGAGAGAGGCAGACCTGCTGAATGAGCCTTTGAGAAAGAATTATGTGATAGGTTGTGTGTGTGTGTGTGTGTGTGTGTGTGTGTGTGCTTTTTTAAAATGCTGCTTCCAAAGCTAAGAATTGAAAAGTATTCAATGGGCATCATGTCAGAAGCACAATGATTTATTTCGCTGGTTCATTTTCAAACATGAGCTTTCCCCTTATTCCCTGAAATGTGTTTTGGGCCCGAATCTTCAAAATGGGAGGAACAGAGGTTATGCAGAGAGCCCCGGGTCTGATTCAAGATAAACAAGGATCCGATTATGAATATGACAGTGGCATATCCCTGGCCTCCAAAGGGCCTCGTCTGCTTGCCCAGACTGCAGTCGCTTCTCTGTCCAAAACTGTGGGGGCGAGAAGCAGGGTCCCCTCTGGCTAACCCCCGCACCCCGCCCCACAACAGGAGCTGTGGGTTATAAGCCCTCCCAGTTCGACCACACCTATGCTGCCTGAAGCAGTCCTCCTGGTCGAGCTCCTCTAAGCCAGAGTTTACACGCGCGCGCGCACACACACACACACAGCTCTAACTTCAGTTTTTATAGTCAGGAGTACAGGAAATACGACTTCTTTATTTTCCTGGTGCCATCCCACAAAGTTGAAGCCTTGTCACCATTAATTCCCACTCTTCCTCCAGGATCACATCAAAGTTCCTGGAAGCTCACCCAGGCCTGGGTATAGGAGGCAGGCCAGGGAGGAGGGGGGGATCTGATGTGCAAGGGGGCCATCTCTGCAGACCACAGCTCCCAGTAAGACGGCCTTTGGCTGGCCCCCATCCGCACCACTCTTGGCCAGCCATACTGGGCTGCAGAGACGCAAAGGGAAACAAAACTGTGCGGGCCCTCCCTTGTTCGGCTCCTCCTAGAACCCTGTGCCTCATTTTTTTAGCATGTTTTTTTTTTTAATTGTGATCTAATTTGCATACCATAAAATCCACCCGTTGAAAGGATAGGATTCAGTGGGTTGGGGTTATATTTGCAAAGTTGTGCAACCATCACCACTATTGAATTCCAGAACATTTCATCATCACCTCCAAAAGAAACCCCGTCTATACCTAATTTTGAACTCATCCTTTTGCATTCTGTGTTCTAAAGAGGGTCCCAAATGGCTTAAGCCTCAATCGTCGTACAAATTAAACCCACCCCTAGATCGGAAACCTGCAAAGCAGCCTCAGGCCAGCCTCCTGCGGGCAGCAATCTCTACTCCAGAACCAGATCCACCGCGTGAGGCGGGACAGAGAACTCAGATGCCCCCACCTGCCCTCGCTTAGAAAGCAGAGGTTTCCAGGGTTTGCCACACCTTCCCCGGGGCCTTGGGAGGCTGGAGTCCCCTTCTGAAGGACCCACCTGAGGCCAAACTCTCTTTTCTTCCCTGGGGGCTCTTCCCAGTCCTGAGAACCCTGGGCCCCATCTGCTCACCTATTTCTTCTCTTAAACTCGAAAGGCAAGAATTTGCTTCTTTTGTTCTCTGAATTGTGTCTCCCTTCCCCCAAGGCTGGGAAGAGAAAGCAGTAACTGCCTCACCAAAGGTCACAAAATAACGCAAAGCAGTGGTTACCAGAACCCACCAGGGTTCATTCATCCAACAACTGGCCTGATGCACAGGAAACACACAGCCCTGGTCTTTAAGAGCTTGAAGGTCACTGCCCCGACACTTCTCAGAGGAGTGCCAAGGGTGAGGCCAAGTGGCCTGACAGCGGGGACCTTCCTTGAGCATGGTGCCATCTCCCCAGATAAAGAGGTGGCTTTATTATCTCCCTTTAAAATTGGGGGAGGTGGGTGACTGAAGGCCTGGGACCCTGTCTCCTTGCCACCACAATCTGAGGACAGTGGGGCCAAGGGCCGTGCCTGCGAGCTCCGAGCCCTACTTGGGGCATCAGGGCCCTGGGTCCTGGCCTACCAGGAAAATCATTCATTCGGGGTTATTTATTCACTTATCTCACTTTCTCAGTTTACTGTCTAGAAGTCAACAAGCTTTGGCGCTAACCCTTTGTGAGATCTCCTCTCCCTTCAGGGATACACCTGATTTATGTTTTTATTTCATTTTATCTGATTTTAAAGACTGAGAAATTGGGGCACCTGAGTGGCTCAGTTGGTTAAGCGTCCGACTCTTGGTTTCGGCTCAGGTCATGATCTCGTGGTTTGTGGGTTCAAGCCCCGCGTCGGGCTCTGTGCTGACAGTACGGAGGCTGCTTGGGATTCTCTGTCTCCCTCTCTCTCTGCCCGTCCCCTGCTCTTTCTCTCTCTCTCTCTCTCTCTCTCTCTCCCTGAAAATAAATAAATAAACATTTAAAAAAGGACTGAGAAATTAATTAGGGCACAAAAGAGCTCAGAACCCCCCCTAGGGTGGCCTAGGCCAGACACTCAAGAATCACCACTTGCTCCCCTGGGAGAAGACTGGAGAAATAATGGCACCAGTCCAGGTGGAGGAGCCCACGACCAGCGCCCTCTCTGCCAGGAAGGGCAGCCCCGAGGTTGGCGCCATTATAAAGTGTCCAGATAATGGTGACGATGCCCACAGTGGCCATAGTGACAGCAGCAACTTCGCTGTGCTTGCCGTGCGAGCACAGTTCTGAGCTATCTCATGCAGAGCTCTGTTTACTCTCAGCACCATTCAACTATGAGAGAGGAACTGTTACTATCCTTATTTTGCAGATAAGGAAAAAACACCACAGAGAGATTAAAAGTTTGAGCAGTGATTTTATACTGCCTGCCTCGAGAGCCTGTTCTTAACTGCTGCTCTGTGCTTCCTCAAGCAGGGAAAGCCAAGAACGAGCCGCCCTCTGGTTCCAGGGCACAGAGATGCCCTCCTCAGCCTGGACTGAACAATGAAGTGAATTGGGGCCTCCCTCAGGTCATGACTGAACTTTTACTGCTTTGTTTGCGGTAGGAAACTGAGGGTATCTGACTTCAAAAGCAACAATCTCAATTTTCTAGAGGGGGAAGATGAATCCCTACCTCACACCATATAAGCAAATAAATTCCAGCTATACCAAAGAGTAAACAATATATTGAAATCATAAAAATACCAGGAAAAGACCATAAAATAATATTACAATATCAGAATAAGGGACACTATTATAAATAGTCACTTAGCTCAAAAATCTTAAAAAGGAAGAGGGAAGCACTTTCTCTGGAGGAGAAACGCAACATCATTAATAAAGCTAAAAAGCAAGTGATGAGCATATTACAGACATTAGCCTCCTTTGCTTTGTAAGTATCTCTTACAAAACAAAGACCAATAATCCAACAGGAAAAAAAAGGCAAAGGGTATGAAAAGTTCATAGCAAAGAAATTACAAAATATATTAAACAGTGTACAACCTTGCTCATAATAAGAACATTCCAAATTAAAACTACCCATCTGGTTGGCAAAGATCTACAAAGATTAGCAAGGATGTAGGGAAACATATCCTCGCCCAGTGCTGGAAGGCATCCACTCAGCCTCTAGGGACAAGCAATAAGGCAACAAACCTTTGATCCTACAATTCCACTTTTAGGAATTTAGCCTATAAATATGCCCACGTATGTAGGAAGTGATTATATACAAGAATGTTTATTGTATTATTGTTTTTAGTGGTAAAAGATTGGAAGTAACCCAAATATCTGAGGAGAAGCCTAGTTAATTGAACTACGGAGCAGATTGCTGTGTAGATATTTTAAAGGATGCAAGAGAATGAAAGTGGGATCCTTACCTCACACTGTATACAAAAAATTATCTCAAAATGGATCAAAGGCCTAAATGTAAGAGCTAACATGATCTCTTAAAAGAAAACATAGGAGCCAATTTTCATGAGCTTGGATTTGGTGATGGATTCTTAGTTGTGGCACTGAAAGCCCAAATGACAATGATAACAAAACTAGATCAATTGGACTTCACCAAAGTTAAAAGTTTTTCTGTATCAAAGGGCATTATCAAGAAAGTGAAAAGACAGCCCACAGAATGGGAGAAAATTTTTGCAAGTCCTCTATCTGATAAGAGAGCAGTATGCAGAATATATAGAAGAACACAACTCAACAACAACAAAAACAACAACCCGATGAAAAACATGGGCAAGAATCTGAAGACGTTTCTTCCAAGAAACACGGATGGCCAATAAGCACACAAAAAGATACTCTCAGCATCATTAATCATTAGGAAAATGCAAATCAAAGCCACAAGAATCCACGTCACATCCCTACTAGGATGGCTATAATAACAATAATAATTTAAAAATGGAAAAAAGTGTTTAGCAAGGACGTGGAACATTTGGAACCCTCATACATTGCTAGTGGAAATGTGAAATCATACAACTGCTTTGGAAAACAGTGTGATGGTTTCTCAAAAAGTAAAACATAGAATTATTATACAACTCAGCAATTCCACTCCTAGGTACATACCCAAGAGAGTTGAAAATGGGTGTTCAAATGAACTTTTGTACCTGAGTGTCCATAACGGCATTATTCATACTAGCCAAAAAAGTGAAAACAACCCAATGCCGATCAGTAGGTGAATGGAGAAACCAAATGTGCTCTGTCCATACAATGGCATAGGATTCGGTATTAAATGGGAATGGAGTTCTGATACCTGTTACAACGCAGGTGAAGCTTGAAAACATTATGCAACTGAAGAAGCCAGACACAAAGGACCAGCTGGTGTATGATGTCATGTATATGAAATGGCCGAAACAGATCCATGGAGAAGGAAGGAAGATCAAGGGTCGTTGGGCACTGGGAAGGGCAGGGCTGGGTAGTGACCCCTTAATGGTTATGGAGTTTCACTCTGAGGTGGTGAAAACGTTCTGGAATTAGATGGTGGTGATGGTTGCAGAGCCCTGTGAATGTGCCAGTCGCCACTGAATTGTACATTGTTAGGTGGTTAAAGCAGTAAATTTTATGTTACGTAAATTTTACATCAACTAACACAAGGATGAGGAAGTCTTCTGTGTATCAATGGAAATAATCCCTGGGGCGCCCGGGTGGCTCAGTCAGTTGCGTGTCTGACTCTTGATTTTGGCTCGGGTCAAGATCCCAGGGTTGTGGGATAGAACCCGTGTTGGGCTCTGCACCAAGCATGGAGCCTGCTTAAGATTCTCCCTCTGCCCCTCTCCTCCACTTGTGTGCTCTCTCTCTCTCTCTGGAAGGAGGGAAGGAAGGAAGGAAGGAAGGAAGGAAGGAAGGAAGGAAGGAAGGAAAGAAGGAAGGAAAAGGAAAGAGAAGAAAAGAAAAGAAAGAGAAGGGAAGGAGGGGAGGGGAGGGAACAAAAAGTCCCTAAGATACGTTTTTAAGGAAAAAGAAAAAGACCAGTAGACTACTATGGAACTGTGGCTATACATGGTATCATAGGTTTTCTCTTAAATGCATTAATTGACCAAAATTGTACTTGTGTTTGTTTGTTTGGGTTTTTGGTGGGTTTTTTGTTTGTTTTTGTTTTTGTTTTAACTAGGCTGTACACTACGCCAAGCATGGGGCTTGAACTCACTACCCCTAGACCAAGAGTCGCTTCCTCTACCAACTGAGCCAGCCAGGTGCTCCTAACTGAACAAGTTTTACTAAAACTTACTTCCCCAGGACTAGCAGCAGAGAAACAGACCCACACCCCGACCATCTCCAGGCTGGAGGGAGAAACACACCCTCCCACAAGGGCAGCGTAGCCGCTCCTGGAGGCCTTGCCAAGGCCGGCCGGCCATGTTTACCCAGGGTGCCCAATCTGTCAGGCTGCCACTGCTCCCCCACACTCGTGCTGGGCTGCAGCCGGCAGCCCCTGGCTGGGGCTCACACCCTCCGATGCAGCTGCAGAGAACCCATCATAAGCAGCCGAGCGGGGGGGGGACCTGGCAAGCGGACCAACGTGGAGCCTCGTTGTGTACGTTTTCTTTCTCCGCAACCAAAGCCGACCACCAGCCAACCAGTCTGATCTGGTGTGGTCGTTTCAGCCCAGGACAGGTGCACAGGCAGCCTGTAACGGACCGCATATTGGTACCAGCCCCCAAGTTCATATGTCGAAGCCCTCATCCACAATGGGATGATTTTAGGATGTGGGGCCTTTGGGAGGCGATTAGGTTTAGATGAGGTCATGAGGACGGGGGCCCACGAAGAGATTAGTGTCCTTATAAAGAGGAAATTCCTAGAGCTGCTCTCTCCACCATGTGAGGGCACAGCCAGAAGACGCCGCAGGAAGCAGGCCCACGCTAGATACAGAATCTGCCATCCCCTTGTTCTTGGACTGCTACATTCCAGCTCAGGGACAAACAAATGCAGTTTAAGCCACCCAGTCTATGGTATTTTGCGCATCAGCCTGAACGGACCAAGACAATCTCTAAGAGTGGCCCAGAGGGAGAGCAAAATGTGCAAAGCTCTACCTGCCCGGCAGGGGTGTGGAGTCAGCATGATGTGGGAGCCCCAGCCCCTGCCCTGCCTTCCAGGGCGCCCCTCTGGTGTGAGCGGCCCTCCAGGCCAGGTGCCGTCTTCATGTCAAAAGTTAAGCATTTTTCGTAGAGCGTGGCCCAAAGCGCAAGCCAACGACGTCGCCTGGTGCTCGGCTGCAAAAGAAGAAATTTAATCCGTCCCGACACTGGAAGAAGAACTGGCTGGAGAGAACTCTTTGAGAGACAGCACAGTAGTTAGTATATTTTATGGGCACCTTCAGGGATTTTCAAGGATAGTTTTGACCATACGTGATCCTCGCCTCACGGGATGGCTTTTGAATCTAACCCCTGAGTCAGATGGGACTCCATTGTAATAAGAACAGAGTACAACCAACTTCTAGAAGATGAGAAATGGGAGCATTTATTTGCTTCCCAAAGTTTCCCCTACCACCTCTCACCACCTCCTTCTAAAAGTAGGTACAGATCGCATTCGTTATGGAAGGACAAGCCTGCCTGGGTTCAAAGCTTACCATGTTCCTGCTGATCTGTACACAAATCTCACCCGAATGACAATACTTATGGAAGGTAAGAAATCTTGTCCTCGTTTTATTAGTGGAGAAAAGACTCCGAAAGGCTAAGCAATTACCTGAAGGTAAATAGAAGAGTCAGTGATGGTCCCCAATCTGCGCGGTCCAAAACCCTTATTCTCCTTGATCCCTTCGCCTTCTTATCCTGGTCAAATCACACTGGTTATCTCACCCGCCTGCTTTCTCCCCCTACACTAATTTACTTCACGATGCAACTTCACAACTCCTGCAGTTTACATGCAACTTCGCTCCTTCTACTCAGGCAACTTCCTTGTCTGCAAATGCTCACTGGGGAGATCTTAAGACCAACCTTACCCAGAAACTCGTTACCACACATACCCAAGCCAACCTGCTGGGTCCCTGAAACTATGCTACTGCATCATGGATCACTCTCTCCAGCAGCTTCTAAGCCGTTCCACTAACATCTCTCGTCTCTTTTTAACTCCCATGGTACTCCAAACACCGCTCTCTTCCAAGACTACCTGCGGCTCTTACTATTTTCCTGTCATTGATTTCGTGCTGGGGTTTCTAACTACCCAATACAGATCCCATGCTTTCATTTCTTTTCTTTTTTTTTTTTTTTTTTTTTTTGTCCTTGGAATCTGAAACATCTCCCAATTTACCACCATCTGCTACCTTAATTAATAGGCTGTTTACCTCCCCGGTAAGACCTCGTAGCGATCCTCTTGGACTCCATCCCTAACTTTGCGCACATCGTAGGCTCTCATTAGTCTTGGTTTATAATCCAGCTTTCAATCTATTTGACAGCTCTCATCTCCAAGCCAATTTGAATTCCACTTTTCTCATAAGATTTCATAAGGCACAAATACGCTTTTTTGAACCTGGAACAAATTACATCTAGTACATTCCCTCTGTCCACTCCTTTTATAATTGGAAGAAAGAAGAAGAAAAAAAAAGAACATCAGTCTGGTGCGTTTGCTACAAAGTCACTGGTTCTTTCTGTTCATTGAAGTCTCAGGTTTGCATGACTATCTCTAGGGAGTTCCCTCTGTCACATAGCACGATGTGGTGTCTTCCTCCAGCCCCTCTCTGCCCCGGCACACGCATTAGCAGATCTGAATCACGCACAATGCAGTTGTGCCCAAATGCATAACGAAGGAGAGAAATCAATAAAGCAGACAGTTTTATAACCCGAACAGCCAACATCACTTACAGCCGGAGGTGACTGGTGAGTTCTTCAGTGTAGAAAACAACTTACCACTTGATTTTTTTGTTGTTGTCACATGAAATGGTCATTGTTGCATCAAATGCAATCGGTCGTCCTCTGTTCTTTCTTCACGGGTCCCGTGCAAAGAGGTGGAGGGGGCAGGAAGGAAGGTTGGCATTTCTTAAGCTCTTCCTGTGTATCAAGTCCTGAGCGAGGGGTTGGCTTCCTACGCTTGATCTCGGTGATGTTTTCAATGTAGCTTCATCGGCATCACCCGAAGATATTGGTAAAGAGGTGGCTTCCAGACTCGCTCCCAGATTTTCTCAGTCAGTAGCTCTGGGCTGAGGCCCAGGAATCTGTTTTTCAAAAGTGAAAAGCTTTCCTGATTACAAAGTGAACTGGGGAAGCACCGAATTCTCAAAGCGGCCCAGAAATGTCCATTTCAACCTTTATTGTCAGTCATTTGTTGGATGAGGAGGCTAACATGCAGAGAGCTTAAATCATTTGCCCGGCATCAGAGAGGAGGGACGTGAAAGCCCAACATCAAAGATGAGTCCATAGGACTCTGGGACGCATCTTCGCTCCGTGATTCCATACAGCCTCCATTTTGATGGGAAATTTAATTCTTTGTTGTAATAGGAGATACTACAGCCTCATTTTTATGAAAGTGAATATTCAGCACTGCCAAAGACATGTCGTGGACACTAAAGTGCATAGCTGCATTATTCACAATAGCCAAAATGCAAAATCACCCAAGTGGTTGGAATGGATGGAAGATGAATGGGATGATCGGGAGATGAATGGAATATATATATATATATTTTTTTGTAATATTATATTTATAATACAAGATAATATATTTTATATTATTATACTAATTATATTTTATATCATATACATAATATTATATATATTATTTATAATACAAGATAATATATTTTATATTATATTGTTTTATATTTTATATCATATAATATTGTATGTATTATTTATAATATAAGATCATATATTTTATATTATTATTATATTGTTTTATATTTTATATCATATATAATATTACATGTATTATTTATAATACAAGATCATATATTTTATATTATTATATTGTTTTATATTTTATATCATATAATATGTATTATTTATAATACAAAATAATATATTTTATATTATTATATTGTTTTATATTTTATATCATATAATATATGTATTATTTATAATACAAGATCATATATTTTATATTATTATATTGTTGTATATTTTATATCATATATATTATATGTATTATTTATAATGCAAAATAATATATTTTATATTATTATATTGTTTTATATTTTATATCATTTATATAATATTATATGTATTATTTATAATGCAAAATAATATATTTTACATTATTATTATATTGTTTTATATTTTATATCATATATAATATATGTATTGTTTATAATACAAAATAATATATTGTATATTATTATATTGTTTTATATTTTATATCATATATATAATGTATATATAATTCCTCCATAAAAATGAATAAAATTCTGATATATGTTACAACATGGATGAACCTTGAAAACTTATGCTAAGGGAAATAAGTCAGACACAAAAGTTCCAATATCCTATGATTCTGCTCCTATGAAGTGCCCAGAATAGGCAGATTCATAGAGACAGAAAGAGACTAGAGGTTAGCGGGGACAGGGAGAGTTACTGCTTAATGGGCAGAGTTTCTGTTTAGAGTCGCGAATGGTGGTGATGGTTACGCAACATTGTGAATGTACTTCATGCTCCTGAATTTCACACTTAAAAATGGTTAAAATGGTAAAATTTGTGTTCTGTGTGTCTTACCACAATAAAAAAGCAGAGCCTGCTTCGGATTCTGTGTCTCCCTCTCTCTCTGCCCCTCCCCTGCTTGCCCTCTGTCTGTCTCCCTGAAATAAACAAACATTAAAAAAAATTAAAAACAAGAAGAGTGGGGCTATGAAGTAAGCCTCAGAGACTTTCTTCCAGTCGCCCCTAAAGTTGAATGAAAACCGTATTTCTGGTTAATTGAGATCTCCATTTGATCATCGCGTCACTGTATGTTACTCTTAGTGCATTTTTCCTGAGACGAAGAAAGGGAGGGAGCATTTTGGTGGGCAGGGGATAAAGTTAGCCTGTTCCTGAGACCCTGCAGCTGCTTGGCCCCAGGGATCTCCCCTTCGGTTCTTGGGGTTGCCCCCCCCTTTTAATAGGGTCCATTTTTCGAGGAAATGTATGGCCCTTGCCACACAAGGATTCCTGCCGACCATGGCACACATTTTTTTAAATATTTATTTTTGAGAGAAAGAGACAGAGCATGAGTGGGAGAGGAGCAGAGAGAGAGGGAGACACAGAATCCGAAGCAGGCTCCAGGCTCTGAGCTGTCAGCACAGAGCCGACGCAGGGCTCGAACTCATGAGCTGTGAGATCGTGACCTGAGCTGAAATCAGACGGCCAACCCACTGAGCCACCTAGGTGCCCCAGAAGTCAGTTAAACATTTAACTCTTTTTAAAAAATTTTTTAAAAATGTTTATTTTTGAGAGAGAGACAGAGCATGAGCAGGGGAGGGGCAGAGAGAGAAGGAGATAGAATCTGAAGCCGGCTCCAGGCTCTGAGCTGTCAGCACAGAGCCTGACATGGGGCTTGAACTCACACAGCATGAGATCATGACCTGAGCCGAAGTCGGATGCTTCCCAACTGAGCCACCCAGGTGCCCCTGCACACGTTTGATTAAATGATTGTTAAAAACTTCTGTGTAAAAAAAAAAAAAAAAAAAATTTAGCTTGAGATATAATTGACAAATAAAAATTATATACATTTATTTATATATATATTTAAGATGTACAACTTGATGTTTGATATATATATATATATATACACATTGTGAAATGGTCACCACAATCAAGCTAATTAAAATATTCATCACCTTACACGGTTACCTTTGTGTGTGGGCACGTGTGTGGTGAGAACACTTAGGATCTCCCCTCTTCGAAAATGCAAATTTTTAAAAACATATTATTGACTATGGTCACTGTGATCTGCATTAGATCCCCGCAACTTACGCGTCTCGCGCAACTAAAAGTTTGTGCGCTTTGAACGACGTCTCCCCATTATCCCCACTGCACAGCCCATGGCAACCGCCATTTAGCTCTGTGTTTTCTGTGAGTTTGACTATCTTGGATTCCACTTATGAGTGAAGTCATGTAACAATTGTTCTGTATTTGGCTGATGTCACTTAGCATAATGTCCTCCAGATTCATCCATGTTGTCACAAATGGCAAGATTTCCTTTTATTTTTTTAACAGGTAGTGGTTTTTTTTAATGTTTTTATTTTTATTTTTGAGAGGGAGAGAGAGAGACAAAGAGAGAGAGAGACAGAGTGTGAGTAGGGGAGGGGCAGAGAGAGAAGGAGTCACAGAATCTGAAGCAGGCTCCAGGCTCTGAGCTGTCAGCACAGAGCCCGATGCGGGGCTTGAACCCACGAACTGTGAGATCATGACCTGAGCTGAAGTCAGACGCTTAACTGACTGAGCCACCCAGGCGCCTTAAGATTTCCTTTTATAAGGCTGAATAATATTCCTGTGTGTGTGTGTGTGTGTGTGTGTGTGTGTGTGTACCACATTTTCTTTATCCACTTGTCAACAGACATTTAGAAAATTAAAAACATATTTAAACCCTCTGATCCCGGGAAAAGGCATTCCATGCCAATTTATTTATTTTATTTTATTTTATTTTATTTTCAACGTTTATTTATTTTTGGGACAGAGAGAGACAGAGCATGAACGGGGGAGGGGCAGAGAGAGAGGGAGACACAGAATCGGAAACAGGCTCCAGGCTCTGAGCCATCAGCCCAGAGCCCGACGCGGGGCTCGAACTCACGGACCGCGAGATCGTGACCTGGCTGAAGTCAGACGCTTAACCGACTGCGCCCCCCACGCGCCCCCCATGCCAATTTAAACCAAATGCAAAGTTTTCCTTTGTGAAGTATCTCATCTGAGATACAGAGTGCCCAGCACGGATGATGCTAAGACCCCTTTTACAGCTCTGGAGCCTTCTCATTCAAAGACAAGATGAGAACAGGAGATAGAGAAGGGAGGATTAGGGGATCATTCAAAGTAGTTAACTTACTTTTTAAATTCAATTTGAGGAGTTATTTAAGGGCGTGTTCTTCTTATTTGGGTTTTTCTAGACAATTCGTACCTCCAAGCAAAATGTGACCGCATCCTCCAGATCAAAGCTCCTGCAAAAGGAGGCCCGATAAAGAAGATTCTAGGTACATGGCAGATACGGCTTGCGTGCTTCTGCAATATGTTCTTTCTGAGGAAGCCAGCCAGCAAGCATCTGCGTGCAGGCCCAGCACTTAGTCTTTGCAGAGGGAGTTCAGGGTGGAGAAGAAATGCAGTGATAGCGGGTCCCCATTTATCCCGGGGCCGTGCGTCCGTTTGATCGCAGCGAATGTTGCGGTGAGGGACATCCATCCCGGGTGGAACGTGCGCAGGCCGATTTAACACCACACCGAAGCAAGACATCGTTAATCTAGGCCCGCAAGGGAGTCAACATTAGATCTCCCGAGAGCCCAGAAGAGAAGAAGGCTCAAAGCAAGGCGTTCTAAAGCAGCAGCAGGAATAGCGTGGGCTTTAAGTAAACTGCGGGTTTTGTTGGAAATATGTTTGGTCCTCTTTTAATAGTTAACCTGACCCCAGCTCAGGAATCCAAGATACTGAGTAGTCTATTGTGCACCTGGACCAAACTTTCAAAACCTTAATTACTTATAATCTTGGTTTCAGTAATAATCTCAGTAATGCTGGTCTAACCTTCCTCTTTCACTGTTCCCAGATGCTCCACACCAGCATCTATCTTATCTCCAGCAGGACACTTCTGTTTTTTTTATTTTTTTTTATGACTTCAAAACATAGCTTGAAAATGTCTCCATTTTATCTCGGAGCAGAAGCAGTGTCATTTGCCAGCCCAAATGTTCTCAGTAACAGTTTCCCTGCTCACTCGGGGGCCACGGCTGCTTCTTTCAGCCCGGCCAGCCTCCTGCTGAGACAGAAATACAACTCATTTAGGTCAATGATTAAATTGAAAGTTATAATATCACTAATTAAGTGCGAGCAAAGAGACAACCGAAAGGCAAACCCCCAAACAAACAAACAGACAGGTTCTTTGAGAGGGTCGCCGCGGCACCTGTGCTCCCAAACGGTACCCCCTCTATGCCCCCACCCGAAAGCAGAAAGTCTCAGGAAAGCCTTTGAGAAGGCCTCCCCCGTGCCTTGTCACTAGGGTCTCCGCTTTCAATCTCAGAACAACCACTTATTGTCTCCGAAGCACTTTTTTTTTTTTTTTCTTAGAGCCTGTGTGCTCATTGGACTGTGGAAGGAACTTTCCAGAGTCAAGCGCATTTCTTGAGACTGCCAGCCTGGAAGGAGCTGGGGAAGAAAACGGGCCCTGGGGGCGGGGGCGGGAGAAATTGAGGCGATCACATTGAGAACGATTCCTAATGCATGTAACTCAGGTGCGGTGAAGTCAGGGGACAGCTCTGGAGAGTAACATGGCCATCGAGGTCAGGCATATGGTAGGGGCAAGGCCAGGACTAGGGTGCCTCTCTGGCCTCACCCTAGTCCTGGCCCTGGATCCGCAGATGCCCAGGGACCAAGGAGAGCAAGAACAGATTCCATTCTCCAACAGGGCTTGTTTAAAACAAGACTTGGGGCGGGGCGGGCTGGCGCGTCACAGCAAGCCCAGGCCTGTCCGCCCGACTTGGCAATGAACTAGCAGTTCACACACCTCAGCTAGGCACGTCCTCCAACCCATCCCGCAATCACCAAACGCCTCCCTGTTGATTCCCACCCCAAGTGGCCCGGAGAGAAGAGCTGGGGCTCCCACCCAGACGCTCTCCCCGACTCCAGGAGGCTCCCCAGCCATAGATAGAGTGTTCCTGCTTCATTGTGTTTTAGAGGGCCCATCATCCCCGTGATGATGCGCTGATAGTTCCCAAGTAATTAAACAACGCTAGGAGTCTTTTACACAATCCTCTAATGACTAGTCTTACCACCAGAATTACACCCTACAAAGCCTAGCTGATGCTACTGTAGACTCTTGGGAGCTACAGAGAATGGGAGAAAAATCCCAAGAGAACATCACGTCTGCAGTCATGATGTGGGAGTGGGTACAGTTTCCCAGTCTGGTGGCACAGCCGGGACAGCAATTCAGGGGTTTCCGTTGGACCACCCCAGCCCCCAAAACCACAGGGCCTCTGGCTAACATCCAGACTGGCAGGGCTGTTCTGTACTGTTTTTGTCTTGTTTAGTGTCTTAGCTTTACGGAAAAATGGTCGGAAAGTACAGAGTTCCACAGAACCACTGACCCTCCCTCTATATTTCCCCCTATTATTAACATCTTGCATTCATGTGGCTCATTTGTTCTAATCGATGCACTGACATTGATACATTATTATTAACTAAAGTCCTAGTTCGCATTAGGGCTCACTCTTGGGGCCGGAGATTCTATGGGTTTTGGCAAACGTGTGATGACTTGTGTCCACCGTTACGCAGAATCATACAGAACAGTTTTACTGCCCTAAAAATCCCCTGTGTTCCACTTACTCATCCTCCTACCTCCCCACGCCAACGGGGATACTTTCTGATGCCCAATTTACGAGAGAAACTTGTGCGTTTTTCTGTATTTTCCCTTGAAAATAAACGTCGGTGATTCGCTCGGGTCATGGGATCATTAGAAAGCTGAGCTCGCAAATTCTTGCGAAGACTGGGCAAGAATACACGGCACCTCCCATGTCCCCTGTACAGCATGGAGAACGTAGGCTACTCACCGGACCATAGCAGCCTCTCTCCATGACTCGGTGGCAGAACCAAGCTCAGTGGCTGCCCACGTTCCAACCCTCATGTTACCCAACAACAGATGCGAGCCCAAGCCGTCCAGACCGTGCTGAAGACGAGTAGTACCCAGAGACTGTGAGAAAGCCAAGAGAAGACAGAGCTGACCGACTTAGAACAGCGGTTCTCAAAGTATTGCCCAGGCACCCCTGCGGGGGTCCCCGAGACCTTTCCAGGGGTTCGTGGGTTCAAAACAATGTCCCTGACAACGCTAAGGAGTGATTTGCCTTTTTCACTCTCACTGTCTCAGAAGTGGATGGTGTTTTCCAGAGGCTAGGTGATCTGTGGTATTGGGACAGGTCAAATGCAGAAGCAGCTAGAAGAATCCAACTGTCTTCTATGAAAACCGATAATAAAGAGTTGTAAAATGCTAAATAATGCCACTTTTCACTGTCTTTTTGTTCTGGAAAACATCATTAATTTTCATTTTCAGAGTCACGGGTGTTATATATGTGATGGGTTTATTATTGCTACTTTATGTGAAATACATACGTTTATGTCTTTCTCAGCTTTAATTTCTAATATGATAAATATTGACAGCTATAACCCATGCCAACAAGAGCTTTTTTAGAATCCTCAATCATTTTTTTTTTTTTTAATTTTTTTTTTCAACTTTTTTTTTATTTATTCTTGGGACAGAGAGAGACAGAGCATGAACGGGGGAGGGGCAGAGAAAGAGGGAGACACAGAATCGGAAACAGGCTCCAGGCTCCGAGCCATCAGCCCAGAGCCCGACGCGGGGCTCGAACTCACGGACCGCGAGATCGTGACCTGGCTGAAGTCGGCCGCCCAACTGACTGCGCCACCCAGGCGCCCCTGAATCCTCAATCATTTTTAAGAGTGTGAAGGAGCCTGAGATCGGAGTTTGACAACCACTCATATACAGCAAAGGATCTGGAGTCAGACAGACCTGGGCTAAAAACCCAATTCTGCCATTTGGATGAGTTATTCACCACCAACAACCCCCCCCCACCGCCCCAGCCACCCACCCACCTAGAGCCTTGGCCGCTTTATCTGTAAATGGTGATAATAATGTTTATTTCATGGGGAGGCTGCAAAGATTAATGACCTGACGCGTGAAGGAGGGCCCTGCGCGGTCCCTGGCATAGATGAGACAGTCAATAGGCAGGAAGAGAAGGAGGAGGAAGAAAGTTCAAAACTTAGTCCTCGTTCTCACAATGTACGCACAGCGGGGCTGTTCCCGTACCGCTCAGGCTGTGCGTGAAACAGTACATGACCAAAGGGGCCCTCTCCCCCTCTGTGTGCTACGAGCAATGGTAGGCTGAAGCTGGGGGGACTTGCGGGACAGGACGGTTTCCATGAGCAGAAGGGAGGGTATTTCTCTTCTGCTCTTGTCGGGGAGGGAATAGCACGACGAAGGCTGGGGAGGAGCAGTGGGTAGGGCCGCCTCATGGGACATTGAGCGGACGGGCCGGCCAGCTCACGCGCACACCCAGGCACATCCGTGCACACATGTCCGTGCTGAATGAGCAGATAGCCATGAACGTGATCACATCCAAATTCAAGCTTCTTGCACAATCATAACATAATTAACAGGAACTCGGTGCATCGCGGCCTCGTGAACACGCAGTTGCCAACCTTTTTCCTCGGTTGCTTCTCAACCCTTGTCTGCTTACCCGAATCCCAGGTCCCACCCGGAGATCTGGATATAATGGGTCTGAGGCAGAATCCAGACCTCTGTACTTTTACACCCGTTCCAGATGTGCACCCAGAGGAGAGTCCTCCCGCGCAATCCGGGCAGGTACCCAACAAAGATTTGAGAGTTTCTGCTTTAGGAGCATGTCGGTAACATAACTGGACGGATGAGGCATAGGGAGAGGTGGCCGGGCCACTCTGCTATGCGTGCAGAAGGCTCTGGCCGCGGGAAGCAAGACCGGCAAGAAAAATCCCAGGAAATGAGACAGAGAAGAGAGTGTGCTGAGGCATCACTGGGATCTCAGCAGGAATGAGATGGCACACTTAAGATAGGATCATTCCAGAAGGGCTGTGGGAGCCCCAAGGATGGTGCCGGAGCACGGCAACAGCATGGCCCTTACTACCCCCGTGTGCGGTTACTGTACCCCCGGGGAGCCTCATGTGGTGAGGCGACCTTGAGAGGAGCAGAAGCCTGGGATCAAGGGGCAATGGCGGCCTGAGGCGACGTCACAGGGTGGTAGCTAGGGATGTAAATGGGAGGCATAGATATCCCCAATTCTTTCTTCCCTTCCACTGGTCCCAAATCCAATGGAAACCAACGGTCTGCTTGTGTGTCCATACAGGTCAGCCCTTGGGGCAGGAAGAGGTGGAGAGGGTGGGGAGCGGTTCCTGGGGAGAAGATGGGAGATGCCAGCCCAGTTCCAATGGTCGGAGAAGGACTGTGAGCAACTATCACACATCTGCCTAGCTCTGGAGGAGGTGATGTGCTGCGGTCCACACCGAAAGGTCTATCAGCAACCCTGGTCACACGACGGGCACGACTTGCCAGCCTGTGCCGCCCACTTCTCCCACAGCACCTGGAGCCCCCACAACCCCAACCCCCAAGGAGGAATTGTCACGTGTGGACCCTGAGGCTCTGAGAAATTAAATAGTCTGCCTGAAAACGCAGGGCTAGACGACCACCAGGCAGGATTCAAACCCAGATCTGTGGAGCGAGAGCTTGGGCTCTGTCCATCCCATCACCTGCCTCTTCCCAGAAGAGAAGGTACGTGAGTATGGAATAAGAAGAAGTCTCCTCGGGCACCGCATCCTAAAGCTAAAATACATTCGATCCACGAACAACGTGGGGATTAGGGGCACTGACCACCCCCCCCCCCCACCGAAGAGTCAAAAACGTGCATATCAATTTTGGATTCCCCCAAAACGTAAATGCAAATAGCTTAACCGTTGACACACATTTTGCATATCATATGTATTCGATGCTATATTCTTACAATAAAGTAAGCTAGACAGAGGAAAACGTTCTTGGAAAATCACAGGGAAGAGAAAACACACTGATGGTACCGTGCTGTAAAAAATCCACATGTACGTGGGCCCGCACAGTTCAAACCTGTGTCGGTCAAGAGTCAACTGGTTATGAGTGATTGTGTTAACCGGGAGTGGTCAGGCTCTGGATGCAGTAAAAGAAGCACACCAAGCATTCTAGAGGCTTTACTCCCAAAAGCTTAATTCTCACGCCCGTCAGGTGCCTGGTCCAGGGAAGCAGGGGCCTCTGCTCGTGGCAACCACTGGAGAACACAGGGATCCACCTCAGCAGGTGCGTCCACAGCTGTGATGGAAAGGGGGAGGGAATCTAGCTCCGAAGACGTCTTACCGGCCAAGTTCCACGCATCACATCTCCACATATTTTATTGGCCAGAGCGAGTCACATGGCCCTACTGAACTTCATAGGTGGGGAAGTGCTATCCTCCCAGGTACAGAGTCCTAATGGCCTCCACGTTAACTTGGGGGTTCTTACCACGTGCCGGCATTGTGCTGAGCAGTTTGCACGTCTCATGTGATTTGAACACCACCATCTAGGAGGTAGAGTGTATTTCTAGCCCCGCTTCACGAGGCACAGAGAAGTTAAATAACTTGCCGAGGTCATACGGCAGGAAATTTGAATTTGCATCCAAGCAGTCCAGCACGCTTTTTAAAAATTTTTTTTTTGATGTTTTATTTATTTCTGAGACGGAGACAGAGCGTGAGCAGGGGAGGGGCAGAGAGAGAGGGAGACACAGAATCCAAAGCCGGCTCCAGGCTCCGAGCAGTCAACACAGAGCCCCACATGGGGCTCGAGCTCACACACCACGAGATCATGACCTGAGCCGAAGTCAGACGTTTTTAACCGACTGAGCCACCCAGGCGTCTCCCCCCACCCAGCACACTTGACCACTGGACTCTGATTGTTTATTGATCACCCTATTACTGATTATTTGTGCGGGGGCCTGTGTGGGAGGAACTGAGGACCCAGTGGAGGTCCAGAGAGCCAAAGTCCCTGTGCTGGTTTTAACCCCAAATCTCAAAGCTGGAAAAAAATGAACCCAAATCTAACTGCCCCCCTATTTCATCTTCATTCCATTTGGGGGGGAGGGGGCTGTCCGCAGCAGCCCCTCCTCCTCCTTGGGGGCCCAGCAGCCTCTGAGTCAATATTTCTTTTCTCCCAGGGGATAGTTCAGGGGTCCATAGCATTGAGCCTTTGGTCTCCCCTTCCTGGAAAGCGTTCCCATGTTCTTTGGATCAGAATCAGACTGGAGGACAAGGTTTTGAATGCCCCATCCTGCTCCTGGAAAGAATGAGTTTCTGTCAAGGAGAGAAAATTCTGGCATTTCCCCAGCCTGTCCTTTGTGGGGCTGCCTCCCCACCGCTTCTGCCTCCACTGTCCCGGATGCCCATCGACCCAGTCCCCACTAGTGTCCTTTGCGGCAGCCACCCCCCATAGATGACATCAGACGGGCGACCCCTCCAGGCCACGTTTTTCTGTGGGCGGGGGAATACGCACTTAGAAAGGTCAACATCTTTGTTTGAGCCCCGTGATAACGTATGCTCACCCTCCTGGAAAAGGATTGCAGACCCCACTCCGGGAATTATCTAATCAGTTCCAGTCTGCCAAGTCTTTCTTGTTGTATTGTGACTTCATCCTAAGAGAAAACAGCCAGGGACCACAGGGTACTAAATATCTTCCTTTTCTTTTCCTTTCTTTTCTCCCTTCCTTTTTATCATGACGATTAGGCCCAGGCACTAAGATTTGAATTATTCTATCTTTTCTCAACTGGACCGTGTCAAGGGGCCATGTGATCACAATGGCTATATTTGCTCAGTGCTCTGAGGTTTGCCTCACGCTTTTAAATTTATATATTTATACTTATATTTATATATTTATATTTATACTCATTTATTTTACCCTCACATCCTCCCAGGGAGATAAGCATCAGAATTCTATCCATTGTACAGATCGATAAACTAAGGCTCGGGGAAGTTCAGTAGCCGGCACAACGTCACACAGCCTTTAAATGGGAGAGTTGGGGCTTGAACCTCAAGTTCGAACCTACCATGATGCCACGGTCATTACGTGTTGGCCAATCCTACTTCTAGGAAGCACCCTTTCCACTTTGGATAATTTTGTGGCGCTACATGGAAGCAGGATGTTTGTTCAACAAGTAGACAAAGCGTTTCTGGCCCAGTGCTCTTTGGGGGGGAGTCTAGTAAGGGAAAGTGGG
Organism: Puma concolor; assembly: GCF_028749965.1. Classification (NCBI taxonomy): domain Eukaryota; kingdom Metazoa; phylum Chordata; class Mammalia; order Carnivora; family Felidae; genus Puma; species Puma concolor. The sequence continues at coordinate 78,591,163 of NC_141677.1, forward strand.
TGGGCAAACCAAGGGGTCCAATGGAGAGAGGGTGCATTCACTATTTATGCTTACGGTATACACAGGGGCCCTCCTGAAGAGCTAACCCCCTGACTGGGCCCTGGGTACTTCTCTCTGGATCAGCAGAGAGAGGGATCCTGGGACAGGGATGCAGGAAGGGAGCGGGGCGGTCAGACCTTTGAGCTGGGACTTTGCAGGGGCAGGATGAAGGTTTGAACAGGCGTAAAGGAAGACAACTGATCTGCTGGGCAGACAGCAGCCAAGGCCCAGGCGGGAAGGGCTTTGCCAGCGAATTTCTAAACTCCTCATTCTTCAAAAACTTTGGCCAAGCCAAAAACATGAGAACATACAACCCCAGAAAGCACCGCGAATATCCAGTGCCCAGCCTGGAAGCGGGCACTCCCCGGATAACCCCAGCGGCCGGCAACACCTGACGGGGAGGAAGAGAAAGAAAGGACTCGAGGCCTCAGCCACACTTGCACACGTGCGCGCACACACACACACACACTCACACACCCCCACCTCCCCCCGGCCGTCCTCTGCGGTTCCCGTCTCTTTTGCATATTCCAGCTTGAGTCTTTCTCTTCAAAGGTGCAAGCTCCTGGGTCCATCAGAGGCCGGAGAAGTGCCCACCTGAGTCCGGACGTGAAATGCTTCACCTACAGCCTTTCATTGTGCCATTTTGTTTCCTTGTCCCCTCCCTGTTCGCTATAAACTCCCGGGGACAGGGAGCAGCCTCCTGAGGCCCGGCTTGCCCACAGAGCTAGCATGTAGTTACTGCTTAACAGATGGAGGCTGGCGGGCTGAACGGGAGGGCAGGAGGAGACCGTGGGTCAGTTGATGGAACCGCCCGGGATGCTGTCTTTCCCTGTCTGGCCTCAATTTCTCTCTTTTTTTAAAAAAAAAAAAATTTTAACGTTTATTTATTTTTGAGACAGAGAGAGACAGAGCAGGAGTGGGGGAGGGGCAGAGAGAGGGAGACACAGAATCCGAAGCAGGCTCCAGGCTCCCAGCCGGCAGCACAGAGCCCGACGCGGGGCTTGAACTCACGGACCGTGAGATCATGACCTGAGCCGAAGTTGGAGGCTCAACCCACTGAGCCACCCAGGCGCCCCTCAATTTCTCTCTTGAAGTAAAAATGTGGCTTCGGCCACCTCCAAGACCCAGCTCGGCTCAGGCACCTGAGACCCTTGGGTGGCCTGCTCACCGCTTCATCCCAGAGCGTTTGGATGGTGAGCAGAGGGGCCCTCGGACACCCTTCCGCCCCCGCCACAGGCCGTGATGCAGCAGGGCGGGGACCGTGCGCTGAAGGAGGGGCCTGAGCTCTGGGAGGCTGTCCTCTCTCAGCCTTGTCACCCACCACCGACCTGTCTCTCCGTGCCACCTTCCAGGGTGACAACAGACCCAGGCCTGCAGGTCTGCCTACTTCAAAATGCACATTATAAGGCACCCAGTGCCGGTCAAGCGTCCGGCTTCAGCTCGGGTCATGATCTCAGGCTTGTGAGTTCCAGCCCCATGGCGGGCTCTGGGCTGACAGCTCAGAGCCTGGAACCTGCTTTCAGATTCTGGGTCTCCCTCTGTCTCTGCCCCTCCCCCACTAGTCCTCTCTCTCTCTCTCTCTCTCTCTCTCTCTCTCTCAAAAATAAATAAGCATTAAAAACCATTTTGTTTTTTTTTAATGCACGTGGGCCTCCCAGAAGAAGAGGAGAAAGGCCCACCCCACAGTCAGGGGCTGGAGGCCTTCGGGGCTCCCCAGCACCCAAGGCCGTGTGCCCTTCTGCCTTTCTGGCACCCAGCCCAACACCCGCCCACTCCCCTTTCCCCCAGGAGCAGTGTCCTGACCTCCTTTTGGAAATGTGGATGCAGTCTGATGGGACCTCACTCAAGACACTCTGCCCCGCCCCCGCCAAGAGACGGGCGCCTGAGCCCAGCAGAGCCCCCCGCACACGTGTTCCCCAGAATCGGAACCACGAGCAGAGAGACGCAAAGCAGGAAAGGCGGCGCCCTTGTCCCAGTGACAGCGCAGAGACAGATCTCCCAGCACCTTGCACGGAGACTCTTGGGGCAGGCCCGGGGTCCGGTCCTGTGTCCTAACTCCGGAGTCTTCTCTCTGGTCCTGTCTCCTCATTCTCAACGTCCTGTTCTGATGCCCACATCCAAACGGCCCTGCCTGCTTCACCCTCCAGATCCCAAGGCAAAGGGACAGAGGCCACACACCTCCAAGTATCCCAAAGCAGCAGAGCAAGACCCCTGCCTCTTCTGAGAACCAGGACCGCCGGTGTGGCAAAACCACAGGGGAGACCAGAGCTCCAGGCCTGATGGCGCCTCTCGGCTGTGTGGCCTCAAGCCCCAGGCTTGACTTCTTTCTCGTCTCTACAATGGGGCAGTTCGCCTACCCGGTGGGAGCGGGGTGTGGGTTAATAAAATGCACGCAGTGCCTATCACAGGACCAGAGAGACCTTCAGGCCACGCAGGGAGGGTAGATTGTTGTCATTGCTGTCGTTCTGATGAGAAACCCTCCCTGCGCCTCATCCCTTAACCCCCGGATGTAAATACGGTCGGCTTCTTTCCGATTCACGGGCGCTGAAATCATCACATTTTTGGTTGCACCAAACCGTGGAGCACCAAGAAAAGCCTTTCCAAGCCCCCTTTCGGGAAAGAGCTTCTCTCTCTGACTTGAAACGAGAAAGAGTCACTTGCCAAACTGAAATAGCACATAAACCTTAGAACCCGCAGATTTGAGTGAATTCTAATCTTGGCCAAAACTGGCAAGAGTGAGGGGGTGTGGGGGAGGGGGAGGATGAGTCAGAGATTCCGCCCTTCAGAGGGGGCAGCCTAATATGGCATCGGGGAGCCATGAGAGACGACTTAGGTATGCCTGGACTTCCCGACCGGAGCCACGACGCTGGCCTGGGACCAGCCGTGCCCCCACCCCCCACCTACCCTCACACACACATGGAGCGGGGCCTTGGGGGGGCAAGGCAGCAGGGGAGGCCAGATCAAGCCGGCAGGAGCCAGCCAGGAAACCGGCAGCTTGACCTCAGAAATGACAGCAACTGCCTTTCTCCCAGCGTGCCCTTGGTCTTGGGCCAAAGGTGAACCTGTCTCTCTGGGCAGGACGTGGTCCTTGCCGGCTCTACTGTCTCCTAAGCGGAGCCAACGTTGAAGCTGCGATATGCCACGTAAACATGGGAGTAATAGGGAGGCTTCACCCCACGTAACCTCAGAGGGCACGAAATTTATTTTCATCTCGGCAGCGAAGGGCCGGGGAGGGGAGGACCTTCCAAAGGTGAGGAGTGCTTTCTGTTGCTGCAATAGCTTTCCCCACTGATTAAAATCCCACATGCCTCTTCAATGATGTGGGAAGAAGCACAGCCAGAGTTCTAGTCCTGGGCTTGTATCCTCACGAGCTAGGACTCCGGGCAGGTCAACTTGTCTTCACCTCAAATCTATCCAGTGGTTGATCAGGGGCGCTTGACCTGGGACTCATTTACTAGAAAACAGGATAATGTCAGGAGTCAGCCAGCAGACAGCCTCTGTGCTCAGCTAGCCTAAATTCAGTCCAGGCTGGGTGACCTTGGGTAACTCACATAACCTTTCCGCGCCTCAGAATTCTCGAAGTGTGGCTCTCTCAAAGGTGGTTGTGAAAATTAAAATGTGTAAAGCCTTGAAATGGTACCTGGTACTAAGCACTTTATAAATATTAACGATGATTATTCGATTCACAAGACGTTGTTGGGGCACCTCCTTTAGGTCAGAGACTGTATTAAGCGACAGAAATTCAGAGATCAATAAACATCCGGAACAGTACCTTCAAAGTGTTCACAATCCAGGGGACGATAAGACCCAAAGAAAGATAAACCACAACACGTTATGACGAATACTGTGGCTGAGCTTCGAATAAAGTACTGACTCGACCTGGAAGGGACCAGAGAGTTTCCCGAGGGATGTGACATTTGACTTGGGCCTTGAATGAGTCGGCCAGGGAAAGGTGTCTGGGGGAAGCCATTCTAGATACAGAGAACAGAATGTTGATTTTAGGAAAGGGCCTGGTTGTCCACGGAATCATGGGTTCAGGGTGATAGGAGCATAAGGTTCCCTAAGGAGGGAGTCGTGCATGACATTGTAACTGGAATTGTAACTGCAGGACCCAACGAAACTTTTTAAGGAAGAGGATGGAACGGGATGAAACGTACCTCTTTTAGGACTACAACCGGTAGCCGGGCAGAGGGCGGGCTGGCTGGCGAGAGATGGGTGTAGGAGACTGGGATAACCGGGCCATCGGGAGGCTGAGCCCAGGCAAGAGACGGTGAGGCCATGAATAAGGTGGAAGTGGGAAGGAGGGAGACAAAATCAGGGCCTTTTCATCGCGACAGGGACAGGAAGGGGTGTCTCAGCGGATGTTGGAAAGGAGAGGAGGGAGGAATCAAGGCAGCATCTAGAAAGTCTCCAGCTTGGGACACTGGGTGGACGGTCTTGACCAAGTTAGGGAGCCACGAAGGGGAGCAGGCTTGAGTAGGTCAGCACGAATGGAGCGATGGATGCATATTGGCTGGGTTACTTGTTGGCACTCTCCGTACTTAAAATGCCAAGTGGTTCTCGAAAAAAGAAAGTGAACAGGTGACACAGAGAGGAGTTTCACATTTTTCCTGAGAACAATCACACTAAGGCTGGAGCTCTGTTTACCGATCATTAAAACACTCAAGATCACCCCCCCGATTACCTGCAAAGGCTGGGCAAGCATCAAGAGGTACGAGCACAGCCCCGCTGGGAATCCAACCCTCCTCTTAATTCCTAATTGAATCATGTCCACTTACATCCACTTACTTCTGTCGGTTAACATAAATGAACACACTTAGGAGACATCCACCCTAGGACTCCGCCAAGGCCTAGTGTCGGTGTTCACCCCAACTGGGAATGAGAGACAAAGTCCCTTTTTATGTAACCCTCCTCCACTAGGAAAAAAAAAAAAAAAGAGAGAGAGAGAGAAAATACCACGTTTAACCATGGAAATAAATAGAGGACGTGATGGCTTTCAACTTAAAAGTTGCAAAAGTGTCACACGGCAAAACCCAAGCCCCGAATGCGGTCTAGCGAGCCGCAAACTGCCCCTATTTGTACTTGAAGAGTGAAAGATCTTTTGAAAGAGTCCTTGAAATAAAGATTCCCAGGTTCCAGCGGGAGAGAACCAATTTGGTCCAAAACACATCTTTATGGCTGGGTTTTAAAGCCCAGGAAAGTGTTCCTAATGGAAACGCTGACCGGCCTGTCCACACACCACACCGGCAAGATCTCGGCTCTTTAAGAAAACAAGACTTTCCTTTGCAACTAGGTCAACTGGGAAAGAAAGCAAGAATTTCCTCTGGAAAGTCTCCAGTTTTCAAATGGACACGAGAGAAATATGTACAGGATGGAATGGGACGTCTTACTGGCTTCATTTTACCTGAAGCCAGGTTAACAGGTCGAGAGAATGGAGCGGCAGAAAAACAGGAACCATCTCTTGTCTGGACGTGATTTCTTTCTTTCTTCCTTCTCTCTTTCTTTCTTTCATGTTTTCTAATTTATTTTTTGAGAGAGCGCAAGCAGGGGAGGGGCAGAGAGAGAGGGGGACAGGGGATCCGAAGCGGGCTTTGGTGCTGACAGCAGCAAACCCGAGGTGGGGTTGGAACTCACAAACCGTGAGATCATGATCTGAGCCGGAGTCGGACGCTCAACCAACTGAGCCACCCAGGTGCCACCCCCCCCCCCCGCCCCCCTGATGTGATTTCTGAAGAGCGGGGAGAATTAATGATCCTGGTTAAGCAACATCTATCTAGATGTCACAGCCTCGGGTCCCCACGGGGCCCAGGCAGGTGCATCCAGGAGCGAGGCTGGCCAAGTGGACCTCGTGTACCTGGTCTGAAGGGAGCAAATGCAAATCTGTTCTGGCGGCGGTGGCCGTGCAACGCCAAAGTCGCCCATCTCTGAATTTCTGAGAGAAGCTTGAAATGTGCATGTTTATGCGAAATCTTCTGAATTTTAATGTTGAGAAACAATTCCAAAACATTTTAAACACAGCATAGGCCAGACACAGCACGGCTCACTGGCACCGTTTGAGATATGTGCTGTGCTGTGCTTGATCATTACAAGGCAGAAATTCAACATCGAGAGAAGGAAAGAAAAGAGAGGACACGCTTGTTATTCACTATCTTGAGAGCAGAAGTCAGGAGACGTGGGTCCCCGTCTTAGATCTCTGGCCAACGCCTCTGTCATCGGGCCAGCCACCTGCCCCGCTTTACTGGGCCTCGATTCCCCCTTCTCTGAAAAGAGGGGATCAGACAACGTGAATTCTCAAGGTTCGTCCTTCTGGAGCCTGGGATTCTGGGCCCTTGGCTCATAGACACCATTCAATGAGTAAGAGGGATTTCCTGGAACGCAGAGGCAACCTTGAGCTAATGGTGAATTCAGGTAGATGAGGTCCTCTGGCTTCTGGAGATTTCTTACGAGGAAGGGAAAAACTGACACACCGAAGTCACACTGAGGTGTCAGGGACACCGTGACCTGTTTTCCCACCTCGTGGACCCCTCAGGGGTTTTGGAGGCACTGAGACTCTCTGCTCCCCATCCTTACAGGAAGCCTGTAAGCTAGTGCCCTCGTCCAGTTCTGGTCTATGTTTCGAAGATGAGGAAATGGAGGCTCAGAAGTGTTAAGCGTCTTCCCCAAGGTCACACAGCAAGTAGAAGGCCATGGTAAACTGAGGCTGGTCTCTGTAAGGAAAGAGTATTTTTGCTAGGCAATAAGAGTCCAAGGGTGAGCATCTCTGTTAAAAGACGGGCCATCACCTGTGTCTTCTATACCTTCCCTGGCATGTAAAGACAGTGGCGGGCACTCAACCCAGTCCTGGACCACAGTCTCTAGTTTTAAAAGACTTTCTTCAGGGGTGCCTGGGTGGCGCAGTCGGTTAAGCGTCCGACTTCAGCCAGGTCACGATCTCACGGTCCGTGAGTTCGAGCCCCGCGTCGGGCTCTGGGCTGATGGCTCGGAGCCTGGAGCCTGTTTCCGATTCTGTGTCTCCCTCTCTCTCTGCCCCTCCCCCGTTCATGCTCTGTCTCTCTCTGTCCCAAAAATAAATAAAAACGTTGAAAAAAAAATTAAAAAAATAAATAAATAAAAGACTTTCTTCAGCCAAATAGCACACCCTCCTACATACGTCAGTTTAAAAACAAACCAGATTCGCCACCCGGAAACAAAGTGGGTTTTTCTGCCTCCTCTTTGATGGTATTTTCTCTCAGAAACCCAGACACGGAAAAAGACGGAATATGGTCTGTTTGACATCTGCAGGGGGCCACCTTCATCCCCGGGGCACCCTGGCATCAGAGAAGACACAGCAAGCACGCCTTTGTCTCCAGAGAACATGAAAATCCCCTGTGCCCTGAGATAACTGGGCTTCTCCAGAACCATCCGCCTCGAACAGCCAGAACACGGAGAAACCGCCAATGCCGTGTCTACACTGAGAGCCACTTCCCAAGGCGTGTGCGCTGACGGGACCCCAAGACTCAGCTCCCTTGTGCCTGAAGCTCAACCGTGAACCTGGGTCTGGGCAGAGGCATCTTCTCTGTGGCCCAGGCCCAGGCCCAGGGGGTTCTTATTTATACACATGCTGACAGTTACCCTTTAGACCCATACCGTGTTTTGCCTCTTGCCAGAGTTTTCCCAAAGTTATCTGACAACAGTTGTGTCAGGGAGGCGGGGCCACGGCTTAGAAGGCTGCCCCGATGCTATAGATGACAACCTGAGACTCTACGGGACCAGGTGGCTTCCCCAGGGCCATATGGCTGGGGAGGGCCGAGCTGGGCTTGACGTGTGGCTTCTCAACTCCGCTGGGCCGGGCTGCCTGGGCACACTATGACTTATGACCTCTCCCCACTCCACCTGAAGGTCAGGGATCTCCCTGTGCTCTGGACAGTGACGGTGGGCCAGAGATGCCAGCTTTGGCCTTGAAGCCCATGGCCGCTCAGAGGCCACTCCACCGGCTTGGAGAGACAAAGTTGAGCCTACAGCCCTGGCTGTGGTCTGTGCACAAATCCAGCCCTTGTGTCTCTGCTGGATGGTTTCCAGGGGCTGCATGGGAGGCCAGGAAGACAAGGAGAGAAAGGGGGAGAAAAGAGCTGGACAGAATTGCGTCCCTCCCAGACTCCCATGTTGATGCCCTGTTCCCCAACATGACTGTATTTGGAGGATGGGGCCTTTGGGGGGGGGTAATTAAAGGTAAATAGAGTCATGAGGGTAAGGACCTCATCCCATGGCTGTGGTGGCCTCATATGAAGAGGAAGAGAGTGCATCCACCTCCCCTACCCCTCTCTCTCCCCCCAACTCCTTCGCCCCTCTCTCCCCCACTGTCTCTCTCTGTTTCCCCACCCCGCCCCTCTCTGCCCAGGCGCTGAGGAAAGGCCATAGGAGGACGGAGTGAGAAGGCGCCCAGCTACAAGTCAGGAAGAGAGCTCTTACCAGAAACCGAATCAGCTGTAAGCCCCGATTTTGGAGTTCCAGACCCCACAACTTGTGTGAAATGAATCTCGGCGTTTTAAGCCGCCCAGTCTGTGGTATTTTGTTGTGGCCGCCGGAGGTAAGACAGACATCAACTCGGGAGAATAGGGAGAGAGAGCAACCTCACGGTGGCCGGTCACCAGCCAGGGTGCTTCATCGCGTCGCCCTTACCCCTCAGTTTTCAGGCCCAACCGCCCCCCACCCCAAATCTCTTCCATCTCCAGGGAGCCCTCAAGGGATCCTGTTCCCATTCCACAGAGACCAGGGCTGAGGGCTGCCCCCGTCAGCTCAGGGAACCATTTTTTTTCCTTATAAACTGACTTTCAGGGGTGCCTGGGTGGCTCCGTCGGTTAAGCGTCTGACTTCGGCTCAGCTCACGAGCTCACGGTTCGTGAGTTCGAGCCCCGCGTCGGGCTCTGTGCCGACGACTCGGAGCATGGAACCTGCTTTGGATTCTGTGTCTCCTTCTCTCTCTGCCCTTCCCCTCCTCCTGTTCTCTCTCTGTCTCTCAAAAAAAAAAATAAATGTTAAAAAGATGTTTTTTTTTTTTAAATCCTGACTTTCACACGGACATATTTGCTCTCTGCTTCCCTCCCTTGGCCCGGGGGCGGGGGGTGGGGGGGGGGGAAGGAAGGGGGGGGGTTGTTCCTATTGCCATTGTCCACCAGAGAATGACCCTCAAGTGTTCCTTTGACCCGGGTCACTCACCTTCCTCAGCGTGCTCTATCCTTCAAGAAGGTCAGGTGTGGGTCGGCCCCCTGACCCAAATCTCACCCATCAGGGAGGGACTGACTGGGGGGGGGTTGCCAGAGGTGCAGGCGTCGAGAAGACTCCCAGTTCTGGCGTCCAGCCTGCCGGATATGGACCCCCGCTCTCCCTGGGGCAACGGTGTGACTGTGAACGAGCTGACTGACCCCCGCACCTGCCTCAGAGGAGCATTGTGAACCCTCCTCCCTCCCAGCTTCGTTCCCTTCTCAGCGGGGCCAGGGAGGGAATGGGTTTTACTGCTCTCTCATAGCCAGTGCCCAGCATACCGGAAAGCTCTTAGATAAAATGGAAGCTCCCAGCAAATGATTTAATGAGTGCCAGCCTTGTTCCCTGCCAACCTGATTGTAAAATTATGTGAAGAAGCCACCAAGGCCCCGCTTGTGAAACATGTTGCATGGTGCCTGCCGCCCCCCCCCCCCAAAAAATACGTCCACGTTCCAACCCCTGAAGCCCACGAGTGTGAACTTTTGGGGAGATAGGGCCTGTGCAGGTATCGTGAAATCAAGGGTCTCAAGATGAGATCGTCCTGAATCACGTGGTGTCCCTACATCTGATGACAAGTGACGTTATCGGAGACACACAGAAAAGAGATACACGTGAAGAGGAGTGAAGAGGGCCGCGTGATGACAGAGACGGCGACACAGCCACAAGCCAAGGAATTCCAGGAGCCAACAGAAGCAGAAAGGGGCAAAGGCAGATTCTTCCCTTGCTGAGACCTTGATTTGGGACCCTGGCCCTCAGAACGGCCACAGAATAAACTTCTGTTGTGTTAAGCCACCAAGTTTGTGACAATTTTTTACAGCAGCCATAGGAATATATAACACCCTACAGGACTATCTTAACAATGGATAGGAACTAATATACCCTCCAATCCCTAGTGGGGGACTGGGCCCATCGTACATAACTTGCAGCTGGCCAGTTTGGTGGAAGGCGGTAGGATGAGCCTAGAAATTGTTCCGAGGTCATCCCCTGACAAAGCAACTTGACAAACTGGCTTAAAGGGCCATTGCTTGCTGGCTTGGTGCCCAGCACAGAGCCCAGCGTGGGGCTTGAACTCACGACTCCGAGATCAAGGCCGAAACTGAGATCAAGAGGTGGACACTTAGCCAACTGAGCCACCCAGGCGCCCCAAGCCGTTCTGGAAGGCACGGTCCCCTTTTCTTCTTACCTAAATGCCAACTCTACCCAACCAGCCTTTCCTCCCCCAGAAGCAGGGTGTGGCTATGAGTTTCCAGAATGCACCTTGACCCTTGGCTCCACCAAATGTCAAAGCACCTGCCTCATGGGAGCTAAGTTAAACACTCTGCCGGAGCCTCCCTTTGCACAAACTCTGATAGCGTTTCACCTTCCAGGACACACACTGCTCCGCGTTCATCGCGTGGAGCTGGACCCAGCAGCCATGGCTCTGGGTGGCCCGTCATACTCTGCGTCCCTTCCTGCCTGCGAGGGTGGGGGAGGTGGGGTGGTCAGGAGAGGTCAGAACGCGGTTCTGGTGGACTGCTGGGGAGAAGGGCTTACAAAGGAAACCGCTCGGGCTAGTGAGAACTCTCGGTAGTGGGGGGCAGGGTGGGGTGGCTTGGGGAGCTTGTGACCCTCCCGATCTCCAACCCCTCAGAGGCAGCAAAAACAACAGAACCACTGGATTTGCATAAAAGCAGCGCACTTGCTACGCACAAGTGGCTCCAAATCACTTCCCCAAGTCCCCAAACCCCCTCCCGTGCCAACTCTAGACCCTCAACTCATCCAATGAAGAAATTCTGGAGCCACTCTGGCCAGCCCCTTCTTTCTTAATAGCTCGTGTTCTCTCCTGTAGGTGTGGAGCTGCCCCAAAGTCTTGAAGATGCCCTTGAGTCATGTTGGAGATCTTAAATAACCAGGGGGAATTCTGAATGTTTTTATTGTCCTGAAAGCCCGGTCTACCACGGTGCATGTGCGCACAACCACACATACCCGCCCGGCCGCTGCCCGGGGGCCCCTTCTCGGGTTTTCCTTGGGTCTACGGGTGCCATGTAAATCAGGCCAGGCCAACAAGGTGTACCTTTCAAGGCACCACACTTACACCCTTGCATTCTCCCTCACACTCGCCCCAGTCTTTGAAAAGGGTCTAGGCTTTCATCCTGGGGATCTGCCAGAGGCTCAGCTTGCCCAAAGCAGCGAGGTACGCCTGCACTTGACTAAGCTCACCTGCTTTGGGGTCAGAAAAATAAGGGCTTAGTGTTTGAGTCGCTTTCACCTTCATTCGGAAGACAAGGGGAAAGCTGAAACCAGATGTCCGCATTGTTACTACCAGTCTCCGTTACCTGTACGCATTTATTGCATAGGTAGATTTTTTCGCCCAGATTTTTCACGTGGGGGAGTTGTGTGCTGATGTTCGGGGCAAGTGACCCTGTCACGTCAAGCCTTCAGCCATCTGACCTTCCGGTTCTTGGGAAGCAAAAGTCATAATTATGTGTGCAGGTGAGCCCAGGCAGACCCAACATGGTCTGTCCTGGGATTGCCTTTGTGTTCAGAGAGGAGTTTGGATGAGGACGTGTGCCCACCAGCTCTCCCATGAAAATCTGAATGCACACAAGAACCCCAGAGTGATGGCTAATAAGGCCTTCTCACAGGATTGTAAAGAGGGCCATCCTGCCCCCTCAAACCGGTCCTGCCGAGGCACAAAGGTGCTCCTTAGCTGGAAGAGATCAGATTTACTTCCCGCCAGACAAGCCTCATTCAAACCCGAATGTCAACCTCTCACCTTCCCTCCTTCTGGAAGAGGCACGCTATTTAGCCTTCGGTCTGCGGATCTCTGTGGCAACACTGGGCATGTTGCTACATGGAGCTCCTGGGAAGAAAGGGCGCCAGGAAGGCTCGTTTAGACACATCACGTTGGCCACTCACTGTCTCCAAAGGATCTTAAAACACCCTGCTTCGCCAAAGGGTGTTTTTCATGAGTTTCATCCCCACCCCCGGGCCTCTTTCAAGTGGACCCTATTCTCAAATGCATCACCCAATTTCAGGACCTTGTTACCTGCTACTGTCCCTGCCCACAAGCCTTGTTGGGCCGTGGGGTTTTTGTCGAAACGATCCAACTGCTGTTACAGAGCTACGGCGGCTGTCCACGATGCATAAATGAACGTGCGTGTCTGTGTTCCAATAAAACTTTATGGCCTGAAATTTGAGTTGTATATAATTTTCACACGTCACGAGATACGTCTTTTTTATTTTCTCTCAACCATTTAAAAACATAAAACTCTCCCTTACAGCTCACAAGTGGTACAAAAAGCAGCTGGTAGGCCCGATTTGGTCTGTGGGCCACAGTTTGTCCCCCCCCCCCCCACCGGATCCACTCGAGAGCAGGAAAGCTCTCCCACTAACCACACCTGCAGCCCCAGCGACACCGCTGCCCTTTGGTGATTTAGTGTTTTGCCTTTGCCTTCTTCCTTCACAGCTCTGGCAGCTACTGGGTGATGGCCAGCAATAAACCAGGAGCATCTGCATTTTGGTCAGATCTAAATCCAATACAAAGCAACCGAAGGGCTAGTCTCACGGGGAGTAAGGATGATGCCAGGAAGGAAACTAGGTTCTTTCTTCCTCTCCCGCTGGGTTAGTGTATGCAAAGATACACTTAGCCTTTTTCCAGAAGAGGCGGCCGATCAAGTCACAGCATAACTAAAGGGCGGCTCTCGGTCTGCAGAGCAAACTATCCAGCCGTCGTCTCTCATTTCCATTCTCCCAGTACGCACTGTAGGAAGGAGATATGTTGGAGTCAACCAGAACTCTTAATGAAGTTCCCCCATGGAACAGCGCGTATTTCAAGCTCTCCAAACCTGTTGGGTAACAACGTTAATTTCATCATTCCCATAGATTTAGGGGGACAGCCCCTAAATGATACAATCCCAACCCCGGTAGAACACGCATCAGGCCTTCCCTGTTTTGTCCACAGGATATTTCCTTTTGTCACAGGACCCATTTTGATTTGCTTGTAACAACATCACATACAAGGCTAGAAAGGAGCTTCCCTTGCAAAAACCCTCCCAAACTTTTGCTTCTGGTCTTTCAGACCGTGGTACTTAAACCATTCACCAGCTTGGTCCCTACAGTTCCTAACACGTTGACTCGTCCCTTAAAGCTCATACAGGGCATTGCCTGGCAAGGTTTAGAGAGCAAATTCTTGTTTAAAAAGGGGAGCATAGGGGCGCCTAGGTGGCTCAGTCGGTTAAGCGTCCAACTGCGGCTCAGGTCATGATCTCACAGTGAGTTCGAGCCCCGTGTCAGGCTCTGGGCTGACGACTCAGAGCCTGGAGCCTGCTTGGGATTCTGTGTCTCCCTCTCTCTCTGCCCCTCCCCCGCCCTCTCTGTCTGAAAAATAAATACTAACTTAAAAAAAAAATCGAACTAAAAAGCGGACCATAACAGGTTGAGTGTTGTAAGCATAATTTCATTTTTAGAATTTTTGGTCATTTTTACAAACGTAAAAGTTAAATGATGTTTGTTCAGGGAAGTGGGGGGAGACGTCATGAAATTCACAACTGTCTAGCAATTTCATGAATCAGTTTCTTCAGTAGTAATTGTAAATACATATACATATTTATACTTTTCTGACCTTGTATCTACATCTGTGTGTATGTTTACATCTGTATCTGTAGAAAGATGATAAATATAAGCATAAACTGCTGCTACTATTTGAAGGCCACACAGCAGGCACTGTGTTCAGTGCTTCCCAGGTAAAGTCTTATTTAATTCAACAATCATTTGAGAGAGATCACTTATCATCCCTTTCCGGAAGAAGAATACGTTTCCTCCTCTATTCTTAATTTATAAATCCATCGAGGTTCTCTGTCCCTTTCCAAATACATCGTGCTACAGACTTTGACTTGAAAGGGATACAGGCAGGATTCGGTTAAATGACCCCAACTAAGGAATTAAAAAGAGAGAAAGAAACTAAAAAGACACAGCCCGGAAGGAGGCAGTGTTCTGAGCCACAGGAGGAAAGATCACTCACCTGCATACGTATTTTAAACCCAATTCTGCCACTCAACTGCTACATACTCTAGGATTCAGATTTGCAAATTAGAAGAAACCCACTGCCTTTTATTTCAAAGGTCCTGAGCTAATGGGAGATAGTGGCAAGGTGGTCAACGCGGATCGTTGTCCTTCCTATCCACTGTCTTCTTTCCACAGCACCTCGTGTGACCTCTGAGCCAGGACTGAGAGGCAATTTGGAGCAGCCCATCAAAACCCCCTGAACCCTGAGGCAAAAAAGACACAAGAAGGGCCCCATTCCAGGACGTCACTTAAGACGTGGAAGGGCTCCTGCAGTCCGTGCCCGGCCAAGTCATTTCAAGGCTTCCTGGGGATGAAATGTGAGAGAAGATAAACTTTGCTTTCATCTTTAAAAACATCAAAAAATAAATAACATCAAAACGCTGGCTGGAGAAGGAGGGCTCCAATGCGCATACATAAGTAATGGTGCATGAATCAGTCCCAATGGATCGCTCAAGTCCCCCAGACTTCGTTTGGCGTAAAACTGGGGACGCGAGACGTACTCAAGGATTCCGGCCAGGAAGCAGGTCTCTCCTTCTGCAGCCCGTGGCCGAGCTTCCTTCCTTTCTCGGCCAAGAGGAAAAAGAGAAGGATCGATTTCTCAGCACCCTCTGCTCCATGAGCCTCCACTGAAGCCCTCTCACCGATCTCGGCCATTTTAGAAGTGCGAAAGCCAGGCCAATTATTTTGTTCTAGAGAACCCAGTAAGGTATTCTGTATCTTTCACTCATGATCTGAGGGGGATCTCCTCGGCTATCACATTCTTAGGAAGACACTTGACACCCACTAGGATGGCTATAATAAAAAATACGGACAATAGCAAATGTTGGCAAGGATATGCAGAAACGAGAACCCTCATACATTGCTGGTGAGCATGTAAAATAGTGCAACCACTGTGGAAACACTCTGGCAGTTCCTCGAAAGGTTAAACGCAGAGTTACCGTGTGACCCAGGGATCCCACTGCTAGGTATACACCCAAGAGAAATGCAAACTTATGTCCACACAAACACTTGTACGCTAATGTTCATAGCGGCACTTTTCCTGATAGGCAAACAGCGGAAACCAAATGTCCATCAACCAACGGATGGATAAACGAAATGTGTATATATCCACACAGCGGAATAGGATTTGGTAATAAAAAGGAATTACCGATAGATGCTACAAAATGGGTGAATCTTGAAAATACCACGCTAAGTGAAGGAAGGCAAACACAAACTACGATCCCGTTTCTGTGAAATGGTTAGGATAGGCAAATCCATAGACAGGAAGCAGATCGAGGGTTGCAGGGCTCAGGGGAAAGGGGAAATGGCAAGCGACTGCTCATTGGGGCAGGGCTTCCTTTTGAAGTGATGAAAACGTTCTGGAATTAGGGGGCGATGGTTGCACAACCCTGTGAATACACTAGGGAAAAAAATCACAGAGGTACAAAAACAAATTCTTAGAAGGACACTATTTATTGAGGTTGGCGTGCCGGAGCTGAGCTAAGTTCCTCTAGGTAGCCCTCACTGCGGGACCGCGAGGCTGGTGGTTAACTAGTCCTACGGTCGAGGAAATCAAAGTCCACATAGAATCCAAGACTTGCCCAACATCACCCAGCTTTTAGAAATAAATGAATTCATTCTGTCTCAGTCTACCACCGTCTCTCTCCAGTACTGTGCAAGGCTGCAGCCTTATTTAGACCATTCCCAGCCATGCCACGCTCAGGAACCTCCAGTTCCTAATCTGTAATTGTGGGGACCTCTGTATGCCACCCTTCCGGAGGCTTAACTGTACGGTTCAAGCTAGTGGACCAACTTCCTGTTTCCAGAATGGTGGCTGGGTCCTCAATGCATGGCTGTGCAAGTTTGCCAGAGGTTTGTAACTGCGTGTTTTAGGTTCCTGTGTGGAGGGAAGCTCCCTGAGGTAAAGGATTGAGAGGCTTAACAGGGCAGAAGGGTACCCAGTCCCAAGGGAATCCACAGAACCCTCCGGAAGGCCCCATCTCTCCACACCACTCTATCCTCCCCACCCTGCCTGACCCCACCACCAGCTACTTTCCGAGGCAGCCTCTTGACTACACCATTCCCAGTTGGAGATGGCGGGCCCAGGGACGACCCACCTCTCACGGAGGTGTCCGAGACTTTTGTTTCTTTGTAAATGAACTGATCTCACATCATGATGGCAATCACACTGTGGTTCAACTAATTTCCATTGCTTTCCTTGGGTCTGGTGGGGGGCGGCGGTGGGGGGGGGGGGGAGGACCAGAAGCTCCAGGATTGCTATCATACCCTGCTTCCATCTGTTTATTTGGGGCAGGGCTCAAAAAAAGAAGTATTTCTCATCCTTCTCATGGACCATTCCGCCATCTTCCCCTCGATGACAAATCTCTCAAAATAATTCAAAAATCAAAATGGCCAACAGCCAGTATGGGATTCGAATCTCCACTGTCAACTAAAAAGCCATAAACTGCCCCTTTAGTCCCAAAGGCATAAAATGCACACCATCGATCTTCACAGAGAAGGACTCTTACGGATGCAGCACCCAGCTTCAAACACTCATGCCGCACCAGTAAGTTAGCCCTCAGCCCGGGCCAAAGGGGTTCCCCCCCACCCCCGTGACAATGCCCAGTGGGCTGCAGAATAATCCTCCTGTACACACGTAATTAAAAGCTGCTTCCAATTAGTTTCTGAAGTCCCATTCTCTTGGGTGGGATTACAACTCTGCTCTGCTGCTGATCGATGGTGGGGAGCACGGGAGATTGGCAAACGCGGAACCAGGCCAGTAGGCCACCCTCCAGATAGCCGGTAAGACCCTCGGTCCACTAATGGCCTCAAACACAATGAAGGCCCCAAACACGGCACTTTTCCACCATAAGGCTCCGAGAGCATGGCTGAAGTTTGGGAGAAGTCAGACTAGTTTTGTCTCCCTTTCCTGCCACGGAGGCTGGCAGGCAGGTTTAGTAATGAGAGCTTGAGTCCTAGAATTTGCACGTTATTAGCAGGAAGAACACCATTTCCCTCTTCAG